>NC_138768.1:625111762-626369262 GCF_965119305.1 Pelophylax lessonae | reverse complement strand
GTCACTGGTACCCCCAAAAGTATCAAAAATGTCAGTCAAGGGTCCAATCTGTCTGCCGCAATGTCGCAGTCCCGCAAAAAAAAAAAGCAGATCGCCGCCAGATCGCCGCCATTACTAGTTAAAAAGAAACAATAAAAATTACATACATTTCCCGTAGATAGTAGCTGCGATAACTTTTGCGCAAACCAATCAAAATACGCTTATTGCGATTTTTTTTTTACCAAAAATATGTAGCAGAAAACAAATTGGCCTAAAATGTAAAAAAATTTAGATTTTTACATTTTTTTTGGGGGGGGGGGGAATTTCATATAAAAAAATGTGAAAAATATTGTTATTTTTTCAAAATTGTCGCTCTTTTTTTGTTTATAGCGCAAAAAGTAAAAATCACACAGGTGATCAAATACCACCAAAAGAAACTCTATATGTGGGGAAAAAAATGACATAAATTTAATTTGGGTACAGCATCGCACGACCGCGCAATTGTCTGTTAAAATAACGCAGTGCCAAATAGCAAAATATGGCCTGGTCAGGAATGGGGTTAAATCTTCCGGTCTTAAAGCGGTTAAAAATATGCTAAAATGTAGCTAAATCTATTTTGGCCTAAATATATGACAAATATATGACAAAAATTGAATATATTGGATATTTTTTTACTGTCAAAGTATTTTAAATACTTTGACAGTTAAAAAATATCCAATATATTCAATAAATATTGTTATTTTTTCAAAATTGTCACCTTTTTTTATTAATATCGCAAAAAAGGAAAAGGGTAGAGGTGATCAAATACAACCAAAAGAAAGCTCTGTTTGTGGGGAAAAAAGGACGTAAATTTTGTTTGGGTACGGCGTTGCATGACCTCGCACTTGTCAGTTAAAGTCTCACAGTGCCGAATCACAAAAAGTGGCCTGGACGTAAAGCAGGAAAATCCCCGGTGGTAAAGTGGTTAATGGACCATACTTTGAATCTTTCAAAATTTGTGTACTGCCCCAGAAATATAGCTGTATGGGGGCTGAACTGTGACTATTTACAAAAATGAATAATAGTTTAAAATATTTTACAGCATTTCAGTTTATACCCTAGTTGGCCCTTTTCATTTTGAATATTGAACAATGCTAGACTGTAAAATGTGTATCTGTTCATCTCTCAGGTAATCCTAGGCATTATATATAGAGTGCCTTTCTTGAACAGCTTACATACTATGAGTCTGTATTGTAATGTTAATTACAGAAAATAAAAAATAAAACGTTTTCCATCATAATGTCATCCACTCAGTCCAAGAGTGGTGCTCAGAAACGTAAAACGGCTAAGGAAGAGCAAATGAAAATTCAAAAATTGCCTAAAATAAATCTTTTTTTCCACCCCTAAAATTGTGGCTGAAAGTTCTAGAGATAGCAGTGAGGAAGCTGAAAAAAAATATTCAAGAGTAAAGTGTAATTATTTCACGTATCAGTGAGGTGACAGTCAGTGAAGGAACTTGTTCTACTGAATTTTCACTAGAAGATGGCAGCAGTAATCCACTTGAAGGCTGTAGCACAATACAAGGCAGACCTCTTGGCAACACCACTGATGAAGTACTGATGAAGATTTCAATTTGGTGAGCAGAAGAGCATCTTCAGGTGGTGCTATTGAAAGTATTATTGTTGGGGAGAAATATGTGACTGATAGGGGACATTACCCAGTCACAATAACAGATCCAAATGTTAAAAGGTTTATATTAGCTCATGGCCCAAGAAAAGATGCTTTTCTGAAAGTTATAATGAGCGAGTCACCAAGACAGGGCTTAAACTACCTTTAATGAGGCTTTTTTCTCCAAAGCTTAATGTAGCATACTGTGAACCATGCTGGTTGTTTGCAGACCGTAAAAAAGGAGGATTTGAACCTGCATGGGCAAAAGGGATCCAGAAGTGGCAGAGGCGGTCTGCTAAAATTAAAATCCATGAGTCTTCACAAGCTCACATGGAAGCATGTGTACTGTATGATCAGTGGAGGAGTAATAAAACAATTGATGAGGAAAATGAAAAACAAATTAGACAGTAAAAAAAACTTTTGGAGGCAAGTCCTACAAAGAATTGTTAATGTAACATTAACAATGGCAATGGCTAATCTAGTCTTTCGTGGTCATAGAGAGCGCCTGGGAGAGGTTACAATGGAAACTTTCTCACAATCATAGAGCTACTTGCTGAGTATGATCCAATTTTAAAAGGAACTTCTCCAGAGACCCCAAGGCACATTGAAATATTTGAGCCCCAAAATACAGAACGAATTAATAGAAATTCTGTCCAATAAAGTGCAAAGTGAAATTGTGTCTGAAATACAACAAGTACAATTTTATTATATAATAATGGACACAACCCAGGACATAACCAGAGTCAATCAAATGAGTCAGATATTTTGATATGGGTCTGTGGAAAGAGATACGAATCAGAGAGCCCTCAGTATAACAATAAATGAGGCTTTCTTAGAGTTCCATGCCCTTTAACCCTCCTCTTATATTAGGGTCAGAACCGACCCGTTTTCAGGCTTTGAATGTCTATAAGTATCACATAAATTTGTTTATTGCATCAATATTTTTTTACTTTGTCAGGAACCTCTATTTAACCTCCCTGGCGGTATGATTATGTCTGGAAGTTCATACCAAAAGCGGTACAATTATTTTCATGGAAATTTGGTGTTATTTATTATAGGCCTACAATTCTTAGTAATTACTGACTTAAACCTGAGCAAAACAAGACTCTAGTAGACATCCCAGATGTGATAAATTTTGAAATTCAAACGCATGAATTATAATCTCATAAATAATGTAATTTTATTCAATAATGCAGTAAATAAGGAAATTTGTCAAAGAAAGAAAATTCAATACAAATGCTGCGTGTGATAAATCTTGAAACAAGGAACTACACAAAGTCCAACGTCACAGTCAGGACATAGGAACCTAGTTTCCTTTCGGACTTTCTTTCCATTTCTATCGCGTTTCGAGCAGCAGACAACACACATCCTGGTTGGTGCTGCCTTTTTTGCAGTTGGCGGAATATAGTCTGCAAAGTGACGGCCGGTCAGACGCTCTGGGTTGACCACGTCAACAGCGCGACGTCCAGGTCTATTTTCAACTCCTGATGGTGTCTGGTACTTTGCAAAAATCTGCTCAGCCACCTTCCAGACAAACTCGGAATGAGCAAGAGGGTTTTCACTGTTGGCTTTGTGCAGGATGTAAGCGTTCCATAGACATTGTTCCAGAAGATGTCTAAATATTTTTTTATAATATTTTTTTTGCTGTTTTCGTACAGCGGGATAGAAGGTCATGGCCTGATCGGCTCTGTCCACACCTCCCATTGTTTTGTTATAGTCAATTACGACCTGTGGTTTCAGCACATCAGTCCCACGTTTTGTATGGACCGTGGCAGTGGAGGTAGTATGAACAGTGCTCATAAGACACACATCCTTCTTGTCTCTCCATCTCATTGCCATCACCTTTCCCTTCTGCCAGGCAACCATTTCTCCGGTTTTTAGTTTTTTTTTGGCAAAAAAAGATGGCATGTCTCGACGGTTAGGCCGAACGGTACCATATGCGTCGGTTCTATTTTGTATCAAAACATCATATAGTTCCGGGGAGGTATAGAAGTTGTCCGTCGTCAAACAATATCCCTGGTTCAGCAAGGGGTCAAGAAGTGTCAGGACGGATGATGTGGCAATCCCATAGTCGCTGTACCTCGGGTTGAATTTAGTGCCTTTGCCGGTGTAAATTACGGAATTCCATATGTACCCCGTGGATGACTCGCAGAGCATATATGATTTGATGCCAAACCGTGCTCTTTTTGATGCGATGTACTGAATCCAACTTAGGCGACCTTTGTAGGCCATCAAACTCTCATCCACGCTGATGTCCCTTTCTGGCACGTAGGTCCGCTGGAAATTTCCCACAATAAGTTGCCATACCTCCCAGATCTTTTTCAGTTTGGGCGCAGGATGCGTGGCCTCAACAAATTCCTCATTGTTTGTGAAGTGCAAATACTTCATAATCAGGGAGAAGCGATACTCAGACATCACGGTCCCAAAGAACGGTGTGGCCAGTAACCTGTTGGTGGTCCAGTACCATTTTTGGAACGGTTTCCCCACCAACCCCTGAAGAAAGAGGAGTCCCATAAACAGCCACATGTCCTCTTTCGTTACCGGTTCCCACCTTCTGCTTCGGGAAAGCCTGGCATGCAGCGTTGCGGATTGCTGCTGTTGGTAGCGATTCGTCTCGGCGACAATTAATTCAATTACCTCCTCAGTGAGAAATAATTGAAGGTAGGCCAGAGGATTGTCACGCTCGACATCTACCTTCATCCCAGGTGATCCGGTGAAGGGGAATCTTGGGGGCGCTACCTGGTCCGCATCGCAATCAATAGCGCACCAAGTGCGCACATCGCTGAGGTCAGGGTCATCGCCGTTCTCACTTGCCAGATCCGTGTCAGTGTCAGTGTCGGACGACAAATCACCGCATGACTCGCTATCGCTCACTTCCGCGAGCACCTCTGGGTCGCTGTCGCTGCCGCTGTCACTCAGCTGGTCCAAAAGCGGTTTAGACTGGCGCTTTTTTGATGCCATAATATATTTTTTTTTTTTGGGCACAAATCACGTTTACTGAAGAGAGGGGCACTGTAATATCAGATCTGAGGTGATCTGTGGTGATACAGTGTAATCCTATCAGATTACAGTGTATCACCTCTTTTATTTACTTTCACTTTTCAAAATTCCCGCCCAGTTCCGCTCCCGTGCGCCGCCTCTGCTCGCAGGGAACGGAACCAGGAAGTCAGATGCCGGTCACCCGGCGATCGGAGCGAAGGACATCGCTGGATCGCCGGGACAAGGTAAGTGGAATGCTTCTGGGAGCCAAGGGAGGCTCCGCTGGCACTCTGCAACTCTACCCCGAGCGTGACTCGGGGTTACCGCTCTTGATATGAAAATTCAACCCCGAGTCACGCTCGGGATTACCGCCTAGGAGGTTAAACAATGTAATAGAAAAAGAATCCTTTTCACTAAATTATATAATACTGTGGTGAAAATTAAGACGTTTATGGTGTTAGGGTCAATTCTGACCCAGTTATAATATAGGATTTTAGGACACTAATAAGTGCCAAAACTGAAATCATAAACTCTCTCTCTGCTTAGTAACACTGACAGCCAATCCCCTGTCAACCCTGTGAGCTGTAGTTAGGGAGGGGCCTATCTCTTTTCCTGCTTGTCTGCTTCTCTAAATAAAGTAAAGAAACATAGGACAAATACATTTCAGAGTTGCTGACTTTATTTTACCATTTTTTAAATTTGAAAATGAGAGGTTTGCTATCAAAAGAAAGGTCTAAGGGGTCACACCAAAAATATTAAAACCAATCTTTTCAAGGATAAAGAAGCCTAACAAGGTAACCAAGGGGTAAGAAACAAATTTGATGATAAATAATTATTCAGAGGGTATTTTATGGCTGATTTAAAACACGGGTCAAAACCGACCCATTAACATCATGGATAGTAACAGAATTCTAACATAAGAGGAGGGTTAAGATCAGAGTGCAACACAGATTGCAAGCAATATTGTTGCCTGCATAGAGCAAGGGCCTTGAAATATCAAAGTGTCGTGGTCAGGGGTATGATGATGCAGCAACAATGAGTGGTGTTTATTCCGGTGTGCATGCTTGGATAGCAAAGATGGAAAAGAATGCCCTCTATGTTCAGTGTGCAGCACACAATCTAAATCTTGTCATTCAGGAAGCTGTTTCAGACATAGCTGAAGTTTCTGCATTCTTTGATGTGGTGCATGATTTATACGCCTTCTTTGAGAAAAGCGTACGCAGATGGGCCTTTCTTTCACCATTCACATCTGAATCCTTCTAGACATGATTCCCTGCTTGCACTATGTTTTCGTTTTCTAGACATCGCGCAAGCTTTGTCAAAAATAATCCTTCTTTCATCAAAACCAAAAGAAAGAGATGACGCTGCAAATTTAAAAAAGTAAATTGAATCTTTTGAGTTTGTGCTTCTTGTCGCCCTGCAAACTAAAATCGTGAACCATATAAATGCAATTTCAAAAGCCTTGCAATAAAAAGACATGAACTGTCTGAAGCAATACAGCTCATTCAGAATGCTGTTATAGCCTTTTCCATTTTGAGGAAGCCAAAGAAACTGCAGTGACACTTGCAGAAAAGTGGGGAATTGAAGCAAAGTTTACCAATAAAAGATTTAAAAAAGTAAGGCGCCACTTTGATGAGCTGTGTTTGGATGAAAGGTTATCTGGTCCAGAAGAACGCTTTAAAACAACTGTATTTTATAGATGTTTGGATACTATTATAAACCAGCTCTCAGAGTGATTTATGGGAATGAATGCAGTCCTTCATAGATTTATAGTAGTTCAGCCTGCCATTCTTGCTTCTCAATCTGATGACAATCTTATTGCAACAGCATCAAAACTGCATTGATTTTACAAAGAGGATCTATCACCAGATTTTCCTGGGCATCTTCTTTCATTCCGTTCAGCACTTCAAGAAGAGATACTCAGCTGTTCCAGTGTCAAGAATCTTGCTTACTTAATACTTGTTGAAAACAGTCTTCTACTGTCCCAGATGTCTGCATAGCATTTCTGCTGTTCCTCACACTCCCAGTAACAGTAGCAACTGCAGAAAGGTCATTATCAAAATTAAAACTAATTAAAAGTTACTTGAGAAACACCATGTCTCAACAAAGACTCACTGGACTTGCTTTGTTAAGTATAGAAAATGAGAGAGCTAGAAGACACAACATTGAAAGCATTGTAGATGACTTTGAACCAAAAGCAAGGCGTCGTAACTTTTAATGACCGTAGTAGGTTTGCAGTTATATCTGTTCTGTTACAAGTTACTCTAAAGCAGCCTTTCTCAACCATTTTACCCCAGAGGAACCCTTTCAATAACTTTCAGGTCTTGGGGAACTTTTACTAAAACCTACTCATCAGGGGTCAATGGGAGGAATGAAGCCTACATTGGTGGTCAGTGGGAAGAATGTCTTTCTTACAGTGATGTTCAGAATGCCACCTTTTAGACAGCTAAATAGATCAAATTGCCCTGGATCCAAGCAGATACCATCAGATAGTAGGTCAATCAGCCACAGCTCATGGAACCCCTAGCAACCTCGGGAGGAACACTAGGGTTCCTCTGAACCTTGTTGAGAATAGCTGCCCTAAACACTTTTTCAGTTTTGTTACCAGTTACACTAACCTATTTTTATGGTTGAACCTTACATGCTTGGTTCCAATTTAAATTAACCAGTTGAGTTGAATGCATGCTAGTTTCAATAAACCATGCTAATATATATGCATTTCTATTTTACAGGTCTTTCTTCACAGAAATAAAGTTGAATAGTTTAAGTTCTTAAAAATTAGGATTTTTATTACAGTTTACCTGTAAAATCCTTTTCTTGGAGTACATCACGGGACACAGAGCTGGTAATAATTACTAATTGGGTTATACGCTACCTTTAGGTGAATGGACACTGGCAACCAATAGACAGGAAGTTCCTCCTATATAACCCCTCCCATACAGGAGGAACATCAGTTTTTGAAGCAAGCAATGAAGATCCCAGAAAAGAGGGGAGGGAGCTCTGTGTCCCGTGATGTACTCCAAGAAAAGGATTTTACAGGTAAGCTGTAATAAAAATCTGAATTTCTTTATCGTACATCACGGGACATAGACCTGGTAATAATTACTATTTGGGATGTCCTAAAGCAATGCCCTTGAGGGGAGGGGACACAGAGCCCCAAATTTGCCCTGAGCAATGAAAAAACTAGGATCAAACAGCTGCTTGCAGTACGCTACTACCAAACTGAGCCCCTTCACGGGCTCTAAGGTCCACTTGGTAGAATCTTGTGAACGTATGTATTGAAGACCAGGTAGCAGCTTTGCAGATCTGGGCCAAGATACTTGATGGTGCACTGCCCATGAAGCACTTACCCTTCTGGTAGAGTGGGCCTTTAAGTTAGAAGGCGGAACCTTACCTTTCAAGCCATAAGCTTGAGAAATGACCTGCCGAATCCACCCAGAAATAGTGGAAGAAGTTGCAGTTTGGCCTTTCTTAGGGCCCTCCGGCAAAATAAAGAAAGCATCAGTATTATGAAACTGTGCTGACCTGTTAAATAGACTTTAACTGCACAAACAACGTCAAGAGAATGTAACAACCTTTCCTCAGCAGACTGAGGATTAGGAAAAAAGGAAGGCAGAACAATTTCCTGGTTCAAGTGAAAACCAGAAACTACCTTAGGGAGAAAAAAAGGATGAGAATGAAAAAAACTATCTATCCTGATACAGATCTAGAAAAAGGTTCTTTACATTAAAGAGTCACTATCTCCGATACCCTTCTAGCTGAGGTAATAGCGACCAAAAAAGACCAGCTTCTTCAAGGGTATATGCCTGATAGGCTCGAAGGGCTGCTTCTGCAGGACCGTGAGAACCAGATTCAAGTCCCAAGGACATAGGGGTGGATGGACTGGCAGAACCATACGAATCACACCTTAAAAAAAAAAAGGTCCAAACCATAGATTGCATAGCCAATGGTCTCTGGAAAAAGATTGATAAGGTAGAGACTTGTCCTTTAATGATTCCTAATGCCAATTTCAATCCACCCCTAACTGAAGAAAAGGAAGGATTCTTCCAATGACATACTTTCTAGGATGCCATTTCTTGGATTCGCCCCAAGAGATATAGGCTTTCCAAACTCTATAATAGATTTTCCTAAAAACAGGCTTCCTGGCATTGACCAATGTGGCCAGAGTCGAAGCCCCCCCCCCCCCCTGGTCTTTAAAAATTCTGGTTCAATAGCCAGACCATCAAATTCAATGACCATAAAGCAGGGTGGAATATAGGACCTTGAGATAGTAGATCCGGATGACATGGTAGCAACCATGGTTTCCCCACTGCTAACTTTATGACTTCTGCAAACCCAGACCTTCTGGTCCACACTGGGGGCACCCAGATCACCGGTTTCCCCCTCCACCTGTATCCTGTTCAGCAGCCAAGATAGAAGCTGAACTGGAGGAAATGCATAAACCAGGTTGAACCGTGACCAAGTGGTCACCAGAGCATCCATTCCGACCGCAATTGGATCCCTGGACCTGGAAACAAAGTTGTGCACCCTATTGTTGAACACGGATGCCAATAGATCTACGTCAGGAGCACCCCAACGTAGACAGATCAGCTGAAACACTTGTAGGTGTAGGGACCATTCCCCTGGACACAGCTGCTGGCGACTTGGTGCCACCCTGGTGGAAAATATAAGTCACCAGCGCTGAGTTGTCGTACTGAATCCTAACAGGACATCCCAGTAACCTGCTTGTCCAATAATTCAGTGCCAAATGGGCAGCTCGGATTTCCAGAATATTGATGAGTAAAAATATTTTCTGCCCGAGACCACATTCCCTGGGCAACAGACCCTCCAGGATAGCACCCCAGCCCAGCAGGCTGGCATCTGTGGTTACCACCTTACAGGCTACAGGCAGAACAAAAATGTTTCCTTTGATCGAATTGGTGGAAACCAGCCACCAGATCAGATCCTGCCTTAACCTTGGGGAAGAAACAATGGGCAATCCAAAGCTTGAACCTACTTGTTCCAAGCTTAAAGAATACTGTTCTGAAGCAGTCTGGAGTGGAACATAAAGAATTGCCTCGAAGGAGGCCATTTTGCCCAGTAACGTCATACACAGCAGGATGGAGGGAAACTTCTTCCCTCTTACGAACCAGACTAGCTTCCTTAGAGCTAGAACCTTCTTCAATGGCAAGAAACTTTACCTGAGCGGTGTCTAGGCCTAAACCTAGATATTGTAGGACCTGAACAGGCCTTAGGGCCGACTTTCTCTGTTGATAATCCAACACAGACTCTCTAAGAACTGGATTGTAAGGAACACAAATTGTGTCAGACTTGAGCTTGAATGATTCTTGAACAGTAGGTCATCCAGGTATCCTACTATAGAGATGCCTTTGGCCCTTAAAGAAGCCAACACCGGTGCCAGAACCTTTGTGAACACACGAGGAGCTGTAGCAAGGCCAAAAAACAGGGCCACAAACTGGAAATGGCACTGCCGCACTGAGAAACGCAGAACCTTTGATGAGGCCTGAAGATTGCCAAAAGACATTATGCATCTTTGATATCTATAAAGGCCATAACGTTTCCTCTTCCTAGAGAAGCTACCACTGAATGGCTTGATTCCATGCGAAAAAAACGTACGGTCAGAAATTAATTCAGAGCCTTGAGATCCAGAATGGGTCTCACTTTGCCCTATCATGCGTTTATGGAAGCAAGCATGCGTTTACGCAAGCCAAAGTTTATGCACCTTGTACAAACAAGCAGAAATTGATGGAAGCCAGCATGCGTTTATGGAAGCAAGCATGCGTTTATGCAAGCAAAAGTTTTGCAAGCAAGCAAATATGTGCTTATGAAAGCAAGTAAATCTTCCGCTGGCTGGAACCTCCGCAATCACACCCTGAATCCATAGGTTTTCTAAAACCTGGAACAAGGGCCTCCTTTTTTTCTGGGCAGGTAGGAATACTTGAGTCCAGAAACTGAGAGGGAGGAAACACTTGAAACTCTATCATGTAGCCCCGAGCTATAGTGGACAAGACCCATCTGTCTTGAACCATTCCTTCCCATGTTTTTTACAACTGTAAAAAACTTCCCCCCACGAGTGAAGGGCGCCCTTTATAAGGAAGACTTAGAACCTGTTTTATCTGGCTTTTGAACCCAGGGCTTCTTTTGCCCTTGGAGTATCCTGAAATCTGACGGCTGAGGCCTTCAAAACTGCTTTGAAGATGCTGCATTGGTAGGAACAGTGACAACAGCCAGGGACCCTGAGCTTCCCAACAGCGTCCAGAGAAGCCTGGTGTGCATTAACACGTGGAGTAAGATGATCGTGATTGTAATACAGCCAAACGAACCTGCCGAACAGCGGCATCTTGTGGTGGAAAAACAGTACTGCAGCTAAAAGAAAGCTTTTTTGCCATTCCTTTTCAAACAGACATTTCTTCAAATAAAAAGGAAAAGGAACACTTACCAGTCCTGCCGCAGAATCCTGTAAAAGGATTCAAACTTCAGCAATCACGGCGGGCTCCGTCAAAGACCTTTAAGGATCGGGTCCTCCTGCTGTAGGAGGCCACTCTCTTGGACCTGTAGAGCACCCTGCTGGAATCACCTTGGGTAAGATTTTTAACCGGGGTTCCATTTCCCAGGGTCCAGTTCCCGAGGAACCACATTACAGGCCTTTTGAATGGATCTGATAGATCGCCCCTTTTTCTGGGACAATACCAAATTTTGGAGAGCTTTAACAGCCATGACTACCACCTTCAAGACACTGGCGAAAAAACTGATGTTCTTCCTGTATGGGAGGGGTTATATAGGAGGAACTTCCTGTCTATTGGTTGCCAGTGTCCATTCACCTGAAGGTAGCATATAACCCAAATAGTAATTATTACCAGCTCTGTGTCCCATGATGTACGATGAAGAAAGTTGAAGTTATTATTGTTGGCCATGTTGTGGACCCTTTTTTTTTTTTGACGATTCTCTTCCACCTTTGTGAAGATTTTTTAGTAAGTTTGTGTGTGTCTGTACATGTACAGTGTTTCTATTTTAAAAATTAATCTCATTCAAAATGTTATATTTTATGTCTCTAAATATCTAATTGAAATGTGGATCTTTGATTATAACTTTGTCAAATGCATGTATATATCTCCTTGAATCATGGTTGTTCTTTATGATATTTTGCCGGTCCATTCTTATCATTGTGACCTGTCACGTGACCATGTCCTATCCTGAAGCTTCCTCTCTTGGCAGTTACGGTAAGTTGAAATCAGAAACAGAAATGTTTTACTCTTTTATACAGTGGAAAAAAAAAAGTGTCAAAATCATGCTTTTTTTTTGGGGGGGGGGGGGGGGGGCTTTCATGATTTCTTGCACCTGGGCCTTGAAAGTTCTAGTTACACCTTTGAATTTTACTTTGCAGGTAACATGAGAGAAAAGTTAACCAACCCTGAATTCCTGCAATACTTTATTGAAATGTACAGGCAAATGCCTTGCCTTTGGAAAGTCAAGTCCAAAGAATACTCAAACCGCAACAAGGGGGCCCTCAGCAAGCTGGCGGAACTCTGCAAAGATGTTTGCCCTAATCCAACAGTGCAGTATGTGTGGAACAACATTTCTAATATGAGAAAGTGTTCAAAAAGGAGCTAAATAAAGTAAGGGCATCACAGAAATCAGAAGCAGGAGCTGAAGATGTTTATGTTCCACGGCTGTGGTACTATGAAAGTCTTTGCTTCTTGACAGAGCAAGTAGATGCCAGAGCTTCACTTTGTACTCTTGCAAACCCTTCTCCAGCCTCAGCAGATTCGCCAACATCTGACATTGATCTTGACATCTCTCAGGACATTGCACCCTCTCAGGTAACTGCTGGATAGTTTGGTACTTTTGCCTTGTATTAAATTAAATTTTCAGATGTCTTTTTGTGAAAAGTTTCTGTAATTTTATGGCCTTAGCAGTTTCTGTTTTGTGCAGTAATAACATAACACCATGTAATTAAATGACACATCTATATGTAAAAATTTGGACAAAATGTGGTTTCACTTTGCTGACAACAGTCTTCTTTTCCAATCATAGGAACTTGCTAATAATGAGGATGTCATTTCGTCAACTCCTATTGCCAACCCAAGGGGAAAAAAGGAGGAACCTGGAGGATACCAAATCTTTATTCTTATCAAAGTCAACTTCAGATCTCAAATGAAAGCCTGATTATGATGGGTTTGGAACTGTCACAGCCAACAAATTAATTTGGCTGAAAATTTACTCCTGAAAGTCCTGCATAAGGGGGTCGGTGGGCAATTGTCAACATGCACACATTTGTCTGACAATCAAGTCTCGACACCATCACCAATACCACAACAGCCATCGCTCCAGCATTCTCATCCCATGCCATCCCACCCCATGCCATCCCATCAGCAGACAACAAGTTGGCACTACCCTCAAATGGAAAGGCACCATTTCACCTGGTCGCAAGAGTTTAATTTTACTCAACTGTAAAGATTTTGCTAAACATGTTGCATTTGCCAGTTAATTTTTTAAATGTTAAGCTATTATAATGCACTTTAGTATATTACTGCACATTTTTGGAAATTGTTCTTCAGTGAAATATTTGTTGGTGAGATCTTTCTTTGGAAATTAAAAAGGTTAATGTTGGTTTTGAATATTTAATTCCCTAATAACATTTTTGTTTGGTTATTACAGTTGCCTGCTTCTTTACTAAACCACTTTTCAGTTTTCAGCACTATCGCACTATGAATGACAATTACGTGGTCATGCTGCACTGTACCCCCAACAAAATTGTAAACCTTTTTGTCACGCAAATATAGCTTTTTATTGGTGGCATTAAATCACCAATGTTTTTTTTTTTTATTTTTTCATAACATAAATTAATAAAAACCAACATTTTTTAAAAAATTAAGAAAATTATTATATTTTGAAATGAAACGCTGAAAAGGCTGCATTGATGGGCACTGATGAGGTGGCACTGATTGTCACTGATGGACAGCACTTTAAGGGCATTGATTGGCCGCACTGGTGGGACTGCACTCATATTTAGGACACTATTAATCAGTGCCATGATTATCAGTCTACTTGTCCCTTTTGGCTGTCATCAGGAGGAAAGGAGTGTTACCTATTTTGAATACCCAAATGGCAAAGACATTGGCTAACAAAATCACTCAGTCAGCATTGCTGCTTAGATGGGAGAGTGGGAAGTGTAATTATGATACATAACATTTTTACACATTATTACATTTTTTATTTTATTTCTAGCAAAAAAAATCATCTATAAACACATTGTGGCAGGTGGCTGTACGTTGGGAAAAGGCAATTTATTTCAAAGGAAGAACTCTTTTTGTCAAGCCCGCCCATACTCTGTGTCACAGGGATTGTTAAATTCTGGATGATGCTGAGGGAACCAATGACGTACATCTACAGGGCTTTAGTATAACATTTATAGTCACAGATTTACAACCTATAAAATAGGACACCAATGATGATGGACTACAAAGCACAACAAGACCACCATTGCAAAAAGGAACAAAGATATGATAATGATAAATATTCCATGAACAGGAGATATTAGAATAAATGCAATAATGGGACATACAGTACATACTAACATATTATTTTGCATAATAAAACACAATGGCAAACTACAAAGCACAGAATAAACAAAAATATATGCTCCATAGATAAAATGATATACAATACTTATGTGTTATAAAAGAATCATTCACTAGTGTGTAAATAAATCATGATGTCACTGAAAAAAATAGTATCACTAAAAATAAATGATATCTCTAGGAATACATTCTTAGAATGCTCAGGCTGGATAATAGATATGTCATAAACATAGCATATCATACCAAAATGATCCCTTTGTTCTCGTGCATAACAAAAAAAAATGTTTATGCAAAGAGATGTTTATGGAACAATAGAATTCTATGTTGCAATTTTCCTGACTATGTTTATAAAATCTTTTTTGCGAAAGATCCACACTTCTGAAGGTCCTCAATGACCCATACTCTTAAAGTGTTAAACTCACAACAGTAAAATCAGTCTGTATATGCAGTAAAATATAGTTGTTATACTCACTGTGGAACCTAAGGGACTAATCCTCCACAATGTGTAAAAGGCTGTTTGATCCTATCTTCTCTGATCCTACCCTTCTTCCACTGTCCCAAATCCATCTCCTGATAAGACAGAGCTTTTGGAGTCAATCTGCACATGCTCAGTTTGGTGTGTATTGCTAGAGAGTTTTTTTTTGTTCTTAGGAGGGTGCATGTGATCAGCACAGAGCCAATCAACACTGTCCAGACAGGGGGTCAGTGGTCCTGCAGCCTCATAGGACAGTGAGAGCAGAATGAAACCTTCTTCTACAAGCTTTAACAAGACACTGATAGAAGTTAGTATTCTTGATTCTAGAATAAGGTCATGAAGAGGATAAGATCATATATAAAAATAATTTTAAAGAATCTGCACAAAAGTCATACCTCCACTGACAGATCTGTCATAATCTCAAGTGGATTCACAATACACCTTAAAGTCAGTTCTGCCATCTCAGAAAGAACTGCAATCCAAATGAGAGTTTTATAGCCCAAAGCAGAAACTTAATTGCCAAACTTTTTGATAAAGATTACAAAAATAGAGATTGCAGAGGAAGCATACCTTATAGAAGCCTTGTGAGATTACCTAACCCGAACACTAACAAAGGAGAAAATGATTCTGATATTAAATTTAAATTATTCTAAAATTAAAATATTGACATATGGAAATCATTATTATAAACATCATTAAAAAACACTAGAGCATACTTGTACAGGAACCTAAATAAGGCCCTAGGCTAACAGTCAAACTACATTTGTGTATCGAAAAGATAGTAAGCTAAAAACCACAAGAACACAAAAAAAAAAAATGGGTATGTACCAGAGCAAAAAGAGGAAATAGTTGATGTGTAAATTTGTACAAATGGGCAGAAATTGTTTGTGTGCGATAATGGTAAAGTCTTTAATTGCATGGTTTTTTAACTGCTCTTCTGTTTTTGTTGTCTACTTCCTTTTCTGCCCCTGTGACCTTGTATATGTTGACTAAACCATAAGAACTGTATGATTTGGGTTTGGTGAACACCAAAGGCCGAATAGAAGATGTGAATCACAGCGGGCTGACGAGTAGAGGTAATTGAGGATCTGTCACAGAAAGAGTTTAAAATATACGCTATAGAGAAACATTCAGGATCTTCACTTTTGATTCATTGGCGCCTAAAGGATTATATGAGGAACGTGAGGTAAACACCATCCTCTGAAAACATCTACTAAATGTACACTAGTATGATAGATGACAAAATCATATTCATATACCATATATGCTGTATATATATATATATATATATATATATATATATATATATATATATATATATATATATATATATGTATATATATATATATACTGTATACATATGTACATATATATATATATATATACATACATGCACAGTATCTCACAAAAGTGAGTGCACCCCTCACATTTTTGTAAATATTTTATTATATCTTTTCATGTGACAACACTGAAGAAATGATGCTTTGCTGCAATGTAAAGTAGTGAGTGTACAGCTTGTATAACAGTGCAAATTTGCTGTCCCTTCAAAATAACTCAACACACAGCCATTAATGTCTAAACCACTGGCAACAAAACCAAGTAAAATATTTACAAAAAGGTGAGGGGTGTACTCCCTTTTGTGGGATACTGTATGTATATATGCTATATAAATCCTGTATTATTTTTATATATATATATATATATATATATATATATATATATATATATATATAGTGACAGATCTGCCAATTCTGGTGTACAATGGCGAATGCCAATGGATCTCCACAGTGCCAGGCAGTGAGATACTGGTCCTGCTGATCGGTTAGGGACCTTTTATGGCCCTGTCCAGCTCTCCTAGAGTAACTGCCTGTCTCCTGGAATCTCCTCTATGCTCTTGAGACTGTGCTGTGGGGTCCAACAAACCTTCTGGCAATGGTACATATTGATGTGCTATCCTGGAGGATTTGGACAGTCTGTGCAACCTCTATAGGGTCCAGGTATCACCTCATGCTACCAGTAATGACACTGACCCTAGCCAAATGCAAAACTAGTGAAAAACAGTCAGAAAAGACGAGTATGGGAAAAAAATGTCAGTGGCATCCACCTGCAAAATCATTCCTGTTTTGGTGGTTGTCATTGTTGCCCATCTAGTGCACCTGTTGAAACTGATTACCAACCCCCTCTGCTACTTAACTGACCAGATCAATATCCCAGGAGTTTTTTTTTTTTTTTTTTTTGACTAGATGCTGTACTCTGATTAAAACCTGTATTGCACCTTAATGGGTTCTTGTAACCACACCCATTTTCTGTTTTCCCGTGTATATTTTTGAAAACCAATAAACATTTCTTTAAAAAAAAAAAAAGTGTTCCTTACATTTTTTCAAGGTTACAAACACAAAAAAGGGGAAATATTTGGGACTTTTTAAGTGCCATTAAATATGTACAAAAGGATACAAAAAAAACAGTGATTCTTAAGCTGCAGGGAGTGGCGATGGGTGCCAAATGTGCCTTATCCAACACCAACCTGTACTTAAGGGGGTGGGAGCGAGCCTTATTCTCCAACAAGGCACTAAATGCTAACTTCTGCAACTTAGTTTCCAGGAATCAATTTAATGTTCACATTTTGATGGTCTGGTCAGGTAGTCATGGGGAACTCCTGATATTATGCAATCCTTAGTGGAGAACAACTTAAACTTGAAATCTACTATGAACTGCCAACGGATCACATTCTTTGATGTTGTTTATTCTGGAAGCCCACGGCTGGTAATACAATTCTTCACATCACAATTTCACATCCTCCCTCTCTGGTAAACAGCATACCATATAGTCAATATCTGAGAGCCTGGAAAAACTGAACAACTGTGAAAAAAGCATATTGTAAGTCGAAAACTCAAGAAAGAACTGGCCTAGTTTTCCTTCAGAAGCCATTATCTAGAAACCAAAAGTGCAGCTGGACAATTTTCATATTATAATGTGATTTTGCAAACAAAAAAAAAACAGATATGGGATACCTTTGCCAAGTTTTGGCAATTATTAACTTCCGACAACATTGCAAGCAAATATTTTGGAAAATAACCTGAATTAACATTCAGAAGATCGCATTCAATTAAAGATACTGTAGGTTGGTTCATAGCCATTATGCACAGCCAGTAAAGAGAAAACCTATTACATAACAGGAACCTTTCCCTGTAGTAAATGTAATTTTTGCCCACGGATCGAGGAAGGTACAGAAATATTACTATCAAATGGGCTAACCTTGATGTTAAGGCTCCTAGTGAATTGTCAAACCTCTGGTGTTGTTCATTTACTGAATTGCTTTTATGGGGTGTTTTATATTGGAAAAACTAAAAGACCCTTTAGAAAGTGATATTAATCAGCAGTGACACAGTGCTGTCATACTACTAATCACGCACAGTGCTCCACACTTCCCCAGCTGAAGTTCCCCTATTTAACCACTTAAGGTTTTACCCCTTAATGATCTAGGCCATTTTTTGCAATACGGCACTGTGTTACTTTAACTGACAATTGCGCGGTCGTGCGACACTGTATCCAAATAAAATGTATGTTCTTTTTTTCCCCACAAATAGAGATTTCTTTTGGTGGTATTTGATCACCTCTGGGATTTTTATTTTTTGCGCTATAAGCAAAAAAATAGCGACACTTTAGAAAAAAAAAAACAATATTTTTTACTTTCTGCTATAAAACATTCCCAATATTTTTTTTAAAATTTTCATCATTTTAGGCCAATTTGTATTCTGCTACATATTTTTGTTAAAAAAAAAAACAATAAGTGTATTTTGATTGGTTTGCGCAAAAGTTATCGCGTCTACAAACTAGGGGAAAGATTTTGTCATTTTTATTAATCTTATGTTTTTACTAGTAATGGCAGTGATCAGCGATTTTTAGCGGGATTGCGACATTGCGGCGGACAGATCAGACACCTAACTGACACCTTTGACACTTTTGGGGGGACAAGTGCTAAAACTATGCACTGTTACTGTACTGATGACCCTAGCAGGGAAGGGGTTAATATTAGAGGTGATCAAAGTGTTAAATGTGTGCCTAGGGGATGCTTTCACAGAGACCTGTGTTCCTAAATAAGGTTTTTATTATATTTAAATCTCTTTAAAGCTCCTTTTCTTTCAACTATTGAAGCATTTTTTTCTTCCCCTTGGGTGTATACTTATAGTTATTTTTATCAGTGATTTATACTTTTGGGACTGTTTGAATATTTTTTGTTGAGAATCGGCTTACCCTTTTTGTAGATTAAATATTTAAAACATATCACATATGGTTCAAGGCAACCCCCTTTTGTTTTGTCATTCAAAAGATCACAGTCTATCAAAGTGCTTCTTGGGCTAAAACCCGGGTACCTCCTTGTGGGTACTTTCTGCACTAAATATAGTAAGTGAACAATGTTTAGCTCAATAAAATGAATGGTAAAGTACTGGATAAGTTCTCCATTGTAACAAGATATTTGTGGAATATTTTTGCAGTTGCCATTTACTTCTTCTTGTGGTCCACTGTTTCCTCCACTATTTTGGGCTTTGTTTGGGTGTCTGGTCATGTCGTGGAGGGGGGGGGGATGTTGAAATTTCCAGAAGCGTACATGAGAATAGGAAGACTTAGTAGGTACTCCCCTTTTTCCATGATACACACAAAGTAAAAGTAAAAAAAAATGATGCTAACAACAATTCCTTTATAGCAAATTTCCTAATAATATTATATATGTGTTTATTAATTGTATAGTGAAGCACAGCGCAGCATATTGTGTTGAATTTTTTTTATATGGGAATGTGAAAAGTGCTTGCAGCTATTTTTTAACATCACTTGTGAATATACATTCGCTCGTAAGAACTTAACATTTATTTCTTAATAATGTTGCCTTTTTTTGTGCAATGTTACACAATTAAATTGTGTGGTTTCCTGATATTGCAATCACAAATAATGGGTAAAGCTTTGTATCGGCCTAGTATGGATAAGTGAAGTTTTGTCATATCTGTAGTCCATCCTTGAAGATGCATATTATGGTTTAAGTGTCCATTGTCACTATTTTTTAACTTTTGTATAATGTCTGTTCAATAAAGGTTATTGTAGCCTTTGTATATGTTAATAGCACCTAAAAAGTCCCAATTAAATTTCCTTTTTTTGTGTTTGTAGATATACAGTATATACTGATTTACAGTACTAGTCAGTATATCAGTGTATATCACACACACACACACACACACATTATATATATATATATATATATATATATATATATATATATATATATATATATATATAAGAGAGGAATGGTCTTGTGGGAAGACCAAATACAGCGCATGCTAATAGATGACTAGTGGATAGCGTTATCCATACCAATCTCTATGGTAAGTGTATAGTATAAATCAAGCATTGTGTATCAAATAAATTAATAAATAAATATACATATAAATCATCAAAACCTCCCAGTAGGTATTTTAAATAGGTGCAAATTAGTACATATGTGACTGGTGAGTAAAAACTGTATATATAAGGCAAGTACAATCAACAATAATTAAAATAAATATAAATATGGATAATAAATAGTCCAGAATAAATGGTGACTTTAGCGATCAATAATTTTTATAGAGTCCTTAGTGAAGGTGAGTCGAGGTGCAAATTCGAAGGTGCAAAGTGCTCAGACGTGATTGGCCGTATCATCGATTTCCTGCCAGTGTGAGTAAGTAGATTGGATCACTTACCAGATCTAGTGGGTCCTATATGCCATATGGCATTAGAACCATTCACGCTTAGAAAGCTCCCTGGGCTCAATAGGTTTCCCCTTTGGTGGTCCTATGGGCTGATGATGGCTCCTTCAGGATCCGGGGTAATCGACCAATATGTGGTATGAAAGGAGAAAGAAGGCTCCAAATAGTGTAGTAGTATTAAGTATGAAATAGTTTATTTCCCATAAATCGGGTAAAATTTGCAAGGTTAAAACCTCACTGGTGGTTTAGCGGTGCGGGCTGCTCGTCCTCCTCGCAGAGTGGCGGGCTGGCTTCCGGCTTGCGTTCCACCTAGACGTGACGTGATGACGATATGCGGTCCAAACTGACGCGTTTCGTCACTTCCAGTGACGTCCTCAGTGAAATTGACGTCCTTTTTTTCCCCACAAACAGGGCTTTCTTTTTGTGGTATTTGATCACCTGTGCAATTTTTATTGTTTGCACTATAAACAAAAAAAGAGCGTCAATTTAAAAAAAATAACAATATTTTTCACATTTTTTTATATGAAATTCCCCCCAAAAAATTTAAAAATCAAAATTTTTTAACATTTTAGGTCAATTTGTTTTGTGCTACATATTTTTGGTAAAAAAAATCACAATACGAGTATTTTGATTGGTTTGCGCAAAAGTTATTGCGTTTACTAACTAAGGGAAAGATTTATGTAATTTTTATTGTTTTTTTTTTAACTAGTAATGGCAGCGATCTGCGATTTTTTTTCCTGGACTGCGACATTGCGGTGGACAGATCGGACCCCTTACTAACATTTTTGACACTTTTGGGGTTACCAGTGACATACATATATGGCTATACATATGCACTGTTACTGTAAAAATGACACTGGCAGGGAAGGGGTTAACTTCATTAGTGATCAAGGGGTTAAGTGTGTCCCTAGGGGCGTGGCTTGTTATGTAACCACAGAGACATACGATCCGACATAGCAGGATCGTATAGTCTCTACAGTTACACCAGGGAGAATGACAGGCAGCTTTGTTTACATTAGCCGCCTGCCTTTCTCCCTCTCCAGTGGGCGATCGCGAGTGGCCGGCGGACATCGGAGCCACTGGTCACTTGCGTGGGGATGTTAGTGACCGAGCGGGTGCGGGAGCGCGCCTCCGGCGGCGCGCGCTCGCCCCCTACAGGCTCCTGGGCGAGCGACGTAGTACTACGTCGCTTTGACTAGGAGGGGCTGACTGCCACAGTAAATATACTGTGGGCGGTCGGCAAGCGGTTAATATTGAGTTGGCCAACCCTTTTCAGCTATAAAAGCCTCAACTCTTCTGGGAAGGCTGTCCACAAGGTTTAGAAGTGTGTCTATGGGAATGTTTGACCATTCTTCCAGGAAGCGCATTTCTGAGGTCAGGCACTGATGTTGGAGAGAGGGTCTGGCATGCAGTCTGCACTCTAATTCATCCAAAAGGTGTTCTATTGGTTTGAGGTCAGGACTCTGTGCAGGCCAGTCAAGCTCCTCCAGTCAAACCTCCTGTTTTTCAGGGGTTGGGCTTGGGCCCTTAGTTTCAGTGAAGGGAACTCCTAAGGCGTCAGCATACCAAGACAATTTCAAGCTCCCAAGTTTGTGGGAACAGTTTGGGGTTGACCCATCCTGTTCCAACATGACTGCAAACCCGTGCACCAAGCAAGGCCCATAAAGACATGGATGAGCGAGTTTGGGGTGGAGAAACTTGACTGGCCTGCCAAGTGTCCTGACCTCAACCTGATAGAACACCTTTGGGATGAATTAGAGCGCAAACATCAGTGCATGACTTCACAAATGTGCTTCTAGAAAAATGGCCAAACATTCCCCTAGACACCCTCCTAAATATTGTGGACATCCTTCCCAGAATCCCAGAAGAGTCAAAGGTATAATAGCTGCAAAGGGTGGGCCAACTCAATATTGAACCCTACGGACTAAGACTGGGATGCCATTAAAGTTCATGAGCGTGTAAAGGCAGGCGTCCCAATCGTTTTGGGAATATAGTTTATATATATATATATATATATACAGTATAGTAGATTTGGTCATATATGTCAGTGTTTGTGAAAAGTAATAGTGTGCTACAGGAAACCTACAGTCAGGGGAATTGCAACATAGAATTCTCTTGTTATATAAACATTTCTTTGTATACCATTTTTTTTTGTTATGAACCAGCACAAAAGGTAAGATCTGCTATGATATGCTATCTTTATGATCTTTTCTATTACCCAAACTGAGCATTGTAGAAATGTATTTCTAGAGACCTTGTAGTGATATTATTTCTAGTGGCATAATTTATTTACACAATAGAGAATGATTCTCTTCTAACACATTCAGTATCTCACAAAAGTGAGTACACCCCTCACATTTCTGTACTTCAACACTGAAGAAATGACAGTTTGCTACAGTATAAAGTAGTGAGTGTACAGCTTTTATAACAGTGTAAATGTGCTGTCCCCTCAAAATAATTCATAGCCATTAATGTCTAAACCTCTGGCAACAAAAGTGAGTACACCCCTTAGTGAAAATGTCCAAATTGGGCCCAATTAGCCATTTTCCCTCCTCGGGGTCATGTGACTCATTAGCATTACAAGGTCTCAGATGTGAATGGGAAGCAGGTGTGTTAAATTTGGTGTTATCACTCTCACTCTCTCATACTGGTCACTGGAAGTTCAACATGGCACCTCATGTCAAAGAACTCTCTGAGGATCTGAAAAAAAGAATTGTTGCTCTACATAAAGATGGCCTAGGCTACAAGAATATTGCTAAGACCCTGAAACTGATCTGCAGCACAGTGGTCAAGACCATACAGTGGTTTAGCAGGACAGGTTACACTCAGAACAGGCCTCACCATGGTCGACCAAAGGAGTTGAATGCACATGCTCAGAATCATATCCAGAGATTGTCTTTGAGAAATAAACGCATGAGTGCTGCCAGCATTGCTCCAGAGGTTGAAGGGGTGGGGGTCAGCCTGTCAGTGCTCAGACCGTATGCCGCATACTGCATCAAATTGGTCTGCGTGGCTGTCTTCTCAGAAGGAAGCCTCTTCTAAAGATGATGCACAAGAAAGCTAACAAACAGTTTGCTGATGACAAGCAGACTAAGGACATGGATTACTGGAATCATGTCCTATGGGCTGATGAGACAAAGATAAACTTATTTGGTTCAGATGGTGTCAAGCGGGTGTGATGGCAACCAGGTGAGGAGTACAGAGACAAAAGTGTGTCTTGCCTACAGTCAAGCATGGTGGTGGGAGTGTCATGGTCTGGGGCTGCATGAGTGCTGCCGGCACTGGGGAGCTACAGTTCATTGAGGGAAGCATGAATGCCAACATGTACTGTGACATACTGAAGCAGAGCATGATCCTCTCCCTTCAAAGACTGGGCCGCAGGGCAGTATTCTCACATGATAATGACACCAAAAACACCTCCAAGACGACCACTGCTTTGCTAAAGAAGCTGAGGGTAAAGGTGATGGACTAACCAAGCATGTCTTCAGACCTAAACCCTATTGAGCATCTGTGGGGCATCCTCAAATGGAAGGTGGAGGAGCACAAGGTCTCTAAAATTCACCAGCTCTGTGATGTCATCATGGAGGAGTGGAAGAGGACTCCAGTGGCAACCTGTGAAGCTCTGGTGAACTCCTTGCCGCCCAAGAGGATTAAGGCAGTGCTGGAAAATAATGGCAGCCAAACAAAATATTGACACTTTTGGCCCAATTTGGACATTTTCACTTAGGGGTGTACTCACTTTTGCTGCCAGTGGTTTAGACAATAATGGCTGCGTGTTGAGTTGTTTTGAGGGGACAGCAAATTTATAAGCTTTATATACTTTACATTGTAGCGAAGTGTCATTTCTTCAGGGTTGTCATATGAAAACATATAATAAAATATTTACAAAAAATGTGAGGGGTGTACTCACTTTTGTGAGATACTGTACGTACATAATTAAATCTACGAAGCCTATATTTTATGTTTATGCTGTGCTTTGGCGTTCTCCGTTGTGTTCTTATTATGCCAAATAAAATATGTTAGTATGCAAGTCCCATTATTGTAATTATTCTAATATCCCCTATTTATGGAACATTTTGCATTCACATATCTTTGTCCTTTTACATATATATATATATATATATATATATATATATATATATATATATATATATATATATATATAGTATATATATATATATATATATATATATATATACATATATACAGTGTACGCCAAGTGGTCCTGCTTTACCTTGTAGTTCACCATCATTGGGGCACTCCTGTTGTATTGGTTGTAAGCGCATTGAATGGTACGTTAAATGGTATGCTACAGTCTTGTAGTGGAGCAGCGCCGACTCGCTCAGCGTCATTACGATTTTATTTTACAATTCCCTGTGTCATCAAGTATTGGCAGGCTTGACAAAAAGGGTAAATCACAAAAAATTATAACCCGCGCTAGGAGTTAAATGTGTTAAAAATAAAAAATAAAAATTAGTGGTAAATTATTTGTACTGCAGCTGCTGCCCACTAAGTAAAAACTCAGAATTATTGTTGTATCACTCGCGCCACTGGGATGTAAAATGGCTGAGTGTGGGAGGGTAAGCTGCTAGTTCAAATAATGGATAGGATATTGCAAGAATGGAAAAACTGTGCTAAACCCAATGGTGAAGGGCATTAATGTCCTACCAAAAATGTGTATCTATGTGACAATATTAAAGTGCAAAAAAACAATTAATATTTTGTGCTAAGGTATTACTACTTTGTGCCATGCAATGCTATGGAACGCATTAATCAAGTCACAATCACTAAAATAAAATATGAATAAATAACATCAGTAACATAGGAAAAATAATAATAAATAATGCTAAATTTCTCATATATAAAGTGCAATGTGAAATAGCAAATTAAAGTGCTCACAAAAAAATCACATATGTGGGATAAAGTCCATAATATAGTAGTGCAAATTTTAAATAGTGCAGATGGTGTCTAAAGTCCTTTTCATAAAATCGGTGCAGTTATATCAAGTGCTGGTGCATACACTTATGTAGTAGTGATGGTGTGACCCTCCACTTCATCGCCGGTGGTTAAATAATAAGATGGCACACTTACCAGATGAAGTTGATTCCTGTTGGCATACGCCAGCAGGAATCGGTATAGGCTTGGATATTTATCCTTGGCAGTTCCGGTCTCCTAAGGATACGTTGGTGTCCCCAGCTTTCGCCTATTCGCACTTAAAGAAGTCTCGACCGCAATGGATGACGGGTGACGTCACCGGCTCCTCCCCCTTCACACTGGGCAGGACTTAGCACAAAATATTCATTGTTTTTTTGCACTTTAATATTGTCACATAGATACACATTTTTGGTAGGACATTAATGCCCTCCACCATTGGGTTTAGCGCAGTTTTTTTTCCATTCTTGCAAAAACTCAGAATGATGAATATGCCAAATGAGACAAGAACAACTGTTGCTAAGTGATACCTGGAGTGACACCGGAGTTACTGAAGGGGAGGTCTGTGTATGCCTGTCTGGAGAAGCTTTGGCCCACATTACCGTAAAAGGCTCATTTACCTTTAGTGCACTTTGTAGAGCACTTTGTGATTAATTATTTGGAATCAGCATCATCATTTTTTGCAGTATTCAGTATTTAATGCACGTTATTTGAATCAATATAATTTTTGCACCTAGCACTTGATGCACATATTCAGTATTATTTTGGCTCAGTTCCATTGTATTTAATATTGTTTTAAATCAGCACTGTTGCACTTTATACACTTACATATGATCTAATTCAACACTATTGCACTTTATTGTTTATGTATTCATGTTATTCATACCTAAGTATTCATATTTCACCGTTATTGCAAGCGCTGCTTTTTGGCATATTCATTTGACAAAAAGGGTGATACCATTAAAACACATTGCGTTGCCCCAACAAACAGCCACGAGATTGTAGAGTAGCCACAGCCACCGCTATCTGACAGCTCATGAAGTGGGGCTGAGTGTGTCTGCATCAGGGCTTAGCAATTCCATCCTGTCCTGCAAAAGATCTTCTGGCTGTTGTTACTATTGTGTCTCTGTGGATGTCACTGATGGTGACATGCTACTATGTAAGTGTGATGTTGTTCTTGTCTCATTAAGTATGTTCAGCTTTTAACTCCCTCCTGCACCCCTGTTTGTCTTCTATTCTGCTGAAACTAGTAAAGCAGACTTGGATACTCAAATGTCCTTTTGTCCACTGTCATTGTGCTCTACCTGAATGCATAATATGAATCTGCTGGTATTTACTCTCGTCCTAGGGTGCCAATACCACATGAATGTGTTCATCATTGACCATCTTGTTGATTTTTCCATTGAGCTGAGGTTGTCCAGAAATCATGTTCTGGACTAAGTGAGGTACCTCTGCCTTTGCTTGGCTTGACTTGCTAGGCATTCCCTATCCCAGCGTTTTCATAGTATTAGTGGTCTGGTAACATTTTGTACTCTGCAACTTAGGCAGGCAATACAGGGTGCAAATTTCTTTCCTGCACCTAGGGGTTGCCAGAAAGAAATTTGCACAATTCCCCCATAACCCAGACAGTGTTGACAGGGGAATCCCTGCTGATGAGCAATTATCTTCTCCAGGCGGGGGAAGCCATCCCTAGCCAGCTATAACAGCCGCTGGTGATAATTGCAAGAGAATCTGACAGGCTAGTTGTACCCAAGTTGATTGATCGATCAACTTGGTACATTCAGCCTGCCCCTTCAAATCTCGGCCGGTTCAGATTCGAACCTCAGGTGCCCTACCATTTTATATCTCTCTTTATGACCCTAAAATAGAATTAGTTACAAATAATCCAATTAACACAAAAACCTAAAACCATATTAAGTAATACCTAGTCGCTAGCATGCGTTATTAAACTTAGGCAGGCCATACAAGTTTTTTTCCTACAACCATTTATTTTTCCCCTCAATACAGACAGTGCTGATGGAATCCCTCCTGCTGAGCACTGTCTTCTCCTGGATGGGGATGGCTTCCCCCGCCCCCAACCCCCTCCCCTACTGGGAGAAGACAGTGTTTGTAGCTGCTATATAGCGGCTAACGATAATCGCAAGAGAATCCAGCAGGCTGGTTGTGCCCAAGTTGATCGATTAATCAACTTGGTACATTCAGCCTGCCCATTAATGGTGCGAATCACAGACGGTTCCTGCTGAACCAGCCAGGGGATTCGAACCGGGTATGGCTGGCCTAAGAATAAAAATGCAATGAAAACACAGAGATAGTACATTTTCTCACATAAGATGTGGGTCTTTGGGAACCAGTACCTAGCTACCACATCTTTTACTAGGTGCATACAGCAACATACCACAGATACCTATTTTTTATTCTGTTCTGTCACTTTCCTTAAAACAATACAAAGCTTGGATCCTGCAAGAGAAGACACAGTGGTGAGCTTTGTACAAGGCTGGTCCTCACAAAGTTCTCAAAGTGCCCTGTCTTTATTGGTAGCAATTTTGATAAAAGCTACAATTGAAGTAAGTGACAGTGAACTAAATCTTTATTCTCCAAAAATAACGCATCCACTATTTATTAGCTCTGCAATCTATTTTTCATGAAATCGTTTCTTAATATGTTTCTCTGCCTCATTGTAAAATCCTTTCGTGAGCTCCTAAACCTCTCCTCTAACTTCCCTAACTTTTCCCCATAGTTTCTCCAGTAACTGTTAGTTGCAGTCATGTGCACTGCTCTTTAAGAAATAGAAGACAACTAGCAGGTGGCTGGATAATACTTGTAGTTCACTTAGAGTGATGTTTCATAAGCTAACAGAGAGTTGCAGCTCTCTAAAATTCCACTGGGTGGCAGGAACACATCAAGATAAAAACAAGAAGAGAGAGCACGCACATCCGCTCTAGTGTAACACAGCTTTATTAAAAGAATCAATTAAAAGACTCCAATCGATACAATCACAGCAGAAGATAAAATCTTCATAAAAGTTCTCTGGCTGCTCTCCTGGGTCGCTATTGTAAAATCCGAAGGGGAAGAATATCACGACATAGCTGGCTGGCTGCTTGAAGTCCTAATAGCAAGAAATTTTTTATAAATCTTAAAAAAGATTTTATTAAATTTGAGTCACGGGAAATTCACAATCATGCAATATGGCCTTTAGGTGGATTAGGTGGTTTCACTTTTTGAGTTTCAACTTGTATATTTATGCTTATTCAAATTATCACCATTTTACAGGTGATTTCATCCACATTCCCAACATTTATATTCAACAATTGATCCGGCTCTATATTTTAAGGGCCCTTTATTTTTTCAAAATATATGCTTTTCTTAACCAGTTCTCTCTCTCTCTCTCTCTCTCTCTCTCTCTCTCTCATATATATATATATATATATATATATATATATATATATATATAGCAGGTTTTCCAGGCATTGGGCCTGATGTGGGTCTGCCATTGTTACCGGTTACCTCTCCAGCCCATGTGAGCTGCGACCCTGGGTGTGAGAACTGAGACAATGACAACTCCGGCATCTTGGTTTTGTGGTTTTATTGTATTTAAGGGGATGGGAGAAGGAAATGAGTGGGATACTCCTTTAGGCTCAACTATATACAACTTGGGACTTTATCCAGAAAATGTCTGTTAACACTGCCTTGACGCCAGCCGAGGCTAGCCAACGCTCACTGACGCTTGGTAACACACTGTAACTTGAAGGAAGTGCTAGATCCCCGACTTTAAGTCCAGAAGATCCAGGACTGTAGAATAAAGGGCTTTGGACACTGTTTACACTGTAGAGTCACTGATTACTCCCTCCAGCCTTGCGCTGGCTTGAGGAAGACTGTGGTGAAATCCTGTATGGCTGCAACTCCCAACTGATACTCAATTGTACAATTCAGGGCTAAAACTGCAGGCGCCCCCCTTTAACTGTTAACTCTTCAGGGTCCACTGGCTATGTACCCCCTCTGTCACTTCAGGGTCTTCAACCTAGGTACCCTCTTTACAGCTAGCTGATGCTGGATCCTAGAACCTCTCCCGGAGTGGTCTCCACTAACACTTCAGGCAGACCCCCAGGGGCAATCCTCAGTACTCACGACCTGTGTAGGCTTTCCTGGGATTGGCCCCCTCTCGCTCTCCGCTGGTTCTCAGCACACCGGATCCCCTCAGCTCAACTCTGCACTCTCTGGATTCTCAGGCGACACCCCAAGACATCCACTTCCTCAGACAGGAGGAGAGAAAGCTGTTCTCTCCCTCCTGGGACTCTGCTCCCGCCAAAGACGCCGAGTAACGCGCCCCCCCCCCCGACTTATACCATCCCCCAGAATCCTTTGCGGCAGAATCTGCCTCCTAGGGTAGATACAAGCCAGAATGTATCTCTGATTGGGTTTCCCCCACTGCCCTATCAGAAGCCTCTGACAGAGCCAGTGGGGAGACTCCCCTCTCAAGAGGCACATTTGGGAGCCATGACAACCTACCTCACAAAGGGAACATGGCCCTGCTGTTAGGCAGACAAGGCCTACTATGCATTTACCTAGCACCTACCTGTAGGGTGCTACATATGTCTTATGGATGATCCTTAAAGGATAAGGGTTCTATTTGATGTGGCTCCTCTCATGTCCTAATTTTCCTTCTTTTCTCCTCCTATAGCCTGTTCAAGTTTGGTCTCTCATAATTTTTCAACTTTTTCCCCCTCCTTTTCTTTCCCCCTTTTCCCTTTCCTTTCCTCCCCCCCTCCCCTTTCTTGTTTCCTTTTGCCTGTTATCTTTTCACTCTCCTTATCTTTGGCATATTTAATATGGGTTTACATATTGGTACAATGTGTACATACAACATTTGTCTATTTGAATTTTATACATTGCTTATTGATATTCATTGTATGCTGTTTGTTTAATATAATTGGATCCTGAAGAAGTTCACTCATTGGTTAAACGCGTCAATCCACTAATTGTATGATGACATGCAGAATGTGCAATTATTTTTACATGTCATACATGACTGTGACACATGACTGTTTAATGTTATTGTGTCATTGAATACAATTTTATAATATTTTAGTCATTTTTATTTTGTTTGTTTTTTTGGGCACACTCAAATTCCCAACTTCCCGTGTCTCTTTGTTTTTTCCCCTCCCTTCCCCCCTCCCCCTTTCTATTTCCCTTCTCCTTCTTTTTTTCCCCCAGTGAGACCGGGAATACACTTTATATCCTAATAGCAAGCACTCCACCATGAATCAGTTCGGCGTGCATACCCCAATGAGCATGCGCCCAGTCCACCTGGCGCCGCACACCGTCAGTGGAAATGTGACACAAGGGAGAAGGCAGGTGGAGAAAACACACGTCAGAAGGTTGCCATGATGACTCGTTTCAGAGGAATCAGGACTTCGGGCAGCTAGTCAGCTATTTTTGTGGCAGTGGCAACCCAGGAGAGCAGCCAGAGAACTTTCTGTCAAATGTGAGTGTATCGATTGGAGTCTTTTAATTGATTCAGTTAATAAAGCTGTGTTACACTAGGGTGTTTGTGCGTGCTCTCTCTTCTTGTTTTTGTCTAGTTGTGTTCCTGCCACCCAGTGGAATTTTAGAGAACTGCAGCACTCTGTCGGTTTATGAACTATCGCTCTAAGTGAACTACAAGTATTAGCCAGCCAAAGACCTTGGAGTCTTTTAATTGATTCATATAATAAAGCTGTGCTACACTAGAACGGATGTACGCTATTTCTCTTTTTATTTTTGCACTGCCCTTTGCACACTATACACCCCCTCTCAGGAGTGAGCAAGAGAGGGTGGCTAAATTCATGGGACTACAGAGAACGAACTGAGCCACCCTCTAACAGGAAGCTGGATCACAGCAGCAAAAAAAAATATTTGAAGGAAATAATATTACATACTTCATTAGAATTTTTTTTTTTTTTTTTTTTAAACCAAAATGTAGTGTCAATACGTATAAGGGAAAAAACATTCTTTCTTTCTTTCTTTTTTGGACACAGCATGAGTTTGGCAGCAGATTTTAGCCATTGATTTAGGCTGAAACCTGCTGATAGTCCAATCACACACAGAGTTCTGTGCTTGCAAAGTACTCTGTGTACAGGGAACAATAATCTAGCTCTTTCTTCTTCCCGAAAAGCAGGAAAGAAAAAACAGCCAGCTCAGTAAGTAAAAGCAGCACACATTACACTTGTTGGGTACAAAGTTAACCCCTTGCTTGTCCCTTGATGTTAACTCCTTCCCAGCCAGTGTCAATAGTACAATGTCACTGGTATTATCGCTGATCACTGTATTAGTGCCACATGTCAGTGTCAGTAAATGACCCTCCCAGCCAGTGTCTGTTAGCGCCAGATTTCTTGCCACACTATCACAGTCACACTATAAGTCGCTAATCACCATCATTTACAGTATAGCGTCTATAACTGTGTAAATTCCAGTATAATGTATATACCATTGTTTGTAGATGCTATAACTTTCACACAAACCAACTTACACCTATTGTTTTTTTTTTTTTTTTTTTTTTTTTACCAAAGACATGTAACAGAATATATCTTGGTGTAAATTTATGAAGAAACTTGATTTTTTTTATTATTATTATTTTTTTTTTTATTATTGGATATGTTTTTATAACAGAAAGTAGAAAAAAAAATTTGGGTGAAAATGTCAGTCTTTTTTTATTTATATAATAAAAAAATGTTTTTAAAATACCACTGAAAGAAAGCTCTACTTGTTTGAAAAAAAAAAAAAAGAGAACATTTTTTTTTTCCAAATATATACATTTTTAATTGTGCACAGTGCTGCCAACCCAGCAGCATTGGACTGTTCATTATTATTGATAGATGTACTTGTATAGCTTTTGGTTTAATTGTGACCAGTGAATTGTTATCATGTAGTAGTATTAGCATCGCTGCTCATACAATGTTATACTGTTCATTATTTTATCATTTGGATCTATTGTTTTTACCATTTTACAGTGTCTATTTCACACCATATCCTTGGAATTATTGGCCCAATTTCGGTACTGCGGATGTGAATTCAGTATTGTTTTTGTTTTGTTTTTTGCTGGTAAATATCAAATATTTAACTGTTTTGCTGATATTTCCTCATAGGAGGCATTTTCTCCTAATTCAGTAATTGTATAGCAGTCATCAGCTTGTCTTGGCACTTGCAAAACCAAATCTCCGATTCACTAGAGCTGTAAAAATCCATTAGTGTTTGTATGCAAATCTAGGCATTTTAATAAAACCTGCAGACCCTTGTCAGAAGAGTTGGCTTGCAATGATTGGTGTTCCACAATAAGACAGCACACTTAAAGTGGAAATAAACCCAAAAGCAAATATGTATTGTTTTACAACTCACAAATTCCTAGGTGTGGTAGCTGCATTCGTTTTTTTTCTAGGCTTCCTTTCTTTCATTTTTATCTGATGATCCAGCCAGTAAGTCTGTTGTTTTTTTTTTTAACAGAACACACTGTCCTGAAGATAGTGGTAGTGAAAGGTAGCAATTAGTGGGTTAAAAAAATATTTACCACTAATAGGGATGCTTACAAGTATCAGCTTTAAAGGGATTGTAAAGGCAGAAGGCGTTTTTATCTTATAGCATTCTATATATCAATAAAAAAAACCTTCTGCCGCAGCCCCACTAATACTTACCTGAGCCTATCTCTATCCAGCGATGTTGCAGGAGTGTCGCAGCTGCCCGGGACTCCGCTCCTTATTGGCTGAGACAGCAGCATGACGCATTGGCTCCCACTGCTGTCAATCAAAGCCAGTCAGCCAATCAGGAGAGAGAGGGGGCAAGGCTGGGTCACATCTCCGTGTCTAAATGGACACAGGAAGCTGTGACTCGACTCGGGTGCCCCCATAGCAAGCTGCTTACTGTGGGGGCACTCAACAGGAGGGAGGAGCCAGGAGCAGCAAAGAATGACCTGAGAAGAGGAGGATCCAGGCTCCTCTGTGCAAAACCAACTGCATAGAGGAGGTAAGTGTAACATGTTTGTTATTTTAAAAAAGTGAGACTTTACAAACACTTTAGGTTTATTAGTATAAATGCTTTATTGTAAAAGGAACAAAGCTGCTAATGTAACTGCTTAAATAGTGTTAGGTAAAGTTTGGCTTCAATTTGTTAGCATATCTTAATCTACTAGTACATCTAACACTCCTCCCCCCATAGACTGACAATGCTGCTGTCCCAAGGTGCCCCCTGTGCTCCTTCATCCAGTGCGGGGGCCATCTAAAATTGGAGGTGTATTACTGGCCAGATCACCAGGTGAAAACAGAGGGAAAAAAAAGCCTAACAAAGAAAACGAATGCAGCCTCCACATCCAAGGATTTGTAAACTGCAATATATTCCATTTTAATACCGCTTTTCAATAATGATCTTATTTAGTTGATATGCAAAGTATGATAGCAAATTGACAAAGTGCTAACAGACATATGAAGCCTTCTCTCTACAATGAAGGGAAAATGATTTATCTTTCTTTAACTCTAATTTCAGGTCTCTCAATGTGTTGTTTTGTAATCCGTTACATGTGTCTCTATTGACATCTACTGGCCAAAATGTAATGTTACATGACAAATACTTGCTCAGTCGCCTACAATATATCTTCTAGTGTTAGGGGTGAAGTCAGAGCACCTGATCTGCTTACTGTCAGTCACTCAGAACCCTTGGCATAGAATGACAGACAAGTACTGTAAATAGGATTTTCCGAAGAGTACAGCAAATGTCCCTTAATACTTTATTATGGGACCATTTTTTAAAATATAATTATATATAATTTAGAGCAATGCGCTCTAATAGAGCAAATGTATTTCCTGGTGGGAAATGATATACCTAATTTACAAAGCTGCAAGCTGAGATGAGATGAACTTCTGTTAACTTTAAACATTCAACCTCAGAGAATATAAAAAAAAATGAGAGCTTCTTCAATGAACTGCTCCACAGAAATAATAATAGTGTAAAACTGCTATTTCTATATGTAGCACAGTTCCCAGCAATTCCCCACAATTTTGCTGGATATGGGTCCTCCTGGGCCACCGGGTGCAACAAAATTCCCTTTGTGCATGTTTCCCCAAGTGTGAGCACTGAGACAATGACCAGTCCAGTATTTTTGGGTTTTTGTGTTTATTTTGTAACTTGGATAGGAGAAGGGATGAGTGGGATACTCCTTTAGCTTAACTATGTACAACTTGAAAAACGCTATTTGGCGCTGACTTGACGCTGGCAGGATGCCGGTCAACGCCGGTTAGAGCTGACCTGACGCCTGTTAATGCTGAACTGACTTCTGACTGCTTTCCTGAATGAAGAAGTCCTCTTTAGCTCCCTTAACCACTTTACCACCGGAGGATTTTGCTGTCTTACGTCCAGGCCACTTTTTGCGATTCGGCACTGTGCGACTTTAACTGACAATTGCGCGGTCATGAGATTTTTACTTTTTGAGCTATAAACAAAAAAAGAGCGTACATTTTGAAAAAATAACAATATTTTTCACATTTTTTTATATGAAATTCCCCCTAAAAAAATGTAAAAATCAAAATTTTTTTACATTTTTGGCCAATTTGTTTTCTGCTACCTATGTTTGGTAAAAAAAATCGCAATAAGCGTATTTTGATTGGTTTGTGCAAGACTTATTGCGTTTACTAACTAAGGGAAAGATTTCTGTCATTTTTGGTGTTTTTTTTTTTAACGAGTAATGGCGGCGATCTGCGATTTTTTTTGCAGGACTGCGACATTGCGGCGGACAGATCGTACCTTTGACTGACATTTTTGACACTTTTGGGGGTACCAGTGACATTACTACAGTAATCAGTGCTATAAATATGCACTGTTACTGTAAAAATTACGCTGGCAGGGAAGGGGTTAATTTTATTGGAGAGGGAGGGGTTAATGTATGCCTGGTGCTTACTAACGTGTGTGGGGGGAGGTGGCTGAGTGACACAGGGACAGATCGCAGGTTCAGCTATGCTGAACCCTGCAATCTGTCACTGTCTGTCATTTAGGAGATCCGCCCGCTTTGTTTACACAAGCGGGCGGATCTCCAAACTCGATTCCCCGACGATCGGGGAAGAGCGGCGGTGATCACCGCCGCTCCTCCCCTGGCCCGACTCCCGCTGTGACTGAGAACAGCGGGAGGAGCCTCCGGCGGCGCACGGGCGCCGCCCACAAGGGGAGGAGTCCAGCGACGTAGGTCTACGTCGCTGGACGGGAATGAGCCACTGTGCCGCAGTGGAGTAGTCCCCTATCCTAGGCAGACCCCTGGGCACTTTTGAGTACTCACGACAGCGTTTTTCCCTGAAACTTCTGCCTAGCAGCTCCACTCGGTCCCTCTCTGCATCCCAGCTCAACCTCTGTCCTCTAGGCCAACTGCCCAGGACACCTTTTCTAGCGCTGACAGGAGGAGTGACAGCTGTCACCCTCCTCCTGGGACTCTGCTTCCCGCCAAAGACCTCCTGTCATGTGCTCCCCTCAGACTTATACCCCATCCCAGGATGCATTGCGGCAGACTCCGCCCTCTGGGATAGATACAAGCCCTGGTGTGTTATTGGCCAGGTTTCCTCCACTGTCCAATAAAAGCCCTCATTTGACATAGTGGGGAGACTTCCCAGACTCAACAGACACCCCTGAAAACACATGACAGCCTAGCTGAATGATCAGGCCCCCCTGATAAGCAGACAGGGCCATATAAATGCTTTTTCCTAGCACCCACCTAGGAGGGTGCTACATATATGAACATCTCATCCAGTGTAAAGCACTAACACCAACAAATCATGAGTAGCATTATCCACAATATCATGTAAATTTCAAAAAACATATTTCAGTGCACAAAAATTACAATACAATGCAAACAAGATAAAATAAAGTAACATGTGCTTTCAATAAGTAATCTGTATTATTTCACATCCCACAATAAAGTGTCCAATGCAAGAAATAAAGGGGGATATTTACTAAAACTGGTGTACACAGAATCTAATGCAGCTGTGCAAAGTAACCAATCAGCTTCTAATTTCAGCTTGTTCAATTAAGCTTTGACAATAAACCTAGAAGCTGATTGGTTACTATGCACCAGCTGCACCAGTGTGCAACAGTTTTAGTAAATCTCCCCCAAAGTGCCCATTGCAAAAATAATTCATTAATCTGTGTCCAGTGTTTGAAATATAAAAATGTGTAAAAAAGTCTTTAATTGCTAGCTTCCCCACCGCAAGGATGACTGTGCCGACTCCATCGCAAACTGCGTGTTCACCACCACCTTTCACACTAATCACTCACCAAAAATATTTGCTGGTAAATACCAGCCATAGGCTCATTTGCTATTAACAATCAGGCAGGGTCATTCAGTAGATCTTTTATCCCCCCAGGAATTCCCAAAAATGTCAACTTGGCTCACATAATATAGCATAGACCATTCATATCATCAATCAGAAAGAAAAAAGGAAGAGAGAAGAAAGCCCCCCATAATGTAAAACTGTCATTTATTAGATAAAGCCAAAAGCATTGACCAAACATGGTATGCATCAGAAAGCAGCATGATAGCAGCTTTGTCAGCCAGCTCCAGCCGCTAGGTCACGGCTGTGAGCACAGACAGCGTGGTGATGTTACGTTCACAGCCCCACCCTATGTGTTTTGTCTACCAACTTCTTTCAGGGGCGGATGCCCTCATGTCTACAGCTCCATCCTACATGTTTTGTCTACCAATGTCTTCCAGTGGCTGTTCCCCTGCCCCTGGACTTTTTATTCATATCTATTGTTAGTAGGACATATATATATTTATGATTTACAGCGCTACATATATCCCACAAACCCCAATACCCACCACCTACCCTGTGCTAGGAACCCACTGGTGCTTACAGATACTTTTTTTACTTTCCTCCACCAGTCTGATTTCCATCACTATTTGGTATAAACTCCAACACTTTTGGATATGGGGGGGGGGGGGGGTTGACATAATATACCACTAATAATATTTTTGGCCTGAGCAACCTTTTGGCTGACCCTAATGCAGCTACTTGGGTCTGGTGAAGGTGCAATAAAGTGTAAACTTATTAAAGACATTGGGTATTGATGGTAATTGTCAGCGACATTTCATAACCTGGAGAATTGATCAGAGTATGAGCTTTGTTACCAGGATATCAACAATAGCTGTCAGAGTTATATTATGTAAATTAGTTATACACTAAATGTTATAAATAAGAACTTACAGTATAACAGATAGTACAGTCCCCCCTATACTTTAAAGAAATCTGACCAAGCAAGAGCCATGCTAACCTTTTTTACCCGGTTGGCAACATGCCTCCTTAGTTTTTATATTAAGTCTCCATGCACTTCACTTCTGATTACTGATTTCTGGAAACAGTTATCTGGATTAAAAGGAATACTAGGAATGATAGGGTTATCAATGACAGGACAAGCATTAGAACAGCAGATTGTTCATTCAGCATATGCGGTAATATGATAGTTTGTGGGAAGCCACTGAGTGCCAGTAGCGGAGTAAAATAATAGCTACACCTTAAAATACCACCCAAAATGGGATCCTTGCTTCAACCATTGGTAGAAGAGGTACTAATAATATGCAGCATCTGCGGTGCATTTTACATCTATGTGTACCCTTAAAGAAGAAAACAGCCAATCAGTAGATATTATACAGCCCCATGCACAAAAAGACTCTGGGCTCCTCTTCTACACCTAGTAGTCATTGCCTTGTTACCAAAATATTACCTGATGTCTAGTGCAGTCCCAGGCATACCTTTTCTTGCTCACTCCATATGCAAGTAATATCACTATGGTGTCCCACTCTACTGCTAAAAGTGCTGACTGACATTGCACTCCTATTACGAAAACCCCCATTTTGTCCTTAGGGGCTTTGTGCAGTAGCAGAGGCTGTCACCTGCTATGTCCACCCCAACTCTTATCTTATAAGAAATAACAAATGTGGCTCAGGGCCTATTGTTCTTTAAGGGAACAGCATATAATAATTGAATTATATTCTTTTTCCCTTCACAAGCACAGTAAAATATTGTAGGCTAGAAAACCTGCATTAATACTAGTTCTTCTACCACTCTATGATGATAGCATCCAGAAGTCGTTCATCATGTGCCACAGTGACAGTGTAATTGCAAAAGTTGGCCCATGATGGAAGATATATTACAAATTTGAGAGCTATAAAAGCCTGTTTCATGTAAAGGCGTCCAATGAAAATTCACTGAAAATATGTTTTATAGAGGGAAAAAAGTAAAAGAGCATCAATAAATGCAAGAAAAACACTGTAACCCTAACTGAGATATAACGGGTACCAATAATTACAATATAATATATAATAATAGACATGAAATACATTTCATACGTAAATATACCAACAATTGTATTTTCCCTCATCTAACAACCATAAAAATACAGAAATATATTGGAGAAAAGGATCATAACAGCACCTTAATATAGCCTTAACCTTTCCATTGTATGTATTACTATAGGCCTTAAACAAATCAAGTTTCTCTTAAATATTTGCACTTGATGGGGTTGTAGAGATGGAGAAATCTGCTCGATGCATACAATTATTTCCATGTGCTTTCACTAAATTCTTAGAATTTTTGATCTGAAGTAAAACTTGTTCATATAAAAAGGATATACCGTATCTCACAAAAGTGAGTACACAACCACATTTTTGTAAATATTTTATAATATCTTTTTTCCATGTGACAACACTGAAGAAATGACACTTTGCTACAATGTAAAGTAGTGAGTGTAAAGCTTGTATACCAGTGAAAATTGCTGTCCCCTCAAAATAACTCAACACACCATTGATGTCTAAACCGCTGGCAACAAAAGTGAGTCCACCCTAAGTGAAAATGTCCAAATTAGGCCCAATTAGCCATTTTCTCTCCCCGGTGTCATGTGACTTGTTAGTGTTACAAGGTCTCAGGTGTGAATGGGGAGCAGGTGTGTTAAATTTGGTGTTATTGCTTTCACTCTCTCATACTGGTCACTGGAAGTTCAACATGGCACCTCATGGCAAAGAACTCTCTGAGGATCTGAAAAAAGAATTGTTGCTCTACATTAAGATGGCCTAGGCTATAAGAAGATTGCCAACACCCTGAAAATGAGCTGCAGCATGGTGGTCAATTACAGTGGTATAACAGTACATGTTACACTGGCCTTGCCATGGTCGACCAAAGAAGTTGAGTGCATGTGCTCAGCGTCATATCTAGAGGTTGTCTTTGGGAAATAGATGTGCCAGCGTTGCTGCAGAGGTTGAAGGGGTGTGGGGGAGGTCAGCCTGTCTGAGCTTATACCAAACACTGCATACTGCATCAAATTGGTCTACATGGCTGTCGTTCCAGAAGGAAGCCTCTTCTAAAGATGATGCACAAGAAAGCCTGCAAACAGTTTGCTGAAGACAAGCAGATTAAGGAAATGAATTACTGAAACCATGTCCTGTGGTCTGATGAGACCAAGATAAACTTATTTGGTTCAGATGGTGACAAGCGTGTGTAATGGCAACAAGCTGAGGAGTACAAAGACAAGTGTGTCTTGCCTACAGTCAAGCATGGTGGTGGGAGTGTCATGGTCTCGGGCTGCATGAGTGATGCCGGCACTGAGGAGCTAGAGTTCATTGAGGGAACCATGAATGCCAACATGTACTGTGACATACTGAAGCAGAGCATGATCCCCTCCCTTTGGAGACTGGGCCGCAGGGCAGTATTCCAACATGATAACAACCCCAAACACACCTCCAAGGCAACCACTGCCTTGCTAAAGCCTTGCTAAACCCTATTGAGCATCTATGGGGCATCCTCAAACGGAAGTGAAGGAGCGCAAGGTCTCTAACATCCACCAGCTCAGTGATATCATCATGGAGGAGTGGAAGAGAACTCCAGTGGCAACCTGTAAAGCTCTGCTGAACTCCATGCCCAAGTGGGGTAAAGGCAGTGCTGGAAAATAATGGTGGCCACACAAACTTTTGACACTTTGGGCCCAATTTGGACATTTTCACTTGGGGTGTACTCACTTTTGTTGCCAGCGGTTGTGTGCTGAGTTATTTTGAGGGGACAGCAAATGTACACTGTTATACAAGTTGTACACTCACTACTTTACATTGTAGCAAAGTGTCATTTCTTCAGTGTTGTCACATGAAAAGATAGAATAAAATATTTACAAAAATGGGAGGGGTGTAATCACTTTTATGAGATACTGTAAGTATATATATATATATATACACACATATATATATATAATATATATATATATATATATATATATATATATATATAGCAGATTTTCCAGGCATTGGGCCTGATGTGGGACAATGACCATTGCGGCATCTTTGGTTTGTTTTGTTTATTTGATATTGGGGATGAGGAAAGGGAATGAGTGGGATACTCCTCTGGCTCAACTAGGTACAAATGGGACACTTTGTGAGAAAAATGCCTTTCAGCGCTGTCTTGATGCCGGCTGGGTGCCGACCAACGCTTGCTGGTGCTTGAAAAAACACTGACTTGCTGAACTGTACTTAAAATTGACTTCTGACACTCTGATCAGCTCAAAAGTCCTGGACTGTGCTTAGGCCTGACTCCTGATGCTCTGGCTAGCTCAAAAGTCCTGCATCCAGCTCCCTCCAGTCCTTCCTGATTGAGGTAGCTCCTGTAACTGCTTGTGCTGCTGCAACTCTCAACACTGTACACTGCACGCTGTACACTTTAACACTTCAGGGCCCAACCACTGGCACCCCCTTTGCTCTTCAGGGTCCTCTCACTAGGCATCCCTTCTACACTTCAGGGTCCTCTCACTAGGCACCCCTTCTACACTTCAGGGTCCGCTCACTGGCACCCCCCTCTACTTCTCTTCAGGGTCAATACTGGCACCCCCTTTACTGTTACTCCTGCACCAGCTCACTAGCTTCTGGATCCCCACGACCTTCACCGGAGCGGTCCCCTCTCTCTCTAGGCAGACCCCCAGGGGGCAGTTTGCAGTGCTCACGAACTGGGAATGCTTTCCTGAAACTGGACCCCCTTTCAACTCCGCTGGTCCTCGACACCCCGGATCCTCTCTGCAGCTTAACTCAGCCCTCTGTCACCTCAGGAAAGCCGTCTGGGACACCCAATCCTGCTGACAGGAGGAGAGGCAGCCGTACTCTCCCTCCTGGGACTCTGCTTCCTGCAAAATACCCTGCGTCATGCGCTCCCCTCAAACTTATACCCACTCCCAGAATGCTGTGCGGCAGAATCTGCCTTTCTGGGGTAGATACAGACCTGAGTGCACCATTGGCTGGGTTTCCTCCACCGTCCAATGAGAACCCTTCCATGTAGCAAAGTGGGGAGACTCCCCAGTCTCTACAGCTACACCTGAGAGACATGACAGCCCAGCTGAAAATTATGGCCCTGCTGTTAGGCAGCCAGGGCCCACTATACTTTACCTAGCACCTACTTGTAGGGTGCTACATCTATATATATATATATATATATATATACATACATACATACATACATACATACATACATACATACATACATACATATATTTATTTATTTATTAATTTGGATTGCCCAGTCACATGATGAAGAGGAAATTAAACAGAGTTTTTGGTTGCACATGATTAGATGACTTAAAGCGGAGTTCCACCCATTTTTAATAGGTTGGAATACATAGATCTATGTAATCCCCTTTAAAACGGCTTTTACCAATGGAAACTTTTTTTTTTTTTTTTGCTAGTAAATACATTAATTTCGGCTTTATTCCTCCTCTCCTCACTTCCTGGTCCGATCGGCGATGACGTCATTCGGCGATCCGCAGTGTCTGCTGGGATGTATTCTATTCCAGAAATCTCGCAGTAGCTGTATCTGTACTGAGCCGTGCCTGCCCCGCCTCCGCCCCGCCTCCTCTCATTGAGTTGCATTGTATGAATGTATTAAGGCCTTTCTCTGCCCCGCCTCCGCCCCGCCTCCTCTCATTGAGTTGTATTGCAATACAACTCAATGAGAGGAGGCGGGGCGGAGGCGGGGCAGAGAACGGCCTTAATACATTCATACAATGCAACTCAATGAGAGGAGGCGGGGCGGAGGCGGGGCAGAGAACAGCCTTAATACATTCATACAATGCAACTCAATGAGAGGAGGCGGGGCGGAGGCGGGGCAGGCACGGCTCAGTACAGATACAGCTACTGCGAGATTTCTGGAATAGAATACATCCCAGCAGACACTGCGGATCGCCGAATGACGTCATCGCCGATCGGACCAGGAAGTGAGGAGAGGAGGAATAAAGCCGAAATTAAGGTATTTACTAGCAAAAAAAAAAGTTTCCATTGGTAAAAGCCATTTTAAAGGGGATTACATAGATCTAAAGTTCCAAAAATGGGTGGAACTCCACTTTAAGTGAACAGTTTGACCTAATTGGCCTTTACAAAGTGAGGATTCTCCATTTCTTTAAAGTAGTGCTCAACTCCCCCTGCCACCCTATGTTTTTCCCACTTACATTTAGTGCTGTAGTGCTCCTTAAAGCACATACTCATTCACATTAGCAGGATGTCTCTGGGCACTTCACCTGCCAGAAATTATGGTTTCGGCACTCTGTGTATCCTGTCAAATGTGAGTTCTAGGGCCGACAGAGTGGGTGCTAAGGTTGAGAAATGTCTTTGCACATATTGGGAGAGTTGTGTAGAGTTAAACGTTTCCGGTATTCCTCTAATTTTTAAGTTGTTTCTCCTTGATCTATCCACCAAGTCAGACTATTTTATCCTTCATCCAAAACATTTCATCGCTGTATTCACTGTATGCATCCACCAAGGTGTTATAGGAGGTAGAATATTCTCCCATGGCCTGTTCTACATGGTCAATTCTTTCTCCCAACATTTAAACTCTTCTTGACATTTCCTAACTGTGGAAATGATGTCATTGTGTAAGGGCAACCTGATTGACATGTCATTTAAGACAGTATCGGATACAGGCTGGCCAACTGTAGGGAATCCTGCTATGGGATCTGGTGCATCTGATGCAGTAGGCTTCTCTATAGCCTGTAGCCCACTCACCTCCATATCCTGTACCCAGGCTCTTCCTCCTGGCGACTCTATGAACTGTTGAGATTTTACAGGACTTCAGGTGGTAGGAGTCGAGGCTGCCAAGGATGATCCACTGCCCGGGATATCCTGTGTATTTGTGGGCTGTTGTACTACATGGCTGTGAGGTGAGGCCACAAGCCGTTTGTTCACCTGCGAGGCGCAGGCTCCGTCGCCATTTTGTTGTGGTCTCTGCTGTAGTGACGGGAAGAAACCCGTCAGCTCGCGGGACTGTACCGGCCATTTCTTTCAACTCCGTGGCATGCCTGGATGTCACCCGAGCCTCCATCTACTATTAGGCGGCCGTGAGAGAGGTGAAAGGGATCCTGTGGTCTGGCAGAGCTCACTGACTACGCTTCTTTTTTTTAACTCGGATGCCACGCACCCCCCCAGAAAGACTTTTTAAAATTAGGAGGATACCTTGAGGTTGGATATACTGTATGCCTATATGCAGCAGCTTTAACAGTTGTTTTAAGCAGTGCTGGCCTTGTTATCACTCACTGACCATGGGTAAAGAGGAAACGCTATGACAGGTTCAATCTCCAGTTTTTTTTTTTTTTTTCTAGTAAAAAGCTTGAAAAACTTAAAGTGGTTGTAAAGCCACTTGGTCAGGATCACAAAATCCCCTCTGTTTAACCACTACTTTGACGTTAATACCAGGGTTATGGCATTAGATAGCTGCCATAACCCCAGTATTTTCTTTACTGGGCGGGCGGTCTCTTTCGCTGTGGGATTCGCCGCTGGATCCCTCCTGCCGCTTACCGGAGCCGTCAGTTGTGGGGGGGGGGGAAACGATCTGGTCCTTTCCCCTCCTAGGCAGGAAGTCGAGTGAGGGCAATATGCCCCCCCACTCGATTCTATGGCCTTGGAGGACCAGAAAGTCGTCATACATCACTTCCTCCCAATGGCCTTAAAGGGCCCATTTTTTGTCATGATAAAAAGAAATGACTTTTTTTTTTTGCTTTTTGGTGTAGATGTGAGATCTGGGGTCTTTTTGACCCCAGAGTTCACATTAAAGAGGACTTGTCCTGCTTATTTCTATTACAATGGATGTTTACATTCCCTGTAATAGGAATAAAAGTGATCAAAACATTTTTTTAAAAGGGACAGTGTAAAAATAAAAGGTAAACTAAATAAGAAAAAAAAAAATTTAAGTGCCCCGTCCCTCTGAGCTTGCACACATACGGTAAGTAAACGCATACTAATGTCACATATATAAACATATGTAAACAGTGTTCAAACCACATATGTGAGGTATTGCTACGATTGTTAGAGTGAGAGTAATAATTCTAGCCCTAGACCTCCTCTGTACCTCTAAACTAGTAACCTGTAGAAATTTTTAAAGAGTCGCCTATGAGGATTTTTAAGTACCAATGTTTGTCCCCATTCCACCAGCGTGTGCAATTTTGAAGCATGACATGCTGGATATCTATTTTAATCGGCGTAACATTGTCTTTCTCATTATAGAAAAAAAAAAATGGGCTAACTTTACTTTTTCGTTTTTTTAAAATGCAGTGATATGTATTTTTCCCCAAAAAATTGCATGTGAAAGACCACTGCGCAAATACTGCCTAACAAAAAAATTGCAATGACTGCCATTTTATTCTCTAGAGTCTTTGCTAAAAAAAATATATATAATGTTTGGGGGTTCCGAGTCATTTTCTCGCAAATAGTACAGATTTTAACTTGTAAACAACAAGTGTCAGAAATAGGCCTGGTCCTTAAGTGGTTAATAATGTGCCCCACAGTAGGTGTTTTATAAAAAAAATACGCTGATGTCTACTTTTTTCAGAGTGCCTCTTGGTGCTCTAATGACTGCTCACCTCTTTCCTCTCCTAGTCTGACAGCTACAGCGGGACAGTCTGAGAACCCCCACTGATGTCAGCCAGGAGGAGAGGAGGAGAGAGGCGATATAAGGTAGAAAATAAGGTAGAAATCTGCATTTTCTTTATAAAACACGTAATGTGGGGTACATAATGTTATTCGAAAAGAATAGATTGTATGAATATAATGTGCAAATTTAGCAGCAGAAAGAGAAGGGGCGGGGAGCAGAGTGGCACTGTCACAAGCTGACAGGTGAGGGGGGGGGGGCGTGGAGAGGAGGACAGAGGAGAGCTGCGGATGATGGAGGCACATAAACTGACCACAGTGTCAAAGCTCAGTAGCCATGGTAAACTGTGGTCAGTGTACAGGGCGGAGGGCAGAGCCAGGCAGGATCAGCCAGTTATTTTGACTCTGTAATGCAAAAAGTAAATGAACACTGGAAAGGCTGAGATAAACACCGCACAGACTACAGGTGACCTTGTTTACCCCTTCAGCTCTTTCTCCTTGTAACATGCACACTCTGGCACTCCTTCTGACAGTTGTGTCCTCTATCCCTAAACTCTCTTTCCTTCACCCCTCTTCTCCACTCCACAGCTTATATATATCACCCTCACTTCTGTCCTCTCCTTATTACTGCACTCACCATCTCCTGCTATTTCTAAATCCACACGCACACAAAACTTCCAGGACACTGGGGCATGTCCCTTCATATACATCACACTCTAATATTACCTCCCTCACCTTTTTGCTTCTCCTAACCTCTGGAGACATATCCCCAAACCCTGGGCCTCCATCATTTACCTGTACTCAACACACCCATTATCCTGCACCCTCTGGCTGCAGCCGCAATCAGCACAATTCAGTTCCCATCTCTCTTCTTCCTAAGACCAGACTCCCTCTCTCTTGCGCCCTTTGGAATGCCTGCTCTATCTGTAATAAACTCACCTCTCTCCATGACCTTTTTATCGCTAACTCATTTAATCTACTTGCCATTACCGAAACCTGGCTTCATGAATCCAACACCGCGTCTTCTGCTGCCCTATCCCAAGGTGGTCTTCTCTGGACTCACTCCCCCAGACCCAGTGAACGCAAGGGAGGGGGTTTCGGGATCCATCTAGCCCCACATAGCACCTTTCAGGTACTTCACCCGCCTCCATCTCTGTCACTCTCCTCATTTGAGGCACACTGCCTTCATCTTTTCTCTATTGTTTCTCTAAGGATAGCTGTGCTCTACCGCCCCCCTGGACCAGTATCGACCTTTCTTGACCACTCCTCTGGCTGGCTACCCTACTTTCTCTCTTCCGAAATCCCCACAATCATTCTCGGTGACTTCAACATCCCTATTAATACTAACACTCCTGCCACTTCCAAACTTCTCAGTCTAACCTCCTCCTTTAAACTGAAGCAATTGATACATGCTTCTACTCACTCTGAAGGCAATATCCTTGACCTTGTTTTCTCCCACCTATGCACTCCGTACAACCTTTCAAACTATCCTTTCCCTCTCTCTGATCACTAACTTATTAGTTTCACTCTCTCCCTCTCCTCCACCCCCTCTCCCTCCAACTGCCTTACAGTTACCTGTAGAAACCTACGCCATCTCAACCATTCTCTTCTCTACTCTGGTACCGACCACCTCTATGACAAAATTGCATCCCTGTCCGGCACCAACCTAGCCACTTCTGTCTAAAACGCTTCACTTTTAGCCTCCCTGGACACACTATCCCCCCTCACTACACATCGAATCAGGTCCCAACCTGTTCAACCTTGGCAAACAGATAACAATAAAAGTTTGAAAAGGCATAGCCATGCTCTTGAGCGCCTATGGCGTAAGACTAGGTCTCAGAAAGATTTCAACCAATTTAAATCTGCCCTCCAAAAATACAATTCCAGTCTCCACTCTGCCAAGCAGACCTATTTTATCACTCTCCCCACATGCCAAGGTCCTAGGTTTTGTCCTGGACTCTGAACTCTCCTTCAAGCCCCACATCCAATCACTGTCCCAATCTTGCCACCTCAACCTCCACAACATCTCCAAAATATGCCCCTTTCTAACCAATGACACAACAAAGCTTCTAGTTCACTCCCTGGTCATCTCGCGCTTCGACTACTGCAATTCCGATCTCATTGGCTTACCTCTACATAGGCTATCCCCCCTTAAATCCATCATGAACGCTGCTGCCAAACTCATCCACCTTACCAATCGCTCAGTGTCTGCTACTCCTCTCTGTCAAGCCCTCCACTGGCTTCCGCTCACCCAACAAATTAAATTCAAAATACTAACAACATCTTACAAAGCCATCCACAGTTTAGCCCCCAGCTACATCACTAGCCTAGTCTCAAAATACCAACCTAATAGCTCTCTTCGTTCCTCTCAAAGCCTCCTGCTCTCTAGATCCCTCGTCACCTCCTCCCATGCTCGCCTCCAGGACTTTTCCAAAGCCTCTCCAATCCTATGGAACTCCTTACCCCAATCTGTCCAATTATCTCCTACTCTATTAGCTTTTAGACGATCCCTGAAAACCCTCCTCTTCAGAGAAGCCTATCTTACCCACACCTATCAACTATACTTCCATTTTCTCCATCAGTCCACTTCCCACAGTTATTGCCTTTTGTTTCACTTGACCCTCTCTTCTAGATTGTAAGCTCTAATGAACAGGGCCCTCTAATTCCTCCTGTATTGAAATGTATTGTAACTGTATTGTCTTTCCTCATATTGTAAAGCGCTGCGCAAACTGTTGGCGCTATATAAATCCTGTATAATAATAAAAATAATAATAAAAATAATATTAAAATATTTACAAAAATGTGAGGGGTGTACTCACTTTTGTGAGAAACTGTGTATGTATATATATATATATATATATATATATATATATATATATATCTTCACCCTATTCACTAAGCTAAGTTAATGCTATCTGCTCCTTTAGTTATTCAGCCGCCACTTTTTAGCACAGCATAAAGCTGTTTCACATGGGGTTCCTTTGTACAGATAGGAGTAGGAACAGTTTTTCTGCAGACAAAAAACAGTTTAAGCTTTGACAGGTTAACCTTAGGAGTGTGAATGCAGTGGGTAGGCGGAGGAAAATAAACTATGAGTTTACCACATCCTCACACTGTGGAGTCTTCAGTACCAAAGAATACTGTGAGAGAGAGAGCTAAAGATGTAGGTCATCATAACCATGCAAAAACCTCTATCTAGATATTTCTTATTTCATTTTTTCAGGTTTTTTTACTGCTATCTGTTCCCCACATTATAGAAACTTACCCTATCTATTTGTCTTGTTTACTGTTATCACTGAAGGTGAAATTGAAAGATTCAAGATTTTGGGTTGTCACCAAAGCAAGAAGAGAAAGGAAATCTTCAAGTGGGGACACTATTTCTGGTGACCCTGGTGACAACTAGGGATTCACTCATTTTGGAGGGATTTCCTCTTATTTCCTGAAGAGAAATTTGCCCAATGGGACCCTGGATGGCAAAAAAAAAAAAAAAAAAAGCTGATGGGTTAAAACCCTCCCTTACTCTTTCCAAAATGAAAAACAAAAATGTTACCATTGGCTTTACTTTAAGTTCCACCTATGTATCGAAAGAAAGAGAGAAAATTCAGATGCAGTATAATATGGCAGAATAGTAAAGCCCATGGAAAATATATATATATATTTTTTCAATAAAAAGCTGATATTTTCACCTAAATTTCTTTGAAGATTTCCAAAAAGTAACATGTGAACATAATTAATGAGCTTCTACTGCATTCTAACATTTTGAAACTGTGCAAAATCAGAAAGGTTAGATCATCACACTTCCTGAAGCAGGTAAGCTCTGCTCTCTGTGTGTATATCAAGGCTTAAATTTCAGTTTAGAATAGAATGTATCTGTACTGTACAGCGAAGGCTTCCCTTTGGTACTGGAGGTTGCCAGTGTTCCCTTCTCAAAGGCTATTTATACTGAGGCAGGAAAAATTCAATTATTGATGATATAGGGCAGTGATGGCGAACCTTGGCACCCCAGATGTTTTGGAACTACATTTCCCATGATGCTCCACTACACTGCAGAGTACAGGTGCATCATGAGATATGTAGTCCCAAAACTATCTGGGGTGCCAAGGTTCGCCATCACTGATATAGGGTATGTTCTACCCTGGAGCTAGTACCACTTCCAAGGATCTGGACAGGAGTCTTGGCTGGGAGAGCGAACATCTATCTGAAGGTTGCCTTTAAGGGAAATGCCATTGCAGGCTTATATTTTTCCTATCACTGGTTTGCTTTAGGCTGAGTGGGAGATGGAAACAAACATAGATTGAATAGGCCAGCGGTAAGTGGTAAACTACCTCTTAAAGCATATTTCCACTTTTTCAGTGTGGAAATATTTCCAGTATAATTATAGTGTGTTCCCATTGACACAGCATAACTAAAAAAAAAAAAAAAAAACAAACAAACATATATTCATTTACATTTTATAAGTTTTCCCAAGGAGAATGTGTTATTGCCTACTCTTTGAATTTCTGTCTAGTCTCAAGTGTATTTGTTCCCACACTATCGCTCATTAACATATGATGCAAGAGGGTGCTTTTTACATTTGTAATCCTTTGTTAGCGCAGACATTGTTTAAATCTAGTTTACAGCTGATATTAAAGAACTTTAAAAAACAGTACAGACCAGGTTAATTATGCTAAACATTACTCCACTGGTCCCTCCTAAACATTACAAAGCAGGGGAAGTAAGTAAAAAGCACTAGAAAAGGAAACTAGCATTTTTTTTTAAACACTTTTTTAACTACTTGCTGTCCGCAAGACATCCATGGACATCCTCGGGATGCAGTAGTTATACCAGGATGATGCCTGTACCTACAGGCATCATCCTGTTATTGAATTTTTTAGCCAGCGATTCCCTGGAAGTGATTTCAGTGGCTAAATATCCACTTGATCACCTTTGCGGGTGGCGGAACCACCCGCCGCCTTTCCCGGGCTCTACCATCTGATCGCGGAGCCCGAGAGTGGTGCGACCAGAGGCATCGGCTGCATGGAGCAGAGACAGAGGAAATGACGTTGTTCCTCTCTCTCTGTGACACCGGGAATGCATATGGCGTCACTTCCAGTTCCACCTCTTTGTTTATCTGTATCTTTATCTGTGTCTGATCAGCTGCATTGGAGGCCAGAGGAAAGATTTGGGGTTTAACCACTTTACCACCGGAGGATTTTGCTGTCTTCCGTCCAGGCCACTTTTTGCGATTCGGCGCTGTGCGACTTCAACTGACAATTGCGCGGTCGTGCGACGCCGTACCCAAACGAAACTTATGTCCTTTTTTTCCCACAAACAGAGCTTTCTTTTGGTGGTATTTGATCACCTGTGCGATTTTTACTTTTTGCGCTATAAACAAAAAAAGAGAGTTTATTTTGAAAAAATAACAATATTTTTAACATTTTTTTATATGAAATTCCCCCCAAAAAAGATGTAAAAACCAATTTTTTAAAAAATTTTTGGCCAATTTGTTTTATGCTACATATGTTTGGTAAAAAAAATAGCAATAAGCGTATTTTGATTGGTTTGCGCAAAAGTTATTGCGTTTACTAACAAAGGGAAAGATTTCTGTCATTTTTGGTGTTTTTTTTTTTTACCGCGTAATGGCGGCGATCTGCGATTTTTTTTGCGGTACTGCGACATTGCGGCGGACAGATCGGACCCTTGACTGACATTTTTGACACTTTTGGGGGTACCAGTGACATTACTGCAGTAATCAGTGCTATATATATGCACTGTTACTGTAAAAATGACACTGGCAGGGAAGGGGTTAATTTTATTGGAGAGGGAGGGGTTAATGTATGCCTGGTGCTTACTGACGTGTAGGGGGGGAGGTGACTGTGTGAGTCATGGACAGATCGGATGTCTGAACAGTCCCATCTGTCACTCCCTGTCACTATGGAGATCCGCCCGCTGTGTTTACACACAGCGGGCGGATCTCCAGACTCGATCCCCGACGATCGGGTAAGAGCAGCGGCGATCGCCGCTGCTCCTCCCCTGGCCCGACTCCCGCTGTGAATGAAAACAGCGGGAGCGAGCCTCCGGCGGCGCGCAAGCGCCGCCCAGAAGGGGGAGTGTCTGACGACGTTAATACTACGTCGTCAGACGATAACGAGCCACTCTGCCGCAGTAGTATTACTGTGAGCGGTTCTAAAGTGGTTAATAGACCCAAGATCTCTCCATAAAGAAGACCTGTCACAGCCCATGCTGTCACAAGAGATTTTGTTCATCCCTTGTGATAGCTATAAAGTTAATCCAAAAAAAAAGTGTAAAAAATAAAAGTTTTGTGTAAAATAAATAAAAATAATTAAACAAAATGTAAAGCACACCCATCCCCCGTGCTTATGTGCAAATGCAAGCACATGTTATTCCTGGCCGCAAGCATATGTAAACAGTGATTGTACCACACATATGAGGTATCGCCACGATTGTTAGAGCAAGAGCAATAATTTTAGCATCAGGCCTCCTGTGTAACTCCAAACTGGTAACCTGGAAAGGGGTTTATTTGACGCCTATGGAGAATTTTAAGCACCGTAGTTTGCCATCATTCCATGAGCAGACCCAATTTTAAAACATGACTCGTTAGGTATCTGTTTACTTAGTGTAACATCATCTTTCACAATATACAAAAAAATTGGAGTAACTATTGTTTTTTTTTTTTTTAATTCATTGAAATGTATAGTATGTACAGTATAGTATGTACAGTAGATATATATATATATATATATATATATATATATATATATATATATACAATGTTTGGGGGTTCTAAGTAATTTTCCAGCAAAAAAAGGAGATTTTTTTTTACATGTTGGAGCAAAGTGTTACATAGTTAGATAGTTACATAGTTAGTGAGGTTGAAAAAAGACACCAGTCCATCCAGTTCAACCTAGGATTTGTGTGTGTTTGTGTATAAGTGTTTATCTCAATAGTACATTGTATATCCCTATATGTTATGGTCGTTAAGGTGCCCATCCAATAGTTTTTTAAACTATCGACACTCCCTGCTGATACCACTGCTTGTGGAAGAGAATTCCACATCCTTACTGCCCTGACAGTATATAAACCTTTACGCAGTTTAACCACTTAAGCCCCGGAAGATTTTACCCCCTTCCTGACCAGGGGGTATTTTGCGATTCGGCACTGCGTGACTTTAACGGACAATTGCGCGGTCGTGCGACGCTGTACCTAAACGAATTTGACGTCCTTTTTTTCCCACAAACAGAGCTTTCTTTTGGTGGTATTTGATCAACTGTGCGATTTTTTGATCACACTCTATAAACAAAAAAAGAGCGTAAATTTTGCAAAAATAACAATATTTTTCACATTTTTTTATATGAAATTCCCCCCAAAAAAAAGTAAAAATCTAAATTTTTTAAAATTTTCGGCCAATTTGTTTTATGCTACATATGTTTGGTAAAAAAAATCGCAAAAAGCGTATTTTGATTGGTTTGCGCAAAAGTTATCGCGTTTACTAACAAAGGGAAAGATTTTTGTCATTTTTGTTGTTTTTTTTTTTAACGCGTAATGGCGGCGATCTGCGATTTTTTTTGTGGTACTGCGACATTGGGGCGGACAGATCGGACCCTTGACTGACATTTGTGACACTTTTGGGGTTACCAGTGACATTTCTACAGTAATCAGTGCTATACATATGCACTGTTACTGTAAAAATACACTGGTTGTGAAGGGGTTAACTTTATTTGGGAGGGAGGGGCTGTGTGTATCCCTAGGGGCGTGCTTTCTACTGTGATTGGCTGTGGCTTGAGCTGTAAGGACACTGATCAACGGACCTACATACTAGATCCGTTTGATCAGTGTCTTTACAGCGAGGAGAATGACAGGTGGCTTGTTTACACAAGCTGCCTGACATTCTCCCTCTCCCCCGCCGATCGCCGAGTGACCGGCGGACATCGGGTCCGCTGGTCACACGCGCGGGGGGGTCCGTGACCACGCGGGAGCGGGAGCGCGCCTCCGGGGGCGCGCGCTCGCTCCCTAGACCCTCACAAGCTAGTGACGTAGCCCTACGTCACTTTGCCTGTGAGGGGCTGACTGCCGACGTAGATCGGCGTTAGGCAGTCGGCAAGTGGTTAAGGTTAAACTCTCTTCTAATTTTAGTGAATGGCCCTATTTCTTTTTAAATTCCTTCTTGCTGAAAAGTTTGTTCCCTATGCTAGGGTCGCCACTATGGTATTTGTACATTGATATCATATCCCCTCTCAAGTTTCTCCTCTCCAGAGAGAATAAGTTCAATGCTTGTAGTCTTTCCTCATAACTGAAGTCTTCCAGTCCCTTTATTAGCTTTGTTGCCCTTCCCTAGACTCTCTCCAGTTCTAGCACATCCTTCCTGAGGACTGGTGCCTAGAACTGGACGGCATACTCGAGATGCGGCCGGACCAGAGTCATTTAGAGTGGGAGAATTATCATTTTATCTCTGGAGTGAATCCTCTTTTTTTATACATACCAGTATTCTGTTGGCATTGCATGCCATTGCTGAGCTTGTCATCTACTAGGACCCCCAATCTTGTGTCAGAATTGGCCCGGATACAAAGCGGTTAAGTTATGTTATGTTAATGGGACATGCAACAAATTAAAAGGTGGGTCTTATCCCAATTTGGCTGCTTAAGTGGAAATACACTTTAACCACTTGCACTTAAACCCCCCTCCTGTCCAGGCCAATTTTCAGCTTTCAGCGCTGTTGCACTTTGAATGACAATTGTGCGGTCCTGCAACACTGTACCCAAATGAAATTTTTATCACTTTTTTCAAACAAATAGAGCTTTCTTTTGGTGGTATTTATTCACCACTGGGGGTTTGCTGAACAAACAAAAAAAGACCGAACATTTTGAAAAAAACAAAAACAAAACAGTTTTTATAGTTTGTTATAAAATCTTGCAAACAGGTAATTTTTCTCCTTCATTGATGTGCGCTGATGAGGCAGGACTGAAGGGCCCTGATAGGCACTGGTAGGCTGCACTGTTGGGCACTGATAGGCTGCACTGATGGGCACTGATAGGCTGCACTGTTGGGCACTGTTAGGCAACACTGATGGGCACTGATAAGGCGGCACTGATGGGCATTGATAAGGTGGCACTGATGAGGCAGCACTGATAGATGGCACTGATGGGGGGCACCGATGAGCACTGATGTGTGGCACTGAAGGGCATTGGTAGGAGGTGCTGAAGGGCACTAATAGGCGGCACTCATGGGAAATGATGGGCACTAATAGGTGGCACTGATGGGCAATGATAGGCACTGGTAGGTGACACTTATGATGATTGCACGGATAGTAGGGACTGGTGAGCACTGATAGGTGGCACTGGTAGGTGGCGCTGGTGGGCACTGGTAGGTGGCTCTTGTGGGCACTGGTAGGTGGCACTGGTAGGTGGCACTGGGGGCACAAAATCCTTTCCTCTTCGGGACCGATGTCCCTCTGACAGCAGCCGCTGATCGTTTTTGTTTTTCCTCCTCAAACAGCTGATTGCCGGCTGCTGTTTACTCATTGGCTGACAGCTGATCACTTGGTAAGGGGGCGGGATTGCCCCCGATCTCTGATCTGTGATCAGGCGAGTCTCATGGCTGATCACAGATCGAGCTGGGTGTGCTCTGCAGGGAGCGCGCAGGTCGCACGTTGCCGAGAGGACGTCAATGTATGCCCTCCCAGCAATTTAGGTCCGTGCTGTAGCTGTCATTCGGCTATAGCGTCATCTAGTTAAGGAAATAAAAAAAATTAATTGCTAATCAAGTGCCTAAATATAGCCCCTGGTAATGTGAGCATTACTTTTGAGGATATACAGTGAGACCCCATACTACAATCAAATATAGCATTCCAAGCCTTGCACATCAGTAGAACCTGCACAGTCCAACAAACTTTATCCCCCCACCCGGCCCTGCACCAACCCCAACTTGTGCGGGCATAAATCCCAAAACACCCTTGCAAAAAAGGCCCTGAGTTATGCAGATCAATAAAAAGGGATACCTGGACATACCAACAGAGAGCGTTCATATCAAAGCAAAACAGTACATAGGTAATAATGGTAAGCCAGGGAAAAAAATAAGGAAAAAAACAAAACGGGGTTCGCGTACCTGACATGAGCAGGTGGCGGGAGCGGAAAAAATCGCTGGGCGGCAATGCCTATTTTTTAACTGCATTGGAACTGACATACTCTGTCGGTAGGTGATTCAGAACTCGGCCCCACAGTTCATATTGGGAGGGGGGAGGTAAGGCGAACATTATACATTTCCAGGAGTCAGGGCTCCCTCTGCACGACCAGATTCACAAACACAATCCACAGGCAGGCAGCGGGCAGTGGAAAGGATCAAAACTCTCGCAATGCAGTCAACAGGGGTCCTAAAAGGGGAAGTAGCCAGGGAGTGTAAATAGTGCAGGCAATGACAACCAAAGGTGGGTAGTGGCTAACATCAGCATCAGCCTCGGGCCTCACGGTGCTCTAGCCAGGAGATAGCAGACTCTGGGTCATCATAAAAGTGAACCCAGTCCTCACCCTCCACCTGAAGGCGAGCCGGGAACATCATGGCATACTTAATGCGTTTGACACGTAGTCTGCGCTTTGCCTCCAGGAAGCCCTTGCATCTCCTCTGGACATCCGCTGAGATGTCCGGAAAGATTGCAACTCCACTATTACCGAATGGGATATTCCTCTTCTCTCTCGCCAGGTGCAGGATCGTATCTCTATCTTTGTAGTTTAGAAATTTGGCTATAAAGGTACGTGGGGGTGCACCCTGCGGCGGTGGATGGCCTGACAGGCGATGCGCCCGCTCCACCACGAAGGTGGGCGAGAAGGACTCCCTCCCATATGTTTGAATCAATAGTTGTTTTAGATAGGTAGAGGGGTCAGTGCCTTCTGCACCCTCAGGCAAGCCGATAAAGCGCAGATTGCAGTGCCATAATCTGTTCTCCATGTTGTCCTGCTTCTGGAGGATTTGATTCACCTGTAGCTGCAGTCTGTCAGTGGAGTTCTGCAAGGGGGGGAGGGAGTCCTCTATTCCACTAATCCTGTGCTCTGTCTCAGTGACGCTCTCACAAAGTTTCCACATGTCTTGTCTTATCAAGGATATGTCCATTTTAATTTCCTCTATTTTTGTAGTCAGAATTGCCTGACAAGCTGATATGGCCTCAAGCACCCTGGCCGTGTCTGAGCCCGCAGCCGCCCCTTCCTCCAGGCTCTGCTCGGCACCATCTTGAGAAGAGGCCTCCTTATCCATCCGGCGGTATTTCTTCCAGCTTAGCAGCGGGAACCGTGGCTTTTTTAGGCGGAGACATAGACGTTGTTCGGGGATCACAGTGTATCAGTGTGGTGAGTTATATGCCCATGGAGGAGCAGCATTGTGGGATTAGGATGTCGGTCCGACGGAGCTCCGGTCACTTGCGACTTACAGCATCCAGCGTCAGCATTACTTATAATAGTTTTGAACAATAATGGTGAATGGGTAGGAGTACTATTTACCTCAGTCACAAAGGAGGGGGGCCGGATATGGGAAAGGGGGCTTCCAGATTCTGATATGTCCCCCCCATGTACACAGTCCAGGGTTACTGTTAAGCGGCCCTTGTCCGCCAAGGTGCTTTGGGGTGGGGGGCACCCCTCCATGTTGAGGTCATGTGTCTTGGTATTGTTTGAGGGGGTCGTTTGCGTGTCCCCCACTTTCCTGATCTGCTGGGCTGCATGTTCGGATAAGGGTCTGGTATAGATTTTGAGGGGGACACCACGCATTTTTTTTAAATTTTGGCATGGGGTTTCCCTTAAAATTCATACCAGACCCGAAGGGCTTGGTATGGATTGGGGGAAGACCCCATGCTGTTTTTTTTCAGACTTTTCTATTGCCGGAATTGTTTTGTTTACATTTCAGCTCTCAGAGGGGAAGCCCATTGACAGCTGATAAATAATCGGTCGTTAAGGACACGGCGGCCAGCTTCCCAGCCCTTCTCCTTAACAATCAGCTATTGCTCACACAGAATTCTAATCAATCAATATTTTTTTGAATGATTCGAATTCTAATCATTCTGAAAATGTTGAATTTATTAGAAAATTAATAAACAAAACTAAATTAAATGAAACAAATTAAACTAAACAAATTCTGAAACTAATCTATAAAACATCTTACTCACTGCCATATCCCATACCAGCATCTCGATCACCGCCATACCTCATACCAGTGTCCTGCTCATTGCCATACCAGTGTCCTGATCACTGCCATATCAGTGGAGGTGTATGACTGGCTGCATTGGAAGACAGAGGAGAGGTCTTGAATCTAATAGACCCCAGATCTCTCCATAAAGAGGACCTGAAGGCCCATGCTGTCACAAGTAATGTTGTTCATTCCTTGTAATAACAATAAAGTTGATAAAAAAATTAGAGACAATGTATTTTTTTTAATAATAAAATAAATAATAAAATTAAAATTTTTATTAATAAATAAATATAAATTAAATAAATAAATATAAAATAATGAAGTAAATATAAATAATTTAAAAATGTAAAGTGCCCTGTTCGTCTGTGCTCACTCACAAATGCAAACCTGTGTGCTGGACGCCACGAATGTCAGAGTGAGAGCAATAATTCTAGATCCAGACCTCCTGTGTAACCCTAAACTGGTAACCTGTAAAGGCTTTTAGTGTAGACTATGGGGATTTTTAGGTACCATTGTTTGACGCCATTACACAGGTGGACGCAATTTTAAAGTGTGATATGTTTGATATTTACTTAGCGTAACATCGCCTTTTATATTTTACCAACAATTGGGTATTATATTTTATTTTTTATGTATTTCAGGTACTTATATAGCGCCAAAAATGTATGCAGCGCTTTACATAAACATTGTACATTCACATCAGTCTTTATATTGTGTGGGTATGCATTAAAATTCATTAAAGTTTTTTTTTAAAAAAAACATTAGCATTTTTCGATTGAAAAACCACTGCACAAATACAATTTCACATAAAAATATTACATAAAAAAACATAATTTTATTCTCTAGGGCCTCTGCTTAAAAAATAAATATAATGTTTGCAAATTCTAAGTAGTTTTATAGCTAAAAATATGTTTTATACATGTAGGAGAGGAATATTAGAAATGGCCCAGACTGTAAGTATACAGTATAAAGCGTAACTCCACTTTTGTTGCTATTGCCTACCTTTTGTTATTCTGAAGAAATCCCAGTTTGTCCCTATGTTCTCCTGTGCTGAGTGGGTCTAATGGTAGTGGTTTTATCATTATCAACCAGCTGTGGCAGTTGCAGACCACTAATGAGAAAATCTGCTGGGCCTGCATTCCCTGTTCCTATTGGGAGTATCTCACCAAATATGACATTTTTGTTGCAGGGTATGCCAGAAATCTGACTTGTATCTTAGGCAGACTTCTGGGAAAATCAGTGAGCCAATCACACAAGCAGGAAATTATGTTTCTGGGGTGTGGTCAGTGCATATTCTGTGTACAGAACAGCCCCAGGTAGCCACATTGCATTGCATTTTCAGAAAATTACAACAGCTGCTGATTGAAAAGGAAAGGTAATTTTTAATAACATTTAAATACAATATGATTTGTGTTGCAATTGTATACGCTATATTGTTTTTTTCTTTATTTGCTATTTATTATCCCCACGAAAGTGGAGGTAACTTTTAAGGTCCCTTTTGGATGTCAGACCCCTCTGTGTGGCCAGGCTGTGAAAAAGTATCATATATGTGCCACCCCCTTACTCAGGGGGGAATAGCAGAATGTGTTTGGGGTGTAATTCTAAGTATGCCAACGCAAATGCTTTGTGCGAGAACTATCCTATTAAACAGACAACTTTGTGTAAAAAAAACAAAAATATTTTCACTTTCTTTCTGCATTTTCCAAAATCTTGTGGCAAAAAATGAAACCTTCAAAAGACTACCCATGCTTCTTAAAAAACCTTGGGGTGTTTACTTTTCAGAAGGGGGCCATTTTGTGGCTTCTACTGTACTGGTGCTCCAGGGCCTCCAAAAATATGATAGGTAATCAGGAAACTAGATATTTCGGCTGTAATTTATGCCCCTACAAAGGTGCTCCTTGCATTTTGGGCTCCTCTGTGTGTCTAGACTGTGAAAAAGTCTCACACATGTGGTATCGCCGCACTCAGAAGAAGTAGCAGGAGGTGTTTTGGGGTGTATTTCTAAGTATGTCCATGCTGTTTGTTAGAAATATCTTATTAATGAACAACTTTGTGTAAAAAAATACATTTTAGTTTTCCTTCCTACATTTTCTAAAAATATTTTCAAAAGACTGATTATGCCTCCTCTAAGATATGTTTGAGTATTTGTTTTCCGAAATGGGATCATTTTGTGGGTGCTGCCACTCTCCTGGGGCTCCAGGGGCTCAAAACAAATGTGATTCGTAGCCAGGAGATGCGTAATTTATGTCCCTGGAACGCCTGAAGGTACTCCTTGGATTTTAGACCCTTCCATGCATTTAGGCTGTGATAAATTCTAACACATGTGAGATCCCCATACTCAGGAGGCATAGCAGAATGTGTTTTGAGATGGAATTGCAAGTATGGCTATGCTGTGTGTGAAAAATAGATTGTTAAAATTACAACTTTGTGAAAAAAACACATTTTAATTATTTCTTAATTTTCCAAAAACTGTGACAAAAAATTACAACTTACAAAAACTCACCGTGCCTCTTAATAAATATCTTGGACTGTCTACTTTCCAAAAAGGGTTCATTTGGGTCGTATTTGTACTGTCCTGGCATTTAGGGTTTCAAGAAATTAGATACGTTGTCAGTACATCAGGACTGATCAATTTTCAAATATATTTATCATAATTTGTAGATTCTTTACCATTCGAACTAACTAAATAATATACACTGTTTTGGGTCATTTTTACAAAAAAAATGTAGCAGAATACATTTTGGCTTAATTTTTTGAAGAACAATTATATATTGGCAACATTTTATAACAAAACTAAGAAAAAGTGTTTTTTTTTTTTCCAAAATGTTCTGTTTTTTTTTTTTGTTCATATAGAAAAAATAAAAAATCCAGTGGGGGTTAGATACCACCAAAATAATGCTCTATCAGTCTCAAAAAATTATAAAAATAAATTTGGGTACTGTGTTACATGCCTGAGTAATTGTCACTCAAAGTGTGACAGCGCTGAAAGCTGAAATTTGGCCTAAACTGGAGAGGGGTGAAAGTGTCCAGACTTGAGGTGATTAAAGAAGTAGATACCACCTTGGTAATGGAGCCCATTGCCTTTGATTCTTCTGTCCGTCTATTGAGTCACTGATGTTATGCTTCACCGTTCTCCTCTGTCTAGCAGGGAAAGAGCTCAAGCCAAGCCCATAGACTTTTCCGCAGAGCTCTGGGAATCCTGGGAGTGGTAGTTTGAGACGGAAGCCATAAAATAGGATGAATACATGCAAAAAAAACACAAACTAAAAGTAAGTGAATCAGCGCTCACTGACATTAGATGAAATATATAATTAATATACGAATAAATGCAAAGGGCAAAGTCCATTAGGTTTATATGCAGCTGGAAGATAGTTTAAAGAAGGGAGGAACAGGGGCCAAAAGGTGGATTTAAAAGGGTGGTGGCAGCTCCTGATGAGGTATGGGATTCCCTCAGAGACAAAAAACGAAAGGAGAAAGGGCACCAAGTCAGTTTGGGTAAAAGCAACAACAATTGGAGAGGTGGTGTGGTGTGCTGTTTGAGAATTTTACATGCTGCGTGCAGAGGTGGTGTGGGACAGTTGTTAAGTGTAAAGATGCTCTAAAGGACCCCAACGATAGCTGGCAGAAGAACATCTCAAAGAATTGTCCCTCCTGTAATAATTATTCTACAAGCCACCCTTGTTCCCCTGCCCAGTCAGTCTAGGGCTTGCTTTGCCACCATAAATGCAGTTCAAGCACTCGGTAGGTTAACCTTTAATACTGCTCACTGCTGCATTTCAGGTGGCCTTGCTACTGTTTATGATGGTCTGAATGCTAAATGTCATCTGATGCCTAACTGGTAATCACTTTGTGCTAAATTGTGTTATTATCATTGTTAATACATTATATGCTTGCCTAGTTACCAACCAAATTGGGTGACAATATATTATGTTTGCAGAGATGTATAGTAACTAAGTAGAACTACTTCACTACTGTACTTAAGTACCGAAAGGCGGTATCTGTACTTTCCTAGAGTAGAATTGTTTTCTCCTACTTCCACTTTTACTTCACTACATTTTTTCAATGATTTCAATACTTCTACTCTGATATATTTTTTTGTGCTGCATAGTTACTCGTTACAATTATAAAAATTACCACTGCCAGAACAGTAGATGACAGGTTTCATGAAGCTAAAAACATATGTATTATCAGCGCATACGAAAATAAAAGCTACCGTATATATAAATAAAAGCTGCATTTGAAATAATAAAAAACCATATGATGTTCAAACTTTTGACTTCTTTCTTTAATAACTACATAACACAGTACTTGTACTTTTACTTTCAGTACTTGAGTAGCAATTTTTTTTTCAAAACTACTGGTACTTTTACTTTCAGTACTTGAGTAGCAAACTTTTTAAAAAAACTACTTGCAATACTTAAGTACAAAAAATGTTGAATACTTTAGTACTTCTACTCAAGTCACTTTTTGATCGAGCACTTCCACTTCTACTCAAGTCACTTTTAGATTGAGTACTTTTACTCAAGTATGGGTTTCGAGTACTGTATACAACTCTGTATGTTTGCATTTAATACCTGATTTGGTGCCTGTTTTCTTTGACATAGAACTACTATTGGGTACTAAGCATTACTTAGTGATTTCCTGTGATGTTGTATGTTTCTACACTCAACCTGGTGTGTCAGAGGTGCTGAGGTTCTGGAGATTGTTGAGGCACAGAACAGAAGAACCTATCATATCCAGTGGCTCCTACAGGGGTAGCACTACACTTGCTTTAAACAACTGAATGTGTTATAATACACATGAGTACATACAACATAATATAATGTATTTCCTTCCTAGGTTTAAAAGTTAGCTTTAAGACTTATAGAGTGATGGAATCTGTTATGGCAATATTCCTATTATCATGCTGTGCAAATTTTTACTTTTTTTTGGAGAACATCACAAACTGTAAAAAAAAAAAAAAAAGTTATATATTTTGTCTAATTGAAAATTATTCGACCTTCTAAAAATCAATGGCTTGCAGGTTTTTGAACAGCCCTAATCTATAATGTCTTATGCTCAAGCTACTAGCTTGCCATCAACTTTAACAGACTAGTGAATAGAACATATTTTCATGTTTAGGGTGAGTGATAGCACAAAATCTTACCTTGTTTTCCGGGCTGGGAAGGGTGGGGTGAGGTGAACCTAGCTCTTCTTCTGCCTGTGGTGAACACCGAAATGTAACTCCCCTACATCCACCCCCACCCCAACCACATAACATCAATTTGTGTAAAACTAGAACATAAAGTGAGACTAAAGTCTGTTCTTTTAAGAAAACATCCATTCAAGTATGTCTTCTTAACTCAAAAAGTACCTTCTATTGCTTTTAGCCTCCTCCAAATCTCCAAATAGCTTTTTTGGTGCTGTGATCTGATCTATTAGATGGTGACTACTTTCGTTCTCCATTGTCCAAATGTATGTATAAATGTAGCCACCCTGTTTTGCTTGTTCCTGAGATGGACTAAGGAATGATGAATATGGGATTTGTAGTTTGCATAGAGTAGTGCACATGATCAAAACTAATGTGCGCTGCTCGTTGCAACAAGCCTTCATAATCCACCTCTTCTCTATCCAAGGTGCAGAGTAGCTTGACATCATCAGCAGCTGTGTAAAGTGTCTTGCTCTTTCTCCTCATCCACAGCTACTTTGCCATTGCCCCACCAACTGGCATGGAAGAATAGGATGAGCTATTTGAGAATCAGCCAATTGTTGCATGAGGATGCACAGAAATTAAGAAGGAGAACAACAAGAACATAGAAGGAGAAAATAACAGGCAGGGAGAAAAAACTGGCACAGATATTTCTGTAGCAGCAGCCTACTACTTCATGAGATAAAATGAAAAAAAAAAAAAAAACCTTTACACAGAATAATGTTTAATGTGTGTGAAAAAGAAATATACATCTTAGTGACATTTATATTTATTTTTGTGGTGTTATATTACCTACCCCATATTAAAATGAATTGAGCCTTTAGTGCAGTGGTCTCCAAACTGCAGCCCAGGGGCCAACTGCGGCCCTTTTCTTGCTTTTACCTGGCCAACAATGGGGCATAATTTCCCCGGGTAATATAAATAAAGGGGCAAAATTCCTCCCAATGATACCAATAGTGGGGCACAATTTCTCCCAATGACATACAATGGGGTCCAATGACACCATGGATATGGCCCAATTCCTCCCACTGACACCAACGATGGGGCACAGTTCCTCCTACTGACTAGGGATGATCGAACTTTTCAAAAGTTCGGTTCGGCCAGAACATCCGAACTTCCCGAAAGTTCGGCCTGGATTTCAGAACCCCATTGAAATCAATGGGACCCGAACTAATCAAAAAACACCATTTTGAAGCCCTAAAACCCAATAAATGCCCCTAAAAAGTGCCTAGGGTTCTGGGTCATGGTAATCACACAAAAAAAGTTCTTACAAATTGTCATTTTTGATAGAGAGCCAATTATTGAAAAAATGAGATTTTTTGATTTTGACTTTGGATTTAGTGTCTGGGGGGTCTAAAAAGTGTACCTGTGAAGTTTCAGCTCTGTAGCATGTCCAGAACCATAAAAAAAAGATTGTTTGTATTATGTCACTTATAGAACAGGGATATGGCTCTGCTATTTTCACACCTTGCCGGTTTAGTATCAAGCGTTTTTTTGGGCATTTTTTGGGGGTTATTGGAGGCAGGCATAACATCAGAACTTCTGTGTAGGGGTATATATACACACATACTTATATGTATATATACCCATACACATATATAGGTGTGAAAGTAGCAGAACACTATACTTGCGCTAATGAAATAATTAACACCAATATGGCTCTGCTCCTATCACACTTATATATGTGTAAGTGTAAAATACATATAAGTGTGTGTGTATATATATATACCCAAAAAATGCCCAAAAAAACGCCTGCAAGAACAAACCTGGGCATTTTTTTTTTTTGGCGCTGGCATTTTTTTGGGCATTTTTTGGGTTCTTTGGAGGCAGGCAAAACATCTGAACTTCTGTATAGGGGTATATATATATATACACACACACACTTATATGTATTTTACACCTGCACATATATAGGTGTGATAGGAGCGGAGCCATATTGGTGTTAATTATTTAATTAGCACAAGTATAGTGTACTGCTCCTTTCACACCTATATATGTGCAGGTGTATATATACAGACATGTGTGTGTATATATATAACTCTATACACATGTTCAGATGTCATGCCTGACTCCAAACATGGCCTCAAAAAATCCCTATAAACGCCTGCAGCCAAAAAGCAGGCTGACCAGTGAGAAACCATATCAGTGCTCTGAAAGTGACCTAAGAGAAACAATCTTTTCTCTATAGCGGTCACCCTGTTATGGAAGGGTTTTATCACCCTGCCATAGCAGTCAGAGTCAGTTAACCCTACACTACACTACGGTCCCCTTACACTTAACACTTTCCCTACAGAAACTGAATAATTAAAGCTAACTATAGTGGAAAATAGCACCCTAACTACACTAGATATCCCTTTCCACACACTAGAAATTGCTAAATGACACTTTATAGCAAAAGTCACAGAACTGCTTCCACTCACTCCCATGTCCCTGTATATACTGGGGGGCATATTCACTAATGATTGGTCTATGGACCCCCTAGTCACTCCAATCACATTCCTAGCATTCTCCTGCCCCCTCAATTGGCTTTTACAGATGGTTCTGGTCCAATCACTGGCTTTTAAAGCCCATTTCCTGTACCATTACATTCCATAAATTCGGCCGAACCACGAACAGCCAATGTTCGGGGCGAACCGATGGTCGACCCGAACCGTGTGATCATCTCTACTACTGACACCAAAGATAGGGCACAATTCCTCCCACTTACGCCAAAGATGGGACACAATTCCTCCTACTGGCACCAATGATGGGGCACAGTTCCTTTCACTGACACCAAAGATGAGGCACAATTCCTTCCGCTGACTCCAATGATGGGGCACAATTCCTCCCACTGACACCAACAAAGGGGCACAAATCCTCCCACTGACACTAACAGTGGGACACAATTCCTGCCACGGATACCAAAGATGGGGCCTTGTTTTTTCCTACTGACGTCGGGACCTTTTCTACTCCCAATGGCCACAGTTTAGCCCCCCTAAAGTCTGAAGGACAATAAACTGGCCCTTTGTTTAGCAAGTTTAGTGTATATATCAGGACTAAACATCATAAATATAGCATACTTGTGCACCCCCTGTAATTCCTTTACCCCTCCTTCAACACTTACCTCTGCAAACCCTGTAGCATGTGCACCCCTCTTCCAGTACCCGCTTCAGTGCCTGAAACCTTCTTCCAAAACCCACCTCTTCATGCCTAAAAAAGGAGTGCATGCATGGACCCTTATCATCGCTATTTTAGGCTATGATTCGATCATTTAATAAAACCTCTTCACCCCCTGCAATCCCTGCACCTCTCTTCCAGCGCTCATCTCTGCCCTCCCTGCAGCACCTGCACCCCTTTTCATTAGCCTCTGCATAGGTAAAAGGCTGCTGATTCGTGTTGTTATTTCTGACAACACTTCCGTGGTTGGAGTCCACCTGTGGTAAATTCAGTTGATTGACATGATTTGGAAAGGCACAGACCTGTCTATATAAGGTCCCACAGTTAACAGTGCTTCTCAGAGCACAAATCAAGCCACAAAATCCAAGGAATTGTCTGTAGACCTTTGAGACAGGATTGTATTGAGGCACAGATCTGGGGAAGTGTACAGAAAAATGTCTGCATCATTGAAGGTCACAATGAGCACAGTGAGGTCCATCATTCATAAATGGGATAAGTCTGGAACCACCAGGACTCTTCCTAAAGCGGGCTGCCTGGCCAAACTGAGGGTTCAGGCCTTAGTCAGGGAGGTGACCAAGAACCCAATGGTCACTCTGACAGAGCTCCAGCTTTTCTCTGTGGAGAGAGGAGAACCTTCCAGAAGAACAACATTCTCTGCAGCACTCCACCAATCAGGCCTGTATGGTAGAGTGGTCAGACGGAAGCCACTCCTCAATAAAAGGCACATGACAGCCTGCCTAGAGTTTCAAAAGGCACCCAAAGGACTCTCAGACCACAAGAAACAAAATCTCTGGTCTGATGAAACAAAAATTGAACTCTTTGTTCTGAATGGCAAGCATTATGTCTGGAGGAAACCAGGTATGTATGCCATCACCTGGCCAATACCATCCCTAGGGTGAAGCATGGTGGTGGCAGAATCATGCTGTGGAGATGTTTTTCAGCGATGGGAACTGGGAGACTAGTCAGGTTTAAGAGAAAGATGAATGCAGCAATGTACAGAGACATCCTTGATGAAAACCTGCTCTAGAACGCTCTTGGCCTTAGACTGGGGCGAAGGTTAATCTTCCAACAGCACAATGTCCTTAAGCACACAGCCAAGATAACAAAGGAGTGGCTACGGGACAACTCTTTGAATATCCTTGAGTGGCCCAGTCAGAGCCCAGACTTGATCCCAATTGAACATCTTTGGAGAGATCTGAAAATGACGCCAACATTCCCCATCCAACCTGATGGAGCTTGAGAGGTACTGCAAAGATGAATGGGAGAAACTGCCCACAAATAGGTGTGCCTTGCTTGTAGCATCATACTCAAAAAGACTTCAGGCTATAATTGGTGCCAAAGGTGCTTCAACAAAGTATTGAGCAAAGGCTGTGAATACTTGTGTACATGTGATTTGTTTAGTTTTTTGTTTTTAATAAATTTGCAAAGATTTAAAAAAAAACTTCTTTCATATTGTCATTATGGGGTATTGTTTGTAGAATTTTGAGGAAAATCATGAATTTAATCCATTTTGGAATAAGGCTGTAACATACCATACAGTAATGTGGAAAAAGTGAAGTGATGTGAATACTTTCCGGATGCACTGTATCTGTGTCATGTGGTCAAAACTAGATGATCCCCCCTAAAAAGGGGAGGGGCCTAAACCTAAAATTATTATTATTCATCCCACAAAAGCATCTTACCATCATAACTTGAAACTGCTCAAGATACTTAAAATCGTCACCCATTGTCCACAAATCGCTACATGCTGCATTGAACAATCAAGAATCTGTTCTAAAATCTATATAAAATATACGCAGACAAATGCACATAAAAAAAACTTTCATTAATATCTGCACTGGACCATAGCAAGCAAAAATAAATTATTAGTCTTTTTTTTGCTTAAAATCTCTACTTACTATTCTCTTCTTGCTCTTTATTCTGTGTGCCCATAAAGAATCAAACATAGTGGCTGATGAAACGCACTCCAGATAAGCTGGAATGTAAAAACACCTTGATTCTGTAGCCTTGCTAATATGATTCAGTCAGGTAATAATGAAAATGTGTGCATGTGTATTTGTCTGCATATAATTCATATGGATTTTTTAACAAATTCTTGATTGATCAGTGTAGCATGTGACGATTTGTGGACAATGGAAGACAATTTTAAATATCTTGAGCAGTTGCAAGTTATGATGGTACAGTGAGATCTTTCTGCGGTAGGAATATTTTTTAGGTGTAGGCTCCTCCCTTTTTTTAGGAAGGACCACCCAATATTGGTCATATGACATACATATGATGTGATCAGCAGGCGTACTATGCTCTGGGGAAGAGGGTTCATTCCTTGAAACATGTCAGCTTTCATGTCTGTGCTTGTGTGATACCTCAGCTTTTGTATGGAACTTGCACATCTTGGTATTTACCAGCATCTTTTGGATCTCTTACTATTTATAGTATGCTTTCAGCATTGTGGCCATTTATAGGTATTTTTTTTGCACTTTGGTTTCCTAATAAAATATTTAAAGGTAATGCACTAGGCTATTGCACTTTTTTGCCATTTTTGCCATCGTAACAGAGGGAAATTTTGCATAAGCACATTGTGAGGAGTTATATCTTTTCCTACCACATACTTATGTCTTTTTCTGCAATACCACCAAGCAATTTTCTTCCAAATAACAGATGGATAGTCACAAACATATAAAATGAAACGGCTTGTAACTCATATACCTCCACCTTGGGTGGTAAGTCCCATCATGAAAACATCAGATGTTTTTGCAATGGGACTTACCACCCAAGGCTGAAGCATAGAGTTACAAGCCTGTTTATTTTATACATTTGTGAGAATCCATTTGTTATTTGGAGGTTAATAAATTGTGTGGTGGTAATGCAGAAGGAGTTGCACCCTCTTGTGTGTGTTTTTTTGCAGTTGATTAGAGATTTCCTGATCTGTGGAGGGCGCACCTTAATATCTTCTGGAGTAACATGGATGAGCATTTAAGTATTTATCATTTGGTTGAGACACTTATCATAATATACACTGCACCACAATGCATAACATCATGACATAATGGATCCGCTGGCCCTGTGCAAATTCAGAAGTGGCAGCAGCCCCAGATTTACAGCTTGCTATTGGAAGTTTCAAAAATATAAGTGAGGTTGGGTGGAAGAATGTGGCACTCTGTGATGGCGATTGGGCCCTTAATATGAATAATTACTGCCGCTCCCCCGATTCACTAATGGGGCACTGCCTGAGTAGAGTTTCCCCCCTGGGAAGAATGCTGCTCTCTTTTATTTTGGAAAAACAAAATTAAAGAACTATAATGTGATCAACTTCACATTATTTGTCAATCTGGAGAACAACAGTGTACTTACTATAGGTGCACTTTGTGTCCTACCCTTTAGTGTGATAGAATCTGTAATGCAGCATTGACTGTAACATAAGGTTTTGTTTAAATGTTCACCTTTCACATAAAGTTATTTTGTAGTTTTCACATGCATGCATCCCTAATGTTAAAAGCATACTTTTTGAGACAGCTTGATAAATTACAAATTTAAGTCTATGTTAGATAAAAAGAATAGTTAAGCAGAAGATCTAGAGGAAAAAAATAATGAAAGCAGTTTATGAGTGTTTCAGTAATAAGAAGCAGAAAGTGCGACCTTTGGAATGTACTTTTTGATTTTGACTATGCACAATTACATATAAAAAATACCAGACTCTTTCTTGAGCCATTGAATAGTTAATTATCATAGAGGAATAAAGATGTGTAAGAGATGAGTAAGAATTCTGATACGAGACAGGGTTGTCAATCTGATACCACTCTATGTTCTACACAAAATGATACTGTAAATGCACTTACTGAAAATACTACACGTGGTAGATCCCACACAATTCAGACTTTCTAGTCTACACAGTGAAGTTTATTTTTTTAATGAAAATAAGTAGTAGAGTTGATATTTTTAGTGTTAACAAATTAGAATATATATATATATATATATATATATATATATATATATATATATATATATATATATATATATATACACACAGTGTCTCACAAAAGTGAGCACACCCCTCACATTTAAATATTTTATTATATCTTTTCATGTGACAATGCTAAAGAAATTACACTTTGCTACAATGTAAAGTAGTGAGTTTACAGCTTGTATAACTAAATTTGCTGTCCCCTCAAAATAACTTAACACACAGCCATTAATGTCTGAGGATCTAAAAAAAAAAAAAAAAAGAATTGCTGCTCTACATAAAGATGGCCTAGGCTATATAAGAAGATTGCCAAGACCCTGAAACTGAGCTGCAGCAGGATGGCCAAGACCATACAACAGTTTAACAGGACAGGTTCCACTCAGAACAGGCCTTGCCATGGTCAACCAAAGAAGTTGAGTGCACGTGCTCAGCGTCATATCCAGAGGTTGTCTTTGGGAAATAGACGTTTGAGTGCTGCCAGCATTGCTGCAGAGGTTGAAGGGGTGGAAGGCCAGCCTGTCAGTGCTCAGACCATATGCCGCATGCTGCATTAAATTGGTCTGCATGGCTGTTGTTCCAGAAGGAAGCCTCTTCTAAAGATGATGCACAAGAATGCCCGCAAACAGTTTGCTTAAGACAAGCAGGCTAAGGACATGGATTACTGGAACCATGTCCTGTGGTCTGATGAGACCAAGATAAACGTATTTGGTTCAGATGGTGTCAAGAGTGTGTGTCATCAACTAGGTGAGGAATACAAATAAAGTGTGTTTTGCCCACAGTCCAGCATGGTGGTGAAAGTGTCATGGTATGGGGCTGCATGAGTGCTGCTGGCACTGGAGAGCTACAGATCATTGAGGGAACCATGAATGCCAACATGTACTGTGACATACTGAAGCAGAAAATGATCCCCTCTCTTCGGAGACTGGGCCACAGGGCAGTATTCCAACATTGTAACAACCCCAAACACACTTCAAGACTACCACTGCCTTGCTAAAGAAGCTGAGGGTAAAGGTGATGGACTGGTCAAACATGTCTACAGACCTAAACCATATTGAGCATCTGTGGGGCATCCTCAAATGGAAGGTGGAGGAGCACAAGGTCTCTAACATCCACCAGCTCCGTGATGTCATCATGGAGGACTGGAAGAGGACTCCAGTGGCAACCAGTGAAGCTCTGGTGGTGAACTCCATGCCCTAGAGGGTTAAGGCAGTGCTGTAAAATAATAGTGGCCACACAAAATATTGACACTTTGGGCGCAATTTTGACATTTTCACTTAGGAGTGTACTCACTTTTGTTGCCAGCAGTTTAGACATTATTGGCTGTGTGTTGAGTTATTTTGAGGGGACAGCAAATTTATACTGTTGTAGCAAAGTGTCATTTCTTCAATGTTGTCACATAAAAAGATACAATAAAATATTTGCAAAAATGTGAGGGGTGTACTCACATGTATATATATATATATATATATATATATATATATATATATATATATATATACGTGTAGCAAGGTTTCCAGGCCTGTGGCCTGATGTGGGTCTGCCATTACTGAGTCCCCAGGTGTGACATTTGAGACAGTGCCAACTTCGGCATCTTTGTTTGTGGTTTTTATTATAAATTAAGGGGATGGGAGAAGGGAATGAGTGGGATACTCCTCTCGGCTTGAACTAATTACAATTGGGACTTTGATCCTGGAAAAAAGCCCCGTTGGCGCTTCCTTGACACTAGCCAGCGCCAGCCAACGCTCACTGACTCTGAGAACACTCTGTAAAACAGAGGAAGTGTTGAATCCCCGACCTATAGTCCAGTAGATCCAAGACTGAGAACTGTACAACTCCTGACACTGCTTCACTGTGTAAGTCTTTGAATACTTTCCCCCCGCCTGGCACTGCTTGAGGTAGTATTTTGTAGAACTCTAAATAGCTAACACTGTAACTGGCACACGCAATACAATTCAGGGCCAAGACTGCGGGTGCTCCCTTTTATGCTCCTTGAACTCTTCAGGGTCCACTGATTATGTACCACCTTTACACTTCAGGGTCCTCAACCTAGGTACCCCCTTTACAGCTAGCTGACCTTGGATTCCCGAACCTCTTCCGGAGTGGTCCCCTTTGACTCTAGCCAGACCCCCAGGGGCAATCCTCAGTACCTGTGTAGGCTTTCCTGGGACTGGACCCCTCTCTCTCTCCGCAGGCTCTCGGCACACCGGACCCCCCCTCAGCTCAGCACTCTCTGGACTCCCAGGCGACACCCCGCGACATCCACCTTCCTCAGACAGGAGGAGAGACAGCCCTACTCTCCCTCCTGGGACTCTGCTCCAGCCAAAGACACCATGTGACGCACTTCCCCCAAACTTATACCCACTCCCAGAATCCTTTGCAGCCTAATCTGCCTTCTGGGGTAGTTACAAGCTGGGATGTGTCCCCTGATTGGGCTTCTCACACTGCCCTATGAGAAGCCTGTGGGGATACTTCTCCCCTCAGCAGGCACATCTGGAAGTCCTGCCACCCTACCTAAGAAATCACAGCCCTGCTGTTAGGCAGACAAGACCCACTATATCTTTACCTAGCACGTACCTTTTTTTTAAAGTATGTTATGATGCTTTTGCTCTTTTGTACTCTTTAAGGCTATAATATGGAGGTAACCCTTGCTTCCACCAGTCACAATTTCAAATGTCACTTAGTGGTTAAAACTGAACTCCAGACAGATATAAAAGACACATATTAACATTATCTGTATTCATTAATGCATCATAAAATGCATTTTATTTTAAATACAAGCAGTGTAAGCACCTGAAAATCTGAGCAGTTAACAGGTGGCTGGGAGGCGATATGTCACCTCGTTACACCTGTTTTAATCCTAAAAAAAACCCATGCCACTGCACCACAATCGCATGAATTTTACTTAAATGGGTCACGTTAAGTGGCAGTATTGTCCGCCAAACATGACTTGGGGTATAATTTTTGTAGCGCCCATGGCATGTGTGCAATGGTAGAGATGAATAGGTCTCCGCCTTAATCCATGCTAAGCCACACCTTCTAATGCGTTTCACTCCACCCCCCACAGCTTACTCATGGGGACGCCTTGGCCAGTGTGCAACTCCATCTGGCAGGTGTTGCAGCTTAAGTGGGAAATCTCATGATAGGCTATAGTGCAGAATGCCTATTGTAGTATTGACCACAGCTAGTCATTCTGCAAATGTAGCCTTCCTCCCACAGAAGAAAACTTACAGTGTTCAGATAGGATATATGGGCTAGCAAAATTATATATTTTTTTCTTTTTGAGTATACCATTATTGACACATATAAACTATAGCTCTACAACAAGTGAACATAGATTAGAATGCAATTCACACATGATCTTACATCACAAAAAGTAGATTAAACATTACTAAAGTTTGGTTTACAGATTAAAATGGGACTATGTGTTATCTCATTTAAAAAATAATCATTTATTGTTTACATTGTGTGAGACATGTATTATTTTCTTTTCAACAAAATGACAGACATAGGTGTTGAAATTTACTGAAGGCTTAATCATATCATTAAACAGTTTTCCTTCTGCAGTATATGAAGAAGGTGTAATGCAGTTTAACAACATATTTTTGGCTCCAGCATCTTGTAGTTTAATTGTTCTCTAGAGATGTAACACTGTCTGAGAAAGTTCAAACTTTTATGAGTAGCAACCTGGTGATCATGTGACACTACACCTATTAAAACAGGATCAGGTGAGGCGGAGATCACAGCTTAAGATCAAGAGTTACTTCCTTTATGTTATATTTTATAATGCCAGTAAATGTGCATGGATGTGAAAAATAAAGATGCTAATTAACTGTCAATATCCAACAAAAATGTCAAGATTTCATAGATAAAAAATGTGAAATGCAGATATGACTAATGTTTTAAATCAAATAATTAAATGGCAGATCAATATTATTATAGTTACAAGTCTACTAAACTGATATCAAAACATTACAAAAATATTCATATGTATATAAGAGTAACTCTGCCTATGAAAAAATGTATTTGCTATGGCTGTGTTGATTTTTGCCATTTTCAGTAATGGAAAGGGCAGCAATGATAGCTTGTAAATTTCTATAATGTGATTAGTGTACAGAAAGTCAACTGTGTTTGAAATGTGTGCTATTTTTATTTGTAAATATCTTCAATTATGATAATCCATTGAAACACATACTTTATATTTAGTGATTCATTAATGAAAAGCTACAGTGTATGTTTCTCAATGTACAGTATGAGCAATTTAATCTTTATTTTTCAAACACGTCTACTTGTTTTAACCACTTCAATACAGGGCACTCTCACCCCCTTCCTGCCCAGGCCAATTTTCAGCTTTTAGCTCTGTTGCGCGGTCATGCAACACTGTACCTAAACCATTGTACCCATCATTTTTTTCCCATAAATAGAGCTTTCTTTTGGTGGTATTTGATCACCACAAGGTTTTTTCTTTTTTGCTACACAAATAAAAAAAGACCGAAAAGTTTGAAAAAAAAAAAGTTTTTTTGTTTAGGTTATAAAATTTTGTAAATAGATAAATTTTTTCCTGCACTAATGAGCACGGATGAGGCCGCACTGACAGGCACTGATGAGGAGGCACTGATGGGGTGTCACTGATAATGAGGCACTAATATGCAGCACTGATGGGCACTGATAGGCGGCACTGATATGTAGCACTGATGGGCACTGATATGTGGCACTAATAGATAGCACTGATATGCGGCATTGGTGGGCACTGATAGGCTGCACTGATGGGCACTGAAATGCGGCATTGACGGGCACTGATAGGCGACACTGATGGGCACTGATAGGCAGCACTGATGGACACTGATAGGCAGCACTGATGGGCAATAATGGACACTGGTGGGCAGCACTAATAGATAACAATAATGGGCACTGGTGGACGACACTGATTGATGGCAATGATGAGGAGGGCACTGAAAGGGTCCCTGAGCCCTGATTGGCATCCCTGGTGGCCATGGGTGGGCATCCCTGGCAGCCATGGGTGGGCAATCCCTGGTGGCTCTAGTGGCATCCCCCAAGGGTCTGCACTAGTAATAAATGCTCCTATTACCAGCACAGACCCCCCCCCCCCATCAGGAGAGCCGCCGATCGGCTCCCCTCTACTCGTGCCTGTCAGGCACAAACTAAGGAAAGCCGATCAACGGCACTTCCTATTTACTATGTTAGGCTCTTTACTGGGATCGGAGATGCGATGAGTCAGAGTGACACACCGCACCGCCGATCGCCGCTCTGCGTGGTCTGTCCTGCTGGACGTCATATGACGGCCAGTCAGGATAGAGCAACCACTTTCAGGCCATCATTTTTCTATATGACAGGCGGTAAGTGGTTAAACTTAAAGTGATACTAAAGTCTTGTTTTTTTTCTTTAAAAATAAAAAACATGTCATACTTACCTGCTCTGTACAGTGGTTTTGCACAGAGCAGCCCCAATCCTCCTCTTCTCGGGTCACTCTTCAGTGTACTTTGGCCCCTCCCTCCTGTTGTGTGCCCCCACAGCAAGCAGCTTGCTATGGGAGCACCCGAGCCAAGCCACAGCTCCATGTGTCTATTCAGACACAGAGCTGTGGCCCTGTCCCGCCCCTTTCTCTCTTCATTGGCTCACTGACTTTGATTGACAGCAAATGAGGAAGGGAGTCCCGGACAGCTGGGTTTTCTCGTGTAACATCACTTGATCTAGATGGACCTCAGGTAAGTATTAGAGGGGGGGGGGGGTGAGGGGGGCTGCTGCACAGAAATATTTTTATCTTAATGCTGAGAATTCATTAGGATAAAAAAACCTTCTACCTTTACAACCACTTTAAACTGTAAAAGAAAAACAGTTAAACTAACAAAATCCTACCTGGCCTTACTGGCAAACATTGTGTGGCTTCTTCCGGCTTCAGACTGGCCCCCTACCATCATCTCTCAATATTAGTCACTTGAAGGCTTGAAGTGTTGTAAGTGGGAACACCGCAAACAAGGATAGTATGATACCAGAATGAGAAACCTTTAAAATTTCATGTACTGTTTTACTGGGATGCAACAAGTTAGACAGCCTATACATTATTCAGATTTTTTTGTTCAACCAGCGGGTTATGATAAATTGTCTCGATTCCCCCATCCACACATTCGAGATGAATTGAGAAATCATCACCGCTGCACTATTGTATTCAGACAGCAGTAAGACTCCCTCACTGTAGAATACATAGATCAGTGCTGCCAACTATAGCTAGAAGAGCTGGTCGAGCGGTAAAAATCTGACAGGGCAGTTGTACAAATATCAATCAGGTAGGTCAACTTCTGTACAACCAGCCTGCCCATATATGGGTTGAAATTTGGCAAATCCCTACTGAACCAGCTGAAATTCGATGAATGTGTGATCGGCATTAGAAGATCTTTGGATACCATCAAGGCCTTACTTCAGACCAAGGAGATTAATTATAGCATGATCTTCCCTGCAAAGCTCCAAGTATAGCATTGTGAATCCATCAGGTTCTTTACAATTCCCAAGGAAGAAGAAGATGTCTAGGGATGATTCAAGTACACAGGTAGAGCATTGCACTGCCCTGCAATACTTTACACAGTGTCGGCTCTAGGCTTACTTCTATCAGCCACTTAAATGTTACAACTATCCTTACATAGTTACATAGTAGGTAAGGCTGAATAAAGACACCAGTCCATCCAGTTCAACCTGTGTAGGTGTATGTGTATCAGTGTCAATAATTATTTCCCATATTCTTGTATATTGTGTTCATTAAGATGCACATCCAAGAGTCTTTTGGAAATATCAATTCTCCCCACTGTAGATTACTAATTTTAGTAAATTAAATAAAACCCACATAGTATTATTCTGCTTGTACAGCATGCTAGGGATGTGGTACTTCCCAAAAAGGGTTTGGAACCACATCAATAACTTTATTACCACGCCACTCATTGTAACTATGTCAGATGGCGTGTGTGCTTATTCATAAAACACTTCATTTTAGACCTATTGCACTAAACTGGACTGAGGGGATGTGTGCAGCCTTGGGGCCGCGCAGCAGCGCAATCTGTCATCACTGTATCCACTGGACACAGGGGATCAAAGTTTGGGGTACAGGACTGCTATGATTGGCCCTGTACTATGTGATCGCTGTCGCCAATCACAGAGATCACAATGTAAACACAGGGTGTAATTCTGCAGCCTGTATAGTCTCTCCTCTCACAGCGATCGGTTGTGAGAGGAGAGAGAGCGTGCAGTACAGTGCTGGGCACTGTACTACACACTGAAAATGTAAAATAAATGAATACATAAAATAAATAAAAGTAATCTGTTAACATTCACTGTCACTAGAGCAGTGCAGTTTCACTATGGTGACATTGTTCTGCTCTGGCTAGTAATTTTCTGCTATGGCATGTGTACACCCTTAGCCACTATCTTCCCAGCTAAAGAGGGGCGGTTGAGGGGCACTAAAAATGTGGCTCAACCGCTGGGTTTTACTACCCCCCCCCCCCAACCGCAAGTATAAATACACACCAGTCCCAATGTCACCATAAGGCCTCATTCACACAGGGCATATCAATGCATACCCTGAGTGAGGGCAGTGTTCACCCATGGGTGTTCCTTGCATCCCCATGCAGGCAGTCCAAGTGATGTGTGGCTGCACTGGCACATCAAAAGAAAATAAAGTGCAGCGCTATAAAATTACAAATAGTGCATAAAATCATTCACATTAAAATGTATAAAATGCACAATAAAAAGCATGTGGATCATAAATCATAAAGTCCTTAAAAGCTGATTTCCAAAGTGAAAAGCAGAAATAATTAAAACGACACTGCAAACGTGACTCCTCCACCACAGATAATACAGCCTCTCACCTCCTGTATTCGACCACTAGGGGTCACAACACTTTGTATCAGTAAGCCAGAGACAGCCAGAAGATCTGTATATCCAGGATCCAACAGATTCTCAGAAATTCATGTATGGCAATCCAGAAAAGATAAATAAAACGATCTAATGCTCTCCGCTTAATTAAGGACATTTATTAAAGTAAAAAATAAAGCATCACTCACAAGCAAGGCACTGTCACAGTGCCAGATGAAAGCGAAAGTGCAGACATGTGTTCCAGGATCTCAGAGAGCTGCGGGTGACATCAGACTCCTTCCCCCGTATGCATTACGTCAATAGGCATGACTTCCTCAGCAGGGGTAAGGAGGGAGACCGCACCCGCTCATTATAAGGGCGTCTCATAGCAACCAGAAGCCAGGTCATTACAAAGCAGGAAGTGAAGGGGAATGGAAATCCTCCGCCCCCTTCAACCAAGGACCAGCCCAGCTTCCTGTAGACACAGGAAATAAGAATAACAGAGCTGAACAGCAGTGGTCAGAGGAAATATACAACACGGATTAACCCCTGAAGCTCCGCTGCAGCTCACCATCAGTGACTAGATAAATGATGGCAATACAATTGGAAATGCCCGAATAATTCACTGCCTAACAGACAGTCGAGCAAAATATTAGATATTAAAATAAATATCCAATTTAAAACCAATATAAAATCGGAATATGACAACAACCGCAGCTCTCCGATTGGAACATCATACAGATTAAAAACATATAAAACCTGCGCATAGAGAAATACATATATGTATAAATATAAAACATACAATATGCATGACCTACATGATACATGCAATAAAATTCCAAAAGGAAAACTGAATAATAAATAAAACAGATCTATTAACTATTAGAGATAAAACAATTCAAATCAAAATCGGCATTTAAACCTCCTGGTGACAGCACATGGGTCCGATAAATCCAGAAGGATTCTCTGCGACTCAATTGTCGCACGAAATTCCCACCCCTCCAATGATGGGCTGTTTTTTCAATGCCCCAAAATTTTAAACTTGTAGGGTTGCGATTGTGGTGTTTCTTAAAGTGTCTCGGCACGCTATGATTAGTCTTTCCTTTCCTGATCTTACTCATATGCTCACCTATTCGTACATGGAGTGGTCTAGTCGTTCTACCCACGTATTGCAACCCACACCCACACTGGAGCATATAAACTACACCCCGTGTGGTGCAGGTGACAAAATCTTTTATTACGTGGGTCTCATGAGTGGCAGTAGCAATAAACTCCTTTCTCCTTTTTAGATTTGCTTTAGAAGTCTTGCAAGCGGCACATCTGCCACAAGCGTAAAACCCCTTTAAATCTGGGAACAACCTGTTCTCAGCTCTAGACGGGGGGTCAACAACCCCAGGTGCTAAGCAATCCCTGAGAGTCGGAGCCCTCCTATAGATGAACTTAGGTCGTTCTGGAAGGGCGGGGCCTAAAATACGATCGCTTTTTAATATGGGCCAATGTTTAGCTACAATGCCCTCAAACTTTTTAAACTGGACATTATAGTCCAGAACCAGACTGAATTCATTGTTGGCAGGTGTCCTTTGCGTTCCAGCAAGAACTACCTCCCTATTCACTGAGCTGACCTTCACTATTTCATTATCAATAAGTGCTGGATCATAACCCTTCTCAAGAAACCTCTTAGCAAGTACTTGCGACTGAGACTGGAAATCCTCTTCTGAGGAGCAGTTGCGCTTAATGCGCATGAATTGCCCTCTCGGGATATTACATAGCCACAGATGGTGATGGCAGCTGTTCTTAGGTATGTAGGAGTTCCGGTCCGTCGGCTTGAAATAGGTGCAAGTTTTCAGGGCTCCATTTTCCTTAAATATCTCCAGATCCAAAAACACGATTTTTGAATCGCTAACATTCCATGTTAACTTAATGTTTTTGGTATTGGCATCAAGCCTCTGCATAAAACATTCCAAACTGGACATATCACCCTTCCATACCAGGACCAGATCGTCTATATAACGACGATAGCAGCTTAACTGGGGGGGACGGTTAGCAAAAATAGCTTCCTCCTCCCAGTGTGACATAAAGATATTAGCCACACTGGGAGCAAACCGTGCCCCCATAGCTACTCCCTTTGTCTGCAAGAAATACCTCTGGTCATACCAGAAGTAATTTTTCAGCAGGCAGAAGTCGAGACACTCCAGCAGGAATTTACAATGCCTAGAAGGTAATTCAGACTTGGATAGGGCCCATTTCACCGAGGTCAGGGCATCCTCGTGATTAATGATAGTATATAGTGACCCCACATCTGCGGTCACTTATATACTATCCGAAATGTCAGGTAAGTCAGACAACACTTGTATTGCATGCTTAGTGTCTTTTAAGTATGCAGTGGTGCCATCTACTATCGGTTGGAGAAAACAGTCGATGTACTGACCAAGTCTGGCCGTCACAGACTCAATGCCATTAACGATTGGGCGGCCCGGAGGCCTGGTTTGATGTTTATGGATTTTGGGTAGGAAGTAGATTATAGGGGTTCTACAAAAACGGGGATTTAGATAGGCCACTTCCTTAGAGCTTAAAATCCCCCGTTCTTTGCCCCTATACACAAGACATCCCAATTCCTTTTTAAACCTAACCATAGGATTACTCGTGAGAGGGGAATATGTTTCCCCATCACCAAGCAACCGCTGCATCTCCTCCCGATAATAGGCACCACTCATAACCACCAGTCCTCCTCCCTTATCCGCAGGGCGGATCACAATGTCCTTCCTACCTTCTAATGTTTTGATACCTTTCTTAATCTGCTGAGGGTCATTCGCCCTCTTCAGCTTAAGTAAATCAAGATCTCTGCAGACCAGATTTTTAAACACTTCCAGATGTCTGGTATCAACATTCGGAGGATTGAACACAGACTTATTCCTCAGTTGTGAATGGATAGTGGTGTCCGTAGACACATTTCTTTGGACTGGGTTTGATAAAAAATACTTTTTAATATTCATTGACCTGACAAATTTTTGAATATTGATATAAGTATCAAACTTATTCATATTTTTTACAGGTGCAAATGTTAACCCCCTATCCAGGACTCGGACCTCATCCTCCGTTAGGGTAACACCACTAAGGTTATAAATACCTGTACCTATTGGGGTTTTGGCCTTTTGTGCCCTGCGTTCTTCCCTACATCCTCTTTTTTTCTTTTTCCCGATCTGTTCATGGGATACGATGGGGGGTGCCTCATGTTGGTTCCCTTTGGGGTTGATGGACCCGGTGGAGGATCCCTCCAGGGGGTCCTCTGCACCCCTAAAAAATGAGAGTCATCATTATAATTTTGCAATGGCTGGAACCTATTATCCATGGGAATTGGACAGTTAATAGTTGGATGGCCACCCCTCGAATAAGTTAAACTTCCTCTATTCTGATATGGGACTGTTTGCCAATAGTGGTCATCCTGATGATATACACCACCATTCCAATCGTCCCTAGAGGATGATCGATAACTAGGTAGATTACCTCTGCCTCTACCTCTACCCCTCCCTCTCCCTTTTCTTCCTCCACGGCCTCTCCCTCTAGGCGGTGGGCCGGTCCTTAAAGGAAGGTTGGGACGGGGGTAGGTTTGACCTATCCTGGTGTACAGCTGCTTACCCATCCATTTGATTTTAAGCGCTGAATTTTCATTTTTATTGCACTGGCACATCCACTGCTCCCAATCTGACATCCATGTAGGCACAAGGCCTGAACACAGAGTGAGTTTTGACAGATTGAGAGCAGTGGCTGTATCTGTGTTGCAGCTGTGTCACAATAGACATCAATGGGACTTCCTACACAGGGATGCAAGGTACACCTGTGTATTCCCATACAGGTAAACATAGCCCTTGCATGGGGTATGATGCATTGATACACCCTGTGTGAACAAGGCTTATTAGTATAGCCAGTCACTGTATCCCCAATCACTGCGACAGCAACCCCAGGTCTCATTCATAAGGTCTCATTCACACTAGGCATATCGATGCATGCCCCGTACGAGAGCCATATTTGCCCACACATGGATGCGCAGGTGTTCTGTGCATCCCCAAAAAGCCAGTCCTATTGATTTCTTTTGGAATGCAGAAGCTACAAGGACACAGTCACTGTTCCCAGTGAGACAGGTGCAAGGCCTCAAATATAGAAAGTGTGACCAGCCAGCCACAGTGTTCCCAATAACCATTACACAGTGTCAGCAGACCAGTGTAGCCAGAAACAGTGTTTCTAAATACTGCCATACCAATGCCAGTCTCATCGGAGTCAGTACAGCCATAAACAGTGTCCCTGATCTCCACCACATCAGTACAGTGTCACCAGAGACAGTGCAGCCAGCAACAGCGTTCCTGATCACCATCACACCAGTGCAGTGTAGCTTCTACCTGCTGCCTGTACTGACCCTGGCCTGTTTATTGACAACATTGCTGCCTGCTGTCTGGGTCAATCCTTTGCCTGTTTATTGACCGCATTTCTGCCCGCTGCTTCAACTGACCCATCTGCACATTTTTCCAACTATGTTCCTGTCATCAGTCCCAACCTGTGGACAACTGCACACTTGGAACTACAGGAACTTTTTTGTTCAGCCTCCTGTACCTCCTGGCCACTGAACAATGCTTTCTTGGGGGCAGCCACACACCAGTAGGCTAGGCTTGTTTGGCTTATAGAACTAGAGAATGCTATAGAAGAACCTAAAGCTATATTCCCTGACCACTCGTACAGAGGCAACCATTGAAGTACATTGGTTTTGAAACACTTGGTTGATTTTTTGTGAAACACAGGATGTAATATCTGGTACCTAATCAGTCCAATGTTAAAAAAAATCACACACATGTTCTATCCTCATACTCGGTAGGGGTAGCAGAGTGTGTTTTGGGGTGTAATTGTAAAAAAATTATTTTCATTTTCTTACTGCATTTTGCAAAAACGTGTGTAAAAAAAATGTCTTCAAAAGACTCACACTGCCTCTTAATAAATACCTTTGGGTGTTTTTTCTCCAAAATGAGGTAATTTTTGTTGTTTCTGCTGTGCTGGTGCTCTAGGGCCTCCAAAATTGTGAAGGGTAGTCAAGAAATTAGATGTGTAATTTATGCCCCTAGGTAGGGTGTAAAAAAGTTTCACATATGTGGATTCCTTAAAATGTATTTTGAGGAGTAAGTAGGCCCATGCTGTGTGTTAAAAATATCTTCTTAATTGACAACTTTGTGTAAAAAAAAACACATTTAAATTTTCTGCATTTTCCAAAAACCTGTGGCACAAAAATGGCATTTTAAAAAAAAAACATTATGCCTCATAGAAAATACCTTTAAGTGTTTGCTTTTCAAAATGTGGTCATTCTGTGGGTGCTTACATTGTTCCGATGCTCCAGGGCCTCCAACAATATGATATGTAGTGAGGAAATTAGATATTTAATTTAAGCTTGTCAAAAGCCAGAAGGTGTTCCTTGGATTTGGGTCCCTATGTGTGGCTAGACTGTGAAAAGTCTCACACATATGGTATTGCCATACTCAGGAGAAGTAGCAAAATGGGGTCATACTGTGGGTGTTTCCACTGTCCTGATGCTGCATGTGATAAGTAGTCGAGCAATTTGACACGTAATGTGGTTAGGCTGTGAAAAAAGACTCACACGAGCGGTATCCCCATACTACATTTATTTAATGTTTTCATTTTCAAAAAAATTGTGGCAAAAGATACAGCTTCAAAAACTCACCATGTCTCTTACTAAATACCTTGTCTATTTTCCAGTTGAATTTGTAATGTCCTGACATTTTAGGACCTCAAGAAATGAGACAGTCAGAACATCAGGACTGATCAATGTTCAAACATATATACCATAGATTGTAGATTGTATAACTTTTACACAGACTGAACAATATATTCTGATTTGGATTATTTTTACTAAAATGTTGCAGATTATATGTTGACCTAAATGTATAAAGAAAGTTATTTTTTGTAACATTTTGTAACAAAAACTAAATAAAATTAGAAAAATGTTTTTTTTTTTGTTTTTTTTCAAAGTTTGTTCTTATAGCAAAAAATAGAAAAACTGTAGTGGTTAAATATTGGGGACAATGTTCCATGTCATTCAAAGTGTGACAGTGCTGAAATCTGAAAAATAGCCTGGGCAGGAAGGAAATTAAACAGTCCGGTCTTGAAATGGTTAAAACCCCATCTGTTCTAGAAAAAAAATATATATATAATACAAATGCTATTAGTTAAAAAGGCAGTCCCCGGGTTAGAAACATCTGACTTACAAATGACTCCTACTTACAAACAGGGGGGAGACAACAGAAAGTGAGAGAAAATCTACCCCTAGGAAGGGAAATTCACTCCTGTAAGAGTTGTCATAGGAACAAGTTGTCCCCACTGAAGTTTAATTACCAATCCTTGTTTTCACAACAACCTAAAATTTTCATAATCCAATTCTCATATGGAGAGAAAGTTAAGTGAAATCTTCTGAACAGGGAAATAAACAGCAAAACAAATGTGACCGGCATGTTAACCCTTCCCTATGCTTTATAAAAAACATAAAAATAATTTTTTGGTTGATGCTACACCTAAAAAAAGTACCTGTTCCGATTTACAAACAAATTCAACTTAAGATCAAACCTATGTACAGACTCTATCTTGTTTGTAACCCGGGGACTGCCTGTATAGTTCAGAACCGAGACATCCCCAAACACAAAAAGTAAAAAGGCTTTGAGACTAAAAAGGATTAGGAGAAAACAGGCCCTGGAACTCAATAGGTAATATTAGAAGGCATTATCTGGTTATAAGTTTATACATTTTCTCCTTATGTTTCCCATTGCTGGATGTACAATATGTTTCCAAAATATTATCTCTCCAGGCAGACCTATGGCTTCCTGTAGCTGGTCATGGCAGGGGGAGCAGGATTCCTGCTTCCCAAAAGTAGATAAGTGTACAAAATAGCCACATACCACTGTATCTTTTTTTTTTCTTTCAATTAAAAAAAACTTGATTGTCCATAGATGATGACACCTGCAGCCAAACTCCAGCTCCCTTCCACTGTTGTGTTTCATCCCACTAGGGAGTTAACCATAGAGGTCTTATGATTTAGTCCCTAATGAGATGAAATGCGTCACTGAAAAGAACTGGAGTCTGACAGGAGGTGTCATCCTCTATGAACAATACAGCTTTTACAAACTGAAATAAACAGTATACAGAGGTGTGCAGCTAATTTGTACACTTATACTGTATGCTGGATGCACAAGCAACAGTTATGGTCAGTGGTTTAACCACTTGCCGACCGCCGCAAGTACATATACTGCGGCGGTCAGCCCCTCACAGGCAAAGTGACGTATGGGTACGTCACTAGCCTGTGAGGCTCTGGGGAGCGAGCGCGCGCCGCCTGAGGCACGCTCCCGCTCCTGCGCGGTCACGGACTCCCCCGCGCGTGTGACCGGCGGACCCGATGTCCGCCGGTCACTCGCGATCATCGGGTGGAGAGGGAGAAAGGCAGACGGATAATGTAAACAAGCCGCCTGTCATTCTCCCCTGTGTAGAAACAGTGATCATACGGTTCTACTATGTAGGACCGTTGATCACTGTTCCTACAGCTCAAGCCACAGCCAATCACAGTTAGAATCACACCCCTAGGGACACACACCACCCCTCCCTCTCAAAAAAAGTTAACCCCTTCACTACCAGTGTCATTTTACAGTAACAGTGCATATGTATAGCACTGATTACTGTAGTAATGTCACTGGTACCCCCAAAAGTGTCAAAAATGTCAGTCAAGGGTCCGATCTGTCCGCCACAATGTCGCAGTCCCGCAAAAAAAATTGCAGATCGCCGCCATTACGCGTTAAAAAAAAACACACCAAAAATGACAAAAATCTTTCCCTTAGATAGTAAACGCAATAACTTTTGCGCAAACCAATCAAAATACGCTTATTGCGATTTTTTTTTTACCAAACATATGTAGCAGAAAACATTTGGCCAAAAATGTTAAAAAATTTTGATTTTTACATTTTTTTTTTGGGGAATCTAAAAAAATGTGAAAAATATTGTTATTTTTGCAAAATTGTCGCTTTTTTTGTTTATAGCGCATGATCAAAAAATTGCATGGTGATCAAATACCACCAAAAGAAAGCACAGTTTGTGGAAAAAAAAGGACACCAAATTCGTTTAGGTAGAGCTGCGCAATTGTCTGTTAAAGTCACGCAGTGCCCAATCGCAAAATAGGGCCTGGTCAGGAAGGGGGTAAGGTAAAATCTTCCGGAGCTTAAAGCGGTTGTAAACCCTATAAAAAAAAAATAAAAAATAAAAACCTGCAAGACAAAGGCATAATGAGCTAGTATGCATCGCATACTAGCCCATTATGTGTAACTTACCTTAAAAGGAAGCCCCGACACGGACCCCCGGACATCGCTGCGGGCGCTGCCATGATCCCTCGTCGTCTCTTCGGGGTTCGGCGGCTCCGGCGCGCTGATTGGCCGGAAGAGACGGCTCCGCGATGATTGGCCGGAACCGCGATGACGTCACTCCCGCGCATGCGCGCGGGAGTGATTTTTCCGGCAAGCTCCCGGAAACTTAATTGAAGGTCCCCCCGGACCTTCAGAGCGCATGCGCCGCTCGCGCGAGCGGCTGCATGCACTGTAAATATCTCCGAAACCGTGCCGGTTTAGGAGATATTATTTGTACCTACAGGTAAGCCTTATTATGGGCTTACCTGTAGGTAAAAGTGTAAAAAAGCACTATACTACCGCTTTAAGTGGTTAAAAGACTGCTGTGCAAATACAGTGTGACATAAAATATTGCAACGACTGCAATTTTTATTCTCCAGGGTCTCTGGTAAAAAAAAAATATATCATGTTTGGAGGGGTCTAAGTAATTTTCTAGCAAAAAATACAGATTTGTACTTGTAAATAACAAATGTCAGAAAAAGCCAGTGGTTAATAGTAACTCCACTTTTGTTGAGAAAAAAAACAATCCTGTCTGGGAGAGCAATGTATATTGCAGGGATTTTAACAAACTTTATCGCAGGGTCTTATCTGTTTCTGTGAAATAAAAACAAGTGCAGCACTAATATGCAAATGACATACCATAAATTACAAAATTATATATATATATATATATATATATATATATATATATATATATATATATATATTATACCAGTAAAACAAAAACAGAAACAAAATAAAAGTCCATTCCTATATCGTAGTCCATAATCCACAGTGTAGATGAGCGGTGATAGGTGACAGTGCTCTTCCACCAGCATTCAAATGGAGTCACTAGAGATCATGAAATCAAAAGCCTTGGTTACAATCCCATCGAGAGCTGGATATCCAGTCTATCATGCAGGGATGTCTTCTCAATCATGGAGTGATAGATGTGATCAGATAGACCGCCGTTCGGCTCCAGGGATACGGCGATCTGACATCAGCGTGTAGGCCCCTGCACGCGTTTCATGTAAATACACGTTGTCACAGGGATCTGCCTTATCTGTTTCAGCTCTAAAGAAAAAGCTGTTAGTAGTCTGCAGAGTGAATCTAAATGGAAGTGACTTTTTCATTATAATCAGCTGATGAACTTGCAGTGTTCCAATGAGGAAAATGCAAGGTCTGCATTCCTTTGGAAGTAATTAACCCTTTAGGAGTATCTTACCAAAAATGAATTTTGTGTTGCAGAGAATGGCCAAAACCTAACTTGTATCTTAGTTTAAACGTCTGGGAAAATCAGTGAGCCAATCACACAAGCAGGAAATTACATTTCTGTTCCATACACCAATGTTGTGGAATACTTTCAAGTTGCCAAATGGCATTGAATTTTACAGAAATTGACAGTGCTGCGAATTAAAAAGAAAAGGTAATTTTTAATAACATTAAATTACAAAATGACTTGTGGAGCAATTGTATATGATATATTATTTTATTTTTTTATTTGCTTTAAACTGCATTGAGCTGCAGAAGTGAGTAAACACTCCAAGGCTCACAAGCCAATGTTACTAGTGGATAACAGATTTGTCCATGAAATTGTCAATAAACTTTAGAACAGAGAAACGTGTATCTCACTTTGCCTATCCTTTTTACCAAGCTAAGTTCCCATCATGCATTCTATACCCCTGCAGTGGTTTCACTATGCTTCTTATTGTATGCCACCCTTTCTCTTCTTCCTACTATTATAAAGAAGCTAGAAGCCACTATGTAAATGTAGCTCAATAATTAGACTTCCATAGCTAGAGAAAAGTAGGACATCTAGTGAAAACAGTTCCCTAGTTTCCTACAGAACATCTTTTTCTATCTGGGCCAGAAAAAAGCAGAATTCATAAAAAAAAAAAAAAAAAAAAGATTACATTTTTTTTTGGTGGCCCATATGGGGAACGAAAAAGGATTACATTTTTATTATCAGAAATAGAGATGCTAATTTTCCAGCAAAAGTGTCAGCTTTTGTAAAGCAATACAAAAAGAAATTGCTTTCAATTGCATTACTTAAGTGTTTGTTTGTGTTAAGTATCTGTTATTTACCGAGGGGTTGAGGGTATATTTATTTTCTCTTTGTCCAATTTTTCATATGCTATGGTTGTCTGGCAATCATCAAACATTGTTTGAAGATCAAAGAAGGTCTAATATATAAGTCTATTGAAAGTCTTGTAATAAGTGTTTACTGCATGAGTGACAAACATATTACATTTGACTTATAGCTGAAAAAACACTTCATCATAGAAGTTTAGACCAGAAATCATCCAAGCCAGAATCCTAGTGAATGATACGAACTAAGAATTGTTAACTGCTCCCTAAAGTAGTCATCGCTTGTATAAATCTCTCATACACAAACCACTGATGATGTTATTTATGGCTTTGAGGCATGAAGATCGATGCAGTTAGAAAAAAAAGACTGTTATATTCATCATTTTATGCATTGCCATGAATATTCAGTGTTCTCAAATATATCTGATCTTACTCATAACATAGACACACTGTATTTATTTAACAAAGAGAGTGATCAATAGAATAAAAATGAAAAAAATAAAATAAAATAAATAGATTGGGTTGAGCCTATTCTATGACATTGCACCCATTGAAGACTTTTTGTGATCACAATTTGGATGCCTTATATTTACATGGAAAATGTAAGTTTTATACTTTTAATAAAATTGTATAATTTTGATGGCATTACGCTAAGTGGAGATTTTTTTTATATTTTGAGCACCGTAGAGATTGGAAGGGTCGCACAAAGGCTTTAGGCCTACTGCCTGTAAGACTCTTTGCTACTGGCTGTAGAGTCCATACCTTCTGGTAAGTGCTTCGGATTTCTCCCTTTGGTGATTGATGCACTTGTGATGAGTCCCTTTCACTTTGGAATACGGAATACTTCTTGTGGATACAAACTTATTTCCTGATTTGGACAATATTTATATTTTTTAATTTGTGGACTTTGCACTTTCATGAAAATATACACTATATTAATTTTGGTATTTTGCACATGCTTGCACTATGTACTTTTTCAGTGTTCCTTTATGGCACTTTATATGTTAGATCAATCTAATCATATTTTATGACTTTAGTGCGGCACTGTTCTACTATATTTTCTAGAAAAAAATGCACTAGATAAAAACATTGATTTCTTTCAAAAAAAGAAGCAAGCGATTATATTCAGAGTTTATATTTCAGAGAACAAAAATACAAAAGGCTAGGTAAGGGAATCCATTTAGAAGGGCAGGTCAAAATGAAAACGTTTTTAATGCTGCTACAATTAAAAATCAATAAAATATAGTAGGTTATGGAACACTTTACCCAACACTACCTTATCCTAGAATAAACACCAAAAAATTTCTTCCATATTTTATTTGTTCCATCTTAACAGTTGTGTCCACACCAGGGGAGGACTGGGCCAGGGGGCAGGGGGGGGATTGCCCCCTGGGCTGCTCTGATGCCCCATAAAAAAGGCTGCACAACCCCTGCCACAGACATGCCTAAAGGATTCCTGGTGAAGAGAAGTAAAAAGTCCCTGCCGCTGACCTACTGAGTGCGGGTTGAAGACAAGGACCGAGCGCAGGCCCCCCCCCCCCCCAGCATGGATGGTGTAAACTGTGTCTGAGTAGAGGCCAGTGCCATGCCCCACTGGAGACTCCCTCCCCCAACCAGCCCAGATCGAGTTGTCCCAGCTCCCCCAAACCACCCCCTGCTGGCCAGGTTGGGAGCCCGGATTAAGCCGGTGACTAGAGAGTACCTAGAGCAGGGCTTCAGCCTGGAATGGGGGTCAGGAGGAGGATGGAAAGAGGGAGAGTGGGAGGGGGGCCGAGTCGCTGCACCATGGGCCTCTGGCTTGTACTTGCCCCCTGGGCCAAAAGTTGCCAGTCTGCCCCTGGTCCACACCAATAATAGAACAGTATAGCCCTGTTACATTATGGGAGCTAAACTTTGCATTTCTCACTTCCGAAATGCAATACCAAGATTATTATTTTAGGTTGTCTGGGGGCCAATTACTCTTGTGTGTTGTGGAAACTCATGCTTAAAACCTGTGCACTAATATGTGCTGCCAAAATGCATAGCAACGCACCTGCTCTATGTGTGGTGTGTCGTGGTGCATTAGAGTGCTATTCATTGTGAGTGGCATCCCACCACATTGTACAGTAGAGTACAACGCACTGCAGCACATCAGTACACATATACCATGTGTTGTGGTGCACTGCGCTATTTAAAAAAGGGTCATGCACATTTTTTTATTCATTAAAGTGTACTGGCAGTCCTATCATTACCACTTGCCGACTGACTAACGTACTTTTACTGTGGCAAAGTGGCTCTATTGCGCAAAATCACACACCTGTACGTCATTTTGTGCAATAGCCACTAGGTGGCACAGGCACGCCACTGGAGGTGCGACTGCACGCTGATTTGACAGAGTGGGAGCTGATCAGCGGGACCAGCGGACCCGATGTCCGCCAGCCACCCGCAATCATTCCCGAGAGAGACAGAACAGCAGTCTGCCTATGTAAATTAGGCAGACCACTGTTCTGACAGGGGAGAAGGTAGAGATCTTGTGTTTCTGCTAAGTAGGAACACGGATCTCTGTTTTGCCACAGTCAGAGCAACCTCCACACAGTTAGCAAGCAACCCCTAGGGACACATTTAACTCTTTGATCGCCCCTGAGGTTAACACCTTCCCTGCCAGTGTTATTAGTACAGTAACGGTGCATATTTTTAGCACTGATCACTGTAATAATGGCACTGGTCCCCAAATAGTGTCAAAAGTGTAATTTAGATGTTCAATTTGTCCGCCGCAATGTCACAGTCCCTCTAAAAATCACTGATCGCTGCCATTACTAGTAAAAAATAAAATAAAAATGCCATTAAAGTATTTCATAGTTTGTAGACGCGATAACTTTTGTGCAAACCAATCGATATACGCTTATTGGGATTTTTTATCAAAAATATGTGGCAGAATACAAATTTATTGGATTTGTTTTATAGCAGAAAGTAAAAAATATTGTTTTTTTTTTTTTCAAAATCTTCGCTTTTTTTGTTTATATCGCAAAAAATAAAAAACTGCAGAGGTGGTCAAACACCACCAAAAGAACGCTCTATTTGTAGGGAAAAAAAGACATCAATCTTGTTTGGGTACAGCGTCACACGACCGCACAATTGTCAGTTAAAGGAATTCAGTGCTGTACTGCAAAAAAATGGACTGGTCATTCAGCGGGTTAAACCTTCCAGGGGTGAAGGGGTTAAGAAAAGGTTGCCTTAACACAGTGCCATAAAGTGTGTTAAACCCTGTGCAATAATGCACCGCAGCGGAACACTTGTGTGATTGAGCCCATAATTTTAGATGCATGGGAATTTGTTGTCTTGTTTAATAAAACAAGTAACCAAAATCTTCATTTCATTTACAAATTATTTGATTTGATATTATTGGTCTATACAGCATACAAAAAAGCATGATTTCACAGGTGTTTGCCTAGAGCCGCGGGCAGCAGTATATATACAGTGGGTACGGAAAGTATTCAGACCCCCTTAAATTTTTCACTCTTTGTTATATTGCAGCCATTTGCTAAAATCATTTAAGTTCATTCTTCTTCCTCATGAATGTACACATAGCACCCCATACTGACAGAAAAACACAGAATTGTTGACATTGTTGCAGATTTATTAAAAAAGAAAAACTGAAATATCACATGGTCCTAAGTATTCAGACCCTTTGCTCAGTATTTAGTAGAAGCCCCCTTTTGATCTAATACAGCCAGGAGTCTTTTTGGGAAAGATGCAACAAGTCTTTCACACCTGGATTTGGGGATCCTCTGCCATTCCTCCTTGCAGATCCTCTCCAGTTCTGTCAGGTTGGATGGTAAACGTTGGTGGACAGTCATTTTTAGGTCTCTCCAGAGATGCTCAATTGGGTTTAAGTCAGGGCTCTGGCTGGGCCATTCAAGAACAGTCACGGAGTTGTTGTGAAGCCACTCCTTCGTTATTTTAGCTGTGTGCTTAGGGTCATTGTCTTGGTGGAAGGTAAACCTTCGGCCCAGTCTGAGGTCCAGAGCACTCTGGAGAAGGTTTTTGTCCAGGATATCCCTGTACTTGGCCGCATTCATCTTTCCCTCGATTGCAACCAGTCATCCTGTCCCTGCAGCTGAAAAACACCCCCACAGCATGATGCTGCCACCACCATGCTTCACTGTTGGGACTGTATTGGACAGGTGATGAGCAGTGCCTGGTTTTCTCCACACATACCGCTTAGAATTAAGGCCAAAAAGTTCTATTTTGGTCTCATCAGACCAGAGAATCTTATTTCTCACCATCTTGGAGTCCTTCAGGTGTTTTTTTAGCAAACTCCATGCGGGCTTTCATGTGTCTTACAATGAGGAGAGGCTTCCGTCGGCCACTCTGCCATAAAGCCCCGACTGGTGGAGGGCTGCAGTGATGGTTGACTTTCTACAACTTTCTCCCATCTCTTGACTGCATCTCTGGAGCTCAGCCACAGTGATCTTTTGGTTCTTCTTTACCTCTCTCACCAAGGCTCTTCTCCCCCGATAGCTCAGTTTGGCCGGACGGCCAGCTCTAGGAAGGGTTCTGGTCGTCCCAAACGTCTTCCATTTGAGGATTATGGAGGCCACTGTGCTCTTAGGAACCTTAAGTGCAGCAGAAATCTTTTTGTAACCTTGGCCAGATCTGTGCCTTGCCACAATTCTGTCTCTGAGCTCTTCAGGCAGTTCCTTTGACCTCATGATTCTCATTTGCTCTGACATGCATTGTGATCTGGAAGGTCTTATATAGACAGGTGTGTGGCTTTCCTAATCAAGTCCAATCAGTATAATCAAACACAGCTGGACTCAAATGAAGGTGTAGAACCATCTCAAGGATGATCAGAAGAAATGGAAAGCACCTGAGTTAAATATATGAGTGTCACAGCAAAGGGTCTGAATACTTAGGACCATGTGATATTTCAGTTTTTCTTTTTTAATAAATCTGCAACAATGTCAACAATTCTGTGTTTTTCTGTCAGTATGGGGTGCTATGTGTACATTCATGAGGAAGAAGAATAAACTTAAATGATTTTAGCAAATGGCTGCAATATAACAAAGAGTGAAAAATTTAAGGGGGTCTGAATACTTTCCGTACCCACTGTACATACACATATACATATCAAGGATCAGCTGACAGACAGAGCGACTGTATGTACATCCGAGTGTTTACATCTGTACAGAAATGGATGAGCGGTCCTGGACACACACTGTCACTTATCTGTAAGGTATTATAAAACAGTGCTACCAGGCTTGTAAAACTAATAAATAAGCATGGATTACAAATCCATAAGATAATAAAGTGTACTAGTGACAAAAATCTGGACCGCTCATTAATAATGATAATAATAATAAAGTGCAACAGTGACAAAAATCAAATACCATATAATCATACTAATGACAATAAATATTATAAGGTGCCAAAAAATATAATAAAGTGCAAATATGTGTAATGAGTGCCAAAGTGCTGAATCCAGTGCAGTCCAAGAAATATATATATATATATATATATACAGTCCACTCAAATTTCAATAAGGTGCTGAATATAGTGCTTGAAGTGCTCCACACTAGTGCCAAGTGCTTCCAAAAAGACCCTTTTGTGGATCCACTAACCAGACTTAGGATAAATCTGAGCCTTAGGGTCCTTTCACACGGCCGCTCCGTGTGAAAGGTCCGCTGCGGGACTTTTTTTTTTTTCCACGGAGCGGATGACATTTGTGTCATTCGCTCCGTGTGCCCGCATATCATCCCATCCGTTTGCGGATGATATGCGGACATAATGTAAGTCTATGGCACTGCGGACAGCGGATGATACCGCTGACATCCGATTTTCCTTCCTTTCCGTTTTTTACACGGAAGAAAAAATGGGGTTCTGTTCCATTCTTAAAAACGGAACAGAACTGAAAGGAGGAAAATCGGATGTCAGCGGATGTTATTCCGCTGACACCCGCAGTGCCATTCACTTACATTATGTCCGCAAATCATCCGCAAACGGATGGGATGATTTGCGGACACACGGAGCGGCCGTGTGAAAGGACCCTAACATATGCATCCAAACAGATAGCCAGTAGGGATGGATAGTGAAGCCCATAAGGTATTTATTGCATAAAGATAAATCTTTATGCAATAAATACCTTATGGGCTTCACTATTCTCGGCTTTTTCCCTCTCTTATTTTGAGCATCTGAACAAGGAGGAATTGTATTGGAAACTCATCCATTCCTATTAGTTATCCTGGGGAATATCACTCTGAGGCTGTATTATATCCCGAATCTGAGGTTGGAGGCTTATTTGTAGGATCAGCTGCCCTATCCATCCCTACTGGCTATCTGTTTGGATGCATATGTAAGGCTCAGATTTATCCTAAGTCTGGTGAGTGGATCCCCAAAAGGGTCTTTTTGGAAGCACTTGGCACTAGTGTGGAGCACTTCAAGCACTATATTCAGCACCTTATTGAAATTTGAGTGGACTGTATATATATATATATATATATATATATATATATATTTCTTGGACTGCACTGGATTCAGCACTTTGGCCCTCATTGCACATATTTGCACTTTATTATATTTTTTTGGCACCTTCTAATATTTTTTGTCATTAGTAAGATTATATGGTATTAGATTTTTGTCACTGTGGTACTTTATTATTATTATCATTTTTAATGAGCGGTCCAGATTTTTGTCACTAGTACACTTTATTATCTTATGGATTTGTAATTCAGGCTTATTTATTCGTTTTACACGCCTGGTAGCGCTGTTTTATAATACCTTATAAATTTCTTGTTTTTTTACCTAAGTGAGCAGCAGCTGCAGGTGATATTAGTTTATATAATTTTAGTGCGGGTTTAATATTATTTGTCACTTATCTGTGCCTGTACACATGTGCGGATAAATGCAGAGAGCCACACTTTCTGTCATCTTGCCACAAACACCTGGAAATCACACTTCTTTGTACCCTGTGTGACCCTCTGCAGCCATATGAATAAGGCCTATGATGGCTGCATGTTTTACAAAATAAAATCAGAGGGAGACATAAAGCATCAATGTGAAGGTAAACAGGTGGAATATGGACATTGAAAGACACTTGGAGGCATCAACTGCCATTTTGGTTTCGATTTTTCACTCTACAGTATAAGTAGATTTGCACAAACCTGGTTCATAGTTCATTTATTTCTTACATGAAGCTTTGGAATTACAACTAAATAAGAGCAATTCAATTATAAACACAATTCAAATCCAACGTTAACAATATATGAGCATGCAATAGATTATCATATACACCCTATATCTGTCTACTGGGTTGTAGTTTATTGAGTTGCAATTCATTTTGATGAATTATTTATGTTTTGACTTGGATATGATGTGAACTTAAAGCGGATTTCCACCCTAAAGTGGAACTTCTGCTCATTTGCTTCCTCCCCCCTCCGGTGCCACATTTGGAACCTTTCAGGGGGGAGGGGGGAGGGGGGAACGGGTACCCTTCTCCACCTCTGGAAGACTGTGCAGCGGCACTGTCCCTCAGAAGTTTGGCCCTCTCCTCCTTCCCCCGCCGCCGAGCCAATCCAAATCCAGCGAGATTCGTGCATGCGCAGTAGGGACCTGCCCGTTAAGCTGCAAGGCTTCACTGCCGGGTTCCCTGACTGGCAATGGGGGTGGCAGCACCCAACACCGATGTAAACATCAGCTGTGGTGCCGACATAGCTGGACTGCAGGACAGGTAAGTGTCCTAATATTAAAAGTCAGCAGCTACAGTATGTGTAGCTGCTTACTTTTAATTTTATTTTGGGGGGGGCAGAACTCCGCTTTAAGTTAAAAAAACTTAAAGCGGAGTTCCGTTTATCTTTTTACTCCCCCCCCCCTCTGGTGCCATATTTGGTGGCATTTCGGGGGGGGGGGGGAGTGGGTACTTGTTTTTGACAGGTATCTGTCCCCACTTCCGGCAGACTCAGCCACGGCGAAGTACATCACAGGTCCAGCCCCCCTCCTCCTTTGGCCGCCACCGCACCATTCAGAAAGTGCAGCGCCCTTCATGCATGGGCAGTAGGGAACTGGCGGTGAAGCTGCAAGGCTTCACTGCTGGGTTTCCTCACAGAGAATGGTGATGACAGCACCCGACAGCCAATGAAAACATCAGCTGGGGTGCCGAACACTCTGGATTCCAGGACAGGTAAGCGTCCTAATAGTGTGTAGCTGCTGACTTTTAATTTAACTTTTTTTTTTTCTGGGGGCAGAACTCCTCTTTAAATCTATTGGGTTGATACACTAAAGCTGGAGAGTGCAAAATCTTTTGCAGCTGTGCATGGTAGCCATTCAGCTTCTAACTTCAGCTTGTTCAATTAAAGGGTAACTCCAATTGGTGGGAGAAAAAAATAACAAATAAAGAAAAAAGAATGTAGCGTATACAATTGCGACTCAAGTCATATTGTAATTTGAAAGTTATTAAACATTACCTTTCCTTTTCAATCTGCAGCTCAGTTCAGATTTTCGGAAAATGCAATGCAATATGGCTACCTGGAGTTGACCACACCCCCAGAAACATAATTTCCTGCTTGTGTGATTGGCTCACTGATTTTCCCAGAAGTCTGCCCAAGATACAAGTCAGATTTAGGGCATCTCCTTTTTAACCACTTAAGCCCCGGAAGATTTTACCCCCTTCCTGACCAGGGTTTTTTTGCGATTTTTTACTGCGTGACTTTAACGGACAATTGGGCGGTCGTGCGACGCTGTACCTAAACTAATTTGACGTCCTTTTTTTCCCACAAACAGAGCTTTCTTTTGGTGGTATTTGATCACCTGTGCAATTTTTTGATCATGCGCTATAAACAAAAAAAGAGCGTAAATTTTGCAAAAATAACAAGAAAGTTTTTGTCATTTTTGGTGGGTTTTTTTTAACGAGTAATGGCAGCGATCTGTGATTTTTTTTTGCGGGACTGCGACATTGTGGCGGACAGATCGGACCCTTGACTGACATTTTTGACACTTTTGGGGTTACCATTGACATTACTGCAGTAATCAATGCTATACATATGCACTGTTACTGTAAAAATGACACTGGCAGGGAAGGGGTTAACTGTATTGGAGAGGGAGAGGTTAAGTGTGTCCTACGGGTGTGTTTCTAACTGTGATTGGACATGGCTACTAGTGTAAAAACAGAGATCAACGGTCCTACATAGTAGAACCGTCTGATCTCCATCTTTACACAGAGGAGAATGACAGGTGGCTTGTTTACGTTAGCCGCCTGCCTTTCTCCCTTCCCGGCGAACAATCGGATTTCCCAGGGAACGAGCCGGGGCGGGGACGCACCTCAGCGGGCGCGCGCTCGCCCGCTATTGGCTCACAAGGGAGTGACAGGCTAGTGACGTACCGGTACATCACTTTGCCTGGCCGGGGCTGACCGCCGCAGTATATGTACTTGGGGCGGTCGGCAAGTGGTTAAAGATTAGGCTGCTTTTAATCATCTCAATACATTTTGCATTTGTTTAGCCTTACCAGTTGTTTACTTTTCCTAAAAGATTATTTGGGAGCAAGTTCAGCTTTCTATAGATTTGTAATTGAAATGACCATGGCATTGACTGGAAGCCAGTTGTGGTTTTTAGGACGATAATAAGGTGTATTCTCTCTTGCTACAAAGACTCTTTTATATTTTATTTAAGTACAACAAAGAAAGCACAGCTTGGTTTTATGAGAAAATACAAAATACGATTCAGTCTGTATTTTGCCTAAATTAACACCTCTGGTGACAGGACACATGGCTAGTATCTGTAAAAACACCTTATTAATAACGAAATACCAATATGTTACAAAACACTGGGCAGTCATCATACAGAAAAGACCCTATTTTTTTCGCAGTAGAACAGCTGCATTAAGGTCAGGGACTAAAAAATATATTACCACTGGAGAAAACAAATGGTGATATCAAGAACAATAGGAGTGGAAAAAAAGAATAAATGCATAAACATTTAGAAAATTGAAGGTTCGAATAATGTAGGTTTGATGGACAGCAAACTCTGATAATGCCTAAATGCTAAAAAACCACGCTTGCAGCTCAAACTGATGGCTCTGAATGCCCCGAATAACAAATCTCTTGTTATAAACACATCACTCCTGGATTGTTGCCATTATAGTTAATTTATTGTCACCTGACAGCTTTTTTTTTTTCAGATTTCACACAAGGGGATTTTAAAGGAAATGAATGGGAAAGAAATAATAACTTTAGAAGGCAGCTTAAAGTGTTTGATCCTGAGTGAATTGTAAATGGTCCAGTTGTATCCACGTGTTTGAGGTGGTGAAAAGGAAAAATAAATGAAAGTACAACATGTAATATTACATGCATAAAGCATTTTAGAGTCAAAATAAAACCATAAATTGTAGGCCAGATGTTGTTTTTCTTAAGTGACCTTTAAAACATTAATTTAGCATATAAATGGTGAGGATTTAAGCAAATTGCCCTTAAGTAAATTGATTGTGTTAATTACAGACTAATTCTGTTCAGCTCACAGATTACATTGTCAGTAGCTTGTTTAGTAATATTGAATATCACACCGGGCTTCATGTCTGGTTGGGCTACCGGGCTGCTGTCATATTTGGAAAAGTCTAGCAATATCTGTCTGGACTCAAACAGTTCAAACAGCATTTTATCACCATCTCTGGTATCTCCTCCATCATACAAGAGGAAGGTTCACAAAGGAGTTAAATGTGCAGCCCTCAGTAATATTTATTAGAGACACTGTAAACGAATCAAATCCCTGGCACATTCAAGGTTGCAGGACAAGTGGCCTTTGCTTCTCAACAGGTGGAGGCCTTGACTCCCTTTTATACATTTTCCAGACTCTCTGTTGAAAAATGCTGCTGTCTACAGAGGGTAATGGCTCCTTCCCCTCCCAGTGTGCCTATTAATAGGGATCCATAGGAAGCTTCAGTCAGAGTGAGATAGCCCAAGGGCAAACAGCTTCTGTTGTGCTCCTCGCTTTAGAAATCTCAGGCAATGAGGATGTTTCGGTAAATGCTAAACTTCATGCAAACAGCTAAATATACAGATAGAGTACAAATATGAAAGCTGTTTTTCCTGTCAAAGGATTGTTTTTTCCCTATCAATTTATTTTCTAGATTTACCCAGCCCTACTAGAGATTACTCCTAGCCTGGAGACCTGATTTGTGACTGGAGAATGAAAGAGAAGCAGCAGACTGATGAGCTCTTATCTTGGTCCCTCTGCTCATTTCTTCTGACAGCATTTACTTTAACCCTTTCATGCCTAAGCATTTTTCTGACATTTGTTGCTTATGGCAGACATGCCGGCTGGTTGCTTAGGCCTCCCGGTGGGACGGGAGACTTGGCAATCTGCGAAAGTAGGCAGGAGAGGGAAGGGGGGTGTCCCCATCCCAATGCTTGAAATAACAGCCAAGGGGCTGATTAGCAGAGATGTATGGTAACTAAGTAGAACTACTTCACTACTGTACTTAAGTACCGAAAGGCGGTATCTGTACTTTCCTAGAGTAGAATTTTTTTCTCCTACTTCCACTTTTACTTCACTACATTTTTTCAATGATTTCAATACTTCTACTCCAATATTTTTTTTTTGTGCTGCATAGTTACTAGTTACAATTATAAAAATTACCACTGCCAGAACAGTAGATGGCAGGTTTCATGAAGCTCAAAACATGTGTATTATCAGCTCATACGAAAATAAATGCTACTGTATGTATAAATAAAAGCTGCATTTGAAATAATAAAAAAAAATATGATGTTCAAACTTTTGACTTCTTTCTTGAATAACTACATAACACAGTACTTGTACTTTTACTTTCAGTACTTGAGTAGCAATTTTTTTTTCAACACTACTGGTACTTTTACTTTCAGTACTTGAGTAGCAAAATTTTTAAAAAAACTACTTGCAATATTTAAGTACAAAAAATGTTGAATACTTTAGTAATTCTACTCAAGTCACTTTTTGATCGAGCACTTGTACTTTTACTCAAGTATGGGTTTCGAGTACTTTATACCAGTGTTTCTCAACTCCGGTCCTCAGGGCACACTAACAGGCCAGGATTGCAAGAAAACTGAAATACATCCCAGGTGATATAATTTGCTGCTCAGTGATTGCAGTATTCTACTCTACATCTCCCCAAGGTAATACCTAAAATCTGGCCTGTTAGTGTGCCCTGAGGACCGGAGTTGAGAAACACTGCTTTATACAACTCTGCTGATTAGCCACATCGGTTGTTGTTACAAGAAAGGTGACCAGTACTGGGCTGACGCCTCTAGCTGCAGGCATCACTCAGGTACATCCCCTTGACGCCAAGGTTGCATATTTGCGTTACGTCAGCGGTTAGAGGTTAAAGTGATTGTAAAGCTTTCTTTAAAAAAATGACCATTGTATACCTACTTGCTCTGTGCAATGGTTTTGCACAGAGCAGCCTTGATCCTCCTCTTCTGGGATCCACACTGGCACTCCTGGCTCCTCTTGCCGTCTGACTGCCCCCATAGCAAGCCGCTTCTTATAGGGGCACTCATGTGTGCTCCATCCCAAGCGGGGCTGTTTGTTTCTATTCAGACGCACATCTCTGCTTGGGCCCCCATCGCCCTTGCTCACAACTTTTTAACTGACAGCAGCACAGCTGGATCGAGATCGGGCTCAGGGAAGTATTTAGGTGGGCCTGGGAGATGTGCTACTGTTAAAATGTTTTTACCTTTTTGCAGAGCATTGATTAAGGGAAAAAAAAACTTTTACCTTTACAACCACTTTAAATACTGCAGCACAACTGATCAACTCCTTGTGCTGCTTCTTCCTCTCTCAGTCTAATCTCCGCTCTGCAGAGGATTGCAAGAGACAGATGCTAAGTTAGATTCCGGTGCAATTTTTGCCAATCTGCCTGCAGTTCAGATTTAAGTAAGATACCTAAGGTATCTGTCTATATAAAAGTAACAGTAATGGAATGTAAAATGGTATTTTCCTACTATAATTTACCGCTAATTGATGTTGGGATCCTCAGGATGACATGACTTTCAAGAGGGAACCATTTGGTGACTCCCTTGCAAATGTAAAAGTTAAAGTAGAAATATAGGCATTTTTTTTTTTTTGCATTTTGGAAAGAGGAAGAGAGGGTTAAAACCGCTGTCAGATTTTTTTTTTCTCAATCTGAATCACATTGGGGAGATTTCCTTTCACTTCCTGTCCCATAGCCAAACAGGAAGTGAGAGAAAATCCCTGCAAAATGAGGGAATTTCTTGGGGACCCCAGTGTTACCAGAACTAGTGCCCCATTGGAAGATTTCCCCTCTATTACTTTTCTGGAGACAACGAAACATATGGGATATTGAGAATCTGCCTAACAGGGGCACAGACAGCAATAACAACTGACGGGGGTTCTAATCTTTCTCCACTCAATCCAAAACTAAAAAAAAAAGTTTTGCCTTTAATTATACTTTAAGCCTTTGTTGGCAGTCTGACAACTAACAAAGAATCTGTAGTTAAGCATGGATGCAGCCATTGCTGACTTTTGAAAGTACTAGTTCCCTCACTGATATGCTGGTCCAGTGTCTTTAACCACTTGCCGACCGCTCACATGGAGCGTACTGCGGCAAAGTGGTTCGTTATCGTCCAGCGACGTAGGTCTACGTCACTGGACTCCTCCCCTTGGGGGCGGTGCGTGCGTGCCGCCGGAGGCTCGCTCCCGCTGTATTCAGACACAGCGGGAGTCGGGCCAGGGGAGGAGAGGCGGTGATCACCGCCACTCTTACCCGATCGTCGGGGATCGAGTGAGGAGATCCGCCCGCTTGTGTAAACAAAGCAGGCGGATCTCCTATGTGACAGGCAGTGACAGATTACAGGATTCAGCATAGCTGAACCTGTGATCTGTGCCTGTGTCACACAGTCCCCTCCCCCTACACACGTCAGTAAGCACCAGGTATACATTAACCCCTTGATCACCAATAAAAGTTAACCCCTTCCCTGCCAGTGTCATTTTTGCAGTAACAGTGCATATTTATAGCACTGATTACTGTAGTAATGTCACTGGTACCCCAAAAAGTGTCAAAAATGTCAGTTAGGGGTCCGATCTGTCCCCCGCAATGTCGCAGTCCCGCAAAAAAAAAAAAAACGCAGATCGTCGCCATTACTAGTTTAAAAAAAACAATAAAAATTACATAAATTTCCCGTAGTTAGTAGCTGCAATAACTTTTGCGCAAACCAATCAAAATACACTTATTGCAATTTTTTTTACCAAACATATGTAGCAGAAAACAAATTGGCCTAAAATGTTAAAAAAATTTGATTTTTACATTTTTTTTGGGGGGGAATTTCATATAAAAAAATGTGAAAAATATTGTTATTTTTTCAAAATTGTCGCTCTTTTTTTGTTTATAGCGCAAAAAGTAAAAATCTCACAGATAATCAAATGCCACCAAAAGAAAAAAGGGCATAAATTTAATTTGGGTACAGCATCGCACGACCGCGCAATTGTCCGTTAAAGTAACGCATTGCCGAATCGCAAAATATGGCCTGGTCAGGAATGGGGTAAAATCTTCCGGTCTTAAAGCGGTTAAAAATACGCACACTGAGAATTTTTTTTTGTCAAAGACATGTAGCTAAATACTGTGAGGGATTAGCTCGGTGGCGGGTGTGGATGACCCCTTGGGGGGTGCGTTTTCCCAGAGAGGTAGCCGACAAGTGCTTGCAAACAAACAGTGTGGTTTATTAAATGGTGTTTTCTTCACCAGGCTGTATGCAGCAAAACATCCAAAATAAAATAAAACAGAAAATAAATCCTTGCCTCTGTGGGCGGCTACCTTCTCACAACTGGAACCTGCCTAAGTGTCTGTCTCCAACCTACCGTCGGGCAGACTTCCTTGTCCTACAGCGGACACTCAATAGTCCTTTTATAATAGCTTCACAGGGCAACACAGTCCTTTTGTTTCTTTCACATCAACAGTTCGTCTTCTCACCTTTGAGACGTATTCACCCTTGGTTACCGTCCCGGGCACACATCACTCCGGGGGGTCTTCTCCCAGGCCCACACATCCTTTAGGGAGGCACACGCTGACTGTCCTCCTGCTCCCAGCCCACATGGCTTCAGGACACAGCTTCTGGAGGCAGCAAACAATAGGACTTTCTCTGAACAAATTATAGAGCCTTAACTCCCTCATTCTGAACAGGTGAAGGCCTTTCAACTTCCTGCTGGCTAGCTCTGTAGCCAACACCCTAAATTAATTAATGGACTTTCTAAATCAGGTGGAAATGTATCTCCTTCCTGTGACTACATTCCCAGATTTAGCTGACTTCCTGTCACAATACATTTTGGCCTGAATATATGACAAAAATTGAATATATTGGATATTTTTTAACTGTCAAAGTAGAAAAGTATTGTTATTTTTTCAAAATTGTCGCATTTTTTTATTAATGTCGCAAAAAATGAAAAGCGCAGAGGTGATCAAATACCACCAAAAGAAAGCTCTGTTTGTGGGAAAAAAAAGGACATAAATTTAGTTTGGGTACGGCGTTGCATGACTGCGCAATTGTCAGTTAAAGTCGCACAGTGCCGAATCGCAAAAAGTGACCTGGACGTAAAGCAGGAAAATCCTCCGGTCCTAAAGTGGTTAAGGCATGTTCTTTGTCAGTGTCTCAAAGTATTACATCCAGAGACAGCCAGGCAGCTAGTATTTTCAGCAATTAATAGCTGCCATATTTCTCTGAGTAGACACTGACAGCTGAGAGGAGGCGGAGCCTTCCCTGCTGTTCGGTGTATCCTCTCAGCTGCGCGATCTCATTGTTACAAGCGTGGCTGTTTGTGAGTATATTGATTTTAATAAACGGCTGTTACCAGCTTATCCACACGGAGAGCATTAGATTTCTTTTTGCTTCTTGCTTATGTGGTGATCTCTATGTGCCCTGTGTGAAAGCGACATCATCGCTATTACCTTGTCCCTGTGCATCCATCTGAGACCTCCTTACTATTTGGTGACATCTGCCTGTGACCCCAGAGGGGTAAAAAAGCTGTTATTGACTCGGTGTTCTGGGTCAAATCTTAAGGTGAGAGGCTTTGATCTCTGGTGGCGGTGGAGTGAAGCACAATATCACGTCTGTGGTGGCCATTACTTTGAGGATTGGAATGCACCTATTTATGGACACTTAATTTCATGATTTTGAGTGTATGCACATATTGATTTATTGACACTTATTTATTTTTTCATTTTTTGTGTGCTATTGGGAAGCACTTATGATTTAAGGTCATTGAGTTTGCTTATTATTTACACATATTTGTCATTATACATATATTTTTTTTTTTTTACATATTCACTATTCATTTTTCTGGCGCAGCACCTGTTTGTTTTGAATTACTTATATTGTCTATATATTACCCGAGCCTGCCCATATACTATCCTAGCCTGTCTATATTCTACACTAGCCGGTCTATATAGTTACATACTTAGGTTGAAAAAAGACACAAGTCGATCTGGCTGAACCAATAAAAAACAAAAAACAGTAAAGAAAACACAACCAAACAATCCCATATACACAATCCTATACCTGAAGTTGACCCAAAAGAAGGTGAAAAAACACAGCAAAGCATGATCCAATTTGCTACAGCAGGGGAAAAAATTCCTTTCTGATCCCCCGAGAGGCAATCGGATATTCCCTTGATCAACTTTACCTATAATTATTAGTAACCATTTATATTATTTACACCTGGGAAAGAATCCAGGCTTTTTTTAATGCAATCTAGTGAGCTGGCCAGAACCACCTCTGGAGGGACTCTATTCCACATTTTCACATTTGGAGACAAAATCTCTTTTCTTCTAGACATAAAGAGTGCCCCCTTGTCCTCTGTGATGACCTTAAATTGAATAACTGAACACCAAGTTCCCTATATGGACCCCTTATGTATTTATACATGTTGATCATATCCCCCCTCAATCTCCTCTTCTCAAGAGAGAATAAATTCAGTTCCTCTAATCTTTCCTCATAGCTGAGGTCCTCCATGCCTCTTATCAGTTTGGTTGCCCTTCTCTGCTATTTCTCCAGTTCCCCGATATCCTTTTTGAGAACTGGTGCCCAAAACTGAACTGCATATTCCAGATGAGGTCTTACTAATGCTTTGTACAGGGGCAAAATGATATCTCTCTCTCTGGAGTCCATGCCTCTGTGAATACAAGAAAGGACTTTGCTTGCTTTGGAAACCGCAGCTTGGCATTGCATGCTATTAATAAACTTATGATCTACCAGAAAACCCTTGGGGGAGTAACCACGCCGCCACACCAAATGTTCCGCACTGCAGGCGGTCACGTTCGGTACACTTGGAACCATTGTTTATGCCCAGTTCCTTCCATTTGCCATATAAGTGTGTTTCTTTTTTAATAAAGTTTTTTCAAAAGGATAATGCACTATATCTTTTGTTATAGGGGAGCTACATTAGAGTACAGTATCGCCAGCCACATCGGTGAGTTGGATATGGTGGAGTGGAGAAACATTAAGCCCACGCATTGAAGCCGCCATTGGATACCCTCTATCTGGTGCATCTGTATAAACAACAGTGGTTTATGCCTACCCTCTACATACTTCTGGTAAGAAGTTTGCACTACCACCGAGGTGTCACCTCACTTGATTTCATTTGGTCACGTGTGGAAAGTGCCTATTCACCAATAAGGCTCACTGTTTAGTGTTATCTGGTAAGAGGCTATTTCTTCTATTTCACCCTCACATATCGGTCTAAGATTAGCAAGATTGAAGATCCACTATTGATGGAAGCTTGATCTTTGGCTATTTGAGATTATCTGGATCAATTGGAGGATTTTATATATATTTTTTCACGATTGTTATAAATTATATGTTTTTGCATAAAGAATTTTCACATATGTATTTTCACACTGTATGAAGATCACCATATTATTTGGGTCATCCCAGATGTCATATGTTTAATATTTATGATTGTGTTGAGCGCACTATACCTTTTTTCACATTTATTTTCCCCATTTCAGCGCTGCCGCATAATTGTATGGTTAGCACACCCTATTTTCTTTCACATTTATATACTACACTAGCCTGTCCATATACATCCCTAGCCTGTCCATATACTAAACTAGCCTGTCTATATGCTACACTAGCTTGTCTATATACTACCCTAGCCTGTCCATATACTACCCTAGCCTGTCTATATACTGAACTAGCCTGTCTAAATACTACCCTAGCCTGTCTATATACTACCCTAGCCTGTCTAAATACTACACTAGCCTGTCCATATACTACCCTAGCCTGTTTATATACAACTCTAGCCTGTCTATATACTACACTAGCCTGTCTATATACTACCCTAGCCTGTCCATATACTACCCTGGCCTGTCAATATAGTACCTTAGCCTGTCCATATACCTGCGGAACATGGCAGGCATGAGGAAGCGAGCCAGTGCCACCACTATTTGTCTTTAGGCCGTGTCCAGAGGCTCAGGTGCGGGTCTGCGGACCACGGCTGAAGAAAAAGGTGGAGAGGCGCTGCACAACTTTTTTCCCTTGTCATCTCCACCGTATACTTGGACTTGGGAAAAGGGGTGGAATCAGGAGAGGAACCAAAACGGGGGCGGCGACATGAGGTTTCGTTTAGGGTGTCAAAAATCCTTGCACCAACCCTGGGAGGATATCAGGAACATTACACTGCTGGATCATGGGAAGCGCCATTTGCAGATGGAATGCAGGATCGGGTGAGTATACAGCTTTCTGGTCAAACTTGGACAAAACATGCAGTGCCGCTGTGCCCGGAGTTGGGCTTTTATTATGTGCAAAACTTCATGTGCAATAAAAGGTACAGTATGGGAACTAATAGTTGTTTTCTGCCATAGCTAATAAGCACCAGTTCTACTATCCTGTTTCCTGAGTCCTCCTTGGTATTTGTTACTTTACTTTGTACATTATCATTGTTCTTTACAGTGACTTATTAAAGCCCAACTCCTGTTAGAAATGAAATTTATAAAGAACATGGTGCATAAATTACCTTTCTCTTCAGTCTTGATTCTAAAACACCTTTCCTAAGCCATCCTGCAGTGTATTAAATCAAAGTCACAGTTTCCTCAATGAGGCAAGCTAATATCCTACCCTGGGGACCAGATGTTATTCCCCATGTTATCTTCTTGGGCACTGGTCTTGCCCCTTTGAGTTCTATTGCCTCTGGAGCCTATGAGAGAGGACCCAACCGCTTGAAGTGTTACTTCCACCAATAGTTATCCACAGGCATTTATGCGTATACCCAAAGAAGTAAAAAAAAAAAAAAAAAAGGAGGCAAGAACGATTGTAATGTGACCTGGACTCAGGTAAGTAAAATGGGCATTTGGATATTTTTTTATACTGATGTTCAGTTGGAGTGGGGTTGTTAATATCCTGGAGTTGGGCCTTACATAAACTTAAAGTTGTAGTAAACTCTTTTTTCTAAATTGTATCTACAGGTAAGCCTATATTAAGGCTTACCTGTAGGTTTAGTGAATATCTCCTAAACTTGCGGTGTTTAGGAGAAACAGTATTCACACTGGATGCAGCCTGTGATGTCACCGACACATGGGCTCTGAAGGTCTGGCATACCTTCCTGGATCTTCAGAGCCACGTGCCAGAGCCAAGAGGACTGGCCACTTACACAGCCAGAGCTTGTGAACCCAGAAGGAAGGCCAGGGGAAGATAGAAGCCCTGTTAGCAGTGACAGCGCGCCACTGGAGGGCTTTATTCCAAAGTATTTTGAAATGTGCTAGTATGCGATGCATACCAGCACATTATGCCATTGCTTTGCAGGGGAAATTTGTTTTTCTGTTTTTACTTGGCGCAGTTTAATACTGCTTTACATTATGGAGGCACTAGATATGTCTAACAGAGTGGGCACATTCACCTCTTTATTACCTTTAATGAACAGTCACATACACAGCAGTTTTACTATGAATTGTAACTCAAGCAAGTTCCTAGAAGCAGACACACTGATGTATGTGTTACAGTAAACGTAGAGATAATCATTGACATTTATGTGCCCTGGTTTACAGTTGTTTCAGTCTGCAGGTTGGAGGACTTCCTCCAGTGTTTCCCCCCCTAGCCGTGGGTGTGTGGGTGTTCCTTTATTTATACCGAGCAGAAGGGAATCCTTTATACACATGTACAAAGTTTACTTTCTGTTTAATATGAAAAAGATGTGGGTAGGCGCTTAGGCAGTTAGTAATAACGTTACTGGTAAAGATTTTTTAAAGGGGGTTTTCTTAGTGTGGGGGTGTTTTGATTTGATATATCCCTTTCCAGCAATTACTTTATCATCAACATGAAGTTTGAAATACGCTCGCATTAGTATAGTGGTTGCTTCTGCCAAAGACAGGATGGAATATATAACCGTAAGTTTAATTTATCATATACTGTACATCTTTTATATGATCTTTTGTTTGTTTACATTGTAATCCTTGAAAAAATTATTTATTTATGAGTATAAAAAGATTCTATAGTTGTGTCCTTTCACACTCAAGGCTAATATTATTAATGCTTTATTGTTAAAGTCTGCTACTCATTCATTATTATGTAAACTTACAATGCAATATTTTTCTAGTTCAATGCATTCACTCCCACATGAAGTGTGATAGGTAGATAGCCAGGGTTTCAGTTTGGCGGATGATCAAACCATTTAATTTGCCCGCTCAGCCAACAGCAAACTGCCAGAGTTGGCGGCAAACCCTATGTCACCACAAAGTTGAACCTCATCTCTAGTGTTGAATAATAGGTAACATTAAATATACTTCGGGAGTGACAAGGTGCCTTCATTTTCCTCCATGTGCCACTTAATAGAGCCAAAGGTGATAGCATTTTCATCTGCTCTGCAGGTACACACACTGATGCCTGATTTAGATATTTCAAAACATGCTGCCAATCTAACCTCTCAATCTCAGTGACTTTTGGTTGCGCGCCCATTCACCACAGGGGGAGCCAATCAGCTGGCACCCACAATCCCTCCCCAGAGAGACAGAACGGCATTGTAAACAAGGCACACGGCTGTTCTGTCACTGATGGACACAGGGATCCTGTGTTCTTCCTATTTAGGACCACAGGGATCCTGTGTTCTTCCTATTTAGGAACACAGGGGTCTCTGTGTTCATCCAGTAAATACAACCCCCACACAGTTAGAAAAAATACCCTAGGGACAAATTTAATCCTTTTATTGCCCCTGGTGTTAACCCCTTCCCTGTCAGTGTCATTAGTACAGTAACAGTGCATATTTTTAGCACTGATTACTTTAGGAATGTCACTGGCACCCCCAAAAGTGTAAGAAATGTCAGTTAGGTGTCGATCTGTCCATCGCAATGTCGCAATCCCGCTAAAAATCGCTGATCGCCGCCATTACTGGCAAAAAAAAATTAATAAATAAAAATGACAAAATTCATTTCCGTTTGTAGACACGATAACTTTTGCGCAAACCAATCAATATACACTTATTGGGATTTTTTTTAACAAAATTATGTAGCAGAATACAAATTGGCCTAAATTGATATTTATTAGATTTTTTTTTTTTTTTTAATGGGAATGTTATATAGCAGAAAGTAAAAAATATTGTGGTTTTTTTTTTTCAGAATTGTCACTTTTTTTTTGTTTGTAGTGCAAAAAGTAAAAATTGCAGAGGTGATCAAATACCACCAAAAGAAAGCTCTATTTGTGGTAAAAAGAAAAGGACATCAATTTTTTTGGGGGTACAGCGTCGCACGACCGCACAATTTTCAGTTAAAGTAACGCAGTGCCGAATCGCAAAAAATGGCCTGGTCATTAAGGGAGTAAATCCTTCCGGTCCAGAAGTGGTTAATTAGTAAGGTCCATTCAAGTAGGGGAGAAGACACCCATAGGTGAAGGGCCCTGTGATGATCAGAGGCAAATACTGAAGAGTTTCTGGTGTATGGGACTGCATTGGGCTATCATTTGAATGCACTTTATTGAAGGAGAGCACTGCACTTTTTTGTGACTACCCAAAAGATATTAGATAGAAATATACTGTATATATACATATTAGGGATGAGCAGAGTAATATTAATGGAATATATCTCACGGCAAAATTATGGAGATTCCACCAAAGCTGAAATTGTCAATTTCGCTTATTGAGCTGCTTAGGTTAGATCGTCTTAAAAAAAAATCTGCTTAAAGGGTTTGGTCCTTTGGGCAGTATTTGAGTTAGTTTAGATTATTTCATTCAGTATACTTTGTATTTGTGTTTTTACCTTTGTTTGGGTGTATTTGCTAAATGTGCATTGTTTCCTCTAAGTCCCCTTTCACACGATCGGACCGATTTTCAGGCGTACCTGATCGGGCCAGCCATGCTCCTCCATGGAGAGGCGGATGTCAGCGGAGAAAAATTAAAAATAAAGAAATCTAGAAGGAAAAATTTTAGGACAAGGTCTAGGATAGTTAAAAGGAGCCTCCGGGACTTTAAGCAGCCATTTGAACCTGAGTGGATCTGAATGCATCCTTGCAGACCACCTAAAACCATCAACTTAGTTGATCCCTAATAGCTCGTACACACGATCAGAAAATCATATGAAAAATACGGCTTTCAAAGTGATCGTACGATAATCTGATCGTTAGTATACAGCTTTTTAGAGTCGAGCACGACAATTCATGTAAAATTATCAGATGGGAAAAGCACAAAAATGTTTCTCATACGATACCAGATCGTACGATTTTAGTTTAATCAGTGCAGTTGTCATTCAAAAATGCAATTGAAATGCATTTACAACACATTGAATTCTGAAATTTTAGTCTGTAGTACCAGAATTTTTGTAACTTTAGTAAACTATTTTCGATATGAGACTAGCATGCAAAATAAAATGGACGATCTTTCGATAATCCTATCGTGTGTACCAGGCATAACTCCAAGATGAAAAGGTGTAAGCCATCTGCAGATCTTAAGGTTTTTGCTCATGCAGTGGGGTATGAGAAAACTCAATTTAGGTATTACATCCAGGTATTTCATCAAATAATGATAAGGGAACCCTTCACCCTTTCAGTAATTTACACCCAGTTTCACTTCAGTTCACACAACTGTATACTTTAGTAACTCAGACCCAAAAGACATTAAAATATATATATATACCTGCATAGCCTGCCTTATCCTCTTTTTGAAGCAAACATAGCCAAGTTATCTGAAACTACCTGAAAGGTTAATTAAGCCCTAAAGATTCATGAATGAAATCCTAAGGGTTGAATATTTGCCATAAATAAAAATGCTTCCAAATGAAGGCTCACGTGAGTTAATAGGAATTGTAGGATCTATTTACATCAGGCTTTGCTTGGCAGCACTCGCTTACCTTGTTGGTTTAACCAAACTTTCAAGAAGCTTCTAGAAGCTCAGCTCTAGCTTTTTCAGAGGAGAACTTGCTTTCACTTGCAGCTGAGAAAGCATCTTTGGTACCTTTTTATACATAAAAGAGTATTTTGCTTACGTATCACTGAGTTTATTTCTAGCAATAATCTGTACTCAAAAAGTTGGTTTCAAATAGTATGGCTTTCAGTGCAGTAGCAGCATGCTAAAACTCGAATATGGTATTGCTAATATGTACCAAGGTTTGTGTTTTTAGGTAATTGTTAAAGTGGTTGACAAGGCAAAAGGTTTTTTTTTTAAATCTTGATGCATTTTTTGCACTAAGATAAAACTTGGATCCTTAATCCAGTTACCACTGCTAATGCTACAATGTTCACCTCACCTCCCCCTGTATTCCTCCAATTAATAGTATTCACTTTACCATGTTATTACTGATTGGTGTGTGTGTGTGTGTGTGTGTGTATATAGAGACCTTGTAACACTAATGAGTCACATGACACCAGGGAGGGAAAAGGGCTAATTGGGCCCAATTTGGACATTTTCACTAAGGGGCGTACTCACTTTTGTTGTCAGTGGTTTAAACATTAATGGCTGTGTGTAAAGTTATTTTGAGGGGACAGCAAATGTACACTGTTATACATGCTGTACACTTACTACTTTACATTGTAGAAAGGGGATACAGTACAGGGGAACACTGAAGGAGGGGGAGAGAAATAATTCTGGGGGATACAATGTGAAGGAGGGGAGCATTATGAAGAGAAGCGCAGTTCCGGCATCAGAGATTAAACTGCTTAAAGCGCAGTTCCGGCCTCGGAGATGAAATTGCTTAAAGCGCAGTTCTGGCCTCGGAGATTAAATTGCTTAAAGAGGAGTTCGTAGATAAAAATACCCCGGGGTCAGGCAGGGCTAGTACATTCCATAATGGATAGCCTCTGAACTGTCCCAGGTCGCACTTACCTTTTAGAAGAAATACTTACCTTGAAAATTTCTTCTCCAGCGTTGCCATCTCAGGTGTAGGCAGCTGAAGCCAGTGCGTCCTCTTCTGCGTCCTCTTCCATGTCCTCTTTGTACCTTCCGGGACCGGTGTGTCATCCCTGCGCAGCTTCTGGGCATGCCCAGAAGCTGTTTAGCAGGGAATGACGCGCCTGCATTGGAACTGACGAGTGGGGCCGGTGCAGGCGCATTGATTCCTGGGAGTGATGACGTTCAGCTCCCAGGAATCAATGCAAGCAGGTAGAGGGAGGAAGAGGAAGAAAGGTGAGTATATTTTCTTCAATATTAAGGTAAGTAAACAAAAAAATCGTGACTATCCATTTCTTTTACAGGTGACACTCAGCAAGCGGATGGCCCAAAGTCGATTTTGAGGCCTGAACTCCGCTTTAAGGTAAGGGTGAGTTGCAGTACATTTATGATAATAAAGGTGGAGAAAAGAAACAGCACTCTATAAGCACACTGTATAAAGAGGCATTGTGGATGAAAGGAAAAATAAATATACAGGGGTCTGGAAGGGTAAGAAAGGAGCAGGAGCAGTATGGGGGGGGGGGGGGGGGTTCAGGAGCACTGCAGTTTAGATAAGGCAAATATATTCCATGTGTATGGAAACAAAAGTGTATGCAATATCTTACAGATTGTTGGTCTTTCTGAAGCAGTTACCACCTGATAACAAAAACCTAACTCTTTTCCAATATATAAAGAGTGGAACCCTTGCTCCTCTGTGGGGAAGCAGTCACAGTCTGCAAATGTCCAACACACCACCTAGTCAGACCTATAGTTCTGCAATCAGCAAAGCTCATACTATGAACTGATATCTCCTATACTCTGTAGAGCGATCACTGCTTCCCCACAGAGAATGTGGATTACATTCAGCAGCATGCTGTCAGGGCACAGGCTTTCTACCCATGATGTAGTTGCATTTTTTTTTTCCAAAGATTGTTTATTGAAAATTTGCAATTTACAAGCCTCAAACAGAAAGGGGTAGATTTACAAAGTTTGTATCTAACCCACTATTAATGTTTCCTTTTACTGCATTAATATTATGTCCTTATTCCTAATATCATGCAGTTATACTCACAATAACATATACAGTATGTAAATAGGTAACTATTGCCAAATTATTCATTTATAGTGGAAGCATGCATGAGTAATTTGCATTTTACAGATAATATAACCAATTATTCTGTATAGAAGATCTACTATGAAATATAAAAAAAAAAAAAAAGAAAAAAAGAAAGATAAAAAAGAACAAAGAAAGAAAACGGAAATAAAGTAAAATAAAAAAAAAACTCCTTTATATTAGTAATAGTTGCTTTTTAATGTAAACATTTATTTTGTTTTATGCATCAGGAATATGTATAACTGCTTTAAATTTAAAAAAGTTCAATTGGGTTTTAAATATGTTGCAAATATTTTCAGAACAGATAGCTAGATAGATAAATCGATAGATAGAAATATACTGTATATATACATATTAGGAATGAACAGAGTAATATTAAAGGAATATATCTCACTGAAAAATTATGGAAATGTTACCAAACTTGAAATTGTCAATTTCGCTCATTGAGCTGCTTAAGTTAAATTGTCCTAAAAAAACTGCTTAAAGGGTTTGGTCCTTTGGGCAGTATTTGAGTTAGTTTCGATTATTTCATTCAGTATATTTGTATTTGTGTTTTTACCCTTGTTTGGGTGTATTTGCTAAATGTGCACTGTTGCCTCTAAGGCCCCTTTCACATGATTGGACCGATCAGGTCCACCTGCCTGTTTTTCAGGCATACCTGATCGGGCCACCCATTCTCCTCTATGGAGAGGCGGATGTCAGCGGAGATGTGTCCGCTGACACCTGTCTGTCATTCGATCCAACTGGATCCGCTTAAAACAGAAGGATGGGGATACAAACGCCGAGCGGACCCGCCCCGTGAGAAAGGGGCCTAAAACATTTTTTTTGTTTCATTTTGATTTTCACTCCTGCAGTTTTGTTCTTTCTGTGAAAACAATTTAAAATAAAGAAATCTAGAAGGGAAAATTTTTAGGACAAGGTTTAGGATAGTACAGATACTATAACCAATTAATCTGTATGGAAGATGTCTTCACATCATTTATATGACGGTAGAGCTTGGACGAGTCTTGTATATAAATCTGTATAGAAGATCTACTAGGAAATAGAAAAAAAAAAAAAAGAAAGAAAAGAACAAGGAAAGAAAACAGGAATAAAATAAAATAAAAAAACTCCTTTATATTAGTAATAGTTGCTTTTTAATGTAAACATTTATTTTGTTTTATGAGCCAGGAATATATATAACTGCTTTAAATTTAGAGTTTAAATATGTTGCAAATATTAGATAGATAGATAGATAGATAGATAGATAGATAGATAGATAGATAGATAGATAGATAGATAGATAGATAGATAGATAGATAGATAGATAGATAGATAGATAGATAGATAGATAGATAGATAGATAGATAGATAGATAGATAGATAGATAGATAGATATTATAATAAAAACATCAGAGAAATAGACAGTTTTCCTCTGCTTAAAATTGAAAGTGCAGCAGATAACCTCAAGATTGAGTAATATTTAAAGGATGAGTTGAAATCTTCAAATTCACTCTCTATGGTTCTAGAAATAAACCAGCAGTGTGTATGATGTGTAAGCCATCAGAAGACTGTTATGAGCAAAAGTTACAATGCATAAAAATCTGGTAGAATGTGTGGCTAACTAGGCACATCTAAAGCTTACATATTTTAAAGATACACCTTCAGGCTGATACAAGTGCAATGAAATGTGTCATTTTTTTGTAGCCACTACACAAAGGAGAAAAAAATAATTTTCAAATGTATGGACTGAAGATAGATGGAGAAACTATTGACTCAGAGAGGTAATTACTTTTAATGTATCTATAATATAATAATAATATGTACTGTATCTACAATCTATCTGTAATGAAACTATATCAAAATAAAAATGTATTTGGCTTTGAAAAGTGTAAGAAAAGGGTTAAAATGCTTGCAGCTAAGGTATGTGTACACCTCTATCCAGCTGCCTTTGCAGCTGAAAGGAGAGCAGTAAAAACATGACTCAACTGCTTGTTTTTACCCTTTTCCCCAACCACAAGTCTAAACAAGCCCTACAAATTTGCACAACTATTTTTTTGTGCATAAAAACTAATTCTACAAAAAATGTCATTTTATTTAATGATTTGAGCATTAAAAGTTTTGATAACCTGACTAGTAGTGATGTCGCGAACCTAAAATTCGCCGTTCGCGAACGGCGAACGCGAACATCGGCAAATGTTCGCGAACCGGCGAACCGGGCGAACCGCCATAGACTTCAATAGGCAGGCGAATTTTAAAACACACAGGGACTCTTTCTGGCCACAATAGTGATGGAAAAGTTGTTTCAAGGGGACTAACACCTGGACTGTGGCATGCCGGAGAGGGATCACGCAAAAAAAAAGTTCTTAAAAATTATAATTTTTTGATAGAGAGCCAATTATTGGAAAAATTAAAAAAAAATAAAAATAAAAAATTTCTTTGGATTTAGCATCTGGGGGGTCTAAAAGGTGTACCTGTGAAGTTTCAGCTCTGTAGCATGTCCAGAACCCCTAAAAAACAGCATTTTTCTTATATTTTCAGGGATATGGCTTCTCTGCGGCTGGCTTTTTCTCTTGCAGGCATTTAGCGGGCATTTTTTTAGGCAGGCATGTCATTTTTTGTATTTAGTGTCTGGGGGGTCTAAAAAGTGTACCTGTCAAGTTTCAGCTCTGTAGCATGTCCAGAACCCCTAAAAAACAGCATTTTTCTTATATTTTCAGGAATACGGCTTCTCTGCGGCTGGCTTTTTCTCTTGCAGGCATTTAGCGGGCATTTTTTTAGGCAGGCATGTAATTTTTTGTATTTAGTGTCTGGGGGGTCTAAAAAGTGTACCTGTCAAGTTTCAGCTCTGTAGCATGTCCAGAACCCCTAAAAAACAGCATTTTTCTTATATTTTCAGGAATACGGCTTCTCTGCGGCTGGCTTTTTCTCTTGCAGGCATTTAGCGGGCATTTTTTTAGGCAGGCATGTAATTTTTTGTATTTAGTGTCTGGGGGGTCTAAAAAGTGTACCTGTCAAGTTTCAGCTCTGTAGCATGTCCAGAACCCCTAAAAAACAGCATTTTTCTTATATTTTCAGGAATACGGCTTCTCTGCGGCTGGCTTTTTTTCTTGCAGGCATTTAGCGGGCATTTTTTTAGGCAGGCATGTCATTTTTTGTATTTAGTGTCTGGGGGGTCTAAAAAGTGTACCTGTCAAGTTTCAGCTCTGTAGCATGTCCAGAACCCCTAAAAAACAGCATTTTTCTTATATTTTCAGGAATACGGCTTCTCTGCGGCTGGCTTTTTTTCTTGCAGGCATTTAGCGGGCATTTTTTTAGGCAGGCATGTAATTTTTTGTATTTAGTGTCTGGGGGGTCTAAAAAGTGTACCTGTCAAGTTTCAGCTCTGTAGCATGTCCAGAACCCCTAAAAAACAGCATTTTTCTTATATTTTCAGGAATACGGCTTCTCTGCGGCTGGCTTTTTCTCTTGCAGGCATTTAGCGGGCATTTTTTTAGGCAGGCATGTAATTTTTTGTATTTAGTGTCTGGGGGGTCTAAAAAGTGTACCTGTCAAGTTTCAGCTCTGTAGCATGTCCAGAACCCCTAAAAAACAGCATTTTTCTTATATTTTCAGGAATACGGCTTCTCTGCGGCTGGCTTTTTTTCTTGCAGGCATTTAGCGGGCATTTTTTTAGGCAGGCATGTAATGTTTTGTATTTAGTGTCTGGGGGGTCTAAAAAGTGTACCTGTCAAGTTTCAGCTCTGTAGCATGTCCAGAACCCCTAAAAAACAGCATTTTTCTTATATTTTCAGGAATACGGCTTCTCTGCGGCTGGCTTTTTTTCTTGCAGGCATTTAGCGGGCATCTTTTTAGGCAGGCATGTCATTTTTTGTATTTAGTGTCTGGGGGGTCTAAAAAGTGTACCTGTCAAGTTTCAGCTCTGTAGCATGTCCAGAACCCCTAAAAAACAGCATTTTTCTTATATTTTCAGGAATACGGCTTCTCTGCGGCTGGCTTTTTTTCTTGCAGGCATTTAGCGGGCATATTTTTAGGCAGGCATGTAATTTTTTGTATTTAGTGTCTGGGGGGTCTAAAAAGTGTACCTGTCAAGTTTCAGCTCTGTAGCATGTCCAGAACCCCTAAAAAGCAGCATTTTTCTTATATTTTCAGGAATATGGCTTCTCTGCGGCTGGCTTTTTCTCTTGCAGGCATTTAGCGGGCATTTTTTTAGGCAGGCATGTAATTTTTTGTATTTAGTGTCTGGGGGGTCTAAAAAGTGTACCTGTCAAGTTTCAGCTCTGTAGCATGTCCAGAACCCCTAAAAAACAGCATTTTTCTTATATTTTCAGGAATACGGCTTCTCTGCGGCTGGCTTTTTCTCTTGCAGGCATATATATCAGTGGTGGGTGGGCAGTGGCACAGTACACTCTCTGTGGACCTGACAGCAGTCACTGACACCCAGGCAACTGCAATTTAAAAAATATATATATATTTTTTTACTTTGCAAGCTGCTGTGCCACTTTATATATCAGTGGTGGGTGGGCAGTGGCACAGTACACTCTCTGTGGACCTGACAGCAGTCACTGGCACCCAGGCAACTGCAATTTAAAAAATATATATATATTTTTTTACTTTGCAAGCTGCTGTGCCACTTTATATATCAGTGGTGGGTGGGCAGTGGCACAGTACACTCTCTGTGGACCTGACAGCAGTCACTGGCACCCAGGCAACTGCAATTTAAAAAAATATATATTTTTTTTACTTTGCAAGCTGCTGTGCCACCTTATATATCAGTGGTGGGTGGGCAGTGGCACAGTACACTCTCTGTGGACCTGACAGCAGTCACTGGCACCCAGGCAACTGCAATTTTAAAAAATATATATTTTATTTTACTTTGCAAGCTGCTGTGCCACCTTATATATCAGTGGTGGGTGGGCAGTGGCACAGTACACTCTCTGTGGACCTGACAGCAGTCACTGGCACCCAGGCAACTGCACTTTAAAAAAAATATATTTTATTTTACTTTGCAAGCTGCTGTGCCACCTTATATATCAGTGGTGGGTGGGCAGTGGCACAGTACACTCTCTGTGGACCTGACAGCAGTCACTGGCACCCAGGCAACTGCAATTAAAAAAAATATATATTTTTTTTTACTTTGCAAGCTGCTGTGCCACCTTATATATCAGTGGTGGGTGGGCACACAGTGGCACTGCAGTGGGCACAGTACACTCTGTGGACCTGACAGTAACTGGCAGCCCAGGCAACTGCAATAATAAAAAATATTTTTTTTTTTTCAATTTATTGCAACAAGATGCGGTGCCACCGTATATATATCAGTGGTGGGCAGTGCACTGCAGTGGGTACAGTGCACTCTGTGGACCTGACACAGCACTCACTGCAATTATGACAGAGGAAAAAAAAAATATTTTTTAAAATGCAAGGTACTGTGCCTGTGCCACCCGAAATGAGTGTGGTGTGCACACAGTACAGTCTGTGGTAGGTCTGTGGCCTCTCACACACAGCGGGCAGGCAACTGCAGTGTACAATAGATATATATAGATATATATATATAAAGAAAAAACTCTATTACCTTACCAGCCCTTAAAAGGGCTTTTGGGGACACTATATATATATATATGTATATATATAAATAAAAAAAATCCTCAATTACCAGCCCTTAAAAGGGCTTTTGGGGACACTAGATAGATATAGATATATATATATATATAAGAAGAAACAACTCAATTACCAGCCCTTAAAAGGGCTTTTGGGGACGCTAGATATATATATATATATATATATATATAAAAAAAAAAAAAACACAAATACCAGCCCTTAGAAGGGCTTTTTGGGGTGCTGATATTACAGCAGTAGTGGACCAAGAACACTGCAAGACCAGGAACACTGACTAACTGTCCCTAGCTTAACAGCAGCAGCAGCAGCAGCAGCTCTCCCTACTCTCACTACACACACTGCTTCAGAATGATCTAAGATGGATGCTGCCTTTGCTTATTTATAGGAGGTGGGAGGGTGTGGGAGGGAGGTACGCTGATTGGCTGGAAATGTGTCTGCTGACTGTAAAGTTCAGGGTCAAAGTTTGCCTCAATGATGTCTTATGGGGGGCGGACCGAACATCGCATATGTTCGCCGGCAGCGGCGAACGCGAACATGCTAAGTTCGCCGGGAACTGTTCGCCGGCGAACAGTTCTATACATCTCTACTGACTAGTTATTGCATATGCATACAATTCACCTGAGCCTCTTCCCCTTTTTTAATATTTAGTGTACATAACTTCTTAGTTGGGAATGCAGTGGTCCCATGGAGTGTTCCATGATGCCCTGTGCCCACCAGATGCCTGTTGAATAACATTGGGCATTCTTAAACCCAGGAGAGGGACCCAACTGTAGAATAGACTGCTTAGCGGGGGGAAGAACTGGATTAAAGGGAAGCATCACTGCCAGAGAAGAATTTTTCACCTTAACACTTGGGCAAATAATTTGAATTATTAAAGTGAAGCTGGAAGTGAAGATGCTAATTAATTGTACAACGAAAGACATTCAAGACTGGCTAAACAGAATTACAATATTTGGTAGATGAGGAATACATCACATACACTATATTGTCTAAATATTGTCAGAAGCCCATTTGTGAGGTAAGGCACTGATGTTGGACAAGAAGGCTTAGCTCGCAGTCTCTGAGGTCAGACCAGTCAAGTTCCTCCACCCTGAACTCGCTCATCCATGTCTTTATGGACCATACTTTGTGTAGTCCTCCAAATCATTTGATATGGGGGGTTGGTGTTCGGGGTTGTTTTTCAGAGGTTGGGCTTGGCCCTTGAGCTCCAGTGAAGAAAACTCTTAAGATGTCAGCATACCAAGACACACAAAGGCACAAAGCAAGGTCTATAAAGACATGGATGAGCGAGTTTGGGATGGAGGAACTTGACTGGTCTGCACCTAAACCCGATTTAACACTTTTGGGATGAATTAGAGTGGAGACTGCGAGACAGGCCTTCTCTTCCACTATCAATGCCTGACCCCACAAATGTGCTTCTGGAAGAATTGTCAAACATTCCCATAGACACACTCCTAAACCTTGTGGACAACCTTCCCAGAAAGTGTCTGTTATTGAGTAGTTGAAGGCCCTCAATTTGTTTCTTTGATGAAAGGCTATTGTTTACAAAGATCAATGCAGCAGTGACCTATCCCTTATCTGATGGCTTAGTCCAATGTTTCAATTAGATAATATGTGCATCAGGACAGGGAAACTACTGCTGTGCTGTCCATAGTGCACACTTCTAAACCTTGTGGACGACCTTCCAAGAAGAGGTGAAGCTGTTATAGCTGTAAAGGGTGGGCCAACTCAATATTGAACCCTACGGGCTAAGACTGGGATGCCATTAAAGTTCATGTGCGTGTAAAGGCAGGCATCCCAATACTTTTCACAATATAGTGTATATTTTAGTAGATGAGGTATTTACAGTATCACATAGCGTATGTTTTTAAAATGTGCCTTTGGCTGTTTGCCTGGGCTTCTGCTTTCATTTTGTTATTAAAGGAAAAGGAATTGGCAGCACTCCAGGTTGAGTCAAAATCCAGATTTATTGACTGGACATCCAAATATGACAATCGTGACTAGGTAGACGCGTTTCACACACTGACTGTGTGCTTAATCATTACCATGGTAATGATTAAGCACACAGTCAGTGTGTGAAACACGTCTACCTTGTCACGATTGTCATATTTGGATGTCCAGTCAATAAATCTGGATTTTGACTCAACCTGGAGTGCTGCCAATTCCTTTTCCTTTATCAAGTTTTCACGGAGGCGAGCCGGGGCATGCACCGGTGTGAGTCATCAGGCAATTACACCACCTTGAGCAGTGAGTTCTTGTCTCTTCAATTTCATTTTGTTGTGTTCAAAATATGATAAATTCCAACCAATTACATACTTGCAAATAGGTGTGAGAGTGCTGAACTAAATGAGGATATCAGAAGACAGATTCGGCAGAAAAATATGTTTCATAAAGCAGAGGAAGATTTGCTTGTTTCCAGAACTCAAACCCTATACCAAAGGAATGTATGTCACCATGGAATGCTCACACAGGTAATGCTTCATTTTTATGTGTACAAACTTTCAGTGACAAAAGTATTTTACACTGTATAAAGGCATTTTGGTTTACGTGAACTTTCACTGATGGGCCATATACACTTGCAATTGGGGTTGTCTGTGCAGCACATCTATGCAGCAAACCTGTGCAGCACTTGAAGTCATAGGTATGTGCCAAGAGCAGCTCAGCTTGTACAAAGCAGTAACAGGCTGACAAGAGTCAGAGCTGCCCGCTTCACATGTATTTACACATCCAGCAAGCTGCAATTAGAGACAGATGCAGATTGCATCCAGGACTGGTCCCCTGTCCCTAACTGCAGGTAAACATTGGATGTGTGCATACATGCAATCAGAGGTGGACTGTTGCGGCTCCAATCAGCCTGTCATTGCTTTGCTGTTGGCACACAACTGTAAGTCCAGGTTCACATATCTGCAGGATATTGCCGCAGGGAACCCTTGGCGGCCTTAATCACATTTTTGAATGAGGCCTATAAGTATTGTTTTTTCTAGTTTCATTATGAAATTGTCACTAACTTAGAACCTTAGATAATTTACTGAACAGTCCAATATGTTGCACATTACATTTTTTTGGGCTTCTCAGTAACCCTGTTCTAAATTGCTTAACAATTGTTTTTGAAGGGCAAGTGATGTGTCCTAAAAAGAGAAAATACCATTCATTTATAGGATCTCTTTGTAAAGTATTGAATCAGAATGTTTTTTTTTTTTTTTTTTTAATATAAAACACTTTGGTGTCACTAGACCCTGATACTTAGAGCACTTACCTTAAACTATTTACTGGATGAACAATTTCTCCTGGCCTGTCACCACTCTAATCAATCCCTTTCCCAACACTGATTAACTAGACATCACTACTATGTAAGCAATGTACATTTCAAATTAGTAGAAACTGGTAACAACAAAACAGCAAAAAAGAGAGGAGCAGCAAAGTAGAAACTTGTGAATTTGATCAGATACATCTTTCAGTTCAGTTTAAAGTTTATTACAAGTGCCAAGTACAGCTAAACTATTTACCAGAATAGTAGAAAACACGCAAATCCATTGCTGCTCAGCAACTGCTGTCAAGTTGTTACTCGACAAGGAGAGTTCAATACTGGTTCTAATATAATTCTGTGAAGTCAATGTTTTCTCTAAGTCCATTTAAGTTTTATCCTGTGTTGAGTCCTGAGAAAAGGGGAGAGGTGTTGACTCAAAATACATTGGTTATTTTTATGTGACTTTTTTACCAACAATTAAAATTATCTTGAACTAATGTCTGTTTTTGGTCTGATGCTCCTTTCTGCATTTCTTTAGTTTGAGCTACTATTGGGTGCCCATTGAGGGAAACCTTGTTGGGTGGAAGCTGTCTTGACAGAGCTATTGAATTTGTTTGAAGATTTCCTTTATCTGACTACATTTGCACCTACAAAAGTTCCCAGTGCCTCTTTGAGTATACTTTAATGGAGTACAAATAAATTTGGGGCAGCGTGCAGCTACCTGAAGGACATTATGCCCAAAGCTGGCATCAGATGAGATCTTAACATCCAGAAGGTAAAACTTAAAAAACATGTGAAGAGAAGACCAGGTGACAGCCTTGCAAATTTGGCAAATAGTTGCCTCATGTCTAAGAGCCCAAGAGGCACTAACTGATCTAGAAGGGTGCACCTTCACAGGCAAATATGGAAATCTGTCCTTAAGACCATAAGTAGTGTTGAGCGAACACGGACTGTATTATTCGTGTTCGTACCGAATAATTGGATTTTTGTTACCCGAACACAGACCCGAAAACTTTACTGTATGTTCGGGTAAAAATCCATGTTCGGTCATTTTATTTCCGGGTTTGTATGTATTGGCGCGCTTTTAATGGCGGGCTTTCAACAGCCAATCAACAAGCGTTTAACTGATGTGCCTTAAGCCATCCCAGCCATGCCTACAAATGTATTAGTAGCTGTGATTGGCCATCTGAAGCATGTGACCAAGTCTTTATAGGTTCGAGACGGAGCGCCGCTGCGTCATTCTGCTGTAGATTAGGGAGAGAGCACACATCATACGTGCTGGCTGCTGATTAGGGACAGACAGGCAAAAATCATATTGTGTCCGAAAAGAATTGAGGGACAGGTCGGAGTGCGGCAGGCAGGGCGAGATATTAGGGCATTTTAGGGAGAGGCTGGGGATATTTAGGGTCAGTGTTCTACAATCAATTTTGCTGTGTGGGGGGGGTTTGCAGTGCCGGCAGTGACCGATCTTATCGATCCTTTTAGGGAGAGGCTGGAGATAGGCAGGGTCAGTGTTCTACAATCGATTTTGCTGTGTGGGGGGGGGGGTTTGCAGTGCCGGCAGTGACCGATCTTATCAATCCTTTTAGGGAGAATCTGGAGATAGGCAGGGGTCAGTGGTCCACATCGATTTTGCTGTGTGTGGGGTGGTGTGAACACAATCTTTTTGCCCGCTGAGGAGGAGGGAGAAAAAAGTATTTTTTATCAGTCAGTTGTGTGCAGCGTTTTTCCTTCAGTGCTGCTGTGCTGACTGTGATAATACACTGCTGTGTTCACATGTGCTATTATTGAGTGATTTCAAAAGTTATACACTTTTTTCTATTCCACTATTCAATATACACCCTTGGGTTAAAAAAATTAAATTGTGGCATAGTCTGTACTAATCTAGTTAAAAATTACAAACTTAAAAGGGGAATTTTATTTTTTTTTTCCCTCCATAGCCTGCAGCAGAGCTGACTGATATAAGACACTGCTGTTCACATGTGCTATTGATAAATCACCAATTTTATATCATATTTTCTATTCCGCTATTCAATCTACACCTTTCGGTAAAAACAATTAAATTGCGGGATAGTCTGTATCGGTACGTGTGAGATACACCTTTCCAATTTTTGGGGCGCATCTCATACTGCTGAGGATTTTAGGGTGCTTCAGAGTGCCTCCTGCCTGTTCCGAACTCCTCCTACTCCTCATCCTGCCTTTGGGGGTACAAAAAATAGTAATTTGGGCCTAGTCTGGGTCTCTACGTGTGAGATACATACACCTTTTGATATCATATTTTCTATTCCGCTATTCAATCTACACCTTTGGGTAAAAACAATTAAATTGCGGGATAGTCTGTATCGGTACGTGTGAGATACACCTTTCCAATTTTTGAGGCGCATCTCATACTACCGAGGATTTGAGGGTGCTTCAGTGTGCCTCCTGCCTGTTCCGAACTCCTCCTACTCCTCATCCTGCCTTTGGGGGTACAAAAAATAGTAATTTGGGCCTAGTCTGGGTCTCTACGTGTGAGATACATACACCTTTTGATATCATATTTTCTATTCTGCTATTCAATCTACACCTTTGGGTAAAAACAATTAAATTGCGGGATAGTCTGTATTGGTATGTGTGAGATAGACCTTTCCAATTTTTGGGGCACATCTCATACTGCCGAGGATTTGAGGGTGCTTCAGTGTGCCTCCTGCCTGTTCCGAACTCCTCCTACTCCTCATCCTGCCTTTGGGGGTACAAAAAATAGTAATTTGGGCCTAGTCTGGGTCTCTACGTGTGAGATACATACACCTTTTGATATCATATTTTCTATTCCGCTATTCAATCTACACCTTTGGGTAAAAACAATTAAATTGCGGGATAGTCTGTATCGGTACGTGTGAGATACACCTTTCCAATTTTTGGGGCGCATCTCATACTGCCGAGGATTTGAGGGTGCTTTAGTGTGCCTCCTGCCTGTTCCGAACTCCTCCTACTCCTCATCCTGCCTTTGGGGGTACAAAAAATAGTAATTTGGGCCTAGTCTGGGTCTCTACGTGTGAGATACATACACCTTTTGATATCATATTTTCTATTCCGCTATTCAATCTACACCTTTGGGTAAAAACAATTAAATTGCGGGATAGTCTGTATCGGTACGTGTGAGATACACCTTTCCAATTATTGGGGCGCATCTCATACTGCCGAGGATTTGAGGGTGCTTCAGTGTGCCTCCTGCCTGTTCCGAACTCCTCCTACTCCTCATCCTGCCTTTGGGGGTACAAAAAATAGTAATTTGGGCCTAGTCTGGGTCTCTACGTGTGAGATACATACACCTTTTGATATCATATTTTCTATTCCGCTATTCAATCTACACCTTTGGAGTAAAAACAATTAAATTGCGGGATAGTCTGTGTTGGTACGTGTGAGATACACCTTTCCAATTTTTGGGGCGCATCTCATACCGCCGAGGATTGCAGGGTGCTTCAGTGTGCCTCCTGCCTGTTCCGAACTCCTCCTACTCCTCATTCTGCCTTTGGGGGTACAAAAAATAGTAATCGGGGCCTAGTCTGGTTCTGTACGTGTGAGATACATACACATTTGATAATATTTTCTATTCCGCTATTTAATCTACACCTTTGGGGTAAAAACAATTAAATTGCGGGATAGTCTGTGTCGGTACGTGTGAGATACATACACCTTTTGATATCATATTTTCTATTCCGCTATTCAATCTACACCTTTGGAGTAAAAACAATTAAATTGCGGGATAGTCTGTGTCGGTACGTGTGAGATACACCTTTCCAATTTTTGGGGCGTATCTCATACCGCCGAGGATTGCAGGGTGCTTCAGTGTGCCTCCTGCCTGTTCCGAACTCCTCCTACTCCTCATTCTGCCTTTGGGGGTACAAAAAATAGTAATCGGGGCCTAGTCTGGTTCTGTACGTGTGAGATACATACACATTTGATAATATTTTCTATTCCGCTATTTAATCTACACCTTTGGGGTAAAAACAATTAAATTGCGGGATAGTCTGTGTCGGTACGTGTGAGATACATACACCTTTTGATATCATATTTTCTATTCCGCTATTCAAGCTACACCTTTGGGGTAAAAACAATTAAATTGCGGGATAGTCTGTGTCGGTACGTGTGAGATACACCTTTCCAATTTTTGGGGCGCATCTCATACTGCCGAGGATTGCAGGGTGCTTCAGTCTGCCTCCTGCCTGTTCCGAACTCCTCCTACTCCTCATCCTGCCTTTGGGGGTACAAAAAATAGTAATCGGGGCCTAGTTTGTGTTTGTACGTGTGAGATACACCGTTTTATAAAAATTTTCCTATTCCGCTATTCAATATACACCCTGTTTGAGTGTAAAAAATTAAATTACGGCATAGTCTGTATCGGCACATGTGAAATACACCTTTTTAAATTTGTTTGGCGCATGTCCTTCCACCGCCGAGGATTGCAGGGCGCTTCAGTTTGTCACCTGTTCCCAACTCCTCCTACTCCTCTTCCTCATCCTGCCTTTAGGGTACAAAAAATTGTAATCGGGGCCTAGTCTGTGTTTGTACGTGTGAGATACACCGTATTATAAAATGTTTCCTATTCCGCTATTCAATATACACCCTTTTGGAGTGTAAAAAATTAAATTACGGCATAGTCTGTATCGGTATGTATGAGATACACCTTTTAAATTTGTTTGGCGCATCTCCTTCCACCGCCAAGGATTGCAGGGCGCTTCAGTTTGCCTCCTGTTCCGAACTCCTCCTACTCCTCTTCCTCATCCTCCCTTTAGGGTAGAAAGAATTTTAATCGGGGCCTAGTCTGTGTTTGTACGTGTAAGATACACCGTTTTTTATCCTTTTTTCTATTCCGCTATTCAATATACACCCTTTTGGGGTAAAAAAAATTAAATTGCGGCACAGTTTGCATATTTGACTGTGAGATACACCCGTGCGATACTGTTGTTGTTTTGTTCCGCTATTCAATAAACACCTTTCTAGGGCAAGATCATAAATTACAGAAATATGAGGAGACCGTCAAATAGGGGCCGTGGCCTGGGTCGTGGTGCTGCTGGTAGAGCTCCTGTTGCAAGGAGAGGACGTGGTCGATCTGTGCCAGCTACACGCACAAGTGAAACACCTTCCTCAAGTGTGAGTAGGCGACAGAACCTGCAGCTGTATTTGGTAGGGCATAATGCGCCTCTAGAAGTGATGAGGCCAGAAGAAGTACAGGCGATAGTAGATTGGGTTGCTGACAGTGCCTCCAGTTCCTTCACATTGTCTCCCACCCAGTCTACTGCAGAAAGGTCAGAGTTGGCACCTGCAGCCAATGTCCAACCGTCTTTCACCTCACCCCCTTGCAAATCAGGCAAGCAGTCTGAGCCCCAATCCATACAGCAGTCTCTTGTTCTATTTGAGGACTCTGTCAGCAGGGTTTCCCAGGGCCATCCACCTAGCCCTGCCCCAGAAGTGGAAGAGATTGAGTGCAGCGATGCCCAACCACTTATTTCTCAAGATGAGTACATGGAAGGACCATCGCAGCACGTCTCAGATGATGACGAAACGCAGGTGCCAACTGCGGCGGCACTCAGAATTGTGGAGACCGACAAGGAGGGCAGGGGTGAAGACTGGGTGGAAGATGATGTGGAGGACGATGAGGTCCTCGACCCCACATGGAATGAAGGTCATGCAGGTGACCTGAGTAGTTTGAAAGAAGAGGCGGTGGTCGCACAGAGCCACCAGCACAGCAGAAGAGGGAGCAGGGTGCAGAAGCGGAGCGGCCGTGCCCTAGACACTACGCCTGCTACTGCCCAACGCAGCAAGGGAACGAGCACACCAAAGCCAGCTCAAAGGAGTTCTCTAGCGTGGAAGTTCTTCAGAAAATGTGCTGATGACAGGACACTAATGGTTTGCACCCTGTGCAATCAGAGCCTGAAGCGAGGCATAAACCTTCTCAACCTGAGCACAACCTGCATGATCAGGCATCTAAGTGCAAAGCACGAGCTGCAGTGGAGTAGACACCTTCAAAACCAAGAAAGGTCTCTGGCTCCTCCTGCTTCCTCTTCTGCTGCAGTCTCGGCCTCTCCATCCACATCTGTAGTGATACCGGCACCTGCCACCCCGCAAACAGACGATCTGTCAGCAACACCACCACCTGGGTCACCAACCATCTCCACAATGTCCCGTGGAAGCGTTCAGCTTTCCATCTCCCAAACACTTCAGAGGAAGAGGAAGTACCCCCCTACCCACCCGCGATCCCTGGCCCTATATGCCAGCATTTCAAAATTCCTGGCCTTTGAAATGCTGTCATTCCGTCTGGTGGAGACGCACAGTTTTAAAAGCCTTATGTCGGTGGCTGTCCCACAGTATGTCGTGCCCAGCCGCCACTACTTTTCCAGGCAAGCCATCCCTTCCCTGCACCACCAAGTGGGGGAAAAAATCAGGTGTGCACTGCGCAACGCCATCTGTGCCAAGGTCCACCTAACTACCTATACGTGGACCACTGGGTAAATGCAGTGGCAGATGGGCCTGAGGCGGATAGCAATTTGGCTCATGTCCTTCCACCACCGAGGATTGCAGGGCACTTCAGTTTGCCTCCTGTTCCTAACTCCTCCTACTCCGCTTCCTCATCCTCTACCGCCTCCTCATGCGGTCAGCGTAACACCTTCACCACCAACTTCAGCACGGCCAGGGGTAAACGACAGCAGGCAGTTTTAAAACTTGCCTGTTTGGGGGAAAAACCACACACCGCACAGGAGTTGTGGAGGAGCATGGAACAGCAGACAAATGAGTGGTTGCTGCCAGCGAGCCTCAAGCCCGGCCTGGTGTTGTGCGATAACGGGCGAAATCTCATAGCAGCTCTGGGCCCAGCTGGTTTGACGCACATCCCTTGCCTGGCGCATGTGCTGAATTTGGTGGTGCAGAGGTTCCTTAAAAATTACCCCGATATGTCAGAGCTGCTGCAGAAAGTGCGGGCCGTCTGTGCGCACTTTTGGCGTTCTCACCCTGCTGCTGCTCACCTGTCAGCGCTGCAGCGTAACTTCAGCCTTCCCGCTCACCGCCTCATACAGTATGTGATGTGCCCACAAGGTGGAACTCCACCTTGCACATGCTGGAAAGACTGTGCGAGCAGCAGCAGGCCATAGTGGAGTTTCAGCTGCAGCACGCACGCGTGAATCGCTCTGCGGAACAGCACCACTTCACCACCAATAACTGGGCCTCCATGCGAGACCTGTGTGCCTTGTTGCACTGTTTTGAGTACTCCACCAACATGGCCAGTGCCGATGATGCCGTTGTCAGCTTAACTATCCCACTTCTATGCCTCCTTCAAAAAACAATTCGGGCGATGATGGAAGAGGATGTGGCACAGGATGAGGAGGAGGAGGAGGATGAAGAGGTAACATTTCCAAGGCTTTCAGGGCAGTCATTCGCAAGGGGCTCCGAGGGTGGGTTCCTGCACACACAAACGCCAGGGACACAATTGTCCAGCAGGGGCACAGCTCTGGAGGATGAGGAGGAGGAGATGGAGGAGGAGATGGAACCATGTTCACAGCAGGGTGGCACCCAGGCCAGCTCATGGCCATCACTGGTGCGTGGCTGGGGGGATACAGAGGACACAGACGATACACCTCCCACAGAGGACAGCCTTTCGTTGCCTCTGGGCAGTCTGGCACACATGAGCGATTACATGCTGCAGTGTCTCCACAACGACCGCCAAGTTGCCCACATTCTAACTTGTGCTGATTACTGGGTGGCCACACTGCTGGATCCCCGTTACAAGGACAACGTACCGTCCTTAATTCACTCACTGGAGCGTGATCGCAAGATGCGCGAGTACAAGCGCACGCTGGTAGACGCGATGCTGCTGGCATTCCCACCTGACAGCGGGGCCACAGTGGAAGCACAAGGCCAAGGCAGAGGAGGAGGAGGAGGAGGAAGAGGTCGCCAACGCAACCAGGGCACCACCAGCACCTCAGAAGGCAGGGTTAGCATGGCCGAAATGTGGAAAAGCTTTGTCAGCACGCCACAACAAACAGCAGCACCAGCAGCTCATATGGAACGTCTTAGCAGGAGGCAGCATTTCACCAACATGGTGGAGCAGTATGTGTGCACACGCCTACATGTAGTGAATGACGGGTCTGTCCCCTTCAACTTCTGGGTCTCTAAATTGGGCACATGGCCTGAGCTTGCCCTTTACGCCTTGGAGGTGATGGCGTGCCCTGCAGCCAGTGTATTATCTGAACGTGTATTTAACACGGCTGGGGGCGTTATCACAGACAAGCGCAGCCGCCTGTCCAGAGACAATGTGGACAAGCTCACGTTCATTAAAATGAACCAGGCATGGATCCCACGGGACTTTTCCGTACCTTGTGCAGAATAGAGATGGATACCGACCTTACCCAGCCATTGTTCTATTTTTGCTCTTTCTCACTCTTTTGGGGTGTACCCTCATTTAAAATGACTGAAAAAAAGCAGTGTTGGCTACCTCGTCCTCCTCCACCGCTGCTTCCACCTACACCGCCCATAGGTGTGCGCAGCCTATTGCATTAGGGTGTGCACCCCAAAGTTTAAATACACATGCATGTGTTTGCCTACATGTACATGGCCCGATACATTACTCTCCCTGCTGGCAAAGTGAAATAGAAGTGTGTGGCACTTCTCTTATGGCAGAGCACGTCCGAGGGAGATCTTTCCCATCTCCTCACTGGCAAACAGAGTGATAATGCTAATGTGCCCTAGGTGATTAGGGTGTGCCCAGGCACACCCAGCACACCCTGTGCGCATGCCTATGACACTGCCACATCCACCACCACCTCAACCTCCCTCCTACTCCATATGGGCCTCGTCCTTCAGAGATGAAGAACATTGTTTAATTTTTCTGTTTTTTTTTGTTGTTTTAAGTTATTTCCCTATCCACATTTGTTTGCAGAGCACTCGCCATGCTCTTAACTATGTTTTGCTGCCATTTGCAGCACTCTAGCCCTTTCCATTGGTGTTTTAGAGCCAATTTAGTGCCTGAAAGTTCGGGTCCCCATTGACTTTAATGGGGTTCGGTGTCCGGGTAAAGTTCGGAAAAAGTCCGGGACACGGACCCGGACTTTTTTTTCAAGTTCGGCCGAACCCGCCAAACACAGACATCCAGGTGTCCGCTCAACTCTAACCATAAGCTTTAACAATGATCTGCATGAGTAATAGCCAAAATGTTGAAATAAAAAGCTGGTCCCTTTTTTGTGAGGGAGAGTGTAAAGGATATTATCCCTTGTGGGCTAAAATGGCAGACTTTAAAGAGCTAACAGAACCAAATTTAGATCCCACAGAGATATCAGAGGTTATAGAGGAGAGACCCCATGTATAAAAGTCTTAACCAGAGAATAGGTGGCCAGTGGCTTTTGAAACAAGATTTCAAGGGCCAAGATTAGTTCCTTGATGTACTCACGTCCAAATGTTGATCTGAAGTAGATTGCAAAAAGGTTGGAGTCCATTTCCATTCCTCGCAGTATTTCCGGGGGTGAAACTTTCTTTCCTAGCTCCAAAGTCTTTCACATGCAATAGTAGACCTTACAAGAGGCAGATTACTTAGCTTTTAAAATCCTTAGAATTACTGACTCAGATCCTCAATCCTGCAAGCCAGCCAGCAACCATGAAGCAAGGTGGTAAAATGGATCCTGAGATAGGAGATCTGTTCTATCTGGAAGAACCCACAGAGTTAATATAAAATAAGGTCTGCAGGTATCGACAGCAGGGTTTGCTCTTGGATACGGAACTGGCTAAAAGGCCGTGTCCAAAGGGTGGTAATAAACAGCGCATACTCAGACTGGGCTGAGGTAGTAAGCGGGGTGCCCCAGGGCTCAGTCCTGGGACCAACCTTGTTCAATTTATTCATAAACAGCATTGAGGACGGGATCAGTAGTTCGTTATCAATTTTTGCAGATGACACAAAATTGGCCAGGGCAATAACTGCACAGCATGAAGCAGATATCCTACAGAATGACCTGGACAAAATTACGGAGTGGGCAACGACATGGCAAATGAGGTTTAATGTGGAGAAGTGTAAGGTTTTGCACTTGGGGACCAAAAACATAAAAACACAATACATGTTAGGAGGGGAACCCTTGGGGGACTCAAAAATGGAGAAAGATCTGGGAGTCTTGGTTGATGATAGATTAGGCAACAGCATGCAATGCCAAGCGGCAGCTTCCAAAGCCAACAGAATATTTGCATGCATAAAGAAAGGGATGTATTCCAGAGATAAGACTATAATCCTTCCACTTTATAAAACTCTGGTCCGACCGCATCTGGAGTATTCTGTCCAGTTCTGGTCGCCAGTCCTCAGGAGGGATGTGTTGGAGCTGGAGAGAGTCCAGAGAAGGGCAACTAAACTAATTAGGGGATTGGAGGACCTTACCTATGAAGAGCGGCTGCAATCGCTCGATTTATTTTCCCTGGAGAAGAGACGTCTGAGAGGGGACATGATAGCAATTTATAAATATCTTAATGGGGATCTCAGCTTAGAAAAAAAGCTGTTCATTCGAAGGAATTGCATGAGGACTCGAGGACATACAATGCGATTAGAGGAGAAGCGTTTTAACCTCAGGCAACGTGGGGGGTTCTTTACTGTTAGGGCTACAAGATTGTGGAATTGTCTACCACAAGAGGTGGTTTCTGCGGGTAGTATGGTGACTTTCAAAAGACTCTTAGACTTACATCTCAAGGATCAGGAGATAAAGGGCTATGTTAGATGATTACAGTCACACACACCTACACAGGTTGAACTGGATGGACTATTGTCTTTATTCAACCTCACCTACTATGTAACTATGTAACTATGTAATGCTAGAAGTTTAATCGGGTCAGAGTACCACATCTGCCTGAGCTATGAGGATCATGGAATACTCCATTTTGTGATCCTGCAAAGTAAAAGAAGAAGGCATTTCAGAGGTGGAAAGGCATAGATCAAGCTGTACTGATCCCATGGAACCACCAGAATTCACTGCTTCCACAAGGGGATCGGTAACTTGAAACAAATCTGCACAGTTTGGTGTTGAACCTAGAAGCCAGGAGAAGCATAACTATTGTCCCCCACTTTTGACAAAGGTTTTGAAACACTTCTGAGTGTAGGGACCACTGCCTCAAGCCCAGGTGCTGCTGGATGAGATAATCTACCTACATCTGATTGTTGTGAACAGATGTCAAGGCTGGAACATGGATTTCTGCCAAGAATATACTCATTTCTATTTCTCTTGCCGCAGCAATACATTTGGTTTCTCCCTGGTGATTGGTGAACACCACAGCCATGGCATTTGTATTACTAGATCCTAATATGAAGACGTTTCAGTTAGGATGTTCAAATCTCGCAGAGTTCCTGAATGTTGATCAGGAGATTAGAATATTCTGTGTACCAAGTCTATTGCATCTACAAGGTGTCCAGGACTCCTCACCTGCCTTTCGAGCTTGCATCCATTGTGATGATATTCCAAGACAGTGGAAGGATCAGAGAATCAAAAAGTCAGATGCCCCCCTAATGCTGAAAGGAATCATCTGCAGGCGTAGAGGATTTAGAAGCCCAAAGTTTGTGCTTGTAGTGGACCACTCACTTTGGCTTGGCTTTGGAGAATTGTGGGAGAAACATAAGGATGTATTTTGGCTTCAGAGGTATAAGAAAGTTTTCCAATTTAAGCTTAGACTTCTTCTGCTTAGGTAAGAACTAGCTTTAAATGATAGTTTTTTAAGGATACAGCCACTTGTGTTTTTTCTTTTAAAGGGCTTTTCCTGCCCAATTAAAAGAAAGTTCAAAAGTTCCAGAAAATCGAAATTACCAGTTTTCCCTCTCAGGGGTTTTCAGCATTTCCATCCAAAGAAAAACCTGTCTTACACATGCAGTACTCCTGCTTTGGCCCTACCCTTTAGGCCCTTTGTCTGTCTCCTACTGTCTTCATATATAATTCTGTGCACATAACTTGCAGCCCCTTGCTGCTCTAGTTCCCACCTGTTTCTCCTAGGTGGGGCCCTTCTGCCTCCTGTCAGCGATCTCCTCTGTCTGCTGGGATAGAGCCTAGAACCCTAGTCCGGTCATTGCTAAAAGCCCAGCACACGCCTTCACAATTACTGTGTTGGTGATTTTCTAAACATGGACCCAGAATTTGAGATTTCATCCTTCCTATTTCTCTAAGCAATCTCTGGGCCCAAAGTCCCAAACTGGGTTTTACCAACTGATGAGGAAACTGAAAAAACTGTTTCATGTGAATGATGCAGGTTCCCTGGAGCCCCTCAACCTACCTGGATGAGAATCCTGAATCATTGACTATTTTTACACTGTGGCAGGGCACAACACTGCTACACGTAAATATGTACATTTTATTTTATTGATGTCCAGCAAAGAACCAAAAAGACATTCACCATCAAAAAGCATGGGCAACAAGCACTTGTTAAATCGCTGTTCTGCAGAACAATTTAGCCACTGAGGTCTCCTTATTATTATTATTATTATACAGGATTTATATAGCGCCAACAGTTTGCGCAGCGCTTTACAATGTGAAGGAAGACAATACAGTTACAATACAGTTCAAAACAGGAGGAACTAGAGGGCCCTGCTCGTTAGAGCTTACAATCTAGAAGGGAGGGTCAAGTGAAACAAAAATCCTTATGGTGAGTTGGTGACAACCAGAAGACTCATTCGGGAGATAAGATGTATTGTTTCAGTCACACACCTTGCAGGCTTGCCCATGGTTCATGCAGGGTGCTGTAGTGAATGGGTGGATGGCACCATCGTGCAATCATAAGAAAATAAGGATCTTCACCAGCACACCTCAATTTAGTGATAACCTTGTTCTTTATGCACATAAAGCACCAGGCATCACAGGCTGGTATTTCAGGACCTTTTGGGATCCCCTTTTCAAGGCAGAATAATGCACTAACATTAGACATTGAGCTTAAATTGTTCACATGTACAAAGCATTGATGTCATAATGACCTTTTTGCTCCCTCCTCTCCTCACCTACACCAAAAGAGTTAACATTCAGTGTGAGAGGAGCAATGAGGTCATTTTGGCATTGTGGTATACTACATGTATCTTTTTCTAATTGGCTGTTGGTGCTATTTGAGCTGTAAGGGTTGAAATTACTGCTGGCAAATAGGCTGTTCACTTTGACTTCGCATGGGAATTTACCCCAGAGCTTAGTGAATGAGGCAAAGCTCTGCTGACTTCCATCATCTAATCATGTGCAAACAAAAATGCTTTTTTATTTTCTTTGCATGTGATTGGATATTCTTTGCAAAGTAAACATTCACCATATTCAATAAGCTCTGTGGCAAATTCCCTTGCAAATTTTATACCAGGCTGGTCAACAGCCTTTTTGCTTACATGTGTCCAACTCCTTATATAGGCAACTGTATAAACCAATTAACACGGATTAACTGGATCCCGTGCCCCTTGACACAGAAAAAGATAAAGAAATATACAATTTAACTCAATTTTTAGCATAGGTTTTTTTAAATAATATTAACTTAGCTGTGGCTGCTGAATTGTTATGATCATCTTTAGTGTTAAAGACTAAAAATATTCATTGACTGATAAATGTTATGGCACAATGCAATACACCTTTGCTTCTATGTGCCAAATCAAGAACCCCTACACGATAGCTAGCAGATAACCATATGTATTTTGCTTTCCTGTAAGTATGTATAAGAGTAACTCTATAAACACTATATGTATAATAGTTTAGACGTCCAGGTGACACCTTTCTGTGAAATTACACACTATCCTCAAAATATTACTTTGCAGGTGTCTTGTTTCCCATCTGAATCTTTGTTTTATAAAATTACTGTAGCCTCAAAGAAATACATGAAATATCAGATAGAAATCTATGGCAGAAGATAGCATTAGCCACAGAAATGTGTTGTGACATCTTGGGAAGTCCCAGTCCTGCCTATATTACTTGTTAGGAGGCTAAAAGAAACATTGCAGACTTCATATATTTCTATTTGTTACAAGTCTCTCTTGCACCTTGCCACATTTTTTTCATTTAAATATTAAGAAATAAGTGACTTGGTATAATATAGGATTTGATGAAACAAAGGTAAGTGCAAAACTTTTGTATAGATCATTGCATTAAATAACTCAATCTGCAGTGTGTAAATATGCAAAGTATTTGTTTAGAAGTTTTTAGTTTACATAGAAGCATAATAATAATAAAATATTAAAACTTCAGGATTATGATTTTGAGCACTGTGAGGGAGATTTACTAAAACTGGTGCACACAAAATCTGGTGCAGCTCTGCTTAGTAACCAATCAGCTTTTAGGTTTTATTATCAAAACTTAATTAAACAAGCTGAAGTTAGAAGCTGATTGGTTACTACGCACAACTGCGTCAGATTTTATGTGCACCAGTTTTAGTAAATCTCCCCTTGTTTTCTATGATTTTGAATGACATTCTTGCCTACTCTATTGTGTATCAACTGTATTCCAATAATATCTTCAATTAGATCTATGTATTTCTAAGGGTGTTGTGATTTTAAACTAGTACAGAATGAAAAAACGTACATAACTCAAGTTACATTTTTGAGCAATGTATTAAAAAAATGATTTCATCATAAAAAACATTTTATATTATTAGGCATAAAGTATGAAAGGGTTTAAGCTGCTGCAAATTTTTTTATTAAAGAAGTACCAAAACCACAAAAAAACATTCTTGAATCTCCCAGGGGACCAAGTGCATGTATCAATTAGATTTGTTCTGATTTGTTTGTAGCTCCATTGTGCACTAAAAGCATTTTTTTTATTTCTGCCTGTGTTGGTTGTAGCCCCCCCCCCCCCCCCCCAGTGCTGACTGATTCTTTACTCTTGTTAGGTAATGGGGAATGTATACTACCACTGACTGTCAGTTTATCGTAAGTTATTTTCTGGCTTGTTGCAAACTTTCCCTCAAACTGAAAATACTAAAGGAACTAATGACAGTAAAGGAATATTCAGTGTAGGCAGGCACTGTGTGTGATCGATTTGCTGGCTGCAAGTGAACATCCACTGCATTGGCAGATAGATCACACAGCTATGCAGCATTGGTTTCTGGCAGCAGCTGGGGCCAATGCAGTGGAAGTTTGTCCTGCCAGCACTGATTGTAGACTCAAATTATTAAATGAGCAATCAATCAATATTGGCAGGGCTGTGGGACCTATCTGCTGGCTGCTAGTAAACATCCACTGCACCAGCAAGTAATCACAGAACAGGGTTGGACCAAGTGCTCCATGGTTTTAAAATCATCTCTCCAGTCTTCTCCTGCTGATCCTTCCTGTGTCACAGCCACCACCAAAATATATAGTGTTGGATCTTAGAAGGAGCAGTACCATCGCCCCTACATCACATGACAGTGCTCAGGCCTAGGAATTGGCTATAAGGCCTAAGCACAGCGTCATGGGAAAAGGTCAGATGTTACCCTATACCCAGAATTATTGGGTATTTTGTAGTGTCATTTACAAAAGCAGGAGTGGTGGAGAAACATTGGAGAGGTAAGTGTGATGGAAGTCACTTTGGTTAATGAAATCACTGTCAGCCATTAGTTGCTAGAGGGGGAGATCACTGTTTGTATTGTTAATTTTGCTAATTAACTCACCTATTGCCTGCTAGGGGATGTGTTTACACTTGTTATAATATGAGTTCGATACCGGCAAATCTGACCTGGAATGAGATCCTTAATTGTCCAGGTGGTCAGTTTAATTAACATAATGTTTAGCTATGGTAATTATATTTCTGTGTGCAGTTTGTATTGTTAGGGTAATGAGATCAGGAGGGGGATGTCCTCCTGTGGGGTATATATTCTGTGTGAGCTTGTTCAATAAAGAGTTCCAGATCTCATACAAGTTATTTGTCAGCTAGTCTTTTATGTTATGTGGCTATCATATCTGATATCTATGTTCAGACTGGAGGAAGCGGTATACTGACGGAAGCACTCAAGCGGAGTGTGGGACGGTTCCGTCACAGTAAGTTCAAAGTGGTAAGGGAGGTGGCAGTGTCTCTTTAACCTTTAAATTGGATTTCTATAATGCAATATGTTCAAATTTAAAAAAAACATGTACACAAAACACAAAATTAATTTATTAATAACGTATGCAATGTAGATAGTCATCTAAATAAATATGGCTGCCTTTTGTTTCAGTGTTAATTAAAATTGATTGGCACAGAGCACTATTCTACAAGGCTGCAGCAAAAAGGCATTTAATCAACACAGGTGACACAATTAAAGCGAATTTGTGTAAAAGTACTTGAAATGCTCTAATTAATATGGTTTTATGTGCTTGTTTACTTTCAAAAAAGTTTATATATAGAAGTTTAATACTTCTATGTCAGACTCTGCAGTTTACTTTTTAATTTGTGGGTGGTTGACATAATAACTAATATGTGGTGAATGGTCTTTTGCTAGCTACAAAGCTTAGCAGGAGGGATGATCGAACGGTTCGGGTCCACCATCGGTTCGGCCCGAACATTGGGTGTTCGAGGTTCGGCCGAATTTAGAACTTTTTGCCCAAAAAGTTCGGAATTCGTCAACCAGAACCGACCAAAATGCAATGCTTCAGGAAATGGGCTTTAAAAGCCCGTGATTGGACCAGAACCATTAGCAAAAGCCAATTAAGGGGGCAGGAGAATGCTAGGAATGTGATTGGAGTGACTAGGGGGTCCCTAGACCAATCATTAGTGAATACGCCCCCCAGTATATAAGATAGCCCCCGCCATATTCCTAGCATTGTTATACTGGACATGGAAGAGAGTGGAAGCAGTTCTGTTAATTTTACTTTAAAAGTGTCATTTAGCATTTATTAGTGTGAGGAAAGGGATATCTAGTGTAGTTAGAGTGCTCCTTTACACTTAAGTTAGCTTCAAAAATTTAGTTTCTGTAGGGAAAGTGTTAAGTGTAAGGGGACCGTAGTGTAGTGTAGGGTTAACTGACAGTGACTGCTATGGAAGGGTGACAAAACCCTTCCATAGCAGGGTGACCGCTATAGAGAAATGATCATTTCTCTGAGTTGCTTCGGGACAGGAATATGGCTTCTCACCAGCAAGCATTTTTTATGCTGCAGGGGTTGCCACTGCCAGTGCTTTTTTTAGGACATGTTTGATGTCAGACATGACATCTGAACATGTGTATAGGGGGTATATATACACATATATGTCTGTATATATACCCCTAGACATATATAGGTGTGATAGTAGCAGAAATATATGCTTGCACTAATGAAATCATTTACAGTAATATATTTCTGCTACTATCACACCTATATATGGCTAGGTGTCTATATACATATAATTATGTGTGTATATATACCACTATACACAAGTTCAGATGTTTTGCCTGCCTCAAAAGAACCCAAAAAAATGCCAAAAAAACGCTAGCGTCAAAAAAAAATGCCCAGGTGTGTTTTTGCTGGCATTTTTTGGGGGGTTTTGGAGGCAGGCAAAACATATGAACTTGTGTATAGTGGTGTATATACACACATACATATATTTATATACACAGCTAGACATATATAGGTGTGATAGTAGCAGAAATATATGCTTGCGCTAATTAAATAATTTACAGTAATATATTTCTGCTACTATCACATCTATATATGGCTAGGTGTCTATATACATATAATTATGTGTGTATATATACCACTATACACAAGTTTTGCCTGCCTCAAAAGAACCCAAAAAAATGCCAAAAAAACGCTAGCGTCAAAAAAAAATGCCCAGGTGTGTTTTTGCTGGCATTTTTTGGGGGGTTTTGGAGGCAGGCAAAACATCTGAACTTGTGTATAGTGGTGTATATACACACATACATATATTTATATACACACCTAGACATATATAGGTGTGATAGTAGCAGAAATATATGCTTGCGCTAATGAAATCATTTACAGTAATATATTTCTGCTACTATCACACCTATATATGGCTAGGTGTCTATATACATATAATTATGTGTGTATATATACCACTATACACAAGTTACGATGTTTTGCCTGCCTCAAAAGAACCCCAAAAAATGCCAAAAAAAACGCTAGCGTCAAAAAAAAATACCCAGGTGTGTTTATGCTGGCATTTTTTGGGGGTTTTTGGAGGCAGGCAAAACATCTGAACTTGTGCACAGTACCACTATACACAAGTTCAGATGTTTTTCCTGACTGCAAAGAACCCAATAAAATGCCTGCTATTAAACCTGCAAGGTGTGAAAACTCCAGTGCTGAAAGTGTTCTAATACAAACGATCTTTTTTTTTATGGTTCTGGACATGCTACAGAGCTGAAACTTCACATGTACACTTTTTAGACCCCCCAGATACTAAATCAGTCAAAATCAAAAAAATCTCTCTTTTTTTTTTTTTCAATAATTGGCTTTTTTATCAAAAATTACAATTTTTAAGAACTTTTTTTGTGTGATTAATAGTTAATGGGGCATGACCCAGAACCCTAGAGACTTTTTAGGGGCATTTATTGGGTTTTAGGGCTTAAAAATTGTGTTTTTTGATTACCGAAGTTCGGGTCCCATTGATTTCAATGGGGTTCTGAAATCCGGGCCGAACTTTCGGGAAGTTCGGATGTTCTGGCCGAACCGAACTTTTCAAAAGTTCGATCATCCCTACTTAGCAGCTCATTTGTTTTCACCTTTTGCAAAAGTTTACCAAGTTTTGAACTTGTAACGGACATATTTTTTAATGAGTTTAAAGTTTTTTTTTTATATATACATTTAAAAACATATAAAACATTTTCAGTCTCTATTTCAGCAAATATTTAAAGTGGAATGCTAAAATACACATGTCAAATTATGTAAGGTTAAGGTTAACATTGTATCTTTCTTACAAAAAAAGACACAGTATTATCTAGATTTCTTCGTAGCAGAAACATTGGATCTCTATCTTCCCTTGTCACAGAGCCGCGATCTGCTTTGTTTACTTAGGCAGAGCGCTGTTCTGCCTCTCTCTTTAAAGGTTGGTGGGTCCACCGGACCCACTGATTGGCTCGCCCCAGACCCAGAAGTGCAGAATCATGTATCTGTATGTGATTCTGCACACAGGAGCCACCGCCCCACAGTAAATATACGTGGGGCCGTCGGCAAAGGGTTAAAATGGTTCTAATGCCTCAAAGTTATTTTATCCCTCATGCATTTTACTGTATGCATAAAGGTAAAAAAAGAAAAACCTTCTATGCGCAGCAGCGGATTAGACATTAATGGCTGTTTGTTGAGTTATTTTGAGGGGACAGAAATTTACACTGTTATACAAGCTGTACACTCACTACTTTACATTGTAGCAAAGTGTCATTTCTTCAGTGTTGTCACATGAAAAGATATAATAAAATATTTACAAACATGTGAGGGGTGTACTCATTTTTGTGAGATACTGCATTTTCTAAAATGATCACACAAAAGAAGCATTGGCTCAAAAAAGTTGATGCTTTTATTTTCGGCTGCATCAAAGCTCATAAAGGGGACGATTGATGGGAAAAGGCAGGATGAAGATGAATAAGTGTGAAGTCAGCCTTAAAGTATAACTAATGGCAAACTTTTCCCATTTCAGATAGAGTTAAGGAGGATTATAACCCCTGACAATTTTGTTTTTGCCATCCGTGTCCTATTGGGGAGATATCCCTTTGCTTCCTGTCCCATAACGATAACAAGAAGATGAGAAGAAATGACTCCCAAGTGAGGGAACCTCTTATTGTCACCAAGGACACCAGAACCAGTGTTCCTATTGGAAATTTTCCCCCCTTTTTTTTTTTGAAAATACAAAATGTGGGATTTTCTTTCACTTTCAATGAAAATGGTAAAAAGAACAATTACACACTTTCCAAAAAAAAAAAAAAACAGGTTGCCTTTAGTTATACTTGAAAGATCTGGTTTATGTTTGATGATAAATATCAATCATATACACTTACCAGCCACTTCATTAGGTACACCTTGCTAGTACTGGGTTGGACCCCCTTTTGCCTTTAGAACTGCCTTAATTCTTAGATTCAACAAGGTGTTGGAAACATTCCTCAGAGATGTTGGCCCATAATGACATGATAGCATCACGCAGTTATAACTAGACAAATAAGCAAAGTGCAATAAAGTGCTCCAGTGCAAAAATATAAAGGTGCTGGAAGATGATTACTCGTGCTCTTGTGCCAGGTGACTTGAACCCCTTCAGGAACCCTACTCACCAGAACGGATGGACCCTTGGTAGGGGTCAAAGGCGCCTGTATACAGGTAGAGTCATCTGATCTGTACTTATAGTTGATGGAATCAATAACACGCCAGATCTTCTCCTTGATAGGATGGGCTATATGGTAGCCTTATAATTTGTTGGCCCTGGAAGTGATGTAACCAAGTGCCGCACCGGAAAGACGTATTTCCGCTGCGGCACTTGGTTACGTCACTTCCGGAGCACTTCCTGGTTTGCCGTGGAACGCACGCGGTAAGCGGCATTCCCGGAACCATCTACAGCTTTGTTCTCTGCTTTTATTTTTACCACATTTGTGAGTATATTTTTTGCCTATTAATAATAAATATCTTTTAATCGGGCTTCACTATTCTGGCATTTGGTGTTATTTCATTGGAGCTATCCATGGCCACCAAATTATAAGGATACCATATAGCCCATCCTATCAAGGAGAAGATCTGGCATGTTATTGATTCCATCAACTATAAGTACAGATCAGATGACTCTACCTATATACAGGCGCCTTTGACCCCTACCAAGGGTCCATCCATTCTGGTGAGTAGGGTTCCTGAAGGGGTTCAAGTCACCTGGCACAAGAGCACGAGTGATCATCTTCCAGCACCTTTATATTTTTGCACTGGAGCACTTTATTGCACTTTGCTTATTTGTCTAGTTATATTGCACTGTAGTGCACAAAAAGAATTTACTTGTGGACTTTTGAAATTTATTGGACACTATCTAATTAGTTACTATTTGGAGATTATACATTATACTTTATATATGAAATATTTTGCACTTTTTAAATTCACCATATGTTTAGTTAATCATGCTTTTTTCCAAGCGCTGTGTTATTTCATTTCACTATTTCTTCTGAGTTTTTACTTGGTGAGCAGCAGCTGCAATATTTATTTATTTGTTTTACACATTTTTAGCACTATATTTGATTTTAGCGCAGGTTTAAATTTACTTTATAGCATCACGCAGTTGCTGCAGATTTGCTGGCTGCACATCCATGATGCAAATTTTCACCACATCCCAAAGGTGCTCTACTGGTTTGAGATCTGGTGACTGTGGAGGCCATTGTACAGTGAACTCATTGTCATGTTCAAGAAACCAGTGGTGAGATGATTTGAGCTTTGTGACATGGTGCATTATCCTGCAGGAAGGAGCCATCAGAAGATGGGTACACTGTATTCATAAAGGGATGGACTTGGTCAGCAACAATGCTCAGGTAGGCCGTGGCGTTGAAACAATACTCAATTGGTACTAAGGGATCCAAAGTGTGCCAAGAAAATATCCCCCACATCATTACACAACCACCACCAGCAGCTTGAATCGTTGATACAAGGCAGGATGGATCCATGCTTTCATGTTGTTTACACCAAATTCTGACCCTACCATCTGAATGTCACAGCTGAAATCGAGACTCATCAGACCAGGCAACGTTTTTCAAATCTTCTATTGTCCAAATTTGGTGAGCCTGTGCGAATTGTAGCCTCACTTTCCTGTTCTTAGCTGACAGGAGTGGCACCCGGTCTGGCCTTTTGCTGCTGTAGCCCATCCACTTCAAGGGTTGATGTGTTGTGCATTCAGAGATGGTATTCTGCATACCTTGCTTGTAATAATTGGTTATTTGAGTTACTGTTGCCTTTCTATCATCTCAAACCAGTCTACCAATTCTCCTCTGACCTCTGACACCAGCAAGGCATTTTCCTCCACAGAACTGCCGCTCACTGGGTATTTTTTCTTTTTTTTAGACCATTCTCTGTAAACTCTAGAGGTGTTTGTACTTTGTATGTGAAAATCCCGGTAGATCAGCAGTTTTTGAAATACTCAGACCAGAACCTCTGGTACCAACAACCATGTCACTTTCAAAGTCACTTAAAGAGGAAGTAAACCCTCGGTACAAAAATGAGAAAAATAAAAACCTGTAAAGACAAAGGCATAATGAGCTAGTATGCATCGCATACTAGCTAATTATGAAATACTTACCTTAAAATTAAGTATCCGCAGTGCCGTACGCTCAGCGACAGGACGGCCAACATGTTCAGCCGTCCTGCTTCCTGGTTCGCATCCTACGGCCATCTGATTGGCCGGAGGCGCAATTACATCACTCCCATGCATGCGCGCGAGAGCCGCTCCCTCAGAGCGCATGTGCCGATGACGTCATCGGCTGCATGCACTGTAAATATCTCCTAAACGGTGCAAGTTTAGGAGATATTTATAGCACCTATAGGTAAGCCTTAATATAGGCTTACCTATAGGTAAATGCCAACAAAGTGGGTTTACAACCACTTTAAATCTTTCCTCCCTATTCTGATGCTCAGTTTGAACTTCAGCATGTCATCTTCAACACGCCTAGATGCCAAAATGCACTGAGTTGCTGCTATGTGATTGGCTGATTAGCAATTTGTGTTACCAGGCAATTGAACAGGTGTACCTAATATAGTGGCTGGTGAGTGTACATTTAAAATGGAAAGAAGCACTTTTTTGGGGGGGGGGGCAGGAATACTTTTATACATCCTTTACTATATTGAGCTTGCATTATCTTTCCTATTATCTTTCCCATTATCTTTTCCTTTAAATTGTAGTGCTTTATACAGTCAAGAAATCCAAACAATATGTCAACAGAAGCCTACAAGGAAAGGATACAGAAACTAGAAAAACAAAGAGCAGAGGTAATGGTTCTCACCGCTGGTATGTCAATAGTCCTATTAAGAAGGCAAAGCATTTATTGAAAGCAAGATAAATCAATTAATACTAGTTCGATTTAATTGACAACTTCACAGAAGAGACAGTTCTCTGTTATTCTTTTTTCCTTATTTTTTCAGTCAGGATTCTTACATCATATTTTCATATACTCACACTAGTCCTTTTCTTGTCTATGTTGTTAGTGACAGATTTGACCATGACCTTGGGGAATCCATTAACTATCCATATTTTCCAGAGAAAAAAAAATATCAGCCTTTTAAATCTCTTTCCTTTATTCAGTAATGGCAACAAGTCCCATTTTACTGGCCTCTAGAAAAATACCATTGGGACCCACTGATTTGGCTGTAAGCAACGCGCTCTTTATCAACTCAGGTAGTATATAGGAGAAAGATAACTAGGTGTTTACCATTGATTTTAATTGAAAATTCATATGATACCTAGTGCCATCTAGTGGTAAAATGCAGTATGCTCTTTTTTAAATTAATGAAAAACATTTGTCCAGCACAGGAAATAGCCTAATAACATTTGCTTTTTTTATGCCACGTCCGCACCCATCAAATGTACATGCATTTGCACTGGATGAACTGCTATGCCAATTTTTCTAAATACATTCCTTAGACTACCCTGTTTTTTATGCTCTTTTTTCTATGCATCCATTATGTCATAATAATAAAGACTTGAACCAATTAAAATATTTCTTGTGAAAACATGTTTTTTTATATTTTAGTTACTGGAAGTAAACAAGCAATGGGACAATCAATTTAGAAATATGAAAAAAGCTTATGAAAAAAAGGTAATTTTTTTGCACTGAAAATTATATATAATATTTGTGTAATATATATGTATATAATGTGTAATAAACAGACTCATGACACTTTGTAACACTCCTCAACCACCACATACCATCAAAGTTTATCTATTTATCAGTACCCCCAATGGTTTATCCACCTCTCAAGGAGTCCATCAGCCTAAATTGAAAAGAAATGGACCATACAATGACCCATATTCTGGACCACTCTGGATTTCAGTTACATGACTGAACTTTGAGTAAGTCCCTCCCCAGTCTACACACCAGTATCTACATGGTGGTATCATGGCAGTTCACTAAATTGTGTAAGATTTAGGCCTGGATTAATTTTAAGGGGCCTACTGATGGTTTGAAATTACAACTTTTTCTAGTTTGAGCACTTTTTATATTTAAGCTATGGATATTTTGAATTTGACATTAATTATGGCACAAAAGTATCGCAAATATTGTATATTTTGGAACAAAGCTCAATTTTACTGGTTTTGTCTTCAAATAATTGTTTTACTTTTTGATTATCTTAAGGAAAATATATCTGTGAAATAAAATAAAATAAACTAATTTTTCTAGTTTGACCAGCACCTTTGCAACAAGTGTTAATGTAGGTGTAAAGTTACTATTATGTGATTTTTCACAACATTAAATTACACTTCTGCTAGAATGTATGATGAAGTTATATTGTATGCCAATAATATAAAGGTATTTTTTTTAAAGTTTGTATAGTTATGCAAGTTTTGCTTTAATTCACCACCTTTGTACTAGTTCAGTGGGTTTTCCAAAAATGTTAAAAGTCATTTTCTAGCTCACCAGTTTATAGCTCACTTCTTTTTTAAAAACCAGGGATAATGTCTGAGAATTTCTTTCAGAAATCAAAATGTTAGGATTTGGTTTGCACCTCTTTATCAAAAGGCCCCATGGGAATGTAGACTGCACAAATTAACCATATGTATTAAAGAATAAAAGAACAAAACTCAAGTCTTGGTAGTTAAATGGCTGCAGCACCTTTATTGGCATATAATTAAATAAATAATCAAATATCTTTATTAAACTTCATAAATGAACAAATTTCAAAACTTAAAATTCAAATAAATATATTTATAATCTCGCTTAGTCATAAAAAACTAAAGTGAATAAATAAATAAATCCATCAAAGTCTCCCCTTGAATCAAGGGTGACAAAACCACATAACAGGTGCTGCGACGGGGTGGGGGGTGGGGGAGCTCGCTCAGCCGTACTTGTTCAACTGTGACCAGCGCCATCACACACAGCTTTATATAGCCCCTAAATCACGTGACTTAGAAGCTTCCAGAGAAAAACGTGTTTCCCTCCCGCCCAACAACATGTGCCTTCCACATAGTGGCTTAAAGGCACATACACACAATATATTATTTTTTTATTTTAAAACAAATTGAGGCAGCCACAATCCCATGAAGTGGGACCTTTATTAAGCCACACTTGCCAATGGCTTTTAACCTGAATGGGTCTCTAAGCTGCCTTTCCTGTGGCACCTCCACAGTTCACATGCCTCTAAAAAAGGTGCAAATAGCTAGAAGTAGGGGATTTAGCTAAAAATGTCTTCTTTCAGATAATTTTTATACCAACACTGTGATCAAGCATAAATAGATCCTTTGGGTCCCTTACCCATTTACTACATATCCAGTACAGTAATCCATTCCAGTGTTGAATATGAGAAGGACAGAGGTTAATCTTACTAAGGTAAGGTGTTAAGTGCTCAGATAAAAGAGGGTTATGTGCCCGAGGAGTGCTTTAGTGTAGGAATGCTTAATTAGTCAGGAAAAGTTACAACAATATTCATGTTAGTATTAATTGCCAGGAGTCTCACATTAAAAATGACCAGGCGTTATTGTAGTCTCTGTCCCTTTGGGGGGGAGGGGAGGGGGTTCCCTCACTTTCTGTGTGGTAATTGAGTCAGGAAGCGAGCGAAAGTCTGAAAAAAAAGAGGAAGTGAGAGAACATTTGGGACACAGACAACAGAAAAAACAAAAAAAACATTCAAAAGGGCAATAATATATGAAGCTTCAAGTGTTTTTCCAAGTGTTAGAGTTCAGGGTGTAACTTAAATGTTGGGGTGAATCTCAAGCCCATTTACACTCATTTTATTGTGGTACATTAGCAAATTTGAATGTGCATTCAAAGCACCTCAACAGTAAAATGAAGGGACATTCACTGTTTTTGCTAATGCAACACAGTGCCCAGTTTGTTGATTCAGTGCATGTTGACTACTATGTGTGCTTTCATGCACTGGGGAGCCATTTAAATGAATGGCACTGCAATAGTTGTTAGTCACAGCTGATCATTATACCTACGTATAGAGTGCAGAAGTCAGGATTGAATAAATTACAAAGTGCAAGGGTTGGGATCAAAAAAAAAAGTGTGAGTGCTGGAGTCAGGAATGGGGTTATTTTTAAAATAATAAATTGGGGCCTGCTTCTAGAGGAAAGTGCAGTGTGTGGCAAAAATTCAGTTCAGACTTTTAGGGTTGTATTCAGAAGATCAAAATGTTTTTAGGGTGGGGAGGGTTCACTTTAAAGTTCTTTTACTGTTTGTTCAGAATATCTACAATACATTAGGGTGCATGAACTGGGGATTGGTTCACTTAAAGAAATAATTACCTGAAAACCAAAAATTTAATATATTGCAGCTTACCAATCATTAGATGTGGTGGCTTCATTTGTTTTCTTTTCCTAGGCTTTTTTTTCCACCGTTTTTCATCTGGTGCTCTGGCCAGTAACACACCTCCTATATTAGAGCGCTCCCACTCTGGATAAAGAAGCGCTGTCAGTCTAGGGGGAGGGGAGTGTTAGATGAACTAGCAGATTTAGATACATTAACAATTTGAAGCCAAACTTTAGCTCCCACTTTATAATCATTTACTGTAACATTTTTTTTCTTTTAGTATGAAGGTTTTACTTAAATATATGCTGACCATTGTAAGCACCCCTGCCAATTGTAAATGGCTTGTTACATCTATGTAACTGCAAGTGAGCTTGATCTTTTGAAAAACAGACTTGCTGGCTGGATCACCAGATAAAAACAAACAGAAGAAAGAAAGCCTAAAAAAGGAAAAACAAATGCAGCCTTCACAACTAAGAATTGGTAACCTGCAATATAATGTTTACTTGTGGGTTTAATGCCACATTAATTTCTACTTTACACTGGTGACCCTGTTGCTGGTGACAGGTTTGCTAGTGAGAACAGAGAACATCATCACCTGACATTTCTACCATGCTGACAGAAAGTGTGAAATGTCCTTTGTCAGTCTGGCTGATGAGGGATCGATGCTGTAGGAGAGGGTCAGTAGTTTCCCTGTTCTCTCCTGTTGCTGACTAGTTGACACCGACACCAGGATCACAATTGTGACAGTTTGTGCAGCACTTTACAACATGAGGGCAGACAGTACAATTACAATACAATAAAATACAAGAGAATTAAGAGGGCCCTGCTCATAAGAGCTTACAATCTAAAAGACATTACTGAATTTAAACATTGGTCAAGACAAAAAGGGTCAGACTTGATAGACCACTGGGACTTTTTCTACTATCACCCTTCTACCTTTCTATGTTTATAATTGTGGGAGATACAGTAGTGCAATGTTGATTTTCAGTGCTAAAAGCCCAACACCTAGAACAAACAGAAAAACCAGCTCAGAAAGAAAAGCATTTTATTTTTCCAGTCAGTCCACAGTAGCGTGAAGGGGTACACATATATCTTAATATAGTTTAGATTGATTTAAAAAGCTCCAAAACTTTTTTTTTTTCATTTTTGTTATGATGTGTAAATGTTACATCCTTCAGGCTGTGTTCCCACTGGGGAGATTTCAACACCCTTCCTGCAGTGTTGACATTCAGGATATTACTATAAGCTGAAACTCCTAATTCCTGTCTCTAGAGGGCTTTCTCAAGTTATTCCAAAGAATTCACTAGGGAGTTAATGCCATCATTATCAACCAATAAAGAACAGGATGTGAAGGGAACTCTCTACTCTAAGGAAGCCTATTTTTTTTTGGGGAATCCTCCCCACTGAGCTATTGCATTCTGACAATGGGGAGACTTCCCCGCCATCAGAATACACTGATCAGCACTGCTGAATTGAGCAGCAAAAACCCTTCTGTACAACGTCCCTGCCCATACATGGATCAAAATTCAGCCAGTCTTTGCTAAACCGGACAAATTTCACTGCATGTATGGCCGGCTTTATTGTCAATAACATTCCTTCAAGTATTTACAATATGCTATTGATTTAGGTTGCAGAATTGAGATTGAATCTGTCATCATGTAAATGCAGCACCAGAGAAGGATACAAGGATCTAAAGAAAGATGACAGTCAGCTTTACTGGAAAGATCAGCACACCCAACAGGTATTGTTTAGCTTTTTAATTGAAACAGCATATGCATTACTGGTATGTAAAATGGTGTACAGAAAAATATGCATTTAAATATTAAACAGTGTAATAACATTTTTACTTTTTTAAATTGCAAGTATTGGTTTTACCAAAGCTCTGCCACCAATGCCCTTTCTCAGCATGAGTGTTTACATTAGAGAGCACTCGCCTTTCTCCTCTGTCACACGATTGATTCCTAATGTAAAACTGCTCAGCGTCATATCCAGAGGTTGTCTTTGGGAAATAGACGTATGAGTGCTGCCAGCATTGCTGCAGAGGTTGAAGGGGTGGGGGGTCAGCCTGTTGGTATTCAGACCATACGCTGCACACTGCAAACAGTTTGCTGAAGACAAGCAGACAAAGGACTTGGATTACTGGAACCATGTCCTGTGGTCTGATGAGACCAAGATAAAATTATTTGGTTCAGATGGTGTCAAGCGTGTGTGGTGGCAACCAGGTGAGGAGTACAAAGACAAGTGTGTCTTGCCTACAGTCTAGCATGATGGTGGGAGTGTCATGGTCTGGGGCTACATGAGTGCTGCCGGCACTGAGGATCTACAGTTCATTGAGGGAACCATTAATGTTAACTTGTACTGTGACACACTGAAGCAGAGCATGAACCACTCCCTTCGAAGACTGGACCGCAGGGCAGTATTCCAACGTGATAACCACCCCAAACACACCTCCAAGATGACCACTGCCTTGCTAAAGAAGCTGAGGGTAAAGGTGATGAACTGGCCAAGCATGTCTCCAGACCTAAACCCTATTGAGCATCTGTGGGGCATCCTCAAACAGAAGGTGGAGAAGCGCAAGGTCTCTAACATCCACCAGCTCCTTGATGTCGTCATGGAGGAATGGAAGAGGACTCCATTGGCAACCTGTGAAACTCTGGTGAGCTCCATGCCCAAGAGGGTTAAGGCAGTGCTGGAAAATAATGGTGGCCACACAAAATATTGACACTTTGGGCCCAATATGGACATTTTGACTTAGGGGTGTACTCACTTTTGTTGCCAGCGGTTTAGACATGAATGGCTGTGTGTTGAGTTATTTTGAGGGGACAGCAAATTTACACTGTTATACAAGCTGTACACTCACTACTAGAAAAGTGTCATTTCTTCAGTGTTGTCACATGAAAAGATATAATAAAAAATTTCCAAAAACGTGAGGGGTGTACTCACTTTTGTGAGATAGCGTTTACTGTAATTATGCATCCCAATAATATTATTATGCCTCAAATCTTTTAGAAAACATTTATTTGAAACTCTGATCCTAGCCCACCCACTACAGTAAACCATTTCATCAGAAAGTATAGGATTATAGAAAACGTTTAATATAGTGGCATTTAGAGCAAACAAGTAAACACAGTTAGAAACATACAAATGAGCTGTATACAAATTTGTAAGTCACCTCTTTACTTTCTCATCCCATCATCATGTTCCTTGGCAGCTCATATAAACAACAGTACACTTAATTGGCATTCAGTGCTACCTATCCCTCTCCCAGACTGATATCTACTATACAGAAGTTTACAAACTGCTGTTAGCATGGTAAATTTGGGCAGTTACACTAGTTGCATTTAAAAAATGCACTTAAAGCGGAGTTCCAGCCATTTACTCACCTGTCCAACGGTCCAGCGATGCGGCCGCCGGAAGCCTCGATCCTCTCCCTCGGCGCCGGCATCACTGCTGTGGGCACCCGGCTGTTACAGTTTGCGGCTTCACAGCCGGGTACCCACTGCGCATGCGCGAGTCGCGCTGCGCGCCGTGATTGGCCGGCAATCTTCTGGGACCTCTGACGTGTCCCAGAAGATTGCAGGGAGGGAGGGGGAGAGGAGAACTTCCGCTCAGGGCGCCGCGGCGCTCCGAGCGGAAGTGGGAGCGGGTACCTGTCAAAACTAGGTACCCGCTCCCCCCCCCAAAAAATGACATGCCAAATGTGGCATGTCGGGGGGTCAGGACTCCCTAAAGCGGAAGTTCCACTTTTGGGTGGAACTCCGCTTTAACAATGTTTTATTAAATGCATATGTGCATTGATGAATGTAGTATAACATATGCCTGAAATTCAGCTTTGAGATTTATTAAAGGTAATATGGGGGTGGACCTTTGACATTTAAAATGTTTTTTTTTTTTTTAAGTTTTAAAGTTTTTTTTAATATATATTAATGCACGTGGCTCTTGTGCATTATGAAATAAAGATGTCATGGTTTTCTGTTGTCGTTGATGATTATAGTTTATTTGTGGTTATATACTCAATCATGAGATTTCTCCTGACATTCTTTCCCAGTGACAGGACAAAACATGAGGGTAATTTTTTTTCCAATGTGGACATAAATAGCAATAAAAACCTCACAGTATCACCATTCCTTTCCCACTCTACCTAAAAATATGGATAAAAATTAGGCTATGCCTTGTAATTCATGTGGCCTTTCAAGTACATATTTCCCTAACAAGTCATCACACTTACTGAGAGAACCCTCTATATCACTCTCTATCACTATAAAGCTGGTTATACACATTAGAATATCTCTTGTTCAGTCCAGTAATCTTAATAAGGAGAAATCACTTGATCCCCCCAACCTTCCAAAACAGCATGTATTGAGGAAAATGTGGTGGCCATTGTTCTCTGACAGCTGCCACTTGCAGCTCTAAGAATACCAGAACAGCAACTGTACCTCAAATGATGTAGGTGCTGTTCAGCTGAGATTATTCTGCCTGGCTCTGTTGACAAGTTGATTGACGAATTGACATTTGCAAAGCCAGGTGGTGTCAACAGGGAAATAGCAGGAGTAGACTGAAATTAAATCCATGTATCATAAAAGAGAAGTATGGCCAAAGCCACAGGGTCACAGGAGTACAATTATTTCTGTAAACCTGAAACCCAAAGCCAGCTGATATCAGGCTCCTGCCCACTATTACCTGACCAGGTAGAATTGCATCAAAGAAGGATCCTGACAATATTGTTGGGATCCATTGAGCACTGGAGGAGCATAACAGAGAAGTGATCAACAATCATTGCTCTCTGTTGGAAGCAGGCCAAGATCAACGGTCAGTTCTCCGTCTTTGAGCTAGCATGGGACAGATGTTGCAGCATGGAGGTGAGGATGGATGTTTGTTTTTTATACATCCCAGACTTCTCCTTTAAGAGTCTGTATTTTGAAGGATACTCAACAATGTAAAACAGTGAATGGGAAAACACACTGAAAAATCACAGGCTTATCTATTATAGCTATTTAGGTAGCAAACAAAATGTGCATCAAGCTCAACCAATGACAGTATTTTTTTTTTTTTTTTTTTTAACAGTCCCAAGACTTGCTTACTCTGCAAATGCAAACTATTAAGAAGGAAAACTGGATGTTGAGGAAACAAAACTATATTCTTCACAAAAGCAAAGAGTACTACAAGGATGAAAGAGACCACCTTAATAAGGTAATAAGGCTATGTCATGACTGCAATTTAAACAGCTGGCATAAATACTGTACATGAATATGGTACATAGAGCATTATAACTGATACAACTTGTAGTTATTTTATTTGTGCAGTCAGGTATGTGATCTTATATTGTAAGTGTGAAAGGCAAAAACCAAAACTTAGAGCAGTCATTCTCAACCTTAAAGGAACCCTTGAAATAATGGCTTGGGAAATCTTTTTGTATCCAAATCCGGCTTTAAACTTCTCCACAACGGTATCTCGGACCTGCCTGGTGTGTTCCTTGCTTTTCATGATGCTCTCTGTGCTTTTAACTGACCTCTGAGACTATCACAGTGCAGGTGCATTTATACGGAGACTTGATTACACACAGGTGGATTCTATTTATCATAATTAGTCATTTAGGTCAACATTGGATCATTCAGAGATCCTTACTGAACTTCTGGAGAGAGTTTGCTGCACTGAAAGTAAAGGGGCTGAATAATTTTGCACGCCCAATTTTTCAGTTTTTTATTTGTTAAAAAAGTTTGAAATATCCAATAAATTTCGTTCCACTTCATGATTGTGTCCCACTTGTTGTTGATTCTTCACAAAAAATTACAGTTTTATATCTTTATGTTTGAAGCCTGAAATGTGGCAAAAGGTCAAAAAGTTCAAGGGGGGCGAATACTTTCGCAAGGCACTGTATGTATCAGCCACTATAGAAGTGGAAAAAATAAATAAATAATGAATTGAGTCAACAAAAGTTGATGAATTGGTGGGTAAAGTGACTCCAATAAAGATTGGATATGGTATATCTATGCGTGAAGTGAATAGGTGGATAGATATACAAGGGCTAAAGTGAACAAGTGCAAATGGTCCTAAAGGATATGGACCAAACAAATGTGAAAAAATAGCCAAAAAAAAATAGCAAAAAAATAATAAATAAATATAAATATCTAAAATGATAAGAAATGAACAGAAAAGTCCAAAGAGTCCATTAAAGTGACTAATAAAAAAAGAGAGAAGGTGAGTTTCCAGTTGATGGATGACTCTCGAGGTGATCCAGGTGTTGAGTGCCAGGTGAGGAAATCAGTGCTCCCCTTCAATATTTCCCGCACTCACCAGAAGTCGTCACCCCTACAGGGGTCACCAGCGTGATGTAAATATCTATACCGATCACTTCACTGGTAAATCCTGGGTCATCTCTCCCATATGTATAGTGTATTCAGAATAGGATAAATATAGCCTCATACGCAGATCACATCCATCAGATGTAAAGTAATATCCGGGTCATAAATAGGAGAAAGAGCCTTATATAGTGAAGTACGGTTTTAAAAAGTATCCTTTATTGTAAATAAAAATAGTACTCACATTTGGTAAAGGTAAATCGAGCGAGCAATGTATTAGGGACCGCATTTTCCTCCTTAGCGGTGACTTCCGGGACGCTATGCGAGCCAACCGCCGGATATGCGTTCCAGTAATTAATATTACACCACTACACTTCATAGGCAGCGCCACTTACCTCACCACCCCTATCATTTATTGAATATTAACTTACTGTCTATATTTTTGAGGTAGGCTGCATTTTTTACAGAATCTGATTTGTATCTTAGTGCAGACTTCTGGGAAAATCAGTAAGCCAATCACACAATCAGAAAATTACATTTCTGAGAGGGCATTCTGTATACCATCTGTGTATAGAACACCTCCAGGTAGCCATATTGCATTGCCTTTTACAAAAGTCATTTTTATTAACAATAAATTACAATATGATTTGTGTCGCAATTGTATGTGTTATATTATTATTTATTTTATTTGCTATTTTTTCCCCCACGAAAGCGGAGTTACCCTTTAAGGTACCAAATCATAACAATAGTATAATAGTATATTAAACTGAATGCTGAAATGTCATATGGTGCATTCTGTTCATCGCTAGTCAAAATCTTTTATCTCCAATATACATTCACTTTAAATAAAATCCTGTTTGTTTATTAACTATGGCATCCATTAAATGTAATATGTTAAGCACGTTTACGTGGCTTTTTTCTGCAAATCTGCCAAAAAGGCACACAACAGAAATAATGTGCTGTATGTGCTGTATTTGTTCACCGAGGAGACATAATAATATGTGTATAAATAGTGTACAAAGGAAGACAGTTAATAGTAGCACACGGCTTTTCTAAAATTAAGAAAGAAATCCCCAAACATGGTAGGCGGTGGCAACCAAAATCTATCAGTAAACCACAAAGACTTCCTCAGGAAACACTCTGTACTTGTTTGAAACAATAATCCCTATACACTTCCTTCATTATGTATAATCTGCAGCTTTGCAAAACGAGGCTATTTTCTCTTGTGCTTCTCTACGATGTAACATGGCAGCTAAAGATAGCGAGGGGTACCAAAGATAAACCTCACATACAAAGTAACACAGTTACAAGAGGAAAATAAAAGGAAACTTTTTACAAGAATGGATAAGAAACCAAAACAGTTTCATTTTATTGCACCAACTTTATTCTTTCTAAAAAATCTAGCTAACAAAATGCTAGCAGATATTAAAATGGAACCTTTCAGAATAAAGATATGGGAGCTGCCAACGCTGACTTGCTTCACATCTGTCATATGTATCCTTCTTTGACTTATTTATTGAGAGGTCTCAGAAACCGGAAATAGTAGTAGTGAGGGAAATATCAGGATGATAGCATTTAAACATGCAGGTAGAACTTCTTCCTGACCCTGGTGGTGCCCCAGTTTCCCCAATAAATACACATACACTGAAAATAATGATTTAAAGTTCAGGCTACTTATCTTTTCTTATATATTCTAATCCATTCTACATTATTTTTTAGTGAAAAGAAAAAAGATGATAAACAGTTTGGTGCAACAGTCAGAATAGAAATGGCATGTACACTGCTAGCTCTTACAATGCAAATGAATGGTAAAATCTACAAATCACATCAACCAATAACAAATTCAACTTCTCTTAAGCCTAGATGTACTATTCAATTTGTCCTATACCCAACACAAGCTTTTACTATACTTTAAAAATATAATTTTTTATAAGGTTTTGGAGAGATAAAACTATAATCCTTCCACTTTATAAAACTCTAGTTAGGCCACATCTAGAGTATTCCGCCCAGTTCTGGTCACCAGTCCTCAGAAGGGATGTGCTGGAGCTGGAGAGAGTCCAAAGAAGGGCAACAAAATTAATAAGAGGATTAGAGGACCTCAACTATGAGAAACGACTACAAGCACTAAATGTATTCTCCCTGGAGAAGGGATGCTTGAGAGGGGACACAATAGCGATCTACAAATACCTCAATGGTGATTCCAGCATAGGAAAAAAGCTATTCAATTGCAAGGAGTGTAAGGGGACACTGGGCCACACAATGAGATTGGAGGAGAAGCGGTTTAACCTTAACCACTTTACCACCGGAGGATTTTGCTGTCTTCCGTCCAGGCCACTTTTTGCGATTCGGCGCTGTGCGACTTCAACTGACAATTGCGCGGTCGTGCGACGCCGTACCCAAACGAAATTTACGTCCTTTTTTTCCCACAAACAGAGCTTTCTTTTGGTGGTATTTGATCACCTGTGCGATTTTTACTTTTTGCGCTATAAACAAAAAAAGAGCGTTTATTTTGAAAAAATAACAATATTTTTAACATTTTTTTATATGAAATTCCCCCCAAAAAAGATGTAAAAACCAATTTTTTTAAAAATTTTTGGCCAATTTGTTTTATGCTACATATGTTTGGTAAAAAAAATCGCAATAAGCGTATTTTGATTGGTTTGCGCAAAAGTTATTGCGTTTACTAACAAAGGGAAAGATTTCTGTAATTTTTGGTGTTTTTTTTTAACGCGTAATGGCGGCGATCTGCGATTTTTTTTTGCGGGACTGCGACATTGCGGCGGACAGATCCTTGACTGACATTTTTGACACTTTTGGGGGTACCAGTGACATTACTGCAGTAATCAGTGCTATAAATATGCACTGTTACTGTAAAAATGACACTGGCAGGGAAGGGGTTAATTTTATTGGAGAGGGAGGGGTTAATGCATGCCTGGTGCTTACTGACGTGTAGGGGGGGAGGTGACTGTGTGAGTCATGGACAGATCGGATGTCCAGCTATGCTGAACAGTCCGATCTGTCACTCCCTGTCACTATGGAGATCCGCCCGCTGTGTTTACACACAGCGGGCGGATCTCCAGACTCGATCCCCGACGATCGGGTAAGAGCAGCGGCGATCGCCGCTGCTCCTCCCCTGGCCCGACTCCCGCTGTGAATGAAAACAGCAGGAGCGAGCCTCCGGCGGCGCGCAAGCGCCGCCCAGAAGGGGGAGTGTCTAACGACGTTAATACTACATCGCTGGACGATAACGAACCACTCTGCCGCAGTAGTATTACTGTGAGCGGTTCTAAAGTGGTTAAGCGACGCAGGGGATTTTTCGCTGTCAGGGTGACAAGGATGTTGAATCTTTCTTTTTTGCATAATTGGTGGTGTCAGTGAGGAGTATTGATATTTTAAAAAGACTCTTGGACGTGCATCTTAAATAACACAAATACAGGGACATTGGAAATAATTATTGACACTGATATGTACACCTACACAGGTTTAACTAGATGGAATATTGTCTTTATTCAACCTTACCTACTATGTAACTATGTTACTTTTTAAGATTGGGGAAGATTTTGAAGCCCTATCGGGTTTTATTCCTGTTTTTCCCTTTTAGGGACATTTGCTTTTACTTCCTGTCCAAGTGACAAATGTCTTCAATTCAAAAATAAGGAGAAATCTGTCTGACAGACAATCAACAGCAACAAAACACCTTTTTAATATAGTGGGGTAAAACTATAACCTTCATCATTTCAACCTCTGTGTGGATACTACCTAAAAGTGAGGAGACATCCTCCAGTAAAAACCCAACAAGGCTATTTATTTACTTAACCCATGGGTGCTCAACTTGTGTCCCCTCCAGCTTTTGCATAACTACAAGTTCCATGAGGCATTGCAAGGCTGACAGTTACATGCATGACTTCCAAAAGCAGAGGCATGATGGGAATTGTAGTTCTGCAACCACAAGTTGAGCACCCATGACTTAACAGATCCAAAAGTGAAAACAATAGTTATACTTTTACTTCATGTTCCTTTTGATCAAGTTAGGAATTCCTGCAGATTTGGTTGGAGTTAGAAATGTAGTTGTAGTGCTCACCCACTTGAAAAATTCTAGTACCAGTCAATGAAAATATGAAATTGGCCACTGAAGTTATTCTAATCCAGTGTTGTTTTAAGGGATAATTGTGATTTCTGCCTAGTCTGGAAAACCCAACTCCTATACCAGTCAAATGCCTGGCCTTAGCATTACACTAACAAGATCAGACATTAAGACATTAGAGCCACGCAAGACTCAAATAGCCTGAGAGGCTTAACAAGACTGTTCACTCTGTATCATTACACACAGTATCAAAAGCCGGGACGGCAGACCAATCTGTAATCATAGCAGTTTGATTCTAGATGTATAGCAGCTGCTCTCTCTGGTCTATTCTACAGAACAGGAAACTCTTCTCCTATTTATTCCTGTTACTGTAAATTAACTTGCTGGCCAATTAGGGGGAAAACATTGTTATGGGGTTGCATCAGTAAGATTGAGCATTGGCAGATTCCACTGCTCATCATTCCGAGTGAGACGTGTGCCCATCTAAGTATGTTCATAGTAGTGAGTTCTAGTCAATCTGCAGTTTTGGTGAAAAAAATGGCAAGACAAATATCTGTTCATTTTCATACATTGTTTTAATAAATGGTCTCTTCAAAAAGACCCTATGTGGTTAGGTAGTGTATACACTATACCACTGCCAATAAATCCCACAAACTGTATTCTCCACATAGAGTATGTAAAACTGAGTATGTATAAATTTTAAATTAGTATTGAAACTAGATCCTCAACATTATAACAATCCTCAAACATCCGCTAAACACAAAATTGTGGTATTAAATTTCCAAACTAGAAAACCACACATTTTATGATGGAATAATCGTGTCAGATGAGCAGTCAGAGTTCTTCCCTTCTAGTGTGCAATTCCTGTAATTTGGTCATAAAAGTGATATTCCTGAAGACAACCCAGAATTTTGATTCTATGGCGTATTTACTCTATATTTAAAGTTTTCCATTTTCTACAAAAATAACGTAAACCACCAAAGTTGTAGATTTCTGCCACAAATTAGGTCTTTTGTGAATTGAACAAAATATTTGGGAACAGATTTCTGCTTATTCTTTAAGTTAACCGAACAAAACTAAATGTTTCCATTGTGCATCTGATAACAATCCTTGGTATTTTTGGATTGGTTGACTGAAATGCTTAAGACAGTCAACTGCAAAACTATAAAATGTTCACTATAAAATAGTCATGGAAACAACCGTGCTAACCCGTCAGATATTGCACTATTAGTGCTGACCTCAATGAGAACTGACCTTTAGTTAACTGATAGCTTACATTACACAAATTTGTAGTGCGGCTGTTCTCCAGGATGCCTTAGAATAATGGGACCCAGTTCCTTTGGTGGAAATAAACTGACTGATTACCTTTTTAACTAGCCCTCTTGGAGATTTAGGTTGTAGTGGTATCTTGATCACTGACTTGTAGGGCAGGAGAGCTGAGAAGGTTCTTGTGGTATTTTCTCTTTCAGTCAGTCAGTTATTACATCCAGTGCAATTACTCTGTTTTCATCAAGTTAGCATATTCAGGAGCCTCTGAATTGGGAAGATTCCAGCATTGTTCATTCTCCTAGGGTAAAAGTCCTAATGAACTCAAGGCAGCTTAGCAACACATTCGCCTCGGGCCTGAGTCCAGGACAAGGAAATGTGCTAAATATTTAAAGTGGGGGAGCATGGCCAACTTCCAGCATGTGAGCAGCGTTTTACTGGAGCTCCATTCTGCCCGACCAGATCCTTCAGTGATCCTGTTGACCCTGCTGCTCCTAATCAGCCGTCTCTGCCTCTCTAGCCTGCCGAAACATACAGAGCAGATTGAGAGATGGTGAAGATAGGGAATGCCAGCTACACCAGGCTTCAAGCTTCCTATATTCTCCTGCACTGAACAGCAAGATAGCGCCGATCCACCTCGGGTCTTGGGGGATGTACAGCCATCATCTGCTGCTGATTCACGGATTGCATCTGCACTGGGTAAGTCCCTGGAAATCCCCCACCTGGGCTAGCTGATCTGCCATTATATTCTCCTGCTGAGGACAATGAACCAATCCCCCAGCAATATTGCCCCCACAGTAACCCCAAATGAGCTGACTTTATTGCAAATCATGGAGGCTATTCAGCACTGCCAGGCCTCTCTGACTACGCAAATAGATTAACTCCCGATGGATTTGTCATTCCTGAAGCAAGACGTTCATTATCTCAGGCATAGGGTCACTAATACTGAACAGCACATTGGTGATTTAGAAGATGTCACACGTCCTTTGCACACATCTGTTACTGACCTGCAAAAAAGCCAAGATGCCACTAGGCACAACAATCTCTGCATTTTGGGGTTTCCGGAAGGCTCTGAAGGTGAAAAATCTGAATCCGATTTTGGTCACTACTCAGGATTCCGAGTCAACTGGGAAAAATCCCTCCTGCATCAGTTGGACCAAGATGCCTCAATCTCTCTACCACCAATGTGTCCATTAAAAGTTGTTATAACCTCCCGTTATTTAGGTATTATAGTTAAACAGCTCCTTATATATTTAGAATAATTTGGACCCGCTCATTAATAAACTTAAAAGCACCTTAACCACTTAAGGACCCGGCCTATTTCTGCCACTTGATGTTTACAAGTTAAAATATTTTTTTTTTTTGCTAGAAAATGACTTAGAACCCCCAAAACTTATATATATTTTTTAGCAAAGACTCTGAAAAATAAAATGGCGGTTGTTGCAATATTTTTTGTCATGCGGTATTTGCACAGCAGTCTTTCAAACACCATTTTTAGGGAAAAAATAAATTTTACTGCATTTAAAAAAAACTCAGCAGTAAACTTAGCCCAATTTTTTTCTAGACTGTGAAATATAATGTTATGCCGAGTAAATATATACCCAACATGTCATGCTTCAAAAGTGCCAATGCTTGTTGAATGGCGACAAACATTGGTAATTAAAAATCTCTATAGGCGAAGCTTTAAAAAAGTTCTACAGGTTACCAGTTCAGAGTTACAGAGGTCTAGGGCTAGAATTATTGCTCTCACTCTAATGATCACGGTGATACGTAACATAAATGGTTTTAACACCGTTTACATATGTGGGCACGACTTGCTTATGCGTTCGCTTCTGTGCGCAAGCTCGGAGGGACGGGGTTCTTTACATTTTTTTTTTCTTATTTATTTTACCTTTTATTTTTTATTTTTACACTGTTCCTTTAAAAAAAAAATTTTAATCACTTTTATTCCTATTACAAGGAATGTAAACAGGTCCTCTTTAGGCCTCTCTCACACGGGCGTTCCGTATGTCCGTATATCACCCCATCCGTTTGTGGGTGATATACGGACATAATGCATGTCAATGGGATTGCGGATGTCAGCGGATAACCATCCGCTGACATCCAATTTGCGTCCTTTCAGTTCTGTTCCGTTTTTTGGAACGGAACTGAACCCTATTTTTTCTTCCATTTAAAAAACGGAAAGGACGCAAAATCAGATGTCAGCGGTGTCATCCGCTGACATCCGCAATCCCATAGACATACATTATGTCCGTATATCATCCGCAAACGGATGGGATGATATGCGAACATACGGACTGGATGACACAAGTGTCATCCGTGTCCATAAAAAAAAAAAAAAAGTGCCGGAGCGGATCACAATATGGTCCGCTCCGTGTGAAAGAGGCCTTAATGTGAGATCTGGGGTCAAAAAGAAATCAGATCTCACATCTACACTACAAAGAAAGAAAAAAATATTTCATTTTTTTTTCATCATGAAAAAATGGGCCCTTTAAAGCCATTGGGAGGAAGTGATGTATGAGGTCACTCCGGTTCCCCCAAGGCCATAGAGTCGAATGGGGGCCAGCTTCCCCTCACTCAACTTCCTGCCTAGGACTCGATTGGACCGGATTGTTTTCCTCACTACCGACGGCTCCAGTATCCAGTAAGCTGGAAAAATTACCAGGAAGCAGTGTTGGTGGGGGGGGGGGCACCTTTCCTGCTGCCCATAAAAGTGATCTGCCACTGGAACCACTTTTTTGAGAAAGAGGACCACCCGCCCTGTAAAAAAATACAGAAGTTATGGCACTATCTGCTGCCATAACCCCAGTCTTGAATGTCAAAGTAGGAATGTATAATTGCGGCGGGCGGCCCGGAAGTGGTTAAAGACTTGGTCCACTCTCCCTCTGATTCTACTGGGCAGGATAAATATTTTTTAAATTATATTCCTGCCATGTTTCCTCTACACACTGAGTAATTCTCCGGTATAAATCCCTGAACGTAGATTCTAAGAGATTGACCCCATTCTTACTTCTTTTATTTGGTGAGGCAAAGCTGTTAGGATTGCTAAAGATATGCTGCAATTGCCTATTCTGGAAGGAGGCCTGGCACTTCCTAACATGCAAACCGATTATATTGTTTCACAATTGGCCCACGCCCACTGGTGGTTTTACCCAGAAGTCAATAACGCTGCCACTGCTTTGGAAGCTGCTATCCTTACTTCCTATGAGTCCCTGTAGAATTTGCTTCATTGTCAATCCACAAAGAGCAGGGATAGTACAAGTATCTTATCCATGACACTCCGGATCTTTAAGCTCTCCAGACTGCTCCGATCAGGTGCGAATGCTATGTTCTCCCCTAATGCTCCATTATGTAATAACCAGTGTCTGCAGGAATTCTATCAAAGGACAGACGGAGCATTTTGGTTCAAAAAGGGAGTGAAACTAATCTCCCACCTGTTTGTCGAAAATACCTTCTGTTACTTTGCATAATTCTGTAGAGATTTTAATCTCCCTCCCACAGCTTACTTTCGATATCTCCAACTGCAACATACGGCTGCAGTGCAATTTAGTCACTGTGACATTTCTATACACGCCTCCCCCTTAGATTGACTGTTGACTGACCCTTCTCTTTCCAAACTAATCTTTACATACTATGCATCTCTTTCACATTCCACAACTGACAGACTTATTTGCACGGAACTTAAGTGGCGCTCAGATATACCAGATCTCACAAAGGAAATCTGGCAGGAAACTCTCCCGTTACAGTTCCCTGCGGTTATTTCAGCTAGAGATAAAGTTATTCAGACCAAATTTTTATATAGATCTTACTATACTCCATGTTTCCTTTATACGCCCTCCGCCATATATTCTAGATGCTCCCTAGCAGAGGGCACATATGTTATATGATGTGGGAATGTCAGCCAGTAAGAACGTTTTGGTCGGAAGTCACCGATTTTACTAGTTATGTTACCCAAATACCCAATATCTGTAATGCTTTAAGGTGTCTCTTTGGACATATTGATGATTAATCTCTTTCTCAAAACACACAACTTCTTATACTTCTAATTATGTTTTATGCTAAAAAATCCATCATTATGCAACGGAAATCCACAACCCCCCCCCCCCCCACTATACCATTTTGGCTTACACTTATTAATGAAGCTCTCCCATTATACAAATTAACGTATGAGGCTAGAGGCTGCCCCCTTAAATTCAATAAAGTTTGGAATCCATGGGTGGGTTCGGACCGCACTATAACCTCTAATACTTAAGTCATTAACCAAACATAAGGACCATTTGTAACTCCCTCTTTCACTCTTCTCTGACTAAATGTAATTCCATATACTAATGTTTTGATACCTTGATCCCTCCTCTTTTTCATCTGTGATTGAATATAAGATGTATGTTTACTATTTCCTTATTGATTCATTTACAATGAATGGACGTGTTCTTTAATACATACAGTGATATTTGAGTGTTGTTGTTGTTGAGTGTTGTTGTTTTAATGCCATTTGAATGTATATGGAGTAAAAAGAATGCACAGTACTATTAATATGTATTGCTATTAAATGAGGGGCTCCGGTCTTTGGGTCCCGCAATCAATGACTACCAAGGATGCCGGCCGATGCAGCGGTTGAAATACTGCTGAAGGGGTTAAGGTCTGGCGGAGGTACGAAATAAATACGAGTGACGTGACCGCGCAATCACGCGCTCCGTTGAAGTCCTCTGATGAAACGCGTTAGGCGGTGACTTGTGCGGTCACCCAGGCAACGGTACGCTGTACGGCAGCTTCCGCTATGATCGGGAACTTCCGGAACGCTGACGAGCAGACGGGAGACCGGTAAGCGGCCGGCAGAGTCTGTGGTGCCGATACCATTTGATTATATGCTGTTTTCTGATCTTTTTGATGTGAGTGTAATGGGTGAGGGGGGGAGAACTGAATAAAGAAGTGCATTTTGTATAAAGTGGTACTTCTCTATGTGCCTTTTTGCGGTTATCACCTTTTTATCTTTTTTTTACCTTTTTATGAGGTTATCACAGCCGTGAGTAGGGCTCTCAGAGCTCAAATATCTGGATGGTCCGGACGTGATTATACTATCCTTGCAGGCTCATATTGCAGAGGGATCTGGTAAGCGTGTACACTTTGGGTGTTTTACACGTGGTGAGGTGGAGGGACACAGTGTCAACTTTTGTTCCATACCGGAGATATATCCCTCACTGGGACCCCGCAAGAACTCGGTTTGTGACTGACTTTTCCACTATTGGACTGTTTCTCTATTTTATGTGTGACACATGTGATTTTAGAGATATTTATTTATTCAGACTGAGTTTTGACTATGGTCATAGCGCTGCTTGTGCATATTGATTAAGATCCTAATGATTGATACGCACCTTTTATTGATATTTGAGTGTCGTTTGCTCTATTTTCCTTTGGTTATGTTATTTTATATATTTTATTTTATGTTTCATAAAGTTAGCCGTTTTTTTTTTTTCTTTTTTAGTGTACATCTACTTGTGAGATCTGAGGACTTTTTGACCCCAGTTCTCACAATAAAGAGGTCCTGTCATGGCTATTTCTATTACAAGGAATGTTTACATTCCTTGTAATAGGAATAAAAATGATTATTTTTTTTTTTTAAACTGTGTAAAATAAAAAATAATAAATAAAATAAATAGGAAAAAAATTAAAGCGCCCTGTCCCTGTTAGCTCACAGGCATAAGCGAATGCATACGGAAGCCCCACCCACATATGTAAACGGTGTTCAAACCACACATGTGAGGTATCGCCACGATCGTTAGAGCAAAAGCAATCATTTGAGCCCTAGACCTTCTCTGTAACTCTTAGCTGATAACCTGTAGAAATTTTTAAATTGTCGCCTATGGGATTTTTAAGCACCAAAGTTTGTCGCCATTCTGCGAGCGTGCGCAATTTTGAAGCATGACATGTTGGGTATCTATATATTCGGCGTCAAAAATAGGCTTGGTCTTAAAGTGGTTAATCTTCTACAACTGCCATGATGCTGCACATGTGATCAATTATGACGCCAGCCATTGGATGGTTTGACAGGTCGTTGAGAGCACAACGAATGGGGGTGTTACGTTCCCGGCATGAGCCGGAAATATAACAGTTTTTTTAAATGGTTAAATGGATGGGTTTACCCCTAGCACTGATCATCAGGCCACCAAATCCTGGTGATTGGCTAAATTGGTAAATATTCATAATACAAACTGTTACTTTTTTATCACAGCTTGCTGGAACATGCCAAATCCTTCTACAAGCTACCTGTAAGTAGGTACTTCTTCTAAGGCTGGGTTCACACTTATGCGAATAGGATGCATCCCCGCATCCAATTCGCATGACAGGAGACTGTGACCTGCTTTTAATAGAGCTGGTTCACACTCCTCCGGGGCGGCTGAGGAGCGAATTGCACAGGGGTCCTGTGCATCTTTGGCTCTATTTCAGGTCCAAATTCAGGCAAAATTTGGGCCTGATTCATCCCTGAAATGGAGAACAGGGATGCACTGAACCCCCTGCTGTGAGCCACATGGGAATCAAGTGTGAACTCATCCAGAATGTTTTTTTTTTTCCTACCTGGCCGGTGAGAATTGGATTTGGTGTCAATTTGGAACTATAATAGATACAATATAAATCAATTCATACAAAGTTAAAGATTCACCATTCACTAATTCATCTTTCTAACTTGATCCCTCTATATAATTCTATTAGTTTCAAACTTTTGCCTTCAGGGCTTCCTCTGAGCCTTGCCTTTTTTTTGAAATTCTCTCCCATGTAGGTTTTGGCACTTGTATTTCCTATTTGGTTTTGGCCAGAAAAATAACATCTTTCAAAAGAAGTCAACATGAGTTTACTCAGCTTAAAATGGTTGTAAGTAGGTTTTAAAGTGCAATGCACTTTAATTCCAGAATAAACAATTATAGGTTTCTTATGTGCCATACACACAGCATACTTAGAAAAAGTAAAAAAATATTTCTTACCTTGTAGATGCTTTTTAGGAGAAGGAGCCTGGCTGACTACAAGCATTTGTGAACAAATTCAGTTTGATCTGTCCCAATAGAAAGGCTTAGGACAGGCTCAGTTTCATCTCAATAACATATGATGCATGAAACCCGGCGTTTAAATATTTAACCCTTTATTAGGATAGTGTTCAAATCTAGTTTACAACTGAAAATAAAGATCTGAAAGCACAGTACAGACAGGGATAATTATGGCAAATACATCTCCATAGACAAAAGAGAGCAAAGGCAGCACCACATCCAGCTTAAAATCTAGATGTTAATTTATAAATTCATGAGAAGAAATAACATGAAATGCACTCACAGTTCAAAGAACAATTCAGCAGACGCACATGTGCTTAGACTGGACTGCACCCAGGGAGGGGGATCATGCTCTGCTTCAGTATGTCACAGTACATGTTGGCAATCATGGTTCCCTCAATGAACTGTAGCTCTCCAGTGTCGGCAGCACTCATGCAGCCCTAGACCATGACACTCCCACTGCCATGCTTGACTGTAGGCAAGACACACTTGTCTTTGTACTCCTCACCTGGTTGCCACCACACACGCTTGACGTCATCTGAGCCAAATAAGTTTATCTTGGTCTCATCAGACCACAGGACGTGGTTCCAGTAATCCATGTCCTTAGTCTGCTTGTCTTCAGCAAACTGTTTGTGGGCTTTCTTGTGCATCATCTTTAGAAGAGGCTTCCTTTTGGGACGACAGCCATGCAAACTAATTTGATGCAGTGTGCAGCGTATGGTCTGAGAACTGACAGGCTGACCCCCCCCCTCCTTTCAACCTCTGCAGCAATGCTGGCAGCACTCATCTGTCTATTTCCCAAAGGCAACCTCTGGATAGGACACAGAGCACGTGCACTCAACTTCTTTGGTTGACCATGGTGAGGCCTGTTCTGAGTGGAACCTATCCTGTTAAACTGCTGTATGGTCTTGGCTACTGTACTGCAGCTCAGTTGCAGGGTCTTGGCAATCTTCTTATAGTCTAGGCCATCTTTATGTAGAGCAACAATTCTCAGAGAGAGGTGCCATGTTGATCTTGCAGTGACTAGTATGAGAGAGTGAGAGCGATAACAGCAACTTTGACACACCTGCTCCCCATCCACACCTGAGACCTTGTAACACTAACAAGTCACTTGACACTGGGGAGGGAAAATGGCTAGTTGAGCCCATATTGAACATGTTCACTTAGGGGTGTACTCACTTTTGTCTAGACAATAAGGGGTGTGTGTTCAGTTATTTTGAGGGGACAGCAAATTTACACTGTTATACAGCTGTACACTCACTACTTTACATTGTAGCAAAGTGGCATTTCTTCAGTGTTGTCACATGAAAATATATAATAAAATATTTACAAAAATGTGAGGGGTGTACTCACTTTTGTGAGATACTGTATGTATTCTTACCAACCAAAATGCAACTGATCCAATGCCTGTTGTAACCACACCTTATTATTACAGTGCCTTGCGAAAGTATTCGCCCCCTTGAACTTTTCGACCTTTTGCCACATTTCAGGCTTTAAACATAAAGATATAAAACTGTAATTTTTGTGAAGAATCAACAACAAGTGGGACACAATCATGAAGTGGAATGACATTTATTGGATATTTCAAACTTTTTTAACAAATAAAAAACTGAAAAATTGGGCGTGCAAAATTATTCAGCCCCCTTAAGTTAATACTTTGTAGCACCACTTTTGTTGCGATTACAGCTGTAAGTCGCTTGGGGTATGTCTCTATCAGTTTTGCATATCGAGAGACTGACATTTTTGCCCATTCCTCCTTGCAAAACAGCTCAAGCTCAGTGAGGTTGGATGGAGAGTGTTTGTGAACAGCAGTTTTCAGTTCTTTCCACAGATTCTCGATTGGATTCAGGTCTGGACTTTGACTTGGCCATTCTAACACCTGGATATGTTTATTTGTGAACCATTCCATTGTAGATTTTGCTTTATGTTTTGGATCATTGTCTTATTGGAAGACAAATCTCCGTTCCAGTCTCAGGTCTTTTGCAGACTCCATCAGGTTTCCTTCCAGAATGGTCCTGTTTTTGGCTCCACCCATCAATTTTAACCATCTTCCCTGTCCCTGCTGAAGAAAAGCAGGCCCAAACCATGATGCTGCCACCACCATGTTTGACAGTGGGGATGGTGTGTTCAGGGTGATGAGATGTGTTGCTTTTACGCCAAACATAACGTTTTGCATTGTTGCCAAAAAGTTTGATTTTGGTTTTTATCTGACCAGAGCACCTTCTTCCACATGTTTGGTGTGTCTCCCAGGTGGCTTGTGGCAAACTTTAAATTACACTTTCTATGGATATCTTTAAGAAATGGCTTTCTTCTTGCCACTCTTCCATAAAGGCCAGATTTGTGCAGTCTACGACTGATTGTTGTCCTATGGACAGAGTCTTCCACCTCAGCTGTAGATGTCTGCAGTTCATCCAGAGTGATCATGGGCCTCTTGGCTGCATCTCTGTTCAGTCTTCTTGTATGAGCTGAAAGTTTAGAGGGACGGCCAGGTCTTCGTAGATTTGCAGTGGTCTGATACTCCTTCCATTTCAACATTATCGCTTGCACAGTGCTCCTTAGGATGTTTAAAGCTTGGGAAATCTTTTTGTATCCAAATCCGGCTTTAAACTTCTCCACAACAGTATCTCTGACCTGCCTGGTGTGTTCCTTGCTCTTCATGATGCTCTCTGCGCTTTAAACGGACCTCTGAGACTATCACAGTGCAGGTGCATTTATACGGAGACTTGATTACACACAGGTGGATTCTATTTATCATCATTAGTCATTTAAGTCAACATTGGATCATTCAGAGATCCTCACTGAACTTCTGGAGAGAGTTTGCTGCACTGAAAGTAAAGGGGCTGAATAATTTGCACGCCCAATTTTTCAGTTTTTTATTTGTTAACAAAGTTTGAAATATCCAATAAATTTAGTTCCACTTCATGATTGTGTCCCACTTGTTGTTGATTCTTCACAAAAAATTACAGTTTTATATCTTTATGTTTGAAGCCTTAAATGTGGCAAAAGGTCGCAAAGTTAAAGGGGGCCGAATACTTTCACAAGGCACTGTATATAATGGGCCTTCATCATTTATTAAATCAGTTAAAAGATCTCTATAATAATAAATACATAGATGTTAATATAGGTTGAAATGAAAATGACAAATTACTTTATATATATTGTTAAAGAGAAAGTGAGTGGAAATTTAACAATATAAGAAATAGATGCTAATAAGATGCTAATCCCCTGTATGCGCCCCCAGGCATATATGACAAAAGTATGCCTCTTACTGCAATGCATGTAAGTGAGGACTTTGATTAACTCCATAGAAATATTTTTTGAAAACTATACATTGTGTTTTTTGTGACTGATGTGAAACTGATGACAGTATTTATTTAAGATTACCAGAATGTGATACACCTGCTGTTGGTCCTGAGGAAGCAAATTGCGAAATGCGTCGACCGACCAGCAACAAGGATATACTTACTTCAATCAATGGATTGAATGTAGATAGGTGTTCACATATATACTCTATAAGGAGATTGTTATCACATAATCTGTAGTTCTTTAAAAGTAGTCGTGTTGGGCACCTACTATGTTTAAATGTTGTAAAATAAAAGATGATTTTTTAAATATAACACATCTGCCTCTTGTTAGTGCCATTAAAATCCACTACAAGCCAGACTGTGTCCTGCAAACGCTTTGCATACATATCGATATATATTAGAATGTGGTAAAGGTTTGTTCCCTTTTTTGTTTTGAAGTGTAACAAATTACTTGAAGTGATATGGAAGGACAAAAGGATTGTTTTCGTTCTGTCTTCCATTTACACAGATACGACAGTCCAAATCACACCGGCAACTGGTGTTGTTGAGAAGCCCCTCTGTGTCCATAACTACAACCTTAACATGGGAGGGATGGACTTCAACGACCAAATGATGGTGCCGCACTTAATTGCCCGTAATGCCAGACGCTGGTACAAAAAAGTGTCTGTATACTTTATCCAATTGGCTCTGCTGAACGTTTATGTGCTATACAAAGTGTCAGGAAGAAGTGGATCCTTCCTAAAATTCCAGGAAGAGATCATCACAGCCCTTCTTAATCCAGAAGGTGCTGTGGTCCAAATGTATAATCCAGATGCAGTGACCTGGCTGCATGAGAGGCATTTTCCGTATGTCCTCCCTGGTACCCCTACCCAAAGAGCAACCCAAAGAAGATGTTCTGGCTAAAGAAAACGCAGATCCCTCCTGTCCTGGTCTGTCCTGGTCAACCTGGTCTCTAGGGGAGTATTAGTAAAGGTACAGCATGGCACAGTCTAGGGCACACTTTCACGTAGGGTCTGGATAGATGTTGGAAGGCTATAGAATTTTGAGAGACCCTAGCCTGGAACATTTAAAGTTTTTTTACAGTTACAATAGAAGTAAAAAAAAAAAGGAAAAAAAATAAAACATTTAAAAATAAAAAAGCCAAAAATAGTTGTTGTTCTATTGTGGTAATTTTCTGTTCTTACTGTTTTACTGTACTTTATAATATACTGCTGTACTGTAATGTTGCATTGTTCCTGTTTCTCATTGTTAACCATAGTTTTCTTTGCAGATACCACCATTCTACTGTTTAACTGCACTGTAAATATTATATTGTAATGTTTTATTGTTACTGTGTTTTATTGTTAACCATTATTTGCTTTGCAGGTACACTCATCAGCTGCAGCACTGATCTTTGTATCCTGACAGCATTCGCTTTCACCACTGCAGTTAAAAAAAGAGCATATATGGCGAAGCATAGGGGATGGGGTGGACACAGAGGGCGTATCTCCCCTATGCTTCGCCATATATTTTTTAACACTTTTCTTGGCAGAGATTTCTTCATCCACATCGATCAATGTGACTGCAGGAGTCCATTAGGTTCTCTTTTTTCGTTCAGCCCACAGGCTGCATGAAAAAAAAGAACTTTACAATATATGCCCAACAAGGACCAGCTACGTACTGGTACATCGCTGGACTTTGAGTGTCCATACCGGGATGATGCCTGCAGGTTTATGCATTATCTTGGTACCATTTTTTTCAGTCAGCGGTCGACTTTCATGTAAAAGCAATCCTAGCGGCTAATTAGCTGCTCGATTGCTTTTACAAGCAGTGGGAGGGGACATCACCTCTCCCACGCCTTCCACGGTTTTCTTGGGTGCTCCTGTTTCACCAGGTAACAGAGAATACAGCCGGTGGTTCCGTCAGCTGACCAAAGATTAATTGGAGACCGAAATGGCTCCAATCATCTCTATGGCCTAAGATACCAGAAGCTACGAGCATTTTATCACTTTTTTGCTGGATATAAACAGCGCCATTTTTAAATTGGAAAAGAATCTTATTACACCGATCTTGGTGTGGTCAGATGCTTTAAGGGCAGAGGAGAGATCTAGAGTCCAAAAGACCCCAATTTTTCAAAAAAATAGTGCCTGTCACTACTTATTGCTATCATATGTGATAGTTACATTCCCTGTCATAACAATAAAAGCGAGAAAAAATATATATGAAAGGGAAAGTGTAAAAATAAAATAAAAAAGCAAAATAAATAATAATAAAAAAAATATATATTAAAGCACCCTTGTCCCTCTGTGTTTGCGTGCAAAGGCGAACGCAAGCATCGGTCTCGTGTCGTATGTAAACCAGCAATTGCACCATGCATGTGAGGTATCACTGCAGGGCAGTAATTCTAGCAGTAGACATCCTCTATAAATCTAGTAGTAACCTGTAAAGGCTTTTAAAAATGTACGTAGTTTGTCGCCGCTGCACAGCCATGCGCAATTTTAAAGCATGTCATATTTGGTATCTATGTACTTGGCATAAGATCATTTCTTACCAAACAATTGGGCAATAAATTGTGTTTTTGTGCATTAGATTTCAGAAAGTGTTTTTTTTTTTCAAAAAAATTGCGTTTGGAAAAATGTCTTCGCAAATACTGTGTGACAAAAAAAATTGCAACACCCACCATTTTATTCTGTAGGGTCTCTGCTTTAAAAATATATAATGTTTTGGGGTTCAAAGTAATTTTCTAGTAAAAAAAAAAAAATTTCATGCAAACAAAAAGTGTCAGAAAAGGCTTGATCTTCAAGTGGTTAGAAGAGTGGATGATGTGTGGCAAAAGCTTCTAATATTGAGCATAAAATGGACAAAGGACAGTCTTAATACCCCCCACATTTCTCTGTTTTGGAAAGTCACAGTTTCGGAGGCCATGAAGTTCCAAGATAGCATAGTAGATACCCCATGGTATTTTGCTAACAGGCATAGTGAGTATTTTGCAGCTCTCATTTGTTTTAAATAATAAAGAAAGAAAAGGAAAAGGTATTTTTTCTCTTTTTTTCAATTTTCAAAACTTTGTGACAAAAAGCGAGATCTGCAAAATACTCAACATGCCTCTCAGCAAATAGCTTGGGGTGTCTACTTTCCAACTAGGGGTCATTTGGGGGAGGGGTTTGTGCTATCTTGGCATTTCATTGCCTCCGAAACTGTGATAGGTAGTGAGCAGTGAAATCAACACCCTTAGAAACCCTGAATACCATGATTGATTTTTGGGGTCCTGTACGCGGCTAGACTCCCAAAAAGTCTCACACATGTAGTATCCCTATACATGTCTCACACATGTAGTATCCCTATGCTAGGAGAAGCAGCAGAATGTATTTTGAGGTGTAATTTCACATATACTCATGGCATGTTTGAGCAATATATCATTTAAGTGACAACTTCGTGTAAAAAAAAAAAATAATAATTAGTAATTTTTCCCCGAAAACTTGGGGCAAAAAATAAAATATTCCATGGACTCAACATGCCTCTCAGCAAACCGCTTCGGGTGTCTTCTCTCCAAAATGGTTTGTGCAATCTTGATATTTCAGGGCCTCTGAAACTGTCATAGGTAGTGAGGAAGTGAAATGAGCAGTTTACACCCTTAGAAAGCCTGAAGGCGGTGATTGGTTTTCGGGGTCCTGTACATGACTTGACTGCCACAAAGTCTCACACATGTGGTATCCCTGTACTCAGGAGAAGCAGAAGAATGTTTTTTTGGGTGTAATTCCACATATACCCATGGCATGTGTAAGCAATACATAATTTCAATGACAACATTGTGTGTTTTTCTTTGTCATTTTAAACACTTGTGACAAAAAAATTAAATATTCAATGACTCAACATGCTCTTTCAGCAAATTCCTTGGGGTGTCTACTTTCCAAAAAGGGGTAATTTGGGGGGTTTTGTACTGCCCTGCCATTTTATCAAGAAATGAGATAGGCAGTCAGAAAGTAAAAGCTGCGTAAATTCCAGTATATACACCATAGTTTGTAGATGTTATAACTTTTGCACAAACTAATACATTTACGCTTTTTGAGATTTTTTTTATCAAAGACATACATTTTGTTTGGGTACAGCATTGCATGACTGCAAAATTACCAGTTAAAGTGGCGTTGTGCCAAATTGCAAAAAATGACCAGGTCATTAAGGGGGTAAAACCTTCCAGTCCTTAAGTGGTTAATACTGGGTGCAGGGGCATAGGTAATGGCATGCAGTTCTCAGGGTGAGTATAAGTTGTTTAGCGTAGATTAGAAGAAAAGACATGCCCATGTGTATAGAAAGTTGCATTGGAGTTTGGGAGAGGGTGGGTTATAATCAGGTTTTGATCAGGCATTACATTTTTATAGATACACAGTTAACGGTTTTGGTGTAGTATAAGAAAGGTTGGGGGGAGGGAGGAAGAGAAAGGCAAAAGAAGAGAAAAAAAAGGGGGAAGGATGGGGAGGGATAATGTCTCTTACTCCCCTTCCATAGGTTGTAGTGATTAAGTGCAGACCCCTCAAGGGTGTGGGTAATGAATGGGGGGGGGGGGGCAGTATAGGGTGAAGGTCTGAAGGCTGGGAATGTAAGATTAACTTGAAGTAAAGCTGAGTAGGAAGTGGCCAGGGTATGGAGTATAATCGTCCTGTAGTTAAAGTTGAGTGGGGGGGGGAGTAGTCAGTCGGGTGAATTCTGGAGTCGGCTGAAAGGGGGTCCAACGCTAAAGCTATGTAGGTCATTTCCTCCATCTTAGCTATTTTATGAAGACTAGTAAGCCATTCCTTTTTTTTGGGGGGGGGGGGGTGCATGGCTAATGACTTATAATAGATTTTATGTGGTAAGAAGGAATGGTGTGAGAGGAATTGGGCTGGGGGATGGTCCAAGTCATAGGTAGTCACGAGTGAAATGATGTGGTGCACCTCGGTCCAAAAGGCTTAAATACGTGGGCATGGCCACCAAATCACAGAGTCTATATTATACATTACTGTGTCATATATTCATATCACAGTTGTTTTGTATTTGTTTTAACATTAGTCTTTGTTTTATACTACTATATGTTCATGAGTTGTTTCCTTTCAGACCCTTGTGAAATCCACTCAGAAAACCAAGGATGACAAAGCACAGACAAGAATAAATATTCCAGCAAGGGACTTGGATTATGAGGATTTGAGTGCAGATATTGCAGCTCTTTTACAGCAGGTGAATTAATTTTTAAACACAAATAAATTAATTCCGTTTTAACTCATGTGCCCTAAGAAACTAATCTAGAGCTTTCTTACAGCTTGCAAAATAATTTGTTTGCTCTCTCTGTACTATTGATTTGAAATAAAAAATTATAAATGCTAAAAGAATGCCAATATTTTTTGAGCTACAAAACCTCACCAAATGTAAAGCTTTTTTAGATATGCAATATATATGTTTAGTAATGTATGTGAGCATGTTGTTTATGGAAAGAAATTATCTGTACTCAGAAATGGCCATCCTGAGGAATATGGAGAAAAAAGTAATATTTAACAGCAAACAGTATATTTTATAAAATAAAGGTGTATATAGTTGTAATTTGGTTTTGTATGAGAATTCTTAGAAAAATAATATTTAGCTTTCAGAAAGGAAAAATTACCTAACTGATGTTATAAAATGCCCCTTTGTGCTAAACGGCCCTCACCACCATAATTTTTAAGGAATAATAAAGTCCACTTTTAGTAGTCACCAACAGATTTCCAGGAAGTATTTTTACTCGATCTAGTTCATATATTCCACATTACCCATGCTGTTTATATTACCAATGCCTCAGCAACATTAACTTTTATTGCCTATCTAACTTAGGTTAACAATGTAAAACTTGTAGGGTGCCACCAAATCCTAGATATTCACATCTATTAACTATTTATTAAAATTTATATTAGCACAAGCAATGTGCATACTTCTAGCAAACCCCACCGATTTAATATCAGAAACCTGCCCCCTTCACTTTCTTTATGCAACTTCTGCTTTGTAAAATCTGCTTTACTACCTAATGTGTTGGGAAGTGATTCAGGTACGTAGGCAATATAAAGCACAGTGTTGTTTGAACAGGGCCTGAGCAGTTCTTTCTGCTGCTTTTATTGTACCTTGTATTTATGAGTGGTGCTTCTACAGTGTATACTTGAACAAGGATGTTTTGCCTAACACTACCAAACCCAAAAAAATATAGTGAATGACGGATACTTTGGGTACCATCCAGGGAAGGACTAGGAACCTTTGGACTGGAAGAAATACCCAAACAGCCAGCCCTTTCACAACGGCAGATTTCTGTTGGCAAAGTAAAGTGAACCATGGACAAAATGTGCCATGGGACCCCACCAGGGTGGACATGGTGAAAGGTAGGTATTTCTAAAGTAGATGGATACAACTCAGCATAAGCTTAGGCATAAGCAATAAGCGGCTCTTGGCATTTGGTCACTAGACTTCTCAGAGCTGCAAAAAAAGTTCACACCAGAGGACATCCCTCAGTTAAATCATGTGATTGCAGGTCTGAACAAGATAGCTACAATATTTTACCAAAAGTATAGGGACGCCTGCCTTTACACGCACATGAATTTTTAATGGCATCCCAGTCTTAGTATGCAGGGTTCAATGGTGAGTTGGGCCACCCTTTGCAGCTATACCAGCTTCAGCCTTTCTGGGAAGACTGTCCACACGGTTTAGTATGGGAATGTTTGACCATTCTTCCAAAAGAGCATTTGTGAGGTCAGGCACTGATGTAGACGAGAAGGCCGTGCTCGCCTTCTCCACTCTAATTCATAGCAAAGGTGTTCTGTTGGGTTAAGATCAGGACTCTTTGCAGGCCCTTCAAGTTCCTCCACCCCTAACTCGCTCATTCATGTCTTTATAGACCCTGTTTGTGCACTGGTCCAAATCATTTGGTGGAGGGGAATTATGGTGTGGGGATGTTTATCAGGAGAGTGTGGGAACATTTGACCATTCTTCCAGAAGCGCATTTGTGAGGTCAGGCACTGATGTGGACGTGAAGGCCTAGTTTTCAATCTCGGCTCTAATTCATCCCAAATGTGTTCTATTGGGTTGAGGTCAGGACTCTGTGCAGGCCAGTCAAGTTCCTCCACCTCAAACTCACTCATCCATGTCTTCATGGCCCTTGTTTGTGCACTGTTGCACAGTCATGTTGGAACAAGAAGGGGCCATCCCACAATTCTTCCTACAAAGTTGGGAGCATGAAATTGTCCTAAATGTCTTGGTATGTTGACGTCTTACTAGTTCCCTTCACTGGAACTAAGGGGCCAAGCCCAACCCCTGAAAAACAGCCCCACACCATAATCCCCCCCCCCCCCCACCAAATGATTTGGAACAGTGCACAAAGCAAGGTCCATAAAGACATGGATGAGCGAGTTTGGGGGGGGGGGGGGAGGAACTTGGCTGGCTTGGTCCTGACCTCAACCTGATAGAACAGCTTTGGGATGAATTTGAGCGGACACTGTGTGCCAGGCCATAGGCACACTCCTAAACCTTGTGGACAGTCTTCCCAGAAGAGCTGAAGCTGTTATAGCTGCAAAGGGTGGGCCCTATCAACATTGAACCCTAAGAACTAAGACCGGGATTCTTTTAAAGTTCATGTGTGCGTAAAGGCAGGTGTCCCAATACATTTGGTAACAAAGTGCATATAATGGTATATGTCACCACATATTACTCACTAATCTTATTCTGGTTGATGTCTGGGTAGTGAAGTAACTCCATTCAGGGAAACCAACCCAGCATATTTTATTAGTAGCATCACTCGATGCGTGCATGCATGTAAAAAAAAGAAGGAAGACCAAGCGCTCCAGATAGTGTAAAACCAGATACAGTGATACCTCGGTTCACGAACAACTTGGTTCACGAACAGAAAAGTTCATAAAAATATGCTCCGGATCACGAACTCCGCTTCGGTTCACAAACAAGAGCCATGGCCATTTTAATGCTATTTCCAGGCTGTCACATGGTCGTGACTTCCTGTAGGAAGATCGTGGAGAGAAGAAGAGACACAGAAAGAAGTACTGTGAGTACTGTGAAGACACTTTCAGTTACTTTTTGCTTTTTGGTGTGCTTTTTAGCACATACAGTACTGTACAGTACTTCTGTAACCGCCTCCCACCCGCCTCCCACCTGCCTTCCTCCATGCCAGAAGTCATCTCAAGCAAGGTTAGTGTTCTCTCTTTACACATTACTATACTGTACTAATGTGTATTGTAATTTGTTTCATATTTTTATGCTTCAAAAACCAAAAAAAAAAGGTCAGAACGGATTAACCGGATTTACATTGAACCCTATGGGAAAATGTGCCTCGATTCACGACCAATTCGGTTCGCGACCAGAGTCAGTTCACAAATTAAGTTCGTGAACCGAGGTATCACTGTATGCTATTTTATTAAAACAAATAATATTCACTACAAGTATGCAAAATAAACCAGTGCTGTCAGTAAACCAATTCCATCTATGATTCAGCCCACGAGCTAAAATCTTTACATATATGACTAGTTTTTATTTACCTAGCTGGACAAGAAATCTTTTCCTGGGAAACAATTTTATATGCAAATTTAAGTCTTACCAAAATTCCCTACTAGATGCAGGAAGAAGACAAACCATTGTTAATGCAAACATTTTGTGTTATTCATCTGATGAAAAACATAAGTGAATAAAGTGAAGTAAATTCACAATGCCTGAAACCTCTCCCTCCTTTAATAATCTTCTACATGTAAGAATATTCTTTATTATGCCTTCAATATGTGATATAGCAGATGAACGTACTGGATACTGTGTACTGTGCTGTGCATGAACTACTAAGATAGAAGGGGCAGGAGGTGTAGTAAAGGGAACAGTAATAGAATTTAAATACTTACTGGTCAATTTTCACATAAATCACACAACTTTAACCTAGGATTCACAATTTGTTTTTATTATTATTTAAATCCGATTGGAAAATGTGTGAATCCTGAATCAATGCCATGTGCGCCTTGTGTGAAAACATTTTAAAAATACCCATTATTGTACTCATAGGATATGAAGTATAATTATGAGCCAACCTATCTTTCAAACATACCTGCAAATCATAAATTGGTGAGAATAAGGACAGATACCAATTTGTTTCAGTTTATAATTTTCTAGAGAATATTAGTGCTGCACAAAGATAAATAACTTAGACACATACGGGTTGAATTTCTAAAAGCAAATTTTATGTTAGTTGCACTTTACAAGGACATTTTCCCCAGAGCTTAGTGAAGGTGATGAAGTTTCACTTTGCAAAGAATACCCAATCATGTTAAAGGAAAATTAAAAAAAAGATTTTTAGATTGCACACCTCAATTACTGCATTCTGGGGAAAACTCCCTTGCAAAGTGCCACTTCCCTTGCAAGGTGAACAGTATATTTGCTTTTAATAAATGAAACCCATGGCAAACCAAATGTGGTGATTGTATTGGAATTCAAAGATAGGTTAAAGATGACCATAACTGGTCAAAGCCAAAAAGGCTAGGCAGAAGTTTTGCTCTCCACTTCCCCCACCCCCATAACTTCAACTGACATTCAAAGAATTGCAAAAGACACAGAAAATCTGCCCCATCTGCATTCTCTGTAATGTAACCCAATTGCACCAGACACCAATGAGCTGATTTACTAAAACTGGAGAGTGCAAAATCTTGTGCAGCCCTGCATAGAAACCAATCAGCTTCCAGGTCAAAGCTTAGTTGAACAAGCTGAAGCTAGAAGCTGATTGGCTACCGTGCACAGCTGCACCACATTTTAAACACCCTAGTTTTAGTAAATCAACCCCCGACTGTCTATGAGTGAGTACTGCCTTGTAAAGTGACAGCCATTTGCACAACTTTACCCAGCTGGCTCACCCCCATGAGAATATAAATTGTACCTGTGCCACCTGGACATTTTTTGAGTTCTAGACTCTTGTCCAGAGAGCCTTGTATATAATGTAGCTTCACCTAAGATTATTCTGTTTTTTTGAGTCAGAATCCGGTGAAGTCAACAAAAAACGAGTGTAAGACAACCAGTTATGGTCAAATGTGGGTGGGGTGTGATCAGTTTCAAAAAGGCTCTAGCATTTCCCATATTTTATATGTATTGTGAAGTTGGGAAGTATACATGTGATATGTTTCATTTTTTTCCAGATCAAGATATATGAAGAAGACTTTAGACAAGAAAGAGCTGACAAAGAGAAGTTACGTCAAGAGAAAGAGGAACTACAGCAAACGAATCGGCATTTAAGACTTCAGATTCAAACAAATACTAAAGTAAGGCTGTGAATTAAAAGAACAAACCTCCCAGGTCAATAATGCACATTTTCCAATTTTAAAGAATTTTATTGCAGGTTCCTTCCTGCTTCTGTTAGGCAGAAGAAATATCAGTTCAGCTGCTGAAATTGTACAAACTAAGTGCCAAGATTGAGTTTCTTTTCAAATTCAGTGATGTCTGAAATATTGCCATTGCAACATATTTCCATTAGGTTTCAGTACACAGCACCTTTCTTCAAATTTTGTATTACAAGAAAAATATTAAAATAAAAATATATTTTCTTTGACAACATGTCTTAATTCCAGATTGATTCCAGATTTTTAGGATTTCCATAAAGATAACTGTAATTAATATAAACACTTTATATGTGTAATCTATACAATATTATATTATTTCTTAAAACAAAATAAATATGTACCTCATGCTCTGTCATATTTTTTCAAGTGCCAAAAGATCCACTAGTTGGCATCATATGTCTCTACTCTCTGCCAAGAGCCATAGCCTCTGCTATATATAGGTAATACATCTCTGACTGCTGATAATGTAATTCACTACAGCTAGGAAGACTGTAAAATTGTGAGATGGGATATCAATTATAATGGGATTTTTTTAAAGTGAGAGCACCTAGGGCCAAATATATGATGTCCATTGTATTTAATGGTAAGACCTTGGTCTCACATTCAGGGTAAAGAACAATTTAATGGGGGTCATACAAAGGTGTTGTAGTAGGGGATGCTCACTACATATACAGTAGATGTCATTAAGAAACAAAGATCTACATTAAACCATATAGGTAGCATCATGTTTGGAAAGAACCTTCAAGCATTCTTAATTATTATACTGAAGCTTTAAGGATTATTGTTCTGGATGCCATATACTGGTAAATGTTTCATTAACCACTTCTGGACCGGAGGGTTTTCCCCCTTAATGACCAGGCCATTTTTTTGCGATTTGGCACTGCGCTAATTTAACTGACAATTACGCAGTCATTTTACCCAAATAAAATTGATGTCCTTTTTTCCCCATCAATAGAGCTTTCTTTTGGTGGTATTTGATCACCTGTGCGAATTTTATTTTTTGCCCTCTAAAAAAAAATATACAGACAATTCTGAAAAAAAAATTATATATATATTTTTTTTTACGTTCTGCTATATAACGTTACCAATTTAAAAAAAAATTAAAAATCTAAATTTTTCATCATTTTAGGCCAATATGTATTTTGCTACATATTTTTGGTAAACAAAAACCCAATAAGTGTATATTGATTGGTTTGCGCCAAAGTTATTGAGTCTACAAAGAAAAGATTTATGTCATTTTTATTTTCTTTACTTTTTTAAATTTTTTTTTTTTTTTTACTGGTTATGGCTGCGACCTGCCATTTTTAGTGGGATGTTGACATTGCGGCAGACAGATCAGACACCTAACTGACATTCTTGACACTTTTGGGGGGACCAGTGACAGGGGTGATCAAAGAGGTAAATGCGTTCCCCTGCGTCCCTGCTGAAAAAAAACCCTGCTTAAAACATAGCAGGTATAAGCACAGAATAATTATGTATTTCAAATGTTTACTTGCTGTGTTGTTTTCTGTCAATTATTTTTTTTATTGTCACTTACAATATACTTTTGAAGTTGCTAGAAAATTGGAGTAATCCAGGAAGAGTCGATTCCCTTGCACAGCCCCCTCCTCTCCTTATATGTAATAGCTATCTCTTCTACTGTTGGGTTTTTTCTCCCCTCTCTCCCTTTACCTCCTTATATAACCATTCATGTAGCTGCTGCGGGAAGGAGCACATATTCTGGGGCTGCTGACATCACTTCCAAGATGGCACCCAGCAGCAGTCTCTGGGTTTTTTGGATGTCTACAAAAGAGAGGAGTTTACAGATAAATAACATGCAAAAAAAGTGTTCCACATTTAAATTCATGGGCAGATTTTTAATGAATGAATGGTTTAGCAACAGGGTCTCTTTATGCTCCCAAATGCTATCAAAGGTTTGAGTCTGCCTGACGAATATGATAAATGTCTTAGTTCTGACACTTTGGTACACTATATAACCAAAAGTATTGGGACACCTGCCTTTACACACACATAAACTTTAATGGCACCCCAGTCTTAGTTCATAGGGTTCAATATTGAGTTGGCCCACCCTTTGTAGCTCTAAAAGCTTCAACTCTTCTAGGAAGGCTGTCCACAAGGTTTAGTAGTGTATCTACAGGAATGTTTGACCACTCTTCCAGAAGTGCATTTTAAGGTTAGGCACTGATGTGGACAAGAAGGCCTGGTTCGCAGTCTCTGCTCTAATTCATCCCAAATGTGTTCTATCAGGTTGAGGTAAGGACTCTGTGCAGGCCAGTCAAGTTCTCCCACCCCAAACTCGCTCATCCATGTATTTATGGACCTTGCTTTGTCCACTGGTGCGCAGTCTTGTTTGAACAATCAGGGGCCATCCCCAAACTGTTCCCACAAAGTTGGGAGTGTGAAATTGTCCAAAATGTCTTGGTATGCTGATGCCTTAAGAAATCCTTTTCACTGGAACTAAGGGGCCAAGCCCAACCCCTGTAAATCAACCGCACACCATAATCCCCGCTCCACCAAATAATTTGGACCAGTGCACAAAGCAAGGTCCATAAAGACATGGATGAGCGAGTTTGGGGTGGAGGAACTTGCAGTCCTGACCTCAACCAGATAGAACACCTTTGTGATGAATTAGAGCGGTGATTGCGCGCCAGGTCTTCTCGTCCACATCAGTGCCTGACCTCACAAATGCGCTTACACAGTTACATAGTTAGTCAGGTTGAGAAAAGTCCATCTGGTTCAACCAATAAAAAAACAAAAAAAAAACAGTAAAGAAAACCCAACAATACAATCCCATATACACAATCCTATACCCGCAGTTGATCCAGAGGAAGGGGAAAAAACCCAGCAAAGCATGATCTAATTTGATACAACAGGGGAAGAAAAATCCTTCCTAATCCCCCGAGAGGCAATCAGATATGACCGGGATCAACTTTACCTATAAATATTAGTACCCATTTATATTATGTACACCCAGGAAAGAACCAGGCCTTTTTTTAAAGCAATCTACTGAGCCAGCCAGAACCACCTCTGGAGGGAGTCTATTCCACATTTTCACAGCTCTTACGGTGAAGAAATCTTTCCCTATTTGGAGACCATTCTGGAAGAATGGTCAAACATTCCCATAGACACAATCCTAAACCTTGTGGACAGCCTTCCCAGAAGAGTTGAAGCTGTTATAGCTGTAAAGGGTGGGCCAACTCAATAGTAAATCCTGCGGACTAAGACTGGGATGCCATTAAAGTTCATGTGCGTGTTAAGGCAGGCATCCCAATACTTTTTGTAATATAGTGTACATCAGGCTTTCTGTACATGAGCAAGGAGAGGACAGTGGATGTGTTTGGGAATCTCTACTGATTTGTAAATGTTATATAAAGAAGTTCCCTGGTCACAAACGTACACAAGAATACAGGCAATAGGGAATAGAGTGAACTTGTGCACTATAGATATGTCTGCATTGAGAACTGAAACCCCCAGGAAGTTAAGCTGTGCCCTCAATTCATCTCAAGACTAAAAGCTGAACTCCAGTTTTCGATTTTATTGTAAAGCTACATTGGTCTAGCTTAAACCAAATAAATGTACATATTCTGTATCTGTGGGACCCCTGTAGAAGTAGAAAATCACTGTAGTAGTCACAGCTCGTTCAGGGATTGCTGCTGTCTTCTGGGTCTTATGCTGAGTAGCTGCCCTTCCACACAGGGGATGCTCGCTCAGCACGACCACCATTCACAGAACTCCTTTGTTTTAGTGAATACAATGTGTTTTCTGATTGGATGAGGTGGAGAGGCAGTGCGATAACATCTTGACCTACACCTCGTCCAATCAGAGAACTCCTTACATTCTTTGAATGGTGGCTATGCTGAGTTAAGCCCCGTACACATGTAGCGATTGTCGGCCGTAAATATTCGGCCGCCGAACGATCGGCCGATTGTCGGCTTGTTAGTATGATGCTTCCGACAACCGACAGCGACTTTTCGGCCGAACAGAATCTGGTGTGCAGGCATTAAAATTTTTGTTGGCCAACACCAGAACGGCCGATTGTTCGCCAGTCTATCCTTAATATAAGGCTATCCTTCATATAAGATAGGGCCAGGGACTATTCATAGGATTCAGATATATTGGGCAGACTAGATGGGCCAAATGGTTCTTATCTGCCGACACATTCTATGTTTCTATGTTTCTAAGTCAGTACAGAATTCGGCCCGACAAACAGCCGATTAGCAAGACTGGGCATGCTCAGAAAAGAAAAAAGACACGGAAAGTTAACCATCAAATGACATCACTTCTGCAGACGGCTGTTGTTGGCCGACAAAATTCATGTGCAGTCTTTTGCAGTTTTCAGCCGAGAGGACAGCACCGGACAAAAGACGGCCGATCGTTCGGCCGACAATCACTACGTGTGTACGGGGCTTAAGCGACCCCCTGTGTTCACTATGCAGAAGGACAGCCACTCAATAAAGAACCCAGAAGACCTCAGCAATCACTGTAGAGGTGGTACAGTGATTCTCCAATTCCACAACAGTCCCATGGGTATTAATTATGTATACTTACAGTGGTCTTAACAGGACCAATGTAATTACGCTAAAAACCATACATGGAGTTCAGCTTTACTTTTCAAGTATTTTCTGCTTACTTCCTATATAAACTTGAGGCTGGCCTGCCATGATTTCACAGGGCATTTTCTGTCTCCACTATGTTCTACAAGTCCATCTCAATTTTATTCCAGGTTATGGAAAATACATCAGGAGTGTGTAACATCATCATTGGTCTTTGTAGAAATTCATAGAAAGTGAGAATCCTTTTGGAAAAAAAAAAAAAAAAAGAAAGTGAGAATCCTGATGGGGATATTTCACCAGCAGAATTCCAAGCATAAAAAGCTAGCATGGGAGTCACCTTAGCAGCAACCATTCAAAGCTGACATATAAGTTTTGGTTGACCTTTGATATATCATTAGAAAAAAAAGGTTGTACAAATAAATAGAAAAAAAATATTTAACTTTGGGCAACATTATCATGCATTTTAGCATTATTTACTATACTTACTAGAATTTTTAGTATGTAAAGATGGCTTGACATCCCTGGAGAGATTCAGTTCATTGTTGTGCTAGCATACACATCCTTAGTTGTCTGATAGGAATAACAACTTATCACTATAAAGTTACATCCCACGGACTGGATGTAAAATGACCTCTGCTATTTTACTTCCAGTAAATAATAAGCTTTCTGACAACAATGTATACTGTTTTATATATGTGGCATAACTATCCAAATTGATCCCACTGAGAAGGACACTGCATGCAAGTTATTTATGAGAGGTTAGGAGCAGCATGCTGTCTTATTGCCTCTTCTTTCCTATGCTATTAGCTCACTCTTATTTCCTGTCCTTGTATTTCTTTCATCCCTAACTGTCAGTGAGAAGTTTTCTCCTTGTATTCATTGTTTACAATCACAATATATTTCTGTGTTTAATAAAGTGTTGATTAGCTGCATTCAAGCTAAAGCATTTTGGAATTAAAGCAAAACGGTGTAATTTTGTGCATATGTACAAACTACATAAAAAATGTGTCGCTCTTGCAGTGCCAATCATTGTTAGTGGCACCCTAAATGAAAGCGCAGACAATCAGTTTTTCCCACACAAAGCTCGAAGCTCCGAAAGATACATAAGCTATGTTGCCACATTTATTGCACATAGAACAACCTCTTGAAATGAATAGACTGCCCTATGCATGTATCACACCAATGCGTGAATGTGTGAATGAGACCCAAGTGATTTAACAAAGTAACAACCAGGTTTATTCAGTAAATCAGTTAAAAGTCTAATCATGAGGTGTGCAGCATTCTGGGCAATGTTGGATTTCTCTACTAAGCTCACCCCCCAATACGTACACACACACACACATACTAAGGTTGGGAATCATCTATTAATTTGTGTAGGTTTTGTAAAAAAAAAGAGTTGTTTTACTGCTGTTTACAAAAGTCAATGGACAGGGGCAATTCCAGCAAAACAGTCACCTCCTCCAATACATAAACACTGCTCATGTGCAGTTAAGGAGCCAGCCGATTCAGGTTTGGATGGCTCCGACATGTGACATTACAGGTAGCAGAGTTGGAATCTGTTGAGCACTGCAGGTCCTTAAAAGTCCACCCAGTGTGCTGATACAGCCGCTCTTGCTTCTTGGCTTGTAACATAATTTGCATAGCCATTAGCCATCCGTGACCCTGCTGCTCTTCTACTTTAACTCCTCCTTGCACCACCCTAATGGGGGGTCCCTGTAGATGCCTCTGAATTTCTACCTAGGTAAGGTGGCCTGCCTACCTCTCTCTCTGCCCCCCTCCCCTTTGCAAACTATTCTTTTCTCCCTCCTCCTTCCTTCCCCTCTGCTCTATCCCCTTCCCCCTTCTCTGTGCATGTCCCCCTTTCCCCCCCTCTCTGTCCCCACTTCCTACCCCTACTCTTTCTCCCCCTTTCCCCTGCCCTCGCTCTCCCCTTCCCATTTCTCTCTCTCTCTCCCCCCCTACCTCCTTCTCCTCGCTTTTTTTCCCCCTCCCTTTCTCTCCAACTCCACCCTCTCCCACTCCCTCCTCTCATCCTTTCTTTCCGTTAACCATGTTCATCCCACTCTTCCTCTCTTCCTACATTTCCTCTATCTCCCTTCACTCTCTCTCCATTTCTCTCTCTCTTCCACTCTCTCTATCCCTCTCTCCCCTTCCTACACTTCCCCCCTTCTCCCCTCCCTCTCTCCCCCTCCACCCCCTCTCTCCCACTTCCTCCTCTCACCCTTCCTCTCCTTTATCAATGTTCATCCCACTCTTCCTCTCTTCCTCCCTTCCTCCCTTCCCTCTATCTCTCCTTTCTCCCTTCATTTCTCTCCCTATCCCACTCTCTCTATCCCTCTCTCTCCCCTTCCTACACCTCTCCCCCCTTTCTTCCCTCCTTCTCTTTCACCCTCCTCCCTCTCTCACTTCCTTCTCTCACCCTTCCTCCCCTTTATGAATGTTCATCACACTCTTCCTCTCTTCCTCCATTTCTCCCTTCCGTCTCTCTCTATCCTTCTCTCTCCCCTTCCTACACCTCTCCCCCCTTCTCCCCTCCCTCTCTTTCTCCCATCCTTCTCTTTCCCCCTCCACCCCCTCTCTCCCACTCCCTCCCCTCAACCTTCCTCTCCTTTATCGATGTTCATCCCACTCTTCCTCTCTTCTTCCCTTTCTCCCTTCCCTCAATCTCCCCTCCCTCTCTCCATTCCTCTCTCTATCCCACTCTCTTTATCCCCCTCTCTCCCCTTCCTGCACCTCTCCCCTCCCTATTTTTCTTCTCTCCTCCCCTTTCTCCCACTCTGTCTGTCTCTGCTCCCTCTCCCCCTTTCTCCCCCTCCTCCCTCCATGTCTGCCTCCTCATTCCACTTTCCTCCTCCCCCTTTCCCTTAACAGAGAAATCTGGAAATTAGTGTGATATATATGGCTATCATCCACAATGTATACAACAAAAAATGGACCAAAAAGATATCGGACTGTGCAAGCCAGAAAAAGGAGCATACATTCAACCAGTAAAAAAAATGATATATTTATTTAGATATTAAACCAGATCAAGGAAATCTGACTTTGCTAGTTTATTATTCAATGGGCTATTCATTTTTATCTTATTATTTTTAGACCTGAGTTATGTTTTGAATGTATAGATTTTTTTTGCCCATCTACATATAATGCATTCCAAAATAAGAGATTATGTAAAGTTGATGTATTCGTCCTTTTGACTGTTGTCACCAAGGCCAAAATGAAAAACCCAAAATGTTAGAGCTGTCACCCAAACAAGAGGCAAGGGTACATTTTCCAATGGTGACACCTGTTAATATAACAATAGTCTAGGGGGGCAATTTCCCTCACCTTGTAGAGATTTCCTCTCACTTCTTGTTTTGTCTTCAGCATATAAAGTGAAGGGAAATCCCCCCAATGGGACGTAGAAAGCAAAAAATAGAGGATTCAAACCTTTTCTATTCAAAACAAAAAAAAAATGGCTTTGCATACACTTTAGGCTTTTCTTAAATGTCAGTAATTTTATTATTTGCAATGAATATCTGGATGTGCAGGAGCATGGTTGTTTTAGTTTTCCTATTTGGCAGGGTATAACCTCAGCCACAGTATTGCACTCTCTGCTCCTTTGTCTCTCTGTGTGTTAATTAATTGTTCCAATATGTGATTTGAGGATAGCATCTTGTGGTATATATAAAATGTTTATGACGGGTAGAGACGGCCAAAGTACATCTCATGGGAAAACAGAAAACAACCCAACAAGCTGTAACAGCGGCTGTGCTAAGCCAAAAAAAGACTGAGCTAAATTACCTCTCTATGACAAACAAAAAGTCTTTAAGCATGTTTATATTTTGAGCTTGCTGCTGAGTTTTTGTTTGAAGTATTCATGAAGTCCATATTGTTGTAATAAGGTTTTATTATTCTGTGTAGCCAGATTGCCAGTGCTATGTTCCAGGCCAGCTTCCTCCAGATGTGAAGAAGGGAGACTGGTAAGAAAGCAGCTGTGTTTTGCACCCTTTTAAACTCTGTCTTATATGATAAAGGTTTTTAGCAGAGTCTCATGTGTAGTGAGGTATGATGATCTCTGAACTGCTATCTGGCATGCTCCTTTTGTTTGGCCAAGCTCAATGATTCTGTCTGTTCTAGCATGTGTCAACATATTATTGACCAAGTTACTGCATCAATATCAAGATGTATGCCCAAAGACAAGTGCCTAGAATGAATGTGTTCTTGTTACTCATAGCAACCAAATTACAAATATAATCTTTCTTGGTCAGGTTTGTAGACTTGGAGAATGATCTTATTTAGTTCAAATAACCAAAAAAGGAAAAAGTGGCACCAAGTAATGTGGAGCAAGTGGTCTATCTGGAACAGTTTATAGAATAAGTCCAATAAAAGTTCATAAATTAAAGTGATTGTAAAGGCAGAAGTTTTTATTTTTTATCTTCTTTATCTTTTTATCTTTATGCATTCTATTCATTAAGATAAAAAAAAAACCTTCTGTGTGCAGCAGCCCCCCTAATACTTACCTGACCCCTCTTTATCCAGCGATGTTGCAGGAGTGTCTATGCTGCCTGGGACTTCACTCCTGAACTGTGGCTCCATGTCTGAATGGACACAGGGAACTGTGACTCGGCTCAGGTGCCCCCATAGCAAGCTGCTTGCTGTGGGGGCACTCAACAGGAGGGAGGGGCCAGGAGAGCCGAAGAGGGACCTGAGAAGAGGAGGATCCAGGCAGCTCTATGCAAAACCAACTGCACAGAGCAAGAAAGTATTCCATATTTGGTTTTGTTTTTTAAAAAATGAGACTTAACAATCACTTTAACCACCTAAAAAACACTGCCCCGTGTACATTTACTGTGGCAGGGTGGCCCTTAAGCGCAAAATTACGTACCTGTACGTGATTGTTTTCATCGGCTCTAGGGGGCGCGCGCCACCACACCCATGCTTTTGCTGTGATTAGAAACAGCAGGAGCCAAATAGCTGGTCCGGCGGCCGCCAAACACTCCCTAGGAGCTCACTTAACCCTTTGATCGCCTCTGATGTTAACCTCTTCCCTGCCAGTGTCATTTATACAGTGACAGTGCATTTTTTTGCACTGATCACTGTATTAGTGTCACAGGTCCCCACAAAAGTGTCACTTAGTGTCAGATTTGTCTGCCTGCAATTTCACAGCCCCGCTAAAAATCCCTGTTCGCCGCCATTACTAATAAAAACAATAAAAAAAAAATCAAAAGTCCATAAATCTATCCCATAGTTTGTAGACGCTATAGCGTTTGCGCAAACCAATCAATATACGCTTTTTGGGATTTTGTTTAACACAAATATGTAGCAGAATACATATTGGCCTAAACTGCTGAAGAAATTTGATTTTTTTACCTTTCTTTTCATGGATGTTATAGCAGAAGGTAAAAAATATTGTGTTTTTTTCAAAATTGTCGGGTTTTTTTTGTTTATAAGGTGAAAAAATTGAAAATCTCAAAGGTGATCAAATACCACCAAAAGAAAGCTCTATTTGTGGGGGAAAAAAAAGACATTCATTTTGCTTGGGTACAGCGTTGCACATCTGCAAAATTGTCAGTTAAAGCAATGCAGTGCCATATCACAAAAATGGCCTGGTCATTTAGGGGGTAAAACCTTCCGGGGCTGAAAATGGTTAAAGAGATCACCCACATGGACAGCCGGTCCAAGAGTAGAAGCCAGCTCTAGGTAACTGGAAACAACAAAAGGGACAAGCGCCCCTAAGTGAGCACCTCTAAGTCCCTGGTTGGGACTCTTTCCTCACAGCGCTGCTTCCTTTTCTGGTTAGGAGTGTCTGGTCCAGTGGTGGCTGGTGAAGTTTTAAGATGGTGGGGCGCAAGACCCCGCCCTTCCACTTTGACCCCTTCCATTTCTCAGAAGCCCCACCCCTTATAGACCCCACCCATTTTGTCCCCTGTATTTTGCTTGCGTGAAGAAATTCTCCCAATATACAGTGGGTACGGAAAGTATTTAGACCCCCTTAAATTCTTCACTCTTTGTTATATTGCAGCCATTTGCTAAAATCATTTAAGTTCATTCTTCTTCCTCATGAATGTACACATAGCACCCCATACTGACAGAAAAACACAGAATTGTTGACATTGTTGCAGATTTATTAAAAAAGAAAAACTGAAATATCACATGGTCCTAAGTATTCAGACCCTTTGCTGTGACACTCATATATTTAACTCAGGTGCTTTCCATTTCTTCTGATCATCCTTGAGATGGTTCTACACCTTCATTTGAGTCCAGCTGTGTTTGATTATACTGATTGGACTTGATTAGGAAAGCCACACACCTGTCTATATAAGACCTTCCAGATCACAATGCATGTCAGAGCAAATGAGAATCATGAGGTCAAAGGAACTGCCTGAAGAGCTCAGAGATAGAATTGTGGCAAGGCACAGATCTGGCCAAGGTTACAAAAAGATTTCTGCTGCACTTAAGGTTCCTAAGAGCACAGTGGCCTCCATAATCCTCAAATGGAAGACGTTTGGGACGACCAGAACCCTTCCTAGAGCTGGCCGTCCGGCCAAACTGAGCTATCGGGGGAGAAGAGCCTTGGTGAGAGAGGTAAAGAAGAACCCAAAGATCACTGTGGCTGAGCTCCAGAGATGCAGTCAGGAGATGGGAGAAAGTTGTAGAAAGTCAACCATCACTGCAGCCCTCCACCAGTCGGGGCTTTATGGCAGAGTGGCCCGACGGAAGCCTCTCCTCAGTGTAAGACACATGAAAGCCCGCATGGAGTTTGCTAAAAAACACCTGAAGGACTCCAAGATGGTGAGAAATATGATTCTCTGGTCTGATGAGACCAAAATAGAACTTTTTGGCCTTAATTCTAAGCGGTATGTGTGGAGAAAACCAGGCACTGCTCATCACCTGTCCAATACAGTCCCAACAGTGAAGCATGGTGGTGGCAGCATCATGCTGTGGGGGTGTTTTTCAGCTGCAGGGACAGGACGACTGGTTGCAATCGAGGGAAAGATGAATGCGGCCAAGTACAGGGATATCCTGGACAAAAACCTTCTCCAGAGTGCTCTGGACCTCAGACTGGGCCGAAGGTTTACCTTCCAACAAGACAATGACCTTAAGCACACAGCTAAAATAATGAAGGAGTGGCTTCACAACAACTCCGTGACTGTTCTTGAATGGCCCAGCCAGAGCCCTGACTTAAACCCAATTGAGCATCTCTGGAGAGACCTAAAAATGGCTGTCCACCAACGTTTACCATCCAACCTGACAGAACTGGAGAGGATCTGCAAGGAGGAATGGCAGAGGATCCCCAAATCCAGGTGTGAAAGACTTGTTGCATCTTTCCCAAAAAGACTCCTGGCTGTATTAGATCAAAAGGGGGCTTCTACTAAATACTGAGCAAAGGGTCTGAATACTTAGGACCATGTGATATTTCAGTTTTTCTTTTTTAATAAATCTGCAACAATGTCAACAATTCTGTGTTTTTCTGTCAGTATGGGGTGCTATGTGTACATTCATGAGGAAGAAGAATGAACTTAAATGATTTTAGCAAATGGCTGCAATATAACAAAGAGTGAAAAATTTAAGGGGGTCTGAATACTTTCCGTACCCACTGTATCACATATTAAGGGGTCCATCAGTACTAGTATATCCCATAATAGGGAGCAGGGGCCCTATTATGGGATATACTGACTGAGAGTGGCACAAACCCTACAGTACAGACCCCCCCAGCACAAACCCCTCAAGCACAAACTCCGCACAAACCCCTCAAGCACAAACCCCCTAGCACAAACCACACAGTACAGACCCCCTAGCACTAATCCCACAGTACGGACCCCCAGCACTAATCCCACAGTACAGGCCCCCTAGCACAAACCCTACAGTACAGGCCCCTTAGCACTAATCCCACAGTACAGGCCCCCTAGCACAAACCCCACAGTACAGGCCCCCTAGCATAAACCCCACAGTACAGGCCCCCTTTCAATACAGTGAACAGCGTACATGCCCCCTTTCAATGCATTGACCAGAGTACATGCCCCCTTCAATGTAGTGACCAGCATACATGCCCCTTTCAATGTAGTGACCAGTATACATGCCCCATTTCAATGTAGTGACCAACGAGCATGCCCCCTTTCAATGTAGTGACCAGCATACATGCCCCCTTCAATGTAGTGACCAGTATACATGCCCCCTTCAATGTAGTGACCAGCATACATGCCCCCTTCAATGTAGTGACCAGCATACATGCCCCCTTCAATGTAGTGACCAGCGTACATGCCATCTTCAATGTAGTGACCAGCGTACGTGCCCCCTTCAATGTAGTGCCAACATACATGCCCCCTTCAATGTAGTAACCAGCATACATGCCCCTTTCAATGTAGTGACCAACATACATGCCCCCTTCAATGTAGTTACCAGTATACATGCCCCCTTCAATGTAGTGACCAGTATACATGCCCCCTTCAATGTAGTGACCAGTATACATGCCCCCTTCAATGTAGTGACCAGTATACATGCCCCCTTCAATGTAGTGACCAGCGTACATGCCCCCTTCAATGTAGTGACCAGTATACATGCCTCTTTCAATGCAGAGACCAGCGTGCGTGCGTGCGTGCCCCCCCCCTGAGACTTCACTTACCTCTGGTGACACTGCCGTCACCGTGCCTGGCGTGCTGCTCAGGACTCGGTCGGACGCCTTCTTCCTCCGAGTCCTCGTCCTGCATGCGCACCGCCCGTCACCGTCCTGACTCCCTGGCGTGCTGCTCGGGAGTCGACTTCTTCCTCCATGTGCGCTGCGACTCGGTCGGACCGGTGTCCTCCTACAGGACACCGGATGCCTTCTTCCTCCATGCGCGACGCCTCTTCTGTGACGGCGGGCGGGAAGGTGACGTTGGGACGGTGCGTGACTAACGCACGCACTGCCCCCCACGCGATATCACCCGGGATGTCCTCTATGATTGGTCCAGGCTGGAGACTGGACCAATTACAGCCAGGACATCCGGAAAGTGGGGAGTGTCGGGGCGCATTGCTCTGCGCCCCGATAACCCCCAGAAAGCCACCAATCGGCGGCTCTGCTGCAAGAACGTGGGGTGCAAAACCCCAACCCACCCCCCCCCCCTATAGCCACCAGTTAGTCCGGCGCCCCTAGTGGGCTGAAAATTTTATTTATTTTTTCTTCCTTTTTTTATTGGTCCACAGAGATTGGGGGGGCGGCGCCCCTGGTTTGGTCCCTCTCCATCTCCATTTGATGGTGTGCACAGAGCGCAAGTACTATTGCCTTAGACACCAGCACTGTGGATTCCCCCTCATCCTCCAGATATACCTGTTTTCTTATTGCACCATGTGAGTGGATAATGATTTGTTTTTACAATCAAATTACTTTTGAGATACTGCACTTAGAGACGACTGTCCCTTCTTGTTGTTATTAGTTCATATACTGTACAATGGGGGAGATTTACTAAACCTGGTGCACACAGAATCTGGTGCAGCAGTGCACAGTAACCAATCAGCTTCTATTATTTTTTTGTCGAAGCTTAGTTGAACAGGCTGAAGTTAGAAGCTGACTGGTTACTATGCACAACTGTACCAGATTCTGTGTGCACCCGTTTTAGTAAATCTCCCCCAATTACTCAATTATATGTGGTTACTAAATCTAAAATTTAGATAATTTTTTTGTTTTTTTCTCTACAGCGTTAGTACCATTACTTACCTGAAGTACAGTATGTCCCATGATGTGCAGACTGCTGGATTCAGTAATAACCTGCACTGCAGGGCTGCCCTGTCCTCTTCCTGCTGCTGTACTTCCAGCCCTGTGTGGGTTAACAGTTTTGGGTCTCCAGGCTCAGCTGCACCAAAGATGATCTGAGAGGGACACCCCCACCTAACTGAACACCAGAACTTGCAAGGCTCAGAAAATGCTCGACGCAGATCTGCATCTGGCTCACCACGTACTTTCTCAAAATCCTCTGGGAAACAAAATCGTTGTGATTCACATAAACGTGGTCGCTTCGTTTGATACAGTTCCCCACAAGCGCTTAATTTATAAAATAAGGTCTGCAGGTATCGATAGCAGGGTTTGCTCTTGGATACGGAACTGGCTAAAAAGGCGGGTCCAAAGGGTAGTAATAAACAGCGCATACTCAGACTGGTCTGAGGTGGTAAGCGGGGTCCCCCAAGGCTCAGTCCTGGGACCAACCTTGTTCAATTTATTCATAAACAACATTGAGGTCGGGATCAGTAGTTCGATATCAGTTTTTGCAGATGACACAAAATTGGGCAGGGCAATAACTTCACAACATGAAGCAGATATCCTGCAGAATGACCTGGACAAAATAACAGAGTGGGCAACGACATGGCAAATGAGGTTTAACGTGGAGAAGTGTAAGGTTTTGCACTTGGGGACTAAAAACATAAAATCACAATACACGTTAGGAGGGGAGCCCTTGGGGGAATCAAAAATGGAGAAGGATCTGGGAGTATTGGTTGATGATAGATTAGGAAACAGCATGCAATGTCAAGCGGCAGCTTCCAAAGCCAACAGAATATTAGCATGCATAAAGAAAGGGATGCATTCCAGAGATAAGACTATAATCCTTCCACTTTATAAAACTCTGGTCCGACCGCATCTGGAGTATTCCGTCCAGTTCTGGTCGCCAGTCCTCAGGAGGGATGTGTTGGAGCTGGAGAGAGTCCAGAGAAGGGCAACTAAACTAATTAGGGGATTGGAGGACCTTGACTATGAAGAGCGTCTACAATCGCTCGATTTATTCTCCCTGGAGAAGAGACGTCTGAGGGGGGACATGATAGCAATTTATAAATATCTTAATGGGGATCCCAGCTTAGAAAAAAAGCTGTTCATTCGAAGGGATTGCATGAGGACTCGAGGGCATACAATGCGATTAGAGGAGAAGCGTTTTAACCTCAGGCAACGTGGGGGGTTCTTTACTGTTAGGGCAACAAGATTGTGGAATTCTCTACCACAAGAGGTGGTTTCTGCGGGTAGTATGGTGGCTTTCAAAAGACTCTTAGACTTACATCTCAAGGATCAGAACATTCAGGGGTATGGGAGATGATTACAGCCACACATGCCTACACAGGTTGAACTGGATGGACTATTGTCTTTATTCAACCTCACCTACTATGTAACTATGTAACTATGTAACTATGTAACCTCTCCTCCAATGAGAAATGCTGTCACTGAATACACTGCCCTTAACACAATCTGTGAATGAGGGAGTGAATCCTGTGATTGATCAGACTCTCCTTCATTCACAAAATGTGTTAGAGGCAGTGTATTCAATGGAAGAAGGGCAGGAGATGGCATGCCCCAGTTGGGTCATCTGTAGTGCAGCTGAGCCAAAGCTGTTTACCATCACAATGCTAGAAGTTCTGCAGCAGGAAGAGGACAGGGCAGCCCTGCAGTGAAGATTTCTACAGAATCCAGCAGCCTGCACATTATTTGACATACTGCACTTCATTACAGGTAAATATTGTAACTAAAGCTTTAGATGTGTTTTCTTTCTACAGCTTTAAATGGTAATGGGAATTCTGAGGATGAAGTAACAGAAAAGGAAACAATAGGCATTGTATACAAAGTTGAAGCAATTTAGTATTTTAACAATGACCGACAGCAGCTATTCATAACTCAGTGCTGCCTTTGTTATAAGAGAAAATGTGTTAACAATTTGCTGGTTGTCTGTTTACAAGCTCCTTCTGTCTATGACAATTTGTGCAGCATGCAACGCATATCTTCAGCCCAAGTGATATTTATGGCTGTTTTCTGTCAACAAGAAAAAAGAAAAGACATCAGCCATTTTTTTTTCTACTAACTTAGCAGAACATACCTGCAACTTTTTTTGACCGATGAGGTTATCGAAAAAATTGTTGTGGAAACCAATCCAGGAGCAACAAGACGCAGCGCATCTGCGGTTTTCAAGGAGCAGGATGTGGGAACTCCTGGGCCTAATTATTCTGCAGGGAGTGGTGGGGAAACCCCTACAGAAGTGGTATTGGACCACCAACAAATTATTGGCCACTCCTTTTTTTGGCACCATTATGTCGGAGTACAAATTTTAGCTCATTATGAGGTATTTGCACTTTACCAATAATGACGTTTTTGATGAGACTTCTCATCCAGCTCCGAAGCTCAAAAAGATCTGGGACATTTACCAACTCATTTTGAAAAATTTCCAGGAGTCCTATGTCCCAGAAAGAGACATTTGTATAGACGCAAGTCTTATGGCATATAAAGGGAGACTCAGCTGGATACAATATATTGCGTCCAAGCAAGCACGCTTTGGCATAAAGTCATTTATGCTGTGTGAATCCAGCTCTGGATATATTTGGAATTCGGTCCTATACACCGGGAGAGGAACCAAGTTCAACCAAAGGTTCATCAGCTATAGGATGGCAACCGCTTCAGTTCTGACGCTGAGTGAGCCTCTGCTGAATCAGGGGTACTGTGTCACCACAGACAATTTCTATACATCACCAGAACTGTTTGAGTTCCTCCTACAACACAAGACAGATGCGTATGGGATCGTCAGAGCTAACCGGCGTGACATGCCCCCCAGCTTTGCCAACAAAAAGCTGAAGCCCGGAGAATTAGTTGCCTGGCAGAAAGGAAAAATGTTGGCACTGAGATGGCGTGACAAAAAAGATGTCTGCCTGATGAGTACCATCCATAACACCCCCACTGTCATGGTACATACAAAAGGGGGAAAAGATGTTCTGAAACCGCAACTGGTCATGGATTATAACAACACCATGGGAGGTGTGGACAGAGCTGACCAGGGCATGACTTTCTATCCGGCAATGCGGAAACAACAAAAAAAATATTATAAAAAAATATTCAGGCACCTCCTGGAGCAGTGTTTGTGGAACGCATTTATTCTCCTAAAAAAGAAAAGTGACAGGCCTGTGGTTCATGCAGACTTTGTGTGGAAAATTGCTGAGCTCATATTTCTCAGGCACCAAACACCAACAGTAAGTAGATCCGGACGCCGTGCTGCTGGTGTTGTGAACCCCGAACGACTGACCGGTCGTCATTTTATGGACCACATTCCACCGACGGAGAAGAAGACTGCACCCACAAGGATGTGTGTGGTGTGCTGTTCCAAGCGCAAAGACACTGGACGGAAAATCAGAAAGGAAACGCAGTACTACTGTCCAGACTTTGACATTGGACTTTGTGCTGTACCCTGTTTCAAAATTTTCCACACCCGGGACGTTTATTGAAGCAATATGACAAGTAATATTGCATCCTTTTTGGGAAAAAAAAATAAAAATATTGCATCCTTGTTTGACAAAAAAAAAAATGTCAGTGTTTTTGATTACGTTATTTACTATAATTTATTGAATAAAAAGTGTTATTTTTTGGGAAAAAAGTGTTATTATTATATTATTATTTTATAGTTATTTATTATATTATAGGATTTTGTGTTTCAAACTTTATCATACCCGGGATGTTATATAGAAGAACGCACAGTAAAAAGAAATCATATATAAATAGTTGGTTTAGGCTGCTCATTCTCAAGAATTACATGCAAAATAATGGTACCGCTTTCAGCACCTTAAATCCGAAAGAATCATACCGCCAGGGAGGTTAACCCTTCCCTGCCAATGGCAGTAACAGTGCATATTTTTAGCACTGATTACTGTAATAATGTCACTGCCCCCCCCCCCCCAAATGACAAAAATCTTTCCTGTAGTTAGTAGACGCAATAACTTTTTTGCGCAAACCAATCAAAATACGCATATTGCGATTTTTTTTTACCAAAAATATGTAGCAGAAAACAAATTGGCCTGAAATGTTAAAAAATTTAGATTTTTACATTTTTTTTGGAAATGTTATATAGCAGAATGTGAAAAATATTGTTTTTTTTTTTTTCAAAATTGTCGCACTTTTTTTGTTATAGCGCAAAAAAATTAAAATCACACAGGTGATCAAATACCACCAAAAGAAAGCTCTATTTGTGGGGAAAAAAGGACATCAATTTTATTTGGGCACAGCGTCGCATGACCGCGCAATTGTCCGTTAAAGTAACGCAGTGCCGAATCGCAAAATAGGGCCTGGTCATTAAGCAGCAAAATCCTCCGGGGCTAAAGTGGTTAATGTACTACATAGCATTAGGATGATGATAACAAATTGCTAAAATGTGGTTTGTAAACAGTAGGCACATTTATAACATTATGTAAAAGATGACGTTGAGATATTATGTACCTCTAACATAGGATCAACAAATTTTGAGGTTGTACTTGATATAAACAAAACATAATATTTCCGTCATGTTGTAGACATTTGTATGTGTGCAGAATAAAACAATATGTTTATTCTCATGGGAAGTGTAATCAGCACCATCTTCACAATTTTCTGAATTTGGATCTGCATTCAAGTTACTGGAAACGGCACAATTACTGCACTTGACCAGTAAAGTATAAAGTAATCTCATGTTGTAGGGTCTGGTGGGAACAATCGGGAATGTGTTTTGCAGGAAATTCTAACTATGATAACTGTATTGACTAATCAGGATATCATAGGGCTGCTTTGAGTTAACATACTTAGCAAAGTAAATGGTCACTGAGTTTACAGTAGTAAGTAAAATGAATGTGTGTTCGCCTCAAGCTATCATATGCTAGCAAACCTCCTCTTAATTTATTGTCATTCACTTTGCAAAGTGAACATGCACTTTCCACAATAAACATTCACTCTGCTAGGTGAACACACTTTACTCCTTTAGTACATTAACTATAGATCATTTTAAGCATTATTTAATAAAATTGTCAAATTGTCTTAGATTACATAACAAAATAAATAAATAAGTATGACGGCATATAAAACGTACTACTCTCTCAGCAGAGGAGGACTGGGCCAGGGGGCATGGGGGCAATTGCCCCCTGGGCCGCTCTGATGTCCTGTATAAAGGCTGCACCGCTTCTGCCACAGACATGCCTAAAGGATTCCTGGTGGAGAGAAGAAAAAAGTCCCCGCCACTGACCTACTGAGTGCGGTTTGAAGACAAGGGCAGAGCGCAGGCCTCCCTCCCAGGATGGTCGTGTAAACTGTGTCTGAGCAGAGTCCGGTTCCATACCCCACTGGAGACTCTCAACTGAGCTGTCCCAGCTCCCCCCAACCGCCCCCTGCTGGCCAGGTTTGGAAACAGGATTCAGCCAATGAGTAGAGTGTACCTGGAGCAGGGCTTTAGGCTGGAATGGGGGTCAGGAGGAGGATGGGAAGAGGGAGAGTGGGAGGGGGGACGAGTTGCTGCAATATAGGCCTCTGGTTTGTATTTGCCCCATGGGCCGAAAGTTGCCAGTCTGCCCCTGTCTCTCAGACAGAGGCTAGAGTAGTAATTGGCAATACAAGCCAATAGCTGCTACTGTAGTCTCTTTTTCCTGAATAGCTGGCAGCTTAGCTCTGTCTTTCCTTTTAGTACAATGAAGTATTTTCAGTACAAGGAGGGTTGCAGAGGAGATCAGTGGAGGTACAGGGCTGCAAGATTAGATGGAGGCCTGTAGAAGTGCCTGGCAGCTTTCACATGAGGTATGGGGTTGTGAGAGCTCTGTATTCTTTGTCTGTCAAACCCACTCTCCTCTGTGTGAGTTTTGTCGTTCAAAACAAATTAAGTATTTGTTTCCTTATAAGCAGTGTGGTTGAACAGCAAACACTTGACATTAGCTTCACAATCACTGCACAGGTCCACTGATTGATTTAGCAAGGATTTTCAACTCATTGATGATTTAGGAAAATAACACATAACAAAACATACTTGGTACATTTCTGCAATACATGCACATTTCTCCTTAATACATTGCAAGTACTTATAGTACCTGTTGATCTGCCAGAAATCCAATGAGCTCCTAACCTTTTGTGCACTTTGCCTCTACTGCCCTAAAATCTAAAGCAATACTATCAGTTCTACGTAGTTCCCCTCTGTAGATTACAGAACATACCCTTATGTTATAGAGATAAGGAGAGGGGAAGGTGTTCTGTTCTGTAGTCCAGATGAAGAATTTAGGCAAAGATGACAACACGGTTGGTCGCTGGCTGGTTTGCAACATTGTGTTTCCCCTTGCTGCTGCTGTAGCTGCTTAAATGCTGGCACTGCTCATCCCTAAAGCCATGCCTAGTTCTGCCCAGAACCCTTTGGAATGACTGAACATTGCTCTTTCTACAGAAGATTGGGGAAAAGGCCATGCTCAGTTTCCCCCATCCTCTCTAGAACTGTCTAGCAGGATGCATGGGAAATCCAGCTTCCCAGCTGCATTTACCATTCAATAGAGGTAAATTTATTTTTTCCTAAGGCACTTAACATGCTAGCTGGCATAGAAACAGTATTTACCGTAATATCCATTTTTTGGAGTTCTATGTGGATTCAATTATTCAGAGAATGTTGAGTTATACTGTCACGCATGGGAGGATTTGTACACTGGCAAACAAACAACAGTGGGCACTCCCAGTATGCTTCAGTTTTGTAGGAAAGCAGTACTTCGAGGTATGAACATAAGCAGGGGACAAGGATCAAGGTTGATAGTGGCAGGTCCATAAGTAGGGACACTGCAGGCTGCCTTAACACTATTAGTGGTATGTGAACTGGGAGGTCCAATGCTGTGAGATTACTCCCCTTGTGCTTGGGATTCAACATGTTGCACTGCTTAACGGGGACAATATAGTTGAGCATACCAGGTAACAACTATAGATGCTCAAAAAGACTGCTGAAGGCAGGGAAGATTCAAATGGCTGGAGATGACTAAGTGACTGTAGGCAGCATCAAGGTCTAACTGAGGTAAAATCACGTGTCTCTTGCAAGGAGAAATGGCTGGAAGATGCCACCTCATGCAAACAGAGTAGGGAGTGCTCACATGTGATACCCCAGTTTGTGACCCCCTTTCCATGACCCCACAATCTTCAGTCTAGCAGGATCTGGGTACAACCTCCAAAGCTTTTGCTGAAAATAGCTGCATAAAAAGCACAGCTTGGCAACATGTAGATTAAGTCACAATAAAAGAAAAAGAGAACATTGAGAGTATATAAGTTAAAGTCTCATCTGAGAAAAAAAAGTCAATCCTCCTAGGACACTAGCATAAAACTGAAACCTGTTGGGAGTGAGAGAATATACCTGGCTTGCTGCTGTAATTTGTTTGCCAGTATCTAAATCCTCCTGTAGGCGGCACTCTAACTCAATCATCTCTGAATAATTGAATCCTATGTCCCTTAAAGTGATAATAAACCCGTACATTAACCCATCAAAGTGACTAGCCACAGGTGATACACAGTGGGTAAATTTATCTTCCTACATAAGCTGTATTTGTTTATTTGCATTTTTCTTTCCTCTATAGTCTTCCAAAGTGTACTGTTTAGATGGTATTTCTCAGTTTCCAGGAGGAAAGGGGGGAGATTTGATATCACATACTGCAGAGCAAAGAGCCCAGCGTTCTGAGTGTAATCTGAGACCTGAGTGGATGAAAAGGACACACCCCGTCTATACAGCCTCACTGGGATACTTTCATGCCTGAGGCTGTCAATCACTTGTGTGTGCTGGGAGAGGCACCTTCATGGATTGTTTGGTGTCTTGAAAAGAAGTGATTCATGCAGATAGCAGAGGAAGGAGACAACAGACAGGAACCACATTAAGTTTTATAGACTGAGGCACATATATACTATATGAGGATATGCTTTGCTCATTTTTTATTTCAAAGGTTTACACCCACTTTATTGAATGAGAAAAAAAATACTTTTTCTTCTCTGAAAGGGAAAAAACTTGAGGCCTTAGATGGACTGTAGGATATAAACGTCAGGTCACTAGCCTGGCTGTGTTGTCTGGAAGCACTGTGTATATCTCAGGATTGGGTGGACAGAAATAAAAAACCTTTGGCAGCTAAAACGGTTCTGGCCCCCCCCCCAGCCCCCCCCCGCCAGAACACTCTGGTCAGCGCTGATCGGGAGCCGGTTGGCAGATCTTTTTCGGTTATGACCCGTCAACAGAAGCCAGCTTCTGTCAGACTGTCTACTGTACACACAGCCGGATGTCGCCTGGTTTCTACTGCCCAATGCCGCCCTGCATTCGGCCCGTGTGTACTAGGCTTTATCTAGAGGAATTAAATATTCTAAAAAGTGGAGTTTAAATATTCTAAAAAGTGGATAATTACATCACAGGCATTTATAAATAGAATGGTTCTAAATATAGTGTAATATAAATAATCCTAATAACATAGCTAGCTAAAGATTTTTTTTATTTCTAAAGATACTTGTACAAAGTTTGTCATCCTAGTTTAGCAAGTGGTTTTTTGATGTTTTTCTCTTAAATTATGCTTTATTATTTTCAGGTGCTTCATTAAAGTTGTACCACATGCCTAAATGGTCCAAAACCTCTTCCTGCACTGCTGTTCTTCTAAGGCACATGCAGTTAGAGAAGAACTTTCAAATTGGGGAAAAGCATTGGGGAGTCCTCAGTTTTCTTTTAAGTCACTAGTTAGCTTAATATTCAAAATCAAAGCCAGACAAAACCAGAGATGTCAAAGTGGATTTAAGGTTATGGCATGCATAAAAAGGAGATAATGCTCCCTCTCCGTGATGTTCACAGCAATTAGTGTGAGCAAAACTCAAAATCACATATGCTGTACATCACATAGGCTGCATGCCCAAGACATGAATGGGCTTTGTCTGCCAGCCACAACGTCATACAGTGTCTGTATCTTTTAGGGATCAGTTATGTGACTCAGCTCTGCCCAGTGTGAGACAGCTCATGAAAGTGTTCAAATGAACCTATTGATTGTGGTGAATATTGTATGACTGTTTTGTGTTGTTTGCGTGTGTTCCTGCAATTATCTTTTTGTTCCTGTAATATTGCGCAAGAGCGTTGGTATGATTCTTTAAATAAAATTGCTGTTTGGAATTTTTTAATCCTGTTTTTATTCATGTTATTCCTCTATGATCTTATATTCAATGCAAGATTTCATCATACTGTATAGCCCAATAGTCAGCTTTGCACAATAAGAATGGAGACTAAAGTTGAGCGGACACCTGGATGTCCGTGTTCGGCGGGTTCGGCCGAACTTGAAAAAAAAGTCTGGGTCCGTGTCCCAGGCTTTTTCCGAACTTTACCCGGACACCGAACCCCATTGAAGTCAATGGGGACACGAACTTTCAGGCACTAAAATGGCTCTAAAACACCAATAGAAAGGGCTAGAGTGCTGCAAATGGCAGCAAAACGTAGTTAAGAGCATGGCGAGTGCTCTGCAAACAAATGTGGATAGGGAAATAACTTAAAACAACAAAAAAAAACAGAAAAATAAAACAATGTTCTTCATCTGTGAAGGACGAGGCCCATATGGAGTAGGAGGGAGGTTGAGGTGGTGGTGGATGTGGCGGTGTCATAGGCGTGCGCACAGGGTGTGCCGGGTGTGTCCCTAGGGCACATTAGCATTATCGCTCTGTTTGCCAGTGAGGAGATGGGAAAGATCTCCCTCGGACCTGCTCTGCCATAAGAGAAGTGCCACACACTTCTATTTCACTTTGCCAGCAGGGAGAGTAATGTACCGGGGCCATATACATGTAGGCAAACACATGCATGTGTATTTAAACTTTGGGGTGCACACCCTAATGCAATAGGCTGCGCACACCTATGGGCGGTGTAGGTGGAAGCGGCGGGGGAGGAGGACGAGGTAGCCAACACTGCTTTTTTTCAGTCATTTTAAATGAGGGTACACCCCAAAAGAGTGAGAACGATCAAAAATAGAACAATGGCTGGGTAAGGTCGGTATCCATCTCTATTCTGCACAAGGTACGGAAAAATCCTGTGGGATCCATGCCTGGTTCATTTTAATGAACGTGAGCTTGTCCACATTGTCTCTGGACAGGCGGCTGCGCTTGTCTGTGATAACGCCCCCAGCCGTGCTAAATACCCGTTCAGATAATACACTGGCTGCAGGGCACGCCAGCACCTCCAAGGCGTAAAGGGCAAGCTCAGGCCATGTGCCCAATTTGGAGACCCAGAAGTTGCAGGGGGCAGTCCCGTCATTCACTACATGTAGGCGTGTGCACACATACTGCTCCACCATGTTGGTGAAATGCTGCCTCCTGCTAAGACGTTCCATATGAGCTGCTGGTGCTGCTGTTTGTTGTGGCGTGCTGACAAAGCTTTTCCACATTTCGGCCATGCTAACCCTGCCTTCTGAGGTGCTGGCGGTGCCCTGGTTGCGTTGGCGACCTCTTCCTCCTCCTTCTCTGCCTTGACCTTGTGCTTCCACTGTGGCCCCGCTGTCAGGTGGGAATACCAGCAGTATCGCGTCTACCAGCGTGCGCTTGTACTCGCGCATCTTGCGATCGCGCTCCAGTGAGAGAATTAAGGACGGTACGTTGTCCTTGTAATGGGGATCCAGCAGCGTGGCCACCCAGTAATCAGCACAAGTTAGAATGTGGGCAACTCGGCGGTCGTTGTGGAGACACTGCAGCATGTAATCGCTCATGTGTGCCAGGCTGCCCAGAGGCAACGAAAGGCTGTCCTCTGTGGGAGGTGTATCGTCTGTGTCCTCTGTATCCCCCCAGCCACGCACCAGTGATGGCCATGAGCTGGCCTGGGTGCCACCCTGCTGTGAACATGGTTCCATCTCGTCCTCCATCTCCTCCTCCTCATCCTCCTCATCCTCAAGAACTGTGCCCCTGCGGGACAATTGTGTCCCTGGCGTTTGTGGGTGCAGGAACCCACCCTCGGAGCCACTTGCGAATGACTGCCCTGAAAGCCTTGGAAATGTTACCTCTTCATCCTCCTTCTCCTCCTCCTCCTCCTCATCCTGTGCCACATCCTCTTCCATCATTGCCCGAATCGTTTTTTGAAGGAGGCTTAGAAGTGGGATAGTTAAGCTGACAACGGCGTCATCGGCACTGGCCATGTTGGTGGAGTACTCAAAACAGCGCAACAAGGCACACAGGTCTCGCACGGAGGCCCAGTTATTGGTGGTGAAGTGGTGCTGTTCCGCAGAGCGACTCACGCGTGCGTGCTGCAGCTGAAACTCCACTATGGCCTTCTGCTGCTCGCACAGTCTTTCAAGCATGTGCAAGGTGGAGTTTCACCTTGTGGGCACGTCACATATGAGGCGGTGAGCAGGAAGGCCGAAGTTACGCTGCAGCGCTGACAGACGAGCAGCAGCAGGGTGAGAACGCCGAAAGTGCGCACAGACGGCCCGCACTTTCTGCAGCAGCTCTGACATATCGGGGTAATTTTTAAGGAACCTCTGCACCACCAAATTCAGCACATGCGCCAGGCAAGGGATGTGCGTCAAACCGGCTAGGCCCAGAGCTGCTATGAGATTTCGCCCGTTATCGCACACCACCAGGCCGGGCTTGAGGCTCGCTGGCAGCAACCACTCATTTGTCTGCTGTTCCATGCTCCTCCACTACTCCTGCGCGGTGTGTGGTTTTTCCCCCAAACAGGCAAGTTTTAAAACTGCCTGCTGTCGTTTACCCCTGGCCGTGCTGAAGTTGGTGATGAAGGTGTTACGCTGACCGGATGAGGAGGCAGTAGAGGATGAGGAAGTGGAGTAGGAGGAGTTAGGAACAGGAGGCAAACTGAAGCGCCCTGCAATCCTCGGTGGTGGAAGGACAAGCGCCAAATTTACCCAGTGTGCCGTTAGGGAGATATAACGCCCCTGACCGTGCTTACTGGTCCACGTATCGGTAGTTAAGTGGACCTTGGCACAGATGGCGTTGCGCAGTGCACACCTGATTTTTTCCCCCACTTGGTTGTGCAGGGAAGGGATGGCTTGCCTGGAAAAGTAGTGGCGGCTGGGCACGACGTACTGTGGGACAGCCACCGACATAAGGCTTTTAAAACTGTGCGTCTCCACCAGATGGAATGACAGCATTTCAAAGGCTAGGAATTTTGAAATTCTGGCATTTAGGGCCAGGGATCGCGGGTGGGTAGGGGGGTACTTCCTCTTCCTCTGAAGTGTTTGGGGGATGGAAAGCTGAACGCTTCCACGGGACATTGTGGAGATGGTTGGTGACCCAGTTGGTGGTGTTGCTGACAGATCGTCTGTTTGCGGGGTGGCAGGTGCCGGTATCACTACGGATGTGGATGGAGAGGCCGAGACTGCAGCAGAAGAGGAAGCAGGAGGAGCCAGAGACCTTTCTTGGTTTTGAAGGTGTCTACTCCACTGCAGCTCATGCTTTGCACTTAGATGCCTGATCATGCAGGTTGTGCTCAGGTTGAGAAGGTTTATCGCTTCAGGCTCTGATTGCACAGGGTGCAAACCACTCGTGTCCTGTCATCAGCACATTTTCTGAAGAACTTCCACGCTAGAGAACTCCTTTGAGCTCGCTTTGGTGCGCTCGTTCCCTTGCTGCGTTGGGCAGTAGCAGGCGTAGTGTCTAGGGCACGGCCGCTCCGCTTCTGCACCCTGCTCCCTCTTCTGCTGTGCTGGTGGCTCTGTGCGACCACCGCCTCTTCCTCCAAACTACTCAGGTCACCTGCATGACCTTCATTCCATGTGGGGTCGAGGACCTCATCGTCCTCCACATCATCTTCCACCCAGTCTTCACCCCTGCCCTCCATGTCGGTCTCCACAATTCTGAATGCCGCAGCAGTTGGCACCTGCGTTTCGTCATCATCGGAGACGTGCTGCGATGGTCCTTCCATGTACTCATCTTGAGAAATAAGTGGTTGGGCAATATGACGGTCTCCTCATATTTCTGTAATTTATGATCTTGCCCTAGAAAGGTGTTTATTGAATAGCGGAACAAAACAACAACAGTATCGCACGGGTATATCTCACAGTCAAATATGCAAACTATGCCGCAATTTAATTTTTTTTACCCCAAAAGGGTGTATATTGAATAGCGGAATAGAAAAAAGGATAAAAAACGGTGTATCTCACACGTACAAACACAGGCTAGGCCCCAATTAAAATTTTTTGTACCCTAAAGGGAGGATGAGGAAGAGGAGTAGGAGGAGTTCGGAACAGGAGGCAAACTGAAGCGCCCTGCAATCCTTGGCGGTGAAAGGAGATGCGCCAAACAAATTTAAAAGGTGTATCTCACACGTAACGATACAGACTATGCTGTAATTTAATTTTTTACACTCCAAAAGGGTGTATATTGAATAGCGGAATAGGAAAAAATGTTATAATACGGTGTATCTCACACGTACAAACACAGACTAGGCCCCGATTACAATTTTTTGTACCCTAAAGGCAGGATGAGGAAGAGGAGTAGGAGGAGTTGGGAACAGGAGGCAAACTGAAGCGCCCTGCAATCCTCGGCGGTGGAAGGAGATGCGCCAAACAAATTTAAAAAGGTGTATCTCACATGTACCGATACAGACTATGCCGTAATTTAATTTTTTACACTCAAACAGGGTGTATATTGAATAGTGGAATAGGAACATTTTTATAAAACGGTGTATCTCACACGTACGAATACAGACTAGGCCCCGATTACAATTTTTTGTACCCTAAAGGCAGGATGAGGAAGAGGAGTAGGAGGAGTTCGGAACAGGAGGCAAACTGAAGCGCCCTGCAATCCTCGGCGGTGGAAGGAGATGCGCCAAACAAATTTAAAAAGGTGTATCTCACATGTACCGATACAGACTATGCCGTAATTTAATTTTTTACACTCAAACAGGGTGTATATTGAATAGCGGAATAGGAAAAATTTTACAAAACGGTGGTGTATCTCACACGTACAAACACAGACTAGGCCCCGATTACAATTTTTTGTACCCTAAAGGCAGGATGAGGATGAGGAGTAGGAGGAGGTCTGAACAGGAGGCAAAATGAAGCATCCTGCAATCCTCGGCAGTATGAGATGCGCCCCAAAAATTGGAAAGGTGTATCTCACGCGTACCGATACAGACTATCCCGCAATTTAATTGTTTTTACCCCAAGGGTGTAGATTGAAAGCGGAATAGAAAATATGATATCAAAAGGTGTATGTATCTCACACGTACAGACCCAGACTAGGCCCAAATTATTATTTTTTGTACCCCCAAAGGCAGGATGAGGAGTAGGAGGAGTTCGGAACAGGCAGGAGGCAGACTGAAGCACCCTGCAATCCTCGGCGGTATGAGATGCGCCCCAAAAATTGGAAAGGTGTATCTCACACGTACCGATACAGACTAACCCGCAATTTAATTGTTTTTACCCCAAAGGTGTAGATTGAATAGCGGAATAGAAAATATGATATCAAAAGGTGTATCTATCTCACACGTACAGACCCAGACTAGGCCCAAATTACTATTTTTTGTACCCCCAAAGGCAGGATGAGGAGTAGGAGGAGTTCGGAACAGGCAGGAGGCAGACTGAAGCACCCTGCAATCCTCGGCGGTATGAGATGCACCCCAAAAATTGGAAAGGTGTATCTCACACGTACCGATACAGACTATCCCGCAATTTAATTGTTTTTACCCCAAAGGTGTAGATTGAAAGCGGAATAGAAAATATGATATCAAAAGGTGTATGTATCTCACACGTACAGACCCAGACTAGGCCCAAATTACTATTTTTTGTACCCCCAAAGGCAGGATGAGGAGTAGGAGGAGTTCGGAACAGGCAGGAGGCAGACTGAAGCACCCTGCAATCCTCGGCGGTATGAGATGCGCCCCAAAAATTGGAAAGGTGTATCTCACACGTACCGATACAGACTATCCCGCAATTTAATTGTTTTTACCCCAAAGGTGTAGATTGAATAGCGGAATAGAAAATATGATATCAAAAGGTGTATGTATCTCAAACGTACAGACCCAGACTAGGCCCAAATTACTATTTTTTGTACCCCCAAAGGCAGGATGAGGAGTAGGAGGTGTTACGAACAGGCAGGAGGCAGACTGAAGCACCCTGCAATCCTCGGCGGTATGAGATGCGCCCCAAAAATTGGAAAAGTGTATCTCACACGTACCGATACAGACTATCCCGCAATTTAATTGTTTTTACCCCAAAGGTGTAGATTGAATAGTGGAATAGAAAATATGATATAAAATTGGTGATTTTTCAATAGCACATGTGAACAGCAGTGTCTTATATCAGTCAGCTCTGCTGCAGGCTATGGAGGGGAAAAAAAAAGAAAATTCCCCTTTTAAGTTTGTAATTTTTAAATAGATTAGTACAGACTATGCCACAATTTAATTTTTTTAACCCAAAAGGGTGTATATTGAATAGTGGAATAGAAAAAAGTGTATAAATTTTGAAATAACTCAATAATAGCACATGTGAATACAGCAGTGTATTATCACAGTCAGCAGCACTGAAGGAAAAACGCTGCACACAACTGACTGATAAAAAAGATTTTTTTCTCCCTCCTCCTCAGCGGGGCATAAAGATTGTGTTCACACCACCCCACACACAGCAAAATCGATGTGGACCACTGACCCTGCCTATCTCCAGCCTTGCCCTAAAATGATCGATAAGATCGGTCACTGCTGGCACTGCAAACCCTCCACACAGCAAAATCGATTGTAGAACACTGACCCTGCCTATCTCCAGCCTGGCCTTAAAATGATTGATAAGATCGGTCACTGCCGGCACTGCAAACCCCCCACACACACAGCAAAATCGATTGTAGAACACTGACCCTGCCTATCTCCAGCCTCGCCCTAAAATGCCCTAATATCTCGCCCTGCCGACTCCTGTCCCTGAATTCTTTTCGGACACAATATAATTTTTGACTGTCTGTCCCTTATCAGCAGCCAGCACGTATGATGTATGCTCTGTCCCTGTACTACAGCAGAATGACGCAGCGGCGCTCGGTCTCGAACTTATAAAGACTTGGTCACATGCTTCAGATGGCCAATCACAGCTACTAATACATTTGTAGGCATGGCTGGGATGGCTTAAGGCACACCAGTTAAACGCTTGTTGATTGGCTGTTGAAAGCCCGCCATTAAAAGCGCGCCAATACATACAAACCCGGAAATAAAATGACCGAACACGGATTTTAAACCCGAACATACAGTAAAGTTTTCGGGTCCGTGTTCGGGTAACCAAAATCCAATTATTCGGTACGAACACGAATAATACAGTCCGTGTTCGCTCTACACTAATGGAGACCTGTTTTTAATAGGCACTATTTGCTATATAGCAAATGATGGTGAACAAATATGATCTAAAGGGTTTTTGGAATATTTGCAAATTTCACAGAGATGATTTATGTGATGGCACCTCTTAGTCCAATATGATCATTTGCTATTTTTATTATTATTATTTTTAATAATAATACTGATTATACAGTGCTTGCCTCTCCTTAGGCATTTTATCTGCTTGGCCCCAGCGGTATGCAAATATGTGGCCTCTCGGCACCTGGCCCTTAGCGCTGAGGGCCCGCATATTTGCGTGAATTGCTGGGTATACACCTGTGCTGAGAGCGTGTGCCCTGCGCGCTCCAAGCACAGCTTCCGTTCCCTAGCCAAAAGTTTTCGGACCAGGTGACCGTCCTGACAGCCAATCACGGCGGTCACGTGATCTTTTTTTTTTTTTTTTCCCCAAAAGCTTTATTTGAGACATACAGATACAAATACAGCTCAGTGTTATAAAATGGTTATACATATGAAAAGGTAGAGCATAACTAAAGCCAACAATTATATCTAATAGTAAACAGGTGATCTGCAGGAGTTACTACATTAACCAGTATCTTATGAAGTCATCTCTACCATAGTAAGAGTTTGCATCAAATGATACATATGTTGAGCCCAACCTGGTATTAAGGCAAAACCTATAATAAAAAAACAGAATGATGATTTAATGGAGGAGTTGTTTAGAGAGTCTGAAGATAAAATGTGTGACTATACACGTGATCTTAAGCTGCGCCCTGTCTTCCGATGTCATAATCCTCCTAAAGTGCCAAGGATCAGCCAGCGCTAGGAGGTTAAATTGGTAGGTGAAGAAGAATACATAAGTATTTCCATTAATAGATGAATGGTAGGCAATATTCCACTATAACAGAGTACTGAAAGATGAATAATGCACTTCTAACTCCATTGCGTTGTGTTGAGATGGTTGTGATGTACCTTGCCAGTCTTGGGCACGCAACATGCTATGAGTTATCAAACCTGTCTCAGTAATTGGAGGTTGAAATGACAGATATGCACGATATGGATGAGAACTGAGACAGAGACAGAAAAGGGCCAAGATTTTAAAGGTGTCCCAGGAGATCACACAGAGGTTGTTGGTGGAAATAAAGGATCAGAGCAAGTAGTCAACAACAGTACAGTAGGAAGGCCAGTTACCAAAGTTGTGCAACAATGAACAAATTTACTACATAGCAGAGTCCTGCATACAGGCAGGAAACTTGGTAATATTACAGTGGACAGCATGAAAGTTAAAATTAAGAATACTAAGTAAAGCTAAAAGGTTCCAATGCAAGAGAAATTGGCATTGGCAACAGACACATAAACTTATTGTATTGTATACATTTCTTGTTACATCTTGCTTTTAACAAAACAAAAATTTGTTTATGGGAAAAAAAAAAAACTTAGGGCCTAATTTACCAAAGCAAATGAACATGATCAGAGATAAATGACTACAGTATGCTTGCTTCACAGATCTTTCTGAATGCATGAATGTACATATGTGCTTGCCTCAACAAAAGTTTTCAACTTGTCCATCCAACAGAAGGCGATCTAACAATCAACTTTTGTCAAACAGGGACAGCTAAACACTGATGGAAATTTGTCTGGTCCCTGCTGAACCATCCAGAATTGAATCAGTCCATGGCCAACTCAAGAAGCCAGTGTTCCATGCTATCAGAGCAAAATAAGGTAGCATATGTACTGGGTTTCACTATATTTTTTGATAACAATAATGTACATTGAATGCAGTTTTATTTCTACATGCATTTTTAACCACTTGCCGACCGCCCGCTGCAGGCTGGCTCGGCTGCGGATATCAACGTATGGGTACGTCAGTTCGCGGAAGCGGTGTTGGGGCCAAGCGTGTGCTGGGCACCCACGATTGCTCCCTGCTGAGAGAGAACTACGGTCAGCTGTTGTAAACCCAGCTGACCGTTCTTCTCTCTGAAATGATCACAGAGTGCCTGTGATCCTTCTATATAGGATCACAGGTTTCTATGGTCATTTCACAAGCCTATCCTCCATACAGTTAGAAAACACTCCCCTAGGCTCACACTTATCCCTTTTGATCACCGCTGTGTTAACCCCTTCCCTGCCAGTGTCATTATTACAGTAACAGTGCATACTTTTAGCACTGATTACTGTAGTAAAGTCACTGGTCCCCCCAAAAGTGTCAAAAATATCAGTTAGGGGTCTGATCTGTCACAATGTCGCAGTCCCGCTAAAAATCGCAGATCGCTGCCATTACTAGTGTAGCACCCTACAGGTAGGTGCTAGGTAAAGGTATAGTGGGCCTTGTCTGCCTAACAGCAGGGCTGTGATTTATTAGTTAGGGTGTCAGGGATTCCAGACGTGCCTGCTGAAGGGAGAAGTGTCCCCACTGGCTCCTGTGAGAGGCTCTCATAGGGCAGTGTGGGAAGCCCAATCATCGGGCACATCACAGCTTGTAACTACCCCAGAAGGCAGATTTTGCCGCAAAGGATTCTGGGAGTGGGTATAAGTTTGGGGGAAGTGCGCGGCACAGTGTCTTTGGCGGGAGCAGAGTCCCAGGAGGGAGAGTACGGCTGTCTCTCCTCCTGTCTGAGGAAGAGGATATCTTGGGATGCCGCCTGAGTATCCAGAGAATGCTGAGTTGTGCTGAGAGCCTGCGGAGAGCGAGAGGGGTCCAGTCCCAGGAAAACCTACACAGGTCGTGAGTACTGAGGATTGCCCCTGGGGGTCTGCCTGAAGTTAGAGGGGACCACTCCGGAAGAGGTTCTGGGATCCAGTTATCAACTAGCTGAAAAGGGGGTACCTAGGTTGAGGACCCTGAAGTTGCAGAGGGGGTACATAGTCAGTGGACCCTGAAGAGTTCAAGTGTAAAGGGGGCACCTACAGTTGGGCCCTGATTTGTACAGTGTGCACCAGTGAAGTTACAGCTTTACCGAGTTCTACATTATACTACCTCAAGCGAGTGCAAGGCGGAGGGAAAGTATACAGTGACTTTAGCAGTACCGCAGTGTCAGAAGTCTTACAGTTCACAGTCCTGGATCTTCTGGACTTTAAGTCGAGGATTTAGCATGTCTATCAAGTTACAGAGTGTTCTCAGTGTTGGAGAGTGTTGACTGACGCCGGTTGGCGTCAAGGAAGCATCAAGGGGCATTTTTCAGGAAGAAAGTCCCAAGTGTAATTAGTTAAAGCCTAAAGGAGTATCCCACTCATTCCCTTCTCCCATCCCCTTTATCTACAATTAAAACCACAAACAAAGATGCCGGAGTTGTCTCAGTCTCTACATCCAGGGCTGCAGCTCACATGGGCTGGAAAGGTAACCGGTAACGATGGAAGACCCACATCAGGCCGCAGGCCTGGACAACCTGCTACACTAGTAAAAAATAAATTAAAAAAAATGTAAAATAAACAAAATTCAGCGCTGAACTTAAAATAGATAAAAAATGGACTAGCAGCTGGCACTCAAGGGCAACCTAAAAAACCTCCAATGTACATAAGATAATATAGTGCAGCGCAATCCTAAAAATATAGCAACCACCAATATGATGATAATATTTCAAACTTTAAATGAGATCATAAACATATAAATATAGTCCAAAATTGCGAAGCCAGAAGAAAGTGGAGTCCTTTGATGCAGATGATGAAAATAAGAGCCCAAAACAGACTGGTGAACAGATAGAGTATGTGCTCAAAAATTCCCACCACCAAGCATTTTCTGCCTCTCTCCTTATGGCATTGACCCTGCAGGGTCAAAAAGCATAATATCATCTACTCTCAGGGAACACAGCTTCCAAATGAATCGCTACACAAGCCCTGCAAGATCCCTCAGCAAGATGTAACAGCTGGTCTGATATACCAAATCCGGAAAAGCCTCCTCTACTGCCACTTACAGCAATGTCTTCTCTCTACTTTCTCCTTCACTTTCTTCTGGCTTCACAATTTTGGACTATATTTATATGTTTATGATCTCATTTAAAGTTTGAAATATTATCATCATATTGGTGGTTGCTATATTTTTAGGATTGCGCTGCACTATATTATCTTAAATAAATAAAAATGACATAAATCTTTCCCCTAGTTTGTAGATGCGATAACTTTTGCGCAAACCATTAAAAATACACTTATTGGAATTTTTTGTTTACCACAAATATGTAGCAGAATACAAATTGGCCTAAAATGATCAAATACCACCAAAAGAATGCTCTATGTGTGGGAAAAAAGGACATCAATTTTATTTGGGTACAGTGTCGCACGACCGTGCAATTGCTTGTTAAAGTAATGCAGTGCTGAATTGCAAAAAATGGCCTGGTCATTAAGGGGCAAATCCTTCTGGTCCTGAAGTGGTTAAAACTGTTAGCAGTGGATAGACAGATCCAAACACTTCAGAGGCCTGTCATGGCCAGCCAGAAAGTGTGATCATCATCCATGAAATGTGAAATAACTATATTAATTCCCGCGCTGATAAGATAATAAAACAATATGAATAAACCAAAAATTAATATAAAATAGTGAATAAATGCTCTCTTTCAAGAAATAGATACGTGGACATAAATATATAAAAATGCATATAAAAAAATATATAGGTGCAAATATTCAGCTGCTGCAACTCTAAGGCTGCATTCACATGTCAGCGTATGATCGCGGGCAGAACCGCCGCGGTTCCGCCCGCGATTCGGAGATTTATTGCAAATCGCGGGACGCCTAGCGTTGCCTGTTGATTTGCAATAGCCCCCCAAACGCCGAGCGATGTTGCCGCAATTTACGCCCGCCGAATCGCGGCAACATCGCGCAAACAAAATCGCGGGACGCAATACGCTCCAAAAAAGTACAAGATTTTGTTTGCGCGATGTTGCCGTGATTCGGCGGGCGTAAATCGCGGCAACATCGCTCGGCGTTTGGGGGGCTATTGCAAATCAACGGGCAACGCTAGGCGTCCCGCGATTTGCAATAAATCTCCGAATCGCGGGCGGAACCGCGGCGGTTCTGCCTGCGATTATACGCTGACATGTGAATGCAGCCTAAGTGAACCTTAGGTAAAATATATAAAAAAACTAAATTAAGCAGCGCTAGCATATAAAAACTACAATAACAATTTAGTGATATTTGTGAAAATAAATAAGTAAACAAATAGTCCATGTGATATCAGTGATGAAATCCAAATAAAGTGCTCCAGTGCAGAAATAACTTATAAAGTGCTCCAAGGTGATGATGACCCCTCTTGGCTCCCCACTCACCACAATGTCAGATTGTTAGCGCTTGAAGTATACACAGAGCTTCCTTTCAGGAACTATTGTTCGGTATATTCGTATATCTTCAGATAGAAGTGGGTATGATCCGCCTCCGTATCCACCATTAAAACATAAAAGGACCGCACATAGTGAAGTATGTATTAACGATTTATTGCCAAATTAAAGGTTTAAAACATACAAACAAAATAAAATGGTATCGCATTTATCACAAACTCGTGGACGCTACAGTTGGCGTGCGTTCCACAGTGTGACCAGGAAGTGCTTAACCGGAAGTGATGAAAACGCCCAGAGGGAGGGCGAAACGCATTGACGCAACTTCCAGCACGGACAAGACGTATCGTCACTTCATGTATTTTTTAATGTTTTCAGATGAGATTCACACAACTTAAAACAAGGAAGCAACTTTCCAATTAAAAGCAATTAGAAAATGTATGAATCTGGGAGAGGAAAGCTGTGTGAAAACATGTATTAATAGACTCCTAGCTGCATGTAAAGCAGTTCTGCACAGCTTATTCAAGTACTTTAGATGAGTTCAGTAATGGAATAGTGGAAATGACTTTACTCTCAGTTATGTAGTAGGTTGTAGCTGTGGCTAATAACATCATAGTAATGTAATGTGTAGAGTCCCAACAATCATTCTGCGACTTTACAGCATATAATATCCTTCTAACCAATTACTAATGAAACAACCTAAGTGAAGCTAAACTAACATATAATGGACGATTAAATGAGTATGCTGTCATTTAGAAAAAATATTCTCAAACTTACATAACTGGGAGGTGACGAGAATTTCATTATTTTAAACTTAAAGCTGACTGGCTAACTAATTCCCCCATCTCTGCAAATTTAGATGTCATCATTATGAATCATGAAATGAATACATCATCCTTTATAGAGTATCGCCAACTCATATGAAGAGTTGTTTTGGAGACCATCAGACCTGGATGAAAATTCATAGTTTCCTGTTTGGGAGAAAATAATTTAGAACCACAATTTGTTCCAAAATCAATAAAATGACAATATGACTTTTGCCTATATGATATTATTTTCAATGTAAAAGCACATTACCAGGAAGTCATTTTATTGTATTTAAATCTGCTAGTTCATCTAACACTCTAGGAACTTGAAAATATGGAAAGACAAAGCATAACCCTTGGTTAGATATGATAATCTATTTTCTATATCATTACGTAGAATTTTAGTATGATTCTGAACTAATTCCTTTAACCTCTTCCTGACCGCCCGCCACCGATTTACTGTGGCAGTGTGGCTCTCTTGCGCAAACCGACGTAGACCTACGCCGGTCGCGCGCCTGCAGCTAGGGGGCGAGCGTGCGCCGGCGGCGAGCTCTCGCCCCCAGTAGGCAGCGGGGACTCTGATGCATGGGGCAGGCAGCTCCGATTGCCGCCTGACACCCGCAATGGTTCCCCGCTGACAGAGAAGAACGGTCAGCTGTTGTAAACAAATGAGAGTGCCTGTGATCCTTCTATATAGGATCACAGGTCTCTGTGATAATTTCACAAGCCACCCCCCCCCCCCCCCCCCCACAGTTAGAATCACTCCCCTAGGCTCACATTTAACCCCTTGATCACTCACAGTGTTAACCACTGCCAGTGTCATTATTACAGTAACAGTGCATATTTTTAGCACTAATTACTGTAGTAATGTCACTGGTCCCCCCAAAGGGGACCCTGTCAGTTAGGGGTCTGATCTCTGTGCCGCAATGTCACAGTCCTGCAAAAAATCACAGATCGCTGCCATTACTAGTAAAAAAAACCAATAAAAATAACATACTTCTTTCCCCGTAGTTAGTAGACGCAATAACCTTTGCGCAAACCAATCAAAATACGCTTATTGCGATTTTTTACCAAAAGTATGTAGCAGAAAACAAATTGGCCTGAAATGTTAAAAAAAATTAGATTTTTACATTTTTTGTTTTCGAGAATGTTATATAGCAGAAAATGAAAAATATATATATTTTTTTTTCAGAATTGTCGCTCTTTTTTTGTTTTTTAGCGCAAAAAATAAAAATCGCAGAGGTGATCAAATACCACCAAAAGAAAGATGTATTTGTGAGGAAAAAAAGGACATTCATTAAATTTGGGCATAGCGTCGCACGACCGCGCAATTGTCCGTTAAAGTAACGCAGTGCCGAATCGCAAAATATGGCCTGGTCATTAAGGGGGAAGTGGTTAAGGAATACCAGTTAGAGGAAACATTAAAAAAAAAAGAGATACTACAAAAACATGAATGGAATTGCTCAATTTTTATTCCTCCAAAATTACAAATGTGTCTCCACTTTTTCCCCTTCAATGCCCTTTATACATAAATTATTTATATATTGTGTTTTACTAGCAAAGAGAAAAATCAATTGTGCTTGCAGATGTACAAATCTTCTATAAACATGAACTTAGAGCTGCTCAGACTATGTAGAAGATTATAGATAAAAGGGAGGGTGAAGCGCTAGGATACAGAGGTGGGGGACTACACAATCTGTTATCAACATCATATACTGTATAGGCAAAGGTGTGCGCAGCCTATTGCATTAGGGTATGAACCCCAAAGCTCAAACACTTTGCATATTGACAGTGTCCGTAAAGCAGTGGACGGTGTCAGTAGGACAGAGATTGTTGTCAGTAGGGCAGTGGACGGTATCTGTAGTTTTTTAATATTTTATTTTTAATTTTTTACAGTTTTAATTATTTTACTACTAACAATATTTTTAGAGCTCCGTTAGGGGGCTTTGGTGAAATATCACCTTAACAGGGGGAATCTGCGCCACATAGCGTGATCAGAGTGTGCCCAGGCACACCTGGCACACCCTGTGCGCACACCTATGTATAAAGGTTAAAATGGTATTAAATCCAAAAGCAAACATTTATTATATTTCAGCTTACCAACCCTTAGATGTTATAGCTGCATTCATTTTCCTTTCCTTTATTTTTATCTGGAGATCCAGCCGGTAAGTCTGTTTTTTTTTTTTTTTTTTTGCATGAGAACAAGCTCTCCTGCAAAATGCAAGTCATCATGTTGAAATAATCCATTTACCACTGACAGGGGATTATTACAATGAGAGTTTTTTGCTTATTTCTGTAAAACCTTTATCCCAAAAAAAAAAAAAAATACTACTGTAACTGCTAATGTAACTGCCATATGGACCGGAGGTTGGCTTCAATTTGTTAGTGTATTTAAATCTGCTGGTTTATCTAACACTCCCCTGCCCTCAGACCAGACTTGTATAAAGTACTCGAAATTTCTACTTGAGTAAAAGTACAAGTGCTCGATCAAAAAATTACTTGAGTAGAAGTGGAAGTGCTCGCAGAAAAAGTTACTTAAGTAGAAGTACTAAAGTATTCAACATTTTTTTTACTTAAGTATTGCAAGTAGTTTTTTCAAAAAATTTGCTACTTAAGTACTAAAAGTAAAAAGTACCAGTAGTTTTGAAAAAAAATTTCTACTCAAGTACTGAAAGTAGAAGTACAAGTACTGTGTTATGTAGTTATTAAAGAAATAAGTCAAAAGTTTGAACATCATATTGTTTTTATTATTTCAAATGATTTATTCAAATGATTAACCTGTGTTTGTTAGTAGTTTCTTGATGCACTTCAAGCGCTGTAGCACCATTTATTTGTTTGTTTCATATTTTCTTTTTATTGGAAAGATTTGGTATAGCAGCTTTTATTATACACAGCCTTTATTTTCCTATGCGCTGATTTACAAATGACATTATACACATTTTTTTGAGCTTTATGCAACCTCCATCTACTGTTCTGGCAGTGGTAATTTTTTTAAAAGTAACGAGTAACTATGCAGCACAAAAAAAAGATACTTGAGTAGAAGTATCGAAATCATCGAAAAAATGTAGTGAAGTAAAAGTAGAAGTAGGAGAAAAAAATTCTACTCTAGGAAAGTACAGATACCACATTTCGGTACTTAAGTACAGTACTTAAGTAGTTCTACTTCGTTACTATACATCTCTGCCTCAGACTGACAGTGCTTTTGTCCAAAGGTGCCCCTGTGCATATTCAGCCAGAGTGGAGGCACTCTAATACAGGAATGTACATGGAAGAAAATGTCCATATGAGATGCACATCTCTGCAAACCCCAGGTAAGAAAGTGTAACAGCCTCAGTCCAAGCTCCAGCCAAGCCATGCCCCAACATGTTTTACTCTGCCCCGAAATGTAATCATGGGGGTGGAGTGAAACATGTTGGGGGCTGAGCCTGTTATACTTTCTTACCTTTCTAAGCAGGCCAATTTTCAGCTTTTAGCGCTCTCAAACGTTGAATGACAACTACTCAGTGATACAACACTGTACCCACATGACAATTTTATCCCTTTTTTCGCACAAATAGAGCTTTCTTTTGGTGGAATTTATTCATCATTGTTTTTTTTGGTTTTTTTGCCACTATAAATCAAAAAAAGACTGTCTAGATAACAAAATGTAAAAAAGACCGAACATTTTATACAAAAAAAATAAATTTTTCTTTGTTTCTGTTATAAAATTTTGCAAATAAGTAATTTTTCTTTATAAATGTTGACCAAAATTCATACTGCTACATTTCTTTGGTAAAAATAACCCAAATCAATGTTTATTATTTGGTCTTTGAGGGTATAGCGTTTGCAAGCTATGGTGTCAATCACTGAAAATTGATCACACCTGATCACAACTGATGTAATTCCTATCTCAGTTCTTGAGACACTAACAAGCCAGGAAAATACAAATACTCCCCAAATTACCCCTTTTTGGAAAGTAGACAGTCCAAGATATTTAATACGAGGCATGCTGAGTTTTTTAAAGTTGTATTTTTTTCCCACAATTCTTTGCAAAATTTAGATTTTTTTGTCACAAAATTGTCATATTAACAGGTTGTTTCTCCCATATGGCATATGCATACTTGCAACTACACCCCAAAACACACTCTGCTTCTCCTCCTGAGTATGGCGATACCACATATGTGAGACTTTTTCACAGCCCATCACATACAGAGGCCCAACATGCCAGCTGTTCTAGGGACATAAATTACACATCTAATTTCTTGACTACCTATTACACTTTTGAAGGCCCTGGAGCACCAGGACAATGGAAACCCCCACTAACTGACCCCATTTTGGAAATCAAACACTCCAATGTATATTCTACGAGGCATAGGGCACTGATGAGCACTGTAGTGGCACTGTAGTGGCACTGATGACCACTGTAGTGGCAGGGTAGGGCACTGATGAGCACTGTAGTGGCACTGTAGGGCACTGATGAGCACTGTAGTGGCACTAATGGTACTTTAGTGGTATTGTTTGGCACTGTAGTGGCACTGATGGTACTTTAATGACACTGATGGCACTGTGGGCGCACTGTAGTTCGCTGATGAGCACTGTAGTGGCACTGATTACCACTGTAGTGGCAGCGTCGGACACTGATGAGCATTGTAGTGGCATTGTAGGGCAATGATGAGCACTGTATTGGCACTATAGTGGAACCGATGAACACTGTAGTGGCAGCGTAGAACACTGTAGGAGCACTGTAGTGGCATTGATGGCACTGTAGTGGCATTATTGGCACTGTAAAGGCACTGTAGTGGCAATGATAGCACTGTAATGGCACTGATGGCACTGTAGGGGCACTGTCGGGGGACAGTGATGGCACTGTAGAGACACTAATGGCACTGTAGGGGCACTAATGGCACTGTAAGGGCACTGATGGCACTGTAGGGGCACTGTGAAGGCCTTTAGGGGCACTGATGGCACTGTAGGAGCACTGTGATGGCATTTTAAGGGCACTGATGGCACTCAGGATCATGCCAAATCATGCTGCTGCGGTGTTTCTCTCTCATCTCCTCACTCTGATACAGGGTGTGAGGAGAGGAGACAGAAATACCGCAGCAGCGTGAGCTGAACCCGGGAACGATCCCTGTTTGTTGACAAAGTGATTGCTCCATATTTGGACAGAGTAATCACATAGTAAAGGGCTACTGTGATTGGCCCTTTACCCTGATCAGTGATGCGCTGGGTCCCGCAGCCCTGCCATCATGGACACTTCTGGGTGCGTCCCCCAAGGGGGTATGCGAGAAGCGCGAACACGGCCACCCAGAACTAGCTGGCCGTGCTGTAGCCATCATTTGGTTGAGGATTGGTAAGCTGCAATATATTACATTTTTGGTTTTGGATTTAATATTGCTTTAAAGCAATTGAGTCCAAGGCCAGGGTTGGAATCTTAGAAAATGGAATAACATTTCCAAAAATCCTTGGAGCTGTCTATGGACACTGTATCCAAGTTGCACAATTCTTACAAGATGGGTTTTTATAAAAGAAGTTTTGAATATAGATTTCAAAGCTTGTAAATGGAAGGTATTTTAAACTAAAAAATGTTCTGTTTTCCCATACACTGCTGACCTCCTGTTTTCTATTCTCACAGAAAAAAAGAATAATGATTTTTTTACCCCCTTTTACCAATCATACTTCCCAGTTTCTAAATGGAATGTTTAAATACAGAAAATAAAATATATAGAAATGCAAAATAAAATCTTTGAGGGATGAAAGAAGGTGTACTGGTTCTTTTAGAGGCTTAGGAAACAATAGCTAAATGGGTTGGTTTGTGACACAAAAACTGCCGGCCATAAAAACCGATACAGTCAAAAGTAAGTGTGGTCAGAAAAAGCTCTTTAATGGACATAATATGTATGACTCCAGAGCTGGTGTATTCTAAGCAGGGACTCTATATAATTACTATATTTCCATATTTAAACCACACTAGGAGATGTCATATATGAAGTACAAAGACAGAATCAATTACATGAATTCTGGAGTGCCCAGCAAGGGTTATCATTAGGACATGCCTAACGTTTTTAGAATATAAACTTTTCCAAGGAATCCTGCAGACAGGAATGTAACATACCACATGATAGATACCTCATGGATCAGAGTTAATCAAACCTCAACAGTCCAGCCATTGTTTTAACTTTTTGATCTCAGAAATGCCCTAACATGTTAATTATTAAAAAATATGTTTTGATGACATAACTTCAGCCATGCCAGCTCCGAAATAGTGACGGAAACCATTTACAGTATTTAGGAATCAGAACTTAATATCTTCTTAAAGTTTACCTAAATGTCTTTTTGCAAAAAATATAGATGAAACAATAAGTCAATGCATGAAATAGGGAAGATTGGTGATTATACAACAACTTGCATATTACAATAAATGTGTTTACTTGACAGGCAATATACAATAAGCAAAAGTGTGTGCATTACACCCATATACTGAAAAAGAAGGGCTGTACCCCTCCGAATCTCCAACCATCATTAAAGCGGAGTTCCACCCTAGGAAATTTTTTTTTAATAAAAATACCCCTGGGACAGTCAGGGCTAGTGCATTCCACAATGGATAGCCTCTGAACTGTCCCGGGTCGCACTTACCTTTTAGAAGAAATACTTTCCTTGAAAATGTCTTGTCCAGCGCTGCCATCTCAAGTGTGGGCAGCTGAAGCCAGCACGTCCTCTTCTGCGTCCTCTTCTGTGTCCTCTTCATCCCAGAATGCCCTGCACCGGCCCCGCTCGTCATGTCCAGTGCAGGCAGGTCATTCCTGCACAGCTTCTGGGCATGCCCAGAAGCTGTTTAGCAGTGAATGACGTGCCTGCACCAGAACTGACGAGCGGGGCCGGTGCAGGCGCATTGATTCTTGGGAGCGATGACGCTCAGCTCCCAGGAATCATTGCAAGCAGGAAGTGACGGCACGGGCCAAGGCCGAAGAGAGAGGAAGAGGAAGTAAGGTGAGTATATTTTCTTCTAAAACAAGGTAAGTAAAGAAAAAAAAAAAGCGTGATTATCCATTTATTATTCAGGTAACAGAGAGCAAGCAGATGGGGAAAAATTACTTTTAAGGATGGAACTCCACTTTAAAGGTTTGACTAATTAATGGGTATTCCTATTGGTTTATATGGCAGTGCCTAATCCTTTGTATACCCCCCCCCCCACCCCAACTCCATATGCAGTACCTGTATTGACTTACAAAGTGATATATCAATCACGTTATCAGGCATACACTAATAACAGTAGGAGTTTATTTTAGTAAGCTACACCTTGTGAGACACTATTTCATATGTTGGCTGTGAATACTGGAATGGTTGGAATGTTTTTATTATTTTTGCAAAAATAACATATGAATATCCTACAATAACCGGGAAGATTTTCCCCTATATTTTCTAAAAAGCAATATATATGCGTTGGACAAGCCTTCAGATACATACAGACTACGGGAAATAACATTATGACTTTGCAGGAGAGGAAATACCTACAGTATCAGCTCTCAATAGAATAGCCTGGGAAAACAGATGAGCCTTCCAATAACTTCCCAGTCCTGGTATCTGTCGCTATGGAGATGCTAAATAAAACAGTATTAGACTTGTATGAGAAACGGAATCCTCTAGATTACCCGAGCAGAAGAAATGATTAGAATGCAGCTCTTCTGAAAATAATCTTACATCATAGTTCACAAACCTTTTCTCCCTAAGATGAGTGCTGGAGCTCAAGCCACATTTTTATGTAATGTGAAGCAGTGTAAATAGGGGTAATGTATACACACACACACACAGAAAATTATAGTATATAGGGGAAGAAAGTACCACAAGTGAACTGCTGCCACATTTAAGTGAGTATTGCAGAGGGTTGTTGCATTCACAACATATTTAAGGGTAGGCAGATATTGTATAACTTGTTTGAAACTATCCTTTTGTTTTCTTGGCATACAAAACTAATTATTTTATTTTTTTACCGGTACTTATTTAGCACCAACAATGTATGCAGCTCTTTACGTATATATTGTACATTCACATCAGTTCCTGCTCTCAAGGAGCTTACAATCTAAGGTCCCTAACTCACAATAAAACATACACATACTAAGGCCAATTTAAAGAGTAAACAATTAACTTACCAGCATGTCTTTGGAGTGTGGGAGGAAACCAACATGGGCACTAGGAGAACATACAAACTTCAGTCAGGTTGTGCCATGATTGGCAACGACCCTAGTGCTGCCCGGCAGAAGTGCTAACCACTCAGCCACATTGCTGCCCATATGAATGTAACAGAATATTTGGTCTCCTTAAGGATTGGTTATACATAGACAGGTGGATGGAGTAAGTCACAAATGGTGCATATAGAATTTTTCTGGTAAAAATGGGCCGTACATTAAACTTAACAATCGACTGTGAGTACTCCTTCAGAAGGTAATACCCCTAGTATTGGAGAGCTAGATAGAATTTTGAGAGTAGGGAGGAACTGGCACCAATTTACCCTAAAGGAAGGTATTCTCTGGCATTAAGATGGACTATGTTACTACTATGTTGGAGAAGTTTTTTTACTCTACCATTTTCTATTGAAATGTTCTTCAACTGAACCCGACTGGAGATTCTTCTATTGTGTGCTGGAAAGATTAAGAGAAAAAGCAATGCTTAGTATCTGAGTGGCATCTGTTCAGGCAATGAGGGCTTGTGTCCAATCTTTACTTGTAAAAGGTAAAGTGCTGAATTCCACATTCACGGGCCTGGGTTGTTGTGACAAAGGGTCCCAGTTTTCCAAAGGAGAGCAGCCTGTAGACTGCAGACGCTTGTCCTGGGAAAACGAGTTCCCCACTGGTGAGCGGGCCTGTCCTACAGTGTATTTTGTGAGTTGCAGGAGTTGCAAAAGAAGGTCTTTGGTCACTTGCAACTGGTAATAATCCTGTAATTGCAGACGTTGGCTTTCTCAGCCCTGAAACAAGGGGGAGCAGGTCTTTTACTTGGTTTCATGCACAAACATGTACCAAGGGAATTATGAAAGTTGTTGCGGCTGGATGATGCACCAATTAGTACTAACATTTAGGGCAGCATGCGCCCAGGGATGAATTCCTCGAACACAGACTTTGTGCTTTCTGAGTATTCACTCCTTGGCACATACTGCTCTAAACGTTAATACCACTCAATGCACCTTTTAGAAGCAGCAGCTTTCAGCCTCTCATATAATTTTACAGGCTGAGGGTATATGGTGCGCCTGTGCCTTACACCCACACAAAAATGCCCAGTGTGCATGAGGCCTATGAAAATTGCTAAGGAAAGTAAAGTAAAGTACAGTAAAGCACATAATTTCTTTAACCCATTTCTGCCCAGACCAAGGGTTTGGTTCCCAAGACCTACTGAGATAGTATGTGCACAGATTCCACAGATTACCCACTCTAAGAGGTGGAATTCCAATACCTCACCCCTCTAAGGGTCACCCTGGAAGTCCCTGGCTTAACCAGTATCCCCAAATGTCTGCCACACACCTGCTTCAAGCTTTACAGCAATTTACCTCAATGGCAGCCTCTGCCAGCACCATCTATTTCCAGAGAACCTTCCTTCTTGAGGTTAGATGTAGGAATGGTTGAAAAACTTAAGTCTTTTTAATTATTTACTGACTGCAGATAACTACATATGTGCATACTCCAATCATCTCAGACAGGGGGGAGAGTCGAGAGGTAGCCCATAACTTCAGGAAAGGTTACCCTGAGTCCAGCATCCTAAGCAAAGGGGATTCAAGTAGTTCCAAAAAGTTCTGCATCTTGCTCAGCTGCTTCCCTCCCAAAGCTAAACAGGTAAATACTCCACTAATGAAACCTCCTATATGGCTTCCTACCACAGCTGTTTATTCCACCCCCCTATTTCCAATATTGCCCCTGTGCTGGGAGGGCAAAGCTGGCATTAATCCCGGGTTACACCTAAAGTCGCTCTTCACTCCTGAGTTTTGGGACCTCCAGTGAACATCTCTGTAACTACACCAGTCCCACAATCCAAGTTAAAGAGGAAGTAAACCCTCCTCTGCAAGTTGTACCTATAGGTAAGCCTATGATAAGGCTTACCTATAGGTAGTGTAAATATCTCCTAAACATGTACCGTTTAGGAGATATTTACCTTAGATGCATTCAGTGACATCACTGGCGCATGCGCTCTGAAGGAACGGCCGCTGGTGCCGTTCCTTCAGAACTCCGTGCCGTGACCGTCGGCTCCCGCGCGCGTGCGCGGGAGTGACGTCACCGCGGCTCCGGCCAATCAGATGGCCGGATGCCGTGATCCCGGAAGACGGGCGACTAGACATGTCGCCCGTCATACAGGTTCTAAGGTAAGTATTTCATAATTAGCTAGTATGCGATGCATACTAGCTCATTATGTGTTTGTCTTTCAGGGTGAAAAAGAAAAAAAAAAAAAGGGTTTACAACCTCTTTAAGCTCAAACTCCCTTCACTTTTTTCTAAGGGACATCTAGTGGCTAAACCAGGGAAATACATCAGACACATCCATGCCCTACCCTACACATCTAAAAACAGATGTCACTAGGGTGTTCTTGTTGGGATATGGAAAAACATTGTGAAAATAAACCAAAACAACTTCATAAATCAACAAAACTGTCAGACTTAATAGTTCTCTTGAAAATTTCCAAATAGCAACTTTGTCATTTACAAATAATCTCTGCCATGTCAGAAGAAGTAAAAAAGGAATCTCCTTGACATGTTTACCTGGCTGTGAAGCAACCAACTGCAACAGTACTCTTTGACCACTAGTCTACAACCAAAATCCCAGCTAGTCACAGTAATGCCCTCAGAGGTACTGTAGCAGAGTGCCTATTTATTGGGTACTGTAATGGAGTGCCTGGAGTTAAGGTTGTGTAGGCCTCCTAATTTCATTTACCAGAACTCCCTGGGTTCCTGGACACACCCAGGGAATATAAGTTATTCAGCTTCCATCCATCAGCAGCTCAGACAGGCCACACCTAATGAGTCACAGCTAGCTGGGCAAGTGAGCTGCAGCAAGGTAAGCAGCCTTACCCTTTTAAAATCGGTGTGGGGGAAACTGGACAGGAGCCTAAAAGTATACATCTTCTCCGAAAGATCTAGCTTCTAAGAGGAGCCCCTCCTCACTTGCTACCATAGGAGTCTAGACCCAAATTGCTAACCCTTTGTTCTTGGATCTCTCTAGCTTTGTTGCCCTTTTTACTAGAGCTAACCTGTACTTCACTGTGAGGGATGCTGATTATCAGGATAATAGCTGTTTGTTTTCTGAACAGTTTTATTGATGCAATGAATCAAAGTCCCACACGTGCAGGAAAATGCTGGAAAATTACACATACAATGCCTGTTAAAGCCCCATATGCCTGATCCCTTAAAGTACTTTTTACCAGTAAGATTGATATGCAACTGGGGACATGAAAATTCGTCACAGGGTTTCCACCTTTCAATGACAAATTTAGTCATGACAAATAAGAAATAGACACTGCACCATAGTAATATATCTAGATTGATTGCATTAGTTAAAGCGTAATGTCTTCCAAAATAGTTTTGGGTGTATGCTGGTGTGTTAGATTAGGCACACATTTGGTGTACTTTTCTGGCATAAACATTGAGAGATCCCTCTGTTAAAGTGTAACTTTGGTCAGAAAATGATGTCCTGCTATATCAGGTCAGGCTAGCCAATACTGCTTCAAATCCAGGAGTACACTGTCTCACCCTGCTCCTCACATGTTCAGTTTCTCTCTATTTTTCAGCACTATGCCAAATTTGTACAGGTTAAACTAAAGATTTACTGCTGTTCAGGGGCTCTGGACATCAGCAAAAAGGCAGAAGAAACAGTAACAATGCTGGAGGCAATTTACAGTGCACACTAATCATGGTACCATAATTATTATTGTGGAATGTATGTTCCTCACTCAAAAACATTCTTTTTATCAAGTTCTGCTTTAAGTTGTATTGCCAATGCAGCAATAACAATTCAGGTTTGACCTTAGGCCGTGGAATGGTGTCATATTCTTTTTCTCACTTCTCTTTAGTAAAATCAGATCAATTGCAATTTATTTATTTTTTATTACAAGCAGTTTTAAACAGTCCCAGCCTGGCCATAAAATATACAGTTTTAATTTTGTTGAGCAATCATTCCTAATTCCAACTGTCAGCTCTTCAATCTAGGTCAGACTTGCAGTGTGTGTGTAATGCAATCTCTACTGATCATAAAAACATGGAGTGGGGGTTCCCTGCTCCAACTCATAGTTGCTGATAGCGGTCAATTGGTGGGCACAGATACAGAAACTTAGAAATGTGTGTTTAGGCTTGTTTCACACTACTGTGACCTGAAAGCCATACAACTTATGGTGTGACATTGGCAGGCCACTTCCTGGTGACTTGCTGGCGATTTGCTGTTGACTTGAGTACTACTTTCATGTGACTTGATGTGACTTTAGAAGTGACTTTCAGGAATGCCTGTGTAATCTTTCTGTAATGTCGGATCCAAATCACATCAATATAGATGAGGATCCAACTTCCATTAAAGTCTATGGGCACAAGTCAGATAGAAGTCACCTTGAAGTAGTACAGGAACCTTTTCTAAAGTCACTGGTGATTGGGACTGTCTGATCATTCATTTTTGGAAGGGACTCTTTACATTTTTTTCCATATATGCTTCAGTGATTTAGCACCTAATCGCATGAATTTGCATTGCTTGATTTACTATTGTCCCATCTATGTTTTATTAATTACATTCATTTATTTATCTATACATTTCACTTAGTTCACAATTTTTTGAAGGAAGCCTTCACATTTGTTTCATATATGCTTAAGCGATTAAGCACTATTGTACGAATTTTCATTGTTTGATATATCTTTGTCCCATCGATGATTTAATAATCATTTTATCTATTTATATAATATTCATATATCTCACTTATTTCACAATCTCATGTACACCTCTTTGCACACTGCGCAGCACTTTTTAGATTATATTTATGGGATTTTACATGTCATGCGACTTGGGGTCTCACCAGTCAGATCCCAAGTCATGGCAATGTGATCCGAGCCTTGCTGTTATTGAGAAATAGACTGTGGGAAGTGGAGGTTTCATATAACTACAACAAAGGACACAAACCTATAAATTATATTTTCCGTATCTCTAACGTTCTAAATATTATTATGAGCTATTACATATATAATTGTTTCTTTTACTTTTAAAAGTGATCACTAGGGATGATCGAACTTTTGAAAAGTTCGGCTCGACCAGAACACCCGAACTTACTGAAAGTTCGGGTCCGGATTCCAGAACCCCATTGAAGTCAATGGGACCCGAACTTCGGTAATCAAAAAACACAATTTTGAAGCCCTAAAACCCAATAAATGCCCCTAAAAAATGCCTAGGGTTCTGGGTCATGCCTCAGGGACTATTAATCACACAAAAAAAAGTTCTTAAAAATTTCGTTTTTGATAGAGAGCCAATTATTGAAAAAAATATTGAAAAAAAAATTAGATTTCTTTGGATTTAGTGTCTGGGGGTCTAAAAAGTGTACCTGTGAAGTTTCAGCTCTGTAGCATGTCCAGAACCAGAAAAAAAAGATTATTTTTATTAGAATTTTTAGTAGAGCAGGGTAGTGGCTCCGCTATTTTCACACTTGGGCGTTTTTGTTTCAGGCGTTTATTGGGCATTTTTTGGGCGTCTTTGGAGGCAGGCATGACATCTGAACTTCTGTGTAGGGGTATATATACACACACACATATATGTATATATACACATACACACATATAGGTGTGAAAGGAGCGAAATCCTATCCATGCGCTAATTAAATAATTTGCAGGAATGTGGCTCCGCTCCTATTACACCTATATGTGGGTATGTGTATATATACATATATGTGTGTGTGTGTATATATACCCCTATACAGAAGTTCAGATGTCATGCCTGCCTCCAAAGACGCCAAAAAAATGCCCAATAAACGCCTGCAACAAAAACGCCCAGGTGTGTTTTTTCAGGCGTTTATTGGGCATTTTTTGGGCGTCTTTGGAGGCAGGCATGACCGATGGTCGACCCGAACCGTTCGATCATCCCTAGTGATCACGAATGCTGATAAAAGAACACATAATCACCTCCATATACGACTTTGTATCTTATGCAAGATGCAGAAGAATGACAGTTGAAAGGAAACACTAAAGCCTGTAAAGAAAGAAAATGAAGCATATTATATAGTATAGTAAGCAGTTATAAGACTGTCATGTTGAAAAGGTAGGGCTCTACAAAGTGGGCTCCATGTCGGTTTTACAGGTCTGGAGCACACCTGCTGTACAAGTCTCTCAACCAAAGTACAGGACATGCTGGGTGAGGGCAAGGACCTTTATAATGAAAGATATCCTTACAAAGGTTTGTGACGTCAAAGCTGATTGGGAGCAGGTTGCATGGCAGGTGTTCTCAAGAAATGTAAAAATGTGATTTAAAATGCATGCTGAAAGGTCAGCATTGTTTGACCTGGCACCCAGCTTCGTTAAATGGTAATAGGTATCTGGGTAAATTAAGAATATATATTTTACTTTTGGCTGCCTAAATCTGGTTTGCCTTTGGCTCAATCACACAACAGACCCAGAAACAAAATTGTACAGTGTTGAAATGCAAATGAGCATATCATATTTGTCACTGTATAATGTCTATAATTACAAAATAATAAGCACATGTTACATGTTTTCTTAGGAAACATGACAGGCAAAGAACAGGGACTGTTTTGATTATGATTTTTTTCTTAGAGAAAGGCATGGTGATGCATGACAGCATTGTCATATACGTTCCAGATTGATGAACTTCCCCTTCTATTGTAAACAATGGGAGAAAGGCTGCGGATTCATGCATACATCTACAGGGAGGTCCTGTGTGGTCTGACGTCTCATGCACAACATAGATCCTTAGTATATGTATCATTTTATGGCAGCCTGATAACAGAACTATTAAACTACAAATATATCATGTTTCAAGGCAGCACAGAACCATGATATTCAGTTTTTAGCCAGGTACTTTTAGCCTGTCTCCTAGATTAATTCAATTCTCTGCCTTTTAACTTCAACATTTCCATGCCAAATTCAACAGAAGAACTTAAAAGGCAGTTAAAAGGAATTTTGAAAAAAGGCAGTTAATGAGAATCAATATTCCCAAAAAGTGCAGCGCTAAACTTAAATTTGATCATAAATATAGTGATATAAATATAATACAAGTGACATTGTGAAAAAATAACATGTGGAAAAATATAAAGTGTCTAAAAATCCAAGGAAAAAGTCCAAAGTGAAACAAATCCCAGAAGGTGATTAGGATAAACAGTCCTACCTCCTGTGACACCCAGGGAATGTGTAAGATGGGGACACCACAGTGCACAAATCAAGGTAGCAGCTTACCAAAAAGCCGTGGCTACTCAACTTAATGAGAAAGCCTCACCAGACAAAATATATCCCATAAAAAATGTTGAAGGTGTTTATTAAAAAACAAATACTCACATGGATGTAGCACATAAGAACACATATAGGACGGCCGGCTTTTTGTCTATGCTGATGAGTTATTTGCGGGACCTCCAGCTACTGTCCTATATGTGTTCTTATGTGCTACATCCATGTGAGTATTTTTTTTTTTATAAACACCTTCAACATTTTTTATGGGATTACGCTATGGTCTTTTGTACAATCTTTTTCCCATATATTCATCTGACCACTACGGAGCTCCTTTGAGGAATCAATCTTCTTTGGCGCTACATATGGCTTCTTGATATCCCTGAGATATATTTTGTCTGGTGAGGCTTTCTCATTAAGTTGAGTAGCCACGGCTTTTTGGTAAGCTGCTACCTTGATTTGTGCACTGTGGTGTCCCCATCTTACACATTCCCTGGGTGTCACAGGAGGAAGGACTGTTTATCATAATCACCTTCTTGGATTTGTTTCACTTTGGACTTTTTCCTTGGATTTTTAGACACTTTATACTTTTTCACATGTTATTTTTTCACAATATCACTTGTATTATATTTGTATCACTATATTTATGATCAAATTTAAGTTTAGCGCTGCACTTTTTGGTCACTGTCTGTTATTCTTGTGCTAGCTGCTTGTCTATTTAATTTTTTCAAACATTTTTTTATATTTATCAATTTGTTAGTGCAGAAGTACCCTTTTATTTTTCCAGTTAATGAGAATCAAATACTGTATGTATGAAACTAGGTAACCCAAAATAAAATTAGATAGGTGATAACTATACATCTAATTTGTTAGCTGACATTTCTGCTTAAAGGGTTATTTCATCTTTTCAGAAGATTGAAAAGAAGAACTAACATGCTACTCTCTCCCCACCCTCTCTGGTTCCTGTTGCACTTATCTCTGCAGGTGATACAGTTTTAATGCAGCGCAGTGCATTGGTCCTGAGGTTTAAAAACTGCTGTGTTCTTTCTCTTCTTTTCGTATGGATGCAGGGATAGATCAGAGCAGTTCTGATTGATCAGCCAGATCACATACTGGTGCTGACCATTCAGAGACGCCCTGATCCATCCTGGCATCCCCAAGGAGAGAAGAGGAAGAATAGTGGGGTTTTCACACCCCAGGACTGCTTCACTGTCTTTTTTTTCCACTAAATTTTTTAAAAAGTTTTTTAAAGGGAGTCAGTACAATAAGAAATGACCAAAGGAAATAATAACAATTCCTGTTTTACAATGGAATATCCAATGGAGTATAACTTCAGTAACTATGATAATAATAAAACCGAGTTCACATGTAAACAAGAATAATAGGTGTGGCATCATGGCAAAATGTATAACAGGGGTATTATCCCACCCGCCAGACACCCGATCTGGGATCTATCTGTGTCTTGTGGTGGGAGATGACCCAAGCAAGAAGGAAGGGAAAGAATTAGCCTGCATATTCAATTATCCGCTCCAATATAAATGGAAGGAAGGGAGCAAGTCAAGTAGCCGAAAAAAATCAACTATCACCAGAGTGTGTGGTCTTGCTTAGTCAGTATCATGGTTTATTGCGAAAAGTACTATGCTTCTCGTCCAATATTTCAAAGTTGGTATTAAAGAGCAGTTTGATCATCTAAAAGACTACTGATATAATATCTCAGGGTATAGGTGTTTTGTGCAAGTGGACTTACATATGGGAATGGGTTCATTGTTGGATAGATACTGGTCAAAACTATGTTGTTCAGTGACCGGTGGTAGTGTTGATAGTGTTATATACTGCCTAATGCAGCGGCCGTTGGGACGTTATTTAGGAAGTATAGATCTGCTTCACTGTCTACGTGGATGATGAAACTGTAACACCCATGGAGGTAAGTGCAGCGGGGACCAGGGGGTGGGGAGTTTGTAGGGTGTTAGCTCACCTTTTCATTTTCATTGAAGCAAAGCATGAGTACTGTGAAAGCTGTGTTCACAAAGACCAAGCAAAGGTCAATATTGCCTGTAGGCTTCTTGCATCTGATCTTTTCCTCATTTCTGACTTACCATGCATTGTTCTTCATGAGGTCTTTGAGTAATGGTAGCTTTTTTGGGAAAATGCAAAGGGTTTTGCTTCCCCATGTCTAAGCTGCCCCATTGATGACTGGTGATCTGATAACTGGTTGAAAAACCTTGCACCACAGGTCCTCAGGTTTATAAACAGCAAGGAAACCAGTAGACAGCACAGTAGGGGCATCACTAAACCTCACTCCAAATCGTGTGATACTAGTGGCTAAAGGCAGTGCTTTGGATAATTTCACACTGCAGATACAACTCCAAGGCTGCATTGGAGTACCCATTTACTCACTATGATCAAATGTACAAACAGGCAATTTTAACTCCATTTCCCCCAACTCTCTGGGTTCCTGGACACACCCAGGGAATATACATTCTCAGCTTCTTCCCCTCAGCAGCTCAAAGAGCCACACCTGATGAGGCAGAGGTAGCTGGGCAAGTGATCTTTAGTTAGGTGAGAGGCCCTCCACTATCAAAATCTGCATGCAGGCATCTGGGTCAAAGCCTAATAGCATGCATGGCTTCTCCAAAAGATTAAGCCACTGTGGGGAGCATCTCCCCGATTTCTACCACAGTACTCCGACTTCAATAGGGTGGCCCTCTGTCCTTTGGCCTTTGATTCATCTGTGTTACCAGAGCTATGTTACTAATTACTGATAGGGAAACCGTTTATAAAGATAATCACAAGTCACAGTTAGTGTTCTGAATTGTTTTATTAAAGTGGTTGTAAATTCACTTTCTCTACTAACTAGAATCCCCTCTGTTATATCAGGTTATATCGCTCAGTGCCTTTGTTTTTTAAAAATGATGCAATAACCCATTTTGCAGTGCCCCTGTCGGTCAGCTGATGTCACGGCGCTCTCCTGCCCCGCTCCGAGGACTGCAGAGGGAGGAGCTGAGGTTCCCTCTGACATCACCGGGAGGAGAGGAGGAGCAATACCTCATTTTGCAGCGCCCCTGTCAGTCAGCTGATGTTGCTGCGCTCTCCTGCCCCACTCTGAGGATTGCAGAGGGAGGAACTGAGGTTCCCTATGATGTCACTAAGAGGAGAGGAGGAAAGCTTCGGGCGCTCAAGTGACCGCTCAGTGGCGGTCTTCAATAAGGTATTGCGCCGCATCATTTTTGTAAAACAAAGGCACTGAGCAATATAACCTGATATAATAGATGGGATTCTAGTTAGTAGAGAAAGTTATTGTATATAGTATGGCAGCAACAAGGGAGGGGCAGGGAGGACAGGGCTTACACACAGGAGCTGACATGCAGGGAAGGGAGGGGGGAGAGAGGACAGGAGAGCTGTGGATTATGGAGGCACATACACTACCATGGTGTCAGAGCTCAGCAGCCATGATGAACTATGTGATAAATGGATTAAGAATACCCGCGCTATGGAGTGTGTTCGTAACACAAATACATAGAAGTGGATAAATGAATATATATAGAATGGTGGTTATGCTGCCTCCAACCTACCACTAGGGTAAAAAGTAAATGGGGTTAAAAATGTTGGTATATGGCGCTATCACCGTGCACAAACCAATTTGTGAAAATCTACTATTCAATGTAAAATTGTAACCTTTATGAAAAAGTGCACTGTGCTGGAAAAAATTGGCCAATAAGCCAACTTGTGCTGAAATGAGAAAGAAAAATGTGCACTGTGCTGCAGGATATTGTTGTATCTACTTGCTGAACAACAATTCCAAAGGTAAACGGATGACTGGTGAATAAAGTGCACTGTGCTATGAATTCATAACAATAATGTGCCAGCTTTCTAAAATCAATATAAAGTGTAAAAGAACCAGCTGGCACAGATCCGCCCCAGATGAAGTCGCAGTGACGAAACGCGTAGAGCGGCAACAGAACGTCATTCGTCACTTCCGGTTAGGTGGTTTTCGGACCGTGGAACGCGGAAGCGCAGGACGGACGAACACCTGAGGAGCTGATCGTGAACTTCCTAACAGTGAGTTGATATTACATCTCCCCATTATACAGTTTTACTACGCCATGGAAGTCCTTTTGTCTTTTGTATATTGACTCTTTAGCAGGAGCACAACTGAGAGATTGTTAATAGCCAAGCCTCACAAAGCAGCTTAAAGCACATAGCATACAACTAAGAGGCAGAGTGAATCAGTGGGACTATTACCAACCGAGCCCTACTTGGAACAGGGGAGTCAGTCTGGTAAGTGCTTTTACCCCGGGTACTAGCACTTGCACTCCCAGCACGTGCCCAGTGGGTGCCATCCACGCACAGATTGGTATCTAATCACTCTAATGGCTAAAATTTCACTGTTTTTCACCCCCAAACTTGGGGACATCACGATAAATATACATTTATTTTACAGCCGGTTTCACTCATTTATTCTTTTGCACTATTTCAGCACTTTGGCACCTTATATAAGCAATACCAGCTTGTTCTTTTACACTTTATATTGATTTTAGAAAGCTGGCACATTATTGTTATGAATTCATAGCACAGTGCACTTTATTCACCAGTCATCCGTTTACCTTTGGAATTGTTGTTCAGCAAATAGATACAACAAAATCCTGCCGCACAGTGCACATTTTCTTTCTCATTTCAGCACAAGTTGGCTTATTGGCCAATTTTTTTTACAGCACAGTGCACCTTTTCATAAAGGTTACAATTTTACATTGAATAGTAGTTTTTGCACAAATTGGTTTGTGCACGGTGGTAGCACCATACACCAACATTTTTAACCCAATGATGAACTATGGTCAGTTTACAGAGGGGAGGACAGAGCCAGGCAGGATCAGCCAGGTTTTTTAGGTGACAGAAGGGGCCAAATCAAATTATACAGCACAAGCATGGTGCTGTATACCATGCTTTCAAGGAACAGGATCATATTTTTTTTATTCTTTTTTTTTTTTTTTTTTTAGAGTAACAAACGCTTTAAGTAGTGATTCTCAGCTAGACTCTCTGTTGTTCTCAAGTTTTACAGAGACCACCCTGTGCAGCCATGTTACTGCGACTAAGTCACAGGAACATTATAGTGAAGAGTCCACGTTTGAGCAGCTTTCATAGTCTGATTATAGTTTGTAGCAGTGATGCTTGCTCTTTTCCATTCTTAACTCGCTTTGCATTATTGTTTCTAAGTTTGCACCTGTTTAGCAAAACTACAAGTCACAGGTACTCTCCTTCAATCTTTTGAGTGATTACCTATAAAAGGCTACAGAACAGGAAGGCTTAGACACAAGTACACTGAGATTTGTGGGAGGAAAACAAAGACAAAAGAAAAATCATTCATGGTACTGTTTAGGCACAAAAACGTTTCTAAATTTTCCCCATACGATAGCAAATCTGCACAAATCTGATCCACTTTCAACTTCAAGGGGCTTTAAAGTGACAGCCATCATTGTTATATGATATTACTATGTAAAAAGTCCAAATTGCTTTAAATCCCAGAAAAAAGAACCCTCATAATTCACTAATATGTTTGCATATGATTAAATAGTTCTGAACATCAGCTGACAAAAGAAGTTTTTTCTAATGGATAGGTTCACCTTTCATAAAATGTTATATATTGCATCCATATTCAGGGTGTATCATGTAACATGTTATAAAAGGGCCGGCCCCTGCTCCCCCAGATCCTCCACTCTTGACAGCTAGCAGGGATCTTCTCCCCGTGTCTGCTGTCAACATTTTTTAAAGAAGTTGCTGTGGGGGGCTCCACGCCCGCTCGCCCGTGTCACTCATTACAGATCTTCTGTGATTGGAAAACTACAAGTCCCGACAGTCTTAGTAGCTGTGAGCCCTCTGGTAGTTCACTGATTCTTCCTGTCGGGTACGAGGTAAGAGCAAGCAGATACATTGACAGGACTGCAGGAGTCCTGCTTGGCATCAGCGACCTGCTACTAGTATAATAAATAAAAAAATAAATAAATAAATAAAAATTTCAGTATATATCCCATAGTTTATAGACGCCATAACTTTTGACCAAACTATTCAATATACGCTTAATTACATAGAATTTATTTGGACACAGTGTTGCATGACCGCGCAATTGTCAGTTAAAGTATTGCAGTGCCATATCTCATAAAATAGCCCGGTCATAAAGGGTGGATAAGCAGCCGTATACTGACCTTCTCTGTGAATGGCTGTGCAGGGGGAATGTGTTAGCATAAATCTGATCTTTGAAGGACAGTCAGGGTGTTCTCCCAGCACAGCCAGAAAACTGAGGATGGATGTGCTCTCATGCCTAGTGAGGTCATTATTTTTGAATAGGAAAGTAGGGGGATTGGCAGGAACACCATTGATTTCACACAAAGGAAGAACTAGAAAGGGAACATGATACCTTCAAGTACATGGTACAACAGACACATATCAGGAATATGAAATGCTGGGTTAACATATTCTTTAACAAAATAGTTGGGCCAGGTCCATCGGAGGCAGTACCACCCACCCAGCTTAAATGCAACGGCTTCATGGGTTTTCCCAGCATGTGGTCCAGTCAGGTGACCTGTCCCCAGTGCCAGGCAGGCCAGCAACCCTTCTCCTGACTACCACCTGTCCCTTGCCCAAGTGTATGTCTTGATTTGTTTCTTGTTCACTGGTTATAGGCAGTACTGTGACATGTTTACATACAAAGAATTACATACAGTGTGTATAACAAAGTAAATAATACTGTACATTGTCCATACATGAATGTTGTTAATATTGTAATTCACACATATGGACTTTTTAATATATGGGACACCTGGTAATTATGCAGGCGTGAAAGCTGGGACTGCAAAGAATCAAGAAAGATTTAAAAGATGTAAAAAAAACAAGTGACTCCTTGGGTTTGACTTGGATGAGAATGTGTAGATCCAAACAGGGTCTAACTTATTAGCTAAGAATTGCAGACCAGTTTCTATACCATAACAATGCTGAGCATACAGAAGAGAAAAAAACACAAGTCCTCTACCAAGGCATGTTGCAGCTTTCAATTTTAACCTGCAGGTGGCACCATTACACCACATCTGAAAGCAAGCACTAACTTCAGAAAGCGCAAGCGGAGCTCTTACTTGAGAATGTTATACAGAGGATTCTCCCTCTAGGAAGTTTATGAAATAGCCATAAAATTCCCTTCCATCCAGAGCACAATTTTATTGGTTAACAAGTTGTTGTGTTATTTTTATGCAGTGGAAAGAGCAGTGCAATGATCTTTCATTTGTCCATAAAATGTACAAAGCCTCTTCCTATAAATTAGGACTGTCATTTCCTAAATAGAGAAGAACAAACGGTTTTTAAGGTGCTTAGAAAAGGCAGATCGGCCCTGTGGAATTGCTAATGTCTCTAAAAAGGAGCACTGATAGTGACAAACTGAGCCTTCTGTGTCCTAGAATGGGCCTAATAAAATCATCACATGTGGCAAAGAACACAGAGATTAGGTGCTAGGGTCTGCTGTGCAGGCCTTGTCAGTCGGATTGAAGGATTACTGTGCTACTCTAGTGCAGGCAGTTTGCTAAGAATGGTGTGCACTCCCTGCTTGGAGGATGACCTGACCAAGTGTTTGCAGAGGCTCAGCTCTGATCAGAGACATCAAACAGATAGGGAGTTTATTCAGTGAGAAGTGAGGAGCATGTTTATTAACCACATGAGACACGCTGAACTCTGTCTTCTACATGGGTGGTAATTGGCAGGCTTACACTGCAGTATTACAAAACTGCTCTCTATGGGCCTGCCGAGGTGGGGGGATAGGTGAACAGAAAACCATGCAAAGATTTCCTATTCCTTAAAACCCAACTTTAGGATATTATCATGCCTCCTCCTAGCTAGCAGCTGCTATGAAATAAAAAAAAAATACATATGCCCATTTTTCCTTAACTGAAGCCGCTGTCCCATGACAATGCTTCTCTCTGCTTTTCTTTACTTCCTGGGGTCCTTCTTTAGCTATCCACATCCCCCTACATGGTGGAGGTGACAATTCCAGTGGCTAGGTTTTCTATCAAAGGCTCCAGAGGCAGGTGAACTCAGGGGGGTGATGAGGGGACCAATGCCCAAGAACATACCAAGCTGGGAAAGATGCCTGGTCCCAGGACAGGAAAGTAGCTTGGTTCATAGAGAAAACTGTGACTTTGATTAATTACACTGCAGGGTAGCTTAGAACAAGGTGCTTGGAAACTCAAGAGTAAGGTAATTGATGCATAATGTACTATTGAAATTTAATTTTTGCCAGGAGCTTGTCTTTAAATGATGGTGTCAGAAGGAAGTCCATTGAAGAGAGGTTAGTGTAGCCTAAACAAAACCAAAGAAATTCCCAGCTCAACCTACGGATCAGCCTGCAACCAAATGAATGACCCTTTGTAACAGTATGCATTAAATACAGGGGTTTAGTTTGCAAATACAAGCATATGCTGCAGAACCCCTTCACTGAACCTTAGTATTATCTGCAGTCCTGCCAGAACATACATGGCATGGGGGGAGGGCACTGTCTCTGACTGCAGCACATACATGATACACAGAGACAGTCCCAATGCCATGTATGTGCTGGCGCTGCAGCCAGAGACAGTGCCCCCCCCCTCGCATGTCAAAGCCACCCCCCAAGCACACACCTATTGTAAGCACTTGTTGCACGTCCTCCTCCTGTCTGGACTGCTGAACTGTCTGGAAAGCAGCTGCCTCCTCTCCTCTGAATAGCTGAGCCGGCTGTCACACTCACACAGGCAGCTTCATACTTGCAGTCTCTATCTCTCGCTTAATGAGTGGAGAGCAGAGCTGAGTGCCGGCCGTGGGCGGAGGGAGGATAATAGATCCTTCCGCCAGAGAAGGCATTCAAGGCAAAGTACAGGCAGGTGGGCGGGACTTGAGCTGGACGGCGCCCTCAGTCGGCCCAGAAGAACGCGGTGCGGGGCGGAAGGACACGCTTCCGAAATAGAAAAAATAGTCCCAGACACCGGTGTCCGTGTACGGACACATTGCCGATCGATCCCTGACCTTGTCCGAGTCTCCTCCTCTTCTCTTTCCTGTACCGCAGACAGCGGTCATAGAGGAGAGGGGGGAATTACAATTACATCTACTGCCATCTAGTGAACAGACAAGGAGTCACTGCTCAAGGTGGTGTAATTGCCTGATGACTCACACAGGTGCATGCCCCGGCTCGCCTCCGTGAAAACTTGATAAAAGAAAAGGAATTGGCAGCACTCCAGGTTGAGTCAAAATCCAGATTTATTGACTGGACATCCAAATATGACAATCGTGACAAGGTAGACGCGTTTCACACACTGACTGTGTGCTTAATCAGTAATGATTAAGCACACAGTCAGTGTGTGAAACGCGTCTACCTTGTCACGATTGTCATATTTGGATGTCCAGTCAATAAATCTGGATTTTGACTCAACCTGGAGTGCTGCCAATTCCTTTTCTTTTACTGCCATCTAGTGGTGGTAGATGTAATTGCGGTAACGCAGCCGAAAGTAGCGGCAGCGACGTTACAGGGAGAGAACGAGTAATCAAATAGATTACTCGTTACCCTCAAAAGTAACTGCGTTAAGTAACGCCGTTTACTTAAACGCAGTTACTTCCATCACTTCCAGGAGCCCCTGGTGCTCCATGAATGGGTATATGTGTAAACTGGCGCATGCATACAGATGTAGTCTCAAAAATAAATACATAACCAACCAAGATCAGAAACAATAAGAAATATTACTTGAATCACCAAAATGTAAACAATGATATATTTCAAGTCCCCCCAACTAAAATGGGAAACAAAACCACAGTAATTGCCACAACATAAATATAAATAAATATAAAGGGCGGGAGGGCGGAAAGCTTGCTGTTTGCAGTCAGAGCATAAGGAGAAGCTGCTGTGCAGACCTCTAGGCAGCCATGACTAGAACGTTTTTGCAGATGTAAGGATAATAATGGCTATGACATGATGCTCTACTTTGCAGGTATGAGTTTGACTCCGCAAAAATGTGAATAGCGGAGGTAGGAAGAGAAGAAGCAAAGCTACAGCTAACACCAACATAACCTTAAGGGTCTGTTTACACCACCTATCTGTGCTAACACACCATGACAGTGTGAGTGCAATAAAGTTGTGTTGTGGTTGTGGTTGTGGTGTACTGCCACAAAATAGTCCATGCACTATTTTTCACCACGTGCATTGTATCATTTAGTGGTGGTGTGAAAGGGCCCCAAGGCATATGGAATGGGATGGCATACAGGTGCATTCCTCCTTACAGCATTAACACCTCAGTCAGAGTGTAAAGAGCAGCAACTTTTTAATTTGGTAAGGTTTGGAGATACTTCATTTGTACTGATGACTATCTACAGGCCTTACCCCACTCCAAATCTGCCACCAGACAAGCCACTTGTTAGGCGTCTATCTGCCTGTGGTCTCTGGTTGGTGTTTGATCCTAGGTGGGTAACCTTTTGGTTTTCTTTCTGTCCTTCCCCCTCTCTCTCTGTCCCCTACCCACCTCCCTTTATCCCCCAACCCCTCTGAATCTCCGCCAATCTATCTCATATGAGCTTTCAGGCTGGAGCTTTGAAATCATATTGAGTTCTATAATACACTCTTGGAACCCATGTCATGTCTGCATGATTAGTTAAAAGATGTTTTATCTGTTGTTTGAAGTTTATTACCTTTTCTTCTGCACTTGTGATAATGTATAGTAAGGGTAACATGAGACCATTTTCATGCTTTAGATTCATTCGGGTATGGTATGCACTTGAGTTCGGGCGAGTCCGGTCCGCCTAACTCAGTATTCTTTTCAGCTACATGGCTGAAGTCAAGTGATATGGTATTCTCTTCTTTTTTTATTTATCTTGCTTAGTTCAATTTCTTGTCTCAATATTTTCTACTTAAAGCGGAGTTCCACCCAAAAGTGGAAGCTCCACTTATTTGCTTCCCCACTCCGGTGCCACATTTGGCACCTTTAAGGGGGAGGAGGTAATGGGCACCTGTTTTCGACAGGTACTCATCCTCACTTCCATGAAACTCCGCCGCAGCGCAGTCCAACGGAAATTTGCCCCCCTCCTCCTTCCTCCGCTGCCAGGCCAGTTAGAAAGCGCAGCGGTGCTTCGTGCGTGCACAGTAGGGAACCAGCTGTGAAGACGAAAGGATTCACTGCCAGATTCCCTTACCACAAATGTCACCTGAGAGCCAATCTGAAAATCCGACATTGTGGGATTCCTGGGCAGGTAAGTGTCCTAATAGTATTTGTAGCTGCTGGCTTTTAATTTTTCAGGGGGGGGGGGGGGCGGAACTCCGCTTTAATGGCTTGTTGCAATTGTAATAATATGGCCTTTGTGTGGCTGTGTGTTTGGCATAATGTCTGTAGTATGCATAGCCATAAATAAAGAATTAAAAAAAGCGAATTTGGTAAGGTTAAATTACTAAAGGAATAGGGATAGTTCGTTTGGCAAAGTAAATGGTAATTTTGCAGTGTAAATGTTCACTAAGTTTAGCAAATTAGAAAAATATATTATGCATTTATAATTTAACTTGTATAAATTAAATAATTACTCTCCCCGGCAGGAACACAGACAGCAACAAAAAAAAAAAAAAAAAAGAGATGGGCTCTAACCCATTTAAAGATTGTTTTGGAATAGCATCATTATAGTCATTCTTCTGTTTCAGACTAATATCAATACATTGGGGCTTCTGATCATTGTATCATATCTATCTATTCTATCTATCATATATTCTATCATAAATAACCCAACCTTAAAACTATTATTTTGTTAATTTAGTAAACGGACACATGCTGTTCATTAATCATATGGCAAAATAAATGTTCTCTGATCTTAGTGAATGTGATGAAGCTGTGTTCCCTTTAATCAACCATGTGCTTGCAAATATCCTGTTTTTTTTAATTTTTCTCACAAAGTGATTCCAGGTTCGCCTTATACACTATTTACCATTTTGTTAAGTGAACAGCCTCCAATGTCCTCAGTACCAAGGCTAGTGATAATTTCTGTACTGCACTGCACTCCAATCACTGGAGAAACAGAATAAAAACTGTTGGAAGAAGGCAGACCATGAATACGTGTAAGTAAGCCCTGTCCATCTCCTCCATGAGTTATTCCAAACTACCAATTGTGGAAAGCAGAATGCACATAGTGTGAGCCCTGGTACCATTCCTATTCTCAGTTCTAGTCTGATCGCACTACTCTTTAACCAACTATGAGCCACCCCACGCAGATATACTGCAGAAGGGCAGCCATCTTGCATGTAATCCCGCACCTGTACGTGATTTTGTGCACTGGAGCTTGGGCACGTGCGCCGCCAGCAACCCACTCCCCCTGTGATTGGACAGAGCGGGAGCCAATCAGCAGGTCCGGCAGACGTGATGTCTGCCAGGACACGCTGATCGTTCTCAGGAGAGGCAGAACCGCAGTCTGCCTATGTAAACAAGGTAGACTGCCATTCTGTGAGAGGGGAAGATGAAGATCACGGATCTCTCTCTTTCCCCAGTCAAAGAATCCCCCACACAGTTAGAAAGCAGTCCCCAGGAGCACATTTAACCCTTTGATTACCATGATGTTAACCCCTTCCCTGCCAGTGTCATTAGTACAGTAACAGTGCATTTTGTTTAGCACTGATCACTGTATTAGTGTCAACGGTCCCCAAAAAGTGTCACTTAGTGTCAGATTTGTCCATCGCAATGTTGCAGTCACGCTAAAAATCGCTGCTCGCCGTCATTACTATTGAAAAAATAGATAAATAAATAAAAATTCAGTAAACATATCCCATAGTTTGTAGATGCAATAGCTTTTGTGCAAACCAATTAATATAGGCTTATTGTGATTTTTTTTACCAAAATATTTAGCAGAATACATATTGGCTTAAATTGATAAAGAAATTTGATATTTTAAATTTTTCTATTAAGTATTTTTATAGCATAGAGTAAAAAATATGTTTGTTTGTTTGTTTGTTTTTTTTTTCAAAATTTTCGTTCTTTTTTTTGTTTCTAGCACAAAAAAATAAAAACAGCAGAGGTGTCAAAATACCACCAAAAAAAGCTCTATTTGTGGAAAAAAAAAGGACATCAACTTTATTCTGGTACAGCGTCGCGCAATTGTCAGTTAAGATGACGCAGTGCCGTATCGCAGAAAATGGCCTGGTCATGAACCGGGAGGTTGGGCTTAAAACTTCCGGTTAAACTAACTAAATTCAAACAAAGAAATGCTTGCACTGCTCTGGCCATTAATGACAGCTGGTAAATAGTTACATTTTACAATGGTTAGGGCCTGTGAGTTTGTTAAAAGGGCCAACACAATTATCATTAAAGAAAAAATAACTAAAAATAAGGCTTTAATCATTAAAAATAAAGTTAACTAATCCAAACTAAATTTCCACATAAATGTGCTAACAGAGTGCTCCTAAGTGAATGCAGGTTACCTGGCCATAGCCAAGTATGGCTGCATTTAGGTATATCAGTCTAGAGCAGTGTTTCTCAACTCTGGTCCTCAGGGCACACTAACAGACCAGATTTTAACCACTTTAAGACCGGAAGGATTTGCCCCCCTTAATGACCAGGCCCTATTTTGTGATTCGGCAATGCATTACTTTAACGGACAATTGCGCGGTCGTGCGACGCTGTACACAAATAAAATTGACGTCCTTTTTTTCCCACAAATAGAGCTTTCTTTTGGTGGTATTTGATCACCTGTGTGATTTTTATTTTTTGCGCTATAAACAAAAAAAAGTACCTTGGACTAGAATACTGCAATCACTGAGCAGCAAATGATATTACCTGTGATGTATTTCAGTTTTCTTGCAAACCTGGCCTTTTAGTGTGCCCTGAGGACCGGAGTTGAGAAACACTGTTCTAGAGCATGGCTGATGCTAGGCAAAAGTCAAGTGAAATATGGGAAAGAAAAAAAAAAATAGGGCACACTGGACATGGGCAGTGTTGAATTTCTATCACTAAAGCCTTTAAACAGCACCCCTGTGCTAAGGTCTCCATATACTTGCTTAGTGTATAATGTCAGTGTGTAAATAAGTTTACTGTAGCTAGTTGTATTTCTTCTACTGATCATAGGAAAGAATGTGTGGCCCATTTCTGTACAGAGAAAAGTTGCCCTTTCCCTCTGCCACTTATAGGAACAAGCCTTCAGTTTCTAGTAAAAATTCTGACCCTGGTCATACTGTAAGTATTAAGAAAGATATGTATTTTAGTAAGTGGTACAGGACTGGCATTAGTAGGATGCTTGAAATACAGAACCCATGACTTTCTATTACAACACAACTATATTACTAAGAGATCCATCCCTGGTGAGTGTTTGAGCCTTCAGAAGTTGCAAAAGGGCATATGTGGGCTTCATCAGTACTCAATATTGGGCAGTAATAATAAAAAAACTTTACATTGAAAATTGTTGGGGTAAATGGAATTATTTTGTTTATAAATTTTGTAAAAATGGGTTTCTGCTCTCTAGATTGGCCATTGGAATTCTGCAAGCTTTCTGAACTTAGTGTGTATGAAAACACATTTAGAAGGGGATCAGATGCTAGGAAAAGATGAACCACATGTTTTCTAAGGTGAACACCAGTTTGACAGCTGGGAAAATACATTTCAGTTAATAGACACTTATCTGGGGTCCATCTGCTAGGGGTGTCTACAGAAGTCTGCATAAAGCATGATTTTGACAAGGTTCTTGCGAAAACCCTCAACAGCAATACATTTAGCAATTAATTTAGTAAATCGAAGATGCTGCCCATTTGTTCCTATTTAATTTTTGACTGTAAAGTTAAATATTCAAATTTCCCTGCAGCACCCATTCACTTCTAAGGCTGCTATGCACTACACTGTGCCAGGCTGGCAGTAACATAAAGGGTGTTTCCAGTACATGCAATACTTTGTTGTTCATACAAGTGGCAGTGATAGACACAGATGGAAGAAAAACAATGGAAATTGACACATGCACATTTTTCTGCACTTTCTCTTTGACCTTTAGAATCCACTGCCACTTGTCTAAACAGCAAAAAAGGCCTGTATGCAGGGAAAACCCAGACACATTTCAGGGTGGCTTAACTTTGTAATGTCCCATATATAATGCAAAGTGAATACATTTTCATCTGAACCGACATATGACAACTCGCAGAAAGACATTCATTTTGCCTTGCGTGGCTACATTTTACTCATACCGCAAAATCACACAACTAAAACCAAATATTTTCCTAATAGTGACCATATTAAACCATTCTTAATATTGTTATAATACTCAATAAAATAATGATTTAAGACTAATAAGTAAAATTAATTTCTTGGAGTATAGAACATAGTTGTAAGAATTCAAAAGGTACACCCTCCAGAATTCCATCAGGGTGCAGCATTAAAAGTATCGATGCTTGCTCTCAATTTTCCTACCTGTCATAGAGAGGTACATGAATTTGTCTGTGTCTGTACTGGGGAATGGGTATCCACACCGCACTATCCTACCCAGTGCCCTGCCCTCCCTCCCACTACGCTCGTCACACTGATAGGCTTATGGCTGAAGATTTTCATACTAGGGGTGGGTGGAGCCTGATGGGGAACTTAGAGATTAGCTCTACTTCAAGTCCACTGTACTTTTGATTAATAGCACATGACAGTGGGCGGATCCATAGCCACTATTCAGTCTAACAGTGGCTTTCAAATTTTCCCACTGCTGTGCACTGTGACTCAAATGTGGAGCAGACCTGATGGGGAACTAATCTCTCACTTCCCCACCAGGCCTGCTCACTGAATGACAGCATTGCCCATATTTGGGTAATGACATCAGATGTATCCCTGCCGCTTTTGTTTACATTTAGCTTTTGGCTGGGGAATCTCCCAGCCCTCAGCTAAATAAAGCATAGGGTACAGCACTGTGCAGGAAGCTGTCACATGTGTGACAGGTTTCTAGCACAGGCACAGCCCACTCTGAGTACTGGTGCACTTTGGTATGCCAGATCATGGTTGGTCTTAATTACCGCCAGTTTCTCAAATGGAGAACTGGCAGTAATTATTTTGGAAACTGGTGGTGGTAAGTACTACCTGAATTTGCCATGCCGGTAATGTTACAGACGCTGGTGCAAATGCTTGCCTGAATTAGGCACAGGTAGTTCTTTAACCCTGGGTTTTGGGGGGGGGGTATGGTTACCGCCAAGATGGCCAGACACACTTGAACAGAGCTCCGTCAACCGCCACGAGAATCCTGCAACATCCTGACTGTACACAGCAGCTCCGGACACCCTGAACGGCTCTTTTGAGAGCCCACACACCTGGCTACTAATATGAGCAAGGATCGACATTCCACGGCGCCGGAATGCCTTAAAGAATTTGCCCGCTCTGAAAAACAAGATGGCAGCTGCAGCCCACCACACACGAGGAGCGGAGATATGCTGTCTGCTGAGGCCACGAGGCATGCCACACCTGCCGATAAGCCAGCAAAGCTGACGCTGGACCAGGTACACTCACAGCGCATGGCTGCCATCACCGCCAGCAGTGCCGCCCTGACTGGTAAGATGGAGGAGATTAGGGTGGATAAAGGCCTGCTGAGGCAGGATGTTCAGACCATTAGAGAAAGGGTCACTGAGACTGAGCAAAGGATTTCTACCATAGAGGACGACCTCTTCCTCTCCCAAGCCGAATCTCGGCGGATGAAAAGCAAATATCTTTCTGGTATCAGAAAGCCGATGATTTAGAGCAGTGTTTCTCAACTCCGGTCCTCAGGGCACACTAACAGGCCAGATTTTAAGTATTACCTTGGGGAGATGCAGACTGGAATACTGCAATCACTGAGCAGCAAATTATATTACCTTTGATGTATTTCAGTTTTCTTGCAAACCTGGCCTGTTAGTGTGCCGTGAGAACCGGAGTTGAGAAACACAGATTTAGAGAACAGACTGAGATGCAACAACATCAGGCTTGTCGGCTTTACTAGAGAGTGTTGAGGGGCATAACCCTGGAGACTTTGTGAATCCTGGGTTTTATGCTGGCACCTACAGGTGAGTGGACACTGGCAATAAGAAATCTGTAGAGACAGCCTTCATATAACCTCTCCCACTCCCATCTAGCCTTTTATGTGTCCTGTACTGTACTTTAAGAAATGTATTTTACGGGTAAGTCCAAACTCCTGTTTTTTTATTATACAGTACAAGACACAGTTTTCTTGAACCCTGGGATATCTAAAAGCAGTCTGAGTGGAGGGCGACAACAGAACAACCAAAAATCTATGAGGTTCACGTGTTAATGGGTAAAAGAGAGGCTCAATAAAACTCAGAAAGCAACCCAAAGCCCCTTACACCCAAAACTGACCAAAACCAGAAGATTAGCAGCAGAGAGATAAACTCCAAACAGCATGTACCCCAGTAAAATAATGAATAGAAAACTTCCAGAGGATATACAGAAGCAAGACAGAGAGGATTCGGCACATTAACCTAACTAAGGTGGAAGAAGACAAAACACCTTCAGGGGGGCCATGACCTCAAACAACCGTGTCCTTATTGAAAACAAGAAGGACTCCTCAGTAATTATTACTGCAAACTCGGTAACTTAGCAGACAGAAGAGTTGGCAGTGAGAAGGCAATCACAAAATAAGGGTAGGCAGAGGAAAATCTTGTTTAATCCTAGAGGCAATCGCAAATCCTGACCAAAAACAAGGTTGGTAAACCACAGAATCACCAGGGTTAAATTCAGGAAGAATGATGCAATACACTCCTTGTACAAAGGCCCCCATCAAGGAGTAAGGGGCATGCGGTCTCCAATATGTCATCCAATATGCTGAAGTAGAGTAAGAACAGGGACTAGTGCCTTGGGAAGATCCCAAGAGCATTGTACAGACCCAAAAAATGGCCACACAGCGAAAAAGGCAACAAACCTCCAGCAAAAAGATGCAAGAAGTACACATGCACTAGGTGTACTAGGATTAGGTGTACTAGGAATTCAATGATTTCCACAGGGGTTGAAAGGTTCCCGACTTGGAAGATGCAATGACCAGACTGCCGTATTCCATGCAGGCCTTTTGTACCCAAAGAAAGAAGGATGGGGCAGATGCCCCATTGGTCAAGAAAGAGAGATGCTGCATAAGGGCAGTGTGAAGTTCTGCCATACTAGAAGTGGCAGAGACCTGAAAGTTGTAAAATCAGAATAGGACAGTGTCTTCTAAGGACTCAGGTTTTCTTAAAAGAGACAATACAAATAACTCCAGACTAGGCGTTATGCTCATAAACCAAACATTCCTTACCTACAAACTCATCCAAAGGGCTAGAATACACCTCTGCGAAATAGACTTAGGACTATCAGGAGAGGCAGGCTGCTCACAATTCACACAATAGGAGTTGGCTCACATGGCAAAATGCCCCAAATATAGAAAAAGCCAGCGTTATATATAAATATATATATATATATATACATAAGACCACACTGACAAGGTGTACTCACGATCCAGCTGCAAAGCAGGAAGGATCAATGACCAGGAGAAATCAGATTACTCAAGGCCCTCAGGGCCATCCCACATCAACTTACAAATGAACAGGAAGGAAGACTCTGGGAACAAATCCAGAATAGAAGGGGGTCAATAGTTTGGTGTAACTAAGGCAACACAGGTCCACATACAAACCAAATGCAGGTTAAATAGTACCAGCAAAGGTAACAGACATACCAAATGGCAGAATGAGACTGAGCAGGAGGAGATACAGGTTGTTTGTAACCAAAGCACTCCCAGTCAGCATACAAAACAATATGTACCCCCGTACCCAGTATGCAAGTGAGACATTACCAGCAAGGGATACCCACAGACCCAAAAGCAAATCAGGTGATGTTAAAAGCCATCCAGGACAATTAGACCTAAAACCACTGTGCAAACAGTATGCTAATGAGACAGAGCTACCAGGGACACTCAACGACCAAATGTAGAGCAACAGGGTCAACAGCCTTGACAGGTCACCGTAAGCCACTGTACAAATGGTATATGTGAGACAGAACCAGAAGACATACTCACAGAGCAGTAGGGATAAGGGGCCATGCATGAGCAGGTCGCCAGAAGCCACTGCACAAACTGTACAAAGAGACATTACTGACATACCTGTCACATTACAAACCAATGAGGAACAGCAAGGAATAATGGTCCCACATTTCTAGGTCACAATAGGCTGCAATACAAATTGTATACAGTGAGACATACCCCCAAGCGATACTCACTGCAAGGCAGGATGGGTTAATGATCATGCATGACCAGGCCACCGTAGGACATTGAACAATAGACCCTGAGACAATACCAACAAGGTTTCCCACAGCCCCACAGCAAAGCAGTAGGGGTTAAAGGCCATGCATGACCAGGTCACCATAGGCCACTATAAAACAGTGGCAGTGAGTCATTACCGAAAAGGTTTACTCACAGATTAAATGGCTGTGTGTGACAAAACACCACACAATACCAGCAAGTTTTACTTATGGACCCACTACAGAACAGGGGGGATTATTGGACGTGCATGAAGAAGTCACAAGTCAAAGTGAGAAATTTTTAACAAAGGCTACCAACATCCATTTAAAGAGCAGGGTAGGTTAATGTCCATGCATGAATAAGTCACGCTAAGCCTCTGTTCAACGGTACATAGTGAGACATCATCAAAAAAGGATACTTACAACCCATTGCAGTCACAGCAGGAGGGGTCGCGCATGAACAAGTCACCACAGACTACTGCCTACACAGTGAGACTTCATCAAGAAAGTATACTTCCAAACAACTGCACAGCAGGAGGGGCTAATGGCTGTGCAGAACTAGATCACCATAAGTTGCAGTATAAACTGTATACAGTGAGACATTTCAGCAAGGGTTTCCCACAGACTATTGAATAGCAGGAGGGGCTAATGGTGGTCAGTGGTTAAGTCACCATAGGCCACTGTATAACAGTAGATATTGAGGCATCACCCAGATATCGTGTCATGTAATGAACGTTGTCCTGCCCTACTTCATATCTGACCTGTGTTTAACACATGGTGAGTACAACTCCCCAGGTTGGAGGCAAATATGCTCATTTCATATTTGCAGTCTTATTCTCTAACAAAAGTCTCAGCAACCAAAAAAAAAATCCTCATTACCAAAATATTTTTCTCCACAAACATACTCTACGTCCTATCATGTACAGATTGTTTTTTTTGCCATAGCATACAAGGTCTATTAATATATCAACCAGCGCTGATGCAGTTAACTGTAGAAGACAGACCCTCGTAGCGCTCTTTCTCAGACAGCGGTTGCCTGCTGTTTCATAGGGTCTCAGCCGAACAATCATCTGCGGTTGTTAGAATTATGTTATTATTTTTGTCTGTGTGAAAATGTTGAAGGAGCTGACTGACCAGAAAGCTGATCTCAGAGGGTCTATTCACACCAGAAGCAGTTGGATACATTTTGACTGCTTTCCCGCTATGCAGACAGTCCAAAATTCAGGTAAACCTATGAGCATAGTTCACATCACTGCAGTGCAGTCCAGTGCAGTGAACAAAAGTACAGCAAGCTGCATTTTCCACACTGCAAACACGCAAAAGCACATGCAAACACATGTAAATGCACGCAAGCACAGAGCACGTAAAAGCCCATAGACAGAAAGAAGTGACCTTAAAGGACAAATGGCGAAGGAAAAAAGTACATTAATGGCATTTAAATGCTCATAAAAATATGCATCAACTGCATGCAAATGTGCATGTAAAAACACGCAGTAGATGCCCAGTTTCTAGCGTGAATGGACCCTTAGTGGCCTCACAGTAGAAGACTATATTTAAAGTTTTCCCTGTCTGTAGTACAGTATGTGAAAGCCCAGGGGTGTTCCAAACAAGTTCAAAGGACACATACTGTATTAAAAAAAATATACCAGAGTATATTCCCCGCGCCAAGGATATAAATTGTAAATAGTTAAGAGAAATTAAAGAAATAAATTATGTATGTTAATTGGGTAAAGTGAATGGTGCAGCAGCAGCTATAGGTGGTAAATGGAAATGAAAGGGATTAGCTACTGGGCCAAAGAGCTAACTACAGCGTATGCCCAGTAAATCAGAAACTTACAGATACTCTATTTAAAGCAAAAACCAAGTTATTATGGTTACTGCTCATCTGTAAAAATCTAATTCAATGGATATTACACATGCAATATAGTAACTTTTAATTTTTACTATTATTCTAAAAGCTTACATTCCTTTCTCAAGAGCAAGGGTAGCCAACTTGGTTAATATGGAGGGCCTCAAGTGCTGCCCCCGACATTACCAAACAGCCGCACATAAAATTCTGTGGTTTTTCACTGTCAGAGACCACAGACACACAACAGGATATAAAGGTGCATCTCATAAAATTAAAATATCATGAAAAAGTTAATTTATTTCAGTAATTCAATTGAAATAGTGAAACTCATATATTTTATATAGATGCGTTACACACAGAGTGGTATATTTCAAGCATTTCTTTCTTTTAATTTTGATGATTATGGCTTACAGCTAGTGAAAACTCAAAATGTATTATCTCAGAGAATTAGAATATTACATAAGACCAATAAAAAAAAACACATTTTTATTAAAGAAATGTTGGCTTACTGAAAAGTATGTCCTTGTACAGTATAGTATGAACTCAATACGTGGTCGGGGGTCCTTTTGCATGAATTACTGCATAAATACAAGGGGGCATGGAGGCGATCAGCCTGTGGCACTGCTGAGGTGTTATGGAAACCCAGGTTGCTACGATAGCGGCCTTTAGCTCATCTGCATTGTTGGGTCTGGTGTCTCTCATCTTCCTCTTGATAATACCCCACAGATTCTCTATGGGGTTTAGGTCAGGCAAGTTTACTGGCCAATCAAACACAGTGATACCATGATCATTAACCACTTCAGCTTTTACCCCCTTAATAACCAGGCTTTTTTTTGCGATTCTGCACTATGTTGCTTTAACTGACAATTGCACGGTCGTGCAATGCTGTACCCAAATGCAATTGATGTCCTTTTTTTCCCACAAATACAGCTTTCTTTTGGTAGCATTTGATCACCTCTGCAGCTTTTAGATTTTGCGCTATAAACAAAAAAAGAGCGACAATTTTGAAAAAACTCAATATTTTTTAATTTCTGCTATAAAACATTACCAATGCACTCTTGTGACCATTTTTCCGTCCAAACAGTGGGCTAAAGCCCACTGTCCAGGTTGGGGAATAAGCCTGACTATATTTTTGGGATCGACCCAGACGTCTGGACCGGCAGCTGGCTCAGCCTCTCAGCTTCACCGCTGGGAGACTGAGCCAGCCACTGCCAACCCTCCACAGGCCAGCGCTCCTCCAGTAAGTGCTGGAGGGGCAGAGCAGACAGTGATTGACAGTCATGACTCTCTTCTCAGAGTGGAGGGGAGAACTGAGCAATCGGCAGTGTTTAATCGGTCAGTTCTCAGTGCAGAGGCAGTGGGGGACAGATACAGCATCAGATTTTTTAATACCCCATACTTCTCTTTTTATTAGCTCCATTTTTGTAAAAATGTCTGTATTTTATTCAGAATTTTGCGTATAAGTCGTTGTCAGAACCAAAACTGTTGCAGTTGTTTTTTTTTTTTAGGTAGGCGCTTTATTGAATTTGTTTGAGCATATTTTTATGCCTGAAGAACTTCTCTAGAACTGCTCTTCTCTCCTCTCCGTGCCCAGCTCAGGAAACAAACTTCTGAAGCTTGATACACATGTAAAAACACTTGCATAAAACTTATAAAATGCCTGAAAAAATGTTTCAAAATCACTTGGATATGTTCTGCTCAGGTGTAAATACAGATTAAAGCGCAACTCTTACAGCTCTCACCAGAACAGGTGTCCCCATTGAAGGACTTACCCTGACCTCCTGTTTTGATGACAATTGTAAAAATTGGATTTTTGACTTACCGTAAAATCCATTTCTCTGAGGTTCATTGACGGACACATTTCCTGATCTTCATAACCATTGGGGTATACTGCCCCCTATAGGAGTAGGACACTAGGCAGAAGAAGAATCTGGCTGCGCCTATGGGTCAGAAGAATTACAACTCCACAGATGGGTGGGTGCTGTGTCCGTCAATGAACATCAGAGAAATGGATTTTACGGTAAGTCAAAAATTCCATTTTCTTTTTCGTTCATTGACAGACACAGCTCCTGATCTTCATAACCATTGGGATGTCCCAAAGCAGTATTAAACAAGAGGGGTGGGAACAGCAAAAAAATTCCCAAGGCTAAACAGTAGCCAACCAGGCAACAGGAGCTCAACCAAAACAACTGGAGCCCACCTGAGAAAACAATACCCCCTCGAAGAAGATCAGGTCCTCTAAACAGCAGCCTGCAAAACCTTGCAGCCAAAAGAAGCATCCACAGATGCCAACACATCCACTTTATAAAACTACGTGAAAGTGTGCACCAATGACCAGGTGGCCGCCTTGCAAACCTGCGTCACTGACGCCTGATGATGGAAGACCCAGGAGGCACTAAGCGCCCAAGTAGAGTGCGCCTTAACAGGGAAAGGAGGAACCTGAACCTTGATGGAATAGGTCTTCATTCAAAAGAAAATCAGAGACAACCTTTGGGAGAAACAATGGACAGGGGCAAAGAACCACCTTATCTCTGTGAATCACCAGGTAAGGTGAATTAAAGGATAACGCCAATAGTTATGACACCCTGTGCGCAGAGGTTATAGCCACCAAAAAAGCCACCTTCTGAGACAGTAAAAGCAAGAGAATCTCCCGAAGATTCTCAAAGGGTGGCTTCTGGAGGACCGAAAAGCAGCAAACTGAGGTCCCAAGGCGGCAACAGAGACCGCACTGGAGAAATCAAATGTCGGATACCCTAAAGAAAGGTACACACCAGGGAGTGTGTAGCCAAGGGTCGTAGGAAGAAGACCGCCAAAGCTGACACCTGGCCCTTGATGGTACTCAAGGCCAATTTCTGTTCAACCCCCAGTTTAAGGAAGGTCAAGATCCAAGCACCGAGAAGAAGCGAGGACGAACCTCAAGAGACTCACACCACGGAATGTACGTCTTCCACATACGATGGGAGATCTTCCTAGAAGTAGACTTCCTAGATTTTAACAGCGTAGGAATCACCAACTCAGATAAACCTCTATCCTTCAGCACCTGGTGTTCAACAGCCAAGCCGTCAAAGCCAATGACTGTAAAGCAGGATGGAAGATTGGTCCTCGGGAGAGCAGATCCTCCCTGAAAGGAAGCTTCTAAGGAATGTCGGCAACCAGCCCCACCAGATTGGCGTACCATGCCCGGCGAAGCTAGTCCGGAGCCACTAAGATGACCGGAATCACTTCTGCATTTGTGTGAAACGTGTCTACTGTCCTACCCTGCTGTACCTTGTACCATTTATGTGAATAAAGGAATTTCTTTTCATTGGATCCCGTGGTGGTGTGCGACTAGTTTCTTTATATACACCGCAAAATGGCCGCCGGACTACACAAACATGGCCACCATGCATAGAATCATACAGGCTACAACAAAATTGTACACCACAAGGCTTCCAGGGACCCAGGAGGGATCCCTAGTCCTCAAGGACAGACCCAGGCAGGACAGGGGGCCCTGGCAGGAGCCCCCACCAGGTACAACCCCCCCACAGCCGATCGTCAAGTCGCCGGCGACGCCCCTCCCAGCCCCCATCCCCAGTATAGCACCCTGCCCCTACCCCAGGAGGTGGACCAGACCACCCAAACAGCCCCAGCATAAGTTGCGGGGGAGCAGGATGGGGTACAGATGAAAGTGGGGTACCTGATGGGAGGGAGGTGAACACGGGGGTCCAACGGTCCCAAGGAGGGGCCCACATCCATCCCAAAACCCTCCAGGGGGAGAGGGGGGACAGCTACTCACCATACCAGGAACCGGGTGGGTACCGCTCCAGACAGAATCCCTCTTAATCAAAATGGGGGGCTGTCGTATGCAACCTCGCAAGGCATTTACCTCGCAGACAAGCCCCCGTCCTGTGGGGCTATGTCGCAGCTGACCTAGCAAGGAGCTGAGGTCTGGCCAGACTGGGGTGACCACTAGATCTAAATTATCCAGCCCGTCGCCCAGTCCAGCAGTGGATTGCAGATCTCACAGGAAAAAATCAGGAGAAACATTTCTATCTAAAAAGAAAAAAATGCCAGGACCAGAGATCCCAGCAAGGAACTAGGTTCTTACTCCTGACTACACAGAAAAAACTAAGTACCTATAGCAGGGAGCTGGAGTATACCCCCTGGGACTGCCCATAGACGTAGCCAGATTATTTTTCTGCCTAGTGTCTTACTCCTGTAGAGGGCGGTATTACCCAATGGTTATGAAGATCAGGAGCTGTGTCCGTCAATCAACGAAAGAGAAATTTGGGACTTCCATCACTTTCTGTCTTGGCGATATTGGTCACAGGAACAAAGAGAAAGTGAATCTACCTTAACAGCAGGGACAAGTGTCAAGGGGTCTAACCCATCCACTATCCAAAACTAAAAAAATTGGAAATATACTGCGTACACTTTAAGTAAGCCTTCAGTATCAAAGTATAAGTTCAGAGGGGAACGACGTTTGATCATTTAAACATTTAGAAATGAAATAAAAGAGCACATCTGGATTCAGCTTAGTAACCACACATGTAGTGAGATGTTTAGAGTACAAGGAACGTGTCTTTGTTTGCCATAGACAGGTTCTGTTTGCTGGTCTGGGTGGGATCTGTCATCAGCTATATGTATGTGGCTAGCAAGACTGTCACCACCAGGCCTTGAGGATGAACTACTAGAATAATCTTTATTTTCATGAAGGCACTTCTGAACACTCTTAAGAAACAGGGCTGTGTTTAAATGTAATACTGCCTTAGGCATTGGAATAAGTTACTCAGCTTGCACTGAATTCGTAACTTGACAAACTCAAGAAACATTCCTATTTACGTTACTGTTTCAAATAATGTTTAAGGGCCCGTTCATACCAGTGGGTGCACCTTATGCTTTATATAATGCATGCAAGCTGCTGTGCTTTGAGTAAGGCAGTTACAATGCATCACACTGTTTTTATTTTTTTTTTTCCCTTTAACTGAAATTTCACTAAATTACATTTCATTCAACTCTATGAACTGCAGGGGGTTGTGACGTGGTGTGGTGCGTCACAACACGCTGTATAAAAATGCAACCTATTCTACTTAATATTTTAGCATACACCAACCGAGCATGTTGGTGTAAACTGAAACAATAGGTCACAGGGCAAATTGCCTTGTCCACGCATTCGGACTAGACATGTGTGATTTGTTTCATTACGAATAGAAATTAGGATAAAATGTTTGCGATTCGAATGTATCCAAATCACGAAAGCAACAATTTCAAAGAATCTGAAATAAATAATAATGAAACAACAAATTCCTTTGTTTCATTCAGATGACGTGATGCAATAGTTGGGCCTTTTGTTAACGTCTGAAGCATCCGAAAAACATAACTGAAATTTCACTAAATTACATTTCATTCAACTCTATGAACTGCAGGGGGTTGTGACGTGGTGTGGTGCGTCACAACACGCTGTATAAAAATGCAACCTATTCTACTTAATATTTTAGCATACACCAACCGAGCATGTTGGTGTAAACTGAAACAATAGGTCATAGGGCAAATTGCCTTGTCCACGCATTCGGACTAGACATGTGTGATTTGTTTCATTACGAATAGAAATTCGGATAAAATGTTTGTGATTCTAATAAATCCAAATCACGAAAGCAACAATTTCAAAGAATCTGAAATAAATAATAATGAGACAACAAATTCCTTTGTTTCATTCAGATGACGTGATGCAATAGTTGGGCCTTTTGTTAACGTCTGAAGCATCCGAAAAACATAACGACATAATGAATAATCCAAATAGATTCAGATCTGTTTTTGTGTTGCATTAACATTTTTAATTATTATAAAAAATGCACCACATATGAAATTTAATTATATTGCAATAAATACAAGTAAGGTATAATAGCGAAAAGGGATGATAATTCCTACTTATTGTATTTGGGTTGGATGGAAATGGATCCATCATAATCTCCAAATCATAACACGAATAAATGAATAAATCCAAAATTAATTTTGTTCCACTCATTATGTTATTTGGAGATTCTGATGGATCCACGCCCATCCAACCCAAACAGAGTGCAAAAGTTATCTCCTGATATAATGAATTAATATGTTAAAATGCATATAGCCAATCTTCTAATATAACTTCCCAAATACAAAGTTACAATTATACAGGTATCAAGATACAATTGCCTGACAAATAGAATCATAATACATAGTAATTCATATATTGAAAATACAAAGGTCAGTTTAAATGATTAAAATTCAGAATTAAATAGAATAATATATAACCCCTTGTGAAATAGATAAAAAACATTGTTTGGGAAAAGTGTTATACAGTTGTAAATAAAGTGTTGAACATAACAACAATAATCAATTTTTTAGGTAACCCTTGTCATTTTTATTTTATTTGGTGCAGCTGTGCATGGCTCCACCCTCACAACCGTATCATTCATTCACAAGACTCTGTGAATTAAAGAACTTCATGTCTCATCTTCCACTGTGGCAGAGAGACTCTAATTCTCAATGAAACACAAGGCCAATGATGTCACTGCACTTGTTGTCCATTAATAATTCCTCCAGCTCCTTAGATGGAGGTCTGTACCATGATATACATCTACAGCTGGAGGAACAATCTGCAGAAGCCAGCTGTTCATACCCATGATCACTGTAGCACTACTATAAAGGCCCCCAATGCATTGTTTGTTAATCAATATAAAGGCATTTTTGGGGGGGAAAGGTGAACAGATGGACTATGCATTTAAAGTGATGGTAAACAATCACATTGTATGAGTTAAGTTCAATGGGGTGCATGCCACCTTGTTGAGTTATCTGTTTAATTTACAAATTTAATTTTTACTGAGCACCAGGAGTACAGTTATCACTCTACTTCCAGCTCTCCAACTTTAGACCTTCTGGTCTCATCTCCAGTGTATGCAGCTACTCTGCCCATCCTTCCCCTCCTCCTGCCTAATCACAGAGCACTTTTTATTATGTGAACCTATTCACAAAATACAATGCCTTCTGTGAATGGGCATCAGAGGGGAGGGGCTGGCAAAGCTGCTGTGTATGAGAAGACAGCAAATTTCCTGTCAGAGCTTCGGGAGTATAGCCGTAACTCTGTTTGAACTCAAAACCTGCTAGAAACTGTCACATGTCAGTCAGCTGTGGCCACGGGATTCCCTGGCCTGCAGCCACATATAACAAATGGGGGGAGATGGTGGTGATATCATTGATTTCAAATGGCCACATTGCTAAATTTGGACAATGTCATTGACCAAATATGCCCTATTTTAGGTCCTTTTCAAGGCTGACTGGGACAGCACAGCACAGCACATGCTTTCATGGCATGGGGAAGTTTCCTGGGAGTGTGGCCTGAACCTTAGCTCATCTTTACTTACAGCTAAATAATAGTTAATCAGGTGCCTTACTAGAAAAAAATGTAAATAGTTACTATACAGCTGCACCATAGGCATGCACAGGGGGTATGCCAGGTGTGCCTGGGCACACCCTAATCCCTACATGCAGTGCCGATTTCCCACTATTGTCTGAGCTTCCCCCGTGTTGCACCCCCCACTCCGCAGTGCTGCTGACTTTCCTCCTCTCCACTCCCCCCAGCTGCTACAGCGGATGTTTCAGGATGTAGAGTGGGGGAAGGGGCTAGTAAATATGTAATTTACCAGCGCCTTCCTTTTGTAAATGAACACAGTGAACACTCACTCACTGTGTTCATTCATAACCAAAGCATAGTAAACTGTGTTTTAGTTTATGCTTCACTTTGTGAATGAACAGGAAGCTGCTCAACACAGAGTACTTCCCATTCATTCATAGTCCAGTGCAGCTGAGGCTGCAGAGAAAGGCACGTGTGTTTGAGCTTTGGGGTGCACACCCTAATGCAATGGGCTGCGCACACCTATGTGCTGCACAATGCGTTATGGCACGGCCACTTGTAGTTTCATCCAAGGTGAAAATGTGGTAGCACAACTGGAAAATAGTGATCAGCCTACAACAGGGAGTGTCTGAACAAGGACCTCCCTGGCAGGATCACCTGGTATTTTTTTCTTTTAAGGAAAACCACACATTTAAAAGGTTTAAAAGGAGACTTTAGGATATTAGCTTTCTGGAGACTTTAGTGATAGGCTTAAGCTCTACTTGAATTCCCTAAATGACTCCAAGACTTTCAACAGTCTGTGTTGCCCTGTAACACCCAGTCAGATTCTCCCTTTCATTCCCGAATCAGGTAAAGTTAACATGATTGTTTGCTATAAAGAAACTGAAATTCCTCATTAACATCTGAGCAACTTGAAGCACTTTTCTAGAAAATTTTCCAAGCTCGACATGAGGATTCCCACAGAATCCTATGGTTCCCATTCATGCCTCATCCTTGAGCTTGCCCACCTTTTGCTTGCTGGAAGTGGTGAGTTAAAAAACAAAGTGGAAAACAGGAGTCTTCTAACCTGAAAGTAATTCCTAATATTTATTGTTAGTAAAATGAATATTGTAACTGGGATAATGATAATGAGTGTTAGCAAGGTTGAAGGTTTTGTGAAGTGCGCAGTGTGCCGCATGTATACAATATAGGAGCAACAGCTCCAGGATAGATACCACTGTGACAGATGTGAGCCAGTTGCCCTTCTGGAAGCCCACATTAGAGATCTGGAGGAGCAAATTGCAACACTGGGCAGAACTGACAACCTTGAAAGGGGTCCTCTGCTCACTGAGAAGGTGGTTAGTAGGGTTGATGTGGAGGGTGGAGGAGTAAGGAAGATGGGTTACTGTAGTCAGAGGGAGTGATAGGGGCTCACAGATAAGGAAAGCCTGCCCTGGGTTTGTGCACCCAAACAGATTTGCCAAGTTGGGTGAAGATGTGCAGGTGGAAAGCTCAGAGGTGGCAGCCCTAGATGTCACTGCCACCCCTAACAGCCAGGAAAGCAGCCCATCTAGTAGGGGTGGTGAGGGTATTCCAGGGGTCTCCAAACTATGGACCTCCAGTTGTTTAGGAACTACAATTCCAATGCCTAGTCATGTCTGTGAATGTCAGAGTTTTACAATGCCTCATTGTCAAGGTCTTATCTTGCCCTCCTGTTGGCAGCCATCTTGGAAATGTGCAGACTGCTGCCTTTTGTAGACTCTGATTGCATCATTACTTCCTGCCTGGGCGTCGCACATTGATGATGTCACACACCTGAATATATCTATCACCTGCTTGGTTGCTATCATTGCCCTTGTGTTTGTGCTCCAAGGTGCATCTCTGCTAGCAGTCTTTTGTTGTCTGTGTTCCTCCGTGCATGACCTGGCTTGACCGATGACTCTCCTGGCTCTTGACCCGGCTTTGGCTGATGACCCGGCTTTGGCAGATGACCTGGCTTCAGCAGATTACCCACTTCTGGATCCGACCCCGGCTTGGATTATTACCTGCTCCTGGACTTGACCCCGGCTTGTTCCTGCTCTCATTTCCTCACTGCTGCTGTGAGATCATTATTATTGTTTTTCCTCCAATAAACTGCTTCATTTTACCTGCATTCCTGTGTGGTCTGGCTTTCTGGCACCCTGACACTCATGGAACATGTAGTTCCGCAACAGTTAGAGGGCCGTAGTTTGGAGAACCCTGCCCTAAACAGGTGGTGATAATAGGGGATTCTAAATTCAGAAGGACTAATGGAATAATTTGTCACCTGGATCACCTCAACCGGATGGTTTGCTGTCTCCCTGGTGCCAGGGTTTGGCATGTAGTGGACAGTGTTGATAAATTATAGGTAGCGGCTGGGCATAACGCAACTGTCTAGGCCCATGTTGGAACCAATACCAGAATACATGGAAGGTGGAGGCTCTTTAAAAATCAATTTAAAGAACTAGACTGAAGGGAAGGACCTCCAAGGTGATATTCTCTGAAATATTGCCTGTGCCACATGCAACACAGGAAAGACAGGGGGAGATTAGAGAGCTGAATGCATGGCTAAAGACCAGGTGTAAGAAGGGGTTTGGGTTTCTAGAGCACTGGGCTGACTTTTCATTGGGGTACAACCTATATGCTAAAGATGGTTTGCACCTAAATGGAAGGGGGTCTGCTGTGCTGGGGGAGAGATTTATGGGAAGGCTGGAGGAGTATTTAAACTAGGATGTGGGGGGAATTAGATTATAATGGGGCAGACAGGTCAGACAAGGTTCACTTCCTATTGGTGGGTGAAATGGGGAAAGATAGGGGGAGGGCAATGGCAAAAAAAGGTTCCCATGTTACAAACAACCATTGGAAATGGTACTATTTGTACTGAAATAAAAAATAAGCAAAATACGTGTGCAAAATGTGACAATGAAATAAAACGTTTGTTTACCAATGCCAGAAGTCTGCCAAGCAAAATAGGTGACTTAGAAGCTTTGGTGCATGAAGTGAACTATGATTTATTTGGTATTGCTGAGTCTTAGCTTCATTCTTCACATGACTGGGCTATTAATATTCCTGGCTATGCTCTCTTTCGGAGAGATAGTGTAAAACGGAAAGGTGGTGGTGTCTGTCACTATGTGAGAAGTGATCTCAAAGCGAGTTTGAATGAGAACCTAGTTGATGGAGATTGTTATGAGGCTGAAGCATTATGTGTGTACTGCAAAGGTAATCATTGGAGTTTTGTTATAGGCCACCCAATGTCAATGAGGAGGTGGAGACTCGGCTAATTGCACAGATAGAGAGGGCTGCAAGGGCTGGGACAGTGATAATAATGGGGGATTTTAAATACCTGGAAATTGACTGGAGCAATGGCACTGAAGGAACAGTTAAAGGGCAAATATTTATAAACCTATCACAAGACAATTTCATGGTCCAGTTTATTGAGGCCCCAACTAGGAATGATGCTCTACTGGACCTGGTAATCTCAAACCATGCAGAGCTTATTACCAATATTCATATGAAAGAACATCTGGGTAGCAGTGATCATAACATGATTTAATTTAATGTAAACTGTAAGCAACAAGCTCAAACTGGAGAAACAATATGAAAAACACGAGTCTTGCTGAGTACAGTATATCAGCACCACATCCCTATATAAACTGCAAAAAAAAAAAACAAGTAGAAAAGTGGGACTTTATAAGTGCTGAAAACACCCTCTCAGAATAAATACCAATACATATATGAAGATAAAATTAATTTTATTACAAATATAGTATTAAAAAAGACAAATTGGGGAAAGTGAATCTCATTAAAATCAAAAGATTATATCCACACATAAAACTCCAACCAGTACACCCCTAAAGATAGAGGTCCTTCCCTATATGTATACCATAAATGCATATATTTATATCATATTCATATAAGTGCTAATCAAAGACACATATCAAAACGGGAAGGATGACTAATGCTGGTGTGTTTCACCTGGTCGGCTTCTTCAAGGGTTCAAGGGGGTGCGTGGTTAGAAAGACTAGAAAAAAACACCAAAATATATATATAATATATAGCCAATATAAATGGATCATACATATTAGGCTACGTTCACATGTAGGCGTTTTGGGGCGTTTTTGGGGAGTTTTTCTGCTCTAGGATCAGCTCTCAAAACGCCCAACAAGACAAATCCTATTCATTTCAATGGCCCCTGTTCACATCTGAGCGTTTTGACGCTGTAAGCAAAACGCCCAACGCTCAAAAAAGTACATGAGCTTCTTTTTGGGCAGATTACAGGCGTTTTCCATTGGTCTCTATTCAATCTAAAAATGCCTGCACAAAAAACGCCTATAAATCACGGTAAAAATCGCGGTAAAATCGCAGTAAAAATCGTGGTAAAAAACGCGCGAAAACGCTACGCTCAGGTGTGAATGTAGCCTTACACATTGTGTCATCTTATTCACAATACTTGAAATAACTTACGATCAGTATGAAAAACAGATTGTCTCATGAGCAACCAAAAGGTGCACACATATTCCCCTCACAGCCAGACAGGTTGCATAGGCGTGGATGGATAGGTAAAACAGGGAGCCCTAACCCTGGACTGTAAAGCCAACGCCAGATATAGGGAGTAGATCGATTGCTATACTCAACAAATTCATAAGAGTGAATGGCACCGATAATAAGAAAAAAAAGCAACATCTATATCCATCTGTTTCTATCCATTTACCACATCAACACATCCACATGATGGAGGATAAAGGGGGAAGCCAAAAACGACATACTGCAATAAAACATCCACCCACAAGGATAGATAGAGCCTATTGACACATACCTATACTCCCAAAGTAGGGTGCTTGAAATTCTGCCCAGGTGGATGATCCCCACTCTTGAGTCTAAAAAAACACAGATCAGTGGTCAATTTAGTGAAGAACCCAATAAGGTATTTAGCACCACTGTTTTTTGAGAGGTCAGCCTACCTGCAACAATATAGAACAATCCTTGTTGTGTCCTCGCAACCCCGTATAGACGTGTCTCCATATTGGTCTCCTGCTGGAGTGTATATGACATCCGATATAAATAGGGAGATTTTGCGCCAAAAGAAACACTGCAATTCGCACTGCACTGTTTTTTGCGAAACATAAAAACACTTAACTTTAAAGGAGTTGTAAAGTCAGAAGGTTTTTTTAAAAACCTTCTGGATGTAGCAGCCTCCATAGCACCCCCTACGTACCTGAACCCCACCCCTGTCCAGCAATGTCCACAAGTCCTTCGGCCATCCAGGACTCCTTTTCCTGATTGGCTGAGACACAGCTGTGGGGCCATTGGCTCCCATGGCTGTCAATCAAAGTTAGTTAGCCAATCAGGAGAGGGGGCGGGGCCGGACAACAGCTCTGTGTCTGAGTGGACACACAGAGCTGAAGCTTGGCTTGAGTGCTCCCCATAGCAAGCTGCTTGCTGTGGGGGCACTTGACAGGAGGGAGGGGCTTAGAGCAGAGAAGAGGGACCCGAGAAGAGTAGGATCTGGGCTGCTCTTTGCAAAAGCAACTGCCCGGAGGAGGTAAGTATAACATGTTTTTTTTAAAACGAGACTTTACAATCACTTTAGGAGGGCACATTTTCTAAGGATGAAAGCTGCTCTTCAAGACTTACACTGGGAGGGAATATTGGAACACAGAAAAGAAATGGTAATTCTTTAAAAAGACTGTATGTGAACACACTGCAAAATATATTCACATGGGCAACAAGTTTAAAAGGCTAAAAATAAAACCTATGCGACTCACAGCCAAAGTTAAAAAGCTGTAAATAATAAGAAAAGAGCTTTTAAAAAATAAAAAAATGAAGGAACACTATCATCGTTTAAATTTAACAAAGAATAATACAGAATAAGTAAAAAGGAAATCAAGCCCGTAAAAAGTCAAAATGAATGACAGATTGCAAAAGATAGTATGACAAATCCCAAAAAATTCTTCAGATATAATAAAGTGTTGCTAAACCCAGATCCTGCATTCACTATATCTGGTCTCCTACAGTACGTAGAACATGGAAATGCAATTATTTTAGTAAATATAAACTGATAAATACCTTTTCTCATCAGCTGTATATAGCAATTAGAGCAATCTTGTGTCGTGTATCAGTGAGTACTGATAGATTGTAGGAGGAGTTTTAATTTCTCCCACGATTGTCCTATCAGCCTTTAAGACCCTTAAATCTCTGTCTGGCCCTGTGCTGATCACATGTACCCTCCCAAGAAAAAAAAAAATCATCCATCAATCAAGATGTGCCATCCCACCCACTGTGTTTTTTTTTTTTAGTTACTGGCATGGAGGAGGAGGGAGGGACTGGGCTATTTGGGATCTGTATACATGCCCGCATGTGTGATGTTAATACCATTTGACCTGAATAGCTCAGCTAAAACCAGGAAGTGCTCTTTCCAGCAATAGAGACCAAACTGAGCATGTGCAGCTGAACTACACTTGCTGTGCTCATCTGGACTTGTCAAGAGTGAACGTGCAGGAGGGGGAGAATCTGGGCATTCAGGAGTCTTTTTACACAATGCAGAGGATTAATCACTTAAGTTACACAGTATACAGGACCAGCCTTAGGTGTTAAGGCGCCCTGTGCTAGCTAATCCTGTGAGCCCCCCTTACATAAGAGACCCTCACAGAGCCCCCCTTACATCAGAGACCCCCCACATAGAGCTCCCCTTATATCAGAGACCCCCCACAGAGCCCCCTTACATCAGAGACTCCCCACACAGAGCCCCCCTTACATCAGAGACCCCCAACACAGAGCCCCCCTTACAACAGAGACCCCCCACACAGAGCCCCCCTTACATCAGAGACCCCCCACACAAAGCCCTCCTTACATCAGAGACCTTACTTACCCAGTATGGAGGCTCACGCTGTCTGCAGCTTTTCTTTTCTTCTTTATACTTCCCACCCACACATCCCCGGGGAGTGTGGGCAGGGCAGGCCCAGGAGGAGAAGGGGCGGGAGGAGGAGGAGAAGGGTCGGGAGGAGGAGGAGCTGACTATCTCCTCTGGCTTCCCTGCAGAGAGGAAGAGGAGAAGAGGGATCTGTCAGCGGCGGCGGATCTGAGGTTGAGCTGTGTGAGATACACAGCTCAGCCCTGCAGTAGTAGGAGACAGAGGCACAGCTGCACTGCGAGAGGTAAGCGGCGGCCGCGGCCTGTGTTGACGCTGCCCACGCCGCGGTCGCCGCTTACCTCCTGCTGTGCGGCCTAATTATCTGCGAGCTGTGATGTCCGCACAGCTCGCACACCCCAAAGGCCGGCCCTGACAGTATAACAAGCATGCTATTTTGCATCTATAGACAGATTTTAATAGTAAAAAAAGGTTAGGTCTGGGCATGTAGGCCCTTTACAAAATAATCATGAGTGGGTGACTAGGGACTAAGAGAAGGCAAATTTACTAAATACTTTCTTCAGCTCTGTGTTTACAAAGGAGCATGGTGATGTTCATGTCCACATTGGGGATGGTATTGACACAGCCCCAAATGATCCACAATGGGTCAAAATTGATATGGTCAATTAATATTTAGACAGAATAAAGGTGAATAAAGCACCTGGACCAGATGGCATACACCCACGGATCCTAAAGAATTGAGCTCTGTCATTTCAAACCCATTGTTTCTCATTTTTAGGAACTCTTTAATGACTGGAATGACTGGATTGGTGTAAGGTCAATGTGGTGCCTTTGTTTAAAAAGGGACCAAGGTCTTTACCAAGTAACTATAGACCTGTTAGTTTAACTTCTATAGTTAGGAAGATACTGGATAGTTTAATAAAAGACCACCTACATGAGGTCTTGCTGGAAAAAAAATATTTTAAGCAAAGGGCAGCATAGATTCATAAAAGACAGAAGTTGTCAGACAAATCTGATTTCTTTTTATGAGGAGGTAAGTAAAACTTTATACAAAGGAGCGGCTGTGACACAGTTCCCCACACACATCTATTGTGTAAGGTAAAATCTACAGGCTTGGAAAAATCAGTCTGTAAATGTATAGAAAACTGGGTAAAAGACTGTATTCAAGGAGTAGTGAATAATGATTCATACTCTGAACGGTCTAGGGTTGTTAGTGGTGTACCCCAAGGTTCAGTGTAGGGACCCATACTTTTTAATATATTTATAAATGATATAGGGTCTGGAATTAAAAGTACCATTTCAGTCTTTGCAGGTGACGCCAAGCTATGCAGTGGAATATCGTCCTTACAGGATGTCTCCAACTTACAAGACTGTGGGGTCTTTGGCTGGAGAGCAGAGTCCCGGAGGGAGGGTGGCCACTGCCTCCTCCTCTGTAGCAGTGGCATGTGGACTCAGGAGGTCATCCTGAGGGCCAAAGTAATGGAGCTGAACCCAGAGGTCCAGGAGAGCTGACTGAGGGGGAGACACTGGAGACCCTGGAAATACAGTATCGTGAGTACAGGTGATCATGTCAATGGGCCTGACCTGAGGGGGGCCACCCCAGGAGTAAGATATTCAGAGGACGGGTGACAGCAGCCAAGAAAGAGGATACCAAAGAGAACGTCCTAAAGATATACTTAGTTCATTAAGTCATCCAGGAAAGAGACTTAAAGCTAAATTCATCTCAGTGGCAAGGTGGATCAACAGCCTGGCTGTACCAAGAGATAGAAGTCCTCAAATCTTGTGCATAGTTAAAAAAGAAAAAAATTCTAATAAGCGCTAATACCACAGTGTAAGCAGCTAGCACAAAATAACTGATATACAAGTTATAGGAATACAAAAAAGAAAAATAAGTGCAGCGCTAGAAGATTGGAGGAAGGCATTAACATGACAATACCAACTTGTGATAACATGGTGTAAAAAAACCAACTAATGATTTAACCACTTTACGACCGGCGCACGACGATCTACGTCGGCACTCAGCCCCGGCCAGGCAAACTGACGTAGGCCTACGTCAGCACTATTTGCCGTCCCTGTGCGCGCTCCCGCGCGTCCCCGCCGCCGACGATGACTCGATTGGGTTCAGAACCGATCAGTCATCAGGTCCAGGCCAATCATTTTTGGTCTGGACCTGTTGATCGGTCCTGCCCAATCAGATCATCCTCTAAGCCTGTGAAATGTAAACACAGGCTTAGAGGAGATGTGCCCTCCCCCCACAACAGTCTTTTTGGATCCAGCGTGAGAGGAGAGCACATCTTACTGTGAGTATTGCACCAAGCACACCCACACACAGCTAGATAGGCACATTTCACCCCCGATCGCCCCCCCAATTAACCCCTACAGCACCTGACACAACACACACTATATACAGCATATAGCAGTTACCTATATACCTGTATAAGTGTGATTTGTGAACAGGTGTAGCACTTGCGACCCCCCCTTTTCCACTCAAATTACCCCCCACCCCCCCTAATAAAGATTTAACCCACTGATCTCCCCTGACCCCCCCCTGATCACCGCCGTTAACCCCTACACCCTCTGTCACATCAGCACTAATACAAACGCAATATACGGTGTTATTGTATTTTTGTATTAGTGTCATTGTGATCAGAATTAGCGCAGGCGACTAAGTTTCTGTCCCAAGAAGGTTTAGGGTCCCCGCCACCCGCCCAATAAAGATTTAAGCCCCTGACCCCCCCCTGATCACCCCTACACCCCCTGCCATAACACACACCGTATACAGTATATAGCATTTTGCTATATACCCGTATAAGTGTGATTTGTGGTCAGGTCTAGCGCTTGCGACCCCCCTTTTTCCACTTGAATTACCCGCCACCCCCCCAATAAAGATTTAAGCCCCTGATCCCCCCTGATCCCCCCCTGATCACCGCTAGTTAACCCCTACACCCTCTGTCACATCAGCACTAATACAAACGTAATATACTGTGTTTTTGTATATTTGTATTAGTGTCATTGTGATCAGAATTAGCGCAGGCGACTAAGTTTGTGTCCCAAGGAGGTTTAGGGTACCCGCCACCCGCCCAATAAAGATTTAATCCCCTGATCACCCCTACACCCCCTGCCACAACGCACACCGTATACAGTATATAGCATTTTCTATATACCCGTATAAGTGTGACTTGTGACCAGGTTTAGCGCTTGCCACCGTTCCTTTTATCCTTAGGATACCCGCCAGTCCCTTCCAATAAAGATATAAACCTCTGATCCCCCCCTGATCACATCCCGTTAACCCCTACACCCTCTGTCACATTAGCACTAATACACACATAATATACTGTTTTTACTGTATTTTGTATTGGTGTCATTGTGACTTGAGGTTGCGCTAGCTAGCTAGTTTCTTTCCCAAAGGAGGTTTAGGGTCCCCGCCACCCCCCCCCCCCCAGATCCCCGGCGCATAGTTTAGAAGTAACCCCTTGATTGTCACATACGCACGCACCCACGCACGCACCTACACTTCCATTTCTAGTATAGTGTTTGAACAGATCAATATCTGATCTGATCAGAACTATACTAGCGCCCCCATAGTTTAGGGTTCCCAAAACGCGGTGTTTGCACGATCAGTACTGATTCCGGCCAGCACCTGCGTTTAACCCTTTCACCCAGGCAAGTGTAGTAATCAATAGATTACTGTCACTTGCAAAAAAACACAAGACACAAAACCGCTGTGTTAGCAGAGTCAGGCCTGATCCCTGCTAGCATTAGCAGTTTTTTTTTGTAGCGCTTGAAATAATCTTCGACAACCAGGTGCTTTTATTACCTGTGAGTCGCATCACTGTACGGGTAAATTTAGTTACCAAAATGACCAAACGTTCGTACAGGGATGAAGAGCTTATCAGTTATATGCTGACCGAGTCATCTGATAGCGAAGGGGAAGCTACAATGACCGAATTAGTGTCAGTATATGAACCTGATGACGGCAGCGGCTCCCTGACAGATAGCTCCGACGACAGATGGGTCCCTGTTAGACCCAGGCGTACCCGACCCCATTCTGAAGTTGTTGAGATGCAGGAATCGCAGGGTGCTCGTATGGAGCAGAGTGTGGGTACTAGTGCCGCTCATCCTTCTGGCGACCTGGCAAGCGCCAGCGGCCAAGTACAACCTGGACCTAGTACAACCAGCACTGCAGTAAGACCTGGTGACGTGGCGAGTCCCCTAAGTGCAGTTGAAGCTGGTGCGGTGGCTAGCACAAGTAGTGGCCCGCAGCCACCGCGTATTCGAAGACAGGCCCGTAGAGCCCATAGTGCCCTCCCTGATGCGCTGGCATTTCCTAATTGGCAACCCACTGATACTACAGCGCCAGTACTTCCCCCATTCACCGCCCAACCTGGAATCCACGTGGAGACAGCTAGTTTTACGCCCCTGAACTTTTTTGAGCTGTTCTTCACGGAAGATCTTTACAGATCTATTGTGGATCAATCAAATTTATATGCACAACAGTTCATCGCCGCCAACCCAAATTCACACCTTGCCAGACAATTCGGCTGGAAACCTATAACGGTTTCCGAATTTAAGATCTTTCTGGGCCTTTCCCTCCACATGGGCATAACTAAACAGAGTGAATTGCGGCTATATTGGTCCACTAGCCCAGTTCACCATATGCCTCTATGTCCAGGACGAGATACGAGCAAATTCTGCGATTTATGCATTTCAGCGACAATGAAATCTGTCGTCCTCGGGGAGACCCTGCATACGATCGGCTCCACAAAATTCGGCCCCTCATAGACCACTTCAATCAGCGGTTTGCAGCCTTGTTTACCCCCGAACAAGTTGTCTGCGTTGAAGAGTCCCTGATTAAATTTACTGGCCGCCTTGCTATGAAACAGTACCTCCCCAGCAAGCGTGCCAAGTACGGGGTCAAACTATATAAATTGTGTGACAGGGCCACAGGCTATACAGTTAGTTTCCGGGTCTATGAGGGAAAAGATAGCTGTGTGGAGCCCCCCAACTGCCCAGACTACATAGGGAGCAGCGGTAAGATCGTTTGGGACTTGGTGTCACCCTTATCCGGAAAGGGGTACCATTTGTACGTGGACAACTTTTACACAAGCGTGCCACTATTTAGTCACCTTCTCGATTTACAAATTGGCGCATGTGGCACCGTGCGACCTAATCGCCGGGGCTTCCCCCAACGGCTTGTAGATTCCCGTCTTAGTCGGGGGCGAGAGCCTGCTTGAAAACGGACAAATTGCTTGCGGTGAAGTGGAAGGATACACGGGATGTTTATGTTCTGTCCTCCCTTCACCCAGACACGACGATCCAAATTCCTATGGCAACTGGCGTTATGGAGAAACCCCTCTGTGTCCACGAATATAACCTTAATATGGGAGGGGTGGACCTTAACGACCAGCTTTTGGCGCCGTATTTAGTTGCCCGTAAAGCCAGACGCTGGTACAAAAAAGTGTCTGTTTACCTATACCAATTGGCTATGCTGAACGCCTTTGTCCTATACAGGGCGTCAGGACGAACTGGATCTTTCCGGGAATTCCAGGAAGAGATCATCCTTGCCTACCTGTACCCAGGAGGCATGCCTGCCCAACTTCCCCTTCCAGATGCAGTGAGCCGGCTGCATGAGAGGCATTTTTCACATGTCCTCCCGAGTACCCCTACCCAAAGATGGCCCCAAAGAAGATGTCGTGTCTGTAGCAAGCGCAGATTTAGGCGTGACACCCGTTATTATTGTCCCAAATGTCCTGACCAACCTGGTCTCTGCATCGGGGAATGTTTCGAGCGCTACCATACACTAGTGGATTATTAGCGTAGGGTACAGCACGACACAGTGTAGGGCACATAAACACAGGGTCTTGAAGGATGTTGGATGTCCATCGACATTTTGAGAGACCCAAGCTGGAAGAGAAGATCGCAGAAGATCGCAGTCCCTCCCAAATCAAGAAATAAAGGAACGGTTAGAAAGAAAAATAAAAGGATCCAAAAACTGTTGTGGTGTCAGTAATTTTATATGTCCTTCTACTCCTTCCTACTATACTTTTTTCAATGTCCTTTGTTTGTTTTTCCTTCTTTTGTGACCTGTTTTTCTTGCAGGTACTCGTCAGCTACCACGCATTGATTTTATATATTCTGATACAAACAGTGTTTGCGCTCAGCATATATGGATACGTTTGCTGATAGCAGCTGTGGTGATTTTCTGATTTCAGCACTGCAGTTAAAATCCTATTTTGGTATACATGGATAGCGCCGTGTATACCCATCATTAAATTCAGTGGGTGGTTGTTTGGGCGGTTAATGATGAAGATCCAAAAACTGTTGTTGTCAGTCATTTTATATGTCCTTCTACTCCTTCCTACTATACTTTTTTCAATGTCCTTTGTTTGTTTTTTCATTCTTTTGTGACCTGTTTCTCTTGCAGGTACTCGTCGGCTACCACGCATTGATTTTATATATTCTGACACAAACAGCGTTTGCGCTCAGCATATATGGATACCTTTGCTGATAGCAGCTGTGGTGATTTTCTGATTTCAGCACTGCAGTTAAAATCCTATTTTGGTATACGTGGATAGTGTCGTGTATACCCATCATTAAATTCAGTGGGTGGTTGTTTGGGCGGTTAATGATGAGTAATACTACGCATTATTCCTGTGCTGATTTCTGATAGGTTCTCTTTTTTTCCGTTCAGCCCACAGGCTGCATGAAAAAAAAAAAAAACCTATATGCCAAACAAGGACCAGCAATGTACTGGTACGTTGCTGGACTTTGAGTGGTTATACCAGGATGATGCCTGCAGATTTAGGCATCATCTTGGTATCGTTTTTTACAGCCAGCGGTCGGCTTACATGTAAAAGCAATTCTAGCAGGTAATTGGCCGCTAGACTGCTTTTACATGCAGTGGGAGGGGCCTCCCCCCCCACCGCCGCCTTCCGCAGCCTTCCATGGTTTTTCTCTGGCTCTCCTGTCCCACCGGTTAACCCGAGAGTGCAGCCGGTGGTTCAATTATCTAACCATAGAGCTAATTGGAGATGAGAATGGCTCCAATCATCTCTATGGCCTAAGATGCCGGAGGCTACGAGCATTTTATGACTTCTGTTTCGCCAGAAATAAACAGGGCCATTGGGAAATTGGGAAAGTATTTTATCACACCAATTTTGGTGTGGTCAGATGCGTTAAGGTCAGAGGAGAGATCTAGAGTCTAAAAGACCCCAATTTTTTTAAAAAAGAGTACCTGTCGCCACAGATTGCTATCATAGGGGATATTTAAATTCACTATGATAACAATAAAAATGATTTAAAAAAAAAAATTAAAGGAAAGGCGTCAAAATAACATAAAAAGCAAAAGAAAAAAGAAAAAAAAAAAAAATTGAGCCCCCCTCCTTACCCCCGGTGCTTGCGCGCAATGGCGCACGCAAGCGGTGGTCTAGTGTCATATGTAAACCACAATTGCAGCATGCATGTGAGGTATCGCCGCGATCGCCAGATCGAGTGCAGTAATTCTTGCAGTAGACCTCCTCTGTAAGTCTAAAGTGGTAACCTGTAGAGACTTTTAAAGGTTTTTAAAAATGTACATATGTTTTTGTCGCTGCGCAGGCATGCGCAATTTTTAAAGCATGTCATGTTAGGTGTCTATGAACTCGGCATAAGATCATCTTTTAAATTTTACCAAAAAAATTGGAATTATATAGTGTATTTGTGCAATAAATTAAAAAAAAATTATTTTTTTCGCAAAAATTGCGTTTGAAAAATCTGTGCGCAAATACCGTGTGACAAAAAAATTTGCAACATCCACCATTTTATTCTATAGAGCCTCTGCTTTAAAAAAATATATAATGTTTGGGGGTTCAAAGTAATTTTCTAGTAAAAAAAAAATATTTTTTCATGTAAACAAAAAGGCACAGAAAAGGCTTGGTTTTCAAGTGGTTAGAAGAGTGGGTGATGTGTGGATAAGATTGAGCATAAAATGCCGGGACTGTTCAAACACCCCCCAAATGACCCCTTTTTGAAAAGTAGACACCCAAAGCTTTTTTCTGAGAGGCATGGTGAGTCCATGGAGTATTTTATATTTTGCCACAAGTTTCGGGAAAATTATTATTTATTTTTTTTGTTGTTTTTTTACAGAAAGTTGTCACTAAATGATATATTGCTCATGCATGCCATGGGAATATGTGAAATGACACCCCAAAATACATTCTTTTGCTTCTCCTGAGTACAGGGATACCACATGTGTGAGACTTTTTAGGAGCCTAGCTGTGTACGCGCCCCCGAAAACCAATCCACATCTTCAGGTTTTCTAATGGCGTAAATTGCTGATTTTACCCCTGACTACCTGTCACAGTTTCAGAGGCCCTGAAATTTCAAGATGGCACAAAACCCCCCCAAATGACCCCATTTTGCAAAGTAGACACTCCAAGCTACTGGCTGAGAAGTATGGTGAGTCCATGGAATAGTTTATATTTTGCCACAAGTTTCGGGGAAAGAAATTTTTTTTATTTTTTTTTATTTTTTTAAACAAAGTTGTCAGTAAATGATATATTGCTCACACAGGCCATGGGTATATGTGAAATGACACCCCAAAATACATTCTGCTGCTTCTCCTGAGTACAATGATACCCCATGTGTGAGACTTTTTGCCAGTCTAGCCGCGTACAGGACCCGGAAAACCAATGCGCACCTTTAGGCTTTCTAAGGGCGTAAATTGTTGATCTCACTCCTTACTACCTATCACACTTTTGAAGTCCATAAAAAGCCAAGATTGCACAAACCCCCCCCAAATGACCCCATTTTGCAAATGGACACTCCAATCTATTTGCTGAGAGGCATGGTGAGTATTTTGCAGCTCTAATTTTTTTTGGAAAATGAAGAAAAAACAGGAAAATGCATTTTTTTTCCTCTTTTTTCAATTTCCAAAACTTTGTGACAAAAAGTGAGATCTGCAAAACACTCAACATGCCTCTCTGCAAATAGCTCAGGGTGTCTACTTTCCGAAAAGGGGTCATTTGGGGGGGGGGGGGGTTGTGCTGTCTTGGCATTTCATGGCCTCCAAAACTGTGATAGGTAGTCAGGAGTGAAATCAACAATTTACGCCCTTGGAAAGCCTGAAGGCGATGATTGGTTTTCGGGGTCCTGTACTCGGCTAGACTGCAAAAAAGTCTCACACATGGGGTATCCCTATACTCAGGAGAAGCAGCAGAATGTATTTTGGGGTGTCAGTTCACATATACCCATGGCATGTGTGAGCAATATATCATTTACTGACAACTTTGTGTAAAAAATATATATATATATATATATATATATATATATATATATATATATATATATATTTCCCGGAACTTGTGGCAAAATATAAAATATTCCATGGACTCACCATGCCTCTCAGCAAATAGCTTGGGGTGTCTACTTTCCAAAATGGGGTCATTTGGGGGGGGTTTTGTGCTATCTTGGAATTTTAGGGCCTCCGAAACTGTGATAGGTAGTCAGGAGTGAAATCAACAATTTACGCCCTTGGAAAGCCTGAAAGCGGGGACTGGTTTTCGGGGACCTGTACTCGGCTAGACTGCAAAAAAGTCTCACACATGGTGTATCCCTGTACTCAGGAGAAGCAGCAGAATGTATTTTGGGGTGTCATTTCACATATACTCATGGCATGTGTGAGCAATATTTCATTTACTGACAACTTTGTGAAAAAAAAAAAAAAAATATATATATATATATATGTATTTCCCGGAACTTGTGGCAGAATATAAAATATTCCATGGATTCACCATGCCTCTCAGCTAATAGCTTGGGGTGTCTATTTTCCAAAATGGGGTCATTTGGGGGGGGTTTGTGCTATCTTGGAATTTTAGGGCCTCCGAAACTGTGACAGGTAGTGCAGAGGTGACATGCACAATTTACGCCATTAGAAAACCTGGGAGTGTTGATTGGTTTTCGCGGTCCTGTACACAGCTAGGCTCCCAAAAAGTCTCACACATGGGGCATCCCCATACTCAGGAGAAGTGGCAGAATGTATTTTGGGGTGTAATTCCACATATACCCATGTCATGTGTGAGAATTTTATCTTTTAGTGACAACGTTGTGTAAAAAAAAAAAAATAAAAAAAAAAAAATAGTAATATTCCCAAAACTTGTGGTAAAATATAAAATATTCCATGGACTCACCATGCCTCTCAGCAAACAGCTTGGGGTGTCTACTTTCCAAAATGGGGTCATTTGGGGGGTTTTGTGGTATCTTGACATTTCAGGGCCTCCTAAACCGTTAGAGGTAGTGAGAAAATGCAATGAAAAATGTACGCCCTTTGAAATTCTGATGGTGGGGATTTGTTTTTGTGGTCCCGTACACAGCTAGGCTCCCAAAAAGTCCCACATATGTGGTATCCCTGTACTCAGGAGAAGCAGCAGAATATATTTTGGGGTGTAATTACACATATACCCATGGCATGTGTGAGCAATATATCATTTCAATGACAACTTTGTGTAAAAAAAAAAAAAAAATTCCTTAGGATGTCTACTTTCCAAAAAGTGGTAGTTTGGGGGGGTTTTGTACTGCCCTGCCATTTTAGCACTTCATGAAATGAGATAGGCAGTCAAAAATTAAAGCTGTGTAAATTTCTGTATTTACACCATAGTTTGTAGACGCTATAACTTTTGCGCAAACCAATAAAAATACGCTCATTGAATTTTTTTTTGTCAAAGACATGTAGCTAAATATATTTTGGCCAAAAAAAAATACATAAATTGAGTATATTGGATATTTTTTAAAAGACAAAGTTGAAAATGTCATTTTTTTGCAAAATTTTCGCTCTTTTTTTATTAATATCGCAAAAAATAAAAAGCGCAGAGGTGAATTTCGTTTTGGTACCACATTGCATGACCGCACAATTGTCAGTTAAAGTCACGCAGTGCCGAGTCGTAAAATACCCCCTGGTCGGAATGGGGGTAAAATCTTCCGGGGCTTAAGTGGTTAAATAAGTCCCATGTCAAAAAAATTTCCATACAGAAAGAAAAAAAGTCCCATGAGTGTGATGAATCTTGACGGTGAACACAATATATCTTTAAAATGAAAGAAGATATCCCATCACCAGATAAAACCAAATGAATTGGGTGCTCACCAGATCAAATGGGTTTACATTACCATATAGCAAGCAGACCAAATGGGCTTTTAAAGATGATCCAGATTCCTCCTAAGATACGACCATGGATGTAATTTCAGGCTCATGAAGTGGTTTGTAGAGGGATGTAGATCTCTCATAGCCAGGTTACATAAAAGCCAGAAAGAAGAGTGCATATAGCGTAATATTGCTAAAAAAACCTTTTAATAAAAAAAGACTTGCACTTACAATGTTTGCATGGTAACAGGCAATAAAACATGTAGATAAAAGTTCTTATGGTGAGCTCCTGCCGCGTATCGTCTGCATAGACATCATCAGAGGATATTGCTCGTTGCATAGGAGGATAGTAACAGTATATATAGTCTCATAATTGCTGGTGCAATCATCTGCAGCTGAATTGAAGTAGGAATATATCACTACTTCCACCAAAATGGAGGTAGCGTGAGTTCAGAGTATCCCACTATTCCCTTTTCCCATCCCTATTTTATCAATAAAACACAAAAACAACTACATACCCCTGGACTGTTTATTGAACGGGCCAAGAAGGAAAGAGAGAGACTAATTATGTCACGGTTGCTAATGGTAACCCAGGGGGACCCGTAAGTGTGAAATCCAGTAGTCCTCAAGGGGGCAGTGCTACATTAGTAAGACTTTATCTGAAATATGTAGTTTAGTTTTGTGTACCAGTTCATAAAAAAGGGAACTGGAAAAGTGCAGAGAAGAGCAAACAAACTGATAAGAAGCATGGAGGAGCTTAGCTATGAGGAAAGGAACTTAATTTATTCTCTCTCGAGAAGAGTAGATTAACCACTTAAGCCCCGGAGGATTTGGCTGCTAAAGGACCAGGGGTTTTTTTGCGATTTTTTACTGCGTGACTTTAACGGACAATTGCGCGGTCGTGCGACGCTGTACCTAAACGAATTTGACGTCCTTTTTTTCCCACAAACAGAGCTTTCTTTTGGTGGTATTTGATCACCTGTGCGATTTTTTGATCACGCGCTATAAACAAAAAAAGAGCGTAAATTTTGCAAAAATAACAATATTTTTCACATTTTTTTATATGAAATTCCCCAAAAAAAAAAGTAAAAATCAAAATTTTTTAACATTTTTCGGCCAATTTGTTTTATGCTACCTATGTTTGGTAAAAAAAATCGCAAAAAGCGTATTTTGATTGGTTTGCGCAAAAGTTATCGCGTTTACTAACAAAGAGAAAGATTTTTGTCATTTTTGGTGTTTTTTTTTTTAACGCGTAATGGCGGCGATCTGCGATTTTTTTTTCGGTACTGCGACATTGCGGCGGACAGATCGGACCCTTGACTGACATTTTTGACACTTTTGGGGTTACCAGTGACATTACTGCAGTAATCAGTGCTATACATATGCACTGTTACTGCAAAAATGACACTGGCAGGGAAGGGGTTAACTTTATTGGGAAGGGAGGGGTTAAGTGTGTCCTAGGGGCGTGCTTTCTACTGTGTAGGGACATTGCTATTGGTGTAAAAGCAAAGATCAACCGTTCTACATAGTAGAACGGTCAGATCTTTACTTTTACACAGGGAGAACTGACAGGCAGCTTGTTTACACAAGCTGCTCTGTCTTTCTCCCTTCACAGGAGCGATCGTAGTGTGGCCGGCGGACATCGAGTCCGCCGGTCACACGCACTGACTTGCCTGTGAACGAGCCGCGGCGGGCGCGCGCCTCGGCGGGCGCGCGCCCGCTCGCTATAGGCTCGCAAGTCAGTGACAGGCGAGTGACGTACGGATACGTCACTCTGCCTGGCCGGGGCTGACCGCCGCAGTATATAGTCGTGCGGCGGTCGGCAACCGGTTAAGGGGGTTTTAAATACATAAGTGGTCTGTATAGTGAACTTGGTGTTAAGACATCTCAGAAGACAAGGGGCCACTCTTTACGTCTGGAGGAAAAGAGATTTCATCTCCAAATACAGAAAGGTTTCTTCACAGTAAGAGCTGTGAAAATGTGGAATAGACTCCCTCAAGAGCTGGTTCTGGCCTGCTCAGTAGATTGCTTTAAAAAAGACCTTTCTTTCTTTCTTGCTTGCTTTCTTTCCTTCCTAAATGTACATAATATAACTGAATCTTAACATTTATAGGTAAAGTTGATCCAGGCAATATCTGATTGCCTCTCGGGGGATCAGGAAGGAATTTTTCCCCCGCTGGAGTAAATTGGATCATGCTTTGCTGGGGTTTTTTACCCTCATCTGGATCAACTGTGGGTAAAAGATTGTGTAAATGAGATTGTATGATTTTTCTCCCCTTTTATTGATTGAACTAGATGGACTTGTGTCTTTTTTCAACCAAACTAACTATGTAACGCCTGAGCCGCGTTGTTTGAAACTCAAAAAAGTACATGAGCTTCTTTGGGGTAGAGGCATGCATTTAACCACTTGCCGACCGCCGCCATATACGCCGGCGGTTAGCCCCTCCCAGGTAAAGTGACGTACCAGTACGTCACTAGCCTGGGAGCCAATAGGGGGCGAGCGCACGCCCTCGGAGGCGCTCTCCCGCCCCCGCTCGTTCCCTAAGAAGCCCGCGCGTGTGACCGGCGGAACCGATGTCCCCCGGTCACTCGCGATCGTCGGGTGGACACAAAGCGGTGTAACCAAAGCCGCCTGTCATTCTCCCCTGTGTAAAAGCACAGATCATATGGTCCTGCTATGTAGGACCGTTGATCTGTGCTGTTACACACACAGCCACATCCAATCACAGTTAGAAGCACGCCCCTAGGGACACACTTAACCCCTCCCTCACCAATAAAGTTAACCCCTTCCCTCCCAGTGTCATTTTTACAGTAACAGTGCATATGTATAGCACTGATTACTGTAGTAATGTCACTGGTAACCCCAAAAGTGTCAAAAATGTCAGTCAAGGGTCCGATCTGTCCGCCGCAATGTCGCAGTCCCGCAAAAAAAAAATCGCAGATCGCCGCCATTACTCGTTAAAAAAAAACAATAAAAATTACAAAAATCTTTCCCTTAGTTAGTAAACACAATAACTTTTGCGCAAACCAATCAAAATACGCTTTTTGCTATTTTCTTTTACCAAACATATGTAGCAGAAAACAAATTGGCCTAAAATGTTAAAAAATTTTGATTTTTACATTTTTTTTGGGGAATTTCATATAAAAAAAATTTGAAAAATATTGTTATTTTTGCAAAATTGTCTCTATTTTTTTGTTTATAGCGCATGATCAAAAAATCGCACAGATGATCAAATACCACCAAAAGAAAGCTCTGTTTGTGGGGAAAAAAGGATGTCAATTTCATTTGGGTACAGCGTCGCACAACCGCGCAATTGTCCGTTAAAATCATGCAGTGCCGAATCGCAAAATAGGCCCTGGTCAGGAAGGGGGTAAAATCTCCCGGGGCGTAAGTGGTTAAAGCGGAGTTCCGGCCTATTTTGTAACTTTTGTGATTCCTGGAGTGCTCGCTATGTTGATCAATAATTGGGCATTTTCAATTTTTTTCGGGGGTCCCTTACCTTATTTTCAGGGCATTTTTGATTGTACTTCCTCCTTCTCCCCCCTCTGTGACCACGGCCACCGACATCACTTCAGCCTTTGCATTGCATCCTGGGAGCTGTTTGTTATCACTCCAAGGAGGCTGGAAGAACTCCCAGAACACTCCCTGGAATCAGGAAGAAGGACACAGCAGATTACACTGTGGCTTCAGATGCCCACATCCAAGATGGCCACGCTCAGACAGCGTTTTTAAAAGTAAGATTTTGGCTAAAATCCAATACTATATACCTTGTAAGTATGAGAATAGCGGTTCTGTAAAGGGCGATGGATTAGTATTATAGGGGTATTTTTAGTTAAAAAAGGTATTTAAGTCCGGAACTCCGCTTTAAGGAATCTATAGACTTCAATAGGAGCAACTGAAAAATGAAGATGCATGTAATGCATGTTTTGCACAATTTTGCTGCCTTCTCCAAGTAACTAATTTTCCATTGTCCAAAACAAAATGCTTAAAGTGGAACTTTAGTCAGAAAATGAAGTTCTGCTAGATCACTTAAGGCTGGCCACTTTTGCAGGTATAGCTATGTAAAACATTACAAATACTGTAAGTGCCTATGCTTTTTAAAAGTCTCATCCTGCTTTGCACTTGCTCAGCTACTCTCTAATTTTAGGTACTGTGCTGAATTTGTAGAAGTCGATCAGCTGACAGCCTAAAGATTTACTGCTGCTCAGGGGATTTGGGCTTCAGCAAAATGGCAGCCCCTGGCAGCAAGAAACAGGAGCAATGCTCGAGGCAATTTACAGCACACATTAATTTTGGTAGGCTAATTATTAATGTGGAATGCAAGTTTCTTGCTAAAGAACATTATTTTTTTATGTGTAATGTTCCTCTTTAAATTAGAACTGAAAGAACATCTTTTAATTTTGGATACAGTAAGTACGGTTTCTATAGTATCCCATTGGGAAGATTTCCCTTCACTGCCTGTCCCATAACCACAACAGAAAGTGAGAGGAAAATCCCTAGTAGTCACCAGAACTAGTGTCCACGCTGGAAGATTTGCCCTATTTTCCTCTTCTGGTGACCGCTCAAAATCTTGTTGTTTCTTTCACCTTCACTGGTGATAATGGTCAGTTATACTTTAAAGCCGAACTCCAGGTTTCAGTGAACTTTAAATAGTTTGTTTGGATCAAGCTGGTTGGCCATTCACAGGGAGCTTTCTACCTATGAATAAATTCAAAGCTTCCTCTGATTGGCTGATATGGAGAGGCGAGTGGATGAACTCATGATCTCCACCTCAATCAATCAGAGGCAGCTTTGTGTTCATTCATAGAATATAAAGCCCCAGATAAAGGTCTAGGCGGTTTTCAACGGACACTTCGGTTGCGGATGATATACGGGCATAATGTATGTCTATGGGGATTGCGGATGTCAGCGGATGACACCGCAGACATCCGATTTTGCATCCTTTCCGTTTTTTAAACAGAAGAAAAATAGGGTTCTGTTCCGTTCCAAAAAACAGAACAGAACTTAACCGGTTGCCGAGCGCAGCAAGTACATATACTGCGGCGGTCAGCCCCGGCCAGGCAAAGTGACGTATGGGTACGTCACTTGCCTGTCACTTGCATGTGAGTCAATAGTGGCGCCCGCGCGCCCGCCCTGGCTCGTTCGCAGGGAAGTCCGTGCGTGTGACCGGCGGACCCGATGTCCGCTGGTCACTTGTGATCGTTCGCCGTGAAGGGAGAAAGGCAGGCGGCTAATGTAAACAAGCCGCCTGTCATTCTCCCCTGTGTATGAATAGTGATCATACGGTTCTACTATGTAGGACCATTGATCACTGTTCCTACACCAGTAGCCATGTCCAATCACAGTTAGAAGCACGCCCCTAGGGACACACTTAACCCCTCCTTCACCAATAAAGTTAACCCCTTCCCTGCCAGTGTCATTTTGCAGTAACAGTGCATATATATAGCACTGATTACTGTAGTAATGTCACTGGTAACCCCAAAAGTGTCAAAAATGTCAGTCAAGGGTCCGATCTGTCCGTCGCAATGTCGCAGTACCGCAAAAAAATCGCAGATTGCCGCCATTACGCGTTAAAAAAAAAAACACCAAAAATTATAGAAATCTTTCCCTTAGTTAGTAAATGCAATAACTTTTGCGCAAACCAATCAAAATACGCTTTTTGCGATTTTTTTTTACCAAACATATGTAGCATAAAACAAATTGGCCTAAAATGTTAAAAAATTTAGATTTTTACATTTTTTGGGGGGGGAATTTCATATAAAAAAAATTTAAAAATATTGTTATTTTTGCAAAATTGTCTCTCTTTTTTTGTTTATAGCGCAAAAAGTAAAAATTGCACAGGTGATCAAATATCACCAAAAGAAAGCTCTGTTTGTGGGAAAAAAAGTACGTCAAATTCGTTTAGGTACAGCGTCAAGTCACGAAGTGCCGAATCGCAAAAAAAACCCTGGTCGGAATGGCGGTAAAATCTTCCGGGGCTTAAGTGGTTAAAGGACGCAAATCGGATGTCAGCGGATGGTCATTTGCTGACATCCGCAATCCCATAGACATGCATTATGTCCGTATATCACCCGTAAACGGATGGGGTGATATACGGACATACGGAACGCCCGTGTGAAAGAGGCCTAACACTTGAGAATGCCTTAGAAAAAATCCTCAAAAACAGTTAAAGAAGCTCAAGCTCAAGTGTGAAACCTAACCTAAGGGCTAGTTTACACTGGTGACCATAGGGCGGTAAAATCAGGTGGTTGAGTCACAGTTTTGACCCCCCTCCTTTCCCAACTTCCTACCCAAATTGGGACATGCATTTCACAGTATGTAAATGCAATGGCATGTGGTTTATGCCAGGCAGTATTGCCGCTGAACACAATCCATTCAAATTGCAACCCAGCAGGTCAAAATTTTGAGGGTAAAGCAGGCAGCGAGGAGTAACATATGGCTTCCTCACCGCTGTCAAACACCCTCTATAAAAATTGCTTCTCAGAGGGGTGGCAGTATAGCGGCACGTATGAACAAGCCCTTGGAAACTTTTGATTTCAATTATTTTGACTCCAGAATCTATACACAGGTGGCATTTATTATTGCTATTAACCTATCTGGAGGAATGTCTACCTAAAATACACAAACGGAGTAGGTGTAAGAAGTAGGTAGCAATTTCCATTAAGGAGTAAGTGCTTACATCTGATTTGAATCGCACCATATTTGCTTGAAGTGATTGATCGCCTAGAAGAAGCTGGGGTACCAGTGTGCTGTTTCTCATTATCCAATACATGCAAGTCAAAGCTGGGAGACTTTACAGTACAGCAACACATCTTTCATCCACTTTTATAACAATATAATCCGATTTGCCAGAGTTAAACAATCTATTGCGGACAATATAAAATGTATGTTTATGATCTGAAATAAAACAAAGGCGGTACTTTTAATGCCTACAGCCTCGGGTTTAGCTAATACATTAGAAAGTTAAACACATTTAATTTGTGTTTTATTTAAAGGAAAAACTATGCATGGTTGTGTAATGACTTGGAAGTGACCCGTGTGTGTATTTGAGACATCCTTGTAATTTACAGCCTAATTCCAATTTAGTCCCGATAAGGCCTTGGATAAAGTGTTATGTTTTTGGGGTTTTTTTTTCTCTTGGCATTTTATACATGCCTGCATATTTTAATAAAAGCAGTGTGACCACAGATTTGGTTTGGCAGCAGGTTTATGAAACAGTTTGCGTTGGGTATGGTGTCTGGAAACTCCACGGCTTGGACTATTTATTCAAAAAAAAAAAAGCTTGTTTTCTTTTCCTTTCCCAACTTCAAACTGCTTCTTTTTTCTAGCGTCAACTATACTGCAAAAATTAAAGTGAGAAAGTGAGGTACCTTTTTTTAAATGAATATAACCTATTACAGATGCACATACATGTTTTTTTTTACACTATCTCTCAATCATCAAACTGCAACACATTTGCTAATACAGAATAAGGAGGTTTTTCACTTGTTACAGATGGACCAGGGCTTTATCTTTTTTTTTTACATAACTTCTACCAATCATCAAACTTCCATGTTTGGTAACATCATTTTTATTTTTTTTTTATAATTTTTATTTTTTTTTTATATATTTTTTTATATATTTTTTATATATATATATATATATATTTTATTTATATATATATATATATATATATATATATATATATATATATATATATATATATACTTGTATAAATATATACATGTACAGTATATATATATATATGTATATATATATATATATATATATATATATATATATATATATATATATTACTATTATAAATTATTAAATTTAAAATTAAAATTCAATTATTATTATATTACAGATGGATCAGGGCTCTATCTTTTTTTTTTTTTTTTACATAACTTCTACCAATCATCAAACTTCCACGTTTAGTAACATAATTTTTATTTTATATATATATATAAATATATATATATATATATATATATATATATACTTGTATAAATATATACATGTACAGTATATATATATATATGTATATATATATATATATATATATATATATATATATATATATAAATATTACTATTATAAATTATTAAATTTAAAATTAAAATTCAATTATTATTATATTACAGATGGATCAGGGCTCTATCTTTTTAATTACATAATATCTAGCAATCATCAAACTGCCACTTGTTTGCTAATATATTTTTTGTAAAAAAAAAAAAAAAAAACGCCTGCTGTTACACACACATGAACTGTAATGGCTTCCCAGTCTTCATCCATAGGGTTCAATATTGAGTTGGCCCACCCTTTGCAGTCATAACAGCTTCCACTCTTCTGAGAAGGCTGTCCACAAGGTTTAGGAGTGTGTCTATGGGAATGTTTGACCATTCTTCCAGAAGCACATTTGTGAGATCAGGCAGTGATGTGGACGAGAAAGCCTGGCTTGCAGTCTCTGCTCTAATTCATCCCAAAGGTGTTCTATTGGGTTGAGATCAGGACTCTGTGCAGGCCAGCCAAGTTCTTCCACCCCAAACTCGCTCATCCATGTCTTTATGGACCTTGCTTTGTGCGATGTTCCAAATCTTTTGGTGGAGAGGGGATTATGGGGATTATGGTGTGGGGTTGTTTCTCAAGGGTTGGGCTTGGCCCCCTAGTTCCAGTGAAGGGAACTCTTAAGACGACAGCATACCAAGTCATTTTGGACAATTTCATGCTCCTAAATTTGTGGGTACAGTTGTGGGATGGCCCCTTCCTGTCCCAACATGACTGCGCACCAGTGAACAAACAAGGTCCATAAAGACATGGATGAGCGAATTTGGGGTGGGGGAACTTGACTGGCCTGCACAGAGTCCTGACCTCAACCCAATAGAACTCCTTTGGGGTGAATTAGAGCGCAGACTGAGGGCCAGGCCTTCTCGTCCAACATCAGTGCCTGACCTCACAAATGTGCTTCTGGATGAATGTTCAAACATTCCCATAGACACACTCCTAAACCTTGTGGACAGCCTTCCCAGAAGATTTAAATCTGTTATAGCTGCAAAGGGTGGGCCAACTCCATATTGAAGATGTAGATAGATAGATAGATAGATAGATAGATAGATAGATAGATAGATAGATAGATAGATAGATAGATAGATAGATAGAGATAGCTGTATATAGATAGATAGGTGAATGTATATAGATAGATTTATATAGATAGAAGTATATAGATAGATGTATATAGATAGAAGTATATAGATAGATGTATATAGATGGCTGTATATAGATAGAAGTATATAGATAGATGTATATAGATAGAAGTATATAGATAGATGTATATAGATAGATGTATGTAGATGGATGTATATAGATAGAGATTTTTGTATATAGATAGATGTATATAGATATAGATGGATGTATGCAGATAGATGGATATGGATGGATGTATATAGATAGACAGATGTATATAGATGGATGTATATAGATAGATGTATATAGATAGATGTGTATATATAGATAGATGTATAGAGAGATGTAAATAGATGGATGTATATAGATAGAGATGGTTGTATATAGATAGATGTATATAGATATAGATGGATGTATATAGATATATGGATGGATGTATATAGATAGATGGATGCATATAGATAGATGTATGTAGATGGATGGATGTATATAGATAGATGGATGTACAGTATAAGGTAGATGTATATAGATAGATGTATATAAATATAGATGGTAGTATATAGATAGATAGATGTATATAGATGGATATATATAAATATAGATGGATGGATGTATATAGATAGTTGGATGTACAGTATATAGATAGATGTATATAGATATATGGATGTATATAGATGGATGTATATAGATAGATGTATATAAATATAGATAGATGTATATAGATAGATAGATGTAATGGATGTATATAGATAGATGGATGTATATAGATGGATGTATATAGATAGATAGATGTAATGGATGTATATATGTATTGGATGTATATAGATAGATGGATGTATATAGATGGATGTATATAGATAGATAGATGTAATGGATGTATATAGATAGATGAATGTATATAGACAGATAGATTTAATAGATGTATATAGATAGATGGATGTATATAGATGGATGTATATAGATAGATGTAATGGATGTATATATGTAATGGATGTATATAGATAGATGAATGTAAATAGATAGATGTATATAGATAGATAGATAGATGAATGTATATAGATAGATGTATATAGATAGATAGGTGAACGTATATAGATGGATGTATATAGATGGATGTATATAGATGGATGTATATAGATGGATGTATATAGATGGATGGATGTTTATAGATGCATGTATATAGATAGATAGATGACTGTATATAGATGTATATTAGATGCTCCCAGCAGTAGCAGAGTTCTCCTCCGTCCAGCTCCCAGTACAGGCTGTGAGTAACCCTTTGTTGTACACAGCTCCTCTCCATGTATTGTCATCCCAGGCTCTGATGCTTGCCTGTGCCCCTGCCTTTGTTTTTATAGTGAAGGTGGGCGGGGTTTGGTACCATTCAGAAAGTCAGGGTGTAGAATGTGTGGCGGTGATTGGTGGAGCGCTGGGTCCGGTCTCCCGTTGATTGGTGGGTAAGTGTATGGGACTGTGTGGATAGGATAGGATGGGAGGGGAGGGAGGCTGTGACATCCCGCACACCAATGCTGTGTATTATCAGAGTGAGATGAGCTCGGGCAGTACAGAGCTGACACTCGGGGACACGGAAAGTTTTCTACACTCAGTACAGACACACATACACAGCTAGACGTTGTGTACGGGCGGATATAGGATAGAAGGCACAGCAGCATCCATCTGTGGTGTGTGTGACAGTCCTAGTGCTTGGCTTGTCACTTTCCTCCAACTTTCATCAGGACTGAAGGAAGGAAGCTGTGACTGTGATCTGATAGGTGACAAGTGACTGGCATCAGGGGGTCCAGCCTGCACAGGGAGCACAAAGGTAAGTCTAGGGATTGATTCTTCCCTATTCTCTATTTCTAATGCTGACCATACACTCTTCAATTCTTTGATCTGATCACAATCCAATAGATAAAGCTTTCTTTCCAATTGATTCAGATCACATTTGATTAAACCAGGGTGGAAAATGATGAATTGCTTTGCATCGATCGCCAGCACCGATATACTTTGTTTTTGCAGGCGATCGTATTTGGATCGATCAGCTGACATGATGGAACTTAGGTGTGATCAATAAATTATGATCATGTCTTAACTATCAAGCAAAATTCACTTCCCCGCTTATTAAACGAACAGGTTATCAATTGTAGATCGGTTATGCCTATCGGGAGAGATCCATCGGAATGGAAATTGATCATTTCTTGAGATGCGTATGGCCCCCATGAACCATTGTATGATACTAAAACAGGCTGAGCATGTTTGATCTTTGACAAGTTTCACCATTTAGCTTGCTCTGGGCACACATGGGGGATTTTTGCGCTACCAAAATTGCTAACGATTGCTACATATTCAGCAGGGATGGATGCGAATGTAAAGTGCTGCGTCAGCGCTACATAAATTGTATAAAGTTGGATCATGCGTAATCATTAGCGATTATTCCGTTTTCCTGCTATGTTCCATTGTGTAGCGATCAGTTGCGATTAATCGCAGGCGATTTAATGGCTCGATCGTCTTAAAAAAATGTCTATCCTTTTAGCATCAGACATCTAGGATTTAACAAGGAAAAGTGAGCACAGCTTCCCCCTCTCTGAACCAGGGCTGCCTTGCAAGTGAAGGAAGGACTGTCTGGCAATCAGTTGAACGAGTTAATTGGTCCCTCTCAGTTCCAAAAGCTTTGAAAAGTTCCTTGCAGAGCAGACCCAGGAAATTACAGCTTTGATATCGCTGCCAGCGCACAATCAGCGCCGCTTTATGACATGACTTGTAACTGGAGGAGGCATCTGACTTGTAGGGTAAACTTGGCAGGGACCATCCCTCGTTTGATATCATGGCATTGTTGTGGCCGCCCTTTCTGTGCCTTGTTTGTTTTAATAATTCGGCTTTACACTGAGCCTAAGCTCATACTAAGGAGATTTGTTTGTTAGGGATGAATCAGCAGGATGCTAAAGGTACGGTCTGATCAAATGGGATGGATTAGCAGACAAATAATCTCCTGGTACACACATGTCACTGAGCAGGGGAACATATGGCTGCCTTGTTTTCATAGCATATCCCTTACATAGAGAGATGACCTTATGTATTGGCGTGCTGGATTCCAGGGGCAGATCAATGCAGGGGGTCATTACTGCCCCATACAATGCATTGATTGGTAAAGTGATCAGGGGAATTACCAAGATGATACACTATGATGTCTATTTACTGGCAGGATACATATACCCCTCTAGGGAGTCTCTCTGCTAAAGCCAATCAAGGGAAAACTGAGATTTCTAATTCACAGGATAAGGGACTATTGCACCAACTTTGCCTAAAACAGAGAATTTAACCCCCTTCTTTTTTTTTGGCTGAAGCCAATCGGGGCAAACTAAGAATTCTAATTCAGAGCCTAAGGGACTATTGCACCAACTTTACTTAAACAGAGAATTTAACCCCCTTCCTTTTTGTGGCTAAAGCCAATCGGGGCAAACTAAGAATTCTAACTCACAGCCTAAGGGACTATTGCACCCTTAAAACAGAGAATTTAACCCCCTTCCTTTTTTTTTTTTTTGGCTGAAGCCAATCGGGGCTAACTAAGAATTCTAATTCAGAGCCTAAGGGATTATTGCACCAACTTTACTTAAAACAGAGAATTTAACCCCCTTCCTTTTTTTGGCAAAAGTTAATCAGGGACAAACTAAGAATTCTAACTCGCAGCCTAAGGGACTATTGCACCAACTTTACTTAAAACAGAGAATTGGCTGAAGCCAGTCTGGGCAAACTAAGAATTCTAATTCAGAGCCTAAGGGACTATTGCACCAACTTTACTTAAAACAGAGAATTTAACCCCCTTCCTCTTTTTGGCTAAAGCCAATCGGGGCAAACTAAGAATTCTAACTCGCAGCCTAAGGGACTATTGCACCAACTTTACTTAAAACAGAGAATTGGCTGAAGCCAATCTGGGCAAACTAAGAATTCTAATTCAGAGCCTAAGGGATTATTGCACCAACTTTCCTTAAAACAGAGAATTTAACCCCCTTTCTTTTTTTCTTTTTTTTTGGCTGATGCCAATTAGGGACCAATTAGGAATTCTAATTCACAGGCTAAGGGACTGTTGTACCAACTTTACTTAAAAGAGAGAGTTTAACCCCCTCCTTTCTTTTTGGATAAAGTCAATCAGGGGCAATCTAAGAATTCTAATTCACAGACTAAAGGACTATTGTACCAGGGTGGGCAATTTTTATATAACACCCTCCTTTTTTTTTTTTTTTTTTTGGGGGCTGAAGCGAATCGGGGGGCAAACTAAGAATTCTAATTCAGAGCCTAAGGGACTATTGCACCAACTTTACTTAAACAGAGAATTTAACCCCCCTCCTTTTTTGAGCTAAAGCCAATCAGGGACAAACTAAGAATTCTAATTCACAGGATAAGGGACTATTGCACCAACTTTACTTAAAAAAAGAGAATTTAACTCCCTTCCTTTCTTTTTTTTTTGGCTGAAGCCAATTAGAGACAAATTGAGAATTCTTATTCACAGGCTAAGGGACTATTGCACCAACTTTTACTTAAAACTGAGAATTTAACCCCTTCCTTTTTAGGGGGGGGGGGCTGAAGCCAATTAGAGACAAATTAAGAATTCTAATTCACAGGCTAAGGGACTATTGAACCAACTTTACTTAAAACAGAGAATTTAACCCCTTCCTTTTTGGCTAAAACCAATCAGGGACAAGCTAAGAATTTTTAATTCACAGGCTAAGGAACTGTTGCGCCAACTTTACTTAAAACAGATAATATACCCCCTTTCCTTTTTATGACTGAAGCCAATCAAGGACAGACTAACAATTCTAAATCACAGCCTAAGGGACTATTGTACCAGGGTGGGCAACTTTTATATAACCACCTTCCTTTTTTTTTTCTCCTTGATTTTTAGAATTGCTGTAAAATATAAGCTTGGTACATTTTTACCTGTTATAAAAGCTTCCCTGATATAATTAACAATGGCACATCTCCTATTTGTATGTCGAAGCAGATAAAGTTGACATCTGATAATAAAAGTAGTGTACAACGTATCTGTTGTTTGCAAAGTTTTCAGAAACTGTATAAGGGCGCAGTAATGTCATTAACTATATTAGGATTTGTTTTTATATCAGATATCAAGGTGGGGGGCAGAATTATGTCTGTTTTATATAGAGGTTGTTTGTTTTTTTTATGTGAATTATATATTTTTTATATTGTGAAAACTTTTGTTGGCTAACATTTTTTAGTATTTGGCATCTTAGTATTTTGCATGTTTGACCGTATAGCGATTATCAGCCAGTGGGAATGGGGTAAGACCGAGGACATTGGAAGGAAATAGAATACTTTGAGGTTGCTGTGCTTGCATTCAGCATACCACTCCTTCCATATGAATGTGGAAAGAACAAGTGCAGACATACATTAAAGCTCATTTTTATAAATTTTACTTTATTTTTCTACATTCTATTTTATTTCTTACTACTGTATCTTAATTGTATTACTTTCTATGGCTTGAGTTTATCTATTTTACACCAGTTAAAAGCACAGAGATATCACACTAATCTTCTTAAGGCTCCTTGCATATGGTACAGATGTATTTACACCAGATCTTGCTGGCAGCAAGTATGTTTCGAATGAGTGCTTGCGTATAGATGCATAAAGATCCGAACGTGTAAAAATTTTAGCTCCCAGAATTGAAAGGGGGTTTCATCTATAAACATGTAAAATATGACTGGTAACGCCGATTTTTTAATATTTAAATTTTTATTTTTTTTTTACTTACGTTCACATGGTTGTGTGTACAGACCAAAAAAATAAAGCTGTTGCATTTTAGGCACCAGCGTGCTATTTAAATTACAGTATGGGGTTGATTTACTAAAACTGGAGAGTGCAAAATCTGGTGCAGCTCTGCATAGAAACCAATCAGCTTCCAGGCTTAATGCTGAATTTAGAAGCTGATTGGCTACATGCACGGCTGCACCAAATTTTTCACTCTCCAATTTTAGTAAATCAACCCCTATGGGTTAAATATAAAGTATAAATAGGGATTTTTGGGACTTTAAAGGTGCATAAACACAAATCCAAGTGATGGAGAAAAACCCAATTATATAAAATCCAACCCTTTGGGTTAAATACAAAGTATAAATAGCGATCTTTTGGGACTTTAAAGGTGCATAAACAACAAACAAATCCAAGTGATGGAGAAAAACCCAATTATATAAAATCCAACCCTATGGGTTAAATACAAAGTATAAATAGGGATCTTTTGGGACTTTAAATGTGTATGAACAACAAACAAATCCAAGTGATGGAGAAAAACCCAATTATATAAAATCCAACCCTATGGGTTAAATACAAAGTATAAATAGGGATCTTTTGGGACTTTAAAGGTGCATAAACAACAAAAAAATCCAAGTGATGGAGAAAAACCCAATTATATAAAATCCATAAATTTATATTATATAAAATCCAACCCTATGGGTTAAAGCAAAAGAAAATGAAAAGATGCTTTTGTTTCAGTTCAAAAGGATGTTTTATTTTCATTTTTTGTTTATTTTCACAGTAAAAATGTTTTGTCTGCAAAAAAAATAAAAATAAATGTTTTACTATTTGAGTATAATATTTTTTTAATCAGATCATCATAGTTGCAAGCAAATGATATCCCTGTTCCGTTCCAGCTGACATGATCACAAAATGATGTTACAGATAATAAATATCCATTGTAGCGGTAGAGAAAATAGGTCATAGTGTGAGGATGTTGCTTGGAAATCCCATAGCAGTGCCATGCTGTGCCTAATCACCACCACTGTGGGTCACTCTAGGGAAACATTTCAAACATCTGCTTGTTGGTATAATCTGGCACACTGAAGTTTTGGAGTTTGTCGAGGGTGAGCAAAGGCTAGGAAGTTGAGCAGATCCAGCAATGCTTTCTAACCATGATTCCATTAATAGACTAATAAGGGCTCAGTGCAAGACAAATCTATTTGCTGGAAAGTAAATAAAATCTGCACTAACAGGCAGGTTATATAAAGAAGCACTGTACTTGTAGAAACCGCATTTCAACTTTCAACGTACATATTATCTGTTTTATGTGTAGCCTAGAAGACTAGCCAGAAAAATGTGGTTTCATTGAAACTGCTTGTATATACCAAGTGGGATAATCACAGCTGTTATTTAACTCCTTGGCTTGAAATTGAAAGTAGAAAGAGTAAAAAAGGCACTAAAAGCACCAGAACAAAGTAATCGCATAGTTCATCAAACACTTCTACAAAACACGGGGCGAGCACGCCACTGATTAGAAGTCCTAGCTTTAATTTCAAATCAGCTTTTTCTAGTTTAACAGAAATTCTTGTTTAATCAATCACATTGGTTGAAGCAAAATCTGGGAAACGTGTGATATACTAAAGGAGATATTTTTTACTTCACCCAGTTAAAGCAGTATTAAATCCATAAGCAAACATTTATTATATTACAGCTTACCTATTATTAAATGTGATGGCTGAATTTGTAAGTTTTTTTACTTTTATATTTTCATCTGGTGTTCTGGTCTCTTATGCCTCGTACACACGATCGGCCGATTTTCGGCTTGTTAGTATGATGCTTTCGACAACCGACTCCGACTTTTCGGCCGAAAAAAATCTGGTGTGCAGGCTATAAAATTTTTGTTGGCCGTCAACACAACGGCCAAATTTCCGTCAGTCAGTACAGATTTCGGCAGACAAAAATCTGATGAGCAAGACTGGGCATGCTCAGAGAAGAAAAAAACACACGGAAAGTAAACCAGCACATGACATCACTTCTGAAGTCGATTTTTGTTGGCCGAGAAAATTTGTGTGCAGTCTAGGCACATTCCAACCAACAAAACACCACTCTGGACAAAAGTCGGACGATCGGTCGGCCGATAATCGTTGCGTGCATAGGCGTGCGCACAGGGTGTGCCAGGTGTGCCTGGGCACACCCTAATCACCCCTTGTGGTGCAGATTCCCCCTGTTTAGACTCCTGATATTTCACCAAAGCTCCCTAACAAAAAAAAAAAATTGTAAAAAGAATAAAAAATAACAATAAAACTACAGACACTGATCTCTACCCTACTGACACCATCAGTATATACACATGGATATGTGTTTGGGCTTTGAGGTGCACACCCTAATGCAATAGGCTGCGCACACCTATGGTTGCGTGTGTACGAGGCATAAGTCTGTTTTTCAAAAGAATAAGGTCTCATGCAGATATCAGTTACAAGGATGAGACAAGCCATTTACCACTGATAGTGGTGCTTAGAATGATCAGCTGTTAGTTACATAGTTAGTGAGGTCGAAAAAAGACATCAGTCCATCCAGTTCAACCTATGATGTGTGTGTGTGTTTGCTGCTAACCGTACATTGTATACCCCTGTATGTTGTGGCCTTTAAGGTGCCCGTCTAATAGTTTTTTGAAACTATCGATGCTCCCTGCTGATACCACTGCTTGTGGAAGAGAATTCCACATCCTTACTGCTCTGACAGTAAAGAACCCCCTACATATTTTAAGGTTAAACCTTTTTTACTCTATTTTTATTGAGTGGCCACGTGTCTTATTGTATTCCCTTTCTCTGAAAAGTTTGTTCCTTGTGCTATGGTCACCAGTATTTGTACATTGATATCATATCCCTTCTCAAGCGTCTCTTCTCCAGAGAGAACAAGTTCAATACTTGTAGTCTTTCCTCATAGCTCAGATCCTCCATTCCCCTAATTATTATTATTAATTATTATTAAGCTTTTATTTATTTATATAAAACCTTTACCCCCCCCCCCCCCCCCAAAATAAAAGGGTTTGTTGTAACTGCTTATTAAAGCAGAAGTGAAATCCCATGTATGATTTTTACATATAGGTAAGCCTATAATAAGGCTTGAATATAGGTACTGTAAATATCTCCTAAACATGCACCGTTTAGGAGACATTTACTTTAGGTGCAGCCGGCTCTGAAGGAACGGCCACCCGTGCTGTTCCTTCAGAGCAATGCCGTAAACAGTGACTCCTGCACACAAGTCAAAGCCGGCGAACCCGGAAAGAAGACCTGGTGAAGATGGCAGCACCTTCAGAGGTGACAGCACGCCGCTGTGCTCATTCATCCAGAGTGTAGGTACTCCAATGTTACTGGTCAGACCACAATGTAAAAACAATGGGAAAAAAAAAGCCAAAAAAACCCCAAAAACCAGGCATTTCTCACATATAATGACTGGTAAGCTGCAATATATTTCATTTTTGGTTAAACTTAAAACGACTTCAACTTCTGCTTGCTTTAAAGCAATATTAACCCAAAAACAACAATGTAAAATATTTCAGCTCACTGATCCTTAGATATGATGGCTGCATTATTTGCCTTTTTTTTTCCCTTTATTTTATTCTGGTGATCTGATTAGTAACACACTTCTTGTAATACGGTGTCTCCACTCCACTGCAGGACCTTTGGACAGCAGCATTGTCAATTGAGGGAGAGGGCCATACATTATACAATTTTCTTACAACTTTCTGTACTATTTCTTTAGATTTTCCTTCAACTATGTATTACAAACGCCTGCCTAATTGGATACAATTGAAAGTGTTGTTTCGTTTTGACCTCATATTATATGGTTTTTGGTAAATCTAACAGAAAATTGTACAAGAAAATTGAACATGTATGACCAGCCTTAGATGCACCAGCAGATTTACAAGTTGAGGCCAAACTCCAGCTAATACTTTTTAAGCAGTTACAGAAACATCCATTTTTCCTTTCAGGGTAAAGTTTATACATCAATAAATAAAAGCTGATTATTGGAAGTTCCCCTGTCAATGGTAAATGGTTTGTCTTACTCTTCAACTGCCATTTTTGCTGGACAGCTTGTTCTGTTGAAAGCAAACTTACTGGCAGGATCAACAGATAAAAATAAAGGTTAAAAGCCTGAAAAGGGAACTAATGCAGCCACCCCCTCTAGGAATTGGTAAGCTGCCATATACATCATTTTTGTTTTGGGGTTTAATACTTCTTTAAATCACATTAAAGTATGAGGAATTATCAGAAAAACACTCACATTTCCAAAACAAGATACATGATATAAATTGAAGATAAACTGCTTTATGCACCATAAAACTTAAGAATCAAGTATAGGTCAATACTTTTTTTTTTTTTAATGTTTGAATAGAGCAGAGAAGGATTAGAACCTCTGTCAGGGTAGGGTTGCTATCTGTGTCCATGCTTAGGAGATTTACCCTCTCTTTTTATACTAAGTAGGAGAAAAAAAAAATTCATTTTGAGTTGTCACTGAAAGGGAAATTAAAATTTTTCAATGGTGACACTTGTTAGTGGTGACAACTGTCAAAGAGAGGATTTTCCTTAACTCAGAGAGATTTGTACTTAAATGAAAATCTTCCCAATGGGTCAAAAAACTGTCACCCCCCCCCCCAAAAAAAAAGGTTCTTTATTACATAAGGCAGTATATGTTTGATATACTAAGAATAACAAACTTTACAGCTTAGCTAAAATATGTTCAATTTAAAGACTCAAAATAAATGTCATGCATATAGAAAATTCACCTACAATGAATGTCAGATTCACTGCTTTGTTAATATTTATCCCCAAGTCATTTTATATCATATAATAATATTTTCCTAATGTTTTAAAACCTATTTTGTGGAAGAAATCGGTGCAACATTTTTATTTAAGGCTTGGGAACGAGCCTGCATGAGTGCCCCTACAACAAGCGGCTTGCCATGGGGGCACTCGGTGTGGGGGGGGAGCCAAGATTGCCAGCAGGGGACCCTAAGAGGATAATAAGGAGTTGCTTTGTGCAAAAACGATTTCACAGACCAGGTAAGTATAACATGTTTGTTAATTCAAAAGAAAAAAAAAATAGCTTTACAGTTATTTTAACCACTTCAGCTCCGGAAGGGGGTAACCTTAATGACCAGGCCATTTTTTGCGATTCGGCACTGCGTTATTTTAACTAGCAATTGCATGGTCATGCGAGGCTGTACCCAATTGATGTCCTTTTTTCCCACAAATAGAGCTTTCTTTTGGTGGTATTTTATCACCTCTGCGGTTTTTAGATTTTGCGCTATAAACAAAAAAAGAGCAACAATATTGAAAAAAACGCCATATTTTTTACTTTCTGCTATAAAGCATTCCCAATAAAAAAATGTAAAAAATCAAACAGTTTTATCAGTTTAGGCCAATTTTGTACTCTGCTACATATATTAATCCCAAAAAGTATGTATGAATTGGTTTGCGCAAAAGTTATAGCGTTTACAAACCACAGGATAGATTTTTGGACGTTTTTTTTTTGTTTGTTTATATTAGCAATGGAGGCGATCAGTGATTTTTAGCGGGACTGCGACATTGCGGCGGACAGATCGGACCCCTAACTGACATTTTTGACACTTTTTGGGGACCAGTGGCACTACTGTATAAATGACACTGGCAGGGAAGGGGTTAATTCTGGGGGTGATCAAGGGGTTAAATGTAAGCCTAAATGTGCTTACTAACTGTGGGGGGGGGGATGACAGGCGAGCCGCCTGCTTTGTTTAGATTGCGGGAGGCCGGGAGCGATCGAGCCCACTCCTCCCGCGGTCTGGCTCCCGCTATGTCTAATCACAGCAAGAGCACGGCTCCGGTGGTGCTTGCGTGCCGCCGAGACCGCGTGCACATAATCATGTAGATCTACGTGATTATGCGCAGCTGAGCCGCCCTGCCACAGTAAATCTGCATGGGGCGGTCGGCAATTGGTTAATGAAATAACAATAAAAATACAAAACCAGTTTAGAATGCTAACACATGTTGTCAAATAATCTGAAAAGTTTTGATTCAATTACATAATTTTAATAAATTTAGAGTGATGTAAAGAGAGCACTGATGCATCTGAGCTTACCATGCCCAATACAAGTCAATGGGGTGGATTTACTAAAGGCAAATAGACTGTGCACTTTGCAAGTGCAGTTGCACTCATTTTTCCCACAGCATAGTAAATGTGGTAAAGCTCCACTTTGTAAAGATGACCAGATTTAACACATTTACTAAGCTCCAGGGAAAATGAGTGCACATTTTCCCTGGGACATCTATTTGCCCTTAGTAAATCAACCCCAGTGTTGCTGTAAAATCAACCTGAAGCAATTTAAAAAATAACGCAACGACACTCTTCAGCAACTCAACAGCCATTACTATGGGGTTGATTGACTAAAGGCAAATAGCCTGTTTATTTTGCAAGGGAAATTGCACTTTGCAAAGCAATTTTCCCCCAGAGCTTTCTTGCACATGATTGGGTATTCTTTGCAAAGTGAAATTTCACTACATTCACTTAGCTCTCAGGAATATTCTCTTGCAAAGTGCAACTTCCTTTAAAAAGTGAGCAACCTATTTCCTTTAGTAACTCAAGCGTAGCATTTTAAAGCATATTGCATTTGACTTGTCACTGAGGCTGACACCCATGTACATGAGCTCTTGCACCTTAAGGCTCCATTCACACCAATGCGTTTTTTAATGCTTTTTGCAGTACATTTTTTAACATGGGTTCCTAAATAATACGTTCACATCAATGTGTTTTTAAGCCTCTGCATTTTTGTAAAGGGTCAGGGACTTTTTAAAACGCAAAACGGTGCTTTTTTGCTTTTTTGGTTCAATAGACTTCAAAGGAAAAGCTGCAGAAAAGCATGTAGTGCATTTTTACCGCGATTTGCATTTTGCATTTTTAAATTTGCCCAACAACAAATTTTCCCCCAAAAAAGCATAAAAAGTGCAAATTGCGGCAAAATTGCGGGAAAATAGCAGTAAAAAAAAAGTGGAAAACACAGCAAAAAAGCACTACAGAGACACTCAAAAGCAAGATGCATAGGTGTGAATCTAGCCTAGGTTCTTAAGAAAAGCTGTTAAAAAAGGAGCTACTTACCTGTCACATTCATAAGACTGATGTGACACCTTTTCTTGAATCTACATATCGGTAATTATTTAGCAGCCTATGTATTCAGTACATTAAACCAGTGACATCTATCATGCAAAGGAAAAGCAGCAGCTCATGATTAAAAGGTTAGTCCTTATTGTGTTGGCTTACATGTCATTGTTTGCTAGGTGCATTTTTGGAATAGCGTTCATTAGACGGACGTAGGGCGTGATGTCACTAACAGCTAGAAATAGATGTCGGTGTGCATTTTGCCTGTCTCACATCAGTTCCTTTTCAAAACACTCAGAAAGCGAAGGCATGCAAAAGTGCTTCCTTTAAGCTCAGCCTGAGGCTTGTTTGTCCTGGGGACATTGCGAGGAATGAAAAAAAAAAAAAGGATGACATGCCCTTTACAAATCACTGTGTGGACAGTAGCATTTCATTGCTATTACTTAATCTGTTTGTATTACTTGCATACCAGTTCAGTCAGACATATTCTATGAACGCTTAATGCAAAGTAATAGCAAATTCCACCACAGCTTTTGCTTTGCCCCAGAAGCAGAGGTTATATTTATAGGCCTATATGAAAACATGGTGCAAGTAACAACGGTATTTAGTCTACTCCAGAGGAACCCTTGAAAATTTTTGTCAAGTCTTGGGGAACCCTTGCTAAAAACCAATAGATCAGGGATCAGTGGGAAAGTGACAATGGTATTTAGTCTATAGCAGCCTGTCTTTACGTTTTTAATCCAGAGGAACCCTTGAAAATTGTTGTCAAATCTTGGGGAACCCTTGCTAAAAACCAATAGATCAGGGATCAGTGGGAAAGTTTACAACGGTATTTAGTCCATAGCAGCCTGTCTTGACATTTTTACTCCAGAGGAACCCTTGAACATTTTCGTCAAGTCTTGGGGAACCCTTGCTAAAAACCAATAGATCAGGGATCAGTGGGAAAGTGAAAACTGTATTTAGTCTATAGCAGCCTGTCTTGACGTTTTTACTCCAGAGGAACCCTTGAAATTTTTTGTCAAGTCTTGGGGAACCCTTGCTAAAAACCAATAGATCAGGGATCAGTGGGAAAGTGACAATGGCATTTAGTCTATAGCAGCCTGTCTTGACGTTTTTACTCCAGAGGAACCCTTGAAAATTTTTGTCAAGTCTTGGGGAACCCTTGCTAAAAACCAATAGATCAGGGGTCAGTGGGAAAGTGACAATGGTATTTAGTCTATAGCAGCCTGTCTTGACGTTTTTACTCCAGAGGAACCCTTGAAAATTTTTGTCAAGTCTCGGGCAACCATGGCTAATAACCAGTACATCAGGGGTCAGTGGGAAAAATGCCCCTTACATTTGTGCCAGATGGGAGAACGCTCCCCATACCCTTGTATAGTGGTAGTTAGAATGCTCCCCTTTCAGACAGCTAAACTGCTAACTGGTGTCATGCAGTTGACTTTGCCAAGCGGTGCTGGCCCCTGAATGATGCATACCAGTTCATTCAGACATATTCTATGAACGCTTAATGCAAAGTAATAGCAAATTCCACCACAACTTTTGCTTTGCCCCAGAAGCAGAGGTTGTATTTATAGGCCTATATGAAAACATTGTGCCTACAACGGTATGTAGTCTATATCAACCTGTCTTAACATTTTTACTCCAGAGGAACCCTTGAAAATGTTTGTCAAGCCTTGGGGAACCCTTGCTAAAAAACCAATAGATCAGGGGTCAGTGGGAAAAATGCCCCTTACATTTGTGCCAGATGGGAGAACGCTCCCCATACCCTTATATAGTGGTAGTTAGAATGCACCCCTTTCAGACAGCTAAAATGATTACTGGTGTCATGCAGTTGACTTTGCCAAGTGGTACTGGCCCCAGAATGATGTAGGTACTATAAAGTAGGAGATCAGTCAACCATTGCTGAAGGAACCCCTAGCATCCTCTGGGGGAACCCTGGTTGAGAGTGGCTGGTCTGTAGCAATAACAAATCAGCTGTTCTATATATATATATATATATATATATATATATATATACACTGTATATATATATATATATATATATATACACTGTATATATATATATATAATTTATTGGCGTGGGTTAGCACACATTATTGGTCTTGCACAATTTCATTAAATGGGTTTTCCGCTTCCAGTAAGAAAGTGGGAAACCCACTATTGTTTTACCATATGATAGAGGTCATCCCCTAGGCTCGATTTACACCTTTGCATGTTGCTTTTGAGTGTTTCTGTAGTGCTTTTTGCTGTACTTTCCACGTTTTTTTTAACTGTGATTTTCGTGCAATTTGTGTTTTGTATTTTCTGTGCTTTTTTTTTGTGGAAATTTTTCACATTGCAGCACCATTATGTCTCCTTACAATGAATTGTCAATTTTTTTTTTCTCTCACTAACACTAATTAAGCATCTATTTAATCAGACTTCCTCCTTCAGTGGCTGCGGCGCCATACTACATCTGCACTGGCTCCTGGGGGATGTGTGTCATCAATCCCAGCAGGCAATGGGCATCGCCAGCTTGTAGCATCGCCTTATTTTCAAACCAGAAATGATGGATGGCGGCGTTCGGCCCCATCTTTACTTCCTGGTTCCTGGAGGGGAAGAAGAGGTCTCCATAGTAAAGTGGTGGCAACTTCCTCCAACGCCGCCCTCACTATGGAAACCCAATCCACATGCTATTGTGCCGATCGCAACGGACCGCGCATGCGTGAGATTGCCAGGTGCATGCTGGGTAGGGACACATCGGCTTCAGATGGCCACACTGGAGATGGCCGCAGTGTGGAAGAACTACTCAAAGAGGTCAGTTTATAGACTAATGGTATGGGATTATGGCCATACTGCTGCTTTTAAACAACTAAAACGCAGCAGAGTAGAGTGCCATTTAAATTAAAGCCTGGTACAAGTTAAGTTTTTTTCTTTCAACCCAGCGGCTGAACTAAAAAAAACTGAGGAGGTCACTGTACTATTTATGTGATGTTAATACAGTGATCTCCCCTCTGTGCTCCCCTCCCCTCTTGTATTCTGACAGGGGGACTGTACAGGAGGTCGCTGTACTAATTATACAATGTTAGTACAGCAATCTCCCCACTTACTATTGTATTTTAGAATGGGACTCCCCCCCCCCCCCCCCGTGCGTCCCAGAATACACCGGTCAGGACTCACAGCCATTGGCCGCAAGCACTGATCGGTTTCCGATCAGCTGCTGGTTTTCCAGCATGCTCATTCAACAGAAGCCAGTTATGAGATCGACTTCTGTCGGACAAGCAGCTGTACACATGGGCTTTCTAAAAGTTGGCCGGTTTCTATTGTAATGGCTGATTTCCGTTGATATTCGGCCCCTGTTTACGGGGTTTAAGGGAAAATATTTAAAGGCTGGCAGGGGAAGAGCTGGTCATGTGACCTGCCAAAGCCCTCCAATCACTAAGTTCTCTCTGCAGCATTTAGTAGAGAGAGGTTTGTAGGACAGGCTCGGTACCATAGCCTACCATTTATGAATAAGGCATAACATGCAAGCCATGCTGTTGTGTCCAGTGGAAAGCAGTACCTGCTCTCTGTTATATATTGGCCCATAAATATACTGTTAAATACTGCTAGCATATTGCACTAAATATATCTTAATAGCATCTTATCATAGTTTCCTACACAGCAGATATTAATGAAGGGGCTATTTATAAAGCCTAAAATATAAATTTACCTACAGCTAACAGTCTTTCAAAACACCATCCCAAGTCAATAGGCATTGCTCTAGAACAGGGTTTCTCAACCAGGGTCCCTCCTGAGATTGCTAGGGGTTCCTTGAGCAATGGACAATTTCTGCCTCTCCGATAAGTTCCCAATGACACCATTGTTCCTTTTAGCTATCTGTAAGGGGGTAATTCTTCCCATTGATGACAAGAGTAAGGAGCATTCTTCCCACTGACTGTCACACTAATGTGTCATGAGTTGTAGATTTTTACATTTTAGCAGGGGTTCCCCAAAATGAGAAATGTATTTCAAGGGTTCCTCTGTGTTGAAAAGGTTGAGAAAGGCTGGTCTAGAATAAGGTAACATTAATAGTTAGTAGAGAAAGTAACTGTGCCATCTCACTTTCCTTTAAATGAGTGTGTCACATAGTCATGAAGTACAATGAAGTACATAAATACTAAGGCAGAGTATAAAAAGCAGTCACATAATAACTGTTTTAACTCTTATTTGTGTGTAGACTGCTTTTCTTCCACTTACAACTCAATTAAAAGAAAAAAAAAAAAAACAGTAGCTTGAAGTAAGTTACAAGCCAATTATAAGTAACTCAGAAGCAACCCATACACAAACTCTTGAAGTGACATTGTCATGGGAGACTTTGCCTTCGAAAAATGCTTCTTACAAGGATGTGTCTATATTGGCTGTGTCTAAATTATATTGTGAGTCATAGACCTGGAACAAGCATGCTAGAAATAAGTGGCACAAAAAAAAACTATATATATATATATATAGATATATATATATATATATATATATATATCATATATATATATATATATATATATATATATATATATATGTGTGTGTATATATATATATATATATATATATATATATATATATTGGGATTGCTTTACTAAAACTGGAGAGTGCAAAATCCTTTTGAAGCTCTGCATAGAAACCAATCAACTTCCCGGTCTTTTTGAGCTGAAGTTAGAAGCTGATTGGCTACCATGCTTAGCTGCACCATATTTCGCACTTTCCAGTTTTGGTAAATCAACCCCTATCTGTGTATTATACACCTATTATATTGTATGGCTATACATACACTTTAAGTCTGTTCCTGAGCATACATTCTCTTTCCTCAAAGCAGCATCATCAGGGGTGTTATATTTCATTATTTGTATGATTTTTAGTAAAATTTCGAGCTATATCGTTTTTAATGATTATTGTAAATTATGTTCGCATTATATGTGCCCCCTCAGCTCCTGGGAGAGTTGCACTTCCAGCCATACCCTGCAATTCATACCAGCATACCAGTAGATCTGAGCTGCATTGTAAGTTGGCTAGGTTTGATGTTTCCCTCTTCCTTTTCAACATTACATATTTTTGATATACGACTTTTATACTACATTATACATATATATGTTTTACAGATATACATTATTATTTGCCCCTGATGAAGTGGAACAGTGTCCACAGAAACGCGTCGGGCCTACTCTGATGCAATTCAGCAACATGCATTGACAAATCTACCATATTACTGTTTGCGCATATGTGCGATTTTTCATTTACGCATTCCAGCTCATATCTACAATGTTTTTCATCTAACAACTTCTTTTGATTTCTGTAACATGCAATGTTCTTATTACTGTAATAAATATGGTTTATTATTTAATTGGTAAGTTTATGTGTCTCATTTAAAGTCTCAACTTTCCCCCATATGTATATTTGAATTAGGGATGGAGGGGCTTGGTTTTATATCAGGCGCCTCATTTAAAGTCCCGAAAACCCCCTTATATTGTAAATTATGTAGGCTTCAAATTTTATAAACCCACTGACCACTGGCCACCTGCCCACACAGAACCACTCTCACCAGTCTATGCGATGTTATCGCCCACACTTACCAGACAGATAGTCCACACACAAGACTTCCTCATCTTTTCTTAACATTTGCTTCTGCCCAGATAAGAGTCCCTCAAAGACCCACCATGGCTGGTCCATGCATAAACGTATCAGCACCACAAAAGACAAGACAGCAATTCTACAGCAACTAATTGGGGTACCTGTCTTTTGCCAAAATCCTATAGCAAAGGTGTCACTTTATCAGAGCTGGACTTCTCAGATATTTGTTTACTGACTTTCATGTAGAATTTATCTAGAAGGTGACAACGCCATTCGAGGATTAAAGATGGAGTTGGGTTGACAATAGATTACCCAAGAGGTACAGTGTATGAAGATTGAATATAAGAATATGTGATTTATTCTGCCAGTGCCAGCTTTCATGCAAAGCTCAAAGATTATTTTGGTAGAAATAACTATAGATTTCCCTTTAAGAATTGTTTTAGCATGTGGAATGTGGCTTTAGATCCAGTGAACCATGAATTTAATGCATCTGGCAACATACTCAGGAATAGAAGATTGGACAGAGTCTTCTTTATCTTCTGCCAGCTTTCACCATGCTTCATATAGGATGATACATGCATGATGCCATTACTTCAATTACTTAAGTATGGGACTGCCTGTTCGTTTATAGGTACAAATCTCTTGAGGGATATATATTGCAGGATGTTTGGAGAAACCCTATATACTATTACCATTGAGATCTCTTCTCAGATAGATGTACAGATTTCATTGCTCACATACAACGGGCTTAGAAACAGTGGCCATATGTATCGGTTCCTTGATGATAAAGAACTGTTCCCTTAACCACTTCAGCCCCGGAAGGTTTTACCCACTTAATGACCAGGCCATTGTTTGCAATTCGGCACTGTGTTGCTTTAACTGACAATTGCGCGGTCGTGCGACGCTGTACTTAAATACAATTGATGTCCTTTCTTTTACCCAAATAGAGTTTTCTTTTGGTAATATTTGATCACCTCTGCGGTTTTTCGTTTTTGCCCTATAAATAAAAAAGAGCGTAAATTTTGGGAAAAAAACACCAATATTTTCTACTTTCTGCTATAAAACATTCCCAACAAAAAAATTTAAAAAATCAATTTTTTTTAATCAGTTTAGGCCAATTTGTATTCTGCTACATATTTTTGGTAAAAAGAAAATCCCAAAAAGCGTATAATTGGTTTGCGCAAAAGTTATAGCGTTTGCAAACTACGGAATAGATTTATGGACTTTTTAAATTTTTTTTTATTAGTAATGGCGGTGATCAGCGATTTTTTTTGGGACTGCGACATTGCGGTGGACAGATGTGACACTAAGTGACACTTTTTGGGGACCAGTGACATTTATATTGTAATCAGTGCTAAATATTATGCACTGTTACTGTATAAATGACACTGGCAGGGAAGGGGTTAACATTGGGGGTGATCAAAGGGTTAAATGTGGTCCCTATTTGTGCTTACTAACTGTGGGGGGATGGATTTAACAGAGGCAGAGAGAGATCTGCTGAATCACACCTTCTTTCCCTGCCTCTCTGACAGGAGAGCCCTCTTGCATTGTTTACATTCCAGACGGCTGTCCTGTCAGTTTTGCTGAAGATCGTGGGAGGCCGGCGGCGATCAAGCCCCCTCCTCCCGCAGTCTGCCTCCCGCTGTGTCTAATGACAGTGGGATCGCGGCTCCGGCGGCGTGCGCCTGCCATCTAAACTGCGTGCACATAATCACGTAGATCTACGTGATTATGTGCAGCCGTGCCACCCTGCCGCAGTAAATCTGCAGGGGAAGGGGGGGGGTCAGCAAGTGGTTAAAGTAGATCTGACATGAAATGTGAAAATACGTTATGCTGTGTTAAAGGGAACATTTAAATATGTGTAAGCAGTACCCTGAAAATGTACCTTTTGCCTGGAATACCTTTTAAAAAGTAGCAAAGCACGTCCTGTTCCTACAACCTCACAGCTGTGTGAGACCAAAGGCTCTGTGCCCCTGCCTGCAAGTCTCACGAAAACTGGAATGAGATTTGCTGATAACACTACTGTAACACTACTGTGCTGCATATTGTTCTCCTTGCTGGGCAGAAAGCTGCAGTGCATGGATCCTCCTAGTTCTGCTTCATTCATTCTTTGGATCTGTTCTTCCTCTTGTTCTCCTGCTGCTCCTTAAAGTGTTACTAAACCCACAACAGTAAAATCAGTCTGTATATGCAGTAAAGCATGCTTGTTATACTTACTGTGGAACCTAAGTGGTTAATCCTCCGCATTGTGTAAAAAGGCTGTTTGATCCTGTCTTCCCTGATCCTCCCCTTCTTTTACCGTCCCCAGTCCATCTGCTAATAGTAGAGAGCCTTGGAGGCACTCTGCACATGCTCAGTTTGGTGTGTATTGCTAGAGAGTTTTTTTTTTTTTTTTCTTGGGAGGGTGCATGTGATCAGCACAGGGCTAATCAGACTTGTCCAGACAGAAAGTCAGGGGTCATGCAGCCTCATAGGACAGTCAGAGGAGAATGAAAGCTCAGCAGGACACTGATAGGAGTCACAAAACTGCTGATGAGAAAAGGTATTTAGCAGTTTATATTTACTAAAATAATTGCATTTCTATGTTCTGTGTACTGTGGGAGACCAGATATAGTGACTGCAGGCTCCTGGGTTTAGTAACATTTTAATATCTCTCCACCAGTCATAAGGGGCCGACTCTGAGGCCCCATGCACACAGGGCATCAGAAAAAACGAGCTGCAAAGCTATTTCTGACGCCAGGAAAAAGCGGTGTGAAAAATGTGCCTTTAGCAGCATTTCGCATTGGCGTCAATGCGTGTTTAGGCGCGTCAGCGTTTAGCAGCGTTTTTAAATAAACACAAACCTCTTCTATTTGTGACCAATCACATTTTTCATGTTCACATTTTTAAAAACACCTGACACTGCTAAAAGCCGATGTACAGCGTTAAGCCGCGTTTAGGCGCGTTTAGCAGCGTCGGGCTGTTTTTACAGCTTAACGATGCTGCTCCTGAACGCACTGGCCCTGGGTTTTTTTTGCAGCTTAAAAACACCTATGCCACTTTGAGCTCCTAAAAGACTGTGTGTGTGTGCATGAGGCCGTAGAATAACATGGAGGGGCCTTTTTAAGCTGCAAAAAAAAACATCTGACGCTCCTAACAGCAGCTGCAAAACACCCTGTGTGCATGGGGCCTAATATTGACATGAGGAAGCAAAGCCCTGCTTATCCACCAAGATTGCCATTCTCACACAGTACAGAACAGAGCATGGTAAGTCAGTAATGGGGAAAAGATAGTCTGCAAAGAAACTACAGGCATTAATGATGACTAGTCCTTTGCCTTTTTATTTTTTGGAAACGGCCTCCACAGTTCAGAACCTCTTTGATGTACACCTGCCATGAAAGAAATATACCTTTTTTAACTAAAAATACCCCTATAATACTAATCCATCGCCCTTTACAGAACCGCTATTCTCATATGTACAAGGTGTACAGTATTGGATTTTAGTCAAAATCTTACTTTTAAAATCGCTGTCTGAGCGTGGCCATCTTGGATGTGGGCATCTGAAGCCGCAGTGTAATCTGCTGTGTCCTTCCTGATTCCAGGGAGTGTTCTGGGAGTTCTTCCTGATTCCAGCCTCCTGGGAGTGATGACAAACAGCTCCCAGGATGCAATGCAAAGGTGGAAGTGATGTTGGTAGTCGTCGCCACAGAGGGGAGAGAAAGAGGAAGTACAATGCCCTGAAAATAAAGTAAGGGACCCCCGAAAAAAAATTGAAAATGCCCAATTGTTGATTAGCACCAGTGCTGAATCTTGGCCTAGGCCGACAAGGCCCAGGCCTAGGGCGGCGCTTTGCAGGGGGGCATAAAAAAAGCTGCACCCTGCACGAAACAAAAACAGCCTCCTCCTTGCTCCCATGCGAAAAGGGTACCCGTCGGCTTGCTATACACTTTTAGTATAGTGCTAGTCTCATGGGGCGAATTGGGCCAGAGGGCAGGGTCCAGGAGGCAAATCAGTCTGGCACCCACATAAAGCGGTCACACTGTTACCTGCCGGCATGATAATACAGGCAGGTGAGGATATTTGGACAGGCCGCAGGCCGCCAACCACACTTAATACAACTGGTCCGACGGCCCCCGATGCTTATAAGTGTGGCACTGCAGCCTAATGCTCCACCTACCCTCCTCCACCCCAGGTATGGCAGGCATCATGTCAATAATATATTTTCTATTTCTTTAAACATCTTTGTTCTTGAGCGAGCATATTGAATTGCATTATATACAATTAAGACATTTAATTGTATATGATGGCAATAATATTTTGGACCTGCTTACCTCATATGTGCTATTGCATTATGTCACTGGGTTAGTAAGATTACTCCTATTTTATAAGATATTTGGACTTGTGTTTGGTGCCACTAATTATTTCACTTATTTGTATAATGACTATGGATGTCCTAGTCATTTTACAAATAAGTGAAATATTCCTATAATTACAATCAGTGGCAGCAAACACAAGTCCAAATATCTTAGGCTGCACTAATGGGCACTGATAGGCTGCACTGGTGGCCACTGATGGGGCTAAAACTGATATGCTGCACTGATGAGGTTGCACTGATGGGCAGTAATGAGGCAGCACAGATAAGGCTGCACTGATGAGGCTGAAATTATGGGAACTGATGAGGCTACGCTGATGGGCACTGATACACTGTGGTTGTGGTTTACAGATGACAGAATGGGTCATAAACAGGAAGGGGTGTGGCCTTTACAGGAAGGGGTGGGTCATATTTAAATTAGGGGGTGCACAAGTTTAGTCAGGCCTAGGGCAGCACAAAACCTAAATACACCACTGGCGAGCACTCCAGGAATCACTAAAGTTGCATAATAAGCCGGAACTCCACTTTAAAATGGAACATGTATATACATGAGGAAGTCTGGCTTTATTTGCTACATCCTTGTTCCAGGTCCATGACTTATGGAAGCCAGACACAGCCAGACAACTGGCATTCTCAGAAAGAGACCAGCAGTGGCAGCCCCTGTATTTCTCTCCCAACACATTTATTTCATTTTGATATATATATTTTTTCGTACACAAAGTGGAGACATATAGTCTGCTGAAAACCACAGGTGAGTCACTTGTGAAATCTTTATTTCATAAAGTGCAAATCATTAGAATCAGCATTTGATGAAATGCAGAAAGCCAGGTTTATGTGTTGAGCGTGAAACAATATCCTTTTAATACCAGAAGGCTGCTCGTTTCAAAATGTTCAAATCTGTTCATGAGGTTCAAATGAAAACACCTATGGAAATAATAATAGCGCATAAAGTCACACTGCCCAAGGCAAAGAACGCTTTTCACAACTCGGAATCTAAGAGAGCAGAGAACGGATAAGTCAGGCCCTGACATGCTCTGCACACTAAAATATACCGCCGCTTAAACAAAACCCAAACCTGGAAAGATTTTTTTCTTTCTAAAAACTCTAGACGTGTTCATAGAAGAAAAAAAAAAAATAATAATAAAAAACGTTGGTTGTGAAAATCTTCCTAGTTCAGTCAGTGCTGTTACATTAAAGGACCTTTTCTGTAGGTTTCAGATACTCATCTATAATTGTGTGGATTAGGAGAAGATGCTGGTATTGTGTTCTACAACTGCTCTGAACTAATAATTGAGCTGGGTACACCCAAAACAAGATATTCATAAGAATACACCATGCAGGGAGCAGCACTTTGAAGAACTGAAAAGTTTATTCATGTATAATATTTAAAGTGTATTTCCATGTTTGCAGACAAATTGGGATAACACCTACTTTATAATTATTACGTGTTCCTTTTCCAAAGCGTAACTTAAAAAAAGATAAAAATTGCTGATTACATGAAAAATAAAAATACATATTACATTTAAAAAAAAAATAATGTTAATCTATCCCCTAATTGCAAATCGGAATAATTTCAAGCTGCCTATAGAGCCTTATGTATGAATGTAGAAAGGAAAAATATTTGTAAAAATATTTTTTTTAGTTATACTATGTGAATGTGAACAAATAACGAACATATAGAGGGGGATTTACTAAAACTAGAGTGTGCAAAATCTGGTGCAGCACTGCATAGAAACCAATCAGCTTACAGGTTTTATTGTCAAACCTTAACCACATGCCAACCGCCCGCCGCATATTTACTTCGGCGGGCTGGCTCAGCTGCACGAAACAACATCGGTCGCGAGCGTTGCGCTGGGGGGCGAGCGTGCGCTGCCGCGGGCAGCGCGCTCCCGCCCCCACTAGGCAGTGGGGATGCCGATCTACGTGGCCAGCGGCCGCGATTGCCACCGGGCACCTGCGATCGCTCCCCGCTGAGAGAGAAGGATGGTCAGCTGTTGTAAACACTTTGCTGAAGGAACCCCTAGCAACCTCTAGAGGAACCCTGGTTGAGAGTGGCTGGTCTGTAGATCAATCAGTTGTTATATATATGATTGATTGGCATGAGTTAGCACACATCATTGGTCTTGCACAATTTTATTACCACTTGCCGACCGCCCACTGTAGATATACTGCGGCAGGCTGGCTCAGCTGCGCGAAGCGCCGTACCTGTATGACGATTTGCGAGAGCGCTCCTGGGGGCGAGCTCGTGCCGCCAAAGGCCCATGCCCGCCCCCACTAGGCAGCAGGGATGCCTATCCATGGGGCTGGTGGCAGAAATTGCCACTGGGCACACACGATCGCTCCCCGCTGAGCGAGAACGACAGTCTGCTGTCGTAAACACAGCCGACCGCTCTTCTCTCTGAAATGAACACAGAGCGCCTGTGATCCTTCTATATAGGAACACAGGTCTCTGTGATCATTTCACAAGTCCCTCCCCCATACAGATAGAATCACTCCCCTAGGCTCACACTTAACCCTTTGATCACCACTGTGTTAACCCCTTCCCTGCCAATGTCATTATTAAAGTAACAGTGCATATTTTTAGCACTGATTACTGTAGTAATGTCACTGCTCCCCCCAAAAGTGTCAAAAATGTCAGTTAGGGGTCCGATCTGTCCGCCGCAATGTCGCAGTTCTGCTAAAAATCGCAGATCACCGCCATTACTAGTAAAAAAAAAAAATAAGTAAAAATGACATAAATCTTTCCCGTAGTTAGTAGACGCGATAACTTTTTGCACAAACCAATCAAAATACGCTTATTGCGATTTTTTTTACCAAAAATATGTAGCAGAAAACAAATTGGCCTAAAAGGATGAAAATTTATGATTTCTAAATTTTTTTTTGGGGGGGGGGGATGTTATATAGCAGAATGTGAAAAATATTGTTTTTTTTCAGAATTGTCGCTTTTTGTTTTTTGTTTATAGCGCAAAAAAATAAAAATTGCACAGGTGATCAAATACCACCAAAAGAAAGCTCTTTTTGTGGGAAAAAAGGACATCAATTTTATTTCGGTATAACATCCCACAACCGTGCAATTTTCCGTGAAACTAACACAGTGTCGAATCGCAAAAAATGGCCTGGTCATTAAGGGGGCAAATCCTTCCGGCCCAGAACTGGTTAATTGAACAAGCTGAAGTTAGAAGTTGATTGGCTACCAGGCATAGCTACACCAGATTCTGAGGGCTCCAGTTTTAGTAAATCTCCCCTATAATGTGGGTTTTTCAAATTCTCTATGAGATGGTAAAAGCAATTTTTCCTACCCGATTCTCCACTACCCCAGCAGATAGTGCTCTCCCATGCTGCTGCGGTGGACTGTCCCTCAGCACTCTTATGTCCAGCACAGGGCTATGAACCCTGATGTCATGACCTTAGACCGTCTGAGCATAGGAAAGAAGAGGGACTGGTGGGGACCGGTCTAGCAGCAAGGATAAGCCTGCAGAGGCAGAGGATAGGTAAGTAAATCTACTTTTTAATGTCCCCTAGACAGAAAGGAGTAGGTACCTTTGTAGTGACGGTACTGGAAGGAAGAATTTTTGGGTTTTCCAGCGGTTCAACATTAAAGTGGTTCTAAAGGCTTAAAGTTTTTTTACCTTAAAGTGTTACTAAACCCAGGACCCTGCAGTCACCATAGCTGCTCTCCCACAGTACACAGGACATGGAAATGTAATTTTTTTTAGTATATATAAACTGCTAAATACCTTTTCTCATTAGCAATATATAGCAGTCTTGTGACTTCTATCAGTGCCTGGTTAAAGCTTGTAGGAGGAGTTTTCATATTGTACTGGCTGTCCTATCAGGATGCAGGACCCCTGACCCTCTGTCTGGACAGTGCTAATTGGCCTTGTGCTGATCACATGCACTCTCCCAAGGGAAAAAAAAATAGCAATTCACACCAAACTGAGCATGTGCAACCTGACTCCAGTAACTCTGTCTTATCTGGAAATGTTATGGGGACAATCCAAGAAGAGTAAGATCTGTGCATACAGGACCAAACAGCCTTTTTACACAACTACAGGATTAACTCCTTAGGTTCCACAGTGAGTGTACCAAGCATGCTTTACTGCAAATACTGACTGATTTTACTGTTGTGGGTTTAGTAACACTTGAATGCATTCTCTGCATTTATGTGAAAAATCTTGTGTGCCCCAGCCCCCTTCTATACTATCCTGAGCCTGATCTCGATCCCGCACTGTGCTTGGAAGCAGTGGCTCTCTCCCCTCTCTTGCTCCTCACTGAGCGGATTGATAGCAGCAGGAGCCATTGGTTTCTGCTGCTGTCAAGTCAGTCTTGTGATGAAGGAGTGGGAGGGTCGAGCTATGGTGTCTGTGTCTATAGAAACAGACAGTGCAGCTCAGGTTTGAGCCTGCATGTGTGCCCCCATAGCAAGCCACTTTCTACGGGGGGAAGAGCCAGGAGTGCCAGCAAGGGACCCCAGGAGAATCACCAGAAAAGGATCCAATTGCACAGAGCAGGTAAGCGTGACATGTTTGTTATTTAAAAAAAAAAAAGAGAAAAGAAAGGTTTACATTCACTTTAAGGTGATATTAAAGTCTTGTTTTTTTTGTTTAAAAATAACAAACATGTTATATTTACCTGCTCTGTAAATTAGTTTTGCACAGGGAACCCCGATCCTCCCATTCTCGGGTCCCCTGCTGTAGCTCCTGGCCTCTCCCTCCTGCCAAATGCCCCCACAGCAAGCAGCTTCCATCTGAGCCAAGACGCTGCTCTGCGTATCCATTCAGACTCAGCCCTGTCCCCTTTCTCTCCTCATTGGCTCATTGACTTTGATTGACAGCAGCAGGAGCCAATGATGGCCGCTGCTGTCTCAGCCAATGAGGAGGGAGAGCCACTGACAGCTGAGGCTCTCGTGCAACATCGCTGAATCCGAATGGGGCTCAGATAAGGAATAGGGGGTGAGGCGGGCTGCTGCACGCAGAAGGTTTTTTATCTTAATGCATAGCATGCAATAAGATAAATAAGATAAAACCCCTTCTGCCTTTAGAACCACTAAAGCATAAACTAACACACAGAGCTGAGCAGGGTACATGATATATATATATATATATATATATATATATATATATATATATATATATATATATATATATATATATATATATACATACATATACATATATATATATATATATATATATATATATATATATATATATATAAAATAATGAATCAAAAAAATGTTGTTTTACAGTAATTTAAATACAAGGTTTAATAACTTTGGAAACCAATCAAAATTTATCCTTCAAAGAGTTGAGTGCTCTATTCTGAAACCTGTTTGTTTGAAATCGGTAAGAGCACTTTACACTTAGCTACTGTTCACTGTAGTGACTTAGTGTTTAGTGTCATCCATGCTATAGTTACACCCAGCTTCTATAAGGCACAAACAGGTAAATAAGGTAAATAATTGGGACAGCTTACAAAATTAATTCCCAATTTTTATTGTTGTGAATGTGACACTATAATTCACAGAATGCGTCATAAAACAGATTATAATCATCCTAGGCCTTCGTATTCATAAAAATATTTTTCACGTGGGAAACTTTGAGATGCAATAACAATCAGCCAATATTCGTCCATTATTTAACTGAACTAATGGTGCATTATGATTGGATGCTTACGGTTTTTGTTTGTACTGGTTCCCCCAGGCCCCACATTGCCCCTGAAGTCTTGCAGGGCAGGCAGCAATTTCATAAACTTTAATTTTTCAACATACAGAGAAGTTTCACTGAGAAAAACCAACGTGTCTCAGTAAAATAACAGGTGTGGATGTTGTTTTGAAAAGAATACTTTAGGTTTTCTTGCAGATAGGTTCCTTTCTCTTGATCTTTTTTAGACTTTTTACTGGTGTGGAGTGGGAGCAACGGCTGGTATAGCATTTGGTTATGGATCATCTACTTAATTCATGTGTGCTGCACATACAAGACATGTCCCCCTATGCTGCTTGCATGTGAGGAATGCCGGCATTACAGACAGTGTTCTGCACAGTTTAAAACCTTCATCTGAGCAGGGATGTTAAGGCGTTTCATATGTAACAAAATTCAGTTCTTAAGCGGATTATTTAGCAAAAGGAATTCTTTAGATTAACTGTGCTTAAATTCCTTTGTGCTCTGCTTAGAACATTATCACCACAGTCAAGAAATATTTGTGTCAGCCGTTTTAGGTTTATTTAGTTTGTCAGCAACTGTCAATGTGGATGATGATGATGTTGATGATGATGATAATTATTTGTTATTATTATTATCATCATTATTATTTTTAAATTATTTTTAGTAGTAGTAGGGCCAAACCTACATGTAGAGGACGCTTTGGAAATGTTTTTGTTTTTTTTTTATCCAAAGAATAAAACTTTATTTGAAAAAAATATATGATGATGATAATTATTTGTTATTATTATTATCATCATTATTATTTTTAAATTATTTTTAGTAGTAGTAGTAGTCCTAATATCTCACAATATCTAATTGTTCAATAGTGCTGCAAAATTTTAATATTTTATAATATATTAAAGAGAGAACCAAGTTCTAATGGACACTGTTACAGGCCAAACCTATGTGTAGAGGACGCTTTGGAAATGTTTTTTTTTTTTATCCAAAGAATAAAACTTTATTTGAAAAAATATATATTATTTGTTATTATTATTATTATCATCATTATTATTTTTAAATTATTTTTAGTAGTAGTAGTAGTCGTAATATCTCGCAATGTCTAATTGTTCAATAGTGCTGCAAAATTGTTATATTTTATAATATTTTAAAGAGAGAACCAAGTTCTAATGGACACTGTTACAGGCCAAACCTACATGTAGAGGACGCTTTGGAAATGTTTTTTTTTTTTTTATCCAAAGAATAAAACTTTATTTGAAAAAATATATGATGATGATAATTATTTGTTATTATTAATATTATCATCATTATTATTTTTTAATTATTTTTAGTAGTAGTAGTAGTAGTCGTAATATCTCGCAATGTCTAATTGTTCAATAGTGCTGCAAAATTTTTATATTTTATAACATTTTAAAGGGAGAACCAAGTTCTAATGGACACTGGTACAGGCCAAACCTACGTGTAGAGGACGCTTTGGAAATTTTTTTTTATCCAAAGAATAAAACTTTATTTGAAAAAATATATGATGATGATAATTATTTGTTATTATTAATATTATCATCATTATTATTTTTTAATTATTTTTAGTAGTAGTAGTAGTAGTCGTAATATCTCGCAATGTCTAATTGTTCAATAGTGCTGCAAAATTTTTATATTTTATAATATTTTTAAGGGAGAACTAAGTTCTAATGGACACTGTTACAGGCCAAACCTACGTGTAGAGGACGCTTTGGAAATGCTTTTTTTTTTTTTTTTTTATCCAAAGAATAAAACTTTATTTGAAAAAATATATGATGATGATGATTATTTGTTATTATTATTATTTTCATCATTATTATTTTTAGTAGTAGTCGTAATATCTCGCAATGTCTAATTGTTCAATAGTGCTGCGAAATTTTTATATTTTATAATATTTTAAAGAGAGAAACAAGTTTTAATGGACACTGTTACAGGCCAAACCTATGTGTAGAGGACGCTTTGGAAATGTTTTTTTATTTTTTTATCCAAAGAATAAAACTTTATTTGAAAAAATATAGATACATACAGCCCATATCAATACCGTTTGCCAAATGATCAGTAAGACAGCAAAGCACAAAATAGGAAAAAGCATTACCATCCATATTTTCTAGGCACATACAAGACAGATATAACACTCTCCTAATTCCAACAGATATAACACTATCCAAATCCCGGTATAGAAAATACTCCCAACATCAAAACCTCCACCTCTTTTATTAGCCTGTAGTCCTCCTTCTCACCTGCCATTCCTGCCAAGTAGTCTATCCATGACCAGATCGACCGGGGCCAATCCGGGTGCATCCAGCCACGGTCTCCATAATCTCTCAAATTTACGTATACTTTCCCTATGCTGATAGATTCTTTTTTCCATTCGAAGCGTATTATTATTATTATTATATAGTATTTATATAGCACCAACAGTTTACGCAGCGCTTTACAACTTGAGGGTAGACAGTACAAATACAATACACTTTTAGGCTCCGTTCACATGTAGGCGTTTTGGGGCGTTTTTGGGGCGTTTTTCTGCTCTAGGATCAGCTCTCAAAACGCCCAACAAGACAAATCCTATTCATTTCAATGGCCCCTGTTCACATCTGAGCGTTTTGAAGCTGTATACAAAACGCCCAACGCTTAAAAAAGTACATGAGCTTCTTTTTGGGCAGATTACAGGCGTTTTCCATTGATCTCTATTGAATCTAAAAACGCCTGCACAAAAATCGCGGTAAAAATCGCGGTAAAATCGCGGTAAAAAACGCCGCAAAAATCGCGGTAAAAAACGCGCGAAAAACGCTACGCTCAGGTGTGAATGTAGCCTAATACAGTAGGAATCAGAGGGCCCTGCTCATTACAGCTTACAATCTAAGAGTATTGCTGACATTAATGATCCACTCCTTAACCGTAGGAGGTTTTGGAAATGTGACTAGTGTTTATAAAATCACATCAGCTCTTTTATTAGTTTTTCTTTTAATGCATATGGAAGATTTTTTTAAATTATTTTTTTACACTGAATTTCTGTCTAAAATCTTCTTAGTAAGGGCTCTTTCACACGGCCGCTCCGTGTGAAAGCTCCACTGCGGGACTTTTTTCACGGAGCGGATGACATTTGTGTCATCCGCTCCGTATGCCCGCATATCATCCCATCCGTTTGCGGATGATATACGGACATAATGTAAGTCTATGGGGATTGCGGATGTCAGCGGATGACACCGCTGACATCCGATTTTCCTTCCTTACCGTTTTTTGAATGGAGGAAAAATAGGGTTCTGTTCCGTTCCAAAAAACGGAACAGAACTGAAAGGAGGAAAATTGGATGTCAGCGGATGGTATTCCGCTGACATCCGCAATGCCATAGACTTACATTATGTCCGCAAATCATCCCCAAAAAAATAGGATGATTTGCGGACATACGGAGCGCCCGTGTGAAAGGGCCCTTATGGTGTTTTTCATTGTATGTACACATAAATATTATCCTTAATAGGCTATAAAAAAAAAAAATAAAAAAAAATGGGGTTGTTATTTTTTAAGTAAAATATAAAAATAATATATTGCTTATTAAAAAACAATATTATATATAATACAATATATATTGCTTACTAAAATGGGATTTACAGAAGAAGTTTCTGATACATTTATCGTATTTATTTTATAATAATAAACTGAACTCTATTAAGCAAATGTAAGTAATTAGTGTAATGCTCTTCTATTGTGACTATAAATAGAAGAGCTGGCCTCATCCAATTAGACATGGGACATTACCGACAGATCAAATGAACTTTGCATGCTAAATAAACAGAATTAGAATGTTCAGTGGTTTGTACTACTGCTTATTATTGTTAACCTTTTAATAAGCTGATATTTCCCAGACCACACAGCCCATTAGTAGGATTTGTTCAAGTTAGGAAAAGTCTGTGGGTTTGACTACACCAAAGTAAACTCCTAAAATCTTTAAAGTTATTTTTTTGTCAACGCCAGTTGTAGTTCATACATTTTCGGAGCAGCTGTGATTTGTTTCTAAACTAGATACAACCTGTTATATATAAATTCATTATATGTCCCCATTTTCCCGAATCTCCAGAGTGGAGGATGCTACAAAGCAGAGATCTCTAAGCTGTATTTCACTTTCACGTTTGGCAATAATGAGCGAAAGGAAAAAACAGAGATTTGATGTGTGTTCTTTGCATTGCAGGAAGTAAGCTGATGTGAGGTTCTCCTTTGCTGTATGAAAGTGATAAACTCCTAGTTATATAAAAAAAACTACACTCAATATATTCAATGGCTAAGTAGCTTGCGATTAAGGCCTTACTGTCAAATGCTTCATCTGCAGCACTTTAAAATCAATCTGTAACAAGTAAATGTCAAGCTGCTAAGAAATGAGAAAACCCCCTGTGTAGTTTATTCTATGACTATGTTATAAACAAGTTTACTGCAGAACTTGTAACTACGTAGAGAACAATGACAATCCCAGGAGGCAATTTTTCAAAGTTTCGCTAACCTGAACCCTGCAGTGTATATTAAAGTAGAGCTAAAAGCAAAACTTTTTTCATTTTGGATAGAGTAAGGGAGGGTTAACCCCTGTAAGGTTTATTTTTGCCACCCCGTTTCCCATTGGGGAGATTTCCTTTCATTCCCTGTCACAAACAGGAATTGAGAGAAAATCCCTCTAAAGTGATGCAATCAGAACTTGTGTCCCCATTGGAAAATATCCCCACTAGTTCTGTTCTGGGGACAACCCAAAATTTGGTAAACAGGAATAATAGAGAGGGTAAATCTCTTTAACTGGGGCACAGCCAGCAAGTGCGTTCAGGAGCACCTGAATTAAGCTGTAAAAACGCCCGATGCTGCTAAACTCTTCTAAACGTAGCTTAACGCTGTATATCGGCTTTTAGCAGCATCAGGCGTTTTTTAAAATGTGAAAAATGAAAAATATGATTGGTCACAAATAGAAGAGGATTGTGTTTATTTAAAATTTCTAAACATGCATTGACGCCAATGCGAAATGCTGCTAAAGGCGCGTTTCTGACTCCGCATTTTTCCTGGCGTCAGAAATAGCTTTGCAGCTAGTTTTTTCTGATGCCCTGTGTGCATGGGGCCTTAGGGTCCACCCCATAGCAGTTTTACTGCTACAGGACGGCACCTCTGCGCCAGATCACGTATATATATGTGATCCAGCTCTTTCGGGTAGGGAGCATGCATGCTGGCCGCTGGCAGTTCGCTCCCGCTTTGATCACACAGAGTGGGAGCCCAGCAGCAGGTACTGTGGACTCGATGTCCGCCGTCACCCACCGATCATCCAGCAGAGAGGCAGAACGTCGGTCTGACAGGAGGGAAGACAAGGATCCCGTGAGCAGGGACTAGGATTCATGTCTTTCCCTAGTAAAAGCACCTCCCACAGCACATATAAACACTGGTTAGGCACACAGTTAACCCTTTGATCGCCCCTGATGTTAGCCCCTATTCCAGCCAGTGTCATTAGTACAGTGACAGTGCATTTCTTTTTAAAACTGATCACTGTATCACTGGTCACTGCTTCCTAAACAGTGTCAGTTAGTGCCAGAATGTCTGCTGCAATATCGCAGTCCTGCTATCAGTCACTGATCGCCGACATTACTAGCAAAAAATAAATAAAAATATCCCATAGTTTGTAGATGCAATAACTTTTGCACAAACCAATCAATATACGCTTATTGGGGATTTTTTTTAACCAAAACTATGTAGCAGAATACATATTGGCCTAAATTTTTGAAGACATTTTTATATATATATATATATATATATATATATATATATATATATATAATAGGTTTTATAGCAGAAAGTAAAAATATTTTTTTTTTTCAAAATTGTCAGTTTTTTTATGTTTATAGTGCAAACAATGAAAAAAGTAGAGGTGATCAAATACCACCAAAAGGGGTATTTATGGGGAAAAAAGGATATAAATTATATTTAGGTACAGCATCGCATGACCGCACAATTGTGAGATAAAGTAATGTAGTGTGAAAATCTCAAAAAAAAATGGCCTGGTGGGGGGTAAACCTTCAGGAGGTCAAGTGGTTAAAGCATATTTCCAGTCAAAAATAAAGCAAAATAAAAGAATTAAAAGTATCAAAAAATGGGCAACATAGTGGCTAAGTGGTTAGCACTCCCACCTAGCGGCACTAGGATTGTAACTACCTGCCTAGAGTTTTCATGTTCTCCTTGAGCCTGGTGGGTTTCCTCTGGGTACTCTAGTTTCCTTTCGCACTCAAAAAACATGCTGATAGGTTAAGTGACTCCTGTCTAAATTGGCACCCCATATATGTATGTATGTATAAATATGAGTTAAGAACCTTAGATTGTAAGCTCCCTGAGGGCAGAGACTGATGTGAATTTGTTGTATATGTAAAGTGGTGCGTTAATTAATGGCACTATATAAGTACTTGTAATAAATAAGTAAAAGCTGTATTTGCTTCAGTCTGGACTATTCTGCACAGTACTTCTTTTCAGCCACTAGTTTGCCTCATCAAGCATTATTATATGAACTTCCAGGCTATCATGAACCCGCCCAATGCTTGTGATTGGATAGTGAATTAGGAGCAGCTCAGTGATGAGCTCACCTTTCTGTCACCCTGCTGTCCCCTCCTATCAGCATGCCACTTGTCAGCACGTGAACTGATTTGCTCTTTGTGCTGCTTCTTCCTCTACCACTCTAAGCTTTGCTCCACATGGACTGCAAGAGGCTGAGTCAAATCCAGGTACTTACACTGCTTGTGTTAAAAAAAAAAGTATTAATAAACACAGAACTGCATTGTTGAGGTCGATTTACTAAAGGAAAGCAGACTGTTCACTTTGAAAAGGAATGTTCCCTTAGTTTAGTGAATGAGATGAAGATCTCTGATGTCCATCATTCAATCATGTGCCAGCAAAAATACTTTTTATGTTCCTTGCATGTGATTGGGTATTTTTTGCAAAGTGAATTGTAACCACATTCAATAAGCCAAGAGAAAATTATTTGCAAAGTACAAAATAGAAAATCTCTAGGAAACCGACCACCTTGTGTGTGTTTTTTCCTGCCTAGAGTTTATCTTCTATGATATTGTAATCTGCAAAATCCAATCAACTTAATGGGTTTTACAGCCAAAAATGAGAGTATTCAGGAAATTACTAGGGGGTTAGGGTCATCCCTCTCAAAGTTACGGGTGCATTCTGTAGAGCTAAATCACCTAGTGGTTTCTCACGTTTCCCAGGGACTCCATTTTATTAAATGAAATAAAAGCAAACAGCTGTCTCCATCATAGGGCAATCAGGCGGCTGCACCAGTCTTCTTACTTGCAAATATAGTGGTGTGGAAAATGAAATGACCATAAAAATTGTTAGCATTAATACAATTATTGCAAATGTTAGGCAACATTTTCTTAGGCTTGCCATAGATGGCTTGTTTTTTTTTTTTGATCAGCCAACAGACTGATCCAACATTTATTCCAAAATGCCTGTTCAAGAGAAGCTGATCATTAGACCGAGTGGGAACGGCCATAGATTAATCGAAATTTGGCCTCGTCTTGCTGAAGCGGACGCTTTTTGATCCATCCATGACCAGCATTAGTGTTGCTTTTTGTTTTGTTTTGGAGTAGGGGAGAGTTACAAAATCTGTTGGATTTTTACTGCCTTCTGTGTGTTCATTGTGGAGATCTCCCCTTACTGTTTGTCTCAGTTATAATGTGGCGCACCCTTTGGTTATTTTATTGCTGTCATGCCTTATGCCCCGTACACACGTTCAGATAATCGGACGACTTATCGTTCGCATTTTGTTGCATGATACTAATATCGAATTCAACAATGCGTACAAACCGTATGATTTTTGTCGTACGATTCTGGAAAAGCTTCCTGGTTGCTTAGCTACGTATCAGATGGTGCAAAACAAAAACAATGGCAGCCAGGCTTTTTCTGTGCTATTTTAGTGTTTCTGAGCATGCGCGGTCTTTGTCGATCGATTTTTAGCAGACACATAGTGTACTGATGAAACGATTGTCATTCGCGAGGCTGTCGTAAGACAGATGTTTTCCTGTTTGTCCCTTCGGATTTTGTTGGACCAACTGTTGTGATCGGCTGTCGAAGGCTGTGTACTAACGATCAGATTATCGCGCGATCAGGTCGAAACCGAGTTTTGTCGTACGATTATCGGAACGTGTGTATGGGGCATTAGTTCCAGAGACTTGTCTTCATTTGCCGTCTCAGTATTAAGGATACAGAAAAATCTCCCAGTAGGGATTTAAATACCAATAAAATCCTGAAAGAGATCACAAGCCTTTCCTTACTCTAACCAAAACTGGAAAGTCCTAGAATTGGGCTCTTAGAATCAAAAAAATTGAAAATTTCTTATCACGTTTTTCTTTGATCTCCACTTTTTGAATCAGACATTATATGAAACATATGGCCCAATGATGTATGATCCACAGTAGGGTGAGGTTACAAGTCATTTTGTCTTTAGCTATCATCCCTGTTTATTTCAGAAAGAATAGCCGTTAAACAAAACTAAAGGTGAAAGCTCACCCCGTATTTCTAAGACGCATGTCTACTGGACTGAACGGGTTTTCTGCTTTTTTAGTGGAAATGGAAAACCCCTTAAAACCAAGAGAAACAATACACTATATACTGTGCACCATGGGCAATGCAATTCAGGATTGACTGATATGATGGACATAGTTTGTACTATACTGGAGAATTGCTGCGGAAGATTGCTGAACAAAATATTACCATACCTTATGTGAATATTTAACCACTCCTGGACTGCAAGGATTTGCCCCCTTAATGACCAGGCCAATTTTTGAGATTCGGCACTGCGTTACTTTAACAGACAATTGCGTGGTAATGTGACGCTGTACCTAAATAAAATTGATGTCCTTTTTTTCCCACAAATAGAGCTTTCTTTTGGTGGTATTTGATCACCTCTGCGATTTTTATTTATTGCACTATAAACAAAACAATTCTGAAAAAAAACTCAATATTTTTTCACTTTCTGCTATATAACATTCCCAAAAAAAAAAAAATGTAAAATCAAAAATGTTCATACTTTTAGGCCAATTTGTATTCTGCTACATATTTTTGGTAGAAAGAAAAATCCCAATAAGCGTATTTTGATTGGTTTGCGCAAAAGTTATCATGTCTACAAACTAGGAGAAAGAGTTATGTAATTTTATTATTTATTTATTTTTACTAGTAATGGCGGCGATCTGCGATTTTTAGCAGGACTGCGACATTGCGGTGGATAGATTGGACCCCTAACTGACATTTTTGGGGGGACCAGTGACATTACTACAGTAATCAGTGCTAAAAATAGGCACTGTTACTGTAATATGACAGTGGCAGGGAAGGGGTTAACTCAGAGGCTCAAAGCTCAAAGGGTTTAAGTGTGAGCCTAGGGGAGTGTTTTCTAACTGTATGGGGGAGGGACTTGTGAAATGAACACAGAGACTTGTGATCCTAAATAGGAGGATCACAGGCGCTCTGTGATCATTTCAGAGAGAACAACGGTCTGCTGTGTTTACAACAGCTGACCGTCGTTCTCTCTCAGTGGGGAGTGATCGTGGGTGCCCAGCCACAACAGCGGCCGCCGACCCCGTGGACCAGCATCCCCGCTGCCTAGTGGGGGCGGGCGCGCGCCATCAAACATACAGGTACAGCGGTTCGCGCAGCCAAGCCAGCCTGCCGCAGTATATCTGCGGTGGGCGGTCGTCAAGTTGTTAATATAATTTTCCCAGCCATACCTTCTTTTATAAAATTTACACCCGGTACTTACACATACATTGAGAGGTTTTTCTCTTAAAACATTTAACCTGGTAAATATCATTTTTTGTGCCTTTTAGAACAGTTGATTGTTATGCTTGTTGCAGTTTGAGGACCGTCTTCAACTGCTCTCTATCAATAGTGAAAGAAATGCTGAAATCCATAAATAAACAGCTCCATGGCTGAGTGCTTTTGCTTTTCGGTAACCTCTACAGCTGTCGTATTTGGAGGAATTATGTCTTTAATGGAGTACAGCTCATTTCCAGCCTGCTACATAAATGAACTGACATCAAAAGCTTGATTTGATTTGTGGAGTGCCAAGTTTGTGGCAAGGATAGAGCTGTGCTCTCCAGAACACTAACTTTTACAGACACTGCTAACTAAACTGAGGGTGTTGGTTCATGCGGATACAAGCAAGTACAGGAAGGCCATCACCAGAGTTAAAGTATGGAACATTGTAACAGAAGTCGTTACAAGAAACATTTCACAGGCTAAAGAATTTAGAAAGTATCCAACAATATTATTGAAGTTTGGGCTAAATTTGCATCCAATAAATAGTTAACTGAAAACGTTAACTGACCGAAAATGAAAAAAATCCACCTATAATTACTGTAAATTATCAGTGTAATCTAGAAAGTTGAATGACCTGTTGAGTTTTTATATTTCTTGCTAAAGGAGCAGTGATCTACAATGTTATTTGTCTTGCGATTTGGATAACCTTATGCGGGAACCATTATTTGCCTTCAAAAACATTGATTGGTTGCAGGGGTTTATTATACTTTGCTACTGGCTTACTGAATAATCCACATACGTTTATTTTATCAGGCTAGGTAGTCATAATGGGCGGGGCAAAGCTGGCTTACTAAAATAGGTTGGACTAAAAAAAATTGAAAACACGAAAAATGCCGAAGATGATCCAAGACTATGAATTAAAAAAAAAAAAAAATAACCATATTCTTGGAGCAGACAACCCACAGCAGAGCAAGCAATAGGTGAAGTAAAAGTTATAGATTTTTATTTTATTTTTTTTTCATATTAACCACTTAAGGTTCAGGCTTATATCTGACACTTGTTGTTTACAAGTTAAAATCAGTATTTTTTGATAGAAAATGACTTAGAACCCCAAAAATTATATATATATATATATATATATATATATATCCTTTTTTTTAGCAAAGACTCTGGAGAATAAAATGGCGGTCGTTGCAACATTTTTTGTCATGCGGTAATTGCGCAGCATTCTTTCAAACGCTATTTTTTGGGGAAAATAAATAAGTTTCACTGCATTTTATAAACACTAAACAGTAACGTTAGCCCTATTTTTTCTATAATGTGATAGATAATGTTACGCCAAGTTAAGAGATACACAATATGTCATGCTTCAAAATTGCCCACGCTCATGGAATGGCGACAAACATTGGTACCAAAAAAATCTCCATATGTGACGCTTTAAAAATTTCTACAGGTTACCAGTTTAGAGTTACGGAGGAGGTCTAAGGCTTGAATTATTGCTCTCGCTCTAATAATTGCGGCGATACCTCACATGTGTGGTTTGAACACAGTTTACATATGTGGGCGTATACATTTGCTTCTGCCCACAAGCTCGTAGGGATGGGGCGCTTTACATTTTTTGATTTTAATTAATATACATTAATTTTTTATTTTTACACTGTCCCTTTAAAAAACATTTTTTGATCACTTTTATTTCTATTACAAGGAATGTAAATATCCCTTGTAATAGACATAAGCAGGACAGTTCCTCTTTAATGTGAGATCTGGGGTCAAAAAGACCTCAGATCTCACATCTACACTAAAAAGCAAAAAAAAAAAATGTCACTTGACATTTTTTTTCATCATGATTTTGAAAAATGGGCCCTTTAAGGCCGTTGGGAGGAAGCGATGTATGACATCGCTTCGGTCCTCTCTAAGGCCATAGAGTTGACTGGGGGCCAGCTTGCCTTCACTTGACTTCCTGCCTAGGAGGGGAAAGGACGGACCAGACCGACGGCTCCGGTAAGTGGGAAAATTGACCGGGAACCCGAGGGAGGGGGGGGGAACCTCTCCCCCTGCCCATAAAAGTAATCGCACGTCAAATCCGCCGCTGGGACTACTTTTATGAGAAAGAGGACCGCCTGCCCAGTAAAAACATACCAGGGTTATGGCAGCTATCTGCTGCCATGACCCCAATATGTAACGTCAAAGTAGCGACGTATAACTGCGGCGGGCGGTCCGGAAGTAGTTAAATGAAGTTTGTACAATCAACAAGAAATGAGCAGTGCTCTTGTCTTTCCTCGTAACTCCTAGAATAATGTTTCCTCAAGAATTGTTTAAAATAATGATGATAAAGTTAACTGTCCACACTTTATCATACAAATTAATTTAGGCGATGTTTACTGCTCTGGCCTATCTGTATTAAAATGAAAAGAACACTAAATATATTTATTTTTACTGAAATGTGAAATTCACTTTAAAAGGCAGAAAAGGAATTGATGGATGTGAATATTGATAAAGTGTGTATATATACATTATGTATAATGAGAATTTAAGTTAATATTAATAAAGGAAATTTTTTAAAATGTTGGATAGAGTAAAGAAAGGGTATAACTCCTGCCAGTTTTTTATTTTATTTTTTAACATCTCTGTCTCACTGGAGATATTTCCCATCACATATTATCACATAGTCAAAACAGAAAGTGAGAGGAAAGTGATGCAATCCCTGGTTGTCACCAGGGTCATCAGAACTTGTGTCCCCATTGGAAAACAACCCCATTATTTCTGTTCTGGGGACAACCCAAAATTTGGGATTTTCTTTCACTTTCGCTTTCAATGAAAATGGTATATCGGACAAATAATAATGTAATGAGTGTATTAATCCACCTCCACTCTGTTCAAAACTGAAAAAAAAGTTTTGCCTTTAGTTTTACCTATGCCTTACTCATGGTATTTATGGTTAAGAATAAGGATACATCTTAGATCTTACAGGTTCATACTCTAACTATATGATCTGTGAATGTTTTTATACACGTGCTGCAAATTTATCACCAAAGGCAACACTATCAAAGTGAATTATTTGTTCTACAATGGCTAATTTCCTGGTAATCAACAAGACTGATGTGACCATTATCTGCTGTTTTGGTCATTGCAAAGGACTGTTTTCCTCACAAAGGGCCAGAATTACCGGTCACAAATGACCACTATTGTCCTCCATGTGCATTCACCTTTTGACCCTTACAATGTGTAGTCATATTAGAAGCAACAGGGCCACTCTATAGCCTATGTGTGTGGTCAAGTTGGGAATAGTCAGGAATGGCCTGTGTATGACCTGCTTCAGTACTTTAGTTTTATGTATAAAAACGGAATTAAAAAAAACCTGTGAGGTTCAAAATGTAATTTTTCTAACCCACCAAATTTTATTAGTTTTTTGTTTCCATTAGGTATCTATGCCTGACTTCAGAAAAATTTAACGTATTCAAGCACTGAACAAGTTATTTCATAAGGTAGTAGGTGTTTGATATTGTACAGCACATGTCATTAACAAACAGATACAAAATTAGAACTATAGCAACTACAGTAACAATAACATTTAGTGGAAGCAAGAGCAACCAAGGTGTGCAACCGCAGCCCCTCGAAAGTGTGACAAAGGGAAAGGTGGAGGTAAAAATATGGGTTACCGACCACCATAACCCCCCAGGTGAGGAAAACAAGAGGGGGGGAGGGAAAAAGGAGTAAAGGGCTTATTAGGTACCTCTGTGCCAGGGCACTGTCCCCAACTCAGGGTAGCCCAACAATGGCCCCAGTGACAAAGAACAGACATAAAAAAGTGTTCAGAGTGGTTTAGGCTGTTGTACAGTCATAGAGTATCACTGTTTACAGGGGCAGGGAATCTAAGCCAATGGGAGGAGGAAACTAGAACTCAATTCATGATTCCCATACCTTTTGAAGTTTCTCCATTATTACATTATTATTAGCGGTAAGCTTTGTCAAAGCACATAACTTGGTGTTTGACTTCCATCAAGGGATCAGTCTGGGTTTTCCATGCACAAGCATCTACCCGTTTGGCCACAGTAAATATATGTTTGAAAAGTTTGAATTAGGTTTTTGTACATAATTCAGGTTTTTTGTTTAAGAGGGTCTAGTGAGGGTTTTTGCTAAAAGACCTGCCGATAACCATAAATATCAAGATGTAATTTTGCTAATGCTTGCTAGAACTGGTGAACTGATTGGTTCCTGTAGTTGCTTAATTGTACTTGTACTATTATCTTTTTCACTTACCTCATATTACATATTCTGTAATACTGTATAAATCAGATTATGCCTTCCCAGTACTTTGGCACCCCAGCAAAGGGTCATCTGACCTAAATCCCACATTAGGTAACATGACCTACAACAACTCTGCAGAGTGAGTACTTACCACATCAGAAAGTAAGTGCCTTCAATTCACTCCCTCCCAAACGCCTCAGTATGTTTTAAAGTGCACCTAAACTGTGAGACTAAGTTCTTTGTAATTCTGTGAATCACAAAATAACTAAATTTACAATCTTAAAAAGCTATGGGACAAAGCATAATAAATTAACTATTTTACACTTTATAAGTCCATTGCAATCTGTTTTGAAGTCATGTAAACCAATAACAATTATCAGTTTTTCTATTGTGTAATACTAAATAAACCAGTAAACCAACAACAATTATCAGTTCTTCTATTGTGTAATACTAAATAAACCAATAAACCAATAACAATTATCAGTTTTTCTATTGTGTAATACTAAATAAACCAATAAACCAATAACAATTATCATTTTTTTCTATTGTGTAATATATTATACCTTGATATAGGTTAGTGACTTTTGATAGTAAGCCAGTTACTTGTCTATGTATTTATATTCCAAATGTGGATAGTTGTCTTGTTTTTTTCCCCCTATGTTAGCAAGTCATTGTAAAAAGAATTGTGAACTATGGTAACAAAATTCTTGTTGTCTTTTAAGTTCTTACATGAAAGTCGTTGCTAGTGGCTTTCATATCAATTGCCTTTGTGAGATGAAAGGGTGTTGCATCTTTTAAAATAAAGGAGTTTTTGTAGAATACTAAACTTCACAATCAGTTCTGAAATACACTATTGTAGTCCCCGATGATGAGAAATATTAGCTAAAAAGGAGCACAAATAATGCATTTTAATACTCAAATAGCAAAATTACCGTTCATTGAAAAAGTGTGAGAATCATCAAGAAATAAAACTTCTGTGTGTCCAAAACATGTTCAATGATTAAGAAAAGTTTGAATCTGTTTAAAATAATTTTCATATATCTGGACTGAATGCTTAGAAGCATTACATATCTGATCCTACATTGGCATTTCAACTACTGTAGAGGTTGTGTTAAGTCTGGCCAGTTCCATATTAAGAGTAAGAATTTTATCTCAGGTAATTCCTTTGGGGGAGCCATGAGTGAAAGTCCTCACCATGCCCTGTGGGGTTCTGGATGCTTGCTGTTGCTATGGACTCTTAGGAAACAGAAAAGAGATGCAAAATCTGCATCATAGTACTATTTACTTGGGGGGTTATTACATACAACAGCCAATACCATATTAGATGATGACTTAGTACTAGAGGATGGAGCTTACCAACAATGGTGCTTGTGTTGGTAGGGGCTGCCATTAGTTACCATCTTAGAAAGTACCTGTCCTGAGGATGAGTGTTATTTGAATATGACTGAGGTGGCAGATTTAACTGTGGCTCTTGTTGTGAATCCTTTAAAATATATCAGGTCTAACAGTTTTTTTAATTTGCTATTGCAAGTTTTAAACAGCATCTGCCTAGGCAGTGTTTTGTGGCCTTATCATGGTGAAAATACATCCTGCTTGGCAGGCCTTTGGAGTAAAACTGTTCTTAAAAGTTGTTTTCATGTTTTTCTGTGAACAATCACCCAACTCCATGACAAGGCAATAGAAGTCACCTGCAGAAAATACACAGGAGTGTAGAAAACAGTGGGTAAAATTGCCAGTTATGTCCCTTATGCCCTTGTCCCAGCTTTGTGTCCGGAACTGCTGGTTTAGAGCAGAAATATGGGCTAAAACATAAAGTTATTCTTGGCACTTGCATACTGCTGTAATTTGTTTGTTAGCTTTTGCCAGTGCAAGACATAGGAACCATAGGCTTTTTTCTTAGAAAATGATGATGCCATACCTTACATAAACATGTTTTAGGCTATAAATTAGTAGTGGTGTGCAGCCAGACGATGGGTAAGAATGAACATACCCATGGAAGCTTTAATGAAACAAACTGGTGTTATTTAAAGGAGTTGCAAAGTCAGAAGGTTTTTTTTATCCTAATGCATTCTATACATTAAGATAAAAAAAGCCTTCTGTGTGTAGCAGCCGTCCCAGCACCCCCTAATACTTACCTAAGTCCTATCTCAACCAGCGATGTCCACGAGTCCCCTGGCCGTCTGGGACTCTCCCTCCTGATTGACTGAGACACAGCAGCAGCACCATTGGCTCCTGCTACTGTCAACCAAAGTCAGTTAGCCAATTAGGAGAGAGATGGGGCAGAGCCGATTGGCACCTTTGTGTCTGAATGGACACACAGAGCTGCAGCTCAGCTCCGGTGCCCCCATAGTAAGCTGCTTGCTGTGGGGGCACTCGACAGGAGGGAGAGGCCAGGAGCTGCAACAAGGGACCCGAGAAGAAGACATCCGGGCTGCCCTGTGCAAAACCAACTGTACAGAGGAGGTAGGTACAACATGTTTGTTATTTTTAAAAAAATAAACACAAGACTTTTAAGTCACTTTAATTTTAATAAAGCTTAACCCAGCAGGATTTAGTAATGGCGGCGATCAGCAATTTTTAGCAGGACTGCAACATTGCAGCGGACAGATCGAACACCTAACTGACATTTTTTATACTTTTGGGGGGGCCAGTGACATTACTACAGTAATCATTGCTAAAAATATGCACTGTTACTGTATGAATGACACTGACAGGGAATGGGGTTAACACCAGGGGCGATCAAAGGGTTAAATGTGTGCCTAGAGGATGCTTTCTAACTGTGTGGGGGATGGACTCACTTGATGAACACAGAGATCTGTGTTCCTAAATAGGAGGAACACAGGATCCCTGGGTTTATCTCTGACAGAACAGCGGTCTTCCCTGTTTACATCGGCAGATCACCATGGGCAGCGATCGCGGGTGCCCGGCAGACAGACGCGGCCACCGGACCCACTGGTTGGCTCTCCCTCTAGTGAAGCCCACACTAACTGTTACACGAAGCAACGTACATGTACCTCATTTCGCGTAACAGAGCTGACCTGCCCCGGCTATGGCGGCTGGTCGGCAAGTGGTTAATGGACCCCTTAAGCTGACTCTATTGGTACAGCTAGAATTACCACTTGTAAAAGAATAGTAATAATACACACCAGTCGTTCTGCTGAGAGAAGCAAGAATCAAAACTTGTTCAGCTACTTACATAACATGTAATATTACAATTCATTTTATTTTGCATTAAATGGTGTGTTTTATATCCTTGTAGAATCTAATACATGGCTTTAAGCTTTACTCTAGCTGAACTCTTAACTTAATTAACGCCAAAAACTAAATTGTCTCCAAAACTTTTGGTCCAATTCTTTTCTATCATCCAAACAATTCGACCAATGCCTCTGTTATGATATGCTGATTTGTATCAGTTTAGTGCACAGTAATCTCCTGAACAAACTGAACAAGCTTTATGCATAGAAAACAAACTGACACACTTACCAGTTTTGGAGAACTTAAAGGGTGTTTTTGTGTTTGGAATTTTGTAAATATCTTTAGATTGGAAATATTTTTGTTTAAATATGAAAAATATGGTTTAACCAAAGTTAAACTTTTTAAAAGTTGTAGTTAGAGTAGGAAAGGATTAGAATCTCTGTCATGTTTTTATTATTGAGTCTTGGTTTGTAATATTTCCCCCTTCTTCCTGTCCCAGACTCTACACAGGAAATGAAGGAAATCTTTTGAATGGGGACGCAAACAGTGCTGGAAAACTGAAACAAAGAAGTTGACCCCTTTACTTACTAGTCAACAAAAGTTTTATTTCCGCCTGTGCCTCCATTGAAGAGATTCCTTTCACTTCCTTCATTACCACCAAGCCACAAAGCAATTGAAGAGAAATCTATGCAGTGGGAGTTACAGATAGAGATACCCGCATAACATCAACCATAGCAGCCCGCATGGCTATTATAGCGCCTGTGGGTGGAAGAGGCCTTGATAGTTGGGCTGTTGAGGCAATTTGGAAATAAAAAATCTGTGTGTATGTGAAGAAAACACAAATCCAGTACTGCATCATTAATAGAGAAGTATTTTTTTCAGAATCATACTTACCTAGGTGGATGCAGCATCAGTCTGATGCAGCATCTGTCCCCCGCTGGCTCTAAGACTGACAACTGAGCGATCAAACACTGTTAATTGTTTGGTTCTCAGAGCTCCCTGAGCAGACAGCGGTGACTGTCAGTCACCGCTGTCTGCTCTCCCCCTCCCACTCAGAGGCTGAGCCGGGCGCCGGTCTAGGCACGAGGGCAGATCCCAACTTCATTATCGCGATCTTGTCCCAGCCTGGACTGGCTCTGTGACGTTAACCAATAGCGAGCTCCAGCCTCTGCTTGCTGAAAATGGGTCACAGGAGTGCAGAAAGAACTGCGCTCTTGTGATCCACAGAAGAAGTGCAGCCAAACGTTTGGCCGTACTTCTCCTTTGAAAGTGAAAGTACCCTTTATGTTAAACCTGGTCTTCTTCAGGTAGTAAAAATCTTAGAGCTTCCGCAGTTAAAACTGATAGATGTTAGTAGTTCTGAAAAAAAAAAAATTGAGAAAGACTTTATGTTAAAATGTATCTTTATCAGTTTTGGATATAGTGGATAGAAGGGGACTGTTTCTCACTTTGGGAAATGTCCTTTAACCTCCCTGGCGGTATGATTCTTTTGGATTTTAGGTGCTGAAAGCGGTACCATTATTTTGCATGTAATTCTTGTGAATGAGCAGCCCAAACCAACTGTATACATTTATTATATATATTATATATATATATATGTATGTATACATATATTATGTATACATATTATATATATATATATATATATATACATATATAATGTATACAGTTGGTTTGAGCTGCGCATTCACAAGAATTACATATATATATATATATATATATATATATATATATATATATATACGTGTATATATATATATATATATATATATATATATATATATATATACACGTGTATATATATATGTATATATATATATATGTATATATATATATATATATATATATACATAAAAAGTACAGTAAAACTGCAGGAAAGGGCACGGGGGGGCAATGTAATGTGATTTTTCTTTATTTTGAATGGTATCAGTGTGTTTGGTGTGTTTTTACATTTGAATTTGCCGCCGGTTCCACCCCCCTGCAAACGTCACGTCGCCGGAGACGGAAGCCAGGGTTCGCAGACGATCGGGAGGAAGCTCCGCCGCCGCATACCGCCCGCATACTTCGCTGGATCCCGGAGAAAAGGTAAGTAAAACCTCTTCCAGGATCCAGCAATCTTCCTAGCGCTACCCCGAGTGTGGCTCAGGGTTACCGCTTTTGGCTCTAAAATCTAACCCCGAGTCACGCTCGGGAATACCGCTAGGAAGGTTAACTTACTCTTGTATTTCTGGTAGTTTTAAGAATTTAAGGGAAATCTCCTAAATTGTACACTGACAGCAAAAAAAAACAAAAAAAAACTGATAGGGGCTAAATAAATGTGTTGGCTATACTGACGCTTTAACGTGCTTCTAAAGGTTACATTTTTTTTTTACAAATAATGAATACATCATACTTACCTGATATGTGCAAAGGTTTTGCACAGAGCAGCCCAGATCCTCCTCTTCTCAGGTCCCCCCACCGGTGCTTCTGGATCCTTCCCCTTTCTGAGTGCCCCCGGGGCAAACTGCTTGTTCTGGGGGCACTCAAGCGTGCTTGCTCTCGAGCCACCTCTGTTTGTCTATGGTGCTCAGCCATGCCCCCTGGTTCCTCCTTACTGGCTGTAATTGACTCCTGCTGCTGTGTCTCAGCCAATGAGGAAGGAGAGAGCCACTGCTATTGTGCACATTGCTGGATCAAGATGGGACTCTGGTAAATATTAGAGGGGCTGAGGGAGGAACTGCACACTTTCAATCTTTACAACCACTTTAAGAATATTGACAGTAGGGTTCATCAAAGGTTTTGCTATGGTATCCCATGATCTGCAATTATGCCTCTGATGCTAATAGATGTTCTAACTGTTTGGCACTCTAATAGAAAACTGCCTAGAGCTTGGCTTTAACAAAAAAAAAAATATTTTTTCGAAATTTAAAACATTTCATTATTTTCCTGTAGTAGTGGCAGTAAAATGAGCTTTTAAATTTCTCTAGAAACAAGCAGCCCAACAGTATAAATCTTTAAGATTAGAATATAATATATCTGACAAAATGCATACTTAATCGTGACCCACACGCATGCTTGTGCCAGCAAAAATGAACACAACGTTCCTTAAATTCTGCTCGCTAACTTCCAATCATGGTCTTTCGCTCCCTGTAATTATGCACTGGATTTTATCTGTTCCAGATGCATTGTTTTAACTATACCAGATTAATTGGAGGCAGTAAATCACAATCATAACTCTTTAACTTGATGACAGTATAGCGTTGAGGTGAATGTTTTATCCAGATCAAGGCTATGAGGATAATTTTGTTAACTTTAATTTCATTAGATTTTTATTATTGGAGCAATGGCTTTGGCATCATTCAAAAAACTGAATTTAACTACAGATGGATGGGAGTGCAACAAGGAATACTGGATCCTTTAAATTTATGGAGAAATACAAAATGAACCCATAAAAAGGATTATAGTGCTTTGGCTTTCTTTTATTATGTAAGCTGATCCCTTCAATAGTTCTTGTTTTTTTGTGACCAAACTCTCTTAGTATGTATGTGCTAGGCAGTGAAGACTGCTGAGCTTACAGTATTGTAACACAAAAGGAAATAACTGAGCAGAAAGCATTGGGTATGAATGTAACACAGCGAGCACTGCTGATTGTCCTCCAGTAATATTTATTAATATAAGCTGTACCATAATAAGACATAGACAAGAGAGTACTGGCCAACTGAGGGCCAAAAGGTTCTAGGCCAAAGTCTCATAAAATATTCACTATTCAGCGCCTGATCCTTTTAGGCCCCTTTCTGTCCGTTTGTCTGTTTTCCATCCTTCTGTTGACGGATGAAAAACGGACATCAATGCATTCCTAAGGAAAAACTAATGTAAATGGATGATCATTCATTTACATTCGTTTTCATCCGCTTCTGTCAACATCCGTTTTTTTGAATGGATGAAAGTCCTTTTTTTTATCCACTAAAAAATGGATCAAATGAAAAAGGGAGGAAAACAGATGAAAAATGGATGACAACAGGTGAAAAACGGATGACAACAGGTGAAAAACAGATAACAACGGGTGAAAAACTGATGACAAAGGGTGAAAATCGGATGACAACGGATGAAAAACAGATAACAACGGGTGAAAATTTGATGACAAAGGATGAAAAACAGATGAAAAACGAATGACAAAGGATGAAAAACTAATGACAAAGGATAAAAAACTGATGACAAAGGATGAAAAACTGATGACAAAGGTTAAAAAACTGATGTTGACTGAAAAAAGCGATGACAAAAAAACATGACTGAACTGATGAAATGAACAGTCCGTATGTGTTAAAGGGGCCTAATATTAAATATAAAGGGCACTTCTAGATTATGTGACCTTTATAAAATATATTTTTTTTAGAATGGCCCTTAGGCCCCTTTCACACATACTGACCGTTCATTTCATCAGTTCAGTCACTTTTTTTGTCTGCAGTTTTTTCAGTCAACATCAGTTTTTAAGGCCCCTTTCACACATATGGTCCGTTCCATTCATCAGTTCAGTCACATCAAAATGTATCAGTTTTTCATCCATTTTTCATCTGTTTTTCATCCATTTTTCATCCGTTGTCATCCGTTTTTCGTCCGTTGTTATCTGTTTTTCATCCGTTGTCATCTGGTTTTCATCCGTTGTCATCAGTTTTCATCCATTTTTCATCCGTTGTCATCCATTTTTCATCCGATCCGTTTTTTTGACGGAATAAAAATAGGGCATTCATCTGTTCAAAAAAACGGACATTGACGGAAGCGCATGAAAACGGATGTTAACTGATGATCATCCGTTGTCATCCGTTTTTACATAGAGATACATTGATGTCCGTTTTTCATCCGTCAATGGATGGATGAAAAACGGACAAACGGACAGCATGTGTGAAAGGGGCCTTATCCTTTTTTCATCCTTTGTCATCAGTTTTTCATCCTTTTTCATCAGTTTGTCATCCATTGTCATTCGTTTTTCATCCAATCTCATCCATTTGTAATCTGTTTTTCATCCGTTTTCATCAGTTGTCATCTGTTTTCATCCGTTATTCATCTGTTGTCATCCTTTTTTCATCCGTTTTTCAGCCAATCTGTTTTTTTTTTTAACAGATAAAAAATAGGGCTTTCATACGTTCAAAAAAATCGGATGTTGACGGAAGCGGGTTAAAACGGATGTAAATTAACCACTTTACCGCTGAGTACCGGAGTACTACTGCGGAAAAGTGGCTCTTGTAGGTCTGACGACGTAGACCTACGTCGCCAGACTCCTCCCCTGTAGGCGGCGCTTGCGCGCCGCCAGAGGCGCGCTCCCGCTGTTTTCATTCACAGCGGGAGTCGGGCCAGGGGAGGAGCGGCGGCGATCGCCGCTGCTCTGCCCCGATCGTCGGGGAATCCAGTTTGGAGATCCGCCCGCCTGTGTAAACAGAGCGGGCGGATCTCCTCAGTGACAGGGAGTGACAGATCGGAGTGTTCAGCATAGCTGGAGATCCGATCTGTCCCTGGCTCACACAGTCACCTCCCCCCCTACACGTCAGTAAGCACCAGGCATACATTAACCCCTCCCTCTCCAATAAAATTAACCCCTTCCCTGCCAGTGTCATTTTTACAGTAACAGTGCATATTTATAGCACTGATTACTGCAGTAATGTCACTGGTACCCCCAAAAGTGTCAAAAATGTCAGTCAAGGGTCCGATCTGTCCGCCGCAATGTCGCAGTCCCGCAAAAAAAATCGCAGATCGCCGCCATTACTCGTTAAAAAAAAAAAACACCAAAGATGACATAAATCTTTCCCTTTGTTAGTAAACGCGATAACTTTTGCGCAAACCAATCAAAATACGCTTATTGTGATTTTTTTTACCAAACATGGGTAGCAGAAAACAAATTGGCCAAAAATTTAAAAAATAATTGGTTTTTACATCTTTTTTGGGGGGAATTTCATATAAAAAAATGTTAAAAATATTGTTATTTTTTCAAAATAAACGCTCTTTTTTTAATTATAGCGCAAAAAGTAAAAATCGCACTGGTGATCAAATACCACCAAAGGAAAGCTCTGTTTGTGGGAAAAAAAGGACGTAAATTTAGTTTGGGTACAACGTCGCATGACCGCGCAATTGTCAGTTAAAGTCGCACAGCGCCGAATCGCAAAAAGTGGCCCAGACGTAAGACAGCAAAATGCTCTAGTGGTAAAGTGGTTAATGGTCATCCATTTACATCTGTTTTTATATAGGAATGCATTGATGTCCATTTTTCATCCATCAACGGATGGATGAAAAACGGACAAACAGACAGCATGTGTGAAAGGGGCCTTACCTGTCATAAGTAAAGCTCCCATGCAGTGTTCAAGGCCACCATTGGTATTTCTGTAACAATTATATTTTGTGTGTTCTGGAGTGTCAGTAGTAATTTTGTGTTTTGTAGATGAGACCTGTTTAAATCTTCTTTCTTTCTTTTTTTCCTTTATTTAATCCGGATCAAAAACTGAGAGAAAATTCCTAATGCATAATGACCAGACAGACGCTGAGTGTTTTTCTTCATTCTATTAATTAGTCCTCCCACATGAAAGAGGATTATGGAACATTGTCATATAGAAGCTAACTTTAAGGACATATGACATTGCAGAGGGCGCTCTGCGGAAAGAAAGACCTATAAAGAACATCATAGCAGAATCACAAAGTTTTACATTTTTATACGAAATATCACGAGTCACTTCAACATGACAAGAGAAAGCTTTATTGCGGTCATGCAGTTCTGCTTCAGTACTTGAAATATGTCTTTGATTATTTAAAAGGAACAGTAAGAGTGAGTGGATTAGCTTTGCTTTGCTTCATCTATCTCTTAAAATATTCCCACAGTACAAATGACCTGCTTCCATTTTCATTCCGTTCAGAACTGAAATAATAATAAGGGGAAAGCATCCTTTCATCTTTTAAATAATATGACACAATTTATTGTGTCGGTAAATCTTATGGCTTATTTTAATAGGCTAATTTGTTTTAGGGAATACAGCAGCACCCATTGGCCTACCAAAGTGTTAAGATCCACTAGCTTCTAGTAAGTAGGAATATCTAAGCTTCTTTTGGTGATAAGCAAGAAGACATTCCATGTTCAAATATTGGAGCTTTTCTTTTTATAAAACGAAAATGGAAGCTAACATCTGGTTGATTGTTGTGGCTATCGCCAGATGTAGATGTAGTTTGTTTTCCAGTACAGAGCAGAAAAAAATCTGTAAAGTCAAAACTTTTTTCAGTTTTGGATAGATTGGGAATGGTTAAAACATCCTGACTGGTATGTTTTTCCTTTTCTATTGGCATCCCTTTAGGGGGAAGAACCACCTTCACTTTCTATCCTATAGACCAGGGGTGTCCAAACTACGACTCTCCAGCTGTTTAGGAACTACAATTCCCACGAGGCATTGTAAATCTCTGACATTCACAGAGATAACTAGGCATGATGGGAATTGCGGTTCCTGAACAGCTGGAGGGCCATAGTTTGGACATAGCTGCTATAGACACTAGGGCAGTCAACTTCAAACTACGATCCTCCAGCTATTGTGGAACTACACTTCCCATGAGGCATTGTAAAACTCAAACACACTCATATACCCTATGACTAGGCATGATGGGAATGGTAGTTTCTGAACAACTGGAGGACCATAGCTTGGAGACCCCTGAACTAGGGGAAGTAAGAAGAAGTCTCTCCAAACAAAAGAGTTGACACCAGAACACATGTCACTATTGGAAGGACTTCTCGCTATTCCTATTTAAGTAACAGCTCAGAATTTTTGATTTATGCTAACTTTTCAGGTCACCAGGCCAGATTAAAAGGGTGAATCCGCCCAGAGCTCCAACCCTTACCACTCTATCTAAGGACGAGTTCACACTAGATGGGTCAACTACTGGAGTGCTTTACCTCTCTGGCAGCTGTCTGTTCCCAACTGTGATAGGGGGCTGCATGGTGCACGATTCAATGCATCACACAGCTCTTTTTTTGTTGTTTTCATTCAAACTTTTTTCGAAGTGTAGAAAAGTACACTTAATTCACGGTGCTGTACAGCAGTGTGTTTCGCTGCACTGCTGTACAGTGCCATTCATGTCTATACAGTGCACTGCAATAAACTGCAGCATGCTGCATTTTAGCGCAGCTCCAGGCTACATTGCAATGTGAATAGGACACACAGAAAACAATGGTTCTCTGGGTCCTTGCAGTAAAAAGTGTGAATGTGCTCTAAAAGAAAACAAATGGTTTAGATTCACTTTAAAGGATAAGTTCAACTTTTTAAAAAATAATAATAAATGCACATCTTTGTGCATTTATTTTTTTTTTTTACTAGTAGCCTGCAAAGCATTGCACCCACGATCAGCAGATCACACCTCATGAGAGCAGGCAATTACACACTACAGGGCCCTGGTAGTTCATTGAGAACTACAAGTCGAAAGCCACAAAGGCTGTCTGCACTTGTTGTTCAATAATTCACAGAACTCTCTGAATGAATGACACGGCCGGGTGGACAGCGCCCTGCACGGCCGTGTTATTTTTTTTTTTTATATTTTGACAGCGAGTTAAGGGAGAGAATCCCTAGCTAGCTGTCACTAGAGGCAGTGGGTCAGGGAACAGCTGCAACAGTGGGAACATGTTACATGTTCCACTCTAAAAATGGATGGAACATGTAATGTTCCAAAAGGTGAACTTATCCTTCAAAGCCCAACGGTGTGGTATGTTAGAGTGTGAAAGGGTTATAGTCTGTTTTCATGGCTGTGTATTAGGAAAAATTGACATAAGGAAATTTATAAGGATTTCATCTAAAGCAATTTATATTTTTCCTACTTCCCTTCTGCGGGAAGTATGGTGGCTTTCAAAAGACTCTTAGACTTACATCTCAAGGATCAGAACATTCAGGGCTATGTGAGATGATTACGGCCACACACACCTACACAGGTTGAACTGGATGGACGATTGTCTTTATTCAACCTCACCTACTATCTAACTATGTAACTTCTTTCAAAGTTGCATAGCAACAAGTGGCCCTCTTGTAAGTTCCTGGTTCCTGGACCTCTGTTCCTGGTCTAGTGAAAACATAAAATGGTTTTCTATCCCAGTGACCATGGCAACCAGGCCAAATGAGAAGGATTAATCTCCCAATAGAGACAAAGACACCAATAAAAGCCCAACAAATGTTCTAACCCTTATCATTCTATCGATATCAAAAAATGGCTTTGGATACAGAACAAATATATCACAAATAGAGATGACCGAATTGATCTCCTAAGGTTTGACCTGGCTTTCACCAGTCAATTTGAGGTGGAGATTTGCAAATTTTAGTGATGGGCGTAGTGCTTTACTGCAATACTTCCATGCCATATTATATAAGGTGGTACTTAGAGGGTGTTCACATGTTGACATGCAGATATCCAAGCCTCTCCTGAGAGCATAGAAGTACATGTTACCTAATACCCATTTGCAAGCTGAACTAGAGAGATCTCTGTGAGTCACTTTATAAGTCTTTGATTGCCATACTCATCACTATCATCAGAACTCAGCCAAACAGCAGTGCCTCTTGTGTTCTTTATTTTAAGCCCTCTTTTGCTGTAAAGTCACTAACAAATATTTTATGTTGATAATTAACTGGTAGTACTGGTGATCACGAATACAGTATATCACTTTTCCTGACTTCTTTGTGGTTTATGATTATAAGGTCATTAATACAGCTCAGCTTAAACATAATCAGATTTAGAGTCTCTTCGTTTTGAGTGGCCAGAGTATCAATGGTAGGAAAAATAGAAGTATCTGGGACATAGGTAAAAGATAAGGGCTAACCTGCTGCTTTCATAAATAAATGGTACAACAGTCCTCTTAGATTGCTAGTATAATGCAAGGGGATATGAGTGTGTTTGAGTAACTGTCATCTGATCTTCTGTCTGAACTAGACCCAGACAAATTAGTATTATGTATTTTCTTAAATAATGCCTTTGCCAAACTGGATCTGTGCATGCTCTCTGCTTAAATTCATGTAGCCCAAGGGTGCAAGAAGCTGCTGGTACTCAAGCAGCAGTCATGAGGTTCTTGAGTTACAGCCAGGTCACATTGTGGCAACCTTGTCTGCACTCAGTATTTGAGGTATCCAAATAGGCATAGACATAAAATGGCAATCAGACATCTGAATACTAGTGGTTTTATCAGATGCTCATGTTGTAAAGCACTCCACAAACTGTTGGTGCTATATAAATCCTAAATAAGAATAAAAATATAATAGTATTAATAATGATATGTGCAAAAGACATGCAGCTTTATATTTCTCAAGCATATGCGTTTGCACTAAGGAGATCTCTTAAGCCTGGGCTATCTTTTAGAATTTGGGACACAATCAATTACATACAATTGAAGCACTGTGCATTCATGTGATATTAATAGCTACTACATGCTACTTGTGTAGTTTATACAAGAGGAAGCCATTTGTTCCATCTCTTTAGTGATTGATCACTAGCAAATAATTGCTAGTGATTTTAAAGGTGTGATTGACCTATAAATTGCTCATGCGTTCCTGTACTTAGTTGAACTAATGACTTTAGAAAAAAGGAAAAAAACAATAGTAGCTCACAAAGAGAACAGACATATTGCTCTATGTTTTCTTTATACTACTGCATCTCTTTATATCAATTTCATCATTTATTATGCATACGCTTAATTCAAAATGCATTTGTCTGTATTGTATAATCTTATTGTAATGTCTCCTTCCTTGAACAGGATGTTATCGCATTGGTACACAGTATTGGTTCTTCTACCAGTCTGCTTGAAATCCCAGAAACTGCCCACTAGAGATGAAGAACTGTTCCAAATGCAGATTAAAGAGAAATCAGTTTTCCACGATTCATCCATAGTACCTGATGGAGCAGAGATCGGTGGCTACCTGTTCAGAGACAATCCTAAAAGGTACTTTACATGTAATTGTGTGCAAATAAAATCTTCATTTATATGTGTTGTTTTCTATTACACAGTAGCATAATGCAAGGTTCCAGTCTTTTTCTAAGGGCTTGGACACAATCATTCAATTTTGATTAGCATTCCTGACCATTGGTAAACACCCAAAATCATGGGTGTAACTGTGTCCACTGAGCAATTGACTCAGTACACACTGAATTATTCATCTAACTTTGCATCACTTCCCATCAAATATTGTATTTAACAATCATGCTGCACCACCCTATTGACTTTAACGCACAATGATTGCTCCATTAGGAAGATATTCTGAAGATAGGACAGACACTGGATGCTCTGCCTTTGCTCCCAAGGAGACTTAAGGGCCATACACACTATAAGATTTTCTGAAGACTTTTTCCTTCAGATTTACCTTTTCTATGTAGTGCAAGGGCCTGCCAGATTGTATACAAATTGAAAGTGTTTAGGTTTGACCTCATATTATATGGTTTTGGTAAATCTAAAGGAAAAAGTCTTCAGAAAATCTTATAGTGTGTATGGCCCATTAGTCTAATCAATGTAATGGATTTAACTCCTCTCCCTTGTTCATGTCAGTGTGGTTAATAGTTTTTTTGTATGGGACTGGCCAATGTGTTCTTCATGATGCTGTGGTCATGGCCCCCTAATAAACTTAAGCTGGATACACACTATACAACTTTTGTTGTTAGATTTCCTTTAGATTTACCTTCAACTATGTAGTGCAAGAACCTGCCTGATTGCATACAAATTGAAAGTATTTAGGTTTGACCTCATATTATATGGTTTTGGTAAATCTAAAGCCTAGTGCACACGCAACGAATTTCCGCCGACCGGTCGTCCGTCTTTTGTCCAGAGTGGTGTCTGTTGGTTGGAATGTGCTCTAGACTGCACACGAATTTTCCCGCACGACAGAATTCTACTTAAGTGACGTCATGTGTTGGATTGCTTTGTATGTGTTCTTTCATCTCTGAGCATGCCCAGTCTTGCTCATAAGATTTTTCCCTGTCGAAATCTGTACTGACTGCATGAAAATCGGACGTGTTTTGACGGTGGACAAAAATTTTATAGCCTGCACACCAGGCGGTTGTTGAGAGCACCATACTAACAAGCCAAAAATCGGCAGATCGGTCATCGGACGAAAATTCCTGGCCAAATTTCGACTCATGTGTACGGGCCTTAAAGGAAAAAATCTAAAGACAATTGTATAGTGTGTATCCAGCTTTAGACTACAGTTTTAGGAATGTGTATTTTAGTTTAACCCAAGGAACTTTATTTTGTGAGTTATGTTTTGTAAATATAGTGATTAACACATCAAATGTTAATGTTTCCATTCCAGGTACTTCTTTGTAGTGGAGGAAGATAATACACCTCTGTCTGTTATTGTTACACCCTGTGATGCTCCTCTGGAATGGAAACTGACTTTACAGGAACTTCCTGAGGAAGCCAGTGGGGAAGGATCAGGTAATAATGTACACCTATATATTGAACCATATTCTTTACTGTATTTTTTACAATGTATTAAAATGACAGAAGCCTAGCACTTTTGGAAGTTATGTCTATTGTTAAGGACCACTGCCCTCCAGTAAGGTTAATCTAAGGTACCAATTGTACTTAAATATTTGATATACATTAGGGATGTTGATTGGAGATTTTTTAAATAGGTTTAAAAATACTCATTAAATCATTATTAATTTTCTTTATTGCCTAAGTTTTGTCTGACAGGGAGAAGTAACTAACATGTGGTTTCTTTATCATGTCCTGACATTTAATGAGGGTCAGGATGGTGGTGCCTCTTGAAGAGAGGTGCATTAATTCCAATGCTTTCTGGATATTTTAAAGATTATTTTACATCTGCATCAGAAAAATTCTCTATGCTTCAAAGTGCTTCTAATTTGATACTGTTCTTCCACAACAGTAGCCTCTTACTCCTGAAGAAGTTAAATCATTTCTTGAAGACAAATATTCTGATGCTTCCAAACAATTCGCTAAGATCCATTACACAACAAAGGGGTGCCTAATTATGCTATAGATTCACTCAATACTCCCGGTAACTATATAGCATAAGTATTTAGACAATAGGACATCGGGGCATTTATGTATGTCCTAAAATTAAAAACATAATGTCTGCCAATTCCTTAACTCTTATTTAAATTGCAGTTGCACTTTCTTGTGTAAACTTAAATTTGCCCCTTCTTGCTCTGGGGTAAAAAAGTTAAAAAAAATACTTTTTTACTGTAGGTGACTATAAACCAGAAATAAGATGTCCAGCACTCACACAATGTCCTTGATTTTGCCATAAGTGCCTAACATTGTAGGTATCCCTCTGGAGTGGAGAGCATTGAAAACCATTGGCTTGATTTACTAAAAGGGAAAAGATAGTGCATTCTGCAAGTGCAGTTGCTCCAAAGCTTAGTAAATTAGCAGAAACTCTGCTGACTTCCATCATCCAATCATGTGCAACCAAAAATGCTGTTTTTTTTTTTTTTGTTTTTTTTTTCCTTGCTCTTTATTGGGTACTCTTTGCAAAGTGAAGCCTTACCTCATTTATTAAAGTGTTACTAAACCCAGATCCTGCATTCACTATATCTGCTCTCCCACAGTACATAGAACATGGAAATGCACTTATTTTAGTAAATATAAACTGCTACTGTTGTGGGTTTAGTAACACTTTAAGCTTGCAGAGGGCAACTGCACTTTGTAAAGTGCACAGTCAATTTGCCTTTAGTAAATGAACCCCCATTGTGCTCTACTCAGTTTTAGAGAATTAGATGTTAAAAAAGGGAAAGAAAGTTAGAATAAATTTTCAGGACAGAAACACGGTAGCTTGCATAGCTGTCATATCATTCTTAATCTGGTTAAAGCTTTCAAAACTTTATAATATGAGGGATTTCCTAAGCAAACTTTTTAAAGATGGAACAGGGCTCACACCTTCAGTGACTTCTTTGTCTGTGCTGGTAATCAGAGCATTGATTACCAGTGCAGACCCTTGGGGGATGCCACTAGAGCCACCAGGGATTGCCCACCCATGGCCACCAGGGATGCCAAACAGTGCTCAGGCAGCCTGTCAGTGCCCATTAGTGCTGCCCATCATTGCCATCTATCAGTGCCACCCAGCAGTGCCTATCATTGCCCATCAGTGCCGCCTATCAGTGCCCATCAGTGTCGCCTATTAGTGCCCATCAGTGCCCATTAGTGCCGCCTATCAGTGCCCATCAGTGCCCATCAATGCTGCATATCAGTTCTACCTATCAGTGCCACATATCAGTGCCCATCAGTGCTGCATATCAGTGCCCATCAGTGCTGCATATTAGTGCCTCATCATCAGTGCCTCCTCATCAGTGCCTGTCAGTGCGGCCTCATCAGTGCTCATCAGTGCAGGACAAACGTATCCTGTGCAGGACGTATTTATTTACAAAAATGTATAACATAAACAAAAAAACTTTTTTTTTTTTTTAACTTTTCGGTCTTTTTTTATTTGTTTAGCAAAAAAGTAAAATCCTTGCGGTGATCAAATGGCACCAAAAGAAAGCTCTATTTGTGGGGAAAAAATGACATACATTTGTTTTAGGTACAGTGTTGCATGACCGCGCAATTGTCATTCAAAATGCAACAGCGCTAAAAGCTGAAAATTGGCCTGGGCAGGAAGGGGGTGAAAGTGCTCTGTATTAAAGTGGTTAAAGGAGTGGAAAGCACACATCCTGCTACCTCTGCCTGCCTGCACTGTCTGGCATATAGAAGTTAGTAATACTCTGTAGAATTGTGAAAATGTTTAAAGCTTAAGTGTATAATTTAATGGTGTACTCTGTTTAGGCTGGCACCAATATTTCAGACGTGTTGCTAGCCATCAGGCCAAAGTGTATTGGTATCACATACAGCATAGAAGTGCAAACACTGCATTGTATGGTGGACAGGAATACATTTGCCCTCCAAGATAATGCCAGATTCCTTAACTCCTAAATAAAAACCTGCTAGATGTTTCTATGACACCCCAGTGGGACCAGTCAAGTCACCCCATAGCCATAGGGGTGATATTTACAACAACACAACACACAGCTGATTTCACTAACTGCAACAAAAAGAAAACACATTCCCTTCTCTCAGTGCTGACCCTCATCTGTTAAAACATGGATTGGCCTGGAGCACTTTTGTCCTCTAGTCCCCTGGATAGCATCCTGTGTACACAAGACTTCTTTTTCTTTTTCAGTAAATAAATGTCTATTTGCACACACTTAACCAGAAGTTAAAAGTCAGTTAAAAGCATCTCCAAAGTGAATAGTGTATAATAAGGCAAACCACAAGTACCTTTGTTGAAAATATATAAGCATATTTGCTTGTAGCATATCAAATGTATATTTGAATGAGAATTTATCATCCATATTATACCATGTTTTTTTATAAACTGTAATGTGGAAATTTATATCAAGCAAACCCAAATGATGCACTTTATTTGGTCAAACCTACAATACCATGCTACCTGGTTTCAAATAACTTAGAATAAAATCATAAAAGACTCTCACGCTATCACTATGATGAAATAGTGGATATACAACAGGAGACAAAACCTAATATAGAAAACCCTAGGCTAATAAATTGAATCAAAATAAATGTATGTGAGGTGCTACGCTGTAAAAGTAATAGTGTGCATAAAGTAATAAATATATTAATACATGTGAAAAAGCTAGATAATACAAGATCAATGTATATCAAATCAATAAATTATGTATCTAAAACTTGTAATAGTGTAATGGTTACAAAGACCCAAATACCGTAAATGTAACTAAAAAAAAAATGAACTCAAAATACATATATAATGGATATAAATCTATAGGACGTGTGTATACTAAACATATATAACACAGAATGGTCTATAATATAACAACGTGTCCTTCACCATGTGACAAACACTAATAAGTAACTCCAAACAAATATATATGAGAATCTTCAGTGCAGTCATAAGGTGACTCAAAACAAATATATGTGTGAATCTTCAGTGGAGTGACACCTCAGTGTTTACTGCTGTAAGGTAGCAGCATTAAATGATACTCTTTCTGTGCTGCTTCTTTACTACCAACAAAGTTAAAGTTGTATTCTCTAAGATCCTCTTCATTTAGTCTCTAGCCCGCTCCATAGTATATGCAGACAAGAAATGAAGCTCCATAGCGCATTATCATTTACCAATTTTATTAGTAAAAATAGCAACAGGGTACTTACTTTTTTTAAAAAAAAAAACATACACTACATCCATGAGCGCCGAGCTCATCCACACATCTCTTCTGGTAAGCCGATGCCCTACGCGTTACGTCACATCACGCGACTTCATCAGGGGTTATTCCCTGATGTTTGATTTTTAAAAAAAGTAAGTACCCCGTTGCTATTTTTACTAATAAGATTGGTAAACAATAATACGATAAAGAGCTTCATTTCTTGTCTGCATATACTATGGAGCATACTAGAGACTAAATTAAGAGGATCATAGAGAACAAAACTTTAACTCTAGAAGTGTTGGGAGTGAAGGGGCAGCACAGAAATAGTATCATTAAGGTGAGTGCCTTGTAAACACTGAGGTGTCACTCCACTGAAGATTCACACATATATTTGTTTGGAGTCATCCTATGACTGCTCTGAAAATTCACACATATATTTATTTGGAGTCACCTTATGACTGCACTGAAAATTCACACATATATTTGTTTGGAGTTACTTATTAGTGTTTATCACATGATGAAGCACACGTTGTTGTTATAGTATAGACCATTCTGTGTTATATATGTTTAGTATACACACGTCCTATAGATTTATATCCCTTATATATGTATTTTTTGTTAATTTTTTCTTTGAGTTGCATTTATGGTATTTGGGTCTTTTTAACCATTAAACTATTACAAGTTTTAGATACATAATTTATTGATTTGATATACATTGATCTTGTATTATCTAGCTTTTTCACATGTACTAATATATTTATTACTTTATGCGCGCTATTATTTTACAGCGCAACACCTCACAAACGTTTATTTTGAAGTAACTTAGAATGTTGTAAATGTTTAAAACACAGATTGTACTAGACTGTTTCCTGCTGTTCTTGATAGTAGAAAAAAGGAAAAACAAATATGCATTTATTGTGTCATGAAGTCTTTAGTGACAAGTGAGCAATTTGACATAACCCTGCATTTTACAACTGTAAAATTACTTACTTTAAAAACAATCGTTTAGAACAGAAATATGATAAGTAGTAAAAAAAAATATAAAGCTGATTATGCCAAATACAATGTGATTTGAACAATCTTTTAGGCTCTGTCACCCACTTTGTAGTGCAGGAGCCTGCCTAACTAGATGACATTTAATGTAGTCATTAATACTCTTTTGGGAAATAATTATGAATGCCCCTGTAGTGTTTACACTAGAGTGTGTTTTGTTCTGTTAAGCCAGTTGCATTCTATTCAAATATTAAACTATAAAAGGCGGCTTCATACTGATCCGCTGCACCTTGGCCGCAGCTCAGTGTGCCTTCGGTTTTCATGCAGGTTAGCTGCGCTTTCCCATAGACTTCTATTATGTCCCAAGGTTTTGATGCGTTTTTTGAAAGAACAACAAAAATCCTGCATTCAGGACTTTTGGTGCACTTTCAGAAAATGCACCAAACCTGCAAGACATATAATAGAAGTCTATTTAAAACCTCAGCTAACCTTCACAAAAACTGGGGGTACACTGTTCTGCAGTAAGAGGGCAGCGGATCAGTATGAAGCTGCCCAAAGATACATACAGAGAGCCCAGTATAGCTTTAGAGTGCTTGAAAGGTTTGTTTTTTATTTTATAATACTATACTTATTTTATGCTATACTAACGTGCTCTGTGCAATGGTTTTGCTCAGAGCATCTCCAATCCTCGATAAACATACATGTTTGCCAGCACACAATGGATCTTGCAAAGCAGTCCAAAAAAAACTTTTTTTTTGCAAAGGATCACATCAAATTAGGATAAGTGCAATGTTTCGGAGCCACGCAGGACCCCTTCGTCCAGCACCCACAACAGCTGTGCCTGTACCCAGGAAGGTGTGCAATAGGAATATGATCTATTCCATCTCCAATCCTTCTCATCTTGGGTTTCCTGCCAGCAGTCCTGGCTCCACCTCCTCGCTGAGTGCTCCCATAGTAAGCAGCTTACTATGGGGGCACTTGTGCGAGCTCCCTACCGAGCCCTGCTTTGTGTGTCCATATTACACAAAGAGAAGGGCTCGGCCCTGCCATCCACTGGTTTCCACTGCTGTATCTGAGCCAATGAGGAGCGAGAGAGCTAAGTCTGTATTCCTGTTAACCAATAACTCCTGTATAGTTTTGTAAATTGCAGACTGACTGCTACAGAAAAAGTTATATTATATCAAAACAACAGCAACTGTGTTTTTTTTTTCAGTATTTTCAATATAACAATTTGCAGAATTTTAGATTTAACATATATAGGAACATGTTTTGTTTGCCAAGTTAATGTGGAGACAGCTGTACAGTGCTTACTATAACAGGAGTGTCTGAAATTTAGAATAAATAGTGCTTCTCCATTATTACTTTTGACATTGCCTCACTTTTAGTGACACCCATATATCTCTATTAGTACATTTTGTACTGTATATTTAGTTTTTCGTAACATGCGTTCTTGTTATTGTTTCCACTGCTGATTCCCACTTCCAAGCAGATGTTGAGCTCAAATGGTCTGATAATTAAGCAAGGTCAGGTACTCAAAGTGCAGACTTGCATTTCTGCTGTAATAACACACACGCTGATCTATTTTTTTTAATGCCGTATTTTGCAGGTGAGCCTGAACCTTTGGAGCAGCAAAAACAACAGATTATGAATGAAGAGGGCACCGAGCTGTTCTCATATAAAGGAAATGATGTGGAATACTTTGTGTCTACAAGCTCTCCTTCTGGTTTGTACCAGCTGGAATTAATTTCAACAGAAAAGGACACCCATTTTAAAGTTTATGCCACTACAACTCCCGAGTCTGACCAGCCTTACCCAGAGTTACCATATGACCCAAGAGTTGATGTGACATCCCTTGGACGCACTACAGTAACATTAGCATGGAAACCAACTCCTACATCCTCTGTTTTAAAACAACCAATCCAATACTGTGTTGTTATCAACAAGGAACACAATTTTAAAAGCATGTGCGCAGTCGAAGCCAAGATCAATGCAGATGATGCTTTTATGGTAGCTCCTAAGCCTGGTTTAGACTTCAGCCCCTTTGACTTTGCCCACTTTGGGTTTTCATCAGAAAATGATGCTGGTAAAGATCGCAATTTCATGTCAAAAACCTTGTCCACAAAGATAGTACGTCAACTAACTGCCAAACCAAAGCCTGATCTTCAGAAGGTATGCATTGGGAACAAAAACATATTTACAGTTTCTGATCTGAAGCCTGACACCCAGTACTACTTTGATGTGTTTGCAATAAACTCAGCCACAAATATGAGCACTGCGTATGTTGGAACATTTGCTCGAACCAAAGAAGAAGCAAAGCAGAAAACAGTAGAGTTGAAGGATGGAAAAGTTACTGATGTGTTCATAAAGAGGAAGGGCACTAAGTTTTTAAGATTTGCCCCAGTCTCTTCCCATCAAAAAGTCACTTTTTCAGTTCACTCTTGCCTGGACACTATTCAGATCCAAGTCAGAAGAGATGGCAAGCTTATTCTGTCACAAAGTGTAGAAGGTGTGCGCCAGTTTCAACTGAGAGGAAAACCAAAGGCTAAGTACCTGATCAGGCTAAAGGGAAGCAAAAAGGGTGCCTCTATGCTCAAAATCCTGGCAACATCGAAATTTAACAAACAGCCTTTCCCTTCACTTCCAGAAGACACAAGAATCAAAGCCTTTGACAAACTGCGCACATGCACTTCTGTTACAATAGCATGGCTGGGAACGCAGGAGAGAAATAAATATTGCGTTTACAAAAAAGAAGTGGATGATGACTACAACGAAGACCAGAAGAAACGAGAACAAAACCAATGTTTGGGGCCTGACACCAGAAAGAAATCAGAGAAAGTTCTCTGCAAATATTTCCACAGTCAAAACCTGCATAAAGCAGTCACCACAGAGACAATCAAAGGACTTGAAGCAGGGAAGTCTTACGTCTTGGATGTCTATGTCATGGGTCATGGAGGCCATTCAGTCAAGTATCAAAGCAAACTCGTAAAAACAAGAAAGTTCTGTTAGAGTTCCTGTGAACTTGTATGAAAAACATATCCTACAAGAAGCATACTTACTAACTACTTGTGCAGTCAAGCGGTTGTGACTTGTACACAGTACCTGTAGCAGTGTAGAAAGGTATCAACTTGTATACTTCTGTTTACATATCAAAGTGGTTGCTTCTAAATGGTAATCCTGCTGCTTCTCCAGAACTGAAAGACGTATATACTTATTCAAGGTCTGAACGCTGATATCAGACACACACGGTAGATGAAGTAACAGTTGTAATGGATACAAAAGTACGAAGGACAACTTTGGTAGTGTCACAGTGCATGAACTGCCTCTAAATTATTTTACTAGATACATGGCCAAGGCAAGTCACCTGGTTCTATTCATGCTCGCACAATACAATCCAGAAATGATAGAATATGTGTAAATTATTTTATAAAGTCTTGTCTGAAATGTTTATGTTGTATGTAAACTACAAAATCATTCCTTAATGCAGATCAGATACTAAGTATTAACTGGACCTATCTTTATTCTTCTTAATTCTTTGCCTATTGTAAATTCCTACTAGACTGGTTTATTTTTTAAATATGTATTGTATGTAAAAAGTTGTCAAGCATATATTCCTGTACATAAAAAAAAAAATGAAAGTATAAAATTATATATTTCTTTTGCTTACTCGTCTAAAATACTATATCAGAAAGAGTGACTGTTGTCTGTAAACAAGTTGTTAACTTGTTTTTAGTGTTTTATGTGCGCAAAATATATAAAGATATATAAGATATATTATAGTTATATAAAGATATATATATAAATGCAGTATAAATTTAAAGGAGATTTGTGTAGCAAGAAAGAGTAGTAAAGTAAGGAACAAACAAAGCATATAAGCCAGCAGACACTCTTTTTGTGAATGAGTTTAAAAAGGGCCACCCAGTATTGTGAATCAGCAGCATTAAAGGAAAGATGAAACAGACAATAACTGACAGTACTTTGTAGTTTAATCCACAAGCAAAACGAAAAGTTGCAGCTTTTTCAAGGTGGTGTTAGGATGACAAGATGTTATTAATGGAAGGCATTGTAATACTTTGTAAAGGCAGCATTGAGACAGATTTTTAACATTTTATCACTCAACAAAAATCATTTCGTCAGATGTTGTATAAATACAAGGCAAGATGCAGAATGTTGTGGATACCACAAAATCACAGCACAAAATATAATGCAGATGAATGATACCTACGGGCTAAACTACTCAGGGGATTTTAATGTCACGCTACTCAACAATTTAACTTCTTGTTGGCCATTATGTCATTTGCAACTCATTGGGATTGATTTACTAAATTAATAGAACAAGTTATGTTAGGGTTGTTCACTGAGCTTAGTAAATAAAAGGAAGCTATGTTTACTTTAAAAATGTTCAAATTAAAAAAAAAAAACAGTATTTTTTCTCCATAATAATTTTTCATATTTTTTATTCAGCAAGCTGATCTATTTATAAAGTCTTGATGAAACCTTTTGATATTTTACTTCTCTTTGGGTTGCTGAAATAAAATTCATATAGGTGGCAAATTTGAGAAAAAATAGAGTATGACTATTGAAATTTTTTTTCAACCTTTAAAAAAGCCACTTCCCTGTTTTTCTGGGTTCACCCATCTCTAGATGGCTGCTTTCTAAATACGTGGGAAAATGCTGGGCAAATTCACTAACAATATTAGCAAGGCAAGTTAAGGCACTGCAAACCCGATTCACTTCACACTGTACTATACGAATAGACCCAATGCCCTGTACATGTGGTGATCTCACAGCAGGGTGTAACTAAAATATCTCATGTAGTTCAGCCCTGAAGACAATTAAATACATGGTTCTCTTATATTTGTAAAACGTTAGAGAATATTACTGTGAAAATCCCACCCAAACAAGAGATGAGCATTAGGGACATCTTTATACATACATAATAGGCTTTAAAATGTGGTTTAATTAAAGCGGTAGTAAACCGCACCTTTAAAAAAAAAAAAAAAAAAAAAACCTGCAAGACAATGGCACAATGTGCTAGTATTGATCGCATACTAACACATTGTGAAATACTTATCTTAGAACGAAGGCCTCCAGCGGCAGTCTGTCACCACTGACAGGGCTTCCATATTCATCCGGTCTTCCTTCCGGGTTCGAGGGCTCTGGCCCTCTGATTGGCCGAGCCAGGATGACGTCACTCCAGTGCATGCATGTAGGAGTCGTAGCTGTGGCACATCTCTCCCAGTAAGGAGTAAGTATCTCCAATGGTTTAGAGAGGCTGGATTCATCCTTCCTTTTATGGATAGTGTAGGACCCTGAAGGGATGTATGGGCATGCTGTCCCTTCAGAGCGCATGTGCTGGTGACGTCACTGGCCTACACAGTGGGAACATCTCCTAAACTGTGCAGGTTTAGGAGAAATTTACCTTCAAATAAGCTTTTTTATAGGCGTAGCTGTAGATACAAGTTAAAAATAACACTTTACTACCACTTTAAGAGTGTGTAAAGGGCAATAATATGCAATAGCATACAACCAGTTTTAACTAGAGTTTTTGCTTTCTTCCATCTAATAGCCAATTATTGCTCTAGTTTCAACACAACTCTAGCTCTTATTTTTTTTTTTTTTTTTGCTATATACAAGACCCTTAAAAGTATATCCGAGACTGAAAAGATACAGAATGCTGTCAACCTGGCCAGCATGATGACATGGACATGGAGAGATGTTCCTTGCCTTAGAAGCTTGTGGATGTAAGGTCTTAAATCATGTGCTTGTCAGTCTTGCCATCAGATGTGTATTTTTGATTCATGAAGTGATCTTTTTGAGTATTTTTTGTACAGTTGTCATTTTGTTTTAAATAATTTCATATTTTCATTGTTGTCTCTTTCTTTTTGTATTTTCTATTTGTGTACAAATGTGTGATTATCAGGCTGTTTGGCCATTTATATTTTGAATATGTAAAATAAATAATAACATTATTTATGCTGTGTTTATATTTTTTCATTGAATATTTAGGAGGAGCATTTATTTGGTATTGAAATCAGTAAAAGTCAGCAGCTACAAGTACAAGCCCATAGAGACCAGTGTTGCCTCGAATGACACTCTAGAGTATTTTCCTTTGCTCCTACCCTGGAAGCTCCAAAAATGCCATGTAGGAAGGGGAGAGTTAGAGGAGCTTGGCCAGCACAGACAGTAGGTAGACTCCCAGAAGGGGAGAGGTCTATGACATTAAAGAAAGGAGACGGCTGTACTAGGGAATTGACTACTATTGAAGTAAGTTCAGAGGCACATTGCAAGTGAATAAACTTGTCTTATTGAAGGAAAAAAACACTGCAAGTAAGCATTTAAAACCCTTAATTGTTTTGTGTTTTTAGTAAAACACTATGTAAGCTAATGCACACCCAAATCACAACATTGAAGGATGAGGTTTCCTCAGAAAAGATCCAGGAATAGGGGGCGTGGCCAGCGCTCAACCGTGATGGATGCCTAGTGCATGTTCATGGTGTGCCCCCCCCCCCAGCTCTTTGTTTGTTTGTTATGTATTTGGTCTGACCAGACTTCTGGGGTTGAGCACTCCAACCTCCCACACCTGTACTCTATCAGTGTCCACTAGTAGGCAGCTATAGGAGGAGTCCCTTATAGTGCAGTCCCTTATAGTGCAGGCTGGATTCATCCTTCCTTTTATGGATAGTGTAGGACCCACTGACAATTGGGTACTTTGACGTAGTGGTGGGCTTGAGCACGATGTGGCCATATGGTGGGACTAAATCCCCATTTATATTTGATTGCCTTTATATTTGATAGTCATTTCTTTTGCATGTGTGTGCTATTCTCTCTAAATATGCATGTTGCTTGGTTCATAGCTGCACCAACTTTAGAAATGCATGTTCGGGGTGTGCCCCCCCCCCCAGCTCTTTGTTTGTGATGCCTAGTGCAGAGCTCCATAGTATTATAGGGGAACCCAGGGACTCTACACACCACAACCCACAGATTTCTTTTGCCCAGATACTGGGACACACGCACTACACATAGAGCGTTTTCTAGGAAAAGGAAGGGAGGGTACCTCTCAAAGTCACTGCATTCTTCCCCCAACTGCCTCGAGGCAGCGGACAAGTTGGCGTTGGCGGCCCAGCCCTTGCTGCCTCAACACACATGAGAGACCACTATTCAGACCTACCAGATGATCAATCAACAGCCGGAGGGATTCCAGAAGGCTCTCCCCTTCCAAGACCTCACCAGCCAGTCCTACATGTTGCAGCCCAGCTAAGTCTCGTATGAGGCTGGACAATAATGCACAAGAACCGGAGCACCTCCACAATGTAGCTTGCCTGAATAATCTCCTATAGCCTAATTTGCCACCAGCAACCAGCCAGGGATGGATACTCTATTGAAAGAAATGCTGTTCTCCCTGCACACATCTTTGCAGGCAGACATTGTCACTCTAACCAAACACTTCTCCAGGGAAGTCCACTCACTAGGAGAAAGGGTGCAAAATATTGAGGAATCCATGACAGAAATGACAACCACTATCAATGATTTAGTAGAGGCACATGATGAAAACACAGAGGAGCGGGCATGGCATCAATTGCGTGCCAAAACCCCCCTTTCTCTCGCAAAGCGATTCCGCGCGATGTATTGTTGAGAGTAGACTTCTATCATATCAAGGAAGAAATACTAGCCAAATCTAGATCCCTGGGTCAACTACCAAACCTGTTCTCCTCTAGCCAAATATTTGCAGCCCTGTCCAGATACACCCTAGATCTTAGGAGACAACTTTCCACAATCACTAAAGCTCTCCAAAACCACAAACTGCCATATAAATAGAAACACCCCTCCAAGCTATCAGTGGAAAGGAATAGATCCTCTTACACTATCACATCAGTGGAGAAAGGGGTAGCCCTGCTACATTCTTGGGGTACCATCCCCCGAACCACTGCCTCCTTCAGGAGCAAGAAGATCTCCTGGTAAAATAATTCCTAAATGGCACACAATCCCAGATTCCAATCAACATGGCTCCCAGTCGCAAATCAGAAGAACCACAATCTGCTCTTACCTCGCCATTTCCCCTGGCAGGCTCCAACGCCACTCTGCTTGGCCTTGAGACTTTACCCTCCTCAATTTAGGTTGAAGTATGATTCTGCCAATTACCTCTACATTTTTTGTTGGTTTTGTCTCTGTTCCAGTTATGTTTTGTTCCATATAATCTATTCCTACTCAGAAATATCCTAACCTCCTGCTCAAGCTAGTCTACTATCGAATGAAAAGTGACAGACGACAGGAACCCTACAAGGATGAAAAATTTGCCACACATCATCTGATATCGTTTTCTGCTCCGAGTACAACCCCAACCCTTATCCCAATACTACACAAATTAACATTAAGATCTTAACTCTTAAGGCAAATGACCTGCACCACCCGACCAAATGAGCCTTGCTGTGGCAAACTGCCAATTTTAATTCCTGACAAATTTTATGCGTTCAAGAGACACATTTTCAACAAAATGCAGATCCTGAATGCTCACACAAGGACTTTCCCTCCATCTTTACTGCCTCAGGTCCAAAAAAAAAAAGAGAGGAGTGCTTATTGCGATACACCGATCTGTAGGCTTCCAACTCCATGAGATCATTCTAGACTACAACAGCCGATACCCCATATTGGTATGCTCCATAGCCAAATCAACTGTTACCCTAGCAACAGTGTAAGCTCCTAACAGTCGTCAAATCTAATTCCAAAATAAGGTCCTAAAAAAAAAGTACAAAAAAGATCCCTGATCCTATGTGTTGACTTTAACATAGCCCAGATAAGCTACTAGACACCTCGAAACCCAGCTCCAGACAACAAGCGACTATGAAGGAACTCATTCTCAGCAACAAACCATATGATGTGTGGAGGTGCCATTGTCCTTCAGGTCGAGAATACACTTACCATTCCTCTGTTCACAATACCTAAACTCGCATTGATTACTTTTTGACTGACAAATGGTTACTACAGAGGACTGTGGACATTGCACCCATAACATGCTCAGACCATGCACCCTCAAGTATTACTATGTTCATTAACGCACCCCCCTCATTTCAGAAAATATGGAGAGCTAATGCTAGCATCCTAAATACACCTACCTCTGCTTACTCCCTTCAAAAACAGTTAACATAATTTTTCCAACACAATGTGGGTTCATTGTAAGACTCTGCAATTCTTTGGAATGCACATAAAGCATTTCGCAGGAGTCTACTAATTCAATTAGGTACCCAGGCAAAAAAGAAGAGGACGCAGCAAATTGATAAACGTATTAGTGACATTAAAATCACAGAATCCCAAAATCAATCTGACCTCTCACAAACTATTAAAACAAAACTCTTAAGACAGGATCTTAGAGCCTTGCTGCTTGATTCATTTGAAAAAAACACAGAAAACTCAAAGCGCGTCACTATGCCACAAGCAATAATGCTGATAAGATAATGGCATCTCAATTACTTGACCAACGCATCAAAACCAAGATTTCCCACTTGTTCCACCCTACTTCCAAAGAAAATCTACTTGACCCACAGGCAATAGCGAATGCATTCAGCTGCTATTACAGCTCCCTTTACAATCTTAAAGAAAACCCCTGCAATGCCAATCCCACACCTGAAACCATAAACCGGTTCCTCAACAACATCCAACTTCCCACCTTGTCACCCAACCAGGTGAATGACTTAAATATCACCACAGCTGAAGAAGCCAAAGCGATCAATTCCCTACCCAATTGCAAATCCCCAGGCCCAGACGGCCTGATAAGTGAGTATTACAAGCTACTCAAAGATATACTCTCCCCCCACATATATCAGGTGTTCACCGATGCTGCCTTCTCTTCAGACTTCCCCACAGAAATGTTAAGAGCCCTGGTTATAACCTTGCCAAAAGCTGGAAAGGAACTCAATGCTCCCCCAAATTTTCGTCCCATCTACTTCCTTAAAATTGATATTAGGTTGCATGCAAAAAAATTTGCAATACGTCTCATGGAGTACATGCCCTCTCTTATCCACAAAGATCAAACGGGGTTTACTAGGCGACTTATTAATGTCATAAATTTTGCAGAATGTACTAGAATGTCTTCTCTGCTTCTATCCCTAGATGCAGAGAAGGCATTCAATAGGGTACATTGGTGTTACCTCAAGGCAGTCCTTGGCAAATTTGGCTTCACATGCATGATCTTCTCAGCCATTTCTGCACTATACTCCCAGCCATCTGCCCAGATATATGTAGATATGTAGATAATATTCTCTCCAAGCCCTTCCCCATAACAAGCGGTATGAGGCAAGGATGCCCTCTCTCCCCTCTAATCTTCAATTTGGTCATAGAACCACTAGCGGAAACAATCTGCTCTGACCCATTCATATCAGGTATCGCAGTCAGAAATTGTGATCATCGCATAAGTCTATTTGCAGATGACGTCATTCTCATGACTACCGACTCCATCAATACTTTACCGAGAATTAAAAAAATTCTGAAAGATTTCGAAACAATTTCCTACTACTGAGTCAATGACACCAAATCTAACATCCTTGACTTGGGAGTAGACGGGACTATTGGAAACTTACTATCCACAAATTTCCTATACTGCTGGCGAGACTCGGGGATAGCATACTTTGGTATAACCTTAACTAGGTCTGTCAAACAATTTTTCCACTCCAACTTCTCTCCTTTTAAAACTCAATTTGCGCAGGAACTCCAATTCCTTTCCAAATTTGAGTTTTCATGGATGGGTCATCTAGCAGCATTCAAAATGCTTACGCTACCCAAACATGTGTCTATTTAGAACCCTACCAATACATATCCCCAAACAATACCTTACCTCGCTACAATCTTTCCTGACCAACTATTTATGGCAAAGTAAAAAATTCCCGCTGTGCATACCATACATTACTTAAGCACAGATCAATAGGAGGTTCTCCTCTGACAGACCTAATATTATTATATACCTAACTATTACCATGCGACTATCCTCTCTCAGCTAAAGGACTGGTTCCATCCTTCCCCAAAAACTTTATGGGCAGAAATGAAACGAGATGTCATTCCCCACCATGACTTATGGATGTGGCTCTATAGTAGAAGTCCAAATCAGACCCTACCCATGTATATCTCCCCTACAATTAAACCTTCTGTTCTTGCCTGGAGGAGATTCATTTCCTCCAAATGGGAAAATATACCAGTTACTAGCCTAAACCCAACTATCTCTATTCTAAAATGTCTTATACCAGCCTATAAATTATCTACGTGGAACAAAAAACTCCCATCACAATTGAGATACGAGAAAGGATCCCTAAATCATTTAATCAGCTGGTAGCCGCATTAGCCCCTACCCTCTGACTTCTACCAATATCTCCAGACAGCCCATTGTATCCAACATAATCCCCAAATCCGCGCTTCAATCCCTACACGGATATGGGTGTACCTGAAACCAACCTCAAGCGTAGCCAAGGGAATATAAATTATATACTCCATGCTAGGGAAAAAAATGTATTCAGAAAATCCCTTCTGCTAATCAAATGGGAACATGAACTAAGATCTAGCTGTTCATCATCCCAATGGTCACAAGCGTTTAACCTTCCTAGCGGTATTCCCGAGTGTGACTCGGGGTAAGATTTTAGAGCCAAAAGCGGTAACCCCGAGTCACACTCGGGGTAGCGCTAGGAAGATCGCTGGATGCTGGAAGAGGTTTTACTTACCTTTTCTCCGGGATCCAGCGAAGTATCCCGGCGGTGTGTGGCGGCGGAGCTTCCTCCCGATCGTCTGCGAGCCCCGGCTTCCGTCTCCGGCGACGTGACATCCGCCGGGGGGTGGAACCGGCAGGAAATTCTAATGTAAAACACACCAAACACACTGATACCGTTCAAAATAAAAAAAAATCACATTACATTGCCCCCCAGTGCCCTTTCCTGCAGTTTTACTGTACTTTTTATGTAAATATATGTGTATATATATATATATATATATATATATATATATATATACAGTATATATATATATATATATATATATATATATATATACATACATATATACATATATAAATATACATAATATATGTATATATATATATAGATATAGATATAGATATAATATATATAATATATATATAATATATATATAATAAATGTATACAGTTGGTTTGGGCTGCTCATTCCCAAGAATTACATGCAAAATAATGGTACCGCTTTCAGCACCTAAAATCCAAAAGAATCATACCGCCAGGGAGGTTAAGTCAGTGTATGAGGCTACACTTAGTGCAAATCTTTGAGAAATGGCCCAAAAAATATCACAAAGGTGGTACCTCACTCTCTTAGTTTTGGCAAAATATAAAGGCAACTTCTCTCCCAAATGCTGGAGAGGGTGCGACTCTGAGAGAACATTAAAACATATACTCTGGGACTGCCCTTTCATGCACAAATTCTGGTCAGAAGTTTTCTCATTACTATCTACTATCTTAAGTCTTCATATACTATTAGCTTCAAACTTAGCTCTACACCATCTAAACATAGACTTTATTCCCGCTACTAATCGGAAAGGCGTTACCCATATCTTACTCGCAGTTAGACTCTCACTAACTAGATGCTGGAAATCTATCACTCCTCCCACACTGATAGAGGTTATTGAAACAACACAAATCATTTTGTTTCCCTGCTCATCTTTTCTGACAGTTTTTCACTAGTTTTGCATTTGAATAGAGTCAGTGTCACTACTGGTAGCATGAGGCGATACCTGGACACTTTAGAGGTTGCAAAGGCAGTCCAACTCCTCCAGGATGGCACATCAATATGTGCCATTGCCAGAAGGTTTGCTGTGTCTCCCAGCACAGTCTCAAGAGAATGGAGGAAATTCCATGAGACAGGTAGTTACTCTAGGCGAGCTAGACTGGGCCATAGAAGGTCCTTAACCCATCAGCAGGACTGGTATCTGCTCCTTTGTGCAAGAAGGAACAGGATGAGCCCTACCACAGCGTGTGAATGTCTCTGATCAAACAATCAGAAACAGACTTTATGAGGGTGACCTGAGGGCCAGACATCCTCCAATGAGCTTTGTGCTCACTGCCTGGCGCCATGGAGCTTGATTGGCATTTGCCATTGAACACCAGAATTGGCAGGTCTGCCACTGGTGCCCTATGCTTTTCACAGATAAGAGCAGGTTCACCATGAGCACATGTGACAGATGTTAAAGGGTCTGGAGAGGAAGTGGAGAATGTTATGCTGCCTGTAACATTGTTCACCATGACCAGTTTGGTGGTGGGTCAGGGATGGTCTGGGGAGGCATACCCATGGAGGGATGCACAGACCTCTACAGGCTAGACAATGGCACCCTGACTGCCATTTGGTATCAGGATGAAATCTTTGGACCCATTGCCAGATTCTACGCTGGTGTAGTGGGTCTTGGGTTCCTCCTGGTGCATGACAATGCCCGGCCTCATGTGGCAATGTGGTAGTCTTTGGGGGGGATCTGACTAAATCTTGAAGCCCCTTCAAAATAAGGTGGCACCCAAATAGCCATCTTCTCTCCTACATGAATAAAAATGGGGTATATAGAAGCCCTTGGTACTCATTAACAAGAAAGAAATACAAAATAAACACACAGAGACCATAATATAAGTTTTATATGCAGAAATACTGTAAAGGTGATGCTATCTTGACTCCCTCTCCCCTCCCCCCCTTCCTGGTCCCCACTGTACTTTCTGCCAGTTATCCTCAGCTGTCAGGGCTCCCACAACGGCTCCACTGGTTGGGGGATTTAAATTACCCACTGCTCTCTCTTTTCTCTTTCCTGTGCTGCCAGGACGGACCAGATTCTGACTGGTCAGCGCCGTCACATGGCAGTAATGATATTGAAATGGCTTACGGCAAATAAGTGAGCTTGCTGTATCTGACCGTTTAGTTTTCCTGGGTTCCTGTTGAACTAATGATCAACCAGAACCTAAAGTTCATCCCTAAATGTCAATTCATCAGTTTCAATTTTTGCTGCTCCTCACTTTGGGACTTCATGGTGCTACCCCTTGAAGTCTTCAGGACCCTGTGAGGACCCTTTTAGAACTCTTTAATGGCCCTGTGAGAACTTTGTAGTGAACCTTTTGTCAGCTAGTGAACAATATCCATATCATCTAAAAGCAATGTGAACACTGCAAGTTGCATCCTTCCACACTATGGACCATTCGAAAGAAAGAAGTAGACCTTGTCTTTCCAATTTTTCAGTAAAAATCTAGGATTTTGCTAGTTTTTAAAATAATTTTTTATTGCCTAGAGCAGGGGTGTCACACCCAATTTCATTGCAGGCCTTTATGACTAGAAGTCCAGAGAAAGCCCCTCACCATCAGAAGTCAAGAGTCCTCAACCCTCCCTTACATCCCAATGCACTCCTCTTACCTTGTGCTGCTGCTGGGAAGAAGCTGGGGTGGAGCTGGAGTAGAAATTTCAGGGTCTGGAGGAGGACCCAAGGAGGGCAGGAGTCCATTGCCTGCTTATTTCTGAGACCAGCGGAGGCGAAGACGAGGTGGTGCTCTGGCTCCACAGAGAGGAGCGCAGGAACTGGTGGAGGGGTCCTGTTCTCCTCTCTGCTGATGACTGCTGAGACCAGGGTGGGGGCGGGAGTTGGGGGCAGAGACAAGCCTTTCTGTGGCTCCAAGTAGGAGCGCAGGATCTGGTGGAGGAGTTCTGTCCTCCTCTCTGCTGTCAACTGCTGAGACAAGGTAGGAGCGGAGATGAGGGGGATTCAACATCTGCAGGAAAGGTGCAAGAGCCACATAAAATTACTAGTAGGGCTGGATTTGTGTTTGACATATGTGGCCTAGAGCATTTAAAAATATTTTTAATAATTATTACTGTTTATAACAGCCTAATTTGTTGGTTTTATTTTAAAGGATAATTAAGCAGAAGAATAAAAGTTCAGATATAATATGCCTTTAAAGCACGTGTAGAAAATATATTGACTTTACCAGAAATGCAGTGTCCTTGTCACAGGCAGATGTGTTTGAAGTCCAGCCTTCAAACAAGAAGAGTGTTATTCACAGGATAAGTGGGTGAAAATAAAGCAAAAACTACAACGTTTCAGTTTGGCTCTACCTTGTGATTTTACCTAAAGCTTAATGGTTACCGTGCTCAACCTACTCCCTCATTCTTCCTGACTGTAACCCATGTTTCTCCTGTTTGGTTGGATAGCCGTGAGGTCCCTCTCACCCCCCTGCCTCTTCTCACACGGTACTGTAAACTTGGGAACTGTTCCCTTTTAGTACAACAGTTGATTGGTTGTGCCTCCCTGCCTTGGCACAGCGTGCTCCCTTTCCGGGGTGCCTGTGGGTTGGCAGCGCCAGTCATCACTCTCTCATGAACACCCATCTTACCGCCCCTTGTCTACTGACCCTCACAATTTATCTGTAGTTACAGTTGTTTATTTTACTCTGTTACCAATCTTTGCACTTCTTCTCATTGTTCTGTATGTCAAACGTTGTTACTCATTTGCATTCTTCAATAAAATACTTGAAACAGAAAATAAAGCGAAAAAAGCTTGAATAAGATACATTTTCTTTTTTGGGTTTAGATACGCCCTATCACCTGTCCACTTTATAAATATAGAGTTTAATCTGCTCATATTTTGCCTCCCCTGGTTACTCCCCCTCACGACAACATGCTAATGAAATGTTTAACCCCAACGGCAGTAATTGCACATGGAGACAGATGAGAATGCAGCACAACGTATGGCCTACAAGCTTAAACAGTGCATTTTAGAGGAGCCTGACAGAAAGGCGTATAAAACAGTCTCTTTCTCTACTGTACAAGACACACTAGCTAGCTTACTGTACCCAACATCATCTGATGAAGGAGGGGGCTGTAGAGTGGTGTGGTGGTAATAGTGCCTAAAGCAGCAGAGGTTTCCATGATGGACCAGGCTTGATGCCCTGACTTTGTCCATCTTCCACAGGAATCTCCCCTTACGCTAGGCACACTGTCCCTCACAAGCAGAGTCCGGTCCCTAACCTAACCACTCGCACAATGCGTTCCAAACATGGTGTGCCAATGCTTTTTATAAGCACTGCCTACACTAAAGATGACCAACCAGCCATGATGCCACATATCAAGGCTTCAGAGTAACACATTTTCTCCTATCCTCCATTATACTCCTATAGCAGAGCTGCAAAACATTTCAACATCAGGCTAAATAATGCTGGACCCCTTTCATCCTAGAAATGAGATGGGCTCCATCTGACTTGCTGCAGCTTCTAAGGCACACTTGGAGAAGCTCACATTGTGCAGTGAAATCGAAGTAAGCAAATGTGTGCCAGAATAAGCAATCCAGTATAAAGTGACACTAAAGGGGAGAGTAAACATATTTTCCCTCAATTCATTCCTGGTGGCATAATTGGCACTGGGACAAATTGTTAAATAGTTAAACAATAAATTAACATTTATTTTTTTTTAGGTATAACTTATTTAGAAAGGGCTGCCAAATCACATGGTATGAGCTCTTCATAAGAAAGAATGGACACTGTTTAATGCATGCATGTTCTGAAAGTGCAGTTTAATTTTAACATTTTATTCACAGTTAAAAATTATAAACTAGTTTGGATTGATGCATAATAATCAATATCCCAGTAGTAACTTTGTATATTGCTAGCACATTTGAGAAATAATATATTTAGCAGTAATAATAATATAATACAAAAAATGTTTAAAATAGACATTGAAAGTTTTTTTCACATAATTTTGCAAGGTAGCCATTTATTGTGAATAACTTCTAAAACCAACATAAATCACCTCTTTTCTAGTAGCTACAATGCTGAAACAATATCCTTACATTGCTTCATTTACACTCTATAGAATATGTTAGAATGTACATCTGTTTGATACTTGCTTTGAACTTTGTGTGGGTGGGAAGAAAAAAAAAGCAGCAGGGTTTGGAAAAAGGGGAAAAGAGAGGTCAAATGTTATCATTATACTCAATAATGAAAGAGGGATAAAAAGACAGGTCATGCTACTTAATACCGGTCAAAGAAAAAAAAATAGAAAGAAAAAATTAAATCCATATAGGACTAATAGTTTAATAATTATGGATCAAACACCTTTTTGTACAACAAATTTCAAATGGTGTTCTAGGAATTGTATCTGAGCTATGACAATAGAAAGGAAGTACTGCAAGCCAACCATTTTGTTTAAATAACGATTACTAAGGAATGAAGAATAAATATTATCTGTGTCAGTAGATGAGTGGCAGAAAGACTTTGGATCCATTGTTGGTTAAAACTTTAACTATAGACAGTGTAATGAATAACAACAAAAAAGATTTGGAATTTTTATATGTGATTAAAAATATGTGTGCACATTTAAAGAGCTATTCAAAAAATGTTGCCCAAAAAATTATCCAAACAAAAATAAATAGCATTGTATTAAATAGAATTGTTTCTCTGATTTTCTGACCACCTTCCCCCCAAAGAATTTCTGTTACAAATGATTTCCAGGACATGTTTTGCATTCTGGATGTTTCCCAGTGAACCAGGACCTTGCATCAAGTTATACAATAAGAAAACAAAGACAGAAACTGCATAGAAGATTTTGACAGGTTGTCCTATAGCTTTGTAAGTGATATCTTGCTGCATGGCAGGTGAGTAAAAGACTTTGGAGGGAGAGCAACCTATTATCCATGTGTAATTGCACTAATGGTTCAGTTTTACGTTAAAGCCCAACACCAGGGAAAAAAGAAATTCAAATAGCACATTGTGCATCAGTTACCTTACTATTCAGTTTTGAATTTTTCCCTGATCATTATCTTCTAGGGCACTGGTCCCTTTACAGCTCCTATGAGTTTTCCAGCCTCTGGGACCTATGTGTAGCTGAAAGTCTAGCCTCCACCAATATCAAAGCTGGTTATTTGAATCTCCCACCCTAAGCTCTGGAAGCTTCTTTTAGAGGCAGGGGGAAGCAATCAAACATTCAACCTGTGAAATCCTTAACAGACCAGAACAAACAATCACTGCTCTCTTGATTACAGAAGGAGCCAACAACTTAATTTACCTAGCATCCTACGTTAGGAGGATGCTACATCTCTATAGGACTCCTTAACAACAGAAAGTCTGAGAATCACCACTTAAGTAAAACATTTTAGAGCACAGCTTCTTGCGATTTTCCTCATAAACAGTGTTTATTGTTGCCAGTAATACTCATAGCTTAATATTTTCTGCCTTGTTTAGTCCCTGCATCATGCTGCTCTACTCGCTGTCACTGCTTGCTCCTTCCCGCTGCCTCTCCGGCATGAATCCCTCTAGCTGCTTCCTGTGGTGGGATCCTTCCAGGCCAGCTTTCCTGAGCTTCCAGCCTGAGCCCCCCCCCCCCGGTAAGGGGTCCCTCAAGGGCCACCGACAGCCTCCCCCAGCACTGCTTCTCCATCCTACACTCAAACCCCCTGCTGGCATGGCCCATGTCTATTTATGGATTTTCCCAGTCCCTTGCCAAGCTCACTCCTGGGAATTGGCTTAGGACCCATTAATATTCATGGCAGAACCCTCCTAGCCTCCACCCACTAATTCAAGAACATTATCCAGTGTCCCAGAAACGGGGAGGCACCAGAGATGAGTCATCCAGTCCAGGCCTCTAAAAACCCTGACCCAGATTCAGTTTGTCCCTGGGCCAGAAAAATTATTTTTCCTACACTCACTTCTAGTAACACACACTAGAGTGTGCTACACTCACCTCCCTCTAAAATCAGCCATGTCCCCGTTAGCTGGAAAACAATATGTGTACAAATTACTCCTGTGCCATGGAGCATAGGGCATCCCATAAGAAAAAGGGGAAGGGGTAAAGGGAAACAAACTCGGACAGGGCTTTTTACAAATAAATTAAGTGTATCAAAAATATACATGTACAGAATTGTTTGGGTTTTTTTTCAAGTATGTACACAGCAAATATACACCCTAAATACAGATCCCCGCAGCTAGTGTTATTTAAAGGCATATGATTGCTAGAACTCCTCCTAAAGGGAAGCCTTTCCAGCAATTTAGAGCAGACATAAATTGTCCATGAAGTCCATTCACTTGAGCAGGAGGACAGCCATCCTTGAAGATACCTGCAAAATAAGAAATAGAGGGAAACCTCTCATCTCCCCATACTAACAACCTAACTGTACATTCTGTCAGCAGGGAAGTATGAGCCTGCTGGCAGAACCAAAAAAAAACAAAACGTTTTTTTTCAAAGAGTGTCTGAACGAAGGAGCCCCTCCACAGCATCAGTCTCTTAAAAGTAGCACTCTAGACCTTACCACGCTGTCTTCTCCAACAGTCTCACATCTAGCAAGAATGGGTGGTAGGGTCTGTCCTAGTCCGTTCATAAGGGGAAAGTTCCCCTAACATGTCAGCTACCTTGCTTTGGGCTGGAATCCAAGGTCAACCCCTTTCTTGCTCACCAGTACATCTCTGGATTTGGCAGTCTGACAATTTCTCAGTTGAGACCCCTTTTGGCAATGGAGTAGCTTCTGTTGGGCTGTCCAGGTTTCACAATGACTACTCGGTCCCGATAGATGGCTCTTCCCAGGCTCCATTCCCTTTGTTGTGAGGTCCCCTCTGGGCTTTAGGAACGTGCAAATAGTCCCAAACTAGTTCCTTTTCCCAGCTGGCACGGGAGACCTTAATGATGTATAGCAAGTTTTCCAGGCCTATGGCCTGATATGGGTCTGCCATCAGTACTGGTAACCTCTCCAGCTCATGTGAGCTGCGACCCTGGGCGTGAGAACTGAAGCAGCGACAACTCCAGCATCTTTGTTTGTGGTTTTTATTGAATTTAAGGGGATGGGAGAAGGGAATGAGTGGGATACTCCTTTAGGCTCCAACTAATTACACTTGGGACTTTGCTTCTGAAAAATGCCCGTTAGCGCTTCCTTGACGCCAGCCGGCGCCAGCCAACGCTCATTAACTCTAAGAACACTCTGTAGAACAATAAAAGTGCTGAATCCTCGACTTGTAGTCCAGAAGATCCAGGACTAAGAACTGTAGAACCTTTGACACTGTTGTACTGTAAAAGTCAATGAATACTTTCCTCTGCACTGCCTGGCTTGATGTAGTATGATGTAGAATTCTGTATGGCTGTGGCTTTAACTGACACACTCTGCACACTTCAGGGTCCAACTACAGGTGCCCTCTTTAACCTTGAACTCTTCAGGGTCCATTGACTATGTACCCCCTTTACAGCTAGCTGACACTAGATCCCAGAACCTCTTCCGGAGTGGTTCCCTCTAACTTCAGGCAGACCCCCAGGGGTAATCCGCAGTACTCACGACCTGTGTAGGCTTTCCTGGGACTGGACCCTCTTGCTCGCAGTACACCGGATCCCCGCAGCTCAAATCAGCTCTCTCTCTGGACACTCAGGTGACACCCCGAGACATCCACCTTCCTCAGACAGGAGGAGAGACAGCCGCACTCTCCTTCCTGGGACTCTGCTCCCACCAAAGACACCGTGCCACGCACTTACCTCCATACTTATACCCACTTCCAGAATCCTTAACAGCATAATCTGCCTTCTGGGGTAGTTACAAGCTGGGATGTGTCCCCTGATTGGGCTTCCCACAATGCCCTATGAGAAGTCTCTCACAGGAGCCAGTGGGGACACTTCTCCCCTCAGCAGGCACATATGGAAGCCATGACACCCTAGCTAAATAATCACAACCCTGCTGTTAGGCACCTCCCTCTAAACTGGGAGAACCTAGGGAGCTCTCTGGGCTTTCATTTGACGAGTTGGACACAGGCCCACAGGCCTTGTAGGCTGTGTCTCTTTTCTGTATCCTTCCCCTTGTGACAGTTGGCTCTGTCCTGACTGGGGTTGGGGCAGGGGCACTATGGGGATGTTGTGAAGATGGTAGCTGTTCATTTGTGCAGATAGATGTAGGCTGATGCTCTTCCACCACCCACTCTGCTCCCCCAGTGGTACTGAACCTCTCACTCCACTCTCCCCATGGAATTCCTGCTGGCAGATCTTCAGCTTCCTTAGCATCCCCCCAAGTATACTCTTTCTCTGACTCGCTCTCTGGGGACCACTCAGCCTCCACATCTAGGGGCCCAAATTCAGCCTCCAGTCTGAAAGACCCACTACTGCCACTCCCCTCTGGCTCACCTAAAAACGCATGGTCCTTGATAGCTGGCTCCCTACAGGCGGGGCTGACAGGGTAGACTTCAGCAGCCGGCTTCTCTGCTGGGACATCCTGAGCTGGGCCTGGATGTCCCAACTCCAGCCATTGCTCTTCCTCCCTTGCACTCTGCAAGGGAGGAACAGCTGCAATTTTCCGGCTTCTCCCACAGGAGTTGTGGCGGACGTCCAACAGACTACGGGCTTGCATGCCACTCACCCCTGAATGCCCTCTGGCTGGCCGGGGTCCTTTCTTCACTCCACGCATAGTCCTGATGACAGGTTCACAGCATAGGTCACTGGTGGCAGGTCGCTGGACATCAGCATAGTTAAAGGCTCTTCACAGTGCCCACATTTCAGCCAGGCCCTGACCGCTGCTGTAGGTTTCCTGCACCCAGGAAACAACAGGCACCATTTCTCCATGCAGAGAGTGAATCCACCTCGGATCTCTGGCCGCACCCCAGGGTCCACCATCTGGCACCAGCCGCCTGGTACCTGCATGTCAGAAAGGCTTGCAAATGGGCCGCAGGGTTGTAGGTAACCTGGTATAATGCACTCCTCATCTGCTCTTAGATGCTGGGGATGCTGGGTATGCTGGGTTTCCTCTAGGGCGTGGCTCCGACCCAAGCTTGCAGACGAGTTGGCACCAGAAAAGATAAATTCAGAGTCTGTGTTTTAAACCTGGAATCTTGCCAACATCCCTGATAAATGTGGAACAATAAATAACCCCTGAGGATTGGGACTTTCAACGGCAAGAACCAGGACTTGAGTAGAAAAATATATAAATTTTATTACACATATTACAAAAATGAAACATACAAAATCACAAATAAAATATATAATAAAAACATGGTCATAGATACGTCTTGGAACCAAGAGGGTCTGAGGTGTCTGGATCGGACTAAAGTTGGCACCAGCAGCTCTGATAAGCAGGCTTGTTCCTGCATGCTCTGTAACTCCTTCCTGACTGAATTAGACTTTGCAGGCACGGACACCGTCCATATAGTCACTTCACATGCACTATTAGGATTACATATAGAGCTGCGCTAAATATTATTTAGCACAGCTCTACATGCAATCCTTTATCATTGCTGCTTTCAGGTTATGTTTACTATTTAGCACAGTTTTTTTTCCACTTCACATCAATTCACATACACTGTTATTTGTAGGATTTGGTTGCAACATGCCTCTTAGGTCTCAGCTAGGGCTAAGGGCTAAGTGTTTTGTTAGGGGATGAGAATTTCTTCACTGTTCCTTTGTACAGCACCTGCTGCTCACTCCTGGTGAAACTAGCTGTATATTCCTAGTTCAGCAAAGGCCCATTTTAGGCAAGAACTCTCAGTACCTTTGCAAAAGTAGCACAAAATGGAGTGAACAGCATAAGATCTCTCCTCCTGCTTTCCTGTGGCCACTGATCCTAGGTCCACTTGTCTGCGGAATGCTAGCCCACCTGGCTGCTCTTCCTACCAGTCTTCCTGACTGACTCTCTGCACCAGTCCTGCCCGAATGGCACACACACATGGAGATCTCCTAGGGCAAGGTTAGTTGAAAACTCGGCACACTGCGGTCTTCAAGAGAGCACTGTGACAGCTGACAGTCTCTCCCCTTGTCTTGTCCCTGCACCGTGCAGATCTACTCACTGTCTCTGCTTGCTCCTTCCTGGTGTCTCTCCAGAAGGAACCCCTCCAACTGCCTCCTGTGGTGGGATCCCTGCAGGCCAGCTTTCCTGAGCTCCCAGCCTGAGTTTCTCCCTCCCTGGTAAACGGTCCCTCAAGGGCCACCAATAGCCTCCCTCAGCACTGCTTCTCCATCTTACAACTGAATCCCCTGCTGGCATGGCCTATGTCTATTTATGGGTTTTCCCAGTCCCCTGCCAGGCCCACTGCTGGGGATCGGCTGAGAGCCCATACATATTCATGGAAGCCCCTCCTAGCCTCCATCCCCTAATTCTATAACATTCTCCAATGTCCCAGCAACAGGGGAGGGCACCAGAGAGCTGCCAGGATGAGTCTTCCAGCCCTGGCCTATGATAACCCTGACCCAGATTTAGTGACTCAGATTTATCACTGGGCCAGAAAAATGCTTTTTCCTACACGAATTTCTAGTAGCACACATTAGAGGGTGCTACATTTCTTTAAGGAACATTTTTTGTTTTGTATTTTCTATTAAACAACACTTTGTATGAGCTATGGTTAAGATCTTACCGATGTGTTAGGACTGGAGTTTATCAAGTTTTGACAATAAATTGTATGCAAGGATCTTCCCTGGAGTTGGGGGGATTTTCTTTGTGAATGCTTTGTATGAATTGCATGTGCATCCACAGGATTTATTATTATTACTATTATGTCATTTTATGGAGCAGAATGGCTCTAACCATATTTTGCAGCATATTTGTATCTCCCAAAAAAAAAAAAAAAAAAAATAGAAAGTCATCAATCTACTACCAGTAATTATAGCTGCTGACCCATGAAGTCAATTCCAAACTCTATCTAATCTCTGCTATTGAGTATGACCCTTCTGTTATTATAAGGGATTAAATAGCAGAGGATATGGGTAGTACACCTGGTAGGAAGATGTGTTTTAAAATGGCTGAAAGACCTCTGAGTGAAAGGTTACATGTTTATATTGACTTATTGCTCAATTTTGGGAACACCACAGTGGTCATTCCTGCTTTCTTCAACCAAATCTTGCCACTGACCACAATAAAGTATTTTAACTGACATAGGTCCAGATGTTCTTTTCAGAACTGAGGTCATATACAAAGGTCATGTAACTCTTTGTGATCATGTTCTTGTAAAGGCATATTTGCGACAGATTTGCTTGACATTTCAAAACATTTGCACATTTTTTTCTACAAGAAAATCAAATGTTAATTTTTAATTTTTTACTGCAGGATACAGTTTGTAAATAAATTAATAATCTAAAAGTCACCTGCATGTGCCTCCTTCAGCATTATGGCATTGCAATTTTTAAAGAGGAGCTATCCCTCTCCTGTGCAACCATGTGTTTCTTCTTCTTTTCTTTTCTCTTACCTTTTATGCAGAATTAAAATACCTGCGCAGCGAATCTAGCATTGTCCAACTTTGATCTGCTATATTTTGGGTCCATGCAACCATCTTCCTCTCTGATGTCATTGGGAGATGTATGTCTCTTCCGGGATCAAAAAGATTGCTACCTGACACACTGCCAGGTCCACCCTCCTCCACCATTGTGTAGATGCTGAGACCTCCAGAGATATGTGACATGCAAATCCCAGGAATATGCCCACATCATGGCGTCTAAAAAGCAGAGGGTGGGCTGAAGTGTTAAAAAAAGTAAATAAAAAAGAATTTTGTGGAGGAGGAGTAATAAAAAATATGAATGCATTACAAGGAAAACATGCATAACTATGCAGATGTGATGGCTGCATTCGTTTTATTTTTTAGGATTTTTTTCCTTTATTTTCTTTTGGTGATTCAACCAGTAAGTCTGTTGTTTTTCAACAGAACAAGCTGTCTTGCAAATGTAGCAGTCAAGAGCGTTGAGACAAACCATTTACCACTGGTAGAGGTACTTACAATGATCAGATTTTATTTATTAATTAAAAACCTTTATCCCAAAAGGAAAAAAAAACTGTTGCTGTTGCTGCTTTTGTAACTGCACTGTGAGCTGGAATTTGGCTTTAATTTGTTAGCATAAATAAAACTCCCTTCCACCCAGACTGACCCTGTGCTCCTTCATCCAGAGTGGAGGCACGCTAATACAGGAGGTGTGTGATGCCTCGTACACACGTGCAGATCGTCGGCAGAACGATCGGCCGTCATTTGTCCCAGGGATGTCGTGTCTGTTGAAAACTGCAAAAGACTGCACAAGAATTTTGTCCGCCAACTACAGCCGACTGCAGAAGTGATGTCATGTGATGGTTAACTTTCCTTGTGTTTTTTCTTTTCTGAGCATGCCCAGTCTTGCAAATCTGCTGTCTGTCGGCCGAATTCTGTATTGACTGGCGAACAATCGGCCGCTCTGGTGTCGGCATACAAAAATTTTAATGCTTGCACGACAGATTCTTTTCGGCCGAAAGTGCGCTGTCGGCTGTCGGAAGCATCATACTAACAAGCCGAAAATCGCCCGATCGGTCGTCGGCCGAATCTTTTCGGCCGACAATCTGCACGTGTGTACGGGGCATTACTGGCCAGATCACCAGGTGAAAACAGAGGGGAAAAAGCTTAAAAAAGAAAACAAATGCAGCCACCACATCTAACGATTGGTAAGCTGTAATATATTATAACTTTAGTTTTGGGTTTAATACTGCTTTAAGTATTGAACAAGAAAACCCTTGTTATATCAAATTTCAAATATGTTGGACCAACTACATCAGTGGATCAATAAGCATTGATGTTTTCATCTGGAGCATAAAAATTAAACTTTAGCATTTTTTATGTTTTTTTTTATGTTTTTTAAACCCATTACCTTTCAACTGTTCCAACAACATGATACCACTATGAAATTTTAGAGGGTAAAGGTTTTTACTCCATAATTCCTTGTAACTTATTACCCATCCAAATGTTTCCATCTTTCCTGCAATATTCAGTGGTAGAAAGTTCAATAGAATAGTATGGCCGTTGTGTTTATTCTAAAGGTAGTATTAAACTCTCAGTGATTTTTAGCTTAACACATTGAACATAAAAAAATATATATTCCCCAGTATACTATTTGTTAAAATTCCTTATTTGTATATTTAACCACTTGACGCTGACGCAACACAAATATACGGCCCCACTGCACTAGGCTGTTTGCCGTGGGGCCATATATTTGCGTACCTCCCTTTGTGCTGGGAGCCAGCCACACAGTGGGCTCTCAGCACCAAGACCTGGGTCTCACTGAGAGCCCCAGGTCCCATATTAACGATCAGGACCCAGAACTCCCAATTCTGGGTCACCTGATTGCTGTGGTAGCCTTTGATTGGCTACCACAGTGATCAGTCACTGTGAAGCCCACCCCAGTGTTTCTCTCTCTGTGAATTGAGAGGAAAGATACATTGTATCTTTGTCTCTCCTTGCAGAGAGAAAAAAAGTGTGTAAAAAAAGAAATAAAAAGAAATAAATCTTAAAAATTAAATTAAGAAAAAATACCAAATTCAAGGTCTGATCTAGGCCAGTGCCAGGGTTAATGTTTGGGTCAAGTTAGGGTCCAAGGTCAAGATCAGGGTCAAAGGTCAGGGTCAGTATATTTTGGGCAGGATTTTTTTTGTGTTTTGTTTTTTTTTATTTTTTTTTCAATTAGTGTCAGTGTTAGTTAGTGTCAGTGTGTTTTAGGTAGGACAAAAAAACAAAACAAAATGCACACTATTGTTTGGTATCACTGTGATCGGCAGCAGAAGGAAAATGTATTTTGGGTTGTTCTTTGGTGGTAGGTTATGGTAATAACAAGAAATATACAGCTACATTTAAACACATTTTTTTTTTTTCTTTACTATTTTGGGCCAGTTTTCCTTTGATAATAAAAAATCAGGAGATATCCATAACCATTTACCAGCAAATGAAAGCCAAATTTGTCCTGAAAAAAATAAGTTATAATTCACTTGGATGAACAAGTTAGTTGTGATGATATGTTCGGTTTTACTAACATATGTCAAAGTTGCAAAATTGTGGTTAGGCATTAAGATTTATTTTACCCTTAGGCTCCATTCACACCTGAGCGTATTATTTTAGGCGCTTTAGGCATTTTTCAGCCATTTTTCAGGCGTTTTTTGCAGGTGTTTGAAGGCAGGCATTGCCAACTAACAAAAACGCTTGTAATCTGCCAAAAAAGAAGCTCATGTACTTTTTCGAGCTTCAGGCGTTTTGCATCAGGTGACAAAACGCTCATATGTGACCAGGGGCCATTGAAATGAATGAGATTTTGCTTGTTGGGCTTTTTGAGACTTCAGAGATGAGCGTTTTACGAGCTAAAAAACGCTCAGGTGTAAAGAGAGCCTTAGGGTCTGTTTACATCTAGGTGTTACTATTTTTACAGGTGTTTTACTAGCATTTTTCTGGCAATTTTGAAGAGTTTTTGCAGCGTTTTTGTACAGACGTTTTCAGTTGACAAGTGACCAATGAAAAGCAGTAAAACGCCTGTAATCTGCCAAAAAAAGAAGCTTATGCACTTTTGTGAGTGACGGGCATTTTGCTTAAGGCGACAGAACCCTCAGATGTGAATGTGGGGCCATTTACATGAATTGGATTTGTCTTGTTGGGCATTATTGGAGCTTAAGCTTAGAGCAGAAAATCGCCCAAAAACACCTAGATGTAAATGGAATCTTAGGCATGAAGGGGTTACAGTAAGGACAAACAAAGAAGCTGCCACTAAATATGTTTCTTTAAAGAAGAGCTATCATTATACAGTATATATTACCTGTTCTGTCCCTTATGGGACAAGGTGTATGTAGTACTTTGTCTCATGTTGCCTAGTGCTTCCTAACCATAGTTATGGGGTCTACCTCCTCCATTCCTCTCTTTCCAAGGCCAATCTGACAACAACTAAGAAGGAGATAGCTGCTTTATAAGTGCAGCTTACTTGGGCTCAACACTTTCTTGAGACAAGCAATGGCAAAGGGAATGCAGAGGGAGGGGGGACATAACAGTTCTGTTTGCCCCTGGTTGTCCCAGGAAAGTGCTCAGAGCGAAAACAAGCTGCAATTATGAAGCCACCATCTTCTTTATAGCTACTGTTGAATCACCTGTTGCAGGAGGGGGCATGTCGGTCCTCTAACTTGTTACTTGGTTAGGTAGCAACTGGACACATGGGACAAAGTACCACTACATGTACTTTGTCATATAGGGGATATAACAGTAATATATATATATATATATATATATATAGATATAGATATATATAGATATAGATATACTGTAGAGATATAGATATAGAAATAGATATAGATATATATATATATATATATATATGTATATATAGTATATAATGATAGATCTTCTTGAAAGGTACAGGCTCCATGGCTTCCGTCCTTGAACCAAGAGAGTCAGTGACCTGGAACAGGCATGCAGCCATTGAAGTCTGAACGGTTTAAACTCCCATCTTCCATCATTTTATAGAACAATGAGTCACTAGGTAGTGTAGCAAGATCAGAATGATACATGAAGCTCATGCCTTTAGAAATAGGTCAGTGGTTGGAATTCACATACTTCTATCCTCGCTGGTCTCTTTTGTAATTTGCAACTTATTTTAAGAAACTATATACGAATCTACTCTTTTTCTTGTGGAAATATTTAGTTATTTAAAATAAATAAATAAACTATAAGCAAATCACTTTGATCAAGTATCTTGCTTAACAAAAATTTGTAGCCACATACGAACAAAGCAATAAAATATATAGAAAATAAGCTCCCATAGTACTGTCGCTAAATCTGTATTTGTCATTATCATTAGAAGAGCTAAGCAGTTTAATCCCTAAATTAGCATTTTGCGTCCTGAAACTTTCTATTACGTATCCTCTGATGTGCCATTCACAATCTGGAGTTTGCGAGTCATCTAAGACAGCAGGATGAGATATTTATCTCGCAATAATAGCATTTGTTTTGCACTTGATTCATTTTGGGGATTGGGGCTCCAAGGGAGTTAGGCATCTGCTTTCTTTTTTTCATTACATTTATTGTCTCCTGCCAGGTGCAATTAAATTACAGCATTCCTCATGTTGTTTTGTGAAATTGAACAATGCTTTTATTTTGCTGGAGTGAAAATCTGATATGATTAAAAACAGACATCTATGTGGAACACGAAGACATAATTTATCATTTTTATTACAAGATAACCTAATGGCTGCACTGATTAACACACAATGTCATATTGGGATAGCCATATCATTACTTACTGTATATTGTATACGTATGTATATACATGGGGGTTAAAGGCTTATCTAATTAAGAATTCTAATTAAGAATTCCTATTTCTAAGTGCATTTTCTGTAGTGTAGTAACCTATGGCAACCAGATCAGAACTCACTCTGCTCAAGAAGAATCAGAACAAAACAGATTTTGATTGATTGATATAGATTATTACACTTAAATTATAACTTTACTCTGCTCCACACAATTTACGACTTAGGCACACTTTTTTCTGTTGCAGAAGATACACACTATGGGTTGTATTCACAAAGAAAATCAGCCAATAAAGATAGCCAAAGATATCAAAAACCTAATATTGCTAGGTGATAGTTATCCTGCATTTACAACAAAAGAGGCAACCCTATTGATAGAGATAAGCAATGTGGGACCCAGATGATTGCTAGACCTGTGGATAGAGTGGTGAAGAAAAGCTTTGATCAATAAGGTGAGCACAGCTCAATTGAAGGGTAAATATATTCACCTAGACCAGAGGCAGGTGCAGCTTGCAGCGTTCAGTGTAAAGTACTGTATCACCCAAAGATGTGTACAGGAGGTAATTCCTTGATCCTCACACATGAAAAATTCTTTATTGAATAATGCCAATGAGGTTTAAATAACTACTAATTCCTGATACTTTTTGCAGACTAGTATACACAGGGCTTTTTTCTCAGAAAAGAGGTGCAGGAACTCCTTCCCCACTTCCATGGAGGCACACACTAAATCATAGGGTGGGTGCACAGTGGGAGGGTCTTAAAGGGGTGTTGTTTAGGAATACCAGGTGTGCATAACACACAGGAACAGGGGTCAGGAGTGCGTGATACACAGAGTGCAGGCCTTAGGGATGTATAATACACAGACTGCATAGTTCAGGAGTGAGTTTACACAGAGTGCAGGGATTAGGAATGCATAATACACAGAGTGCAGGGTTCGAGAGTGTGTGATACACAGAGTGCAGGGTTCAGGAGTGCGTGATACACAGAATGCAGGGTTTAGAAGTGTATGAGGTACAGAGTGTAGCTCACAGGGATTAAATATGTCCAGAGTGCAGGGTTCAGGGTTCCACTACGTCCAGAATGCAAGGTTCAGGGGTTTGCTATGCAGAGAGGGCACTTCTGACACCCAAAAAATCCTTAGTGTACCCTATTGCAAAAAAAACTTGCTTTGTACCAGAAGCATGATTTTAGTGCCTTCATAAAAGGTCAAAAAACTGAAAGTTTTTTTTCTATGGTTACACCCACAAGATAGGTCTTCTATCTCTAACCCTATTTTTTGCCATTCTCTGCATGTTTGGGACAATCTCAAGCATTCCAGGGGATTACTATCTCTACAGCTAACATTGCAATTATCTTTACTCAACCCTGCTTTTGCACTTGACTTTGAGTCACCACGACCCTTCAAACATTGGATCACCCTAAAACTGACCTGTTTTATGGGCTTCTGTCGACTAACGGCATAAAATCCTTTCCAGATCTTCAGAGGTCCCTCCGCCTTCCCACTTGCAAAAAGCAGTTCCACTATTTGCAAGTTAAGCATTATGTCCCCTCCACAATTCAACTATACAATAGTAGTACACAGTAAGAGCTGTGAAAATGTGGAGTAGACCTCCTCAAGAGCTGGTTCTGGCTTGCTTTAAAAAAAAAAAAAAAAAAAAGGACTGGATTCTTTCCTAAATGTACACAATATAACTGGACATTAACATTTATAGGTAAAGTTGATCTAGGGAAAATCCGATTGCCTCTCGGGGGATCAGGAAGGAATTTTTTCCCCTGCTGGAGCAAATTGGATCATGCTTTGCTCAGGTTTTTTGCCTTCCTCTGGATCAACTGTGAATATAGGATTGTCTATATGGGATTTTCAGATTTTGTTTTGCCTTTTATTGGTGGAACTAGATGGACTTATGTCTTTTTTTAACCTGACTAATTAAGTAATTACAGAGAGACAGACTTCAAATTGAATTGTCTTAATTACCAATATTCCCCAGGAATGATCTCCCTCATATACAACACACTCATTTCAAAAATTTACCCCAGAAAATCTCTGCCCACCTAATTTCTGGACTAATTTCTACAAAGTTTTAAAAACACTTCTGCAGAAATCTATTTCAATGCAACCACAGGAAGTGCTTCACAATATAAAGCCTGACTGGATCCCTGAGCAACAATTTACTTTGGCATCCCATGTTCTGACTGCCTCGAACAAACAATTGCAAAGGCTTGGATGACTGACACCTTACGTATATCTGAAGTTAAATCTTGGATGTACAGTACTGAGTGTTGATCAATGAAAAACCAAACTACAGGCTACTATTATAGAAAGGGAAAGGGGGAACATGATCTGAGGTCTAACTAAATAACCGACCTCGGCCCATTTATCCGCCTCAGCCCCGGGTTAGACTTTCGCTGGGTTTAGCTGACCTCCTTGTTGGTTGGAATTATTTTATTTTGGATTTGGCTACCTTAGTAAGTGGCTTTTTTCTTTAATTTACATTGGAGCAATGGATATATTATGCCTATATATATATGCTATATCTCACTGTTAATTTATATTAACAGACCCAGATTTTCAAACTAGCTCCTGATGAGTGGATATCGCACCACGAAACGCGTAGAGCCTATAAGATATGAAGAAAACCTAACATTTGAAGACTGAGTTACATGGTGTTATTTTAATTATACAGTGTACTGATGGATTATGTAGTTCTTGATGGACTATTATATATGTATTTTATGTATTTAAATATTTCATGTTCAGTTCTTTATGTTTAGCATTTCATTTATTCACAATGTAATTTTATGCATTATGTAATAAATTTATCTTTTTTGAGATTGCATATTACCCTTAATATCTACTAGCAACTGTCCTCATTTAAAGTCCCACAAATCTTGTTCTTTGTTTTTATGTACAGGCTACTATTGGTAAATACATAGAACTTTGGAACCTAGGGTTCCTCATTTCCTCCTGAGGGACTTTGACTGCTGCCTTCTAGAAATTGGATAAGCACTGAGACTTTTAATGGGGGTTTCCTGGCAGACTGTGGAACTCTTTCCTCACCTCATCCTCCCTACTCTTCTTCCCCTCTTCCACAATTCAAAACTTTCTAGCTTTTTTCTACTTTTGCTTCTTCCTTTTCTACCAAATTGCAACTCATTTTGCCTCCTGCACTTATGCTACCAGACCCACATCGCAAAAGGCATTAAAGAATGTTTTATAGGTATTTTTTACATTATATGGAAAGCTTAATATTGAAAGGTTATCAACCCAATAGGGAACATTAGAAAAGACAAAAAATGAAGAGAAAGTGGGCATTCAAGGATGACCTCCCATATATACAAAGCTTTATTACAAAATATCCAATATTAAAAATTATACATACAGTAAGAACAAGTTTCCAGTAAAATAGAACCATAAAGGCAATGATCATAAATCATTGAAGTCTTTCCTAAGCGTTTTGCGATCATAGCTTCCTCAGGGTTACAGAATTCTTTGTCTGATGCAATGCCCGGTGTCAAATATTTAGGTCTATAATTATAACACACAAATGCATATTAGATGCAAATATAATGCATATAGTATCCCCACTTCTTATCCCATAGGACAAAGAAGAGATCACAAAAAAAAAAAACAACAGCCTGAACACAGGCACCCCACACACACATCAACACCCACATAGTACATGTACATATCGGGTTAATTCATTTGTTTGTCTTGGCTATGGGGAGGCTGAAGAAGGGAAGATTCACTGGCTGCAATAATCTTTACCGTGCAGCAATCATTTCCCAGAAGGAATGAAGGGGAAGAGAAATGCCAGTTAAGGTTCTCTAAAACAATAGATGTAGCATCGAAGAAATAGTGGGTATTTATACCAAAGGAAAAAAGAAGAAAAATCTTCAGCTAAATTGCTAACCCACATGATGTACAAAAATAGCTATCATAGCCGAGCAGATCCAATAGGTCAAACTGAAGTCCAAATATGAAACACTAATAGAAGGAGCTTGGTGACTTGGTAAACTCACAATGATGTAGTGCTCACTTAGGATGAGACTAAAAACAAACAACCAGAACCCGCCTCCAATTCGAAACAGTGTGAACCCAGCCTTAGATGGACAAAGCAGTCCACATTGTGTCTCCATCATTTTTCTAATGGCGCATTACAGCAAAGAAAATGATCAGACTTCTTCCCTGGAGTTGCATGGAGTTATTGCCAGTTAACACACCTGCCTAAGCAGCACAATGGATGAAACCACTTTGGCGGAATTTGACCAACGGTGTATTCCTAGAAATGAGCATTAACAACAAACAGTTGCAGTTTTGAAGGGCATAAAACACAACATGTTTTTATACTTCAGTTACAAGTAGTCAAAGTGGCTGCAGCTTTTGAGACTGCCGAAGTCTCTGTCCTTTCGGGACTGTGATAAAAGACAATAAAAATCATTAAGAAGCTTTCAGCACACAAGGACACAAGCGTTAATATGCAAAGCCGAGGGATCAAGTTCTGCATTAAGCTCATGATGTAAATCTATTATCATTGTGTCAGCAGATAATGGTAAAGAATATCCTGTATGACATTTTAATTAGTTAGAATGAAAGGAAAAGGGGAACAGTAATAAGCCCCCTTTTCCTCATGGGAGAGTGGCTGGGGAAATAGGTAGAATAGTTCATAAGGTAATTCTCCCTCCTTTTCTCCTCAGGTAAAGAGGGAGGGACTCCTAAGGTATCCTGAGGGAATAGAAATAGTGGGCGTGGTGTTGCAGGGGTCAGAGCACCTATAGGAGTAGGTATAGGGTAGAAGTTTCTAGAGCCCTCTGAGCCCCTATATAAGGTAGAGCTCTCCTCAGAGGGGCTCATTCGCCTCAGAAGATTTAGCAGTGTGAATTCAGGAGCTGCCAATTTTTGGAGTATAGGAGACTTCTGAGGCGAGAGGATGAGCTTATTGAGACAAATTATAGAAAGAGCAGGGGAGGACGGTGGTGAAGAGTGGTTACGAATGTGCTTAAGCTTACCAAGGAATGCGAGACAAGCAGCCGGTGGAAATTCTGCTGCGGACGTGCGGGCGGAGGTGATTCCAGCTTTGAATGCCCCGCCGACGGAAGAAGATACGGCTGAGATGGAAGAAGGTCCGGGTCAAGTGGGAAGAAGCACTGTCATTTCGGAGGGACGGACGAAGAGGAAGAGAACGCCTGCCAGGCGGCACTCACAGTCACCAGCGAGACCTCCCGCGAGAAGGCCCGGGACCGGGACACAGCGCAGGCGCAGTGACCGGGAGTCAGCGTCATCAAGCGGCGCCGGGAGCGGAAGAAATGAGGAAGGCTCCGGTCGTGGAAGACAAGCTCCGGTGCCGGAAGAGTCTCCGCGGCAAGAGATACAGGGCGGGAGCGGAAGAAGAGCTGAAGAGCCGGCGGTGGAAGGTCAAGCAATCCCGGTGGTCGGGGAGGAGCTGGAGGAGAGACTACAAACACAGCAGAATAATGAGAATGGTGAGTGGACAACGCTGCCAATTCTCTCCAATATATCTGAAATGTTATTTAAATTGTCTAGAGATGTTAGGGAGCTGCAGCAAAACAGTAGATTGGTTCAGAGTAGCCAGGTTGCAGAGCCAGCTTTGTCAGCAGCAGAAGTATGGGCGCCACCTTGTGGGGGCTTAGCTAAAGACAGGAGCATGCAGGAGAGTATGGTGGATTTAGTTGAATTAGATGGTAGACAGGTGGCAAGGTCACAAAATATTCCTGAAACATGTCTTAAGGAAGCTATACCTTGTGAGGTGTCACCGCTGGGCTTCCATCTATCACAGGGAATAAAAGAAAAGATTTGGAGAGGTGAGTTTATGGATATACTATCTCTTCTGCCATCAGCTAGAGAATTTATTAATAAGAGTGACAAAAAAGATGATAAGTCAGAAGAGGATAGGAAAAGGCCTGTTGCTAAGAATTTTAACAATTGGCTGCAATCCTTTTTTATTTTTGCTGCAGTTCTTTGTGAGAAGTCACCTGAAAAGAGTGTTGGACTTTTCCAACACTTGGATATTATTTTAGAAGCGTACAAGAGCTTCAGTGGTTTTGGATGGTATAGTTACGATGAGGCTTTTAGACAGAAACTGTCAGTGCACAGGAATTTAAGATGGGGGATTAAGGACGTAGGATTGTGGCTTAACCTTTTTCTACCCCAGAAATCAGGTTATGTCAAGCAGCCTGGTCCCTCCTCGCAGCAGTCCACCACTACATATAGAAAAGGGATCTGCTTTAACTATAATGATGGACAGTGTAAATGGCCCCATACATGCCGATATAGGCATGAATGTGCATTTTGCGGGGGAAGTCACCCGGTGTCAAAATGTTTTAAGAAACTGTCCGCTAACAACCAACAGAACCTTCAAAAAGGCAACCTCCCCAGTGAAATTACAAAAAATGTTGCCCTACCTGTTAGTTTTCCCAGACAAGGTGAGGGCACAACTACTGTTTGAGGGCTTTGAGGAGGGTTTCTTGTTGCCCTCCTTTTCAGGTTTAGGTTGTAGGCAGTTTAACAATTTAAAATCAGTTGATCAGTTCCCTAGTGTGGTCCAAGCAAAATTAGATAGAGAAATTTTGGAAGGAAGGATGGAAGGTCCTTTTGTTTCACCTCCTTTTGAAAATTTTAGAGTTTCCCCATTAGGTATTGTCCCAAAGAAGGAGAAAGGTTCTTTCAGATTGATTCACCACCTTTCATTTCCCAAAGGGGAATCATTAAATGACCAGATAGACCCAAATTTAATATCAGTATCATATGCTTCATTTGAGGATGCTCTTGAAAAGCTTAGGGCTTTAGGTGCAGGGACTTTAATGGCTAAAGCGGACATAAAATCCGCTTTCCGTCTACTCCCCATTAACCCGGTTTGTTTTAACTCTCTGGGAATTTTCTTTAAGGACAAATTCTACTTTGACAAATGTCTCCCGATGGGGTGTTCAGTTTCATGTAAATATTTTGAAGATTTTGCTTGTTTTTTGGAATGGGTAGTGATGAAAGTCGCAGGTTCTAGCTTTATGATTCACTACTTAGATGATTTCTTGTTCATGGGTAAAGCAGAATCGTTAGAATGTCTTCAATTATTAAATACATTTTTCAATATTTGTAGTAAGTTTGGAGTCCCATTGGCGGTTGAAAAGACGGTGTATCCCACCACATGTCTGGAGTTCCTAGGAATTACAATAGACACGGCGGCGCTGGAGTTCAGATTGCCGGAAGAAAAAATTCAAAGGATTAAAGGTATGTTAATTAATCTGGTTAGGAGAAAGAAAGTGTGTTTGAAAGAGATTCAATCTCTTTTGGGCCTACTGGCTTTCGCCTCAAGGATCATGCCGGTAGGAAAGGCATTCTCCAGGAGAATGTACCTGGCAATTTCTGGGCTAAAATCCCCTTTTTCACATATTAGGGTGACCAGCGGTATTAGGGAAGACATGTTAGTTTGGCTTCAGTTTTTAGAACATTTCAATGGGAGGAGTTTATGGCAGAAGGAATTCATTATTGATGAAGAATTTTTATTATTTACTGACTCTGCTGGTTCGGTAGGCTTTGCAGCGATCTGGCGAAACCATTGGTGCGCAGATCGCTGGAGCCAAAGCTGGAGAGGTAAAGGTCTATTGAAAAATATAGTTCTTCTGGAGCTTTTTCCCATAATAGTCGCTCTGGAAATATGGGGAAAAGAATTTAGTAATAGAAGGATATTGCTTAGTACGGATAACAAAGGAGTAATGTACGCTATCAATTGTTTAACATCCAAGTCTCCACCAGTCATTGCTCTTTTGAGATATATGATTTATTTATGTTTGAAATATAATATATGGATTAAGGCTCGACATGTGCCTGGTAAGAGCAATGACATGGCAGATGCGCTATCTCGCCAACAGATGAGCAGATTTTTCCAACTATTACCAGAGGCGGATCCAGTGGGTACCAAATTCCCAAGGAAGTTATGGGAGTTGATATAAGTCTGGTTACAGAGAATATCAAACACTCCATAGCCCCTTCGACCATGGCAGGTTACCAGTCAGCTTGGCTGATGTGGATTTCTTTTCTGAAGGAGCTAAAAGAAGAGGAACATAATTTTTCTGAAGGACTTGTAATGTTGTTCTTAAATAGTTTATTCAAGAAAAATTACTCCTGGGCACACGTGAATAAAATATTGGCCGGAGTTTCGTTTTTTCAAAAAATGAGAAATTTACCATCTTGTGTGTCGTTTTTTACAGTTAAGCAGGCGCTTAAAGGATATAGGAGGAGGAGTTATAGCAGTGATAAGCGTAGTCCAATTACACCAAAAATTCTTTTGGACCTATGTATGGCCACAGGTGAGGTTTGTTTTTCTGTTTTCGAAGCTGCCCTGTTTAAAGCAGCCTTTTCTCTAGCATTTTTTGGAGCTTTGCGGATTTCAGAGTTATTAAATATTTTAAGAAAGGAGGTAAGTCTGGAGGGTAACTTAGTGAGGATAAGGTTAAGAAGGTCAAAAACAGACCAGGTAGGTAAAGGATGTGTTATTTGTTTAAATGCTCTCAGTGGTTCTCTCATATGCCCAGTTAAGTCATTGCAACAGTATCTTGAGTTAAGACCAAGTTTTGGTGAAAAGGCTCTTTTTATTCATGCATCAGGTGCAAACTTATCTAAATATCAATTTAATAGCGTTTTCAAGAAATGTGTGGTCAAGTTAAATTTAACAGGAATGCATTTGACATCACACTCTTTTCGGATAGGGGCAGCCACTGAGGCATCTAGATTAGGATTGGAAGATTCAATAATAAAAAAGGTTGGAAGGTGGAAGTCAGATTGCTATCAATTATACATCCGACCTAATTCATTTGTTTGATTCTTTTCAGATGGAAAAAGGATAATTTGGATTGTCGGGCATTCGTATATCTTTTGGGCGTTCAAGAGGGCAAGACAGAGGGTTTACTCTGAGAATTTGGGAATGGATCCAGAGAAATTCAAAGTATACTGGTATGGTAGGAGGGGCATGGTTTGGGCTGACCTACTATTTGAGTTAAACAGGTTACAATCATTGTTTCCTCCTCCGGATGCACTTATCGTGCATTTAGGAGGAAACGATATTGGGCAGGAAAAAACTTTGGAATTGATTTTCAGAATCAGGGATGATCTTTTTAGTTTTGGGTTGTCGTCACCAAATACTGTTATTATCTTTTCTGAAATCGTTCAAAGACTGAGGTGGTTATTTTCACCTTATTTGAAGAGTTTTGAAAGGATAAGAAGAAGAATTAATAGGTCATTGGCTAAACTTTTGCCTAATATAGGTGTTATGTCTTTCAGACATAGGGAATTGGAAGGGGGTACGGAAGGATTGTACAGGGATGATGGGGTACATCTTTCCGAGATAGGATTGGATGTTTTTAACGCAGACCTGTCGGATTGTGTTGATATGGCCGCGGTGCGGGGTCGTTGGTGACAGAAGGGGTTAGTTTTCCCCCTTCTGTCTTTTGGAAGTTGATGCTTGAAATGTGATGTTATTTATCCGGCCTGAGCTGTGGTGGCTAGGCTGTTGAGTGTGTTTAAATTTTTAATTATATATTTATTTATTGAAGTTATTTTAAAATAAATAATAAACGGCCGCGGCCTATATATTTTCCAAATAATACAGGTGTCTGCTTCTTATTTTATTTACTTAAGTAAAAATGCTAAGTGGTTATTGAATCCTGCCTACTGTCCCATGAAAGGAAAAGGGGAACAGTAATAAGCCCCCTTTTCCTCATGGGAGAGTGGCTGGGGAAATAGGTAGAATAGTTCATAAGGTAATTCTCCCTCCTTTTCTCCTCAGGTAAAGAGGGAGGGACTCCTAAGGTATCCTGAGGGAATAGAAATAGTGGGCGTGGTGTTGCAGGGGTCAGAGCACCTATAGGAGTAGGTATAGGGTAGAAGTTTCTAGAGCCCTCTGAGCCCCTATATAAGGTAGAGCTCTCCTCAGAGGGGCTCATTCGCCTCAGAAGATTTAGCAGTGTGAATTCCCCATCCCCCCCCCCTTTTTTTTTTTTTTTGTCGCGGCTGTTAAAATAAAAAAAAAAAAATAAATAAATAAATAAATAAATAAATATATATATAGTTATATAATAAGTAAGTGGTGTCGTTTTTTGCTATAGCAAAAGGGCAATTTTATATGTTTATGAGTGGAAGTTGATGCTTGAAATGTGATGTTATTTATCCGGCCTGAGCTGTGGTGGCTAGGCTGTTGAGTGTGTTTAAATTTTTAATTATATATTTATTTATTGAAGTTATTTTAAAATAAATAATAAACGGCCGCGGCCTATATATTTTCCAAATAATACAGGTGTCTGCTTCTTATTTTATTTACTTAAGTAAAAATGCTAAGTGGTTATTGAATCCTGCCTACTGTCCCATTGTTTTTCCAGTTAATATACAAATCCCCACAGTATATGTTTTACCCCCACAGTTGCAAAGCAATGTTTTCTTCCTTATCAGCCAGGCCTAATGGTGCTTTTTATTATTGCGAATAATGAAACATGCAATGACATACACATAATAACCTATTATATTAGGTAAATAATTACTGATAGAAGAGAACAATTAGTCAGTGGAAAGATGCTTGTGCATACACAAGTGACAAAAGGGGCATTGGGTAGACATTTCTGCAGTTCACCAAGCACTCCCTACCTCCAGCTGCTGAAAATTGTATTGTGACCAAGGGTCCAATACAAAGAGACCCTAATATAATAGTGCAAGTGGGGTTGTGAGGCCTGAAGAAGGAGCGCATGCTCCGCAACGCGTCGCCGTTTGAGCACACAGAGTCGACCAGGAAGTGACATCACGGCCCTCCATCCTACGGACTCATGCTGCCGGACCACCACAGAGCGATCAGCGCGTCCCGCACCAGGAGACCGCAGCTTATCCCCCGCAGCACCAGCTCCGACAGGACCTCGGGAGGACCCCCTGAACGAACTCTGCATACCCACCACTCTATTGAGATGCCTGTTTTTATCGTACTCCTGTGAGTAGTACTCCTTCTATTGTTAATAAATGTTTTATTGCTACACTTAGATCGGCGCCCGGTCTTCTCTCTTCTTGTCTTAGCTATTGAGCAGCACCTGCTAGCAACGTGGATGTAACTGGGCTTGGTGGGCCCCTTTTCAGAGACACTATAAATTGTCCCCTCATTTGCAGGGTGTCAATGTGTCAGGGCCTGGACTTGAACCTGGGACCTCTCCTGTGTCTGGTGATAACTCTTTTCGCTGAGCTAACTGAGATGCTGGACTGCACCCTGCTCTGATCCATTGGACAAACCCGCCTTGTGCTTTGACTTCGGTTGAGCCTTAAACTCTTTGCTCCTCCCATGATCTTCCCAATTTAAGCCATGTCTCTGCACTTCCTGTTTGCCAGATTAGTGTGCTCTGTTCAGCCAGTCTTACCCTCTCGTGTTCCCTGCTGGCATCCGTATTGTGCTACCACTCGTTATCGACCCTTGGCTTGTTCCTTGACTACTCTTCTGCCTGATCCCAACCTACAACTACTCGTTACTGACCTTTGGCTTGTTTTACTGACTACTTTTCTGTTTGATCCTTACCTGCTTATCTGCTTCTGGACCCTTGCTTGCTCACCTCCTGGTGGGGCCATCCTGAGGACCGCGACCTGGTATGAACACGCAGCAAAATCCATCTTCACTATCAGGAGCTACCTGTGCACCTATCCTGCTGGTCGGTGGTAGTCCCACTACTGCTATATCAACTGCTATTTGAGACTTACCCCTGATCGTGACACAATGACTTACCGATTTAAATCATAAGTTTAAATTTAAACAAAGAACACTTTTTCTTTTTTATTCCAGGTATCCTAGCTGAAAAAGACTCCCCCCCCCCTCCAAACATCCATACTTATCATATCGCTACATCCCAGTCCTCCTTCATCATCCACCCATGGTAAAGTGCTCTACAATGATGTGCTTTTTTTTACTCCCTGTTCCCTTTCCTTCTACATGATTGGTAATCAGCCCTCAGAGAAGTGCCTCCTCTGTTTGCTATCCAGTGCATAAGTAGGTTTTCTATAGAAATGAAGAACTACGCAAGCTTATTTCTTTGCCATCACCAGAGAATTTGACCTGGTGTATAAATATTTTTAGGGTAATATAAAGTGTTTTGTAAATTTTTTATTTTTTATGGTCAGGAATATAACATGTAAAAATATACATTTTGTATAAAATAAAATAAAAAATAAAAACATTATATTTTCCCATTGGGAAGCATTCCAAGCTTTTTGCAGACAGTTTATGATCATAGGTGGCTTCCAAACAGTACTTAATTTACAGAAACCTGGAAAGACAGAGGATATACTCGCCATGGCTATTGTGCCCTGGTCATATATTATTGCAACACTCCTGCTCCTTCCTGTCCTTTGTCTTTTCCTTCCTTTTGTTTAATTACTACTTTTCTACTTTATTGAATGGGGTTAATTTACTAAAACTGGAGAGTGCAAATCTGTTTCAGCTGTGCATGGTAACCAATCAGCTTCTAACTCCAGCTTGTTCAATTAAGCTTTGGCTATAAAACCTGGAAGCGGATAAGTTTCTATGCAGAGCTGCACCAGATTTTGCGCTCTTCAGTTTTAGTAAATCAGCCAACTACTTTATGTCTCAACTACATAAAGTTATTTACTTAATATTGTGCCACAAATTTTAAGAGGTATTCCATGCGGTAAGGGCCATGTTAGGGAATAGATTAAATGGGTCAAGCTGCTTTTGCTGGGCCTCCATTTCTGTTCTGTATACTCAGTGGTTGCCCCCGCTGTTGATGAACAGAAATAAAAAACTTCAACTGCTGTGGCATAATTATGACTGCTTACCTGCATTAGTGTTAATCTTTTTTAGTGGGAAATCCTCCAGTCAACCAACTGGATGAATGTTTATGTTTGAGTTTTTATGCACAAGTTCATTTGAACCCCAAAAAATAGCCACTGCCATTAATTTATTACACAAATAATATTGTCCTTTCTTTATAGATTTATTTATTTTTATTTTTATATTTTTACAGGTATTTATATATCATTGACAAGTTTTGCAGCACTTTACATATAGTATATTCACATCAGTCCTTACCTTTAACACCTTCCCGTCTGGCCTATAGTACTGTACAATGATGGCTGGGCGGGAGCACTTTTGTTCTAGGAGGACGTCACATGATGTCCTCCCAGAACATGCCTCTCATGTGGCCGTGTGCACGATCTGTCACCGGCTGAGTACAAAGACTGATCACTGTACCAGCCCGCTGCCAGTACCATGTGATCACTCTGACCAATCACAGCAGATCACATAACAGTTGTAAACAATGGATGGCTTCCTTTCATGCCATCCATTGTATACAATGGTGTTGCTAGCTGTGATTGGTCACAGTGATCACATGGTACAGACAGGGCCAATCATAGCCCATCTGTACCATGTAATTAGCTTTGGCCAATCACAGCTAATCTCAACAAAAGACATATGGTATAAGCAATCATAACAAGTAAAAAAAACTAAAAATCCTGATCTCTGATAAAATCCTGATATATTACTATGGTAACAATGTTACCTCTGGTCAAAGCGGGTTAGAAAAAAAAAATGAAATATTATTATTATTTATTTATTTTTTTACATACTGTTACCAGTCAGTGTCCCTCATCACCGCCACACCACTTATATGATGACACTGTACTGCGCTGGTGAGAGTATGTTAAAACATTTTTTTTTTTTTTTTTAATTTCTTCATTTTCCAATTACAACTTCAAAAACTCACCATGCCTCTAAATACCTTGGACAGCCTACTTTCCAAAAAGGGGTTATTTGGGGGATATTTGCACTGTCCTGGCATTTTTGTGCCTCAAGAAATGAGCTGTCAGTACATCAGGATTGATCGATTTTCAGATATATATACCATAGTTTGTGGACTCTATAACCTACAGACTAAATAATATTCACTGATTTGGGTTATTTTCACCAAAAAAAAATGTAGCAGATTACATTTTGGACTTAAATGTATGAAGAAAGATTATTTAGTTGCAAAATGTTATAACAGAATGAAGAAAAATTATATATTTTTTTTAGACTTTTCTGTCTTTTTTAATTTTTTTTGCACAAAAAAGCAACGATTAAATACCACTGAAAGAAAGCTGTATTTGTGTAAAACAATTATAATTTTTGATATGGTTTCATCGTTGCATGCTAGCGCAATTGTTATTCAAAATGTGACAGTGCCGAAAGCTGAGAATTGGCCTGGGCAGGAAGGGGGGAAAAGTAATGGGTATTGAATTGGTTACGGAGTTTACAATCCAAGGCCCCTACCTGACATGCATACATACACATACTATATGCATGTATACTGTATATGAAGAATACCCAAACATGTAAGGCAGGGTTAGATGACCATCAGGCATGCTGGATACAAACGTGTTGCTGGTCTCTGTGAGAGAGATTGCTGTCCTATCTGATTATTGCAGAAAACAAAATTGTGATTGCTTATTGTAACATATGCACTTGTTAAACGTGAGTTTAATGGATCTGTTTGTTTTTATATGATTCAATAAAGTGTGATCTGTACTTTGTCTGACATCTGAGGTTGCGCTGGCGGCTAGTTTATGAGAAGTACCACCTCACCTGCCTTTAAGTACGTACAGGGGATCATAATGAGAGGCATCATTTGATCTATATTTAATTTCTGGTCAATTATTTTTTTTCCAACTGGTTGAGAGTTACACTGGTTAATGTGTGGGCACGGTAAGGATATACCAGTGTAGGATTCCTGTTCACCTCACATGGATTTCATCTGCTGTGGCATAATACTAGCAGAAATGTATTTTTTGACACGTATGGACCTTATTTGATACAGTACATTTAATTTTTTTTATGTGTTTATGTACTTTATTTCAGTGCTGCCTTTGGATGTATTTGCATTCATAATGTAGCCCTGTTATAGGGGGTCATATGAAGTTGTCCTCTTCACACAGGTTATGGCGCTAACCTGCAGGTAACCAAACGAGCCAGAGCCTTTCGCTAAAGGAAGAGTGGACTATGAATATATAATTGGCAGTGCCTCCACCTAGAACAGGGCTCCAGCGTATGTTAAGATAATCCCTTTCTAGGACAATAAGTAGTAACTCACCAAAAATAACTGACAGCAGTAGTACTAATACACCCAGCATAGATTTCTAGGAGTAAAGATATACAGACATACCAGCATGTGATTAGTGTAACTTTATATATGATAAAGTGATGGCATTACATACAACCAAAGCAATAACAGGAAGACTGTACATATGTCTGAGAAGAACAGTGTATATATATGTATCTATATATATCCGGATATATAACTAAAGGCCTTTAATATCAATACCTCCAATTATGCACTGTGGCACAGTTCAGTTGCAGGGGCCCCCGATGAGCTGACCTGTAAGGCGTAACACAATCCGGCTTGAGAGGATGAATGCCGACGCATCTGTGGCAGTGTTAATTTTGGCAGCAAATTTCAATTTAGTTTTAGTCTTAGTCTTAGGACTAAAATGGCATTTTAGTTTTAGTCCTATTTTAGTCTTCTGCAAGTGTTTTAGTTTTAGTCGTTTTTAGTCGACTAAAACTCCAGTATATTTTAGTCGACTAAAACGCCCTACATTTTAGTCGACTAAAACTCATTTTAGTCATCTATAATCAAATGGGTGTAGTTCAATTGTAATTTGTAATGCATTATTTAAGCATTTCTCTACAATTTCCAAACTCATCATATACTACTGCTGGTCCTGGAGTGAAAAATCTAATATGCTATTATTTATGCTTTGAGCATGCACCAGTGTTAATTTTTGGCAGCAAATTTCGATTTAGTTTTAGTTATAGTCTTTTGACTAAAATGCCATTTTAGTTTTAGTCGTATTTTAGTCTTAAGACTAAAATGCCATTTTAGTTTTAGTCGTATTTTAGTCATCTGAATTGTGTTAGTCGACTAAAACGTTTTAGTCAGTTTTAGTCGACTAAATTAACACTGATCTGTGGAGCGGTGGCTTCCTGGGGACGCATGTACAGACAAATACACCGATGGTGAAGAAGTCTGGAACACACCACCTGCAAGGCAAATCAGGCCTATCTAGCCTTTCTCTTGGTCCCTAACCTGACTATAGGCTATCAATGCTACTGGGCCTCTACCTATCTAAATGGTCATCAGAAGCCTATTCTGTCGCTACCCTGAGCTGTTTACCGTTCCCATTGGCTAATACTAGCTAGGACTCCGCAGACCAAAAAGGGACATTGTTGCTTTATATAATGAAGTGGTATATATATACACTTCAACACAAACCAGTCACTTGATAAGTTATAATCAAATGAGCTTTGGTCTCATACACTTGGGAATAGCCCTAGTACAGTGATGGGGAACCTTGGCACCCCAGATGTTTTGGAACTTCATTTCCCATGATGCTCAACTGCACTGCAGAGTGCTTGAGCATCATGGGAAATGTAGTTCCAAAACATCTGGAGTGCCAAGGTTCCCCATCACTGCCCTAGTATATTGCAGTATGCAAACAGAAAGTTTCACTGAATCAGAGGAGCCTCTAACAGATATCACTGATTCCCACACAGGAGTGCTCACACGGGAGTGACAGTAATGTAACAAACAGTGAGTTACACAGTGCAGTAACACTTGTCCTTTTTCAATCTGGATAGATACATAAAATCAGCCTTCAGCACTTCTGGCTTGCACAGCATGGGGCTGGCCCCACTCTTCCCTCCACTTCCTGTAAGACATCAAATATATCTCCTTGAAGGGTTTCCTGACCATTAAACAGGGACAGGAAACAACTCCTTAACAGGAACAAGAACTCTATGGTAGTTACCAGGCATGAGTGTAAACAACCTCACAGACAGTGTACAAAAGAACACTTCCCTACAACAATGTATTACTGATACTTATAGGTGAACAAACAATGTTGGTCAAGACTTCTTTTTTGATTAACAAAACATACAAAACATGTATGTGTCACATTTTAAAAGCTAGAATGCTGGTTATGTGAAAAAAGGTACTGACATGTGCTTGCACTTACCTTTAAACAATTTCACAAATGGTTCACAAATGTACAAATTCCAGCTTTTGCAGGCCTTATTTTCCCTTACTGCCTCCTGCAGCTCCCTATTTTGGGACTCCAGAGACTCATGAATTGTTTAAAGGTACATGAAGGCACCCTGTGTATCTTTACTTTATTAATGTAACCAGTTTTGTAGCTTTTACAAGTTGATAGGTTTGCTTTAAAAAAAAGTTTCAAAGGAACACTCTTTTGATTAACAGCACCAGGCCTGGACAGGCTATCCCACAGTCCTATTATTTGCCAGAAGGCCTCATATATTGTACAGGATCTGTGGGCTAGTTAGCTGCTAGAGGCTTTTTTGCTTCAATCCTGCATCAGTATAAAAGTACAAATCACTGCAGTAAATACACATTATACAATTGTGCCCATTACAGTAATACAGTTGGCCGTGATGTCGGTGCATGGGTTTTTTTTTTAATGGGCTTCATAAGCATTTGTCTTATATGCAAATAAAAGCTGGTAAAGATGGTAAAAGCTGGTATATAATCCAAAGTTGCAGTTTAGGTCCAGTTCAGCAATAAACAGCACAGTATATCAAATTTAACAATTCACTATATACAGTATATTACATGGCTTTCATTATAATATTGGAGCATGGGGGTCCTTCTGAGTAAGTATTTGACCCTCATTATTTTATTGTAACTCCAGTTAAAACAGGCTTTTAATGGTAATATTACTAATTATAAATCATAAGATTCTCACATTGTAGAGCCGTGTGTAAAATAAATGACTAGCAATACCAACAAATTAATGATATTTTCTCATGAGAGTATGATCTAATAGGGCATATGTGTATCACTGTTATTGTTTTGTCTTTCTCATCCAGAGTATTTATTTTATTTTATATTTTGTATATTTATTGTCCTGTATCATCTTTCATTTTCTCTTTTCAGAGCTGCTTCTGATTGTCCTGAAATTAAAACCCACCTACAGAGTTAAGGAAGATTGGCTTTCACATAATTTGGTTACTAGATTTTTTTTCACTCTCACTAGTAAGATTTTTACCCGTTGCCAGGGAAATGTTATTGCTATAATATGACCTTAATGTTTTCTTTGTGTAGGATATTTAATATGTTGGCCAGCAGGCCTGTGGTGTGATTAACAGCCAATACCAGGACACTGGAGTGTTATCACCTAGAAAAAAATGTTTGATTCAAGGGAGTTATGAAAGTCTTTTAAGGGCATTGTCGTGTTATTGTATTTTGTCATTCTAGCATCATATTTAAATGCAGAAAAAAAGAACTGTAATAAAAATAATAGCTTTACATATAACGCTCTGCTCAATATGAAAATATTTCCTGGACACTTCGCAGTAAACTCTGTGTTTTAGTGTCCCTGTTATTCACTTTAAAAATCCCAAATTAGGATCGCCTTGCAATAAATATACTCACCTCTCCAGGTGCAGATGTCTTCTACCTTCGAAGCCTCCGTAAGACACTTCAGCAATTACACTTCTAGTAGTGTCTGATGCCTGTGTCCCCTGCTACACGCCATGACGTAAATATTCACCAGCACACCACAGATCTTCAATTACGTCAAAATGTTTTCTTTTTTGAAGAAAGATCACATCACAAACAGTGTAGTGCAACGTTTCGGAGCCATGCAGGACCCTTCATCAGGCATGTGATGAAGTAGGGGTCCTGCGTAACTCTGAAATGTTGCACTACACTGTTTGTGATGTGATCTTTCTTCAAAAAAGAAAACATTTTGACGTAATTGAAGATCTGTGGTGTGCTGGTGAATATTTATGTCATGGCGTGTAGCAGGGGACACAGGCATCAGACACTACCAGAAGTGTAATTGCTGAAGTGTCTTACGGAGGCTTCGAAGGTAGAAGACATCTGCACCTGGAGAGGTGAGTATATTTATTGCAAGGCGATCCCAATTTGGGATTTTTAAAGTGCATTGGGAATATGGACTGTTACATGCCACACACCATGGTTCCATCCTGTAACTTTCCACATCACTGTGTGTCTTGTAGTGATTTAAGGGTTAAGAGAAGGAACTACTGCACATGGGGACACAGGCATCCAATGCTTCCAAGAGGTCTGTAGCACTGAAACTGAGAAAATATGGGCTGTTTAAGAGGTAAGCACCATAGATTTTCTATTGCAGGGAGCTTCTATGTAGATTTTTAACCGATTGACAGGGTTGCTTTTAAAGTATTTGGGACTCACAGTAAATTATCCAAATAGCAGTTAGATAGATCAATGGCCTCACAATAGTAGAGTGAGTCATCAAAGCCCTCTCTTCATTGTCTCCATTCTCCGCCTGTTAGCTTGCATTTTCTCTGGGTGCTCTGTTGTGCTCCAGACATAAACCACCCTAGTAACTAACGGATATATCTTTCCCTAATAAAGGTAGGGCTAGATTTCCAACTAGTGCCCTTTAAACTAGCTGTCTTGTGCCACCTCATTTCCCTACTGTCTATACAAAAAGCCTTTTCTTAATATTATTATTAGAAGGCTATAATGAGATTATCCTGTTATGACTAGGGGTCATCGATGCCTAGATGCCCAGGTCAAATTTAGTAGCAACCATATGTGTAAGGTAACTTAATTATAACTCTGTGACTAATATAAAAAAATGTTTACACTGTTTTTAAAGAATATGTTACCCCAGCATTTTATCTTCCTAATACAGTATGTGTTGTACTATGTACTTGTGTTAAAAATTATCCTGTTCTGTTTGTATTGCTATATTTGTGTAAAATATCTGGGGTTCCTTCCAGCCCCCCTGTTTTCTATTTCATACTGACCACACTAGGTATAGAAACTCATCTTTCCTAGCATGGTCAGTTTTCTAACTGTGCTGGGACAACAGCCTGGCTGTTCTCCAATGGCCAAAACTTTTCCTGATATACCCCCTTGCACAGCCATTGGCTGGAAAGATCAGTGTACTGCTGTTTCGCCACCTGCAGGTCTCTAGGCTCCTTATGCAGCTAGGAACAGAAGTTACGTGATCACTTATTAAAAAAATATATATATACTGTATATATACATACTATATATACACAAAAATGTTTTGCCTTGCATTTATATTTTGGGCTAAATGGGTTGTTTTACAAGGTAAGGGTTCATATACAGTATACTTTAAAAGCATATATGTCTTTCTTTTGGCACATTTTAATACATTCCCTGCTTAGATTTTTTTTTTATATTACATGGCTAACAAATGGACAGAAATATAAATAAAAAATGCATGTGTCACTTTAACAGCTTATGTAATTTTTTGAAAACTTAGGCAGGCCATGCACGGTGCAAATTTCTTTCCTGCAACCCGTGAAGAAAGAAATTTGCATGATTCCCTTATCAACACAGGTAGTGATGACAGGGGAATCAGCAATTGTCTTCTCCTGGCAGGGGGGCAGGGGGGGGGGGCAGGAGAAGATTCCCCTGCCCAGAGAAAACAGTGATTAATCGCAAGAGAATCCATCAGGCTGGTTGCAGCCAAGTTGATCAATCAATCAACTTGGTACTTTTAGCCTGCCCATTAACGATTTAAATCTGGGCCGATTCCTGCTGACCCACCCAAGATTCGAACCGAATTGTGTGTAAGAGGCACAATGACAGTCCAGCCAGTGGGTGCCAACTTGTTTGTAAACAATGTCACATGACCACTAACCACAAATCTAGGTGTGGCTAAAGGCCACTTGCACGAATTATGCAAACATGTTTATATAATAGAGGTGTTGAAAAGATAAATTGATAGATGTGTAAAACTTTTCAGATTATTACAATATCTTTTAACACGTGGTCATGACTGGCTGTTGATATGGGTTACTCTTTGGCTCATTAGGCATGGTGTGTTTCAAACATGTGCATTAGGAACACTTTGTTAAAGGTTTTAATTTCCTTTTCAGTCCAGTCATATCCATTATAAAGTGAATACAGATGTTTTATTAGTAAAAGAAAACCACAATATACAGTTGAATTATTTTGAAAAATCATTTTATAAGTGTAAAATATGTTTGAAGTACTTTTTTCAGCGGGTTTTATGTTAGAGACAGGTTTATTTTTTTCTATTTTATGGCATATGCAAAATTTAGATAGACAAGGTCAAATAATTAACCTGATCAGAATGCATTACATTTTGAGGTTGAGCTATCACAAATCATTATTGAAATCAACAGCATCTGTATATTACCATAGTGCACTTTCTTATTGACACTCTGGAATATAGCTAGGAGCCATATTCATATAAGACTGCTAAATCAAGTTGTACAAATGGAAACAGGTATCCTACTCCGAAGTCAAAATGTAAGCATATTTCATTTATATTTAAAACAAAGCATATGCTGTGATTTGATGTAAATAAACTGTAACTTAATGTTTGATCCTTCGCAGCAAAACATAATATATAGAAAATCTTGCACATATCAAACAGCTTGTAGGGGAAAATTTTGTTATATCTTTAACCACTTCAGCCCCGGAAGGTTTTACCCCCTTCTTGACCAGGCCCTATTTTGCGATTCGGCATTGCATTAATTTAACGGATAATTACACGGTCAGGCAACGCTGTACCCAAACAAAATTTATGTCCTTTTTTCCACACAAATAGAGCTTTCTTTTGGTGGTATTTGATCACCTGTGCGATTTTTAATTTTTGTGCTATATACAAAAAAATGCGACAATTTTGAAAAAAAAAAAAATAACAATATTTTTCACATTCCCCAAAAAGAAAATTAAAAAATCAAAATTTTTTTACATTTTAGGCCAATTTGTTTTCTGCTACATGTTTTTGGTAAAAAAAAAATTGCAATAAGCGTATTTTGATTGGTTTGCGCAAAAGTTATCGCGTCTACTAACTACAGCATAGATTTATGTCATTTTTATTTTTTTATTTTTTAATAGTAATGGCGGCGATCTTTTTAGCGGGACTGCGACATTGCGGCGGACAGATCGGAACCCTAACTGACATTTTTTACACTTTTGGGGGTACCAGTGACATTACTACAGTAATCAGTGCTAAAAATATGCACTGTTACTGTAATAATGCCATTGGCAGGGAAGGGGTTAACCCTGTGGGTGATCAAAGGGGTTAATGTATGCCTGTGTGCTTACTCACTGTGTGTGTGTGTGGGGGGGGGGGGGGAGGTTCTGTGACAGGCACAGACAGATCGCAGTTTCAGCTTAGCTGAAACTGCTGATCTGTCCCTGCCTGTCTCACAGAAGATCCACCTGCTTTATTTACATAAGCAGGCGGGTCTTCTCTCCGTTTCCCGGACGATCGTGGGAGGAAGGCAGCAATTGCCGCCTCTCCTCCCGCGGCCCGCCTCCCGCTGTGTCTGAACACAGCGTGGCGCCGGAATCACATGCACTCCAGGCACATAGTACTATGTGACTGGATGCAGGGGAGCCACTCTGTAGCAGTAATATTACTGTGGGCGGTCGTCAGGCGGTTAGAAACTTAACTGAATATACAAACTAAAATGGTGAAGTGGTGCGCTGTTCTAATAAATAAAAAATGCGATACCTTAAATTAGCTTATATAGTAATGTAACACATGCAAGTATAAAAGGAAATCTTTGCAAAAAGTCTGTTAAATAACTTGCAACAAATGTCCAATCAAAAAACAACAAATGCCAATATGCAGTGCACAAAAAAGAACAATGAGGAAAAAAAAAGGCTTGAAATGGAATGAAAATACAATTGGAAGGGTGAAACAAAAAAAATCTCTCAATGAAAAATTGATAGAAAGTCTGTGAATCAACCACCTACTATCCACCTCTAAGTGCAATGCGCTTTCACCTGAAACAGACAGATATCTCGCAGTATGAACAAAACACGCCTCAAAGTAATCCAAGGTAGTTAGGCTCCGCGAGCACATCCAAACAAGATCGTTTCATTGTGCAGTCCTTTATTATACAGGTTTATTGATTAAAAGCAACTTAATCCAATGCACTCACATTTAGCAGGATTGTAATTTGCCTAAACAATCCCAAAAAGAACTTGAAAGACAAAGAGCGGCTTCAGCTCATCAACTCCCCAAGGCTTCTTCCACACGGAGCGGACGTATTGCGATCCGCTCCGACACTTCTTTTTTTTTTCCACGGATACGGATGACACTTGTGTCATCCGCTCCGTATGTCCGCATATCATCCCATCCGTTTGCGGATGATATACGGACATAATGTATGTCTTTGGGGATTGTGGATGTCAGCGGATGACACCGGAAGAAAAATAGGGTTCTGTTCCTTTCCAAAAAACGGAGCAGAACTGAAAGGATGCAAATCGGATGTCAGCGGTGTCATCTGCTGACATCCGCAATCCCATTGACATGCATTATGTCCGTATATCACCCGCAAACGGATGGGGTGATATATGGACATACGGAGCGCCCGTGTGAAAGGGGCCTAACACTGGTCGCAGTGACACCGGATCTGACGTCACAGGCTCCTCGTACGTGATACGTTACTGGTCATGTGACTTCTTCATGGTCTGAAAATATCTTTTGCCAGAAAGCTTTTAAGTAATGTATTAAGTAAAACTGGGATGTTCAAAATCTGGTGATGCTGTGCATAGAAACCAATCAGCTTTCAGGTTTTATTGTCAAAGCTTAACCGATCAATTTGAAGTTAGAAGCTGATTGGCTATCATGCACATCTGCACCATATTCTGCATGCTTCAGTTTGAGTAAATCCCACCAAAGATTCTTTCCTCATGAACATATACTGTAAATAAGGGCATGGGCTCTTCACAGCTTGAGAGTGGTGCAGGCCATTAGTTGACACCATTACATGATTTTTCAAGGAAGGCTCTTCATACTGATACCTCGGTCCTTCAACAACTGGTTCCTTAAAGTGGTTGTTACCACAACAATGGATATCACTGCCAGCCCCTCAATTATATCTAGGCATACCACACTCTATAAGTGTTTTTTTAAAAGGAAGCTTGTAAATACCTTTTTACAGCTTTCTTCATTCCGGTCACGTGACTCCCAGCTAGTCTACTACTCCGATCCCTGGGCTACAGCAGTATGGGGCTAACTTTGTTACATTACATTACATTATTGAGGTCATGTGGCAGCTCAGCCCCTCTCACTGTAGTTCTGGATAAAAATAAAATAAAAAATGTTGGCTACGCCTATCTGTGTGCAATCCAATTAATGTTTTTAAACCAAAAACTTACTTTCAAACCACAAAACTGCTATCAATATTCAGTGACAAACTTTCTTGTGTACAATAAAATAAAACAAATGTGACAGTCCCAGATGACTATAGTTCAATGAATACATTGTAACACAAAGCTACAATCCTTAGTGTCGGGGGAGGGGGGGTGACACTTGTACAATGTGAGTTTTAGATTTGTTTTATTTTAATAAACAAGCATGTTTTTATGGATTTACACTATGTGGGCTCTCCTTTCTTCCTAAAAATTTAATATCCTCATACACCTCCATGAACGACCCTGTATATGAAGACGGGAATAACCATTATTAGATTGTGAAATGGCCTGCTGGATATATTATATAAAAAGGTGCATTAGCTGGTTTATCATTTTACCAGCCACTCCATCTGGTGAGTCCGTTTGGGGTGATTGGTGGAAGGATCACACAGGGTGTTTTGCACACATCTGTTCACAGAAGATTTTGATCCACCTTTCTGCACTGTTTTGGATTCCTTGGGACTTTATAGTACATTGTTTATGAATTTTTCTGGATCATTTCATTGGTTTATTTTGTTTGTTTGATTTTTGGATTCACAGCTCACTTTATAAAATATATATTTGCAAATATTGATTACTTAATTTGTTTTTTACATGATTATTATTTTGTATTGCACATATTTATTATATTTTAGATAAATGTGATTATATATTATTATTGCACTAGCACTTGAGCGGTATACAACAAGGTATTGCACTTTATGACCTAGGGGAGGGTAGATTTGCCCTGATTTAAATTTGTTTATTGATTAATGGCTGTGCGTTGAGTTATTTTGAGGGGACAGCAAATTTACACCATTATACAATCTGTACACTCACTACTTTACATTGTAGCAATGTGTCATTTCTTCAGTGTTGTCAAATGAAAAGATATATTAAAATATTTAGAAAAACGTGAGGGGGGTGTACTCACTTTTGAAGACATTTCTTTTTTTTTTTTACTGTTTCTTTGACAGTAATGGATGGATCTTTTATATATACTAGTTAAAGTATTAGCATACTTGATATAGTTATTACCCCTGCCCCTGGTGAATGGGTAAATGATATTTTGCTTATTACTGTACTTCCTATAAAATAAACTAATAAAAAATGAATATGTGGGAACTGGACCCTGGACAGAATACTGCAGTCCAGTAACCACAGGAAAGAAGCCCATAACTAAAACTATGAAAAACCTATGTAATTCATGGTTTAAATTGTGCTAGGCATTTAAAGGGACAGGAGAGAGTCTCAGCATAGGACAGGTGACACCTTAGGCTTCTACTAAACTATTAATGCATATACTGTATACTGCACACTGACTAGGTGAGGGGGGTTATAATATATATAAATCAGCCATAACATTATAACCACTGACAGGAGCAGGTAAATAACATCACATTATCACCTGAAAGTGGGTGGGATATATTAAGCTGTATGTGAACATGGTGTCCCTGGAGTTAATGTGTTGAAAGTCGAAAATGGAGAGGTTACTAGAGTTACGAAAATTATTTTACGGGACGGGATAAAAATTTGAAAGTGATGTAATGTGCTTTAGTGTATTTGTATTATATTTTTTTTCGGCTGACAACTATACTGATTAAACAAAAATCGTACGATCTGGTATCATACGAAAAACATTTTCGTGCTTGTCAGATCAGATAATATTGGATGAACTGTTGGGATCAGCTCTCATGTACTAACGATTCAATTATCATACGATCACTTCGAAAGTGGCATTTTTCGGATCGTGTGTACGGGCCATTAGGATTTGAGCAATTTCACCTCATTCATTAGGCTAAGTGAATATAAACTTTGCAAAATGATCAAACACTACTCCTTTAGTAAATCTACCCCAGTGTGTGAGTTTAGGTAGTAGATGACTATCAGCTGTAAGACTTGAGGTGACCTTTGACCTTTTTATTGCTTCATCAGTGGTAGTTACTATGTTTTTCTACAGACAATTTCATTCAAATTTGCAATAGATATAAGGCCTAGTTCACATAGGGCAATTACATCGGTGCCCCATGCAGAGCAATGTTTTTTGTCACAGGGATGCTCAGGTGTTGCGTGCATCCCCATGCTGGCAGATGCATTCATGTCTATTAGGACACAGAGGCTGCGTGGACACAGCCACTGTATCCAAATATGACATCCATGTGGGTGCATGTGCACTGCCCCAAATGCACCCAGGGTGAGTTCAGGAACACGAATGTCATATTGGGGCACAGCAGCTATGTCCCAAAAGGCATGAATGGGATAGCTGGCACAAGAATGCATGTAACAACTGTGCATTCCCGTGCCAGCAAAACACAGCCCTGCATGGGCACAGATGTAATCACCCCTGTTTGAACGAAGCCTAAGAGCATTATGGCAAATCTGATAGAATTCAAATAGGTAGTTAAAGTGATATTAAAATGTGAAAAAAAAGTTTATACTTACCTGCTCTGCACAAAAGGTACTGTACAGAACGGCCCCCCCCACCTCTTCTTTAGTGGTCCTCCTGCCAGCACTCTTCACCCATTTTTCTTAGAAGTGCCCTCATAGCATTCTGTGTGCTAAGAGGGCACCCGAGTTGATATGCTCCTATAGACACACAAAGAGCAGCTCTGCCAAACCCCTCACTTACTCCTCACAGGATTTGTTAGACAACAGCGGCAGCCAATGGCCCCCTCTGCTGCCTGGGTCTTCTGAGAGATCATGTATTGAAGGGGGAAGAGCTGCAGTGGGGCACAGTACTGGATCAATCAGAAACAGGTAAGTGTTTAGGGGCAGAAAGGGTAAAAAAGGGTAGCTAAACATTAATGCAGGGAATGCTTAAACCGCTTCTTGCCCAGGCCAATTTTCGGCTTTCAGGGCTGTCACACTTTGAATGACAATTGCCAGGTCATGCAACGCTGTACCCAAACAAAAGTTTTGTTTATTTTTTGAGACAGATAGAGCTTTCTTTTGGTGGTATTTAATCACCACTGGGTATTTTATTTGATCATTATAAAATGAAAAAAGACCGAAGATTTTGAAAAAAAAAATTTCTTGGTTTTTGTAAATAAGTAATTTTTCCCTTCACTGATGTGCGCTCATGAGACTGCACCGATGGGCACTGATAGGCTGCACTGGTGGGCACTGATGAGGCAGCACTGATGGCCTCTGAGGAGGTGGCACTGATGAGGAGGCACCAATATACAGCACTAAAGGGCATTGATAGGCAGCACTAATTAGCACTGATAGGCGGCACTGATAGGTGCACTGATGGGCACTGATATGTGGCACTGATAGGCACAGATAGGCGGCACTTATGAGCACTGATAGGCAGCACAGATAGGCAGCACTGATGGGCACTGATTGGTGGTACTGATGGACACTGATAGCACTGATGAGCACTGAAAGGCAGCACTGACTTGCATTACTGATGGGCACTAATTTGTATCACTGATGGGCACTGACTGGCATCACTGTGGGGCACTGTTGGGGCTGCACTGATAGTACTAATGATTAGTGCCCTGATTATCTGTGCAGATCTCCCTGGTGGGGAAGTACCGCTGATCGGCTCTCCTCTTGCCACAACATTGTCAGTGTGAGGAGAGGAATGCCGATAACTGGCATTTCCTTGTTTACATGGGTAAAGAGCCTTGTCATCAGCTCTTTACTGAGATTGGTAAGGCAACTTGTCATATGATGTCCTCCCAGAACGAGAGAGCCACCTTGCGCCTGTCATTTTACTATTTGGCAGGCGGGAGATGGTAAAGTGGTTGTAAACTTCAGTCATGAAATCTGAGCAAAGCACATATACAGTATCTGTAGTGTTTACTGATCTTTCTCTAAAGCTCTTAGTCTTGTTTCTCTCTGGTGATTCATTCCTCTTCTATCAGCATGAGCCGCTTATGACAAGTTACAATTTGTGTGGTGGTGGAATCTCAGCATGGAGTGTGTCTATTCTCAGGACAGTTATACTGCTGTATGGAGGGGGTGTGTGCCTTTGCTCCAATCAGCTCTCACACACTGTAACTGCAGCTCTCCGCTCCGTGCTCTGTGATACTAAAGCCTCGTACACACGATCAGATTATCGGATGAATTTTCTTTAGTTTTTTGTTGCATGCTAGTCTCATATGGAAAGTGAAGAGTTGAAGATGAAAGTTACTTTCATATGAAAATTCTCGTACGACAGAATTCAACTTCAGAAGTGATGTCATGTGTTGAATTGTTTGGTATGTATTCTTTAGTTTCAGAGCACGCCTAGTCTTGCTCTTATGATTTTTTTCGGACGAAAACTGTACTAATTAAATTAAAATCAGATGATGTGTTCACATATGATAAAATTGTATAGCCTGCACATCCAGTTTTTTTCGTACGAAAATCCGTGATCAACTGTCGAAAGCACCATACTAACGATCCGAAAATCGGCAGATCGTTCGTCGGACGAAATTTTACTTCCGATTTTCTTATCATGTGTACGGGCCTTTACAGATGGAGAAGGACTTTAATATGATTCTGCCCTTTTGAAGGGGTGTAAGGAAGAGAGGGCTGTCGATAAAAAAGTAAAACCTATATAGGAGGATTTGTTTCATCTTTGTGTATCATCTGAGGCTGTTTACTTCATTGGGGATATGTAAGGGTTTACAACCACTTTAAGATAAAAAATAATTAGACCTTAGAACCACTTTATTACCTGCTACCTTTGTTTCCACTGTTTCAGGTCAATGTGTTTTTTTATAGACATGTGCAATTTGTTTTGGTCTGAATAGAAGTTGGGACGAATTTTTGGTTACTCAGAGATTTGGATGTATCCGAATCTCTGAATGAAATAGTAACGAATAGTAACAAATTTCATTGAAATTCTTTAAGAATTTGTTTTGTTTATTTGTTTTCTAACGAATTCTAAATTTTCAGAACGATTGTAGAAAAATGTTTGACTGATTCGAATTCTGTGCGAAGAATAGCTGGTTGTAAAGCGGCAGGCTGCGAAGCTGGCTGCCGAGTCCTTAACAACTGATGAGTCATCAGCTGTAGGCTGGCTTCCCCAGAGAGTGCTGAAATGTAAACAAACAATGCCGGCAATAAAAAATTCTGAAAAAAAAAAACAGCGTGGGGTCCCCTCCCAATCCGTACTAGGCCCTTTAGGCCTGGTATTGATTTTAAGGGGAACCCCACGGCATTTTTTTTTTAAAACGGCATAGTGTCCCTCCCAAGATCCATATCAGACCCTTATCCGAGCACGCAGCCCGGCAGGTCAGGAAAGGGGGGGACAAGTGAGCACCCCCCTCCTGAGCCATACCAGGCCACATCCCCTCAACAGGGGGGTGGGTGCTTTGGGGCAGGGGGGGCTCTGGCCCACACGCCCTAAAGCATCTTGTCCTCATGTTAATGGGAACAAGGGTCTCATCCCCCCAATCCTGGCCGTTGGTGTGTGGGTCTGCAGTCAAGTGGCTTATCAGAATCTGGAAGCCCCCTTTAACAAGGGGGCCCCCAGATTGCGCCCCCCTATGTGAATGAGTATGGGGTACATAGTACCCCTACCCATTTCCAAAAAATGTGTAAAAAGTGAACAAAGACAGTAAATGAGTTTTTGTCAATTCCTTTATAAAAAAAAAAACAATGTCCCCCAATGTAGATCCATCTCATGCCGCCTGCTGCACCACCAAACCTGAAAAAAAAAAAACTCTGGCCTCGTCGAACGCTTTCCACACACTGCTGGCTCCTGTCTGGCATTTCTTAAATAGCTAAGGGGTGGAGTCACCCGATGCGATTGCTGGGTTGATGAGGTCACAAGGGGATGGGGTAAGAGGGGAGATAACCAGGTGACCCTGCCCCTTACCTATATAAGAAATGTCAGACAGAGGAGCAGGCAGTCCGCGGGAAGTGTTTGACTAGGCCAGAGGTTTTTTTTCTCTTTTTTTAAGGTTTGGAATTGCGGCGGGGGGGGGGGGGGGGGGGCGTGAGATTGATCTACATTGGGGGACATTGTTTAATAAAGGAATTGTCAAAAACTCGTTTACTGTCTTTATTCAGTTTTTACACATTTTTGGTGAATGAGTAGGGGTATTATGTACCCCATACTCATTCACATACGGGGGGGCCGGGATCTTGGGGTCCCCTTGTTAAAGGGGCTTCCAGTTTCTGATAAGCCCCCTGACCGCAGACCCCCACACCAATGGCCAGGATTGTGGGGATGCTTTAGGGTGGGGTGGCAGAGCCCTCCTGCCCCAAATCACCCAATCCCCCATGTTGAGGGCATGTGGCCTGGTATGGTTCAGGAGGGGGGGTGGGGCGCTCACTCATCACCCACCTCCCCTCCCTTTCCTGACCTGCCGGGCTGCATGCTCAGATAAGGGTCTGATAGGAATTTCCGGGGGGGGACCCCATGCCCCCCATTTTTTTTGATGTGGGGTTCCCCTTAGAATCCATACCCAAAGGGCCTGGTATGAATCGGGGGGGGGGCTCATGCTATTTTTTTCTATTGCAGGCATTGTTATGTTTACATTTCAGCTGTCAGTGGGGAAGCCCGATGATAGCTGATGACTTATCAGTTGTTAAGGACATGACAGCCAGCTTCCCAGCCCGCTGCCTAACAACCAGCTATTCTTCACACAGAATTTGAATCGGTTGATCAAAAATGATCGACCGATCTGAATTGGAATTCTAAGAATTTGAAATTCATTCGAAAATTTATAAATGAAACTAAATTTAACTAAAGCAAAAACAAATTTACCAAATCCCGAAACCACACTAAATAAATTCCGAAACGATACAAAATTAGTAACATAACGAATATATACAAAACTAAACTAAACAAATTTTTCTGTTCTGCACATGTCTAATTTTTTAACTGTTATATTTATCAGTGATAATAAATGTAAAAAAAGATTTGTTGCATAGTTTAATAGGGTTCAGTGGGCAAATCTGGAAATGACAAATAGTTTTCAAACAAGTATGATATTGCCTAGCATTGTGTGACAAAAGGAATTGATGAGAGAAGGAGGCCGGTTTACGTTTAGTATCAAAGTAATTCAGCAGAGAATCAAAATAATTGAAGGAAATTATGACTCACCTGCATCTGTACAGTGTTACATTTTTATGTCTCCAAATGATTGATTTTTTATAAAAGTCAGACTGCTTCTGAAGTAATGCAGTTAAATGTTCTGTTATTAAAAACATTTGGCGACCTTTTACTTTCTCATTAGAGATAATGTCTAAGGCCTTGACACAGTGACATGTAAATCTATAATGCTATTAAGCAGATGTAGACCCCGTGAAACAAAATGCTGAATGGTTCTCTTCCATTGCACAAAATGAGTTTGCTCCATCTCCATTGATGTACTGTCATGATCTACATGTTTTTACTCTGTTTTCCCATCAAATAGGGTCAAGTATCATACACAAACTGAGGATAAGTTCATGGATGTCAATATGGGTTGCCACAATTTTGAAAGGAGCTCCAGCAATTATGTCACAGGAACAGCCGGTCAATTTTACACACAACATGTAGAAGCTGTGAGGAAATCAAACATGGCAAAATAAATGATACGATCAGGTAAGCTACTAGTTACACTAATATTCTCTTTTAACCTTATATGCTAATCTGTGACATTTGGCCCTGTAAAAAAGAAGTCAACTGATGGAAAGTTGTTTAACAGTTTTTAAGAACTATTGGCTAACTTTAGCGCTGGCTTTCATTATTGGTTATCTTTCATCTCCTAATAATCACTTTTACTTTGTTATTGTCCTTTTTGTTGTATATTCATGCATTGACACTTATTTATAAAGATCATTTATATAATTGTAGTTTGTTTGGATCTACTTTTTATGAGTATTTCATAAATCTTGGCTGGTCTTCTACTGCATAAAGATTTATTAAGAAAAGATGTAGTGTTAAAATGTATAAAATAGTAAAACATTTAATTGGAGTAAAAAAAAAATGAAATTGCAGCAAATATTGTTGACCCCCCAAGGACAGTTTCCTTTTTTCAGCAAAGAGGGGGCTTTTATCCATGCAGGAAGTGTCCAATCTGTAAGATCAATACCTGTAGATCGAGAAGAGTTGAATCTTTCCGTTCTAACGGCACACAGCAGGAGTATAAGATCAAACCATTCATCACATGTTCTACACGCTATGTTGTGTATCTTTTGCGTTGTCCGTGCGGTTTGGAATATGTGGGCCGCACGATACGCAAGCTGCATGTACGGCTAAACGAGCATGTAGGCAATATTATTAAAGCTTTTCCCAAACATAGCGTGTCGAGACATTATGCCCTGTGCAATAATAGTGACCCGAGTGGCACTATGTTTATGGGGATCGATAAATTCCCGGGGGATTGGAGGGGCAGTAATCTGACGAGAGTGGTCTCTAAGTTGGAGACCAGTTGGATTTACCGGCTTAAATCTTATGCCCCCCACGGGCTTAATATTGATTGGGACATCAATTCCTTCATCAATAATTCATGAATTTTGGTTGAGAGTCATATTGCATATATTTTGATTACCATCTAGCACATTATAAATGAGGTTATGTGCTCACATTTAACTTTTCTTGAGAGCCCTTTTTATCATGTTTTATTCATTGCATTTATGTAATTTTATTGTCAACATTGAATATGTTTTATATAATGTTTTATTTTGCGGTGTGGTCGGAGTTCCCTGGTTTTTGAATTCTGCCGGGGGATGGCGCCGGTCTTTCCTGTGGCTCATTGTGACCATCCCTATTTACTGGTGTAATTAGCTCTTTTGGGCTTAATCTTTTTGTTTCTATTGATATTAGATCAATTCTACATTAAGTTTATATGGATCATTAATGCTTGTCTTGATTGACACTTAATATGATATTCGGCGTATGTCTGGTTCCGCGCGTTGACACGCATGTGGACCGCATTTTATGTCCGGATATCCTTAGTGTGAATTAATATCTAATTTGCTATTCGGCTTATGTCCGGTTCCATGCATTGACACGCATGTGGACCGCATCCTAAGTCCGGATATCCTCATTGCGTAATTCCCATTCCGGTCGTCTGCACCTAATGTGCTTTACTTCCGGGGGTTCAGGACCTGCCCATTGCCTTGCCCATTCCTCTTTCTCAGCGTATAAATGACAGACGTTCACCGCAGGCCACACCCCCTGACGACGTCAGTCTCTGAGGAAACGCGTAGGAGGAGCCTGCGGTGCGTCACGCTGAGTTCACGAGGGAGACGCGGCGGCCATTTTCTCGGCAGGAAACGATCTTCAGGGACGCTCTGGTCCATACACGCCTGAAATTTTACAGCCAATTGTGAGTTGCCACTTGTGATTTTGTGTTCAATAAAGCTGGTTATACAGTGTTACACTATGGTAGCTGTTTCCTTCCTTTGCATGTGATACCATCTGTTTGGAAGTGGAAGCGGTCAGTGAGTGTGCTGACACTGGACTAGCAAGTGGAGGTTATAACAGGCTAATTTTGATCTCTGTCATGGGGGTCAAATTATTGCGGTAAGAGGCCAATTTATACCTTGGTGGTGGTTCTCCCTGCACATGGTGATTGGAGTTTTGGAGTGTCCTTAGGAGCACCCTGTCCTTTCCTACCTGGAATTTTTACAATTTACAGATTTGGCATTTGGACTGTCTGTCTACAAGGACTTTGTAGTTCTCTCAACATATTTTCATTGCAAGCGCTACACCTATTTTTTTTTTTAATTTCTTAAAGGATCTGTTGTACTAATTCATGGATCAAGTGTTGGCAGCTCATTCATTTATTCCATTTTGAATTTTAAACTTTTAATTGTTGATGTGCGCAGCATACTCCACATTTTTATTTTAAAATGCAGCAAAGCAGATTCCCTCATTTGAAAAGAATATATTACAATACTTAGCAACATTTTAAAGAGGTTGTAAAGCCCCAAGGTTTTTCACCTTAATGCATTCTATACATTAAGGTCAAAAACCTTCTGTGCTGCAGCTCCCCCCAGACCCCCTTTTTTCTTACCTGAGCCCAATCTGATTCAGCAATGTGCACGAGCGCAGGGGCTCCAGCCGCTTTTGCTCTCCTAATTGGAAAGATTGATAGCAGGAGCCATTGGCTCCTGCCGCTGTCCATCAAATTTAGTGACACGGGATCGGGAGTGGGGCCAAGTCCCACTGTCTGAGTCAATGGGTGCAGCAGCGGGACTGGAGAGGGAGGCCACACGGGTGCCCCCAGGGAAAGCAGTTTTTCCTGGGGGCACCCGATGAAGAGGAGGGGCCTGTGGCACCCCCGGGGCACCCCAGAAGAAGAGGATCAGGGCTGCTCTGTGCAAAATGATTGCCCAAAGCAGGTAAGTATAAGCATGTTTGTTATTTTTATTTTAAAAAATACCAGGGTTTACAAGGGACACTACTTATAGGGGCATAAGATGGTGTGCTATGAGCGCAACATGGCAAAGAGTGGGCATGGCCACTGAAAAGTGGACATGGCCATATAAGTGTAGTTTAAACATGTACCTACGGCAGCTTTGATTTGAATCTCACCTGCCACTACTGAATCCAGTGCATGCTGTGGGTTTGCCACTTTCAAAAGTTCATTAAAATGGAACTCCAGGACAATATTTGACTTTGTTGTGTACGAATATGTTAACTCTAATGCTGGTCATCCTAGATCTAGATCACTGCACTGTAAAGTAAAAATCCTGGTTTTAATCATGCTGAATATCACTGTTAGCGGTGATCTTCCAGTATTCTGTGACCAGTAGTGCCAATAGTAACATGGTTTAGATTTAAAATAGCCAACAATCACTTAAAAGCAATTATTACACAATGCTGATATAATATGACTATCGGTGTCATAAGAATAAGTTTTGTACTAAAATATCAAATTTCTGCTTAGAAAAACTATTCTTACACAAAAAAACAACAACACTATAATGGCTTTAAGAGAAGCTCCAGGCTCCCCCCAGTGAAGTGTCCCAGAAGGCTGCAGGAGGAGGGCAGCTGAACTTCTGGCTCAGTGTGCCACGGTGAAGCACAGTGTTTGCCACATATAATGCTCTTTTAGCCCAGTGATTTGACAACAATTTACACCTTTAGCCATGTAAATTGAGGAAGTACCATACTTTCTGACACCAAGGATTAGATTATGTAATTAAAACGTGGTGGTTCCACAACTTTCACCACTCCCATCCTGTTGAACAATCAACATCTACACATCCCATGGTGACTGGATCAAGGTATCTGTGCTACCTGTGGGGATATAAATGACCTGACACTCACTGGAACTGAAGGGGCTTGGAGAAGTTATAAAAACATTTTCAATATTTCACAATACAATTTGAATGTGACTGACTAATACTGGCTATATCATGACCTTGAGAAAGGAGAACCTTCACTGACACTTTAAGGCCTCATGCACACTGGATGTTTTACAGATGCAGTTTTTGGCTTTAGACAGTTTTTTCTGCAACCAGTAAACTCCCCAGCATGTTATCCTACGTGTCCTTGTACACATAGGCTGTAATCAGCAGTTTTTGGTAGGGGTGTATTCTGGCTGGAAAAAACCCCAAAACTAGTGGGTTTTGAGAGGAGTTTTTAAGCTGTAAAAAACTCGGATAAAAGCTGTAAAACGCTGCAAAACGCCAAAAAAACGATGAATAAAGTGGCTATTCAAAGTTTTTGAGCCATAAACTTCTGTGGGAGTATAGCTTTGCTAAAAAAAAAAGCTAAAAAACGCTACAGCTGAAAAAAGCTAAAAAACGCTACTGGAAAAAAAGCTGAAAAACCCCTTCTACAGCTACAGCTTTCTACTGGGGTTTTGATAACCTCCAGTGTGCATTAGGGCCTAAGGATGAATTTCTCCACAGTGTCTGCAACTACAGTGGCCATTGAGGGCCTTTGTAAAGCTAATTTAATGCTTTTCAATAGAAAATACATGGGTCATGGGTAGAGTTGAGCGAACACCTGGATGTCCAGCTACGGCGGGTCCGGCTGAACTTGAAAAAAAAAGTCCGGGTTCGTGACCCGGACTTAACCCGAACTTGACCCCGATCCCGAACCCTATTGAAGTCAATGGTGGCACGAACTTTTGAGCACTAAAATGGCTCTAAAAAAAAACATGGCAAGTGCTCTGCAAACAAATGTGGATAGGGAAATAACTTAAAATAACTATTTGCCCCTTAAATTGGTGCTTTTTGAATAGCAGATTAGAACAGCAGTGTCTAAACGCTGTATGTCACAGTAAAATATGAAGGAAAAAAACGTTTTTTTTTTTTTTTTTTAAACCCAGATTAAGCAGACACATATGGACTGAGCTTGCATTAAATGGCCGCTGCACGCTGCCCACCTAACAGACTGATAAAAGTTTTTTTTTCTCCCTCCTCCTCACTGGGCTTAGGTCAGGGCAAAAAGATTGTGCACTGCACCCCCGCACTACAAAATCGATGTAGATCGCTGTCTGATTAAATAGCATTCTTCTGTCCTGTGTCCTATTCTTTCCCTGAAAGCAATCTCCAGCCAGCCCCTACAATAATCTCTTATCTCTCCCTCAAATCAGCAGCATCAGGAGCCTCTCCCTACAGTAGTTAGAGAAGAGTGACGTGAGGCGCTATGTGACTCCAGCTTATATAGAGGCTGGGTCACATGCTGCACTGGCCAATCACAGCCATGCCATTAGTAGGCATGGCTGTGATGGCTTCTAAGGGCACACTAGTTAAACGCTTGTTGATTAGCTGCCCTGCAGCTGTTGAAACCGCGTCATTAAAACCGCACCAAAACATGAAATAAATTACAGAACAACGGACTGTATCCCGAGTATACAGTAAAATGTTTGGGTCCGTGTCCGGGTACCAAACACCCAAAAGTCGGTACGATCCCGAATAATACAGTCCGTGTTCACTCAACCCTAGTCATGGGACTTTAGATGAGGCAACACACAAAATAAATATATTAGTACTTTTATTACATGGTAGAGAAAACAAATGTAATGGTACAATCAAATAACAATAATAAATAAATAAATAAATTGCTTTCTTTAACTGACCTCACTATTAATTACTATATATTTTTTTTGGTTTCTCCTCCCCTCACTATCAGCAATCTCATTAAATAAATAGCTTTCTTTAATTGACCTCACTATCAATTACTATATATATATTTTTTGGTCAACAACATATAGACACATATCCCCCCCCCCCCTATATTTCTTTGGGGTATCAGTGTCCCTTTTCTTGGGTCAACTTTTGTTCATTTTCTTGTGCGCCTCCGGATACATTTATATCGCTGCTACATGTATACTACTATTCAATATATATACTTATACTCCCATATTCTTTTGCAGATAGATACAGCCTGGAAGCGCTATTACACAATCTCATACTTTGGACCCTTGTTACTTGGCCCGCCCTCTGTTTTCCCAGGAGTCCGGTTGGGTTACTCCGCCACAGTCCCCGGGATAGGCGTTTTTCCTCGATCCCCTGCTCCATGGCTGCTGATTTTATTTTTTCTTCAGTTTTTTATTCTTTTTGAGCTGATCTGTAAGTATCAAGGCTACATGCCTATTACAACTATCTTCATGTCAAAAAGTTATTTTATTATTTTTCTTGTTTTCTTCCCTCTTTTTGTAATTCACTATTATGACATTATTACCATGCCATTTTTTATACTTTTTTAGATATATTTCTTGCATCTACTCCTGAGGAGTGGACCAGCTCCAGGAAAGGCGTAGAGTGTTAGGATGACAAGCGATTATTATACAATGCGATAATATTAATGCCTATTCTGCGATGAATATGAAATTATGTTTTTATAGCTATTTATTGATTGTGAATAGCTCATTATTTATAATAATTTTTATGCCTGTTATTTGTTTGTACCATGAAATTTGTTTTCTCTACCATGTAATAAAAGTACTAATATGTTTATTTTGTGTGTTGCCTCATCTAAAGTCCCATGACCCATGTATTTTCTATTGTACAGTATTTGGGGATGGAGGCATCTTGCCTTTGATGCATCAGATCATAATTTCTGTTTTTGTCTATTTAATGCTTTTTAGGTATATCTAAATACTTTAATGTCCATAACTTTCTCTCTTTGGAGGCCAGACACTAACTACAACTTCTGATTGACAACTTGTTGAGCACCTGGTTAAATGCAAGGAACAGGAGTGGGGTTATTAACCTAGGTTAGAAGAAAAGGTATAACGGTTCCCAGTTAGCATTAGCAGAACAGTATTTATTGTTTAGTGCACAGGGTTGCCCATAAATTTGTACAGTCTGCTGGTGGTGTTTGTAGACCTCCTTATGATGCAGCTTCCTGTTATCACATATGTCAATTGCCCTGATGCTCCTGTGTATACAGAAGTCAGCATTCCAAACCTGGTAAATCATAAGCTCTCTGTGCTCTTTTCCCCATCTTTTCTCATGTCAAGCAGCCGGCTTAACATTTTTTGCCTGCAGCTGCTGGAGCTTCCGTACTGTAGGGCAGAATGAACTCCTGACATCTGAGTTTGCAGTAGAGTTGCTTTTTTTGTTGATCTGCTTCTTACAGCCGACTGCATAAGCAGAAGTTGCCTTCGGTGAAATGGTGCATCAATGTGATGCAATGATATAGTCAGCTGAAGTCATATGCCGATCTCTACTTTTCCTGTAATCGTTAAGCTTGGTCCTGTCTTTATACATATAAAGTTTCTGCTCTGGGTACAAACCCATGTCATATTTACATCTCTATTCACTTTAAAAGCGGATTTGATGTGGAATGGCACTTTGGATTCATCAAACGCAGCAAATATACACAAATACACTCATCCACACGTAGCACTGAAAATGGATGTGATATATATTAGGGATCAACCGATTATCGGCAATGCCGATATATCGGGGGCCGATATGCACTTTCCCCGATATATTGGAATCGGCCCCTGAGGTTACCGATATTGCCGATATTTCAGGAAAGTGCTTGTACCGGACCGATGCCTGCAGCTAGAGGCATCACCTCCATACCGGTGTCCATAGCCGACAGTCAGCTGTCTTGTAATGACAACCGATGCGGCTGAGAAGCTGCTCGGCTGTCATTACAGGGAGGGGGCGTCTCCCCCTTCTCGCGACCTTCCGCAGCTCGCCCGGGTCTCCCGTCCTACCTGCACGGCCGCCGAAGAGAAGACCCGATAAAAGCCGCATTTGGCTCTGATCGGGTCTCCATGTAAAAAACCCAGAAGTGATGTCATGACATCACTTCCGGGTACTCGGCGGCAAACTAAAAAAAATGTGAGCATTAAAAACAGCCAAACTTGGCGTTTTGAATGCTTTTAAGTGCAGAGGAGGGGTTTGGGGTCTTTTAGACCCCCAGATCCCTCCACCAGAGTACCTGTGGAAAAAAAAATCTATTTTTTTTTAAATGTCCGAAAATATCGGCCAATATCGGCCGATACCGATATCTGATGACCAAAATATCGGTATCGGCAATAAGAAAACGATATTGATTGATCACTAATATATATATATATATATATATATATATATATACACACACAAACACTCGCCAGCCACTTTATTAGGTATACCTGTTCAATTTCTTGGTGACACATATTGCTAATCAGCCAGTCACACTGCAGCGACTTAATGCATTTAGACCTCTAGATGTGGTGAAGACAACTTGCTGGACTTCAAACCGAGCATTAGTATGGGGAAGAAAGGGTATTTAAGTAACTTTGAACGTGGCATTTTTGTTGGTGCCAGATGGGCTGCTCTGAGCATTTCAAAAACTGCTGATCTACTGGGATTTCCATGCACTACGATCTCTATGGTTTACAGAGAATGATCTGAAGAAAAAAAAAAGATATATTTAGTGAGTGGTGGTTGTGTGGACGAAAATGCCTTGTTGATGGCAGAAGTCAGAGTAGAATGGGCAGACTGATTGGAGAAGAAAGGCATCAGTAACTCAAATAACTACTCGTTACAAGGTATGCAGAACGCACAACATATCATACCTTGAAGTAGATGGGCTACATCAGCAGAGGTGCCACTTTTGTCAGGTATGAACTACAAACTGAGGCTACAATTCACACAGGCTCACACAAATTGGACCACAGAAGATTGAAAAACTATTGCCTGGTCTGATTTGTTTTCGCTCTGCATTTTGGATATAATATCCCAGACAAATAATGAAGCTTATAATGGCCATCAAAAAAAGAAAAAATACAACAAGGTAAAATCTCTATCTGGTAAGTTAGTTCAAATACCTTTAAATCCACATTGATTACTTTTTCAGTGGTTTGTGCACAATGGTTCTGCTTGTACCCATCTCAGATTTGCATTGCTGTCTATTTGGTTAATGGAGCTCACATGGCATTACACTGAAAGTATTGTGTGGGCAATACATATAGGCATCCATGGGGAGTACTGAGAAGGTTTGTTTGATAATCACATAAAATAGGTACAGAACCTTCAAATCATGCATGCCTTAGGATGCAAAAGCTATCTAATAGTGACAAAAGACAAGTGTAATTGATTCGGAAAGTAGATGATGGCTTTGATTTTATTAAGAGACCTCAAAGTTCAGCAGTAGAAATCTGACATGTGGTTTTTGTTGAGGTCACGTCAGTATGATTTGTTCTGGGTCTTATATGTTTGCTTGTATTCTTCATATCTAAGCCACAGTGGAGCAAATGTTAAAGATATAACATTCCAGCTCCATCTTAGCCATTGAAAGTTTGTGTTTTCAATGTAATGATGATTACCTTTATGTGACATTATAGCTAAACTCATCCATGTACAGGGAAAGCCTGATTTCTGATTGGAGATACCAAAAAGGCCTGTATGTTCTACATGTTGCTTTCTTTATTGAATACACTTAATATGCCACCAGACATTTGTAATTTTACCTACATAATTAAATACTGCAGGGCAGGGGGCAACCTTTGGAATAGGCAGGAAGGGAACATTATGCCCAGAACTGAATGTGCCTTTATGTCCTACCACCGTTCCCTGAATGTAGGCTCTGTGAAGGTCTTTTAGGATTTTTTAAGTGATCTTCAAAAGTACTTAAAGTGGAGTTCCACCCATTTTCGTAACTTTAGATCTATGTAATCCCCTTTAAAACGACTTTTACCAATGGAAACTTTTTTTTTTTTTTTTTGCTAGTAAATACCTTAATTTCTGCTTTATTCCTCCTCTCCTCACTTCCGGGTCCGATCGGCGATGACGTCATTCGGCGATTCGCAGTGTGTGCTGGGATGTATTCCATTCCAGAAATCTCGCAGTATTACCAAGGAGCTGAGCTGTACTGTGTGTACTCAGGCCGTGACCTGCCCCGCCTCCTCTCAGTGAGTTGTACTGTATGCATTGTATTCAGGACGTGCTCTGCCCCGCCTCCTCTCAGTGAGCTCAGTGAGGATATAATGCTTTCAGTCCTCGCTCACTGAGAGGAGGCGGGGCAGAGAACGGCCTGAATACAATGTATACAGTACAACTCACTGAGAGGAGGCGGGGCAGGTCATTGCCTGAATACACACAGTACAGCTCAGCTCTTTGGTAATACTGCGAGATTTCTGGAATGGAATACAACCCAGCACACACTGCGAATCGCCGAATGACATCATCACCGATCGGACCCGGAAGTGAGGAGAGGAGGAATAAAGCAGAAATTAAGGTATTTACTAGCAAAAAAAAAAGTTTCCATTGGTAAAAGTCGTTTTAAAGGGGATTACATACATCTATGTAATCCAACCTATTAAAAATGGGTGGAACTCCGCTTTAACTCCGCTTACTCAAGAAGTACTTTTTAATACTTTAGTACTTAATAAAACACCTGATCAAAGCCCATAGTCACCTTACTTTATTTGCATGCTAAAAAAGTGCTTGCAGAAGTGCAGAGAAATATGTTTACTCATATAAAGCCATACAAAAAAATTCTTGCATGAAGATGTTTCTAAAAATCAGAAGTAAGCATGTACAAGGCAGGAATTCAGTGTGTATGAAACCAGAAACCACTTTATTCTAATATCACACTTTGCGGACGATTTGCTTTTTATGTCAGAACAAAGCGCTCAACTCTGACATGAGTTTGACATGGGGAGAGCAGTTGCCTACTAAGATCTATGCTATGCTTTGACAGCCTAATTTTAGAGCACACCGGTTTATAATTTAAAAAAAGAAGTGCCATTCAAAATAATCGCCTGACCTCAGCTGAACTTTGGTAATATTTACACTTGAGGTCCATTTCACCGCCGTTCTTCGCTGGTTCGTAAAGCCTTGAAGACCAAAAGCTAGCAAATGGGTGCAGTCCTACAAATGAGATTTGAAATGTTATTGTGAGACATCAGTTTTCAGTTTAGGCAAAGTAAAGGCAATGTTTTCATTTATTTATACAGTTGCACATATTACCAATAAGCAGGGTGCCATAGCTGTCAATCTTTATTAGAGCCAAGTAATCACACCTCTTTTAGCTTTAAGCTGTAAAGGCCTAGGTAAACTTTAAACAATCAGTCAAGAGCGCATGTTTTATTGATGACACATCTGTTTCTAAAGACTGCCATGTTGTCTTAACCTGACAAGAATTCCGCTATTTTCCATTTGTGGACTATGGATCCTACTGTATTATTGTTTTTTTTGCAAAATGAATGATCATCACTGAAAGTGGAATCAAAGTCTGAATAAAAAAATTATGAGCAGGCAGGCTCTTTATAACAATGTCTCTTCTGCAATAAAATAGCCTTGTCTGCCTGCTCGAGTCTGCACGTGCGCCCCCCCGGACCCATTAGTGTCAGAACACATACTAGGAACAGAGCAGCGGCCCTGCCGCAGTATGTCTTTGGTGGGTGGTCGGGAAGTGATTAACCACTTAAGCCCCGGAGGATTTGGCTGCTCAAAGACCAGGGCCTATTTTGCGATTCGGCACTGCGTGACTTTAACGGACAATTGCGCGGTCCTGCGACGCTGTACCCAAATGAAATTGACGTCCTTTTTTTCCCACAAACAGACCTTTCTTTTGGTGGTATTTGATCACCTGTGCGATTTTTACTTTTTGTGCTATAAACAAAAAAAGAGCGACATTTTTGAAAAAAGTAACAATATTTTTCACATTTTTTATATGAAATTCCCCCCCAAAAAAAGTAAAAATCAAACTTTTTAACATTTTAGGTCAATTTGTTTTCTGCTACATATTTTTGGTAAAAAAAATCGCAATAAGCGTATTTTGAATGGTTTGCGCAAAAGTTATTGCGTTTACTAAATACGGGAAAGATTTATATCATTTTTATTGTTTTTTTTTTTTTTAACTAGCAATAGCGGCGATCTGCAATTTTTTTTGCGGGACTGCGACATTGCAGCGGAAAGATTGGACCCTTGACTGACATTTTTGACACTTTTGGGGGTACCAGTGACATTACTACAGTAATCAGTGCTATACATATGCACTGTTACTGTAAAAATGACACTGGCAGGGAAGGTTAACTTTATTGGTGATCAGTGGGTTAAATGTATCCCTAGGGGCGTGATTCTAACTGTGGGGGGGGCGTGACTTGTGATGTAACCACAGAGACATACGATCCTACATAGCAGGATCATATAGTCTCTGCAGTTACATCAGGGAGAATGACAGACGGCTGTGTTTACATCAGCCGTCTGCCTTTCTGCCTCTCCAGAGGGAGATCGCGGGGGGCTGGCGTACGTCGGAGCCGCCGGTCACTCCCGCGGGGATGTCAGGGAATGAGCAGGGGCGGGAGCGCTCCTCCGGCGGCGCGCGCTCGCCCCCTACAGGCTCCTGGGCGAGCGAAGTACCCCTACGTCGGTTTGCCCAGGAGCGGCTGACCGCCGCAGTAAATAGTCATGAGGCGGTCGGCATGTGGTTAAACAATATTTTTACATTTCTTCAGTGATTTCTTGCTTTCTGGCCTAGGTAAACGTTGTAATAAATCCCAGGAGTCTTCAGGAGGGGAGGAGGGGGAGGGGTTTTCTCAGCTAAGCACACCCTCCTGCCTGCATATCTGAACTAAGGACAGATGGATTCCAGGAAGTCAATGTTACATGAATCGTCTGCCCTTACTCAAGATGACCATGGGAAAAAATGCTAGGGGGTTGTTTTTCAGACGGACCGGATCGGATGCTCTATGCATCCCGATGGGGGAGCGGATGTCAGGGGAGACATCTCCGCTGACACCCGCTGCTATCCGCTTTCGATCCTATCCGTGAAATCTGGATGGATGGAAACCCTATTTTCCATCCGTCCAGCGGATCGGATGAGAACGGACAGGCGCAGGGGAGGGCTGGCAGCCTTAGGCCTGGGGGGCAAGTCCAGTCAAGTGGCCCATTGAACCACCGAATCAGCTCAACATCCATCTGCACCACATTGCCCACAGAAAGAGAGAGGGAGACTGCTCCACATTGCCCACACAGAGAGAGAGGGAGAGAGGGAGACTGCTCCACATTGCCGTACAGAGAGTGAGAGAGACCACTCCACACTGCCTGCACAGAGAGAGAGAGAGACCCCTTTACACTACCTGCACTGAAAGAGAGACTGCTTTACACAGAGAGAGACCACTCCACATTGCTCGCACAGAGAGAGAGGGAGAGAGGGAGACTGCTCCACATTGCCGTACAGAGAGTGAGAGAGACCGCTCCACACTGCCTGCACAGAGAGAGAGAGAGACCACTTCACACTACCTGCACTGAAAGAGAGACTGCTTTACACAGAGAGAGACCGCTCCACATTGCTCGCACAGAGAGAGAGGGAGACCGCTTGTAACGTTCATGCTTTTTGTTTGCGGATGGATTTACAGCTGCAGAATTATTACACTCAGTAGCCTTGTAGAGAATCTGTTGAACAACATATCCAACTCTCAGGACTTTATCACCGTGTACAGCCTGTTATATGCTACTTCTAGTGCTCACCATACAATAGCCTGTCTCTCATCTATATATCCTCATATACTCTATCCCTCCATTAAACATCTATTAATATATATATAGTATATAACAGGCTGTACACGGTGATGAAGTCCTGAGAGTTGGATATGTTGTTCAACACATTCTCTACAAGGCTACTGAGTGTAATAATTCTGCAGCTGTAAATCCATCTGCAAACAAAAACGCATGAACGTTACAGATTGAACGAGCCTTTAAAAAAAATATGGATTCAGCAGAATTATCCACTCATGTGCTACAATTAAAACAACAAGTAGATGCATTGATCCATGCACTTACAGAGGTAAAAAATGACAATCAAACCTTGAGACAGCAGCTTGGCCGTTTTTACACAGCCTCCTGCTGCTCTGCCCCGTGAGCCTAAGATAAACCCTCCTATAGTGTTTTCTGGTGATCGGAGCAAATTCCGTGAATTTAAAAACGCATGTCAATTGTTTTTTTTGTTAAAACCTCTAACCTACACCACTGACCAAATTAAGGTTTGTACCATCATCTCCTATTTAACGGGTGAACCCCGGGCCTGGGCAGATGCTCTCTTTGAAAAGGATGATCCACTCCTTAATTTTTATCCCTTATTTCTAGCACAACTTGCTACTTTATATGAAGACCCCAACAAGCAGAGTACCGCTGACGCCCAGTTACGGGCCCTAAAACAAGGAAGGAGACCTGTTGAGGATTTCGTGGCGAATTTTAAAAGATGGTCCCCTGATTCAGGGTGGAACGACACATCTTTGCGAACGCAGTTTAGACTCGGCCTATCTGAGGCCGTTAAAGACGAGCTCGCCCGAGCGGATTTACCTGGCACTCTAGAGGGACTGATCCAGACCAGTATCAATATTGACAGACGACTACGAGAAAGAAAGGCTGAGAAGATGGGCTCACCATTTTCCAGTCCTTCTCGGATGTTGCCTGCTGACCCTACTCCTATGGAAGTAGGAATGATACGTCCACCTCTGACCCTTTCTGAACGTGCCAGGAGGAAAACCGAACATCTTTGCATGTACTGCGCATCCCCGAATCATCTGGTAAACGACTGTCCTCTTGTCCGCAGAAAAGAGGGTGAGTGTTCAAATGTCTTGCTAGGGGGACTCACAACTTCCTTTCCTAAACCTTATCTTTTTGTTCAATTAACATTGCAGTGGGACCAAACTAGGATCACCACCAAGGCTATGATTGACACAGGATCTTGTGGAAACTACATTGACATTTGTTTTGTCTCCCTTAATAAAATACCTATTGTTTCAAAACCCAAACCTGTCTCCGTTAGTTTTATTAACGGTACACCTTTATCCTCTGGTCCTATCACCAGTCAGACACAGGCACTTCTTGTAACTGCTGACGAGTCTCATGTGGAGACCACCACCTTTGATGTATTAACTTCGCCACATTTTCCAATCATTTTGGGACTTCCCTGGTTACACATACATCAACCAATCATCGATTGGAAAACAAGAACGTTAGCCTTCTCTTCTCACTACTGCGAGATGACATGTAACCTCCCCACACATGATAGCATCCTGTCTGTACTGCCAGATGACATTATTCCTAAGTGTTATCAAGATTTATCGGAGGTTTTCCTCGAGAAAAACGCTCAAATATTACCTCCTCACAGAGACTATGATTGTTGTATCGATCTTCTCCCTAATAGCAAGTTGCCTTACGGACATGTATACCCTCTCTCACAGGATGAACTCTCTCACCTTAAAGAGTATCTGGATGAAAACTTGGCAAAAGGATTCATCCGACCTTCTACTTCCTCCACTGCTGCTGGGCTTTTCTTTGTCCGCAATAAGGACTCTAGCCTTAGGCCTATCATTGATTTCAGACAATTAAATGCCATCACAATAAAGGATCGTTATCCTTTACCTCTTATTCCTGAACTTATCGAACAGGTGCGTGGGGCTTCTTTCTTTTCAAAATTGGACCTAAAAGGGGCATACAATTTAATTCGAATCCGTAAAGGGGATGAATGGAAGACGGCATTCAGAACCAGATACGGACTGTTTGAGTACCTTGTAATGCCATTTGGGCTATGTAATGCCCCCGCAGCCTTCCAACGTTTTATAAACGAGATATTCCGAGACTTGCTTGATGTTTGTGTGGTAGTATATTTGGACGATATACTTATCTATTCTCATTCCTTACCTGAGCACATAAAACATGTGAGACTTGTGTTGTCAAGACTACTTGCACATAAATTATATGTTAAATCAAAGAAATGTCTCTTTCATAAAGAGGAGGTACTATTCCTAGGATATATTATATCTAAAAGTGGAATCAAAATGGACATGAGCAAAATATCCTGCATTCTGGATTGGCCTGTGCCAACCACTCGCAAAGCATTACAAAGGTTCCCTAGGATTCTCTAATTACTATAGGAAATTCATTAAAAACTTCTCTGCGATTGTGAAACCTCTCACACAACTTACAAGCACGAAGAGACCATTTAATTGGTCAAAGGAAGCAAATGGAGCATTCTCTCTGCTGAAATCAAGCTTTACTACTGCCCCCATACTATGCCATCCAGACCCATCCCTTCAATACATCTTGGAGGTAGATGCGTCTAATATGGCAGTAGGAGCAGTTCTCTCACAACGACCAACAAACACCTCACCTCTTCACCCAGTTGCTTTCTTTTCAAAGTCATTAAGTAGCCCCGAGGTGAACTACCCAGTAGGGGAGAAGGAGTTATTAGCCATAAAACTGGCATTAGAGAATTGGAGACATCTACTTGAGGGCACTCAATTGCCAATTCTGATATATACTGATCACAAAAACCTCCAATACCTTCAGACTAATAGAACTCTTTCCCACCGGCAGGTACGGTGGTCGTTATTCTTTCTGAGATTTAATTTTTTAGTAACTTACACGCCCGCAGACAAAAATAAAAAAGCGGATGCACTCTCACGACTAGCCGAGAAAGATTGCACTGAGGTTCCCTCAGTTCCTATAATACCACTTGAACGTATTATCGGAGTCGTTCGCTCACTGAAGGAGGAGATTTTGCACAGCATAGGGTTGGATTCACCTCCACCACAACTAACTACTGACGCAGAAGGCTTCCTCTACTACAACGATAAATTATACATACCCCCTACTATGCGAACCAAGATCTTAGAATTGTCGCATGATGTACCTATGGCAGGACATATGGGTATGACTAAAACTCTCAATCTACTCACTAGGCAATTTTGGTGGCCAGACATGAAGACAGCCGTAAAAAAGTTCGTTTCATCTTGTGATATCTGTGCAAGGTCTAAAATTGACAACACGAAACCATCAGGATTACTTTGTAGTTTACCGATACCCCAGGTTCCGTGGGAAGTGGTATCCTTGGATTTCATAGTGGAACTACCACCTTCCAAAGGATTCAACACCATCTTGGTATCGGTGGACCATCTGACCAAGATAGCACATTTCACCCCTATCCGAAAACTACCTTCATCCAAACAAACAGCAGAATTACTTGTGAAACATGTCTTTAAGTTACATGGTATTCCAAAAACACTGCTGTCTGACCGTGGTTCACAATTCATCTCAAAATTTTGGCTAGCTCTATGTCAGATACTGCGAATAGAGCGTAACCTTACTTCTGCCTACCACCCTCAGACCAACGGACAGACAGAGAGAGTTAACCAGTGCATTGAACAGTACCTGCATTGCTATACTTCGTATCTACAGGACGATTGGGCAGATCTCCTCCCACTGGCGGAATTCGCCTATAACAACGCTACTCATAGCACTACTAAGCAAAGTCCGCTTTACCTGAATTATGGGTTTCATCCCACACTCCTTCCTCCACGTATCTTACCATCAAGTAATCCAGTAGTATCTGATTATCTTGCCCAGATAAAGGATTCTCTGGGATTACTCAACAATACAATATCTCATGCTCATAGCCAACAAAAAAAATACTACGACCTCCGTAGGAAACCCTCTCTCCAATATGCCATTGGGGATCTTGTTTGGCTTTCTACAAAAAATCTGAGACTAAAGATCCCTAGTAAAAAACTTGGACCTCTATTTCTGGGACCTTTTCCAATAGAGAAGCTTATTGGAAAAGCTGCAGTACAACTCACATTGCCAGTAGACCTCAAGATACATCCTGTCTTCCATGTGTCTCTACTGAAGCCCCATGTTCCTAACCAAGGAATAAGGCCTACTATCTCACCTCCACCTCCTGTACAAGTGGAGGGTGGAGAAGAATTTGAGATAAAAGAAATTTTGGATTCCCGTTTCAATAGAAGAAGACTCCAGTATCTTGTACGATGGAAGAATTATGGGCCCCAAGATGACACCTGGCTGGATACCTCCGATATCCATGCCCCTAGACTGATTCGCAATATCCACTCGAAATATCCGGAAAAAACAGTTCTAGAGGCCTTCCGGAGCCGGCCTTAAGGGGGGGGTACTGTAATGTTCCGGTACCTATGGTACCCTTGTTCCTATATTTCTCCTCTCTTTGCGTCCCATCTTGTATATACAAAGGACGCATACACCTTTAAGACCGGATGACATCACTGCCGAGCGCCGCTATGAGCGGCTATTTCAATCGCCGGTTTGCTCTCACTCATCGCTCGTTCAAACCCACATGTTCATCGCACCTACGCCTGAGAAGTCGGAGCTGCTGACATACCTTCCTTGCTGAACTAAGCCGGAAACCTCGCTGGTGATCCGTATCCCGCTACGGGATCACCCCTCTCCTCTGGACATTGTATTTCCTAACCTATCTAAGTGATAAGTACCCCGCAGGGGATTCTTACTAACCAATCTCCTACTGTCATCTACTGCAATTACCAAGACTATCTGTATCTATCTATTCACTATCATCTGCATAAGACTGTTAGCTCTTGGGACTACCTTGAACTATCCTTGCACTAGGTTACTCTGTCTAAAGTATACTCCATCTGTGTCCTCTTACCATCTGCACTATACTTGACATCAGAACATCTGCTTACCATCACCTGCCACTCTCCTATACTACTTCTAGTGCTCACCATACAATAGCCTGTCTCTCATCTATATATCCTCATATACTCTATCCCTCCATTAAACATCTATTAATATATATATAGTATATAACAGGCTGTACACGGTGATGAAGTCCTGAGAGTTGGATATGTTGTTCAACACATTCTCTACAAGGCTACTGAGTGTAATAATTCTGCAGCTGTAAATCCATCCGCAAACAAAAACGCATGAATGTTACACCGCTCCACATTGCTTACACAGAGAGGGAGGGAGACCGCTCCACATTGCTCACACAGAGAGGGAGGGAGGGCGCTCCACATTGCTCACACAGAGAGAGAGGGAGACCGCTCCACAATGCCCGCACAGAGAGAGATCGCTCCACATTGCCCTTACAGAGAGAGACTGCTCAACATTGCCTGCAGAGAGAGAGAGAGACCACTACACATTGCCTGCACAGAGAGAGAGAGAGAGACCGCTCCTCATTGCCTGCACAGAGAGAGAGAGACCACTCCACATTACCTGCTCAGAGAGAGACTGCTCCACATTGCCTGCACAGAGAGAGAGAGAGACCGCTCCACATTGCCTGCTCAAAGAGAGACTGCTCCACATTGCCTGCACAGAGAGAAAGAGAGAGAGAGACTCCTCTACATTGCCTGCAGAGAGAGAGAGAGAGAGAGAGAGACCGTTCCACATTGCCTGCAGAGAGAGACCGCTCCACATTGCCTGCAAAGAGAGAGACCACTCCACATTGCCTGCACAGAGAGAGAGACCGCTTCACATTGCCTGCAGACAGAGAGAGAGAGAGACCGCTCCAGATTGCCTGCACAGAGAGAGACCGCTCCACATTGCCTACACACAGAGAGAGAGAGAGAGAGAGAGAGGCCGCTCCACATTGCCTGCACAGAGAGAGAGGCCGCTCCACATTGCCTGCACAGAGAGAGAGACCACTCCACATTGCCTGCACAGAGAGAGAGGCCGCTCCACATTGCCTGCACAGAGAGAGAGACCACTCCACATTGCCTACACAGAGAGAGAGGCCGCTCCACATTGCCTGCACAGAGAGAGAGAGAGACTGCTCCACATTACTTGCACAGAGGGAGAGAGAGACTGCTCCACAGTGTAAACCGGCCTCTCTCTGTGCAGACAATCTGGAGCTGTCTCTCTCTCTCTCTCTGCGGGCAATGTTGAGCGGTCTCTCTCTCTCTCTCTGCGGGCAATGTTGAGCGGTCTCTCTCTCTCTCTGCGGGCAATGTGAACCCGTCTCACTCTGTGCGGGCAGTGTGAACCCGTCTCACTCTGTGCGGGCAGTGTGAACCCGTCTCACTCTGTGCGGGCAGTGTGAACCCGTCTCACTCTGTGTGGGCAGTGTGAAGCGGTCACTCTCTGTGCGGGCAATGTGAAGCGGTCACTCTCTGTGGGGCAGCCTCTCTCTGTTTGGGCAATTATGTGGAGCAGTCTCACAGACTGATTGCCCCCAGAGAGATTGAGACAGAGAGCCTGTCCCTTCCCCACACTCAGTACACAGACCAAAGAGACTGCAGGAAGATTAAGACTAAAGTTTTTGCTGTCACTGCTGCCACACTAAGCGCAACTTGTGGAGTCTGGACCTTCTCTGGTGAGTGAGCACCACATCACTGGGCAAGCCAAGCAAGCAGTGTAGCTGAGAGTCACAGTGAGCGCAGCAGGCTAAACACGCAAGTCCTGCTGTCTCCTGGGCACAACCACCAGGTTCTCCAGGCTGCAGGCTCCTCCTGTGTCAATTGCTGGTAGTGAGAAAAGCACATGCTGGTGCATCGGCCCCCAGGGGCCAGATTAAGGGCATTGTGGGCCTGGTGCTGCAGTGGAGCAGGTTTAGGAGTGGCAGGGATATGACATACAGTAAGTAACATCATATTCCAGCTCTCCTCTTAATGGCCATCCTCCTGTGTTTCCAGGAGCCTGTGCTGACTTATGTCCAGATTTGGTGGCAGCCACACAGGTGTAATGCTAGGGAAGCCTGGCATTTGATTTACCAAACTTCCATAAGAGTCGTGTGTTGGTGTGTGAAAGTTTCCAGCCATCAGAATACAGTTATCATACATCAGAAGCTATAACAGCCAGCAGTAATCGACAAAAAAAAGACATGCTGGTTGTACTGAAGTCAGTTGATAAATTCTGTACAACCAGTCTGCACATAGATAGATCTAAATCCTGCCGGTTCAGCTGACATTTCAATCTGTCTATGGTGGCTTAATTCCATTAGTCTCTGGGTTTAATAATATCCTCAAATCTTCTGAGGAGCACCCCTTTTAGAATTGCCATTGACCTGGAGGGACTGGCATTTAGGAAGTTAATACAGGCAGGGAGGAAATGTGATATCACCTCCTCACTGCCTGTCAAATGCCTTTTGAAAAGTGACCTGAGCACAGGGCTGGCCTTAGGTGTTCAGGCGCCCTGTGCGAGCTAATCCTGTAACCCCCCCCCCCCCCCCGCGTGCGCATTTTCTTGCACCTTTTTTGCACTTTATTTGACTTTTCTTTTTTATGATCACTAATAACTTAGCCCCCCCCTTACATTAGAGACCCCCTTACTTCCGAGACTCCCCCACAGAGCCCCCTTACATCAGAGACCCTCACAGAGGCCCCCCTTACATCAGAGACCCTCACAGAGCCCCAACTTACATCAGAGACCTTTACAGAGCCCCTCTTACATCAGAGTCCCTCACAGAGCCCCCCTTACACCAGAGACCCTTACAGAGCTCCCCTTACATCAGAGACCCCCTTCCATTAGAGACCCCCTACAGAGCCCCCCCTTACATCAGAGACCCCCACACAAAGCCCCCTTACATCAGATACCCCCACACAGAGCCCCCTTTACATCAGAGACCCCCCACACAAAGCCCCCCTTACATCAGAGACCCCACACACAGAGCCCCCCTTACATCAGAGACCCCACACACAAAGCCCCCCTTACATCAGAGACCCCACACACAAAGCCCCCCTTTCATCAGAGACCCCCCACACAGAACCTTCCTTACATCAGACACCCCCAAACAGAGCCCCCCTTACATCAAAGACCCCCCACACAGGGCCCCCCTTACATCAGAGACCCCTCACACAGAGACCCCACCTTACATCAGAGACCCCCACACAAAGCCCCCCTTACATCAAAGACCCCCCACACAAAGCCCCCCTTATATCAGAGAGCCCATCTTACATCAGAGACCCCCACACAAAGCCCCCTTACATCAGAGACCCCCACACAGAGCCCCCTTACATCAGAGACCTCTCACACAGAGACCCCCTTACATTTGTGGCAGGAGAGAGAGCTTACTTACCTCAGTATGGAGGCACACGCTGTCTGCAGCTTTTCTTTTTTTCTTTAAACTTCCCGCTCACACCCCCCGGGGAGGAGAAGCGGCGGGAGCAGGCGGAGCTGATGATCTCACCTCTGCCTTCCCTGCAGAGAGGAGGAGAGGAGAGATCTGTCAGCGGCGATGGATCTGAGGCTGAGCTGTGTGAGATACACAGCTCAGCCCTGCAGCTTTAGTAGACCGAGGCCTAGCCGCAAAGCGGGAGGTAAGCGGTGGCCGTGGCCTGTGTTAATCCTGTCCAGGTCGCGGTTGCCACTTACCTACCACTGTGCGGCCTGATCATCTGCGAGCTGTGAAGGCCGCATGGCGCCCCTGTTGCCCACGGCGCACAGCTCGCACACCCCAAAGGCCGGCCCTGCCTGAGCACGGATCACTTTTCAGTGAAGTGGCAGTTCCTGCTGTAAGTGCATACAAGCCTTTGGGCTCACACGGTGTGCTGCGGTTTGGCTGCAGTGCTGATGTACTCGCAGTTTTCCTTAGCCGCAGTCCCTTAGACTTCTTTTAGGTTGTGCGATTTTGCTGCATTTTCAGAAAATGCACCAAAGATGCAACATGCAGGATTTTTTGTGCACTTTCAGAACATGCAGTAAAAATGTGCAGTCTAATAGGAGATCTATGGGACTGGGGGTAACATGCAGGAAGGCTGCCAGTACACCAGACCAGCACTGCAGCCAAACCACACCATACCAGTGTGAGCCCACTGCATTGTGCCTATGGCAAGCAAGGTACTGCACACAGGCTGCTAGAAATAAAAATCTCTCTGCAGAGAGGGGGAGGGAGAGACAGCAGGGAGGGAGGAGAGGTGAGGAGAAACTCCCTTACTTGGACGGGCTCTGGACATTCACAGGATTCATTTAAGGCTCTGTCTGTCAAGCCGACTGCTCAGCTTGAACTTTCCCGCCCACATATCCTCTTCACAGACAACAGTGTGGGCGGGCAAAGAGAGGGCAGAGCAGCCTCTAGAAGCCAATCCTTGTGGAGGAGGGAGGGGCTGGTAACTCGTTCTATAACGCAGACTGTCAACCCTGTCTGTGACAGAACACATCGCATGTACAGCCGCACTCGGCCAGCTCTGGAACTACATGTGCGCAGTTCTGAGCTGGAGAAACAGCGGCCTTTTACAGCATATCAGACCGGCCCAGGGGGAGATTGCCCCCCGGCCCAGTCCGCCCCTGGACAGGCGGAGAGGGAGCTGTCATCCGCCTGCTCATCGGGGATCTGCGGATCGATCCCCGCTGAGCAGAACGGACTCTGTCGACGGATGCGTACCGTGTTTAAGGACCCTAAGTTGCTGATCACCACCTTTTCTAGTATATATATAAAAAATAAAAAAATCCATTATATATCTCGTTTGTAGGCATTTTAGCTTTCACACAAACACATTAATATACATTTTTTTTTTTTACTAAAGACAGCAGATTTCATTTTGGTCTAAGTTTTGGAAGAATTTTTTTTTTTTTTTTTTTATTGGATGTTTTATAGCAGAAAGTAAAAAAAAAATATATATATATATATATATATATATATATATATATTGTGACAGGAAGTCAGCTAAATCTGGGAATGTAGTCACAGGAAGGAGATACATTTCCACCTGATTGAGAAGTCCATTAATTAATTTAGGGTGTTGGCTACAGAGCTAGCCAGCAGGAAGTTGAAAGGCCTTCACCTGTTCAGAATGAGGGAGTTAAGGCTCTATAATTTGTTCAGAGAAAGTCCTATTGTTTGCTGCCTCCAGAAGCTGTGTCCTGAAGCCATGTGGGCTGGGAGCAGGAGGACAGTCAGCGTGTGCCTCCCGACAGGATGTGTGGGCCTGGGAGAAGACCCCCCGGAGTGATGTGTGCCCGGGACGGTAACCAAGGGTGAATACGTCTCAAAGGTGAGAAGACGAACTGTTGATGTGAAAGAAACAAAAGGACTGTGTTGCCCTGTGAATCTATTATAAAAGGACTATTGAGTGTCCGCTGTAAGGACAAGGAAGTCTGCCCGACGGTAGGTTGGAGACAGACACTTAGGCAGCTTCCAGTTGTGAGAAGGTAGCCGCCCACAGAGGCAAGGATTTATTTTGTTTTATTTGTTTGTTGAAGAATAAACCTGTTGTTTGCAAGCACTTTTGGGCTATTTCTCTGTGAAAACGCACCCCCCAAGGAGTCATCTACGCCTACCACCGAGCTAATCCCTTACATATGGTGGAGGATGCGGGCAGAAGCGAAGATCCCTGCAAGGAAGTGCAAATGTTTGATGAACTTTGTCTGGTGCATGAGATTGCACAATCTATGTGTGCAGGAGAGAAGATCCTGACAAAAAAAAAAAAAAAAAAAAAGTGTTTTAAAGAGACAGGGGTCTCAAAATTTTTTGATGAACTTTGTTGTGTCTGGTGCAAGTGACTGCACAAACTGTGTGCGCAGGAAAAGAGATCCTGTAAGAGAGAGAAAAACTACATGTGTTGAAGAGACAGTGGTCTGAAAATTGTTTGCTGGACTGTGAAAAATTTGTTTGTGGAGTTATTGAAGATGGGGCGGTCCAAACGCCTGAAAAATGCAAAGATAGATGAAATGAGAGACCGGATTCTATGGATGGAGGGGATGTTGCCGTCTGAACCAGCCCCATCCATGCCTAAAGAGAGTCTACTAAAGAGGAAGGTTGTTGTCCCTAGCAACACTGATGAAACTGCTATGGAGACGCAGTGTGCTCAGATGAAAAGTAAACTCAAAATGGAGGAGATGTTGAAACATCTGATTATATCAAATGCAGCTCAACAGCAAGCAAATGCAGCTCAACAGCAGGCAAATGCGGATTTTCAGCAGAGCTTTGCAGCTCAACAAAAGGCTCATCAAGAGAGCATGGCAGGCTGGAAACAGAGACGCCAGCAGCCAATGGAGGCCATCGGTTTGGAGGAAACCGAGTATGTGTGCAGGGCTGAGTTGGATGCCTTGCAACGGAAAATGGAAGAAAAGGAACAAGCCTTGGAATTGCTTAAAATGGAGCATAGAAACTTGCAGGAAACGAATGAACTACTCAAGTCTCATGTGTCACAGTGGGAAGAATCCACTGCTCTTCTTTTGGTCGAGTTGCAAAAACGCAGAGAGACTATAATGGAGAAAGATACCATCCTCATGGAAAAGGAAAGTGAAATTCAGACTTTGCAGAAGCAAAGTATGGCTGATATGTTGGAGTTGCGTAATCAGCTGGAAAAAAGTCTTCAGTCTTTGGGAGCTACAAAAATAGACCTGCAGGAGTCGCAGGAACAGAATGTTGCTCTGAAAGCGACATTGTCTCTCAGCGACAAAGAGAAAAGTGAAAGAGAGGCTAAATTACTGAGTACTGTGTATGAGCTCACTACTTTGAGCAATGTGGTAGATGAATGGCGTGCGGACTGTGAAAGTTGGAAAGGGGAAGCCCAACGTGTCCAGCAGCAGTTAAAGGAGAAAGAAGCCTGTGTGGCAGAATTACATTCTTATTCCCAGATGCTAGCCAATGAGGTGAAGGCTCTTATGCAGGGAAAAGGAGATTGTGAACATAAGAGGGAAAAAGTAGAGGCACAGCTTCTGGAATCGCAAGTCAAGGTGTCAGAAGGTGACCGATTGTGTGCTAAGCTGTCAGAGAAGGCAAACCGACTGCAGGTTGAGTTGGACAATGTTACAAATCAGCTTTCTCAAGCAGACAGCAAATCTAGAGAAATTGCGGAAGATTTTTTTATCTTGGAATCGCAGCTGCAAGACACGCAGGAACTCTTACAGGAAGAGAGGTGTCAAAGGCTGAGTTTTAGCACAAAGCTCAAACAAATGGAAGATGAGAAAAATGGCTTCCTGGAACAATTAAAAGAGGAGGCGGAAGCAAAGAAAAACCTATCAGAGCAAGTCGCAACATTGCAAGCTCAGATAGCGGATATGAAAAAACGCATGGAAGAAAGCGTTGGTTCATTACAGTGTGTTGAAGATGTGAAAAAGAAGTTTGATCAGATGCTTGGTGAAGAGAAGACTGTGTCTGCAAAATATGCAGAAGAACGCGCACGTGCAGAAACGGAGGTGCGTGATAACGAGAGCAAAGCCCTGTTCTTGGCTCGCTCTTTGGAGGAAGCTCTAGAGTGTAAGGCTGAACTAGAAAGTGTTAAACAGCTGCGTACAGAAATGGAAGAATTGGTCAGCTCCAAGGATGATGTTGTGAAAAGCGTTCAGGAGCTAGAAAAGTCTAAGCGAGCCTTAGAACAGCAAGTAGAAGAGATGAAGATTCCGTTGCAGGAACTGGAAGAGGAATTCCAGGCAACAGAGGATCTGTCCCAAAGAGGGGATAGTGTGCCTGATGCAGTTTTTAAAAGGATCAGTGTTTTGGGGTCTGTCCTGAGTGAGCCTCAGAAATGTGACGACATGTGGCTTGAATCACCCCTTTGGAATAAACCGTTCCTTCAAAAACTTCAAGCATTGGAAAATGTATCATTAGAACTTCAGCAAACAAAGGAGCTGAGTAAGAAATATGGTGATTTCTCAGTTCAGGCTGAAAACCTAGTGGGGAAAACTAAGGCTGTTGGTGAAAACGTGACGCAAATGAATAAGTGCCTTTCAGGGAGTGTTTCCAAAATGGAACTGGTGAAAGACGGGTGGCAGAAGTTTGATCGTGATCTTGAGATGCATTCCATGTGGAATTCAGATAGAGAAAAAGAACTAGGTGACCTTGAGCGGTCAAATAGTTCAGCAGAAAGTGCATTGAAGAAACCTGTAAAAGAATGTGTTGCAGTTCCATGCTTCTTCACTGATGCAGAGAGGAGGTCTATAATGGATACCACCCAGATCGCTGGGTTCAACTGTGTTGTTGCCTTTGACCCCTATGTTGGTGGAAGGAAAGTTGATGATGTTCTGGTTGGCTTCTTCTGTGAAGAGTTTGGCAAGAAATATAAACTGAATATCAAATCAAATAGTAGGCCTTTACTGCGACTCGCTCAGGAGGGCGAAAAGTTTAAGAAGTTGATGAGTGCAAATGCTTCAGATCTGCCTATGAATATGAAATGTTTGGTGAATGATATTGATATCTCTGGGAAAAGGAACAGGGGTCACTTTGAAGAAATGTGTGACAGCCTGTTGTCTCAATTGGAAAATCCTCTGCACAGCATCTTAGAGCAAGCAAAGCTCAAGAAGGAAGATCATTCCCTTTTACAACAAAAAGTCAATGATTGTGTACAGATGTATGGAGAGGCAACTCAAGTCACAGAGGGATGTCAAGAGTCCCTACTTGGAACAAAGCTTAGTGAAGCAAAGGTTCTCAAAGTTTTGTGGAAAACATTTATGGATTGCAGAGAGAGGCGTCTTAAGAATGTTGAAGACATTAAGACTAGCCCAATTGAGTTGCCTATGGATCACGGTCCTCCATGGTGGATTGGACAGACGGTTATGAGGGACAAGCTGTCTGACATTTATGAGAAAGCTGTCAATGAAGATGACAGAAACGAGAAGGAGCAAAATGATGCCAAAAATGCAGTTGAAGAATGTGTATATGAGATGAGAGACAAACTGTGTGGCATTTATGAGAAATCCGTCAATGAAGATGACAAAACAGTTTCATCCGGAAGCTTGAGGATAATAGGAGGCTTATCAGTGAGTCAGCAGTGCCTGACACATGCGTGCCTGGAAATATGTGTCCCAACCCTAGGGTTGAAACAAGAGGGGGGGGTATGTGACAGGAAGTCAGCTAAATCTGGGAATGTAGTCACAGGAAGGAGATACATTTCCACCTGATTGAGAAGTCCATTAATTAATTTAGGGTGTTGGCTACAGAGCTAGCCAGCAGGAAGTTGAAAGGCCTTCACCTGTTCAGAATGAGGGAGTTAAGGCTCTATAATTTGTTCAGAGAAAGTCCTATTGTTTGCTGCCTCCAGAAGCTGTGTCCTGAAGCCATGTGGGCTGGGAGCAGGAGGACAGTCAGCGTGTGCCTCCCGACAGGATGTGTGGGCCTGGGAGAAGACCCCCCGGAGTGATGTGTGCCCGGGACGGTAACCAAGGGTGAATACGTCTCAAAGGTGAGAAGACGAACTGTTGATGTGAAAGAAACAAAAGGACTGTGTTGCCCTGTGAATCTATTATAAAAGGACTATTGAGTGTCCGCTGTAAGGACAAGGAAGTCTGCCCGACGGTAGGTTGGAGACAGACACTTAGGCAGCTTCCAGTTGTGAGAAGGTAGCCGCCCACAGAGGCAAGGATTTATTTTGTTTTATTTTATTTTGATGTTTTTGCTGCATGCACTTGTTTGAAGAATAAACCTGTTGTTTGCAAGCACTTTTGGGCTATTTCTCTGTGAAAACGCACCCCCCAAGGAGTCATCTACGCCTACCACCGAGCTAATCCCTTACAATATATATATATATATATATATATTTTTTTTTCAAATTTGTTTTTTTCTTTTTTTATTCACATAATAAAAGCTAGCACAATCTAGTGGTGTGCAAATACCCCGAAAAGAAAGCTTTTGTTTGTGTAAAAAAAATTACATAAATTTTGTTTGGGTACAGCGTTGCATGATGGGGGTAAAATCTTCTAGAGCTCAAGTGGTTAATTAACCTCCCAGAAAGTTAACCACTACAGCCAGTTATTAAATAAGCTAGCACCATTGCTAGGGATCATTGTTGCAGAAACTGATGGGAATGCTGTGGATTATTATTGCGTAAATATGCTGCTGTTTTAAGTATTTTCTTGTTTTGAAATACACTGAATCTTTCTTTACACCTGAGGGGGGCGCAGTTTGCCATATTCGCCCTGGGCACCGAATGACCTTGTCCCGGCACTACTCTGGCTCCACCCACCTCGTCCCTTCGACGTGACGTCAACATGCCCCGCCTCCACAGGCCGTGATACCGGTATCGGTCGCTAACCTTACCAGAGACGAGTTCCTGGATGCCTGCGAAGGAGTGCCCTCTTCGTCTTCTTCAATCCCTGCTTCATCCCTCAATCCCTGGCGGTTTCTGTTTGATTGTGAGTAGTTCTTGTAACATATGGCCTCTATGTGAAATCCAGCTCCACTCAATGGTCTCTCCTGTGAGGAATGATGTGTACATACATTTGCATTATCCCACACCATTTTAATAAAAATAAATGATTCATATATTTTTATTAAAATTGTGTGGGATAATGCAAATGTACACATTATTCCTCAGAGGAGAGACCATTGAGTGGAGCTGGATTAGTTGCTGATGGCTTGCAATTTGCAAAGGAGTTCCCTCCTTCTCAGATCCCCTGTTTCTGTATGATGTGAGTAGTTCTTGTAACATATGGTCTCTATGTGAAATCCAGCTCCACTCAATGGTCTCTCCTCTGAGGAATAATGTGTACATTTGCATTATTCCATACAATTTTAATAAAAATATATGAATCATATATTTTTCATATATTTTTATTAAAATTGTGTGGGATAATGCAAATGTATGTACACATCATTCCTCACAGGAGAGACCATTGAGTGGAGCTGGATCTCACATAGAGGTCACAAGAACTACTAACAATCAAACAGAAACCGCCAGGGATCGAGGGATGAAGCAGGGATTGCAGCCAGAAAGCCTGCCAGTACCAGCCACAGGCCCACAGCAAGCAAGTCACAGGTCCGAAGCCAGCAAGCCAGAGCCTGCCAGCCAGCAAGCCACAGCCTGCCAGCCAGTCAGCCTGCCAGTACCAGCCACAGGCCCACAGCCAGCAAGCTGCAGCCAGCCAGCTAGCCTGCCAGTACCAGCCACAGGCCCACAGCCAGCAAGCTGCAGCCAGCCAGCTAGCCTGCCAGTGCCAGCCACAGGCCCACAGTCAGCAAGCCACAGCCTGCCAGCCAGCCAGCAAGCCTGCCAGTGCCACCCACAGCCAGCAAGCCACAGCCTGCCAGTGCCAGCCACAGGCCCACAGCCAGCAAGCCACAGCCTGTCAGACAGCCTGCAAGCCACCGCCTGCCAGCCAGCAAGCCTGCCAGTGCCAGCCACAGGCCCACAGCCAGCAAGCCACAGCCTGTCAGATAGCCAGCAAGCCTGCCAGTGCCAGCCACAGCCAGCAAGCCACAGCCTGCCAGCCAGCCAGCAAGCCTGCCAGTGCCACCCACAGCCAGCAAGCCACAGCCTGCCAGGGCCAGCCACAGGCCCACAGCCAGCAAGCCACAGCCTGTCAGACAGCCAGCAAGCCACAGCCTGCCAGCCAGCCAGCAAGCCTGCCAGTGCCACCCACAGCCAGCAAGCCACAGCCTACCAGTGCCAGCCACAGACCCACAGCCAGCAAGCCACAGGCCCACAGCCTGCAAGCCACAGCCTGCCTGCCACAGCCAGCCAGCCAGCAAGCCTGCCAGTGCCAGCCACAGCCTGCCAGCCAACAAGCCTGCCAGTGCCAGTCACAGGCCCACAGCCAGCAAGCCACAGCCTGCCAGTCAGCCAGCAAGCCACAGCCTGCCAGCCAGCAAGCCTGCCAGTGCCAGCCACAGGCCCACAGCCAGCAAGCCACAGCCTGCCAGTCAGCCAGCAAGCCACAGCCTGCTAGTGCCAGCCACAGGCCCACAGCCTGCAAGCCACAGCCTGCCAGCCACAGCCAGCCAGCCAGCCAGCCAGCAAGCCTGCCAGTGCCAGCCACAGCCTGCCAGCCACAGCCAGCAAGCAAGCCTGTCAGTGCCAGCCACAGGCCCACAGCCTGCCAGCGGTAGCCAGCAAGACCACAGCCTGCCAGCGGTAGCCAGCAAGACCACAGCTTGCCAGCCAGCAACTGTAATTAAGGTAAGAGGAGTCAACTTGGCCTAGGTATCAGAGAGTTATGTTTTGTTGCTTTATTGTGGGTGTGGCTGGAGATGGGGTGTGGGTGTGGCTAGAGGCGTGACAAGGGTGTGTCTGGAGGCGGAACATGGGTGGGGCCTGGAAGGGGCCCTTGATTTATTTTGCCCGGGGGCACTGAGGGATCTCAGTCCGCCCCCTGGGGGGGGGGTGTGTGTGACACATCTGCACTGTAAACGTATTGGTCCAATGGGAGATTTCCTTTCTGACCCGTTTTGAAGTTTTGCGAAATTGTCAGTTGGTAGCCCAAGGGTTGATATTTAGGGCTCTGTATCTTTAAATTTCCACAGTAAAGTCCCACCGTATTGTAAGATATCGTAGAGGGGGGTGCAGTGGCGGCCGGTCTATTTAGGGTGCAGGGGCGCAACCCCCCCATCCATGCGTCCGGCCCCCTAATCTGCATGCAGGGGCGCCGGATGCATGGAGTTCAATGGGATTGTTTTTTTTTTTTGGCATCACCTGATTAGAGCAAGAGGCTCTAATAGGGCGATGCAAAGGGTGGTCCCGGGGCGCAGAGCGAATGAAAATTCGCTATTGTCACACCGATCCTCCTCGTGGCCAATCAGGAAGCGCATCCGATACGCGCTTCCTGATTGGCCGCAAGGCAAACCCCTTGCCATTGGCCGAGGAGGAGGTGGGAGCGGAAGGAGACGCACCGTCGGTCACCGGGAGTCGGGACTCAGAAGAAGCCGCCGGCCGCGGCTGCTGCTGGAAGGACTTGTGGAGCCACCAGCTGCCACTGCTGCTCCAGGTAGGTAAGGGGGCCCGCATGCTGATCTCTGCATTGGGGGCACGCACGCTGATCTCTGCATTGGGGGCATGTATGCTGGTCACTACATTGGGGGCACGCACGCTGATCTCTGCATTGGGGGCATGTACTCTGCATTGGGGGCATGTACTCTGCATTGGGGGCATATACTCTGCATTGGGGGCATATACTCTGCATTGGGGGCATGTACTCTGCATTGGGGGCATGTATGCTGGTCACTACATTGGGGGCACGCACGCTGATCTCTGCATTGGGGGAATGTATGCTGGTCACTACATTGGGGGCGCGCACGCTGATCTCTGCATTGGGGGCATGTACTCTGCATTGGGGGCATATACTCTGCATTGGGGGCATGTACTCTGCATTGGGGGCATATACTCTGCATTGGGGGCATGTACTCTGCATTGGGGGCATGTGCTCTGCATTGGGGGCATGTACTCAGCATTGGGGGCATATACTCTGCATTGGGGCATGTATGCTGGTCACTGCATTGGGGGCATGTACGCTGGTCACTGCATTGGGGGCATGTACGCTGGTCTCTGCTGGTCAGTGTTTTGAAGGGGGCACGCTGGTCACTGTGCATTGAAAGAGGGCACGCTGGTCTCTCTGCATTGAAAGGGGGCAAGCTGGTCACTCTGCATTGAAAGGGGGCACGCTGGTCACTCTTCATTGAAAGGGGGCATGTACGCTGGTCACTGCAGTGAAAGGGGGCACGCTGGTCAGTGTGCATTGAAAGGGGGCATGTACGCTGGTCACTGCATTGAAAGGGGGCACGCTGGTCTCTCTGCATTGAAAGGGGGTAAGCTGGTCACTCTGCATTGAAAGGGGGCATGTACGCTGGTCACTGCATTGAAAGGGGGCACGCTGGTCTCTCTGCATTGAAAGGGGGTAAGCTGGTCTCTCTGCATTGAAAGGGGGTAAGCTGGTCTCTCTGCATTGAAAGGGGGTAAGCTGGTCACTCTGCATTGAAAGGGGGCACACTGGTCTCTCTGCATTGAAAGGGGGCACGCTGGCCTCTCTGCATTGAAAGGGGGCACACTGGTCTCTCTGCATTGAAAGGGGGCACACTGGTCTCTCTGCATTGAAAGGGGGCACACTATACCTTAATTACTGAAGGCCCCTTTCACACTTTTGCGACCTCAAAGTCACGCAATTTTTAAAAGCGTTTTTTTCCGGGGTGGGTATGACACATTTGTGTAATAATTATTTCATAGATTAGTCTGCTGTGTATTGTGTCAAATAATGTTTCTGTTTACAGTTTCCAACACAAAAAACTTGTCTGATAGCATGAGCACTAATTTGGAAGTGTCTGATGGCTTGACATCAGTGTATAACAGCCCTGTTGTAGTGTATGTGTAAGCTGTGTGGCAGTGTGGTGAGATCTTCCATCCTGAGGAATGCTCAGCCTCCCCCTGAGGCGCGCACACTCTCTCACACACACTCTCTCTCACACACGTATGAATGCATCCTCCAGTCGGAGCTCTCTGGGACGAGCACAACTTTCAGCCAATAGGAAGCGAGCTCTCCGCCCTGAAGAGGAGTGCGGACACCGGAGAGAAGAACCGTGCGGAGTGTCCGAGTGATGCCTGCTGACCCCCACACCATGCAATAAAGTAGCCGGCCCCGCTCCTAGCCATTACACAGCACGGCCATAAACATGCTGGGCATGTACGTGCCAGACAGATTTTCCCTGAAGTCTTCCCAGGTCCAGGACGGGATGGGGCTGTACACCAGCAGGAGAGTGAAAAAGGTTTGTGTCCTGAGGGAGGAGGGCGGAGAGAGAGAGAGAGCCGGGGTACGGCCGGGCAGAGTGTGGGCAGCAGAGAACCGGGAGGGGAGATGCCACGTCTACACTATGAGCTCCATACACTGTATACAGCCTGGGATAGGGAGAGGAGGGGGCACACAGCAACTACAGCTCTACCCATCAATATCACAGCACTCTATACTGTATAGCAGAGCTCGGAGAGGAGGGGGCACACAGCAGCCACAGCTCTATCCATCAATATCACAGCACTCTATACTGTATAGCAGAGCTCAGAGAGGAGAGGAGGGGGCACACAGCAGCCACAGCTCTATCCATCCATCCATCAATATGACACTACTCTATATAGCAGAGCTCAGAGAGAGAGGAGGGGGCACACAGCAGCCACAGCTCTATCCATCCATCCATCCATCCATCCATCAATATGACACTACTCTATATAGCAGAGCTCAGAGTAAGAGGAGAGGGCACACAGCAGCCACAGCTCTATCCATCCATCCATCCATCCATCAATATGACACTACTCTATATAGCAGAGCTCAGAGAGAGAGGAGAGGGCACACAGCAGCCACAGCTCTATCCATCCATCCATCCATCCATCCATCCATCAATATGACACTACTCTATATAGCAGAGCTCAGAGTAAGAGGAGAGGGCACACAGCAGCCACAGTTCTATCCATCCATCCATCCATCCATCAATATGACACTACTCTATATAGCAGAGCTCAGAGAAAGAGGAGAGGGCACACAGCAACCACAGCTCTATCCATCCATCCATCCATCCATCCATCCATCAATATGACACTACTCTATATAGCAGAGCTCAGAGTAAGAGGAGAGGGCACACAGCAACCACAGTTCTATCCATCCATCCATCCATCCATCAATATGACACTACTCTATATAGCAGAGCTCAGAGTAAGAGGAGAGGGCACACAGCAGCCACAGTTCTATCCATCCATCCATCCATCCATCAATATGACACTACTCTATATAGCAGAGCTCAGAGAAAGAGGAGAGGGCACACAGCAACCACAGCTCTATCCATCCATCCATCCATCCATCAATATGACAATACTCTATATAGCAGAGCTCAGAGAGAGAGGAGAGGGCACACAGCAGCCACAGCTCTATCCATCCATCCATCCATCCATCCATCCATCAATATGACACTACTCTATATAGCAGAGCTCAGAGAAAGAGGAGGGGGCACACAGCAGCCACAGCTCTATCCATCCATCAATATGACACTACTCTATATAGCAGAGCTCAGAGAGAGAGGAGAGGGCACACAGCAACCACAGCTCTATCCATCCATCCATCCATCCATCAATATGACACTACTCTATATAGCAGAGCTCAGAGAAAGAGGAGAGGGCACACAGCAACCACAGCTCTATCCATCCATCCATCCATCCATCCATCAATATGACACTACTCTATATAGCAGAGCTCAGAGAAAGAGGAGAGGGCACACAGCAGCCACAGCTCTATCCATTCATCCATCCATTGATATGACAATACTCTATATAGCTGCAGAGAGAGAGGAGGGGGCACACAGCAGCCACAGCTCTACCCATCCATCATTATCACAACACTCTATATAGCTGCAGAGCTCAGAGAGAGAGGAGAGGGCACACAGCAGCCACAGCTCTACCCATCAATATCACACTACTCTATATAGCTGCAGAGAGAGAGAGGAGGGGGCACACAGCAGCCACAGCTCTACCCATCAATATCACAACACTCTATATAGCTGCAGAGAGAGAGAGGAGGGGGCACACAGCAGCCACAGCTCTACCTATCAATATCACACTACTCTATATAGAGAGAGGGAGCCAATCAGGAGTGCTGATAGGAGGACAGAGCAGAGAGATAAGCCCCATTCACACTTTAGCTGCTCATTTTCTTGTACAAGTGTTTTTTTTTTTTTTTTTGAGGCCGAAAGATGTTGTAAACCTCCAAAAAAAATGAAAAAATAAAAAGCGGAAAGACAAAGGCATAATGTGCTAGTATGCATCTCATACTAGCACATTATGAAATACTTACCTTAGAACGAAGCCTCTGCAGCAGCACCCGCTCATCACTGACATGGCTGACATGTTCACTCGTCACTTCTGGTTTTGTGTCCTCCGGTCATCTGATTGGCCTTGAGCCGACATGATTTCACGCATGCGCGTGTTCACGGCATAGGGCTCTGAAGGAAGGGCAAGGGCAGCCATGCAAAGTAAATATCTCCTAAACGGTACATGTTTAGGAGATATTTACAGTACCTATAGGTAAGTCTTATCATAGGCTTACCTATAGGTACAAGTTATAGAGGAAGCTTTTCTTCCTCTTTAAGCGTGTTTTTTTTTCTCTCACTTTTAGCCAATAGAACACTGGTTACTAGGCAGGAAATTGTGTGTTTTCCAGCTGCTCCCTTTAGGCCTCATGCACACAGGCGTATGAATGTATGCTCCGATTAAGCAAACTTATTTAAAGCGGAGTTCTGCCTCCCCCTCCAAATATTAAAAGTCAGCAGCTACACGTACTGTACACATCCTGTAGCTGCTGACTTTTAATATTAGGACACTTACCTGTCCTGGAGTCCAGCGATGTCAGCGACACAGCCAATGTTTCCAGTGGCTGTCGGGTGCTGCTGCCGCCATTGCCTGTAAGCGAACACAGCAGTGAAGCCTTGCAGCTTCACCGGCGGGTCCCTACTGCGCATGCGCAAAGCGTGCTGCGCATTCCTACTGGCTCGGCGCTGGAGAAAGGAGGAGGGGGCTGAGCTTCTGAGGGACTGCGCCACAGTATCCCGGAAGTGGGGAAGGTTGCCTGTCAAAAACAGGTACCCGTTCCCCCCTCCCCCTGAAAGGTGCCAAATGTGGCACCAGAGGGGGGGGGGGGAAGAGCCGAAGTTCCACTTTTGGGTGGAACTCCGCTTTAAGCAGAGCTTACCCAAAAGGGGGAGCTTTGCTTGTCTGCTTCCCCCCCCCCCCCCCCATCCACTGCCACATTTGGCACCTTTCGGGGGGGCGTGTGTCCTCCGGAAGTTCAGCTGCCTCCTCCCACTGCCGGGCCATTCACAGTGCGCAGCACGCTTCATGCATGCTTCCAAGGCTTCACTGCCAGTTTTCTTTACAAGGAATGGCGGCAGCAGGTACCCGCTCCTACTACCAGCTCTCTTTGCTCCCCCCCCCCCCCCCCGCAGACGACCCATTAAGAACATGCAGCCAGACTAACGCATGCGCAGTAGGAAACCGACTGTGAAGCCGCAAGTCTTCACTGCCAGTTTCTCTAAGCCAAGATGGTGGCGGCAGCACCTGAGAGCTGATTGAAGAATCCGCTTGGGTGAGGACACCACTGGATCCCTGGACAGGTAAGTACCCTAATAGTAAAAGCAGCTACAGTATTCGTAGCTGTTTACTTTTAGTTTCTTTTTTTATGGAGGGGGGGGGGGAGGCTGGAACTCCTAGTAATGCCAGAAAAAATTCCTCCAATGTTGCGTATGTACATATGTTTATGTGTGGATGGCATTGAGCGTAAATGCATTCTACTGGCAAGAATATTCATTTATTCTGGCCATTGGAATACATTTACGCTCTGACACACACATTTATGTGCGTATACACCTCTCCAAGCATAGTGTGTTATTTATGCTCATAAATTCCTCTCTGGACCCAGCTTTGGTGCATTTTTTAATGCCCCTAAACACTACTCTTAGAGCCAGTTCACACCACATGCAGTCCAGTGCTTCAAAAACGCTTGGATAATAGGTTATAGAGCTGCACGGTTAATTGGTAAAATATCGCAATCTCAAATCACCCCCCCTCTCGTGATCTTAAAACGGCATGTCCTCTATTCTTACAGAGTGGTTCTCTGCCCACTCACAGCTGTCAAACTAAAAAAAAAAGTGAGTCGCCAGCAAATGTTTATCAACATTGTTAAGGCTGCTAGATAACTACAAACACAATGCTTTACAATGTATCATTTCATTCTTTTAGATCAGTGTTTATCAACCTTTTTCAGTCAAGGCACCCTTTGAGTGGCGGTTCACACTTGTTCGGCTGCTGAGATCGCATTGCTCCTTCATTACATGCGATCTCATGTGCGGTGCGAATTTCAGCCATACACTTTGTATGGCTGAATTCGCACTGCATCCGCACCAAAGACGCACAGGAGGCATTTTTTGAGCCGCATCAAAATCGGATCGCACAGTGGTTCACACTTGTGCGATCCGATTCTGTGCGTACTTGCAGATCGCACTGCGATATGCAATCAAACTGGGGGGTGTCGTTAACTTTTAATTGACACCCCCTGCGTATCGCATATGGCAGTGTGAACTGCCAGATGTGCAGATGCGATGCGTGAACACGCTGCATATTCGCAGCGTTCCCGCATCGCACAAGTGTGAACCGAGCCTAAAATTCTAGACAATCTCAAGACACCTTTTAAAATTATGGACAGTCTCGAGGCACCCAATTCTAAAATCTAAAAACTCTTCTAATAGCTTTACATAATGCAGCAACATCCACACGTAGGACTCCCAATGTTAGAGGTGATTTACTCTTCCAAAGCAAATACCCTTTTGCACACTGGTACTGACTAGTATTCCAATGTTTCTCTTCTCCTTCAATCTCTCTTCATCAATCAGCTAATATCACCCCAGTGCTGAGGTAGAGAGGCACAGGAGGGTCAAACAAGGATGTTGTGGAGGCAACAAACATCATCATTAACTGATGACATCATTGGTTGTTAGGGTGCCAGTGTCTTGAAAGTCGTAATGGTGCATAATGAAAACCCGTGGCTTTGTGTAACTAAAAGGCAGGCTTCATCCACCTGCTGGCTTGTAAACAATTTTTGATCAATTTTTAGGCATTTTGCCAAGGCACCCCTGAAAAAACTTAAAGGCACCCCAGTGTGCCTGGGCACCCTGGTTGAAAAAGGCTGTTTTAGATCAAAGCAATGAACTTCCTCTATTAGTGAGGGCAGTTTAACCTCTTAAAGACCAAGGCCCTGTTCACACCTGAGTGTATTTCAGCTCGTAAAACGCTCATCTCTGAAGTTTTAAAAACGCCCAACAAGCAAAATCTCATTAATTTCAATGGCCCCTGTTCACAGCTGAGCGTTTTGTCACCTGAAGCAAAACGCCTGAAGCTCAAAAAAGTACATGAGCTTCCTTTTTGGCAGATTACAAACGTTTTTGTTAGATGTCAATACCTGCCTCCAAACACCTGCATAAAACGCCCAAAAAACTATGAGAAAACAATATGTTCAGGTGTGAATGGAGCCTAAGCCGTTTTCTGACACTTGTTGCTTACAAGTTAAAAATCAGTATTTTTTGCTAAAAAATGTACGTAGAACCCCCAGACATTCTACATATTTTTTTTAGCAGAGACCCTAGAGCAGGGGAATGGAAACTGTGGCCCTCCAGATGTTGTAGAACTACAAGTCCCATGAGGCATAGCAAGACTCTGATAGCCACAAGCATGACACCCAGAGGCGGAGGCATGATGGGACTTGTAGTTTTACAACAGCTGGATGCCCCCCCCAAGAATAAAATGTCGATCGTTGCAATCTTTTATGTCACACTGTATTTGTGCAGAAGTCTTTCAAACGCAGTTTTTTGGGGAAAAAATACACTTTAGTGAATTAAAAAAACTAAAGTAAAGCTAGCCCAATTTTTTTGTATTATGTAAAAGATGATGTTATTCTGAGAATTGTGAGAGAATCGTGATCTTTATTCCAAGCAAAAAAATTGTGATTCTCATTTTATCCAGAATCATGCAGCTCTAATAGGTTATATGGTTTTCAATGGCATAGTTCACACCAATGTGGTCAGTTCCAGTGCATTCTAATTCCAGATTAAATAGTAGAACATGCTGCATTTTTTCTGCATTGGACTGTACTGGAACGCTATTAACGCATCAAAAACATACCAGAACGCACCTAAATGCGCCAAAAACACTGGAATACACGTCTTTATTTATAGTTAAGAAAAAAGAGGGGGAAAATGCACTGGACTGCATCAAAAACGCACCAATACATCAAAAACATCCTGGAACACATTGAAAAGCATCTGGAACGCATCCAGACTGCGTTTCTATGGTTTGCACTGGCCCCTAAAGCAGAAGTAAACCCTCTTATACTTTTCAGCCAATGAAGCTGACATCTTAGCTTCTGTTTGATCTGAAACTGCCATAATGCTGCACATGTGATAAGTTATGACACCAGCCATTGGATGGTGGACAGTTTAGTTGAGAGCATAACCAATGTGACAGTTAGCAATCCTGACATGCCTTAAATGTAACTATTTTTCGAAACAGTTTAATTGATGGGTTTACTTCTGCTTAGGGCCTCTTTCACACAGGCGGACTGTTCAGATCCGCCTGTCCATTTTTTTGGCAGATCTGAACGGATGTCTCATGTATCTCTATAGGGCATTGGATGTCAGCGGAGACATGTCCACTAACATCCAATCCTATCCGTCAAATCTGGATGGATGGAAACCCTATTTTCCATCCGTCCAGCGGATGGGATCGGATAAGAACGGACAGACTGTCCGTTCTCATCCAATTCCCCCATAGAGAACAGCGGGACCTGACAGCTGTGTCTCCGCACACAGCGCAGAGACAGAGCTGCCATCCGCCTGCTCAGTGGGAGATCGGCGGATCTCCCTGTGTGAAAGGGGCCTAAAAGTGGAACTTTAGTCAGAAAATGAATTTTGGCTTGATCACTTGAGGCTGGCCCATATTGCAGGTATAGCTACTGTATGTAAGATAATAAAAATAGGTGTCTATACTGTTTAACCACTTCAGCCCCGGAAGGTTTTACCCCCTTAATGACCAGCCATTTTTTGCGATTTGGCACTGCGTTATTTTAATTGACAATTGCGCGGTTGTGCAACGCTGTACCCAAATACAATTGATGTCCCTTTTTTTCGCCACAAATAGAGCTTTCTTTTGGTGGATCACTTCTGCGGTTTTTCGTTTTTTGCACTATAAACAAAAATAGAGCGACAATTTTGAAAATTGGGGTGGATTGAACAGAGGCAGATAGAGATCAGTGATTCAGCTTAGCTGAATCACACAATCTTTCCCTTCCTCTCTGACAGGAGAGCCATCTTGAATTGTTTACATTCCAGACAGCTCTCCTGTCAGTTTTGCCGAAGATCGTGGGAGGCCAGGGGCGATCGAGCCCGCTCCTCCCGCGATATGCCTCCCACTGTGCCTAATCACGGAGGGAGTGCGGATCCGGCGGCAAAATGCACATAATGATGTAGATCTACATGATTATGTGCAGCCGAGCCACCCTGCTGCAGTAAATCTGCGGTCGCCAAGTGGTTAAAATCCAGTAATACACTGTTTCACCCTGTTCTGCACATGCTCAGTTGCTCTCCCATTTTTAGGCACTGCTGAGTTTGTAGAGGCCGGTTTGCTGACAGCCTTAAGCCCGGGTTTACACTGAGGCCATTTTGAACTCACATGATTAAAGCGGAGTTCCAGCTATTCACTTACCTGTCCAACGGTCCAGCGATGCGGCCGCACGAAGTCTCGATCCTCTCCCTCTGCGCCGGCATCACTGCTGTGGGCACCCGGCTGTGACAGTTTGCGGCTTCACAGCCGGGTACCCACTGCGCATGCGCGAGTTGCGCTGCACGCCGTGATTGGCCGGCAATCTTCTGGGACCTCTGACGTGTCCCAGAAGATTGCAGGGAGGGAGGGGGAGAGGAGAACTTCCGTTCAGGGCGCCGCGGCGCTTCGAGCGGAAGTGGGAGCGGGTACCTGTCAAAACTAGGTACCCGCTCCCCCCCCAAAAAAATGACATGCCAAATGTGGCATGTCAGGGGGTCAGGACTCCCTAAAGCGTAAGTTCCACTTTTGGGTGGAACTCCGCTTTAAGCCGGCATTTCAGTTCAACCTCAGGGGCAATTTCGCAGACATCTGTGCGGGTTCCTGCACAGATGTCTATGGAAATCGCCTCCCAAAGTCACCAAAGGTAGATCAGAAACTACTTTTGGGAATCGGTGCCGCGCCGCAAAGTTGGCATCGCACCGGTTTGGACAGTAATAGAACTAAAGCCATCGATTTAACGGTTTGGAAAAGTTAGATTGCTGGAATGCTGGGATTGTTAACTGTCACATTTGCTTGTATCCTTAACCAAACTGTCAAGCCATCAAATGGCTGGTGGTGTCATAACTGATCACATGTGAAGCACCATGGCAGTTGCAGTTTAAACAGAAGCATTGTCCTTGGCTGTAAAGGATAGAAGGGTTTAATTCTGCTTTAAGGCTGTCAGCGGATCAGCCTCTACAAACTCAGCAGTGCCTAAAAATGCCTAAAATGGAGAGCAACTGAGCATGTGCAGAGCATGGTGAGACAGTGTCTTACTGGATTTTCAACAGTATGGACACCTATTTTTAATGTCTAACATACAGTAGCTATACCTGCAAAATGGGCCAACCTGAAGTGATCTTGCAAGACTTTATTTTCTGACTAAACTTTCACTTTAAGCTCAGAAGATTTTATCCCCTTCATGACCAGAATATTCTTTTGCTATTCAGCACTATGCTAATTTAACTGGTAATTGTGTGGTCATACAACACTGTACCCAAACAAAATATACACATTTTTTTTCAAACAAATTGAGTTTTCTTCTGGTGGTTTTTTATCAGCTATGTGTTTTTTTTATTTTTATATTATATAAACAAAAAAAAATTGGAAAAAAAAACAATTTCTCTATCGTTCATTGACGGACGCAGTTCCTGATGCATATCAGCAGGGTTATACTGCCCTCTTACAGGAGTAGAACACTAGACAGAAAAAAGTTCTTGCTACGCCTATGGGCAGTCCCAGGGGGTATACCTCCCTCTCTTTGCATAGTATGTCAGTTTTAATCTGTCTAGTCATGAATAAGGAACCTAGTTCCCTGCTGGGATCTCTGGTCGTGGCAAAGTTTTTTCTAGTTAATTTATTTTAGTTAACTTCTCTCCAGATTTTTTCTTGTGAGATCTACAAGCAGCTATGCCGGATCTGGGGAACAGGCTGGATGTATAGATCCAGTGGTCACCCCAGCCATCCAACGAGCATGCCCAGACCTTAGCTCCGCATTGGGTCACCGCGACATAGTCCCACTGGACGCGCTGGGCCGCCATTTTATTGTAGGCTCATGTGATGAGGAGCTCAGCGGCCATCTTGGTCCTACTCCCAGGGGCTGGGAACACGCGGCTGGCAGCATGTGGGGACGAGGGGGGGGCGGGTTTGCTGCTGGCGACGGACGAATGTGCGGGGGGGAAGGGTCTCTACCTGTCAATTTTGCCATGGTTTTTTCTAATAAGAATCAGGATGAGAGTTCCTGGAGGCATTTTTTGTGGGCGGATCCCCTCCCTATACCCTGGGCTTCTCTTCAGATCTTCATATTGGGCCGACTGTCGGTTTCGGCAGTGGTCCTCCGGCATATACATTAGCTGAAGTGCTGGTCTGCGGATCAGACTTCAAAGAAGGCCTTGACTGATCTGCCTTTTCAAGATCGCCTGTTTGGAGCTAACCTGGATGACATCATTAAGGGTCTCACAGGGGGGTAGAGTACCTTTTTTCCACAGGCTAACAAGGGTAAGGACCCTCGTCGCAGCCGGGGTCCCTCCTTTTCAGCACACAAAAAGTTTTTTCGTCCCTCAGGGTCAGCCGATAAGGCAAAGCCCTTCATGACTCCCTCGGGCGTTCAAAGCGACCATGATCTGGCAAACAAAAGTCTGGTTTCTCCAGACTATTGGACAAGACCACCTCGGCCTGAAGGTGCGCCCTCACCCGTATCTGGGGTGGGGGGACGTCTTTGCCGGTTCCCAGTCCTGTGGCTATTCCGGATACCAGACAAATGGATTCAAGAGGTCATAGGGTCCAGTTACAAGATCGAGTTTTGATCTGTCCCTCCGGTAAGGTTTTTGCCTTCCAATGTGCTTGCTGGCGCTCTCTGGGGCAGTTCAGTACCTGGTTCTACAGGGGGTAATGGTTCCGGTTTTGTGTGCGGAATGTTTCGGGGCTTTTATTCAAACCTGTTCATGGTTCTCAGGAAGGAAGACAAGGTGCGCCCAATCCTGGACCTGAAAGCACTAAATTGCTTTGTGCGAGTTAAAAAATTCAAGATGGAATTGGTTTGCATGGTGGTGGCCTTCCTACATCAGGGGGATTTCCTGGCCTCCATGGACATCAAAGATGCCTACCTTCACATCCCAATCTGTGAAGGACATCAACGATTTCTCCATTTTGCCGTTGGAGAGGATCACTATCAGTTTGTGGCATTGCCCTTTGGTCTCATCTCTGCTCCTCGGGTCTTCACAAAGGTGTTGGCTCCGATCCTGGCGCTGTTATGGCAGCAGGGGATATCTGTCCTGGGTTACCTGGATGATCTGCTTCTCCGTGCGGAGTCTCCTACGGTGCTGGAAACAAATTTGGAAATCGCCATGAGAACTCTGGAGGGGTTTGGGTGGATTCTGAACCTTCAGAAGTCGTCCTTGGTCCTTTCCATGAAACTGGACTACGTGGGCCTGACTTTGGACTCGTCCTCAGCCAGGGTGTTTCTTCCTCCGGAAAAACCTCTAAAAACTCCAGACTGCGGTTCAGCTGTTGCTGTCCAGCAAATGGTCGTCCCTTCGGACCTGTATGAGAGTTCTGGGACTGATGGTGTCATCCTTTGAGGCGGTCCCCTTTGTTCAATTCCACATGAGGATCCTCCAGAAGGAAATACTTCTCAAATGGCACAAGAATCCAAATTCCATGGACATTCAGATCCAGGTGAGCCGGGGGGACCAGGGAGCCCCTGATCTGGTGGCTTCGGTTCCTGATGCTCAAGCAAGAAAAATCCTTCCTCTCTATATATTGGACAATTGTCACCACGATGCAAGTCTGTCAGGGTGGGTAGAGGGGAGTTCTCGGCAGGTTTAGGGAGTCAGGTCCCTGGAGGAATCCAGGTTACTGATCAATGTTCTGGAGCTGAGAGTGATCCGGCTTTGCCTAGTCCACTGGACTGGATGCCTGCAGGGTTGCCTAGTGCACATTCAATCAGACAATGCCACGGCCGTGGCTTATGTCAATCACCAAGGGGGCACCAAAAGTGTCCTTGCAGCCTTGCAAGTGGCAGGCATTCTTCGTTAGGGGGAATGCTTTTGTTCCAGCTCTCTCCGCTGTTCACATTCCAGGAGTGGACAATTGGCAGGCGGATTACCTCAGTCGACAGGCCTTGGATGCAGAGGAATGGTCCCTCCATCCGGAGGTGTTCCAGCAGTTGTGCCTTCGTTGGGGCACTCCAGATGTAGATCTGTTGGTGTCTCAGGTCAACAGAAAAGTACAGAGGTCTGTGGCCCGCTCCCGGGACCCTCTGGCAGACTCCGCAGATGAGCTGGTGGCCCCGTGGGGTCAGTATCAGCTGATGTATGCCTTTGCTCCTCTCAAGTTGCTGCCAAGACTTCTTCGCAGGATCAAGGAGGAAGGGATTCAGGATTTCTTGTGGTTTCGGACTGGCCTCGCCGAGCTTGGTACGCCGACCTGGTCAAGCTATACGTTACTTGGAGATTTCTTCTCAGGGAGGATTTACTGTCTCAAGGGCCAATCTTCCATCCTGCTTTATGGTTGCTGGCTTTGACGGCTTGGCTGTTGAAAGCCAGGTGCTGAAGGACAGGGCATTGCCTGCTTCAGTGATTTCCACTCTGCCTAAAGCGAGGAAAGCGACTTCTAGTAAGATTTATCATCGTACGTGGAAGTCTTCTATTGCGTGGTGTGAGTCTCTTTGGGCTCTCCCTCGCTCTTACTTGGTGGCTCGGATATTGACTTCCCTTCAACGGGGAGTTGATCAAAAGTTGGCCTTGAGTACTATCAAGGGTCAAGTTTTGGCCTTGGCGATTTTTTACCAAAGACCGTTGACCACCCATTCCCTGGTGGGTAATTTCATCCAGGGGGTGCGACACTCCGTTGCCACCTTGGGACCTTAATTTGGTGCTGTCGGTTCTTCAGAAACCTCCTTTTTAAAGTATTTGGGAGATTCTCCTGCTTACCTTATCCCAGAAGGTGGCCTTTTTGGTGGCTATTACTTCTGCGCGCAGGGTGTCGGAACTGGCGCGTTGTCCTGTCGTTCTCCCTATTTGGTGGTTCACAGGGATAAATTGGTACTTCGTCCGAATCCGTCCTTCCTTCCGAAGGTGGTTTCCAGTTTTCACTTAAACGAGGACATCGTGTTACCTTCTTTGTGTCCTAAGCCAAAACATCCTAAGGAATTTGCACTGCTTATTTTGGATGTGGTCCGGGCAATCAGGGTGTATTTGGCGAATACTGAATCTTTTCGAAAGTCAGATTCCCTCTCTGTACTCACGGATGGTCCAAAGGAAGGGCTGCCTGTGTCTGCTGCGACTATTTCCAGATGGATCAGACAGACAGTTGTGCAGGCTTATTCAATTAAAACCACTTAAGCCCCGGAAGATTTTACCCCCTTCCTGACCAGGTCCAATTTCGCGATTCGGCACTGTGTGACTTTAACGGACAATTGCGCTGTACCCAAATAATTTTTTACTTTTTGCGCTATAAACAAAAAGAGAGCGACAATTTTGAAAAAATAACAATATTTTTGACATTTTTTTATATGAAATTCCCCCAAAAAAAAGTTTAAAAATCAAAATTTTTTAACATTTTAGGCCTGTTTGTTTTCTGCTACATATGTTTGGTAAAAAAAATCGCAATAAGCGTATTTTCATTGGTTTGCGCAAAAGTTATTGCATTTACTAACTCAGGGAAAGATTTTTGTCATTTTTATTGTTTTTTTTAACGAGTAATGGCGGCGATCTGCGATTTTTTTTTTTTTTGCGGGACTGCGACATTGCGGCGGACAGATCGGACCCTTGACTGACATTTTTGACACTTTTGGGAGTACCAGTGACATTACTACAGTAATAAGTGCTATACAGTGGGTACGGAAAGTATTCAGACCCCCTTAAATTTTTCACTCTTTGTTATATTGCAGCCATTTGCTAAAATAATTTAAGTTCATTCTTCTTCCTCATGAATGTACACATAGCACCCCATACTGACAGAAAAACACAGATTGTTGACATTGTTGCAGATTTAATAAAAAAGAAAAACTGAAATATCACATGGTCCTAAGTATTCAGACCCTTTGCTGTGACACTCATATATTTAACTCAGGTGCTTTCCATTTCTTCTGATCATCCTTGAGATGGTTCTACACCTTCATTTGAGTCCAGCTGTGTTTGATTATACTGATTGGACTTGATTAGGAAAGCCACACACCTGTCTATATAAGACCTTCCAGATCACAATGCATGTCAGAGCAAATGAGAATCATGATGTCAAAGGAACTGCCTGAAGAGCTCAGAGACAGAATTGTGGCAAGGCACAGATCTGGCCAAGGTTACAAAAATATTTCTGCTGCACTTAAGGTTCCTAAGAGCACAGTGGCCTCCATAATCCTCAAATGGAAGACGTTTGGGACGACCAGAACCCTTCCTAGAGCTGGCCGTCCGGCCAAACTGAGCTATCGGGGGAGAAGAGCCTTGGTGAGAGAGGTAAAGAAGAACCCAAAGATCACTGTGGCTGAGCTCCAGAGATGCAGTCAGGAGATGGGAGAAAGTTGTAGAAAGTCAACCATCACTGCAGCCCTCCACCAGTCGGGGCTTTATGGCAGAGTGGCCTGACGGAAGCCTCTCCTCAGTGTAAGACACATGAAAGCCCGCATGGAGTTTGCTAAAAAACACCTGAAGGACTCCAAGATGGTGAGAAATAAGATTCTCTGGTCTGATGAGACCAAAATAGAACTTTTTGGCCTTAATTCTAAGTGGTATGTGTGGAGAAAACCAGGCACTGCTCATCACCTGTCCAATACAGTCCCAACAGTGAAGCATGGTGGTGGCAGCATCATGCTGTGGGGGTGTTTTTCAGCTGCAGGGACAGGACGACTGGTTGCAATCGAGGGAAAGATGAATGCGGCCAAGTACAGGGATATCCTGGACAAAAACCTTCTCCAGAGTGCTCTGGACCTCAGACTGGGCCGAAGGTTTACCTTCCAACAAGACAATGACCCTAAGCACACAGCTAAAATAACGAAGGAGTGGCTTCACAACAACTCCGTGACTGTTCTTGAATGGCCAACCCAATTGAGCATCTCTGGAGAGACCTAAAAATGGCTGTCCACCAACGTTTACCATCCAACCTGACAGAACTGGAGAGGATCTGCAAGGAGGAATGGCAGAGGATCCCCAAATCCAGGTGTGAAAGACTTGTTGCATCTTTCTCAAAAAGACTCCTGTCTGTATTAGATCAAAAGGGGGCTTCTACTAAATACTGAGCAAAGGGTCTGAATACTTAGGACCATGTGATATTTCAGTTTTTCTTTTTTAATAAATCTGCAACAATGTCAACAATTCTGTGTTTTTCTGTCAGTATGGGGTAGGGATGCACCGAATAATCGGCGGCCGAACATTATTCGGCCGAAAATAGAAAAAATAGCACTTTCGGTGTTCGGCCGAATAAGTCAAAAGGCCGAATAATTTTGTGCCGAACAATAGGGCTGAACGATAGTCGATATGATATCGACTATCGTTCTGTGGCCGTAGGCGATATTCATATCGCCGAGGTCACGATATTTACATAGGCAGGGGGAAGGGACTCGGAGGAGGACTCACAGACTTCCGTGAAGCCGGGACACTTCAGCGGTGAGCATACATACATTACTCACTCGTGCACTGCCTGCACACCTGATTGGTTCCGCTGTGCCGCTACTCACGGCGTGATTGGCTTCCTGAATGTGCCATTGAAAAAACTAGGGAGGAGAGTAAGACTCACTGAATGTGTGGGGCGGCTGCAGTGCACGAGTGAGTAATGTATGTATGCGGCTGTGCTCCTTTCCAGGCTCCTACTAGTCCACCTCCAGCCTCCTACTACCACCACTATGAGAGACTGTCTGTCACTGTATAATCTGATCGAGTCCACACTGACACTGACTGACTGTCACTGAGTAATTGATGTTACCACATTAACCCTGACCTGCCCAGTGCCCTGTATCTTCAATTAAAATTTACAAGGCTGCCTGCATGCTTCCTGATTTCCATTCCCAGCATCCTTCCCAATCCCTACAGTGTCACTAACATTAACCCTATGGTACAAGGCTGCAGTGTGCACTGAATCCCATTCCCTACAGTAACATTTAGGGAGAAAGAGAGACATGAGAGGACAAGAGAGAGAGAGAGAGACATGAGAGGACAAGAGAGAGAGAGTGAGAGGACAAGAGAGAGAGAGAGAGACACGAGAGGACAAGAGAGAGGACAAAAAATTGGCAAAATAAATGGAAAAAATGCAAAACACCGCGTTCGGTATTCGGCCTTCGGCCTTCGGCCTAACATTTCATTATTATTCGGCTTCGGCTTCGGCCAAGAATTTCATTTCGGTGCATCCCTAGTATGGGGTGCTATGTGTACATTCATGAGGAAGAAGAATGAACTTAAATGATTTTAGCAAATGGCTGCAATATAACAAAGAGTGAAAAATTTAAGGGGGTCTGAATACTTTCCGTACCCACTGTACATATGCACTGTTACTGTAAAAAGTACACTGGCAGGGAAGGGGTTAACTTTTTTAGAGATGCAGGGGTTAAATGTGTCCCTAGGGGCGTGCTTCTAACTGTAAAGGGGTGTGGCTAGTGATGTAACCACAGAGACAAATACGATCCTACATAGCAGGAACGTATGATCTCTGCAGTTAGATCAGGGAGAATGACAGGCGGCTTTGTTTACATCAGCCGCCTGCCTTTCTCCCTCTCCATCGGGAGATCGTGAGTGACACGCACGGACATGTCAGGGAACGAGCGGGGGCGGGAGCGCGCCTCCGGCGGCGCGCTCACCCCCTAGAGGCTCTCAGGCTAGCGACGTAGTACTACGTCACTTTGCCTGTACGGGGCTGACCGCCGCAGTAAATAGTCGTGCAGCGGTCGGCAAGTGGTTAAGGGTCAGGTTCCACCTTTCCCTGTTAAGGCGCATTCTACTCGGGCGCTTAGGGCTTCCTGGGCTTTTCGCCATCAGCCATCTGGGGTTCAGGTTTGCAAGGCGGCTACCTGGTCGTCTGTTCACACCTTTACAAAATTTTATAAGGTGGATGTGCTGGCATCTGCTGATGCCTCTTGTGACCGCAAAGTTTTGCAGGCTGCTGTTTAGGGGGCTTGAGTCTTGGCAGCAACTTGAGAGGAGGAAAGGCATACATCAGCTGATACTGACCCCAGGGGGCCACCAGCGCATCTGCAGCATCTGCCAGAGGGAGCCACAAACCTCTGTACTTTTCTGTTGACCCGAGACGGAGGAAAGGCATACGTCAGGCCCCCCTGATGCTGGCTTTGCGTCTGACATCACACACCAGGAAGGTCCGCCGTTGTTACAGGCGTTGCTTGATGTCTGTTTTATTGCTGTTGATTGTTCAGCTTGTGGTTAGTGCATTTGTGTTGTTAATAAACATCGCTTTTAAAAGATATACTGCACCATGAGCTCTCCCTTTATTTTTTTGGTAACACCTTCTCCTCTATTGGACCACATTGACCAACTTACCTGTATATGGAGTGAAGCTCATCAAGTACTCCTCACGCTGTGCCCTTCTTTGTCCTATTGAAATAAGCGCTGTTGATCATTGTGCAAACAGTGATCCCAACTCTTTGGTAAGAGGCAGTGTGCTCCATGTGGTGGCGGTGTAGGCATATCAGGATTACATCTTGTCGGTCTGTCTTTTTCACACTAAGAAGTAGAAGATTTCTTCAGTTTTACTAAGTGACTGACATGGACTTAACATTTTAAGTGCTGCATTTTATATTTTATAGTTTATATTACTATCTGGTAATTGATGGTGGCTGTTTTCTTTTATCATTTTGGAAGCGGGTTTTCTTAATTTTATTATATTCTGCTACATGTATTTGGTAAAAAATCCCAATAAGTGTATATTGATTGGTTTCTGTGAAAGTTATAGTGTCTACAAACAATGGTATATCTACTGGAATTTTAATTTATTTTTTATACTAGCAACGGCAGCGATCAACGACTTATAGTGGGACTGCGATAGTGCAGCAGACAATCTGTCTTTAACTGACACTGGGTGGGAACTGACTGACACAGACATCACCAGTGACACTAATACAGTAATCAGAGCTAATACTATACACTGTCACTATACTAATGACACTGGGTGGGAAAGGGGTTACAATGTAGGGGTAATCAAAGGTTTAACTTTGCGCCTAACAATGTAATGTATGCTGATTTCACTAAGGCTCCTTTCACACCTTAATATATTGTTTTCAGGCTTTTTTTGGTCGTTGGTTTGGGCATTTTTTGCAGGTGTTTGAAAGCAGGCATTGACATCTAACAAAAACGTCTGTAATCTGCCAAAAAAAAAAAACTCATGTGCTTTTTTGAGCTTCGGGCGTTTTGCTTCAGGCAACAAAACGCTCAGATGTGAACAGGGGCCCTTGAAATGAATGGGATGTTGCTTGTTGGACGTTTTGAGACTAGAGATGAGCGTTTTACGAGCTGAAAAACGCTCAGGTGTGAACAGAGCCTAAAAGATGTGGTTGTTTTTTCTCCCTGCTTGCTGCTCCGTGTTCAGTAAACACAGGGCTGTTTACTGTGATTCACTAAGCTGATCAGCAGGTTCTGGCCATAAATTATTGACCAGGATATGCTGACCGACTTGTGCTGTACCAAATGACAGCACAGATGGGGTGATTTAAAGTGGAGTTCCACCCTAATTTTATACTTACCTCCATCTTCTCGCTCCGGGTCACCTGAAAAACAAATGGCTAATCGCATTTTTTTTTTTTTTTACTTACCTCGTAGCGAAGAAAATATACTTACCTTACTTCCTCCTTCCTCGGCCGTGGCCCGTCGTCACTTCCTGGCTCTGCAATGATTCCTGGGAGCTGAACGTCATTGCGCCTGCACCGGCCCCGACGTCAGTTCCGGGGCGCGCGCATCATCCCCTTCTAAACAGCTTCTGGGCATGACGCGCGCGCCCGGAAGTGACGACGGGGCCGGCGCAGGGCATCGTGGGACCGAAGAAGGCGGAAGAGGACGCCGAAGAGGATCGCGCTGGCTTCAAGCTGCCCACATCTGAGATGGCAGCGCTGGACAAGACTTTTTCAAGGTAAGTATTTGTCCTAACAGATAAGTGCAACCCGGGACAGATCAGAGGCTAGCCATTGTGGAATGCACTAGCCCTGACTGTCCCGGGGGTATTTAAAAAAAAAAAAAAAATTCCAGGGTGGAACTCCGCTTTAAGTCTGTTGACAAAGCTACAAAATGTGCTGCAGAAAACTCAAGTGGGAAAAGGGCCCTATTATTTCTCTGTATAGGCACAGGGTGGGGAGGAGACCTGAAAGCGGAGTAAGATGAGGTCCTTTTCCCTCCCAGACAGGGAAGTGCTGTTTGGTAGAACTGTGTGAATCTCAGGGCGGGATGGGCAGAGGTACACATCCTTTGGCAGGTAAAACAGCTCCCATGTATGTCTTTTATCTATGTATTTAGCTGTTTTCCTGGAGGCTGAGTTCACCTTTTTTTTTTGTTTTTTAATGCAAGCTTCCCAATTAACCAGTATACCATTAATGTACCTCTATTGCAAAAAAGAAAAAGCTTTCTCTATATTCTAGAGCAGGCTTAACCTCAGCCTCCAGTGTCTCATATAGGAGACTGTTCCATTACTTCCTGGTATCCATCCCTAAAGCCTCCTATACACTATTATTTTATTTTTTTCATTCAACCCAGCAGGCTGACTGACAGCTAAGGAGGAGCTGCTGTACTAACCACACAATCTTAGTACAGCGATCTCCCCTGTTGTGCTGTTGTGTGTTGACAGGGGGGAAGGCCCCCCTGCCAGAACACTCTGGTCAGCGCTCTCAGCCAATGGCTGAGAGCCCTGATCGGCTGCCTTTTTTTGTCATGCCCCTTTGACAGAAGCTGGCTAAACTTCTGTCGGATCGCCTTCAGTACACAATGGCGGCTGATTTCTTTTGAACTGGCTGATGCTGCCTAATATTCGACCCGTGTGTACTAAGCTTTAGGGCATGAAAACCATAGTAAGGATGTACTTCAGCAGCTGACTTCATTAAAATATTCCCTGCACTTGCTCTTCCCTTTCAGGAGATTGCTCGCACCCACCTCTATAGCTACATACAGTCATTATTAGTGAGAAATATTCTCCCTGAATACACAGCCAGTATCCTCCTCTGCTGATCGACCATATTGTACCTTACATTCTTCTTGCATAGATCGTTCATTTGGCAGAGTGTGCAGGGGTCTTTGTGGATAGAGCTGTAGTATTGAAAACAGAAGTATCGTATTTGCCAGTGTATAAGACGACTTTTTAACCTTAAAACATCCCCCAAAAATAGGGGGGGGGGTCGTCTTATACGCGGAGTATAAAATGTGAGGACTACTTCACATGGCTCAAAACAAACCTCCCTATTAATCTCCAAAAGCAGGGTAAGTACACAAACGTCCTTATTAATCTCCAAGGTAAGTACACAGGGTATAATCTCTCAAAGCGCTGGCTGGATGAGCGGGAATACTGTACTGGTATGTACCGTAGCTTCACCTACACACCGTATACCGCTCTTAGCCAATCATGGTGAGAGATGTATTAATTATTAAATACAAAGCCAGCTTGGATTGGCTGTGTCAGACAGAGTAACATCATCAGCCCGCCTCTCTGACTCCGCCAATCTGAGCTGGCTTTGTATTCAATAATAGAATACATCGCTCACCGTGATTGGCTCCGCACGGTATACTGTAGCTACGGTACATACTGGTACAGTATTCCCACACATCCAGCCAGCTATTTGAGAGATTACACCCTATGTACTTACCTTGGAGATTAACCACTTCTGCCACGCCTAACGTGGATTTACTGCGGCACTCTGCCGCTTACAGGCAAAGCGAAGTAGACCTACGTCGCTCGCCCACGAGACTGTAGGGGGCAAGCGCGCGCCGCCGGTGGTGCGCTTCTGCCCCCGCTCGTTCCCTGGGGAGCCAGCGCGTGTGACCGGCGGCTCCGATGGCCGCCAGCCACTCGCAATCTCCCGCAGGAGAGGGAGAAAGACAGACGGCTGATGTAAACACAGCGTCTGTCATTCTCCCTGAAGTAAGCACAGAGGGTATGCGATCCTGCTATATAGGATCGCATGTCTCTGTGGTTACTTCACTAGCCACGCCCCCTGACAGTTAGAATCACGCCCCAAGGGACACACTTAACCCCTTGATCACCATTGGGGTTTTTATTTAAACCTGTTCACGGTGCCCAGTGCTTCCAATTCTGGACCTCAAATCGCTGAACCACTTTGTGCGGGTACAGAAGTTTCGGATGGAATCCATCTGGTCGGTGGTGGCGTCTTTGCAAAAAGGAGACTTTCTGGCCTCCATTGATTTAAAAGATGTGTATCGGCACATGCCTACTTCCGAGGGCCACCAACGGTATCTCCATTTTGCCGTGGCGGAGGAGCACTATCAATTTGTGGCATTACCCTTTGGTGTAGCCTCCGCTCCCAGAGTTTTCACCAAGGTTTTGGCGCCGGTGTTGGCTTTGCTCTGAAAGAAAGGGATTGCGGTCCTCGGTTATCTGGACAATCTCCTGTTAAGGCCGAGTTCTTATGTCACCCTGACGAGCGACCTGGCATTCACAGTTCAGATGCTTCAGGTGGACCATCAACTTCCAGTAGTCTGTGCTGACTCCGCCAGTATATCTGAGTTATCTGGGCATGGTTTTGGACTCCGCTCAAGCAAAAATTTTTCTTCCGGAGATCAGGACCCTGAAGGACAACGATCTCTCCTCCCTGCGGACCTGTTTGAGGGCTCTAGGGCTGATAGTGTCGTCCTTCGAAGCGCACGTTCCAGCTCTTTCCGTAGTTCACATCCCAGGGGTGGAGAACTGACAGAACTACAAAAATTTTTAATAGAAACTAAAACAAAATATTTTTTTTTCAAAATTTTCTCTCTTTTTTCACTTATATCGCAAAAAATAAAAAACCCAGTGGTGATTAAATACTACCAAAAGAAAGCTCTGTTTGTGTGAAAAAAATGATAAAACATTTGATTGGGTACAACATTTCATGACTGAGAAATTATCTTTCAAAGTATGAGAGCACTGAAAGTTGGTCTGGGCAGGAAGGGGGTGTAACTGCCCTGTATGGAACTGGTTAAGAAAATACTTTTATCTCCTTTTTTCTTTTGTTGCATCTCAGTGCTGCTTATCTTCTACAGCCTCTTTACAGTCACTTTCTGTCTACATGCATACACTCCACTGATGGCTACATGACATTTCCCAATGTAGATTTCCTCAAGGTGACAATGAATTGACCATTCTCACGGATGTTTATAGTCTCCACCAGTGGCGACCCGTGCATAGGGGGCGCCAGGGCGCCGCCCCCCCCCTACCCCTAAAGAAAATAAAAAAAAAGAAGAAAAAAATTACAAAACGAACAAATAAAGTTTTGAAAAAAAAAAATTGTGTTCGCCGCTACCCCGGCCTATGTGGTGGCTATGGGGGGGGGTGGGGTTTACAACCCAGAAGGGCGCCGATTGGCTGCCTTCTGGGGGCGTAACCTGAGCGCAAGTCATTGCGCTTGGGCACCCCCACTTTCCTGATATCCTGGCTGTGATTGGTCTAGTCTACAGCCTGAACCAATCATCATCCAGGACATCCCATGGCCCCATGCTGACCCCGCTGATGTTGCGTGGACCGGCATTGCAGAAAGCGGAGACCAGAGAAGAGGAGAGGGAGAAGCCGAGCCTCCAGGTAAGTGCACTGCTCTGTCGGGCACGCACGCATAGCTCTGCATTGGGGGACATATACTTGTGGTCACTGCATTGGAGGCACGCATGCATAGCTCTGCATTGGGGGACATATACTTGTGGTCACTGCACTGGAGGCACGCACGCATAGCTCTGCATTGGGGGATGTATACTTGTGGTCACTGCACTGGAGGCACGCACGCATAGCTCTGCATTGGGGGACATATACTGGTGGTCACTGGCTGCACTGGAGGCACGCACGCATAGCTCTGCATTGGGGGACATGTATACTTGTGGTCACTGCACTGGAGGCACGCACGCATAGCTCTGCATTGGGGGATATATACTTGTGGTCACTGCACTGGAGGCACGCACGCATAGCTCTGCATTGGGGGATGTATACTTGTGGTCACTGCACTGGAGGCACGCACGCATAGCTCTGCATTGGGGGACATATACTGGTGGTCACTGGCTGCACTGGAGGCACACACGCATAGCTCTGCATTGGGGGACATGTATACTTGTGGTCACTGCACTGGAGGCACGCACGCATAGCTCTGCATTGGGGGATGTATACTTGTGGTCACTGCACTGGAGGCACGCACGCATAGCTCTGCATTGGGGGATGTATACTTGTGGTCACTGCACTGGAGGCACGCACGCATAGCTCTGCATTGGGGGACATATACTGGTGGTCACTGGCTGCACTGGAGGCACGCACGCATAGCTCTGCATTGGGGGACATGTATACTTGTGGTCACTGCACTGGAGGCACGCACGCATAGCTCTGCATTGGGGGATGTATACTTGTGGTCACTGCACTGGAGGCACGCACGCATAGCTCTGCATTGGGGGATGTATACTTGTGGTCACTGCACTGGAGGCACGCATGCATAGCTCTGCATTGGGGGACATATACTGGTGGTCACTGGCTGCACTGGAGGCACGCACGCATAGCTCTGCATTGGGGGACATGTATACTTGTGGTCACTGCACTGGAGGCACGCACGCATAGCTCTGCATTGGGGGACATGTATACTGGTGGTCACTGGCTGCACTGGATGCACGCACGCATAGCTCTGCATTGGGGGACATATACTGGTGGTCACTGGCTGCACTGGATGCACGCACGCATAGCTCTGCATTGGGGGACATATACTGGTGGTCACTGGCTGCACTGGAGGCACGCACGCATAACTCTGCATTGGGGGACATGTATAATTGTGGTCACTGCACTGGAGGCACGCACGCATAGCTCTGCATTGGGGGACGTATACTGGTGGTCACTGGAGGCACGCATGCATAGCTCTGCATTGGGGGACGTATACTGGTGGTCACTGGAGGCACGCACGCATTGCTCTGCATTGGGGGATGTATACTGGTGGTCACTGGCTGCACTGGAGGCACGCACGCATAGCTCTGCATTGGGGGACATGTATACTGGTGGTCACTGGCTGCATTGGAGGCACGCACGCATAGCTCTGGATTGGGGGACATATACTGGTGGTCACTGGCTGCACTGGAGGCACGCACGCATAGCTCTGCATTGGGGGACATGTATACTGGTGGTCACTGGAGGCACGCACGCATAGCTCTGCATTGGGGGACGTATACTGGTGGGTACTGGAGGCACGCACGCATAGCTCTGCATTGGGGGACGTATACTGGTGGTCACTGGCTGCACTGGAGGCACGCATGCATAGCTCTGCATTGGGGGACGTATACTGGTGGTCACTGGCTGCACTGGAGCCACGCACGCATAGCTCTGCATTGGGGACATGTATACTGGTCACTGCATTGGGGACATGTGTGCTGGTCACTACATTGAAAGGGGGCATTTATACTGGTCACTATATTGAAGGGGGCATGTACTGTGGGGTTTGTGCTAGGGGTCTGTACTGTGGGGTTTGTGCTTGAGTTGTTTGTGCGGGGTTTGTGCCTGAGGGGTTTGTGCTGGGGGGGGGGGGGGTCTGTACTGTGAGGTTTGTGCTGGGGGGGTCTGTACTGTGAGGTTTGTGCTGGGGGGGACTGTACTGTGGGGTTTGTGCCACTCTCAGTCCATGTATCCCATAATAGGATGTCTCTCACAGTATATCCCATAATAGGGCCCCTGTTCCCTATTATGGGATATACTAGTACTGATGGACCCCTTAATATGTGATATATTTGGAGAATTGGTTCACGCAAGCAAAATACAGGGGACAAAATGGGTGGAGTCTGAATAAACCGATTGTATCAGGAAGCGCCTGTACATGGAACTAAATGGCAGAATTATAAGGTATTCTTTTTTAAAAGCTGTAGGTAGAAAACAATTGAAAATTGCTTTTTAAAATAGGATTGCCATGTTAAATAAAATATGTAATTTTCATGATTGGGGTTACATCTACTTCACCCTAGTTCCATTGACATGAATGTAAGCTCTTTTGTGCATGGTTATTCTAGACTACTATGGTATACCATACTCATCTTCTATAAGGTGCTGCTGAACAACAATGGGAGCTATACAATAGTAATATCAGTGATAACCTGATAGATTCTTCTATCACATGTGAGAGAAGGTCATACATATAACATGTTTGGGAGTCATGAATGCCAACACGGTCTTCTATGATAATGCCAACATAAAAGTATAATTAAAGATAAAATGTTTGTTTTTTTTCATTTTTGAAAAGAGTGGAGAGGGGTTAGAACACCTGTCAGTTTTTATTACTGTCTGTGCCCCAGCTATGGAGATTCATCCTCTCTATTTTTCCTATTTACCTATTTACCATTATCATAGAAAGTGAAAGTAAAAGAAAATCCTAAATTTTGGATTGTCCCCAGAAACGTAATAGAGGGGAAATCTTCCAAAGGGTACACTAGTTCTAGTTACCTGGGGCCCGCCAAGGAATTACTTTAACTTGCAGGGATTTCCTGGTACTTTTTGTTTAGCTATGGAACAGGAAATTAAGGGAAATCTCCAACATGGGACAAAGATGGAGAAGAAAAATCTGACTTTATTAAAAAAAAAAATAAGTTTTGCCTATAGTTCTACTTTAATGATATGTGTTGAAGATAGAAGCTTGTTTGTTAACAGTTTTGATTTTTGTCAGCAGTGTAGCAAATTTAAAGCTGAAATCCAGGTGTAGTTTTATTGCATAGTTACATTGGTCTAGTTTGGACCAATGTAAGTAAACGTATTTAAAGGGTATCTCCACTTTCATGGGGAAAAAAAATAGAAAATAAGAAAAAAATAATATAGCGTATACAATTGCATATTGTTGTTCTCATAATGTTGAATGTTATTAAAAATTACCTTTCCTTCTCAATCTGCAGCCGCTGTAATTTTCTGAAAATGCAATGCAATATGGCTACCTGGAGCTGTTCTGTACACAGAATGTGTACTGACCACACCCCAGAAACATAATTTCCTGCTTGTGTGATTGGCTAACCGATTTTCCCAGAAGTCTGCCTAAGATACAAGTCAAATTTTAGGCATCCTCTGGAACAAAAATGTCATTTTTGGTGAGGTACTTCCAATAGGAACACGTCTAAAGGGATGCAGGCCGAGCAGGTTTCCTCATTAGTGCTCTGCAGCTGCACAGCTGATTTATAATTATGAAACCACTCCCATTAGACCCACTCAGCACAAGGGCTAAGGGGAACAAACAGTAATTTCTTCAGAATAGCAAAAGGTAGGAATCTGCAACAAAGGTTGTTATAATCCTTGCAAAGTACAGAGATCACTCAGAGGGAAATGTTTTTTTCGCAACAAAAGTTGAGTTATGCTTTAATACTTATGGGACTGCCATGGAAGCAGAAAATAATTGTGGAATTTGGTGTTACTACAGTGATTGCCATGGTCATCCGGGTACTGTGCCGAGTGGCTGTCCTTCTGACACTTACCAGAGGGGTTGCTCTCTTAGCACAGCCGCCATTCATAGAACACCTTGTATTTTTTAAATACAAGGCATTCTTTGATTGGAAGAGGTGAAGATTGTGATTTCACTGCCCCGCCTCTCCACTTCATCCAATCAGAGGACTGCTTGTATTCCTTGATAAAAAGGCAAGGCGTTCTGTGAATGGCGGCTGGGACGTAGACCAAATACTACAACAATTCTCTGCTGGCACAGCGGTCCCACAGGTATGGAATTTGTATACTTACACTACATTGGTTCAATAAAAAAACATAACTGGAGTTCAGCTTTAAAATATTTTATTCTTTAGCAATGATTAGACAGATCATATCATTATAACAGCTTTTATCAACCTATCTACCCCAGAGGAATCCTTGAAATAATTATTAGGTCAAGGAAAACCCCAGCTAAAAGCAATTCACTTGAAATCAGTGAGAACAATGGCCCTCACATTAGTGGTCAGTTGGAAGAATGTTCACTTTACAGATGGCTAAAGAAAAAAATTGTGTTATGCAGGCATCATCAAATGTGAGATCAATCAGCCAAAGCTCAAGGAACCCCACATAACCTGTGGAGGAACCCTAGGGATCCACGGAACCCTGGATGATAAAAGCTGCACCAGAATAATAATTGTACACAATAGAACCTGCTTACAGTTGGTTGTATGCTTCAGAGCATGGTCAACACTACAAATATGATCTGACAATTTGAAGAGGGTCCAATTTCATTAAAGTGGAGTTCCACCCTAAAATGCAACTTATCGCCATATTCTTCCTCTCTGTCACCTGTAAAACAATTGGATAATCACACATTTTTTTTTCTTTACTTACTTTGTTTTAGAAGAAAATATACTCACCTTTCTTCCTCTTCCTCTCTCTTCGGCCGTGGCCCAAGCCGTCACTTACTGCTTGCATTGATTTCTGGGAGCTGAACGTCATCGCTCCCAGGAATCAATGCGCCTGCACCAGCCCCGCTCGTCAGTTCTGGTGCGGCGCCTCATTCCCTGCTAAACAGCTTCTGGGCATGCCCAGAAGCTGTGCAGGACTGATGTGCCTGCACCGGACATGACGAGCGGGGCCGGTGCAGGGCATTCTGGGACAAAGAGGACACAGAAGAGGACGCCGAAGAGGACACGCTGGCTTCAGCTGCCCACACCTGAGATGGCAGTGCTGGATAAGACATTTTCAAGGTAAGTATTTCTTCTTAAAGGTAAGTGCGACCTGGGACAGTTCAGAGGCTATCCATTGTGGAATGCACTAGCCCTGACTGTCCCGGGGGTATTTTTATTAAAAAAAACTTTCCGAGGGTGGAACTCCGCTTTAACAGAAATCTTCTTGTCATCTGAGCATTAAAGTTTCTGAGATTGCTTGGACAGCAGTGTCATTTGGTGCCCAGAACACCACTTCCAAGAGAGAGGCCAGCAATGTGAGCCAATCAGGGCTCTAATCAGGGTGGATTTAAAGTAAATCAAGTCGATTTAAATCATGATTTAAATCACTAGTAAAAAGGCTTGATTTAAATCATAATTTTTAAAGAGCAACTGTCATCTCTGACCCGCAGCGGCTCCTTCTCTGACCCGCTGTTGACTCATGACACTCCCATTCACTTTAATGGGATGGCTGGTGATGCTGTAGACATAAAACAAGGTGAGGGACATGGCGGCAGCAGGTGAGTGCCTGCCCACTAACAGGTGCTGCCCTGATGGATCTGAAAGGATAGGTGCTCTTTAAATGTAAGGACGCTGTCTTGCTGGCAGTTACTGTGAAATTGTGTGAATGCATCAATGTAGTGCATGTTATCCCAGCTTGCAGAGCTTGGATTCATTGAATGAGTTTACCAAAAATGTAAATATTGTAAAAAATACAGCCTCATGCTACATTTTATGCTGAATAAACTAAATTATTAATTTATCCTAAAAAGAAAACTATCTTTAGATCGATTTTTACTCCAAAAGCGTTTGATAAAAAAAAAAAAAAAAAATCAGATTTAAATAAAAAAAATTTGATTTTTTTTTTATTAAAAAAGATAAATAAATAAATAATAGAGATTTTTATCCACCCTGGCTCTATTGCATAGCACAGGGCTGTCAGTCTAACTATGGTAGTTTGCTTTCCAAAAGGGATAGCATAGGAATGACCCTTCTAGTGTATTGTTTTTCCTGATTGTCAAATTATATATGGGGAGGGATCCAGATAAGCTGGTCCTAAGCAAGAGTGGTCGGTGCTAATTTTATCTAGACATTAACCAACTTACTTTTCCTTGAAAGGGTGAGAAGTTTGGTCCGTTTGCTGGAGAAAAAAGAATCCCGAGTGAGTTGGATGAAACTATGGACAACAGACTGATGTGGGAGGTAATGCACAGATGTTTGTTGTTTAGATTGTGTAGTTCTATTTGTTACAAATTATATGACTGTTTAACAGTGGTGTTTCTATCTGTAAAACACATAGGCAGAACAGACCAATTGGGTTGTCTATCAGTCTTATTCTTAAGACTGGTCTGATGAAGACTGCTATACTCCATGGACAGTTGTCTGCTACATCAATTATTCAATGTCTGTAGGTAGCTTTATAATGTACTGGCTTCCTAAAGACTTGGAAATAATTGTGATAGATGTAGTTTCAGAACCAGGGCAGATCATGTGCTCTCTAACATTTATATGCATGTCACCTACCAACACAGCACTTTTATTATAATAACAGCTACAAATCGAGAATTTTTTTTATTTGGTTTCATGCAAAGAAACGGTTCATCATTTTCAACAGGGGTGGAACCGTTAAGACCAGGGTTTTTTCTTTGGCAGAACGTGCCGGAATGCTGTTCAGGCACCTCCGCCAGACACAGTCAGCCAGGGAATAGAAGCAGTGCGGCCGCATAAGCTGGTAATAGTATATAGTTCAGACTGCAGCCTAAGACATTGGAGGGCAGAGTGACATCATTCACATCCCGCCTCTCCCTGCAGACCGGATGTTCTTTTTGGTGTCGTATTCTGAGCTGTGAGGAGAGAGCAGCGACATGTGAAGCCTGACTGCTCACTGTGCTGTGGAGCTGTGGAGACAGCGAGTCTGGAGGGAAGCTTTGCAGCCTTTGTTGGTAAATTATTAATGGGCAATGTTGCAGGATGGGGATTTGGCTCCTTATTCTGCTTGGATGTGGGTCTGTGACTGTCTATTAGCTTGATTGGATTGTCTCTTAGCTGGATTGGATTGTCTCTTAGCTGGATTGGATTGTCTCTTAGCTGGATTGGGCTGTCTCTTAGCTGGCCATCTCTTAGCTGGATTGGACTGTCTCTTTGCTGAATATATGGGGCATGTCCCTTAGCTGGATTGGACTGTCTCTTAGCTTGAGTAGTCTGTCTCTTAGCTAGATTGGACTGTCTTTTGGCTTGATTAGGCTGTCTCTTAGCTGGCCGTCTCTTAGCTGGATTGGACTGTCTCTTTGCTGAATATATGGGGCATGTCCCTTAGCTGGATTGGGCTGTCTCTTAGCTGGATAAATGGGGGATATGCCTTAGCTGAATATATGGGGCATGTCACTTAGCTGGATTGGACTGTCTGTGAGCTGGATACATGAGGCATGTCTCTTAGCTGGATTGGACTGTCTGTGAGCTGGATACATGGGGCATGTCTCTTAGCTGGAAATATGGGGCAGTTAGCTGGATTATGGGGATGTCTCTTAGCTGTATATATAGGGCATGTCTCTTAGCTGGATATATGGCTGGATACAAGATGTAAGCAGAATCAGAGTCAGAAAAAGGCAGAAGTCAGCAACAATTGGGCTGTAGGGTACAGAGTTACTAGGCAGAAGCATGGTCAGTAGTCCAGGCTGAGGTCACTAGCAGAGGCAGACAGCACATATAAGCAGCTAGAGGTAATCCGAGAGCAAGGTCAGCAAGGAAGCTGGGTCAGTAACAGGATCAAGGATGCACAACAAGACTGGATAACAGGAACGAAGCTGAAGAACATACAGCAAAGAACTAGTGCCGAGTTCAGGTTTAAATAGGCCACTTGGCAGCAGTGGACATGCACGCACATTCACTCATGTGTGTGCTCATACGTGTGGGCAATGAGGAACGTGCAGTGCGTCTTTTATGCTCATAGAAATGTGCACACTTATGCCTATGCGCACACACATTAGCAAGACAGCCAATCTTAGCCTGGTGGCTGGCACTGTGTTCCTGTTCCTGACACCTACTATATTGGGACATCCGTTGTCAGCTGTCTCTCCTCTCCCATGAAGACCGCCACTGGGAGCCCATCACGTGACCGGACTGGAATGCCCTGGAAATAGGTAAGTATCAGCATCTTCCTTCAACAGGGTAGTTAGAACAGGAGTGTTAGGAAAGGGGTGGGAGCTGTTTTAAGCTTAGTTATATGAAACTTGGACTTCCACTTTAGGTTTCCAGGTTCTAAAATCAAAATGATTGTGAATGGAATATACTATTAATGAAGCCATACTTTCTAAGTGGACATGACTGTTTAACCATAGCTTCATTATTTTTGCTTCCTTACTTCATAGTCAGCGTTTCTCCTCATAACTACTTTTACATAGGTGACTTGCATGGCAGAACAGCTGGGGGAAATTTGAAATTTGTCTAAAACCAGGCAATGCATTTTTTCAGTTTCCTGTTTTTAAATATGGCAATTTTTCAAGAATGTTAGTACTAATATTAAATAAACATGATCATTTATAAATTCTGTACAAATTGGGGTTGATTTACTAAAGGAAAATAGACTGTTCACTTTGCAAGGGACGTTTCCCTAAGCTTAGTAAATGCCATGAAAATTCACTTTGTAAAGAATACCCAATCATGTGCAAGAAAAAAAAAAAATTGTATGTTTGCTTGAACGTGATTGGATGATGGAAGTCAGCAGAGCTTGCCCACAATTACTAAGCTAAGGCAAAGTGAAAATTCTCCTGCAAAGTGGGAGAAAATCAACTACTTTTTGTTAGAGGTATTTAAAAATATGGCTTTTGAGATATTGTTTTTGAGACAAAGCCTTGAATCCTTATTTCTGAGAAGAATTTTTTATTTAATATTCATTTTATTACTTAGGCCAAATTGGATGGCTTTAGATCTTGACATCTGCACAGTTTAGGTGCATTGTGTGTGGTGCGTTAAAAATCTTGCAGAAAACATAATATATCAAGTTCTATAGTAATGCATTTAAAATGCATTGAAAAAAATTAAACACGCATGTGATGCGCCGCACCTAAAATGTGCAGATGTGAACGGGGTGCAAGCAGAGTAGATACTTGCATTGCTTCTTCCAGCAGTGAAGTTAGAACTAATTTTATTATGATATGTTTAAACAATGCTGTATAGTCTGTAAGCAGGACAATATCTTTAGAAGAGATATCATTACACTGGATAAAAGGATAAGGGATGGTCAGTTTTCACTAAATCTTAAATAATATTGATTCTGGTAAAGTGTGCCAAAGGTAAATGAGATTTTCTTTCGCTTAGGGAATCTTTCTGCTTTGCTAGTAATGGAATAGTCTATAGGCTAATTTCATTGATGCTCTATTCAAACAGTATACATTTGTAATATATCACCATGTAAACATATTTTAAATTGACATGTACTTTGGAACTCTAATCATGTGCATTCAATACCATGCACACAAATGTGATTCAGCCTGCATTTTAGGGTTGTAATGCATGCCTGCAATCTAAATATATTTGCTGTAGACAACGCATGCTGGATACATGGCTGTTATATGCAGGCTAAATTAGTAAAGTAATGCAAACAACAGGGAGGATTTTCAAACTGTGCAACCCTATAATAACCAATATCGCAGTTAATTACAGTCTTCTTGATTAACTAGTTCCATCCTAGAGCAATGTTTTAATTTTTTGCACGCAGGTTTTAAATCTGTTTTGCTAAAATGCATTTTTGAATGTAAGCTTACTTGATATTTCTGATATGTGCCTGCTGTACCATGTACTTTGTGTGAAATCCCTGGTGATCCTGCCAGTCCCTTTGCTTTCCTATAAAAAAAACTGACCACGCTAAGCAGGAGCACACAATGTGGTCAGTTCTCTAGCTGTGCTGGGAACTCAGCCTGTTCTCCTCCAATGATCAGACTTGTCCTGACATCCCCCGCTGCACAGCCATTCACTGGGAAGCTAAGTGTGCTGTTGCTTCTCCTCCCCCAGCTCTTATGCATCTGAGAACAGAGGAAAGCCAGGGAATGTGATCACTTATAAAAAAAGGGAACAAAAGGTATTGATAATGTTTTTTAATATCTATACACAAACGCTTTGCCTTTCATTTCTATTTTAAACTGAACAGATTGCTTTATAAGGTGATTGTTAATAATCACTTTAAATCTCCCAGAACATGATATATTTTCTGAAAGCAGAGCCCTTGTAAAAGAAAAAGTTGATTGTTTCAATGTACTTGTGCAACTGTTGGAACTGTTTACCAAATCTAAATTGTTATACCTGAAGGGTTTCACATGTACTGTTACTTTAAGGCTGACTCCACCCAGGAGTGATGACAAGGGTCAAGGGGCAGAGTGGCCATCTTAGAGACATGTAAGGGATGCATTGATATACAGAGCTGTCCTGTAATGCATGTTGGAGTGTACAGTGAGTCCTGAATAAACAACAGTTGTTCCAGATCAGAGTCCTGTGTCTCTCACAACAGGGAGAATATAACAGTGGCGACGAGGATGGGATTTACAAGGTTACTATCCGTGTGAGAAAAGAAAAGAAGGAAAAAAACTCTGGATTGTCAGCTGGATACAAACACCCACAGAGCCCAGCAGGAAAATGTCATTGATCGGGACATTAAGTGAATTTGATGGAGAACAGACAACCTGGAGTTCTTGGATTGAGAGACTGGAACAGTATTTTTGTGCAAATGCCATCCCAGGCGACAGGCAAGTAGCAGTATTTCTGACAGTGGTTGGTGCTAGGACATATGACACTCTTAGGGATCTCCTTTTCCCTGAAAAACCAGCAACTAAGACTTTGGCAGAGCTCCTGACACTGTTAGGGAATCACTTCCAGCCTAAACCACTAGAGATTGCAGAGAGATTCCAGTTCTATCAGCGGCAGCAGCAGCCGGGTGAAGATATTAAGGCTTATGTGCTCGCCCTTCGCAGACTAGCCTCAACCTGCTCTTTTGGGGAGTACTTACCGACTGCACTGAGGGATAAGTTTGTCATGGGACTAAATAGTGAGTCTAGCCAAAAGAGACTGTTAACAGAGAAAGACCTTACCCTTACAAATGCAATTGAGATAGCTTCAGTGATGGAAATGGCTGTAAAAGATACAGAGGCATTGAACCCCCAGAGCAGAAGGGAAGAGGTTAAAGAGGAAGTTTTCAGAACAGCAGTCAAACCAACAGCAGCAAACTGGAAATATAGACCCTCACCAAGTCGGGAGTCAGCTTGCTACCGTTGTGGGAATACAGACCATGGTCACAAAGTCTGCCGGTTTAAGGATCAGCTCTGTCATAATTGTGGTAAAGCAGGCCATCTGAAACTAGTCTGCCGTAGTAAGCAGGTGCGAAATAAACAACCTCTGAACACCAGGACAAAGGCAATATGGTGGGAACATCGTCATCTGAATCAGAGGATGAGGAAGTGCTCCACAGATTAGACATACATCATATGCATTCAGCACCCTCTGCAATGACTGTAGAGGTAACCGTGGAAGGAAAGAAACTGAAGATGGATGTAGACACAGGAGCAGCAGTTTCAGTTATCACCCAGAAACAATGGAGAAAACATCTGATCCGAACAACTGTCCGTCCAACACCAATCAGACTGCAGACATACTCAAAGCAGATACTCCACCCACTGGGGTACGTGAAAGTACAGGTATCCTACAAGGGTCAGACAAAGAGAATGCCATTATATATCCTAGAACATGGGGGACCCCCTCTCTTTGGGAGAGATTGGATTGCTCACTTTGGCATGCTAGACATCGCCATAAACCCCTGCAACACCGTGATCATCCCATCAGGAGATAAAGAGGGATGGGTGGAATCCCTGAAACAGCGATTCCCACAAGTCGTTGATAACCATTTGGGGAAAATAAAGCATGACTGTGTGAGACTCAGGCTGAAACCCAACGCCCAGCCTAGGTTCTTCAAAGCTCGGACAGTACCTTTCGCACTCCGAGCAGGTGTGGAAGCTGAACTAAGCCGGCTGGAGGAACAAGGTGTCATCTCAAAGGTAGAGCACAGCGAGTGGGCATAACCAGTTGTACCAGTAAAGAAAGTGAATGGGGGCTTACGCATTTGTGGCGATTTTCGCATGGCACTAAATTCTCAACTGGAGATAGACCAGTATCCCCTACCCAGAGTAGATGACATTTTTGCCTCTCTTGCAGGAGGTCAAAAGTTCACCAAGCTTGATCTCAGGCAAGCTTATTTACAGTTTGAGGTCCACTCTTCGTCCCGCAAGTTTCTAACCATCAACACTCACAAGGGACTGTATGAATACAATCGGATGGTGTTTGGTGTAGCCTCTGCCCCCGCCATTTGGCAACGCAAAATGGATGAGATTTTGACGGACATTCCTTTCACACAGTGCCTGTTAGATGACATGCTCATCACGGGCCTGACGGACCAGGAACACAAGCACATCTGCCAGTAGCACACCACCAGCTGTAGACCATAGCTGGCAAATTTCTCTGCCCTGTCTGCTGCAGTGATAAAAAAAAGTCACTGCCACCCACATGCCCAGCATCTAAAGGCAAGCTTGTCAAAGCTGCTGGCTTTACAACTTCTGCATTTCCATCTGGTGGATTCTGCCCCCTTCCGTGAATTTGCAGAATGTGCTGTACCACAATGACAGGTTTCCAGTTGCTATTTCTTTTCATGTAAGGCCATGCCAGCTCTGTACCATCACGTGGAAGGCAATCCTGTGGCACCGCTGGGCAAGGCAGTCCAAGCCACTGCTGACACGTGGTCCAGCAAGCGTGGTCAGTGATGCTATATTTTGTTCACAGCACACTGGGTTACTCTGCTTGAAATTCGAAAAGATGCAGGACAGGGCTCAGTATTGGAGCTTGTTGTGCCACCACATCTCCATACAGCTAGTGGTGATAATGCGAGATTTGTTAGCTTTACCCCCTCCTATTCCTCCTCATCCTCCATGCCCTTCTCTGCTGAATTGTCCTGCAAACCATAAGTACCCCCTTAGCGTTCAAGGGGCTATTCAATGAGTCAGGCTAAAAGGTGCCATGCAGTGCTTCAGTTTGTGTATCTAGGGGACAGCAACCACACCGGAACAGAGATTCTTGCAGCTTTGCAGGGGCAGATCCAGAGGTGGTTCACGTCACACTAGCTGGAGCAAGGAATGGTGGTGTGATAATGGCACAAACCTCCTGTCCCCCCTTAGACAGGAAAAGTTAACACATGTGCCATGCCTGGCAGATGTCCTCAGTTTGGTGGTGCAGCATTTCCTAAATAGGTACCCAGGTTGGGAAGATCTTCTAAAGCAGGCCAGGAGAGTCTGTAGCATTTTCAGGCTGTCATACACAGCCAGTGCTCAGTTTGATGAAATTCAGCGGGAATTCCACCTGCCCATAAACCGCCTGATTTTTGACATGCCCACCAGGTGAAACTCTACTTTGGCAATGCTGCAGTGGCTGCACATGCAGCAGAGGGCCGTCAATGAGTACCTGTGTGGGTATGGTACAACAACAGCCTCTGCTTTTTTTTCCCACACCAATGGCTGCTGATAAAGGATGCATGCACTGTACTTTCACCATTTGAGGAGGCCACAAGGATGGTGAGCCGTGACAATGAATGCATTAGTGACAGAAGCCCTGTTGTGTTCCTGCTGGAGCAGACTCTGTGTGGCATTACGGACAGGGCACTCAAGGCAGAGCAGCGGGAAGATAAGGAGGACTTCTTTTCCTCTCAAGGCCCACTTTATGAAAACACACTTCTTCCTACACCACAAAACGCACAAGAGGAGGAGGATTCTGGCAGTTTTGGATGCATTGAAGCAGAGGAAGACATACGTCAACCCTCAACAGATGGTTTTCCATCCCCTGAAACCTTGGGAAAAGTACGTGGCTGGGAGGAATCAGTTCCAAATACTGTAATCCTCAGTGACCCTGAGGAGTCCGCTGTTTATGCCTATGTAAACTTGCGGTGCATGGGCTCCCTCATGCCTCAAAGCCTGCGAAAGGACCCAATAATCTGTTGCATCAAGGAGAAGGATCACTATTAGTTGGCAACCCTGCTTGATCACTGTTACAAAGGGAAAGTTTCAGAACTCATCCGTCCCCACAGAGGGTGCAGAAGATGAAATCTCTTGAGAACACTTTAAAGAGGAGTTTATCTAATGATTTTCCCAACTCTGGTAGGTTACAGTGTCGTGGAAACGTAGCTTTGAGGCTTCTGTTGGTCAAGATAGGAGCGGTGGAGAAGGGGGCTGCCTAAGTGATGCATTTCACCATTTTTCTAGTAAAAAAATGTCCCATCGGCAGCGCCTGCATCATATGGTAGACGATAATTGTTTATCTAGAGCACAGGTGTCAAACTGGTGGCCCTCCAGCTGTTGCGGAACTACACGTCCCATGATGCATTGCAAGGCTGACAGTTATAAGCATGACTCCCACAGGCACAGGGATGATGAGGCTTGTAGCTCTGCAACAGCTAAAGGGCCACTAGTTTGACACCCCTGATCTAGAGCTTTCCAGTTGACTATCCACTGGGTTACTGAGACATGAGAATAGACCACTGGCCAGAACTTGTCCAGTTTGCAGTTGAACTGCTTTCTGAATGGGCATTCAGTGCTGCTGGAGGTTTTGTTACTAATAATAGAACGCATCTGTCCATAGACTCTGTGGACCGTCTGACATTTATTCAAAATGAATCAGTCCTGGATTACCAGCAGCTATAAAGCCCCTGATGCCGATGTCACTGATTAAGTGTTTTTGGGATGTGGAATCTCTGCAAGACTTCTAGGCTGCCTAGTGTTGTGGGTGTTGATTTAATCTGGAAGGATTTTTTGGTGTTGGTTTCATGGGCACAATTAATACCCAAAGGCTAATTTTTATGCATCTGTTTGACAGGTGCATATCATTTCAATTTTTGACAGCAAGGCAATTCTTGCTTTCAGCAAGAGTATATAGAGTTACGGTGTAAAGGCACCTTTGACACCCAAAGACCAGTTTTTACCCACCTGTTACTTCTATCCAAAGTATCTCGTTGTTTACAAAATAAAAAAAGCTTGCAGGGAAAATTTAATTTCTCTTTCGTTCACTGATGGACACAGCTTCAAGTCTTCAGACTATTGGACTTTATGCTGTCTCTCTTCTGGAATAGGACTAGACAAAACCTTTTTAGTTATGCCCCTGGGGCAGTCCCAGAGGGTATACCATCACTTCCTGCTGTCGGACTCCAGTTTTTTCTGCCTAGTCAGGAGTAAGGACCTGGCTCTCTTCTGGGATCTGCGGTCATCGCATTATTTTCTTTTTCAATGGAATTTTTTACTTTTATTTTTATTTTTGTTTCTGTGTGAACTACAATCAACTGTTCCTGTGTGAACTACAATCAACAGCTGGAGTGGGCGACGCATTGGATATCCTAGATCCTTACGGTCTTCCCAGTCTGGCCTGTGAGCGTGACCCAACTATTAGCTCCGCAGTAGGTTGGCCATGACATAGCCCCACTGGATGGGGGCTGGCCGGCAAGTGAAACACCTCGCAAGGTCACATAGCCCTGGCCACGACTGCAGTCGCAGCGTACCTCACGCCACAGCAGCCCCATTCCAAGATGGTCCGGTGGACTGCTGGGAGTAGCGCCCGCCTGGTGACCATGGTAAGGTGAGTAGTGTCCCCCCTCCTTGTGTTCTTCCTTCCATTTACCTTAGTGGGGTTTCCCCTTTGTAGGTGCCCTCATCTGCCCCCTGTCCCCTCCCTTGGCCCCCTCTGGGGGGGTATGGGTGCTTTTGGGTGGGGGGGCTTCTATGGTGCTGGGCCAGAGAAGTAATGGGTGATGCCGCTGCCGGCACCCCTGGTGGGGGTGTCTGTACCTGGGGGTTCCTGGAGGGGGTCCCCTCCTGGGGTCTGTGTGCTTCCCTGGGGTCCAGTACGGTCCAGGGTCTCATGCAGTGCCACGTCGTGCTGCCATTTTGCTGTGGATTCTGTATTCCCGGTTTCGGCGGCCATGTTTGTGTTGTCCAGTGGCTATGTTTTTGGTTTCCCCATACAGTTTAATGGCGGTCATTTTCTTGTTGTCTGATGCGGTGCTGGGCGGTGGGGGCTTCTAGTGTCAGGTCGGCATTTCCTCTTCCTCTTTCTAGCAGTGTGGCAGACCGTTTTGGCTCTCTCCAGCTCGGTTGGTGAGTCTCTGGGGTACACTATCCTTCCTCTGCTGTATACATCGCCGTGGGTATGCTGATTCTTGTGGTGCTCCAGCAGTGCAAGGGGGGAGGGGTCTCCCATTTTTTTCTGAGCAGCATGGTTCTGATTAACCCCTTATGGTCATGGAGCCTCTGGAGCGCGTTTCACCACCTGATCCACTACTGGAAGCTGCGGCACCCTCTGGATCTAAGTCTGCCCTCGTGGCCATGACGGCAGCCCTGCAATCGCTAGTAGCCAAAGTAGATATGGCCCAGCAAAGGAGGCCTGGCAGGAAGCGCCCCCCACCTTCACCTGTTTTCTCTGCTTTCTCAGAATCTGAGGTGGATTTGGCTGCCGCAGACAAGAGTCAGCCCACTGGGTCTGCACCCACGCAAACTAGTGCTATAATAGTGAGGATAAGTCCTCCTCCTGTGCAGCCGTGCATAAAAAAGTGCTGGTGGAGTTCCTGATTGTGTCAGTGCGGGAAACCTTAAAATTGGAGGACTCAGCTGAAGTCCACCGGTTCAGTTTTGGCACCCGCAAAATCTTCCAAGGTGACTAAGGTGTTTCCCTTTACTGCCTATTTTGATGAGGTTGTCACTAGTCAGTGGGGTTCCCCCAAACCGAATGGTTGAAATGCCTAAGCGTTTTGCTAGGAGTCTCTTCTGAAGAAACGAATCGTTCCACCGTCGGTGGACTCTCAGGTTTTCAGGCTAAATAAGGCCACACTTTTGCCGGTGGAGGATTCTCCATCCTTTAACCAGTTCTGGACCGGAAGGATTTGCCCTCTTAATGACCAGGCCATTTTTTGCGATTCGGCACTGCGTTACTTTAATGGAAAATTGCGCGGTCGTGTGACACTGTACCGAAAAAAAATGAATGTCCTTTTTCCCCCCACAAATAGAGCTTTCTTTTAATGGTATTTCACCTCTGCAATTTTTTTTTTTTTCGCTATAAACAAAAAAGAGCGACAATTCTGGAAAAAATATTTTTCACATTCTGCTAAAATATAAGGCCCAACTACCTCAACAGTCACTATATTACACTCAAAGGAAAACTACCCTGACAAACCCAAAACTCAACATATCCCACTCCAAGCCAACAACCCTTAACCACCAGCAACCCACATCTCAACTTACCCTTAGCAGGACGGAGCATCCTGGCTTATCAGATCTTTGCAGCCCTACCCTAAAAAAATATTAGAAAACACAAAATCTAAAGGAGTGCTAAAGGATAGTACACCCACCACCAACAAGGAACAAGGCCAGCCTCAAAGCGGCTGGAAGCAAAATCCCCTCCATAACCGGGCACACCTTTCCGGCCCAACCCTGCCCCTTTCAAGATTCCTCACCTTTTACCAACTCACCGATGTCACAAACCACCACACTGACAGATAGGGTTTTGACCCTAGTGGACACCAAACACCTAGAGTGCCACGTGTAAAACAAAATGCTAGTACTGACTAGATGAGGGGTGGATAACTCAAAGCCCCTCCTCACCCTGAAGTCGCCATACATCTACCCAGAAAGGGCTAAGGACAAGAGACGAGGGTAGCCAATAGCACCCCCTAACTCCTTCTGAACCTCCACATTGAAAGGGCACTGGACCAAAAAGTGGTCCATCGTCTCCAGCACCCCTTCACATTCAGGACGGGGACATCTGTCCCCCAGGTTTCTGTTCCTAAGGTTCGCACAGAGATATAGTCGCCCATGGAACAACCTCCATGCGAGATCCCAGAACTTTGCAGTAATTCTTAGCGAATTCAGAATGGCTAACCCCTCCCTAAGGACCTTCTTAGAACAGTCTCTCAAAGACAGAGGCTTCAAAAAGTCTGAAGTCATGACCCTCTGATACAACTCACACCAGTGGACCCAACCTCAAGAGCAGTTATCTGCCACTGCCTCAATACCTTTAAAGCTTGCGGGACATAGGATGGGAGGTACTCATGCAATCTCCTCAGATCCCCAGGTCTCCCCCCCATCCTCCCACTCCCTCAGAAAGAGCAAAAGCCAGTTCTTACATGAACGTTCCCACAGAGACAGGTAGTCCCAAAAAATGGACTGCAGATTGAATTTAATAAAAATGGTAGTGTAGAACACTACTAGATGGACCATGTCCAACCCCCCTAACTGTCTCTGTCGGTATATTACTTCTCTCTTACTCAGGTTTAGTCTGTTTCCCCACAACAGCAGGAAAAACAGACCACAAATCTGTGCATAGAGAGATACTGGCAACAGGCATATGTAGCTGACATAGAGAAACTCAGACAACAAGTATATTTTAATCAGACTAACCCTTTCCCTCAATGACAGCTTCCAGCCTTTCCAGGCTGCCTTTTTCTGGGTGGCACCCGACAGTCTACTCTCACAATTTTGTTTGGGGTAATTCCCCTGGCCAAAATAGATGCCTAGCACTTTGATTTCCAATTGGGGCACAAGGAAAATGTCCGGGAGGGGAAACTGCTCGTCCTCCTTACCCATCCAGAAAACTTTACTCTTGCCCCAGTTCACAAGTGAACCGGACGCCTCGGAATAATCCCAGATCTGTGTTTCCACAAACCGGGCCTCCTCCCTACTTGAAACTGCAACCGAGACATCATCTGCATAGGCGATCACCTTGACCGATTGACTCCGGCCACAGCCGGGCTCTACCGGAACCCCCCTCAGGTGCCCGCAATCTAGCCTTTCGGACAAAGGGATCGACCGCAAAAACATACAGAAGGGGGCACAATGGACAGCCCTGCCTGACACCAGAGCCCACAGGAAAGGATGGACCCACCCAGCCGTTGACAAGAGGGAAGCTCTTAGCCCCTCTATAAAGCACACAAAGCCAATTGATCACCTGCCCCGGTAGACCATATCTTTCCAGAAGAAGCCAGAGGTACTTGTGGCTAACTTGATCAAAAGCCTTGGCCTGATCCAATGCCAACAAATACCGTCCACATCCGTCAGCCCTACACTTCTCCACAGCCTCCCCGATGCCAAGGACTGCACTAAAGATGCTGCTGCCTGGAATTGCACAGTGCTGCGATGCAGACAGTACACCACCAGCTACCGATGAGAGACGCAAGAAAAGGACCTTTGCCAACAGCTTCCTGTCTGTGTTGAGAGGGGCGATAGTTTGCCAATTCTCAACTACAGATGGGTCCTTCCTCTTTGATAAAAGGATCAGAGCTGACCTTCTCATAAAGGGAGGTAACAGACCCTTTTCCAAACACTGTTTGAAAAGCTCTGCCAGATGAGGGGCCGACAGGCCCTTGAAGGTCCGGTAGAACTCTGCTGTGAGCCCATCTGGCCCTGTCGACTTTTTAGATGACAAAGAGTCAATGGCCCTTTCTACCTCAGCCACTGATATGTGCTCAGTCAAAGGGGCCTCAGAGAAGTCAATCTCCTCCCCTAACGGAGTCTCGTTTAAGAATCTTTTGGCCCTCTCCTCATCTAAACGCTGCAGCCCCAGGATGCCGGAAAAGTGGTCCCTCACGACACTCGGAATCCCTCATCTGGACCGGACCATGCACCCCGAGGTGTCCTTCAGGCCGTCTTCAAACTCACTGCCATCCCACAACTCCAGTAAGGATCCGGGAGGAAAACCTCCCGTAAATCCCTTTCAAGGGTCAGGGAGGCAAGACGATCGTACTGGCACTCCCTCAGCTGCTGCTTCAGATCAGGGATCTCCCCTGAGAACCACCAGACGATAAGAGGAGATCAAGATGCCTACGTAAACTCAGGTAGGGTTGGTATTTAGAGACCGCCCTGAACCTAGAGATCTTCCGGAAGAAGCCCTTCGACCTCTTCTTCACCACTTTCCACCACTCAAGGCGGGAGCAGCCGCTCTCAAGGAGCGAGGCTTGTTCCAAGAAGAAGTCCTCATAGGCTTCCCTAACAGAAGAGTCCTCAAGCAGGGTCCCATTCAGACGCCAGATTCCACATACTTTCTGGGGAGTCTTAGCCACATTCAAGGCTACAGACACCATACAGTGGTAGGAGAACTCTACAACCTGCAGCTCTGGGGCTGCAAAGACAGAGTCCCCCTTCAAAAAAAAAAACTATCTATTCTACTCTTACAATTACCACAATTATAAGTGAAACCAGTGAGACTGGGGAACTGATGAATGTGCACATCCACCAATCCAGCTTCCCTAGCTATACTATTTAAAAGTATACTATCATACCCCAGCATGCTTCTTGCACCTGTCCAGTCTTTAGGCCTAGTAACAGTGTTGAAGTCACCGCCAAAAACCTCTTGCTGGGATGAAAAAAAGATAAGGCTTGACCGCCCTAAGAAGGCTCTTCCTTGCCCACTTGGTATGTGGACCATAAAAATTTATAAGCGAAGGGACAGCCCCCTAACGACAGCGTCTACCACCAAAAATCTTCCAACCTCCACCTCAATCACTCGTCTTAAAAAGGACCGCGACTCCACTACAAGGCTCGGCCTCAAGAGACCAGAGGGAGGGCCCACATCTCCACTCCCTCTTTGGCAGGTGCATCTCTGCTGCCGATGCCAGCCAGGTCTCTTGCAAAAATAAAATGTCAGCTTCAACCCGGCTGAGAAAATCAAAGGCCATATAACGAGCACCTGTAGACCAAATACTTGCGACATTAATGGTCGCAAGCCGGATTGGAGCGGACACAGTCAACCTTAGTGATTAAAGCAGTGATGCTCCCTCCTACTATACCTTCAATGTTTCCCTTCCCCAGCGACCTCCTCATCCTCCCCTTCAGACTCTGATGAGGAGTGGACCCCGTACATGTTGGAGAGGGACAAACGGTCAACGCCCCCCTGACCTCCGATCCCCCCTACCTGCCCATCAGGCACCTGAGGCAAACCTCCCCTTGGAGACTTACACTTCCTCTTACCCTGTTTTTCCCACCCCCTTTTATCGTCACCCTCCTTCCCAGCACTTTCCTCACTGGGCACCACCAAAGGCCAGATTTCCGATTTGGCCATATTTTTTCCAAAGGCCGTTTGGTTCATACTTTTGTGCAAGGAGTTTGCCATCTGGCTCTGCCGGTGAGATCCCTGGTACCTCCGTGGGAACTCAATTTGGTATTGTCGGTGCTTCAAAAGCCTCCTTTTTAAAATATTTGAGAACTTCCTCTGCTCGCCCTGTGGCAGAAGGTGTCCATCTTAGTCGCTATTGCTTCCGCACGTACGGTGTTTGAGTTGGCTGCGTTGTCCTGTCAGTCACCTTATCTGGTGATTCATAGGGACAAAGTGGTGTTGTGACCCTGACGGGCGTTCCTTAGGTTGTCTTGGGGGTTTCATTTAAATAAAGATATTGTATTACCGTCCCTATGTCCTAAGCTGAAACACCCTAAGGAAATTCCCTTACATTCCTTACATGTGGTAGGGGCGATTCGGGTGTACCTGGCGGTGACTGAACCGATTTGAAAATCTGATTCTTTGTTTGTTCTTACGGATTGACCTTGGAAGGGGCAGGCCGCATCTGCTGCAACCATTTCCAAGTGGATCAGGCAGACGGTGGTGCAGGCCTATTCCATTAAGGGTCAGGTTTCTCCTTTCCCTGTTAAAGCGCATTCTACGAGGGTGCTTAGTGCTTTCTGGGCCTTCAGTCATCAGGCGTCAGTGGTTCAGGTGTGCAAGCCAGTTACATGGTTGTTTGTACGCACATTCACAAAGTTTTATAAGGTTGATGTACTTGCATCTTCAGATGCGGCGTTTGGCTGCAAAGTTTTGTAGGCTGCAGTTTCAGAGGCTTCCGCTTCTTGAGGGTGTAATTTTTTTCCTGGGGGTGAGCTCCAGTTGTTTCTAGTTGAGCTCCTGTTGTTACCTGGTTGGATATGTTTAGCCTTGTTGGGAATTCTGCATTTTCTGTGTTTTTTCCCACCCCTCATCTTGACACTGCTTTGGGACACCCCAAATGGTCTGAAGACTTGAAGCTGTGTCCGTCAGTGAATGAAAGAGAAAACTGGATTTTTGTCTTACCGTAAAATCCTTTTCTCTGAGGTTCACTGATGGACACAGCACCCGCCCTTCTTTTGGCGGTTGAGTTATATGTTCTTCTGACACTGCTTGTTACAAACTGGAGTCCTACAGCAGGAAGTGATGGTATACCCTCTGAGACTGCCCCAGGGGTGTAACTAAAAAGGTTTCTGCCTAGTCCTACTCCTGAAGAGAGACAGCATAAAGCCAAGTGGTCTGAAGACTTGAAGCTGTGTCCGTCAGTGAACCTTTATAAATGCAATTATTTCTGTAGTAGCTTCTATACACAGTATAGATATGCCACTTTACAGGTAGATTAAGGGACCCCCCCCCTCAGGCACTATATTAAAAGGAATTTTTCATTTTTATTGTTTTTTCTAATTTTGATGCTTTCACTTTAAACATCAGTAAATCATTGTTCATTTAAAAATGCTCCCATTGGCCAGAACCTTGGCAACCGGGGCCTGATAAAGAACTCGGACCCATCGGATAAAATTGGGGCCGAAACCATAACCCTTGAGGCAGCGCCACAGGAATCCCCACTCAACCGAGTCAAATGCCTTAGCTGTATTGTGATTTTTTTTCTTTAAAGTGCTGTGTGCTTGTTCTGAAGGAGAGGGAGAAGAAGGGAGATCCAGGAGACCCTCGAGATCAATACAGTCTATAAGGTCCCGTGGGTCTCCCTCCTCGTGAAGTAACATTAAATCTCTCAGGGCTCGTTTCTCCTGAGTTGTTAGATGTTCAGGAGAGATATCCTGAGTGTTAAGGGATTTTACATAAGGGAGTTGCAAAATGAATTTGCGAGCAAACAGTTGCAAATTCTTGATCGCAGAAAATTTGTCAATACTTTGAGATGTACAGAAATTAAGACAAGGGATAGAACGAAAATCTCATCCTTAGTCAATTCCTGTGTGGAGAGGTTAATAACCTTCAATCTCTCTTGTTCTGCTGTGTCCGTGTCATATAAGTGTCTATTTGTTTGTTTCCCTTGTGGGGTTTGTGAAAATTTAAAAGGTGAGAAAAAGCTGGTGTGGACATTTGAGGTGGCGCTGGGGTATGAATCCATGTTTTTTTTCCCCTGCTGTAGCAAATTGGATCATGCTTTGCTGGGGTTTTTTCGCCTTCCTCTGGATCAACTGTGGGTATAGGATTGTGTATTTGGGATTGTATGGTTGGGTTTTCTTTACTTTTTTTTTTTTTTTTTTTTATTGGTTGAGCCAGATGGACTTGTGTCTTTTTTCAACCTGACTAACTATGTAATTGTAGAGCCAGTAGCACAAGGAACGCATCTGATAGTAAGTCATGTTCTTTGTGCTGTGTTTTTTTTCTTTTTTAATAAACTTATATTTTAATAACCACTGACCTTTTTTTTTTTTTACTATTTTAATTCATTTCAATTCAAAAGTTAGCCACAAATCATAACATGGGAGCTTCAGGACTGAAGAGATGAAAAGTGCAAAATGTACTTGTGAGAGGGCATGTATGAGCTTTGTCAATGGTCTCTTCTCTCTATCTTCCCTCATTTTTCCTCTTTTAATTTAATTTACTTTTGTGTTGCTTGATTCTGCTTTGTTGCTTCTCTAACCTTTTGTCACCTCTTTCTTCTTCGTTTTCCAATGCCCTAACATTGAACTTTTTCAGTGTTAAAGGTTGAAATCCAGTTTCTGTCATATCCACAGACACAGGAGACAATTGTTACATTTATTTATTATTGGTATTTACACAGCATTTTACAAATATATTGCACATTCACATCAGTCCCTGCCTTCGAGGCACTTACAAACGAAGGTCCCTAACTCACACTCATACACACACTCACACTAGGGCCAATTTCAACAAGAGCCAATTAACCTTTCAGCATGTCTTTCATTTACTGGAAGAGTGTGAAAGAAAGTATTGAGAATAAAGATTTTTTAACTGAAATCTAAAATTTAGACTTATAAAGCTATCCTCAGCCTTATTCTTATACAAGCATCAAAGTCCTTGGTACAAGCAAAAGCCAAAGTGGTCAGATGTTGCAGATGAGAAAATAGGTTTTTGAGGATTTTGTTAAGGTATATTGTTATTTAGAAAACGCAAAACAGTTGTAAATATCCAAGTAATAGCTGATATCTTAAAGCGGTAGTATACCGATTTTTTTTTTTTTACTTTTACCTTATTATAGGCTTACCTGTAGGTACAATTAATATCTCTTAAGCCTGCACGGTTTAGGAGATATTTGCACTGCATGCAGCCGCTGACGCTAGCGGCGCATGCGCTCTGAAGGTCCGGCGGACCTTCAGAGTTCCTTGCCGGAAAATGCCGGAAAGTTAATCCCCCGCGCGCATGCGCAGGAGTGACGTCTCGCGGCTCCGGCCACTCACAGCGCCGGAGCCGCCGAACCTGGAAGAGACGCTGAGGATCATGTCAGCTCCCACAGCGATGTCCGGGGGTCCATGTCGGGGCTTCGTTTTAAGGTAAGTTTTTCATAATGAGCTAGTATGCGATGCATACTAGCTCATTATGCCTTTGTCTTGCAGGGTTTTTTTTTTTTTTTCCAGTATACTACCGCTTTAAATGACTTGGTCATGTAGGAATGGCAGGAGAAAATCCAGCAGGCAGAAGAAAGAGAGAGGCAAAGTTTTGGATGGATTAATGACGTGAAAGAGGACCATATAGAGATATGAGTCAGTATATAGAGATGTAAAGCAATAAATTGAGTAGAATGAGCTAAGAAAATGCAGAAGGCTAGGTTCCATCAAGGGCTGTAGTGAGCAAGAGAATCTGTCTATTATCCATGTACCTTTTTCCTGACATATACTGTACATTTTGTAATATTTTGTGCATGGGAAATAATTCTTTACTACATTTGATAATTAAGTAATTTCCTAAAATGTAATAAAAATATATTAAAATAGAAAATAATAAATCATATCCAAAATTTCTCTAAAAATATATGACAAAAAAAATAAATAAAAAGTTCTTATTTATCGGCACAAGGCAGATTTATTCATAGACAAAACAAAATTCATGTTTGTATTGTAAACAATGGCAAATTATCTATTTCATGCTTTAGGATTCCAGCAATAATTTACATAGGCAGTTACTTTCTTACATGGTTTTCAGTTCCTATTTTTCTAGCAAACATTCTGTATTCAAATTACGTCTTTTTCAGGTTCGAGGAAATAAGGGAGAAGTTCTGTATGTTTTAGATGCCACAAATCCGCGCCATTCCAATTGGTTACGCTTTGTCCACGAGGCACCATCACAGGACCAGAAGAACTTGGCAGCTATCCAGGTCACTTTTTCCTAAATAACTTTATTTGATGGACATTCTTTTTCATAACATGTGTCATTTCCTATTGCAAAAAGTTTGTATTTTATTTCATAAAAGGCTGACTTAGATATGCCTATTTGTGTAATGGTATATAATAGTTCCCTTATATGTTAGTGTGGAATTTAGGTCCATAGCATATGTATGGCATGTTAAAAGTTAGGGGGGACTCTTTTTAATCCAGTTAAGTGTTCATCCAGTGAAATAATTAAAAGTATTTTCAATAACACTTCAACGTGTTTTGCACAATTCTCTTTCAATCTCTTGCACAATAACAGGCAGAATCGGATAAAAATAGGGAGTAGAAACAACAAAAGAAGGACGCACCGTCCTAGCACATTAACAAAATAACGATTTTATTTGGAGATATAAAAGGTATTCTACTTACAAACACATCACAAGCATAGGCATTGAAAAGGATGCAGATGAGATCGCCTAGGTCCTAGGTACTCAGCCAGTGGTATGGGAAACCCTTGTAGCGCCAAAAGGCTTACACTTTTCAAGGGTTAAGTCTGTTTTTTCAGAGCCAAAGAAAGAGGGCACAACCTTTGAAATGTGTTTCCAGTGTTTGTGAGGATGCCCACAGTTCTGTGAGGGCAGCAAGACCTCTGGCATCATACCTACGAGTCTGGCAAGTGGAAAAGTGTCTTATGTTCTTAGCACCACAACTAAGTGCAGGAGGTTTTTACTAGTTCCATAAAAAACAGGCAGCACTGTAAGCCAATCAGGCTACTGCATTATACAGTTATGTGTATCTAACAAACTGAGCTTTATGATTTGAAGACAGAGCACAGGTGTGACCTCAGTAGTGAGCTGTGCTCCATTACTAGCTAATAGCAGTCTTGTATTGCTTGGACTGCAGTAAAGTCAAATGAACTATGTATATATAAAAAATATGAACTATGTATATATAAAAAATACCTGAAAGGTATAAGATCAATTGTAAAGGCATAACATTAATAAAAGTATGTATGGATGTGTTAAATAAGATACAATATACTACTATTTTGCATACACTTTATTTAATATATTATGCTTGCTTAATGTATAGCACCAGACTCTGAAAAATGCACAAAAAAGCAGTTCAAAATAAAAGTACCAGATGTATCAACTAAAGTGTGTTTGAAATTTGTTTGATATTTATCATTTATGGATAGTGCACAGGTAGCTTCAACTTTCAGGGCTTCATCCGTTGTAGATTCTTTTGTAAGTTATTGTTTTGGTAAATTATTTGCCTCCAATATGGTGGTGGTAGTGGGAGGAAGGGGAGTTACTAGTGGAGAATTCTCACTGCAGACAGGGCTTCTGGTTGGTATTTGGCCCAGAGAGCTGCATGACAAGAGGGTTGTATTATTGTTAGTGTGGTTTAAAAGCAACTAACTTATCTGTGGTCACTGGAGGTGGGACATGACATCATGTCTTCTCAGTATGCAATATATGTATTTAAAGTGGAGAGACAGAATGCCTGTAATCTGGTTAAGCAAAAAATCTGCTCTACAGTACAAGACAATGTTCAGGTACTGGTTTCTTTGACCAACTCTTTCACCTGCAGTTAAAATAAAGAACAGCAATGGCTTCGCCTACCGTTTCTCCTTTCTTGTACCTCTTTCCATGATGGTAGCTATTGGCTTGTCTGTACAGGCTTGGGGTCAACATTGACATGTTCCTTGATTGAGTAATCCTCCAGATGGGGCTAGAAAAAATGATCTAGGGCAGTGATGGCGAACCTTGGCTCCCCAGATGTTTTGGTACTAGATTTCCCATGATGCTCATGTACTCTGCAGTGTAGTTGAGCATCATGGGAAATGTAGTTCCAAAACATCTGGGGTGCCAAGGTTCGCCATCACAGATCTAGGGCATGTGTTTAGGCAGCATCACTAAAAATTTAAAAAATAAGCAGTTATTGGAACTTTTTTCCTGACACTACAGATAAAACATACAAAAACAGTGATGTAATCTATGGTATTGTTTAACAATGGTTTCGGATTAATGTACTCATCTAGGACAGCACTTTTATTTACAAGTTTTTAATCTTTGAAAACCTATTTTAGCATTATACAGTTAAGATATGTTTTTTTGCTCTCCTTTTGATATAAAAGCCACTGCTAAGGTTTTAATGTGAGACCCCTTTAGATTTTATTTAGTAAGCTCTTCTAATATTATATAACGAGACTATCACAGTACCGCAGATTGCAATGAAAGAGATTTAAAGAGAGGACCTTCGATAAGCTACTTATTTGAATTTACATATTGCAGAACTGTTTGGTGAACACAGCAAATCTACTACAGTCTTTATAACTACAAAGAGGAGATTAACTTGTAATGGAACACAAGTTGTAAAAATGAGATAGAATTTGTGTCAAGGGTACTCAGAGGACAGAATTAGCCTGTCTTCTTGATGTGTGTATTTTAAAGACTGCTAATTTCAAGGTTATCAAACCTACAAAGAAAATATATTTTGCCATTTTTGATGATGCTAACTGCATTTAAGCTTTCAGTGACTATAAACTAATTAAAATGCAATGTAAAATGTTAGGATAAAACAAATAGCACTGTAAAAATCTTTAAACCATTCCTAATGTCCAACCTCATTGAGCTTTCTACTAACTAGGGACACAAGCCAAGAAACTTTTGTTTTTTACAGACTCTGTAAGGTTGCCTTATGTATAAAAGCAGTTCCAATATCCATACCAAAGTCATTATGGATGTGATTTGTGATTTGTGATTTATCGTGTGCAAAGGTCAGTAAATTGCAGATAGTCTTTTCAGTTTCCTTGATTTGTTTTTGACAGAGGATTAGGAACACTACAGACCTCAGTGTATGTATAAACACATATGGCTACAGATTCTTTCACAGGGGGGTATTACATTTTCCAGATTATCCATACATGCCTTGTAAAAAGTAGATCTTTACAATTAAATAAACACCGCATTTATAGATCACTAATAATTTTATTGGCAGATATACAGATATATGTAGATGAGTTTTGATTGTCACAAAGAATCCATCAGGTTGAGGGTCAATGCACACTTGACTTAAAAAACAGCAGCTACCTTGGCATATAATCAGGTATACCACAAATTTAGTAGTGCAGGATATAAAAGGCTTGATTGTAAAATCCTGTCCTGTGGAACCTGATTTGAAGGTTTCCACACATCTGCCCTTCTCCACATTAAACTTGCAAATTGCACATCTCCTACACTTATAAAAGCCTCCCTTCTGCTGGGAGAAGGAGACTTTTTTAGGGGGATCCCTAATGTTGGAAGCCACTTGCAACCTAAGGGGGGGGGGACTACACTATATACAACCTGGGGTTGCTGTGGAAGGAGAGGGTCCAAAACCCGTCATTTTGTAATATATATGCCAGTGGCGCTAAATCCAAACAAATGTCCAAAATCAATTGAACAAAAACAATCCTTAAAGTGTTCACTCCAAACTGAAGAGAAAGTGAAAGACCTCAGAACCGGAGAACCGCCACCCAGCACTCTGTTATCACCACTGCTTACCAGATAGCGTTGATCCCCATTACAGAGATCAAAACAGCCAAAGTTACAAGTTTAAGAAGCGATCCTCCACTCACAGGTCCAGGACTGACGAACTCAAGCATTTGTGTGATATAAAACAAAAAATCAGGGACACCTTCATAGAGCAGACTGCATATACTATTTATTGCCACACAAAACTTAAAAACACTTACAATATTGCAGTGGAAACAGGCATCACGGATCGGTGATGAGAGCTCCTCTCAGCGTGTCGTGCTGTATAACCAAAAATATGGCCACCATGTCTCCTCCCCGTAACGGCGTGGGTCACCATGAGCGCCACCCGACGCGTTTCATCATCAAAAGACGTTGTCAAGGGGTGTGGCCTCAAGGTACGCTACGCTATATATAGCGGTGGAGGAGAGCGAAAGTATTGGAGCAAATCAGAATCCGGAAATGAAACTTGCGTTCCACATACCGGAACAAGCCCCAAACCAGATGAGATTGGCTACATCCGGGGAACCAACCTAATAGCATCCCACAGACGGCCAAATAGATTTATTATCACAATTATTACTAAAAACAACAGTGATAATATGGTAAGATCCCTCACCCATAACTCCAAGGGACATTGAAGAATATCCCAAGGAATAAAAGTTATATCGTAAATCAGGCTGAAACTCTGAAGAGACGGCGCCATCTAGAGGTAGCAGCACAAATTACACTGGAGGAACATCATAACCTGAAGCTAACATTGTAATACACACTATTATAAAAACACATATGAAAGAGACATTAAAAATATATAAAAATACATAAAGATATACAAAGGGTAAAGATTTAAAACCATTACAAAAGTGACAACCCCAAATTTTTAAGAACAGGTAAAAAAGGCACTACGCTCACATGTGGACATAGCCTAAAGTTTACCTGTCACCAGAGACTGCCATCAGTACCGCCGTGCACCATCGCCCGTCACCTGTCACCCATCGGTGACCATCGCCCGTCACCTGTCACCCCATCCATCACCGTCACCTGTCACCCCATCAGTCATCGTCATCTGTCACCCTTTCAATCATCGTCACTTGTCACCCCATCAGTGATCGTCACTTGTCACCCCATCAATCATCATCACTTGTCACCCCATCAGTGATTGTCATCTGTCACCCCATCAATCATCGTCACTGGTCACCTCATCAATCATCGTCATCTGTCACCTCATCAATCATCGTCACCTGTCACTCCATCAGTCATCGTCACCTGTCACCCCATCAGTTATCGTCACCTGTCACCCCATCAGTCATCGTCACCTGTTTGCCATATACATGCAACCATTTACCGACCGCCTAACGACTATATGCGTCGGCCATTAAAAGCTAAATACTGGGGTTATGGCAGCAGATAGCTGCCATAACCCCGGTATTTTTTTAAACGGCGGGCGGTCGGCTTTCAGATAAGGGTGGTCCCAGTGGCGGATTCGCCGCAAAATTACCCTTACGGTGCAGGGGAAGAGGTGCCCCCCCCTCCCACCGCGTCCCAGACGTTTTCCCAGCTTACCGGACCCGCCGGCAGCGGGGAAAACTATCCGGTCCTGGATCCTCAGAGACAGGAAGTTGAGTGAGGGCAAGATGGCCCTCACTCGACTCTATGGTCTTGGAGGACCGGAGCTACGCCAAAAGTCGTTTTAAAGGGCGGGTTTTTTTTTTTTCTTTTTTTCCTTTTTCAACAATTTTTTTTTTCTTTTTTAGTGTAGTTGTGAGGTGTGAGGTCTTTTTGACCCCAGATCTCACAATAAAGAGGACCTGTCATGCCTATTTCTATTACAAGGGATGTTTACTTTCCTTGTAATAGGAATACAAATGATCAAAACATTTTTTTTTAAACTGTGTAAAAATAAAAAAATAATAAATAAAATAAATAGGAAAAAAAAAAATTAAAGCGCCCTGTCCCCGTTAGCTCGCGCGCAGAAGCAAACGCATACGCAAGTCCCGCCCACATATGTAAACGGTGTTCAAATCACACATGTGAGGTATTGCCGCGATCGTTAGAGCGAGAGCAATAATTTGAGCCCTAGACCTCCTCTGTAACTCTAAGCTGGTAACCTGCAGAAATTTTTAAAATGTTGCCTATGGGGATTTTTAAGTACCAATGTTTGGCGCCATTCTGTGAGCATGCGCAATTTTGAAGCATGACATGTTGGGTATCTAATGTTACTCTGCGTAACATTATCTTTCACATTACGGAAAAAAATTGGGCTAAATTTACTGTTTTCTTATTTTTTAGTTCAAAAAAGTGAATTTTCTTTCAAAAAAATTGCATTTGGAAGACTGCTGCGCAAATATGGTGTGATAAAAAATATTGCAATGATCTCCATTTTATTCTCTAGGGTCTTTGCTAAAAAAAAATATATAATGTTTGGGGGTTCTAAGTAGTTTTCTAGCAAAAAAAATGATTTTAGCTTGTAAACACCAAGTGTCAAAAATAGGCCCAGTCTTAAAGTGGATAAATGGACAACTTTGTGAAAAGGGCTACTTGGATGTTAGGCCTCTGTATGTGGTCAGGCTGTGTAAAAGTGTTACACATGTGGTATCGCCATACTCAGGAGGAATAGCAGAATGTATTTTGGGGTGCAATTTTTGCTATGTACATGCTATGTGTTAGAAATATTGCATAAATGGACAGCTTTGTGTAAAAAAAATGTGTTTTCATTTTCTTTCCACAGTTTCCAAAAACTTGTGGAAAGAAATGACACGTTCAAAAGACGCATTATGCCTCAAAAATTATACGTTGGGCTGTTTGCTTTCCAAAATGGGGTCATTTTATGGGGGTTTCCATTGTCCTGGTGCTCCAGGGCCTTCAAAAGTGCGATAGGTTGTCAGGAAATTATATGTGTAATTTGTGCTCCTAGAATGCCGGACGGTGCTACTTGGATGTTAGGCCTCTGTATGTGGCCAGGCTGTGAAAAAGTCTCACACATGTGGTATCGCCATACTCAGGAGGAGTAGTAGAATGTGTTTTGGGGTGTAGTTGTAAGTATACATATGCTGTGTGAGAGAAATAACCTGTTAATACGTCAATTTGTAAAAAAAAAAAAAAAAAAAATCTTCATTTTGCAAAGAGTTGTGGGAAAAAATGACAACTTCAAAAAACTCACCATGACCCTTATTAAATACCTTGGAATGTCTACTTTCCAAAAAGGGGTCATTTGGGGGGGTATTTGTACTTTCCTGACTTTTTAGGGTCTCAAGAAATGAGATAGGCCTTCAGTACATCAGGTGTGGTCAAGTGTGATCAATTTTCAATGATTAGCACCATAACTTGTGGACTCTATAACTTTCACAAAGACCAAATAATATATACTTATTTGGGTTATTTTTTACCAAAGATAAGTAGCAGTATAAATTTTGGCCAAAATTTGTGAAGAAAAACTACTCATTTGCTAAATTTTATGACAGAAACAAAGAAAAATGTGTTTTTTTCACAATATTTTCAGTCTTTTTTTATTTATAGCACAAAAAATAAAAAACCCAGTAGTAATTAAATACCATCAAAAGAAAGCTCTATTTGCATGACTGAGTAATTGTCATTCAAAGTGTGAGAGCGCTGAAAGCTGAAAATCAGTCTGGGCAGGAAGGGGGTGAAAGTGCACTGTAGGCAAGTGGTTAAACTACAGTTTACATACAGCATTAAAGAAGCATCTTGTACATCGCAATTAATGTTGTCTCAAAAACAACACTATATTGAAAAATATGCTAATCTTTGATGACTAGAAAGGTTGCTAATATCTACAACTATCAATATATTCCAAACAAAAACACTGAGTCTCATATACTAAAACAAAAGCAGCAGGGATTGTGTCATAATATGTGAGTGAATATGTGCAAACATTAACTCACATGTGTAATTGCTATCTAAGAATCTCTCTTACTGAACATACACCTGTGTTCAATGCATACAGTGTGGTCCTAGTCTGGCAGACATGTTAAACATCCAAATAATATTCCAAAAAGTGCACCATGGAACGTGCATGTCAACAAAATGACTTGCACATAAATTACTAAAAAGACCTATAAGTGTGATCCATGTCTCGGTGTCTTAAGAAATACTTAAGAAGATGGGTATTCTAGTTCATATACAGAACATAATTTTAGTGTATGTTCTTTCACAAAATGGCTGAATTACACCATGGATACATTCCTCTTCACATAGCAGAAGTCTCATCACATAAACACTCAAGAAGTATGAGATAGCTTGGAAGTCCTTTTTTGGTAAACATGATTTTCCTCTTGTTCTTTTGGGTTTTATCCAAGGCTTTAATGCAGCAGAAAATTCAATGATACGCCAATTGAGGAGGAGACAGCTGCTTTGGTCTTCTTTCACTGTGCTCTGTATAAGAAAACATGAGACAGTGTTAAAAAGATTATTGATCTAGTAATAGTATATAAATAGAGCAGGCCATTATGTCTCCTATTGTTATTTTATCAAGTGTTTCACCTCATTATGTTACATTATGAATATATGCAATGCCAGCGTTATTGCTGATAGTATTTGATTCACTAATGCTGTATTCTTTGTAGTTGAGGAACACTTTCCATTATAGAGGGTTCTCTGGGGTGAAGAAAATCATCTTGTGCATGATTGTATGGCATTTAATAGTGTTATAAATTATAAACTAATATTAAAATACAAAATAATAATACAAGTTATAAGTAAATAATTACATGTCGAAGAAGATATATAGGTCAACCATAGAAACACCCTTAGGTGATCCCTATGTCACCCGCCTTCCTCGTTCACGTGTCACCCAACTGCTTTAATTTCCCACATACTTCCAGCATACAGGTCCTTCTCAAAAAATTAGCATATTGTGATGAAGTTCATTATTTTCTGTAATGTACTGATAAACATTAGACTTTCATATATTTTAGATTCATTACACACAACTGAAGTAGTGCAAGCCTTTTATTGTTTTAATATTGATGATTTTGGCATACAGCTAATGAAAACCCAAAATTCCTATCTCAAAAAATTTGCATATTTCATCCGACCAATAAAAGAAAAGTGTTTTTAATACAAAAAAGTCAACCTTCAAAAAATTATGTTCAGTTATGCACTCAATACTTGGTCGGGAATCCTTTTGCAGAAATGACTGCTTCAATGCGGCGTGGCATGGAGGCAATCAGCCTGTGGCACTGCTGAGGTGTTATGGATTCCCAGGATGCTTCGATAGCGGCCTTGAGCTCATCCAGAGTGCTGGGTCTTGCGTCTCTCAACTTTCTCTTCACAACATCCCACAGATTCTCTATGGGGTTCAGGTCAGGAGAGTTGGCAGGCCAATTGAGCACAGTAATACCATAGTCAATAAACCATTTACCAGTGGTTTTGGCACTGTGAGCAGGTGCCAGGTCGTGCTGAAAAATGAAATCTTCATCTCCATAAAGCTTTTCAGCAGATGGAAGCATGAAGTGCTCCAAAATCTCCTGATAGCTAGCTGCATTGATAAAACACAGTGGACCAACACCAGCAGCTGACATGGCACCCCAGACCATCACGGACTGTGGGTACTTGACACTGGACTTCAGGCATTTTGGCATTTCCCTCTCCCCAGTCTTCCTCCAGACTCTGGCACCTTGACTTCGGAATGACATGCAAAATTTGCTTTTCAGTCCAGTGCTGCTTCTCTGTAGCCCAGGTCAGGTGCTTTTGCCGCTGTTTCTGGTTCAAAAGTGGCTTGACCTGGGGAATGCGGCACCTGTAGCCCATTTCCTGCACACGCCTGTACACGGTGGCTCTAGATGTTTCTACTCCAGACTCAGTTCACTGCTTCCGCAGGTCCCCCAAGGTCTGGAATCGGTCCTTCTCCACAATCTTCCTCAGGGTCCGGTCACCTCTTCTCGTTGTGCAGTGTTTTCTGCCACACTTTTTCCTTCCCACAGACTTCCCACTGAGGTGCCTTGATACAGCACTCTGGGAACAGCCTATTCGTTCAGAAATGTCTTTCTGTGTCTTACCCTCTTGCTTGAGGGTGTCAATGATGGCCTTCTGGACAGCAGTCAGGTCGGCAGTCTTACCCATGATTGCGGTTTTGAGTAATGAACCAGGCTGGAAGTTTTTAAAAGCCTCAGGAATCTTTTGCAGGTGTTTAGAGTTAATTAGTTGATTCAGATGATTAGGTTAATAGCTCGTTTAGAGAACCTTTTCATGATATGCACATTTTTTGAGATAGGAATTTTGGGTTTTCATGAGCTGTATGCCAAAATCATCAATATTAAAACAATAAAAGGCTTGCACTACTTCAGTTGTGTGTAATGAATCTAAAATATATGAAAGTCTAATGTTTATCAGTACATTACAGTAAATAATGAACTTTATCACAATATGCTAATTTTTTGAGAAGGACCTGTATATGATTCTTTGTTTTCAATTTTGGTCCCAGCTGCCACACAGTTCAGGGATGGGAAATACCCATGTTTTCTAGATATGGAGCATGTAAACCACTCCATGTGACAACACTTGGGCCAATCAGAACATTCACATGGGGTGTTTATAGCCCTGTGTAAAAGATTACTGACTTACAAAGGGCTTTAGATTCTGATAGCTGAAGCTATGTGTAAATCATGGTGTACTTTGAAATATGGGAACTTACCACATATGTTGGTACTTAACCCTCCTGTCAACGAGTTGATAATCATTTTGAAAAATGTAATTTTATGCTGATAAAATGATGAGGACATAAAGGGGGTACCAAAAACATGTATGAGATAAAATGGCCTAATGCTTTAAGTGTTGTGTTGCTAGTGTTCCATCCATAGAGCACCTTCTGTTTTAGGAATGAGATCCTATCATTTTTCAGAAGTTAGGCTAAACATCATTTAATAGCAGTGTTTAACAACCTTTTATGATAATGGCAGATACAGTATTTTACAGCTTTGTGAACTGAACTTTGTTCAATATAAAATAGAGATTTGTATATAGTTAGAAAGACAGAGAAAGAGAGAGAACTCCTTTTTGAAATTTAACTATCTCTTGTGTATCAAAACCTCCTCTAACCTGTAATAATCTTAGGTAGGAGTTTGATAAAAAAAATCTTCATAGGTCTATTGTCTAAGTAAGATCTGCTCGCACTTGCTTGAAGAAATCAATATCGAAATGTATAAGATGTTTCAATTTTTAAGCTAATAATGTTTAGCCAATCAAAACTTTAGTGTTTCTTGGTAAGTCAAACTATTAAAGTTTTTTTAGTAAAAAAAGACCTGAGTATCAGTAATTTGTTTGTGGCTACATATTAAATGTTTTTTTTTGTTGAAGATTTTATTTAAATATTTCTGTTACTTTTTTAATAAATGCACACAATTTTCCTTTTATATTTTTACAATATTTATCTTTAATCCAGGAAGGGGAAAACATATTTTACCTGGCCATTGAGGACATAGACACAGACACAGAACTTCTCATTGGATACTTAGACAGTGATATGGAGGAGGCTGAGGAAGAAAACAAAGAAGCTGTCAGTGTAGTCTCCAAGGAAGAGGAAGAGAGTGTTAAAGAGGTGCCGCTACCTCCTGGGGAGAAAACCGAAACAGGTGAATGCCATGACATGAGGTCTTTATTATTCATAGAGTCCAGTGACCTGAATTCTATAGTAATAGCAGTGGGGAATTTGACAGTAAGCTACACAAGGCACAAGAGTTCATAGTTGTAGGGAGAACTATTTAGACACTTTGACGCTTCATGCCAAAACAAACTGTGCATTTTCTATTCCCAGGCCATATATATGCGATGAGCAATCATTTTCTCGAGCAGCAATATGTCAATGTGATGTAAAACATAATATTATAAATATTATTTAAACATACACCATGCAAAAAATACTTTTAGCCATATATTTATCCGATGGTTAACCAATGCAGTTATTTTGCTGCAAACATTTCTGTATCTAACATGCTTTTACAACCAATTAAACCTAAACTCAAGACTAATATAAAAGATTTCAGTAAATTATGTATTCTAAAAAAAAAAAAAATCCAAAAAATGTAATGTGTTTTTAAATGTGACTAGTATGGGTACCTAAATTTGAATTGCTAGCTGCCTCTTGTATACTCCTGTACAGCAGCACTCAGACTAGGAGAGTCAGGGCAGCACTAGGGACAATCAAGTGTGCTACACAAACATGTGCTGACAAGAAATATCCTGACAGGAGAGAGAGAGAGTGAGCAGAGGGACAATCTCATCAGTCTGCTACTGCTCCTTAACTGCCCAGTTACAGACTGGGGGTGAGCTCCTCGCCAGATTTAGACGTTGAGGAGCCCATGGCATTTCAACTATGGGGGCCCCTCAACATAGAAATTAAATGATATGACAAATAAAAAAGTGAACTGGAATGATAAACTGCATTTGTTCTAAAAAATGTAAGTTAGGTTCCGAAGAAGAAACAGAAACTGGTTAGGAGTCATCTTTACTACTACACTGGGTGCAAGACACGTAGGAAAGGAAGATCCTCTACTCTCTGCAGATTTTGTCTGACACTCTGTCACGTCTGTAATTTTACCCGAATTTCAATCCAGGGCCACGCATGTCCAGAATTCAACCAATCTCATAAGCTTTACCGTATTCAAGATTTCGGATTTCGGTTTACTCCTTGACGCATTCAAGGGCAAGCGGGGGAGTGAGCTTCTCTCTCATGTTTCTCACTGCGATAAATCAATGCTGCTCATTAACTTCCAGAGCCACTCATAAGGCAGTACAACCAGCCCTGTTGTACTGGGCCCGGGCTCTATCAGCTGATCAGGGGAGCCCAGGCAGCTTTAGTGTGCGTTTCTTCCAAACAAAAAAAATAGGGCTCAATAAATTACACCCTCACTCCTACTTGCAAAGGGGGTGTATAAATATATTTTTCTGGGTACAATTAGGTTGTCAGAGGGGCTCAGAAGGTGGGAGCTGATGAGGGACTATTTTTTCATTTTCGGGCGGAGGTACACAATCCTATGCCCAGCCGCATGCTCTGGAGTTCCTGCTGTTGTTCTCAGAGCCATAGAGCACCTGCTGTGCTGTGTGAATGATTATCCTTTTGCTATAGGACCTCATGCACACAGGATGTTTTAACCACTTGCTGACCAGCCGCTGCAGTTATATGGCGGCAGGTCAGCAGGTTCCAGCGAATCACTGTACGGCGATTCTGGGGGCGCACTCCCACTCGCCAGCGGGAAAGCCTATCCACGGGGCCGCGATTGCTGCCGGGCACCCGCAATCGCTCCCCGTGAAGACAGAACAGCGGTCTGCTGTTGTAAACACAGCAGACCATTGTTCTCTCAGTAATCAATGCAGAGCTCCTGTGTTCCTCCTAATTAGAATCACAGGTCTCTGTATTGATTTTACAAGCCCCCGTCCCTCACAGTTAGAAAACGCCCCCTAGGCTCACACTTAACCCTTTGATTGCCCCAGGGTTAACCCCTTTCCTGCCAGTGTCATTATCTAGTAACAGTGCATAGTTTTAGCACTGATTACTGTAGTAATGTCACTGGTCCGATCTGTCCGCCGCAATGTCGCAATCCCGCTAAAAATCGCAGATCGCTGCCATTACTAGTAAAAAAGATTCTAAATAAATAAAAATTACATACATTTTTCCCCTAGTTTGTAGACACGATAACTTTTGTGTAAACCAATCACAATACGCTTATTGGGATTTTTTTAATCAAAAATATGTAGCAGAATACAAATTTGCCTAAAATGATGAAAAAATTTTATTTTTACATTTTTTGGGGGAATATTATATAGCAGAAAGTGGAAAATATTGTTTTTTTTTTCAGAATTGTCACTTCTTTTTTTTGTTTATAGCGCAAAAAATAAAAATAGCACAGGTGATCAAATACCACCAAAATAAAGCTCTATTTATGGGAAAAAAAGGACATCTATTTTTTTTGGGTACAGCGTTGCATGACCAGGCAATTTTATTTTAAAATAACGCAGTGTCGAATCGCAAAAAATTACCTGGTCATTAGGGGGAAAATCTTCAGGTCCAGAAGATTTAAAACGCTCCTCCTCCTGGCAGCAGCCTTTTGCCAGAAAAAAACACCTGACGCTTGTAAAAGTGTCAGCAGCCAGGAGTGTCTGTACTGTGTATTTTTAAAGGAAACTGTCAGAATTCATGTGGAAGTGATATGAGCAGCTCTTAAGCCGCCCGATCACTTCCACAGCTGTTGCACCATATGCCCCCCCCCCCTTCGGCTTTTGGGGTGGGGTTGGGTTGAGGGTGGGACGGGGGGGCCCCATAGGGTGGGCTGTACGGGGCCCCATGATTTCTAACAGCAGCCCTGTTAACTTCATTCCCACACAACAGGGTCAAGGGCTGTTGCCTGGCATTTTCCAACATCTTTTCCCTTGTCCCATCCACTTGTCTGTCCTAAACAAGGTAATAAATTCACATTCATGTTAAAACAAACATCTTGAATAGTAAAAGAAATACAATCCAATAATAAAATAATATGAGAAGTTGTAAAAGTTAAGAAATATAAAACATTTGCCAGAAGCTCTCATCCCTTTCTTTGCCTTAACTGTTCCATATTCTGACACCCACACACGCTTTAATGTTTTTAAATAATAAATTAAATATTATAATTATTACATTTTATTTTTTCTAAAGAGGTCTGAAGCCCTCTTTGGCAGGGGAATCCAGGGCAGTTTTCCCTTTTACCCTCTTATAAATCCAGCACTGGGTGAGGTGGTGACCTAACTGTATTGCTTAACCACAACAGTGGAAAAGAGACCACCACTTGGCTCTTTTGTTTAGCAAATCTGTGTAAATTTCAGGACTGGCTGGCCAAAAACACAAATGCTTTGGTAGGTAAAACTGCTCCCATTTATATTATTCAGCTGTGTACTTAGCTGCTTGCCTGACATTTAGCGTTAACCACTTTCAGACTGGAGGATTTTCCCCCTTAATGACCAGGCCCTATTTTGCGATTCGGCACTGCGTTACTTTAACAGACAATTGCACAGTCGTGCGACACTATAACTAAATAAAATTGACGTCCTCATTTTCCCACAAATAGAGATTTCTTTTGATGGTATTTGATCACCTGTGCGATTTTTATTTTTTGCGCTATAAATAAAAAAAAGAGCGACAATTTAGCAAAAAAAAAAAAAAAACAATATTTTTCACATTCTGCTATATGACATTCCCAAAATTTTTTTTTTAAAAAAAAAAATGTTTTAACATTTTAGGCCAATTTGTTTTCTGCTACGTATTTTTGGTAAAAAAAAATCGCAATAAGCGTATTCTGATTTGTTTGCGCAAAAGTTATTGCATCTACTAACTACGGCAAAGATTTATGTAATTTTTATTGTTTTTTTTTTTTTTACTAGTAATTGCAGCGAACTGCGATTTTTTGCACTTTTGGGGGGACCAGTGACATTACTACAGTAATCAGGGGTTAACAGTATAGGTGATCAAGGGGTTAAATGTAAGCCTAGGGGAGTGATTCTAATTGTGGGGGGGTTGGGCTTGTGAGATGAACACAGAGACATGCGATCCTATATAGCATTAGCAGGATCACATAGCCTCTGTGATCATCCGAGGGAGAAGGACGGACGGCTGTGTTTACATCAGCCATCTGTCCTTCTCTGTCAGCGGGGAGCGATCGCCGGTGTCAGGTGGCAATCGGAGCCGCCTGACACCCGCACTGGCTTCACCGCTGATGATTGGGGGCGGGAGCGTGCCGCCGGTGGCGCGCGCTCACCCCCTAGCTCCTCCCAGGCAGATGACGTTTATTAAAGTGATTCTGCCTGGGAGAGCCACTTTGCCGACGTAAATGTACAGTGCACAGTCGGCAAGTGGTTAAAAAAAAAATAATAATAAAAAAAACATCCTGTTATGTATATTTTCTTAATTTCTGTATAAAAAACTCTGTTTTTATAAAAATATATTTTTTTTATAAAAAAATTCTGTATAATAAAAGTCCTGTTGCATTTTATTAACATTACAGAACACTGTAATCATAAAGATAACCATGACTGCCCACTTTGTGAATCCAGCTTTCCCAGTCATGAGATTCTTGCTGAACATCTTCAAGCTTTGCATCAGAAACCAAGTGAGGAAAAGGAGTTTAAATGCAGAAATTGTGGGAAAAAATTCCCTGTGAAACAGGCTCTTCAAAGACAGTAAGTTCTTGAAATATATCTAATTTTGCACATGTATCTTCTCTTGCCAACTAAAGTGTGAATATCATTAATTTAGGTAGCCCTAATATGTTTTTTATAACCTGAATATATCTTGCAAACCTCAACATCAGTACCGATGAGTGAGCGACCTGCACACAATCTTCACATCCTTCTACCCTGCCTCTCTCATTTTGATCTCTTGTAATCAAGTCTATTGCGCACAATAGCTCAAGGCCTATAGACAAGATGGGAGTACTTGGGGCAGCGTAGGCAGCACAAAGCCAGGCAACAAATAAAGAGGAAGCCAGTACGATGCCAGTAGGCATGTGGCGGCGGATCTTCCTCCCGATGCTCTGTTTGCCCCGGCTTCCGTCTCCTGCAACGTGACGTTCGCAGGGGGGTGGAACCGGCGGCAAATTCAAATGTAAAACACACCAAACACACTGATACAATTCAAAATAAAATAAATTCACATTAGTTTGCCCCTAGTGCCCTTTCCTGCAGTTTTACTGTACTTTTTATGTATATATATATATATATCTATATATATAGATTGTAAAGTACATGTAGTCCTCCTTCAGGTCCTCCTTAGCCATGCAAATGAGGACTTGAAAATGTGTCAGCAGGGATTGGTCCAATAGCTTGATTAGAAGGACTGTTATGTGTAATGAGACAGAAGCCCCAGGGAGGTTAAAGCCTAGTACATGCAGGCACAAATGTCAGGCTGCATTGGCCAGTTCAATAGAAACTGTCCGACATTCAGCCCGTGTATCTCCAGGAATATGATATATGTTTGGTTTCTATGTGCTACTGTACTTTGTTCAGTATCTTTGCTCCTTGGACTTCTATAGTTAAAGGCTGAGTTAATCTTTAACAAAAAAAAATCTTAAATGCACATATTGGTGGGTACAAAAATGTGTATTTATTATTTTTGTGTACAGGAGCCAGCAAAGTATTCCATCTGCAGTCAGCAGATTGTGAATGCACTGTCAGCCTCCTGCACACTCTCCCTCCAGCTTTCTGCTTGTACCTCTGTATTATAGACTTTCAGTTTGAGAGCATGAGGGATTAAGAATGGACTATGAGCATACTGATCAGCATGCTTGCAGTCCATGGAAACTACAAATCCATCTGCCGCATCTGATTGCTGTGAATGCATGATGTGGGCGGAGCTGTGTTGATCTTAAATGTGACAGCGGCTGTGGGGGGAGAGGAATTCTCACCCACTGTCATGAGGAGGGGGGGGGGGGGGGTTGCTGAACATAGTAAATGTTACACCCTAAACAAGGGCATAACATGCAACATGTTCAAAAGGTGAATGTATCCTTTAATCACCTTTTTTCTTTTTTATGGTTAGTGATATTTTCATGAAATAGTTTAAATGTTGTGGACAATTAGTACATCAACATTTACATTTTTCTAAAAAATGATTTTACTGGAATAGTGCACACAGGGTTACAAAGAAAGTGCAAGCTTTGTTTATTTGGAAAATGTAGTGTACAGTGTTCACTAATCCACAGTAACTCATTGGAGTTGATTTGCTAAAGGCAAAGAGACTGGCCACTTTGCAGGTGCAGTTGTAGTCTGCAAGTACAATTGCTTAAGAGCTTAGTAAATGAGATGAAGCTTCACTTTGCAAAAGAATACCCAGCCACATGCAGAGAAAATAATAAATAAAACCACATTTTTGCTTGGATGCTATCATTAATATTTGTATTTTCTTATTAGATAAACCCAAACTGTTCTCCAAGCTATAGAGGTCACCTGTATAGCACTTGTAAAGCACACAAAAGAGTACAAGGAGATATGTAACATTTTTATGCTGGTTTGCCTGGTTTAATTGATACTTTTGTATCATACTTTATTTTTCCATTATGACATTTTGTAGCCTTGGTACACATAACAGAATATTTAGTAATATGCATGTTGCTACCTGCTTTAAAATATTAACATATCTAAATCATTTGGGTGCTTTTTAAAAAAAAAAAAAACTGTTCATGGTGGTTGGATTCTAGCTCTACTCTCGTCTTGGTAATGCAAACAACTCTGTTAAAAGTGATTTGCTGTCTTGCACACATATTTAGCTACTTAAGTAATATAATTCAAATATATTGTTTAAATTTGGTTTTGGGTCAGATAACACTAAGGCTCCGTTCACATGTGAGCGTATGGATCGCGGGCAGAACCGCCGCGGTTCCGCCCGCCATCCGGAGATTTATTGCAAATCGCGGGACGCCTAGCGTTGCCCGTTGATTTGCAATAGCCCCCCAAACGCCGAGCGATGTTGCCGCGATTTCCGCCTGCCGAATCGCGGCAACATCGCGCAAACAAAATCACGGGACGCAATACGCTCCAAAGAAGTACAAGAGCTTCTTTGGAGCGTATTGCGTCCCGCGATTTTGTTTGCGCGATGTTGCCGCGATTCGGCAGGCGGAAATCGCGGCAACATCGCTCGGCGTTTGGGGGGCTATTGCAAATCAACGGGCAACGCTAGGCGTCCCGCGATTTGCAATAATCTCCGGATCGCGGGCGGAACCGTGGCGGTTCTGCCCACGATCCAAACGCTGACATGTGAATGCAGCCTTATGGTCACTGATTTTTGGTCATATTTACATCACCCCATATATAAATCTTTCTGTCCCCTCTCTTTTACTACTTTTTATTTATCGATTCTAATTTGGGCTTTCTCTTTCACTGTTATATTTTCTCACATATCCAATAAGGTTCCACTACTGCCTGTCATTTGAAAGGTCACGTACCATACATGCACCAGTAATTTCATCTTAGTGTCTCCCTAAAGCTTTGTATTGTGTTCGTTTTCCTCACACTTTTCCTTTTTTTTTATTTTTTTTAGTAAAAGGGGGATGGTATGAGGCACTCATTTGCAGATATATTGAATCTCTGTATACACTGACTGCTAACTAGTTTTATCTCCTAAAATTGTTTAGGGAATTTATAAGCAGAAAGGTTTATGATATAACATTTAGCATACTGCATCCCATTGGGCAAAGAACACATTTGAGAGTTAATAATCACCAACACTTTTCCAATAAAAACCCACAGTAGGTTGATTTGTTAGCTAATAACCCACTAAGGTTTATATGTATGCTCCCAACGGACAGTGGGTATTTATGAAAACATGTTGTCTGGGTGACTAAATAATGCAATCCAATGTACTAAAAAAATATTTATTTTCTTAATTTTTACCTTCCAGCATAGTCAGAAGTCCTTTATGTGGTTCAACATTTACACCACTCACTGTGCAATCTAATATTCCTGTTCCATTATTACACAATGGCCCTAGGTCTAGTTTCCATACAGTAGAAGGAATCCAATGCATAACCAAAAAGAACATTTATACATTATGATGATGACACCCATGATGGAGACTGAACCCAGAACTTCAGTGATCCACTGTGCCCTTTAAGGGCAGCATTTCACATATGTGTCTTTTAAAAAGAGCGCCGGTTCACATATATGCGATGGCAGACATCGCATGTAATTCAGAGCGCACTGCTCTGCAAATCACATGCAATGTCTGCGTGATGCGATTCAGCCATACAGATTGTATAGCTGAATTCATATCGGATTCAGACAAAACTTGTACAGGACCCTTTTTTGGGTCCGCACCAGGATCGGATTGCATGGGTGTTCACACCTATGTGATCCGATTCATGTCTGAACTGACAGTTTGCACTGCAATATGCGAACTGATCTGGGGGTGTTGTTAACTTTGTATTGACACCCTCAGTGATTCGCATATAGCAGCGTGAACTGCCTGCGAGTTGAATGTGATGCAGGAACCTGCAGTGGATTTGCATCGCATATGTGTGAACCGGGACTTATTGCTTAAAGTTACATGTAGCACAATGGAAAAGGGCACCTATAGTCACTTGTCAGTAATTGCTACTGCAATAAATGAGTGAAATAATTGACATGTGGCATTTCCTGGGAATGTGTAGAAAGATGTATTGTTGTGTTGGATACAGCATTTTGCTGCTGTGTTTGCAGACACTAAATTGTTCTCTTTTCTTCAGTGTACTTCAATGTTCAGAGAATATCATCTCCGGAGACACTTCAGGGACTTATCAGTGTTCCGTTTGCAATACCTCCTTCGGCTCAGCGTTGAGGTTTTGTGTTTGAATTACTGAACTGCTGTCTTATTTCTGGCTTCCCTTTTGCATGCCCACTTTCAAGCTTCCTAGTCTTCTTTTTGACATCTAACCAAGAAAAAGAAGTACTTCTTTATCTCCTGTATAGGTAATGCACGAGTTAACTTAAGCCCTTTCTATGAAGCATGCACAACATTTTTACAGTTGCCCATATTATGTACTTATTCTTTAATTATTTTTTTGATTTATCTATTTCAGTTTTGAACAGCACAAAGAGGCGTGCAAAGGTGATGTGAGATTTATATGTAAGGCTGATAGCTGTGGGAAAAGGTTTAGAAGCAAAGATACACTGAAAAAGCACAAGGAAAATGTGCATATAGGTATGTTAACAATATGTGCTAGATGTTTAAAGAGACCTAGGCATCAACTTAAAAAATGCAGCTAAAAGTAAGGAAAATAAAATATTTGAAATGCTGTTTTTTCATAGTCCTCATATGGGAGAGGCCCAGCTCCTTTGCCTCTCCCCTCACATCCCTACATAACTTTTGATGTAGGTGACGGTGAATGACCCATGGGGCATGCTATAGAGCAGTGTTTCCCAACCGTAGGGTTCTGCGATAAGTCCCCAGGGGTTCCGCTGCAATTCAATATTGTGGCAGATGAGTATCCGCCCATTGTTGTTTCCAGTGTTTCTAATGTGCACTGACAGTGAGTACTCATTGATACCCGATGCCCTCTCTGTAGTTCCGAATCAGAGAACTCAGAGGGCAGAGTCAGGAGGGATGCATAGAGAGGGAGTTCTGAGTTCAGGGCATTTAGACGGGGAGACAAGAGAGTCCAGAATGGGGATCATGGAGGCATGGAGCCGTGGGAGCTGAGAAAATAGGCATGGAGCCTAGGGAGCCCAGAATGGAGACCTTGGAGGCCGAGAATGAAAACTGAGGGTGGGGAGCACCAGATCAAAAGGTGAGATCTGGTCTGAATGTTATCAGTGACGCACACTGTGGAAGGGGGAGCAGAGAAAAGGAACACATGGCTGGATTTAAAGGTGAGTACCTGTGTACAGAAGGGGTGAATACAGACGGGGGAGGGGGGAGGAGCAAAGAACAAACGGAGACATCCTGTGTATAACAGCACTGAATGCAGACTGCAGAGGGGGGGAGCAGAAGGTGGGGGCAAACAGCTGGATCAGGCTGAATATAGCAGGAGGTGAGATTATATTAGCTTCATGTTATGCCGTATTTCTACATAATGATATTATGATATCTCTTCCTGCTTTATTCAATCTAATCCAGCCATAGGCCCCTGTGCTCTGCTCCCCCCTCTGCAGTCTGCATTCAGTTGTATACACAGGATCTTGCCCCTTGCAACATTCAGCCATGTGCTCCCACTGTCAGCACTCCTCCTGGCACCACCCTCACAGGTTCAGAGGAGCTGGAACTATAGAGGAGGCACCAAGTATCAATGCACATTGACAATATTCGCTGTCAATGCACATTGAAAACAACATTGGTATTGTGCGTATTTCTTCTGCACATAAATATGCAACAGGTATGCATTTTTCTGCAGAGAAAATTACTCAAATGACACCAATGTGGTGTGAACACGGCACATAGAAATCAGTTGTTTTTTTTATGTCCTTTCAGAGACCTACGTTAGGAAAATGCATGTCTCTGTGCATGATGTAAACAAGTATTCTATGCAGGTCAAATCTGCACCATTTTCCATCAATTCTTACGCTTTTATGTAGTGAACAAGGCCCAACTGTTCCTATACTCTGCTGTCCTATTTATGAATCGCAATATTTTTTTTAAGTTCAATAAGGCCTTGTTCACAGCATATGTGCAAAAAAAACGAATGGTAATATGTGCAAATTTGACTTGCTTAGAATATTTTGGTCTTGTTTTAACATTCTAACATGTGCCCTGTTCACACTAAAATGTTTGTCTCAGGTGAGTTCTAATATTTTATTATTTAAAGCTATTTCTACAATATTTGTGTATTCATCTACAGCTCCCTGATCAGATCCAATGTTCCATGAGCTGTAAATCTGAATTTTTTGTTTATAGGTTCCCTGAGATCTCAGACTTTTTGCCAAGGTTTCCTCCATGGTAAAAAGGTTGAGAAACACTGCTATAGAGTATCTCTTAAGTGACAACTCTGAGTCTGCTCAGGCTACTGACATCATATCCAAAATGGTGGAGCCCAGCAGCATTCTAAGGGGGCCTTTGGATGTCTACACAAGGGGGGCTATGACAGGTGAAAAAATGCATAAAATACTTTGAATGAACATATAATAATTTCTGGAAAGACTATTCTTTAAAGAAATGGATTTCTGAGAGCAGTGGTGTATTTAGGTTTTGTGCTGCCCTAGGCCTGACTAAACTTGTACACCTCCTAATTTAAATATGAACCACCCCTTCCTGTAAAGGCCACACCCCTTCCTGTTTATGACCCGCGCTGTCATCTGTAAATCACAGACCACAACCACAGTCTATCAGTGCAGCCTCATCATTTCCCATAAGTTCAGCCTCATCAGTGCCCATCAGTGCAGCCTAATTTACTGCCCACCATCAGTGGCCACCAGTGCAGCCTATCAGTGAATAATATCAGTGCCCATCAGTGCTGCCTTATCAGTGCAGCCCCATCAGTGCAGCTTATCAGTGTCGCCTCATCAGTGGCCATCAGCGCATCCTCGTCAGTGACCATCAGTACAGCCTCATCAGTGGCCATCAGTGCCCATTAGTACAGCCTTATGTCACTGGATTAGTAAGAATACTCCTTTCTTTTAAGGTATTTGGACTTGAGTTTGCTGCCACTGATTGTAATCATAGGATTATTTCACTTATTTGTATAATGACTAGGAAGTCCATAGTCATTTTACAAATACTTTGAAGAATCAGTGGCAGCAAACACAATTCAATTCAAAATATCTTCTAAGATAGGAGTAATCATATTAACCCAGTGACATATTGCGATAGCACACATGAGGTGAGCAGGTCCAAAATATTATTTAAATCCTATACAATTAAAAGTCTTAATTGTATATGATGCAATTCAATATGCTCGCTCAAGGACAAGGATATTTAAAGAAATGAAATTATATTATTGTCATGATGCCTGCCATACCTGGGGGCGGAGGAGGGGCGGAGGAGCATTAGGCTGCAGTTGCACACTCATTCGCATTGGCGGCCGTCAGGCCAGTTGTACTAAGAGGGGTTGGTGGCCTGCATTCTGTCTGATTATCATACCAGCAGGTAGCAGTGTGACCACTTTATGGGGGTGCCAGACTGATTTGCCTCTTGGACCCTGCCCTCCGGCCCAATTCGCCCCATAAGACTGGCACTATACTAAAGGTGTAGTGCAAGCCAGCGGGGACCCTTTTTGTGTGGGAGCCGGGAGGAGGCTGTTTGTTTTTTTTTCATGCGGTGTGCAGCTTTTATGTTGCCCCCCTGAAAAGTTCCGCCCTAGGCCTGTGCCTGGTCGGCCTAGGCCAAGATACAGCACTGGCCCGAAAGGCTCTCTTTAACCACTTGCCTACAGTGCACTTTCACCCCCTTCCTGCCCAGACCGATTTTCAGCTTTCAGCGCTCTCACACTTTGACTGAGAATTACTCAGTCATGCAACACTGTACCCATACAAAAATTGTGTCCTTTTTTTCACATAAATAGAGCTTTCTTTTGATGGTATTTGATCAATACTGGGTTTTTTATTTTTTGTGCTATAAATAAAAAAAGACTGAAAATATCGTGAAAAAACACATTTTTCTTTGTTTCTGTCATAAAATTTTGCAAATTAGTAATTTTTCTTCACAAATTTTGGCCAAAATTTATACTGCTACTTATCTTTGGTAAAAATAACCCAAGTAAGTGTATATTATTTGGTCTTTGTAAAAGTTATAGAGTCCACAAGCTATGGTGCGAATCATTGAAATTTGATCACACTTGATCACACCTGATGTACTGAAGGCCTATCTCATTTCTTGAGACACTAAAAAGTCAGGAAAGTACAAATACCCCCCAAATGACCCCTTTTTGGAAAGTAGACATTCCAAGGTATTTAATAAGGGGCATGGTGAGTTTTTTGAAGTTGTAATTTTTTCCCACAATGCTTTGCAAAATGAAGATTCTTTTCTTTTTTTTTTTTACAAATTGCCGTATTAACAGGTTATTTCTCTCACACAGCACATGTATACTTGCAACTACACCCCAAAACACATTCTACTACTCCTCCTGAGTATGGCGATACCACATGTGTGAGACTTTTTCACAGCCTGGCCACATACAGAGGCCTAACATCCAAGTAGCAGCGTCCGGCATTCTAGGAGCATAAATTACACATATAATTTCCTGACAACCTATCGCACTTTTGAAGGCCCTTGAGCACCAGGACAATGGAAACCCCCACAAAGCTGTCCATTTATGCAATATTTCTAACACATAGCATGTACATAGCAAAAATTGCATCCCAAAATACATTCTGCTATTCCTCCTGAGTATGGCGATACCACATGTGTAACACTTTTTCACAGCCTGGCCACATACAGACGCCTAACATCCAAGTAGCGCTTTACACAAAGTTGTCCATTTATCCACTTTAAGACTGGGCCTATTTTTGACACTTGGTGTTTACAAGCTAAAATCATTTTTTTTGCTAGAAAACTACTTGGAACCCCCAAACATTATATATATTTTTTTTAGCAGAGACCCTAGAGAATAAAATGGAGATCGTTGCAATATTTTTTATCACACCATATTTGCGCAGCAGTCTTCTAAATGCGATTTTTTTGAAAAAAATTCACTTTTTTGAACTAAAAAATAAGAAATCAGTAAATTTAGCCCAATTTTTTTCCATAATGTGAAAGATAATGTTACGCCGAGTAATTAGATACCCAACATGTCATGCTTCAAAATTGCGCATGCTCACAGAATGGCACCAAACATTGGTACTTAAAAATCCCCATAGGCAACATTTTAAAAATTTCTGCAGGTTACCAGCTTAGGGTTACAGAGGAGGTCTAGGGCTCAAATTATTGCTCTCGCTCTAACGATCGCGGAGATACCTCCCATGTATGGTTTGAACACCGTTTACATATGTGGGCGGGACTTGCATATGCGTTTGCTTCTGCGCGTGAGCTAACGGGGACAGGGCGCTTTAATTTTTTTTTTCCTATTTATTTTATTTATTATTTTTTTATTTTTACACAGTTTAAAAAAAAAAATGTTTTGATCATTTTTATTCCTATTACAAGGAATGTAAACATCCCTTGTAATAGAAATAGGCATGACAGGTCCTCTTTATTGTGAGATCTGGGGTCAAAAAGACCTCACACCTCACAACTACACTAAAAAAGCAAAAAAAAATTGTTGAAAGAGGAAAAAAATAAAAGCAAAAAAAAAAAGTGGCCCTTTAAACCGGTTGCTAGGCAACGTCTTTTGACGTAGCTCCGGTCCTCCAAGACCATAGAGTCGAGTGAGGGCCATCTTGCCCTCACTCGACTTCCTGTCTTGGAGGATCCGGGACCGGATAGTTTTCCCCGCTGCCGGCGGGTCCGGTAAGCTGGGAAAACGTCTGGGACGCGGCAGGAGGGGGGGGGCACCTCTTCCCCTGCACCGTAAGGCTAATTCCGCGGCGAATCCGCCACTGGGACCACCCTCATCTGAAAGCCGACCGCCCGCCGTTTCAAAAAATACCGGGGTTATGGGGGCTATCTGCTGCCATAACCCCAGTATTTAGCTTTTAATGGCCGACGCATATAGTCGTTAGGCGGTCAGTAAGTGATTGCATGTATATGGCAAACAGGTGACGATGACTGATGGGGTGACAGGTGACGATGACTGATGGGGTGACAGGTGACAATGACTGATGGGGTGACAGGTGACGATGACTGATGGGGTGACAGGTGACGATGATTGATGAGGTGACAGGTGATGATGATTGATGAGGTGACAGGTGACGATGATTGATGAGGTGACAAGTGACGATGATTGATGGGGTGACAGATGACAATCACTGACGGGGTGACATGTGACAATGATTGATGGGGTGACAAGTGACGATCACTGATGGGGTGTCAAGTGACGATGATTGATAGGGTGACAGATGACGATGACTGATGGGGTGACAGGTGACGATGACTGATGGGGTGACAGGTGACAGTGATTGGTGACAGGTGACGGGCTATGGTCACTGATGGGTGACAGGTGACGGGTGATGGTGCACGGCGGTACTGATGGCAGTCTCTGGTGACCGGTGAACTTTAGGCTACGTTCACATGTGAGCGTAGCCATCGCAGGCAGAATCACTGCGATTCTGCCCGCGATCCAGAAATCATTGCAAATCGCTGGACGCCTGTGCGTTGCCCATGATTTGCAATAGCCCCCCAAACGCTGTTAGATGTTGCTGCGATTTCCGCCTGCCTAATCGGGGTAACATCACGCAAACAACGCATGACGCCCCAAAGAAGCTCTTGTACCTTTTTTGGGCGTCATGCGATGTTTGCGCAATGTTACCGCGATTCGGCAGGCGGAAATGGCTGCAACATCGCACAGCGTTTGGGGTGCTATTGCAAAAAACGGGCAACGCACAGGCGTCCCGCAATTTGCAATGATTTCCGGATCACGGGCAGAATCGCAGTGACTCTGCCCGCAATCGCTGCGCTCAAATGTGAACGTTATGGGTGTCAATTTCTGGGCACTGATGAGGTGACTGTTCGGTGACAGGTGACTTTGGGGGGGGCTGAGGACTGTGTGGGGACCTTTATTAGTGTGATTTTACTGTGATTTTACATTTGTACAGGTGTACAGAGCAGTAACTCACTATTTCTAGCTCTGCTCTCCTCATACTGGAAACTGTATGAGGGGAGAAGAGCTAGTAACAGTCAGTTACTGCTTTTTGTTTACATTTTGTGATCGGCTGTGAATGGATTCACAGCCGATCACATAGTAAACAGGCACTGTCAGTGACTGTTTACTACTGCTGGTGACAGCTGTGTTCCTACGGAACACAGTGCCACCGACATGACCGCGCTGCGCGCTCCCGATCGCGCATGCGCGGTCATCTCCCGGGCGCCTCCATTGTGATCGGCTGTGTCATTGGAACACAGCCGATCACGTGGGAAACAGCCACGCCCATTGGCTGTTTCCCCCCTGCCGGTGACGGGGGGTGTCCCGGGGACACCCCGACACCGGCAGTGCAGGGCGGCGCGCGCGCGATCGCGCGCCTGCCCTGCATTCCTGGGATCACGTCATATGACGTCTTCCCAGGATAATGGTCGCACCGCTCCGCCGTCAATTGACGGCGGGCGGGCGGCAAGTGGTTAAAGTGTCATTAAACCCATGTCCACATGCTTTAATATCTATGGTGAATGGTGTCATTAAAATCATGGCACGTCCATTGATGAATTAGAAGGCTTGTTAGTACCTTATGTTGATCGTACAATACAGGACACAGCACAGGCAGCATATTCAAACACCATGGGCTATAGGCACTTACCTTCAGGTGATTGGACACTGGCAAGCTTTCTAAAACACACCCCCTAAACCCTACCCTACTCTGTCAATCCTCAGTTGTGTGCTAGCCTCTGAAGTTGATGGACCTCTTCTTCTTTAGGAAGAAATCAGTTTCACTAGTTTTTTTTTTTTTTCTTCAAATTCTACACAGATGCAATGTATCCGGGTTGGTGCATCCGGTAAAACCTTGGGAGCCATGCAATGTCACTGACATCCTGCATGGGCACTCACCTTGGCACTTTATACAATGCAATGAGTCAGCTGCAGGGTGCTACACAGGTCCAGGGCACTGGTCCCTCTCAATAGAACCCAGTCTCTGAAAATGTTTTTTTTTCTTTCGTTCATTGACTGACACAGCTCCTGGTATACGTAACCATTGGCTTATACTGCCCCGACAGGAGTAGGACACTAGGCAGAAAAAAATTCTGGCTACAACCATGAGCAGTCCCAGGGGGTATACTCCCTCTCTCTGCTAAAGACACTCGGTTTTTTTTCTGCCTAGTCAGGAGTAAGGACCTAGTTCTTTGCTGGGATCTTTGGTCCGGGCAAATTTTTTCTTTCTAGATAGAAATCTTTTCTCCTCGTTTTTTCCTGTGAGAGCTACAATCAACTGCAGGACTGGGTGATGGGCTGGATAATCTAGATCCAGTGGTCACCCCAGTCTGGCCAGCGAGCATGTGCAGACCTCAGCTCTGCGCTAGGTTGGCCGCAACATAGCCCCACTGGACGGGGCTGGCCTGCGAGTTAAATGCCTCGCGAGGTCACATACGACCTGGTCTCGGCCCGAGTTGCAGCGTTCCTCCTGGTCGATAGCCCCCCATTTAGACCATTTAGATGGAGAGGGATTCTGTCTGCAGCAGTACCGCCTGGTTCCTAGTATGGTGAGTAGCTGCCCCCTCTCCCCCTGAAGGGTTTTGGTGTAAGCATGGGCCCCTCCTTGGGACGATCGGACCCCCCTTGCCAAACCCTGTTTGGGTGGTCTAGCCACTTTCCCGGGGAGGGGCAGGGCGCTGAGGGGCGATGGGGGCCGGGGGGTGCGCCGATGGTGGCCGGACGATTGGCTGTGGAGGGGGGGAGGGGGTTGTACCTGGTGGGAGCTCCTGGCAGTGCCCCCCGTCCTGCCTGGATCTGTCCTTTAGGCCTGGTCACCCAATCCTGGGTCTCCTTATGCCTCGTGGTGCCACGCTGGGTCGCCATTTTTTGTAGCCTTTGTGTTCTATACACAGCGGCCATGTTTGTGTAGTCCGGGTGCCATTTTGCTGTGGTTTGCCATTGAAAATAGCGGCCATGACAGTGGATCCCTGTGGGCAGCGAGTTCGGCGGTGGGAGCCCCTCCTCATTCCCTGGTACTGACTTCTGGATCATTTTACTACCTGATCATCGCACATGTAGTGCAGATTATCCTGGTGGCTGTCTCTGCGGGTGGTGAGTCTGGTGGGGTCCTCTTCCTCTCTGCTGAGGATCGCTTGGTGCTTTGTGCCTGGCAACCGGGTGGTGCTGCCAGCGCGGTGGGGGTTGTCGCTTAGCAGTGCTTTACACTTTTTTGTGGGGTCCCCCTGGTGACTCATGGAGTCTTTGGAGCACGTTTCCCCACCTGATTCGTTATCTGAGGCTGCGTCCCATTCATCCATGCACTGATGGCGGTCCTGGAGTTCCTTGTGTCCCGGGTGGAGGTGGCTTGTGGGTGACGGGCTAGCAAAAAGCGCCTCCCGCCTTCCCCTGCCTCATCTGTCTCTTCAGATCCTGAATCTGATTCGGCCGCTACAGGCGTGGGTCATCCTGCTGGGTCTGCAACCCCGTGCCTGGAATGCTCTAATAGTGAGGACGATTCCTCCACGTCTGCAACCGCGCACGAAAAGGCGCTGGTGGATGCACTGATTGTATCTGTGCATGAGACCCTGAAGATGGAGGACACAACTGAAGCTGTGACAGACGAGCAGGTACCCTTTGGCACTCACAAGCCATCCAGAGCACCAAAGGTGTTTCCTTTCCCTGCCTATTTTGACAGAATTGTCGCTAAAGAGTGGGGACGATCAAAGCGTCCCCATGGGATCCCTAAACACTTTACTAGGCGATACCCCTATGAGGAGACACTTCTTAAGAAGTAGACTGTGCTGCCGGTGGTGGACCCTCTGGTTTCCAGATTAAACAAGGCAACCATGACTCCGGTTGAAGAGTCCCCGGCCTGCCATATGTACACTGTGGCTGGTTCAGGAATGAGACCAGTGTTCACCATTGCCCTAGTGTCGCAAACTCTAACCGAGTGGGCGAAAGCTCTTACGCCATGACCTGGAGGGGGGACAGCTCCCCCTGCCTTTGCCGAGCTGGTCCAGGGGCTGCACTTTATCTGTGATGCCTCTTTGGATGCAACTCCCCTGATGACTCGCCTCTCTGTTTTGGCATTGGTCCTTCGGCGTGTCTTTTGGCTCAAGTGCTGGTCTGTGGATCTGACTTCAAAAAAGGCCTTTCCAAGGTGATCACCTGTTTGGAGCTACCCTGGATGACATCATTAAAGGTCTCACAGAAGGGAGTAGTACTTTTCTTCTGCAGGCTACTAAGGGCAAGGAACCTCATCGTAGACGTGGGCCCTCCTTCTTAGCTTTCGTCCCTTAGGGTCGACTGACAAGGGCTCAAAGCCTTTCAGGGCCTCTTCAGGAGGATCCGAACTAACCTGGTCTAGCAAGCCAAGATCAGGCTTCTCCAGACCCGTTGTGCGCCCTCACCTGTATGGGGGGTGGGGGAACGCCTTTGCTGGTTTCCGGACCGTGGACTTCCCTAGTGTGAGACAAGTGGGTCCACAAAGTATTTTGGTCCGGCTACAAGATCGAGTTTCGCTCTTGTTCCCCACGCAAGGTTTTTTCCTTCCAACTTGCACCTGTCCCCGACTGCTTACAGGACCTGTTTGGGGCGATACAAGAGCTGTTCCTTCAAGGGGTGATTGTCCAGGTTCCGACCTCGGAACGTTTTCAGGGTTTTTACTAAAACTGTTCACAGTCCACAGGAAGGAAGGCAAAGTGCGTCCAATCCTGGACCTTAAGGCGCTAAACTGCTTTGTGCGGTACAGACATTCAGAATGGAGTCCATTCGAATGGTGGTGGCATCCCTGCTGTCCAACAGATGGTTGTCCCTCCGGACTTGCATGCGGGTGCTGGGCCTGATGGTGTCTACCTTTGAGGTCGTTCTCTTTACACAGTTCCATACAAGGTCCCTGCAAAGGGAAACTCTTACCAAATGGGACAAGACTCTGGGCAATCAGATCCGGCACAAAGTAGTTTCTGATATGATGGCTTCATTCTCCGATGCTTCGGCTGGGAAAATCCTTCCTCCCTTTGTATTGGACAATGGTCACCATGGATGCCAGCCTCTCCGGCTGGGGAGGCGTCCTCGGCAAGCATTCTGCCAAGGGATCTGGACGCTGGAAGACTACTGATCAATGTCTTGGAACTCAGACTATGTCTAGATCATTGGACGGATCAACTTCATGATTGGCCAGTGCACATTCAATCGGACAATGCCATGGTCGTAGCTTATGTCAATCATCAAGGGGGCACAAAAAATGACTTGGTGGCTCTGGAGGTAGCCGGCATTCTAAGGTGGGCAGAACGGTCAGTTTGTTCCAGCCCTCTCTGCTGTACACATTCCCAGAGTGGAAAATTGGCAGGCGGATTATCTCAGTCGGCAGGCGTTGGACCACGGGGAGTGGTCCCTTTATCCGGAGTTGTTTTATCAGCTGTGTCTCCAGTGGGGCACCCCCGAAGTTGGATCTGTTGGAGTCTTGGCTCAACCGAAAGGTGCAGAGGTTTGAAGCATGGTTGAGGGATCCTCTGGCAGATGCCACAGAGGCGCTGGTGACCCCATGGGGTCAGTATCAGCTGATTTACTCCTTCCCTCCTCTCAAGCTTCTGCCCAGAATGCTACGCAGGAATGAGGCAGAAAGGATTCTAGTCATCTTAATGGCTCTAGACTAGCTTCGCTGGGCTTTGTACGCCGATCTAGTGCGGCTGATCACTGACGTTCCTTGGAAGCTTTCTCTCAGGGAGTATCTTCTGTCCCAGGGGCTGATCTTCCATCCTGCTTTACAGTCGCTGGCTTTAATGGCTTGGCTGTTGAACACCAGGTGCTGAAGGATAGGGGTTTATCTGAGTTATTGATTCCTACACTGTTGAAAGCTAGGAAATTTACTTCTAGAAAGATCTACCATCGTATGTGGAAGACGTACATTGCGTGGTGTGAGTCTCTTGAGGTTCCTCTTCCTCTCGTCCCTCTCAGTGGCTCGGATCTTAACCTTCCTTCAAACCGGGGTTGAACAGAAATTGGCCTAGAGTGCCATCAAGGGCCAGGTGTCGGCCTTGGCGGTCTTCTTCCAATGACCTTTGGCTTACTTACACACACACACACACACACACACACACACACACACACACACACACACACACACACACACACACACACACACACCACACACACACCACACAAACTGCTACTACTCCCACACACACATAATTAGTACGCCAACGCCAACTGGAGACTACCGGCGGCGGTAAGAACACTTCACACAATTTCCCCGGAAATTGTACGTTTTCTAGTTGCTTCTGTAATTACTCAAAGGCCCCCTGAATTGGGAACTGTAACTACATATTCCACTTGCAGTAGTAGCTAATGATATAATAAGCTTTTGTCAAAACCACAAATATGATGATAGAACATCTGTTCACCAGGCACTTTGAATAACAGCATGACAGGGGACTCATGAGGATGTCTTTGTCGAACTCCCAGTTACATGGAGCATATCTATTTTTTTTGAGACATTAAAGTTCAATACAGTGCAAAAGGGGTCCCCAGCATCTCTGTACATATGCAAACATGAGCATCGAGTGCATACTTGCATTAAAACAGCTATTGAACTACAAATACTAGGCATCACTAGGCATTTCAGAGTGAGAACAATAATTTTAGGGCCATCATTAAATTTATGAGCTGTAAAGGATTTAAACCACTTGCCTACTGGGCACTTATACCCCCTTCCTAACCAAGCCAATTTTCAGCTTTTAGCACTCTCATACTTTGAATGTCACACAACACTGTACCCATATGCAATTTTTGTCCTTTTGTTTCACACAAATAGAGCTTTTGTTATGGTGTTTAATTACCACTGTTTTATTTTTTTGCACTATAAGGTAAAAAAAAAAAAGACTGACAATTGTGTATAAAAAACAAAAACAAACGCATTTTCTTCATTTCTGTTATAAACTTTTGCTAATTATTCTCCATAAATTTTGACCAAAATTCATACCGCTACATTTCTTTGGTAAAAATAACCAAAATCCTTGTATATTATTTGGTCTTTGTGAAGGTTATAGAGTCTACAAGCTATGGTGCTAATCACTGAACATTTATCACACCTGATCACACCTGATGTACTGACAACATATCTCATTTCTCTTACGTCCTCTGACAGTCGCCGCCCACTCATACAGTCTTCACTACTGGGTATTGGTCTTATCCACAGGACTAAGCTAGGCAGAAGATTTTGTTAGAAACATTCACAAAAACTTTGCATAGACACACCTATAGGGGGCTGTCCCTCTGGTCCAATACCCCCTGCTAGCAGCATTCCCAATTCAGTTTGTCTTTTGCCTAGTTAGGAGTAGGCAGGCTGCCCTTGGCTGGGGCTGCAGTCTCAGCCTTTTCTTTAATTGTATTTCTGCTAAGTGATTTTTCTTTACACTGATAGCTTTTTATTTGTTCCTGCGCTTAGTTAGTCAGACTTCGGAAGACTACAGCGTTTGCGGAGCTGGGAATCGCACTGGTTGTACTAGAGCCTTACGGAATCCCAGCCTGCCATTAAGAGTTAGCAGGCTATGCGTGCGCCCAGGCCTCGCAAACGACCTGTCCCTGTCCTCAGGGACAAAGCCTGCGGAGTGGCTACTTCGCTAGAATGTCTCAACTGCGGTACGCCGCGTGTTGCTAGCGTCCTTTTCGGCTGACGGCACCCCCACCTAGAGTGGGAGGCCTTCCGTCACAGAGTGGCACCCATGTTTTTGCTGGATCGGTGAGTACCATGCTACCCCTCTGTCTATGGCATTTTCTGTCGGGGGGTGTATGTGGGGCCTCTGTTATGGGGATGGCAGTCTATTTGGAGTCTGTGATATCCCCCTCATGTCTGTCTGTATGGTTTCCGTGTGTCCCTCACGGTCCCTGCAGGGCGCTATAGCGGTCCTGCCGCGGTGTGGGGGGTTTGCGGGGGTCCCTGTGTCCCTTGTGGTGCTTGTGCAACTTTTTGGGGGTACAGACATGTTTGTTGGGGCCGCAGCGGTGTAAAATCGCAGGGCCGCCATTTTGGGTGTGGGCAGGCTGTTTGGCCTCATGTAAGGGCAGCAGCCATTTTCTCTGTAATGCTTGGCACCCTTTCGGGCGCCATCTTTAGTGTGGGCAATGTGTTTCCCCATGTGCTTGGCGGCCATTTTCTCTGAGCCTCCCCCATAGACTTACATTGGCAACCATTTTCTTGTGGCTCAGACCTATGTTCGGCCTCTAGTGGCGTGACATCATTTCCTCTCTCCAGGCACTCAGATCGAGCTGGCAGCGTGGTATTGTATAGATACACATCTGGGGGGCTTTTTCTGCCATTTTTTCGGGTTTAAATCTCTGTTGGCAGTTATATCCTTTAGTGCTTAGTAGCACAGGCTAGTCACTCATTGCGGTACATTGCGGTGGGAACCGCCGCTATCGCCAATTTAAAGAGCCAGCGCCATAAAATTTCTAAGTGTGTTTTATGGAGTCCCAAGATAGCAAATTCTCCCCAGCTCTGGTGGAGGGTTCAGGTACTCCTGAATCCTCTGCTATAGTCTCACTTACTGCTGCACTTGCGACTTTAGCGTCCAAAGTGGATCTGTTGATGTCTGAGCGGGCTTCAAAGAAAAGGCCCAGATTTTCTCAACCTTCTGATTTGGAGCTAGATATGGTTGCCACGGACAGTGTACCCCCTGAAGGGGTCTCAGTCCTCTCAGTCGGATGGGGAGGAGGTGGAGGAAGAGGGGGAGGATTCCCCCTCCGAGTCGGCCAGAGAACGCGCTGCAATGTCTGCGCTCATTAGCTCTGTTAACCACTTGCCGACTGCTCACATGGGTACTGCTGCGGCAAAGTGGTTTGTTATCGTCCAGCGACGTAGACCTACGTCGCTGGACTCCTCCCCTTGTGGGCGGCGCGCGCACGCCGCCAGAGGCTCGCTCCCGCTGTATTCAGTTACAGCGGGAGTCGGGCCAGGGGAGGAGCGGCGGTGATCACTGCCGCTCTTCCCCGTTCGTCGGGAACCGAGTGTGGAGATCCGCCCGCTTGTGTAAACAAAGTGGGCGGATCTCCTAAGTGACAGGCAGGGTCAGATTGCAGGATTCAGCATAGCTGAACCTGCGATCTGTGCCTGTGTCACATAGTCCCCTCCCCCCACACATGTTAGTAAGTAACAGGCATAAATTAACCCCTTGATCACCAATAAAAGTTAAGCCCTTCCCTGCCAGTGTCATTTTTACAGTAACAGTGCATATTTATAGCACTGATTACTGTAGTAATGTCACTGGTACCCCCAAAAGTGTCAAAAATGTCAGTCAAGGGTCCGATCTGTCCGCCACAATGTCGCAGTCCCGCAAAAAAAATTGCAGATCGCCGCCATTACTAGTTAAAAAAAAAAAACAATAAAATTACATAAATTTCCTGTAGTTAGTAGCTGCGATAACTTTAGCGCAAACCAATCAAAATACGCTTATTGCGATTTTTTTTACCAAAAATATGTAGCAGAAAACAAATTGGCCTAAAATGTTAAAAATTTTTGATTTTTACATTTTTTGGGGGGGGGGATTTCATATAAAAAAATGTGAAAAATATTGTTATTTTTTCAATATTGTCGCCTTTTTTTGCTTATAGCGCAAAAAGTAAAAATCGCACAGGTGATTTAATTTGGGTACAGCATCGCACGACTGGGCAATTGTCCGTTAAAGTAACGCAGTGCCGAATCGCAAAATATGGCCTTGTCAGGAATTAGGTAAAATCTTACGGTCTTAAAGCGGTTAAAAATACGCTCATTGAGAATTTTTTTGTCAAAGACATGCAGCTAAATACATTTTGGCCTAAATATATGACAAAAAATGTAATATATTGGATATTTTTTAACTGTCAAAGTAGAAAAATATTGTTATTTTTTCAAAATTGTCGCATTTTTTTATTAATATCGCAAAAAATGAAAATCGCACAGGTGATCAAATACCACCAAAAGAAAGCTCTGTTTGTGGGAAAAAAAAGACGTAAATTTCGTTTGGGTACGGCGTTGCATGACCGCGCAATTGTCAGTTAAAGTCGCACAGTGCCGAATCGCAAAAAGTGGCCTGGACGTAAGACAGCAAAATCCTCCGGTGGTAAAGTGGATACAGACACGCTACATTTAGAGGATGAGCCCGACCCGCCGGGGAAATCGGTCTTCCTTTGGGACCCGCAGAACCCAGAAGTCGGTTCATGTGTTCCCCTGTCCCGTGGAGTTTCACAAAACAGTAAACGAACAATGGCGCAATTTTGTGGTACCTATGCAGTTTCAGTACCGTTATCCCTTAGCGTCTCCGACGGATTAAGGTCCACCCTAAGGTGGACCACACGGTATCCAGGTTAAACAAAGCCACTCTGATACCCGCGAAGGATTCTCCGGTGTTCAGGGACCCGGCGGAAAAGGCGGGTGGAATCTCTTACCTGCCACTCCTATATGGTGGCAGGTTCCTTGATGAAACCCGTGTTCGCCTCAGTAATGGTCTCTCAGGCTGTGGTGGAGTGGACTAAGGTGCTCAGATGCACCCTTGTGGCTGATTCCGCCCCTCCTGCTACTCTGGAGATGGTGGACCAAATTATTCAGGCTGTTTTATACCTGTGTGACGCGGCCTTGGATGAGGCCCCTTTAGTCTCCCGCTTATCTGCGGTTGCAGTGATGATCCGTCACATCGTGTGGTTGAAAAGCTGGTCGGCCGACCAGACTTCCAAGAAGGTGGGGAATCGCCTTTTTGGGGACTCCTGGATGAATTGGTTAAGGGGGGTCACTGGGGGTAAAAGCACATTGCTGTCCCTGGTGTCCAGGGGCAAGTTTTTCCGCGGTAAGCGGGGCCCTTCCTTTAACCTTTCTAGCGGTATTCCCGAGCGTGGCTCGGGGTTAAATTTCAGAGCCAAAAGCAGTAACCCCGAGCCACACTCGGGGTACTGCTAGGAAGATCGTTGGATCCAGAAAGCGGGCTTACTTACCTTGTCACCGGGATCCAGCGATGTATCTCGGCTGTGTCTGGCGGCGGATCTTCCTCCCAATCCTCTCCGTACACCGGCTTCTGTCTCCTGCGACGTGATGTTCGCAGGGGGGTGGAACCGGCGGCAAATTCAATGTAAAACACACCAAACACACTGATACAATTCAAAATAAAAAAAATCACATTAGTTTGCCCCCCAGTGCCCTTTCCTCCAGTTTTTCTGTACTTTTTATGTGTATATATATATATATATATATATATATATATATATATATATACAGTATATATATATGTATACATACATACATACTTTAACTTATTTATAGTTTTTTATTATATTATAATTTATGATTTTGTGTTTCAAACTTTATCATACCCGCAATGTTATAAAGAAGAACGCACAGTAAAAAAAATAATGTGCAAATAGTTGGTTTGGGCTGCTCATTCTTAAGAATTACATGCAAAGTAATGGTACCGCTTTCAGCACCTAAAATCCGAAAGAATCATACCGCCAGGGAGGTTAAACCTAACCAGGGGTCCTTTCGTGCCTTCAAGGCACAAGACAAGGGCAAATCCTTCAAGGCCTCTGGTGGCCAGAAGAAGCCTTGGGCGGGCAAGCCTAAAGCCACCCACACTGGCACGGCGGCCCAGTCCGCCTCAACCCGAAGGGGCGCCCTCACCCGTTTCAGGGGTGGGGGGACGTCTGCGCTGTTTTCCCGAACCTTGGCTGGCCAAGATTCAGGACAGATGGGTTCAGGAACTCATTCGGTCAGGGTACAAGATCGAATTTCGATCACGCCCAGCAGACAGATTCTTCCCTCAAATCTTCATTTGACCCCAGATCGTTTCCAAGATCTCCAACGGGTGGTTCAGGATCTCCTCGCCCAGGGGGTGATCGTCCCGGTGCCACATCGGGACACGTTTTGGGGTTATTAATCGAATCTGTTCACGGTGCCAAGAAAGGAGGGCAAGGTGCGTCCAATTCTGGACCTAAAGTTTCTGAACCGCTTTGTGCGGGTTCAAAAGTTCTGCATGGAATCCCTCAGATCAGTGGTGGCCTCCCTGAGTCCAGGAGATTTCCTGTCTTCCATCGACCTCAAGGATGCGTATTTACACATCCCCATCTACGAAGGTCATCAGAGGTACCTCCGATTTGCAATTGCGGAGGAGCACTATCAGTTCGTGGCGTTGCCTTTCGGTCTCGCTTCGGCTCCAAGGGTGTTTACCAAAGTGTTGGCTCCTGTCCTGGCCCTGTTGCGGGCACAGGGGATTGCATTCCTTGGGTATCTGGGCGATTTCCTGTTAAGGTCGAGTTCCAGTCCAACTCTGTTGCGCGATCTGTCAACCACGGTTCAGACACTCCAGGAGTTCGGGTGGACCATCATTTTTCAGAAGTCAACATTGTCTCCTTCTGTTCGCCTCCCTTACCTGAGGATGGTTCTGGACTCGCCCAAGCAAAAAGTCTTCCTGCCGGAGGACAAACTCCGGACTCTACAGAATGAGGTCAGGTCCCTCAGGGACAATCCTCATTGCTCAGGACCTGCATGCGGTCCCTGGGATTAATGGTGTCCGCCTTCGAGGCGATACCATTTGCACAGTTCCACACACGATCTCTGCAAGCGGAGATTCTGGCCAGGTGGGACAGGCATCCTCAGTCCTTGGAAAGGAGGATATCTTTGAGCCACCTAGTCAGAGCGGATCTTCTGTGGTGGCTCCAGTCTCCGGCTCTTATGGAAGGGAAATCCTTCCGGCCGTTGTTATGGACGGTGATCACCACGGACGCCAGCCTGTCGGGCTGGGGTGGCGTTCTGGGCAATTTGTCTGCCCATGGCACTTGGCCGGAGGAGGAATCCTCTCTACCGATAAATGTCTTGGAACTGAGAGCGATCAGACTATGTTTGCTCCGTTGGTCGGATCGGCTTTGGGGCCGCCCTGTGCATGTGCTGATGGACAATGCAACTGCGGTGGCTTATATCAATCACCAAGGGGGCACCAGGAGTGCCCGGGCCGCCAAGAAAGTGGCCGAGATTCTGTCCTGGGCCGAGATGCAGGTCTCGATGCTTTCGGCAGTTCACATTCCGGGAGTGGAGAACTGGCAGGCCGACTATCTGAGCCGTCAGACCCTGGACCAGGGGGAATGGTCCCTACACCCGGAGGTGTTTCAGATGCTGTGTGCACGATGGGGATCCCCGGACGTGGATCTGTTTGCGTCTCGTCTAAACAACAAGGTGGGAAGGTTCGTGGCAAGAACACGCGATCCTCTCGGCAGACGCCTCAGACGCGCTGGTGGTGCCTTGGAATCGGTATCCTCTGATTTATGCCTTCCCCCCGATTCAGTTGTTGTCCAGGTTCCTTCGCAGGTTGGTCTCGGAACCAAGGTTGGTGATTCTAGTGGCCCTGGACTGGCCGCGCCGGTCTTGGTACGCGGACATCATGCAACTGATCGTCGAGTCTCCTTGGCAGCTCCCACTACTGGACGATCTGCTGTCTCAGGGGCCGATCTTCCATCCTGCTTTACAGTCACTGGCTTTGATGGCGTGGCTGTTGAAAGCCAGGTCTTGAGAGATCGGGGTCTCTAGTCGGCGGTCATTCCTACCTTACTTAAGGCAAGGAAGGCCTCGTCTGGTAAGATTTATTATCGTACCTGGAAGGCTTATTTCGCACGGTTTCCATCCTCACTCCTTTTCGGTGGCGAGGGTATTGGCATTCCTGCAATCTGGTGTGGACCAGCGTCTTGCGCTGACCACTATCAAGGGTCAGTTATCTGCGCTGGCCATTCTTTTCCTGTGCCCCTTGGCATCAAATTCCTTGATCCGCACCTTTATTCAAGGGGTGCGTCATCTGGCTACCCCTAGGAGGGCACCCTTGCTTCCTTGGGACTTGAATTTGGTTTTGTCCGTTTTGCAACGTCCTCCATTTGAGAACATCCGGGAGATTCCTCTGCCTGCGCTGTCACGGAAAGTCGCCTTTTTGGTGGCGATCACATCTGCTCGCAGAGTGTCGGAGTTGGCGGCCCTATCTTGCCGCTCTCCCTACCTGGTTGTTCATAGGGATAAGGTGGTCTTGCGACTTCATCAATCTTTCCTTCCAAAGGTGGTGTCGGATTTCCATCTCAATGAGGACAATGTCTTGCCTTCGATGTGTGCGAATCCTAAGCATCCTAAGGAGTTTGCCTTGCATTCCTTGGATGTAGTCCGGGCGATCAGGGTTTACCTGTCGTCTACTGAATCCTTCAGAAAGTCAAATTTTTTTTTGTCCTTCCTGAGGGACCTCGGAAGGGTACGGCTGCGTCTGTGGCAACCATTTCTAAATGGATCAGACAGACGATTGTACAGGCTTATTCGCTTAAGGAAAGGGTTCCGCCCTTCCCTGTCACGGCGCACTCTACCAGAGCGGTGAGTGCGTCTTGGGCCTTTCGCCATCAGGCGTCGGTGTCCCAGGTGTGCAAAGCGGCGACCTGGTCATCCGTGCACACCTTTACAAAATTTTACAAACTTGATGTTTTGGCATAGGCAAATGCCTCCCTTGGCCGCAAATTTCTGAGTGCGGCAGTGCCTTAGGGGAGACATGAAGTTTTTAGCCTGTCCCCTCCTGTTGGGGGTTTTTCCCCCTTGATTATTTTGCTTTCCTGGGTTTGTTCGCTCCTGTTGAGCTTTCCTGTTACCCAGTGGTTGCCTTTCTGGTTCAGATAAGGTTCTTTTCTCTGACCTGGGTGCTGCGTTGCCTTGTTGAGACAGTTACGTTTCCCACCCCTCACATCTACACTGCTTTGGGACATCCCAGTAGTGAAGACTGTATGAGTGGGCGGCTACTGTCAGAGGACGTAAGAGAAAATGACATTGTTTGTAAGAACTTTCCGTAAAATTATTTTCTCTGAGTCCTCTAACAGTCGCCGCCCCGGCCCCTCTTTTGGGGTTCATGGACTATATACTGCTTGCTACCAAACTGAATTGTGAATGCTGCTAGCAGAGGGGTATTGAACCAGAGGGACAACCCCCTATAGGTGTGTCTATGCAAAGTTTTTGTGAATGTTTCTAACACAATCTTCTGCCTAGCTTACTCCTGTGGTTAAGACATATACCCAGTAGTGAAGACTGTATGAGTGGGCGGCAACTGTCAGAGGACTCAGAGAAAATAATTTTACGGTAAGTTCTTACAAAAAATTATATTTTCTTGAGACACTAACAAGCCAGGACAGTACAAATACACCCCAAATTACCCCTTTTTGAAAATTAGACAATCCAAGGTATTTAGTGAGAGGCATGGTGAGTTTTTGAAGTTGTCATTTTCCCCCAGAATTCTTTGTGAAATGAGGATTTTTTTTCACAAAATTGTCATTTTAACAGGGTTTTTTTTTCACATGGCATATGCATACTTGCAACTACAACCCAAAACACATTTTGCTACTCCTCTAAAGTATGGCGATACCACATGTGTGAGACTTTTTTACAGCCTAGCCACAGAGAGAAGAACAGCATGCAGGGAGCACCATCAGGTGTTCTAGGGGCATAAATTACACATCTAATTTCTTTATTATCTGTTACACTTTTGAAGGCCCTGAAGCACCAGGACAGGAGAAACACCCACAAAATTACCCCATTTTGGAAAGAAAACACCCCAATGTATATTCTTTGAGGCATAATGAGTCTTTTAAACATGTAATTTTTTTCCACAAGTTTTTGGAAAATGTGGAAAGAAAATGAAAACACATTTTTTTTTTTACACAAAGTTGTCCATTTATAGGATATTTCTAACACACAGCATGCACAAACTTAAAAATGACACCTCAAAATACATCTTGCTACGCCTCCTGAGTATGGTGATACCACATGTGTGGGACTTTTACGCAGCCTGGCCACACACACAGAGACCCAACATGCAGGGATCACCGTCATGTGTTCTAAGGATATAAATTTCACATCTAATTTCTTGACTACCTATTACACTTTTGAAGGCCCTGAAGCACCAGGACAATGAAAATGCCCTCAAAATGATCCCATTTTGTAGAACAAACACTCAAACGTATATTCTACAGTATGAGGCATAATACGTCTTTTGAAGATGTCATTTTTTTCCCCACAAGTTTTTGGAAAATGTGGAAAGAAATTAAAACTAATTTTGTTTACACACGGGTACTGATGGGGATCCACTAATATGGTGGCACTGATGAACACTCACCGATGGGCACTGAGGTACACTAATAGGGCACTGTAGTGACACTGATAGGCACTGTAGTGGCACTGATGAGCATTAATAGGGCACGTTAGTGGCACTAATGAGCACTCACCGATGGCACTGTAGGGCACTGATGTGCACTGTAGGGCACTGATAGCACTGTAGGTCACTGATGAGCACTGATAAGCACTCACTGATGGCACTAATGTGCACTGTAGGGCACTGATGAGCACTGTAGTGGCACCATAGGGGACTGATGAGCACTATAGTGGAACAGTAGGACACTGGTGAGCACTGTAGTGTCACTGAAGAGCAGTGTAGTGGCATTGATGAGCATTGTAGTGGCACCGTAGGGCACTGATAAGCACTGTAGTGGCACCATAGTGACTTTGGACTTGATAAAACACAGTGGAGCAACACCAGCATATGACATGGCTCCCCAAATTATCACTGACTGTGGAAACTTCACACTGGCCCTCATGCAACTTGGACTCTGTGCCTCTCTACTTTTCCTCCAGATTCTTGGACCTTGATTTCCAAGTTGAATGCAACATTTTCCATGGTCTGTAATGATCAGACATGCCATGTCATCTGCTGGTGTTGGTCCACTGTGTTTTAACAAGTCCAAAGTCAGCACAGCCCTCTACCAGAAAATTTGAGTGCACTTGATGCTTGCCTCTGCTGGCCTGCTTTATGGAGATACTGATTTCAAAACTGATACTGATTGTAAAAAGTAGCAATAACTGGTTTAATGATTATGGTATCACTGTGCTTGATAGGCCAAAAAACTCACCTTGCCTAAAGCCAATAGAGAATCTGTGGGGTATTTTCAAGAGGTAGATGAGAGACACCAGACCCAACAATGCAATGAGCTGAAAGCCACTATCAAAGCAACCTGGGCTTTCATAACACCTCAGCAGTGCCACAGGTTCTTGAAGCCGGTACCTTGATGATGTGCATGTGCTATAAGAACCAAGAAGAGACAGCCATCCCCCTAATGATGCATCATGGTGCCTGCACAGTAGAGTACCTTGGTGCCACGTGTGTGTGTGTGTGTGTGTGTGTGTGTGTGTATGTGTAGGGGAAGCCCTCGAAAAAAACAATATATAGAAAGAAATATCCAGATTGTGAGAGAGGATGTTGAGAGGGGTGAGATTACAGAAAGTAGGTGGGGAGGTTGAAATTCTGCTTTAAATTGTTAAATGTTCATATGCTGCAAAGGATGGTGGATAGATGAGACATTACTTGCATTATGAGCCTTTGATGTTTATTTACTTTTTGTGACTTTTCACTCCTTTAAATACAGACCTCAAAATGTAAAGCTTCTAATTAGTTTTAGCTTACACAAGCAAGCACTCTGATGGTTATGCCTACCTTTTAGATGTGTCACAAAAATGATTTTCCAGTAATAAAACTGCTAGCCCACAATGCATGTTTAATTGGCTTCACAGAGCAAACATATGTTTCTAAAAATAAGTGATTAGGGTCTGTTAAGCTTATTATAGCCACAGTTAACATGTAGAACCTAATCGTCTTACACTAGTTCAGTTTATCTAACCTTGTCAAGTATTTCACTACAGTTTATTACATTTATAATGATACAGAAAATTGCAAATGTTTAGTTTATTTGTTCATTTATTTTTTTGGAGAGATAGAAAGCTTTGTTCCACTTGTTCTACTGTAATAGTCAACAGTGCATTAGTACCAACAACTGTGCTGATTGATTCTAGAGTAAAGAAACTGTAACACAATTTTACTTGAGTGTGTTAGGGCAGGTGTTTAATTATTTACCCACTGGGCACTTATACCCCTTTCCTAGCCAATTTTCAGCTTTCAGTGCTCTGACATTTTGAATGACAGTTAGAGCATTCTTTTGGTGGTATTTAGTCATCACTGTTTTTTTTATTTTTTGCACTATAGATAAAAATTTCATTAAAAAATAAATGTTTCTTTGTTTCGTTTAAACAATTTTGCAAATTAGTAATTTTTCTTCATAAATTTTGGCCAAAAGTTATACTGCTACATATTTTTGTTAAAAATAACCCAAATAAGTATATATTATTTGGTCTTTATGAAGGTTATAGAGTCTACAAGCTATGGTGCCAATCATTGAAAATTGATCACACTTGATGTACTGACGGCCTATCTCATTTCTTGAGACACTAACAAGCAAGGAAAGTCTCATGGTGCCACGTGGGGCCACCATTTTCTTGTAGCCTGTGTGCTCAATGCATTGCGGCCATGTTTGAGTAGTCCAGCGGCCATTTTGTGGTGGTTTGCCATTGAAAATAGCAGCGGCCATAAGAGTGGAGCCTTCTGGGTGGCAATTTCGGCTGTGGGAGCCCCTCCTCATCCCCTGGTTCTGAACCCTGGATCTTTTCACTTCCTGATCACCGCACGTCGAGTGCAGATTATCCTGGTGGCTGCAGGTGCATGTTTCTGCGGGGTGGTGAGTCTGGTGGGGTCCTCTTCCCCTCTGCTGAGAATCGATTAGTGCTATGTTACTGGCGACCAGATGGTGCTTCCGGAGCGGCGGGGGTGTCCCTTGGCAGTGTTTTTACACCTTTTTTGTTGGGTCCCCCTATTGACTCATGGCGTCCTTGGAGTACATTTCCCCTTCTGATCCCCTCTCAGAGGCTGCGGGGGCTTCCAGGTCCCAACCATCCATTGATGAACTGACGATGGTCCTGGAGTCTTTGTGTCCCAGGTGGAGGTGGTTTTTGGGTGACAGGCTAGCAAAAAGCGCCCTCCCGCCGTCCACTTCCTAATCTGTCTCCTCAGATCCTAAACCTGATTCGGTCGCCGCTGACCTGTGTCACTCTACTGGGTCTGCGACCACGCTCCCTAAGTTCTCGGACAGTGAGGGTGATTCCTCCACTCCTGTAGCCACTGATTGTATCTGTGCGTGAGACCCTAAAAATGGAGGAAGCAGATGAAGCTGTGACGGAGGCTTTGGTTACCTTTGGCACTCACAAGCCCTCCAGTGCTTCAAGGTGTCTCCTTTCCCCTCCTATTTTGAAAGAGTTGTCTCTTTGCTAAGTGCTTTGCTATGCGGTACCCCTATGAGGAGTCCCTTCTTAACCACTTACTGCAAAGTGACGTAGATCTACGTTGGCTGACTTTGCGTGGTTATACTGGGATGATGCCTCTAGCTAGAGGCATCATCCCGGTACCGTTTAGAGCCGGTGGTCGGCTTTCCGGTGGTAACAACCAATACGGCTCTAATGCGGACCCGCCCCCCCTCCTCCCGCCGCCTTCTGCGGCTCTGCCCGGGTCTCCCATCCCACCGGAAGACCTGAGCAACCAGCTGACACGTCCGCCGGCTGGATGGAGTCCCGATCTAAGCCAGATGCGGCTTTGATCGGGTCTCCGATGACGTAACCCGGAGGCGGCGTCCATGACGTCACGTCCGGGTTACTCGGCTGCTTAAGGCGGCAGATTCAAAAAACGAGTGTATTCAAAAATGCCGTTTTCAGCGTTTTGAATACATGGAAGTGTAGTGGAGGGGTCTAGGGTCTTTTAGACCCTCAATCTCTCCATAAAGAGTACCTGTCACTGCATATTGCTGTCACAAGGGATGTTTACATTGCTTGTGACAGCAATAAAAGTGATCAGATTTTTTTTTTTGGTGGACCCTCCGGTTTCCAGATTGAACAAGGCAACCATGATTCCGGTTGAAGAGTCCCCGGCCTTTAAGGACCCGCCTGACAGGAAGTTGGAGGCTGTAGCCCGCAATATGTACACTGTGGCTGGTTCGGCCACTGAGGCCGGTATTCACCATTGGCCTGGTGTTGCAAACTTTGACCAAGTGGGCTAAGCTTTTACGCCTTGACCTGGAGGGGGAGCAGCTCCACCCTGCCTTTGCTGAACTGGTGGACCAGTTGGTTCAGGGGCTGAACACCTGTGATGCCTCTTTGGATATGGATCGCCTAGTTACTAGGCTCTCTGTTTCGGCAGTGGTCCTTTTTGGTCTGCGGACCAGACTTCTACCTTTCTTCTGCAGGCTAGTAAGGGCAAGGATCCATGTCGTTGACGTGGGCTATCCTTCTCAGCTCATACGTTTTTTCATCCCTTAGGGGCGACTGACAAGGGATCAAAGCCTTTCAGGGCATTCTTTTGGTTTTGCCTCTGCTCCTCGTGTCTTCACAAAAGTGTTAGTCCCCGTGTTAGCGGTACTGGGCTACTTGGACGACCTCCTCCTGCGAGCGGAGTCTCCTGCTGTAAGATCCTGGTACCTGCGGTACCCTTCCAGCCTATTATTTGTACATTACGTTCCACCATATAGATAGGTGGAACGCATCTAGTACCTGTCCCCTTAAAATCCATGACCTCATCAGTGAGTGCCGCTCTGAGCGGCTATTTCAACCGCCGGCATTCACTCACATGTGTTCGTGCAAACCGCTTGCTACAGCATTACCTAACGCTGCCGAATCCTCCAGCTATTCCCCAATACCTGGATTGACCGAAGACTTGCTACAACATCTTGTATCTCGCTACAAGATCATTACCTCACCGCCGGAACCCTCTCCTTACAAACCTACCAGTGATAAGTACCCCACAGGGGAATACCTTCCTAATCTACTTTCACTACTACTCTGCTTACTAAAGACTATTGCTACTCTAAGAACTATACTGTTACATCTAACATCTGCACCGCTACTTAGATTGCAAGCTCTTGAGCCTATTACCATCTTGTCACTGCACTAGCCTAGCATCTCCTGTACACTTCATCTGCTCTTCACTACCACCTGTTACCTGTACATGATTGCTATCCTAAGTGCTTACTATCACCATCTGTTACCTCTTACCATTGCTATCACTATCCACGCCTGTCCCCTCAGTATCACCTCTATACTTTCACATATAAACATATCACTCCAGGAACATCTTTAATGAGTGTCTGTGTTTGTGTATGTGCTTGCTGAGACAGGCTGATGCACAATGATGAGTCTTGAGAGTTGGATATGGTAGTTCAACACATCTCTACATGACTACTGAGTGTAACTTCCGCAGCTGCAAATCCACACCACACAAATAAACGCCGGAGCGTTACAGATTGCACGAACCTGAAAAATGGATTCAGCGGAAATAGCTACACATGTGATACAACTATCACAAAAGGTAGATTCATTAATTCTTTCACTTACTGAAGTGAAAAATGAAAACCAGACCTTGAGACAGCAGATAGCCCGTGTTTCACAGCTCACTGCTGCCCAACCCCGTGAGCCCAAAATAAACATTCCACAAGTGTTTACGGGTGATCGGAAAAAATTCAGTGAATTTAAAAATGCATGTCAATTGCTTTTTAATCTAAAACCTCGTACTTACACTACAGACCAATTAAAAGTCTGCACCACTATATCATATATGTCAGGTGATCCACGGGCTTGGGCAGACTCTCTTATTGAGAAAAATGACCCTCTTCTCAACTCCTATCCTACGTTTTTAGCAGAGCTCTCTAGCCTATATGAAGACTCTAATAGGCAGAGTACTGCTGACAGCCAATTGAGGGCTTTAAAACAAGGAAGGAGACCTGTTGAAGATTTCGTAGCAGAGTTCAAGAGATGGACCCTTGATTCAGGGTGGAATGATGCATCTCTGTGAACCCAGTTCAGGCTTGGGTTATCTGAAGCCATAAAAGACGAGCTCGCCCGAGCGGATTTACCTGGCACCTTGGATGCCTTGATACAACTTAGTATCAAAATAGACAGACGATTGCGAGAGAGGAAGACTGAGAAAATGGGAAAATTATTAGTATTATTGGTGTTGTTGGTGTTGTTCGTCCCTTAAAGGAAGAGATTCTGCACAGTCTAAGACTGGATTCACCACCACCTCAACTAAGTACTGATGCAGAAGGCTTCCGCTACTTTAACGACAAACTCTACATACCTCCCGGTATGCGTACCAAAATCTTGGAGTTATCCCATGACGTACCTATGGCAGGACATATGGGTATGACTAAGACATTTAATTTGCTCACTAGGCAATTTTGGTGGCCTGGGATGAAGACGTCTGTACAAAAATTCATTTCTTCATGTGACATCTGTGCAAGGTCCAAAATTGACACTACAAAACCTTCTGGTTTACTTTGCAGTCTACCAATACCCAAAGTTCCATGGGAAGTTGTTTCTTTAGACTTTATAGTGGAATTACCACCGTCCAAGGGATTCACTACCATCCTAGTGTCAGTGGACCATCTGACAAAAATGGCACATTTCATTCCCATTCGCAGACTACCTTCATCTAAGGAAACAGCGGAATTGCTAGTAAAATATGTGTTCAAACTACATGGAATTCCAAAGACTCTTTTATCTGACCGGGGCTCGCAGTTCATCTCTAAGTTTTGGCAAGCTCTATGTCACATACTGCGCATTGAGCGAAAACTTACTTCCCCCTATCACCCGCAGACCAACGGACAAACTGAAAGAGTCAACCAGTGTATTGAACAATATTTGCGTTGCTACACCTCATACCTACAGGATGATTGGGTGGACCTCCTCCCTCTGGCAGAATTTGCTTATAACAATGCAACCCACAGTACTACTAAGCAAAGTCCGTTCTACCTGAACTATGGGTTCCATCCCACAATTCTTCCACCACGCATCCTACCATCAAGTAACCCATTAGCCTCTGACTATCTCACCCAAATAAAAGACTCTTTGGGCTTACTTAACACCACCATCTCACATGCTCATAGCCAACAAAAGAGGTACTATGACCTCCGCAGAAGACCTTCACCTCAATATGCTATTGGGGATCTTGTTTGGCTATCTACGAGGAACTTGAGGTTGAAAATTCCTAGTAAAAAGCTTGGACCTCTATTCCTGGGACCTTTCCCAATTGAGAAGCTCATTGGGGAATCTGCAGTTCGACTCACTTTACCGGCAGATCTTAAAATACACCCCACGTTCCATGTATCTCTATTGAAGCCACATACACCCAACCAAGGGATTAGACCTACCATCGCGCCTCCACCTCCAATACAAGTTGAAGGTGGAGAAGAATTTGAGATTAAAGAAATTTTGGATTCTCGTATCCACAGAGGAAAGCTTCAATATTTTATAAGATGGAAAAATAATGGTCCCCAAGATGACACCTGGTTGGATGCTTCTGACGTCCACGCACCCAGGCTTATACGAAGGTTCCACTCCAAATACCCCGAGAGACCAGTGTTATAGGCCTTCCGGAGCCGGCCTTAGGGGGGGGGGGGGTACTGTAAGATCCTGGTACCTGCGGTACCCTTCCAGCCTATTATTTGTACATTACGTTCCACCATATAGATAGGTGGAACGCATCTAGTACCTGTCCCCTTAAAATCCATGACCTCATCAGTGAGTGCCGCTCTGAGCGGCTATTTCAACCGCCGGCATTCACTCACATGTGTTCGTGCAAACCGCTTGCTACAGCATTACCTAACGCTGCCGAATCCTCCAGCTATTCCCTAATACCTGGATTGACCGAAGACTTGCTACAACATCTTGTATCTCGCTACAAGATCATTACCTCACCGCCGGAACCCTCTCCTTACAAACCTACCAGTGATAAGTACCCCACAGGGGAATACCTTCCTAATCTACTTTCACTACTACTCTGCTTACTAAAGACTATTGCTACTCTAAGAACTATACTGTTACATCTAACATCTGCACCGCTACTTAGATTGCAAGCTCTTGAACCTATTACCATCTTGTCACTGCACTAGCCTAGCATCTCCTGTACACTTCATCTGCTCTTCACTACCACCTGTTACCTGTACATGATTGCTATCCTAAGTGCTTACTATCACCATCTGTTACCTCTTACCATTGCTATCACTATCCACGCCTGTCCCCTCAGTATCACCTCTATACTTTCACATATAAACATATCACTCCAGGAACATCTTTAATGAGTGTCTGTGTTTGTGTATGTGCTTGCTGAGACAGGCTGATGCACAATGATGAGTCTTGAGAGTTGGATATGGTAGTTCAACACATCTCTACATGACTACTGAGTGTAACTTCCGCAGCTGCAAATCCACACCACACAAATAAACGCCGGAGCGTTACACCTGCTGCTCTTGTGAAAAACCTGGAGATCACCATACGAACTCAGAGGGAGTTTGGCTGGATTCTGAATTTTCAATAAAATTCATACAATAATTCTTAGAACATTTGTATGTTGTTTAAAATATTTTGCTTGCTTTTAACATTTGATTTTGGAATTAATGGACTTTACCAAACAAAAACCACATACACTGTTAGGGCTCTTTCAGATGGCCGCTCTGCTGTTTTTCTCCGCTGCGGGAATTTTTTTTTTTCACGGAGCGGATGACATTTGTGTCATCCGCTCCGTGAGTCCGCATATCATCCCATCCGTTTGTGGATGATATGCGGACATAATGTAAGTCTATGGGCATTGCGGATGTCAGCGGATGACACCGCTGACATCCGATTTTCCTTCCTTTCCGTTTTTTAAACTGAACAAAAATAGGGTTCTGTTCCGTTCCAAAAAACGGAACAGAACTGAAAGGAAGAAAATCGGATGTCAGCGGATGGTATTCCGCTGACATCCGCAATGCCATTGACTTACATTATGTCCGCAAATCATCCGCAAAAAAATAGGATGATTTGCGGACACACGGAGCGGCCGTGTGAAAGGGCCCTTAGAAATGTGTTCAGTCAAGGAAAAATTTACATCCTGCTCCTTCTAATTTTCTCATCACTGTGCTTGAAAACAAATGCTGACCCTGAGCTTTCTGAGAACCTTCTTATCCTAAGAATTTTCATTTGAAAGTCTACCCATCTATAGTCAGCTTTATAGTGCTGACAGTTTTACTGTCAGCTAATTTCCTGAATTGACCTTGCTCAACAGATTAAAAAAGACTGATAAATAAGACCAGTGTTGATATCATTAGATTATTAAAGTGTTTCATTTGGTTTCAGTAGCCAGAGGGATAAGAAAAGAGGGGTGATATCTGATACTCTTTAAATGTCTTTGCAGCCTTGAAACTGGAAAATCATCTAATCAACCAGTTCTGCTAACTGAAAACCAGGCCAGTTACCAAAATAATCAGATGCTAGTCCAGATCTCATAGCATCTGGCTGCTCTTCTGAAAAAAAAAATAGCACTTTGTGCGCATTCTGTGACATCTGTAAATGTTTTTTTTAAACTAATATTCCCATATAGCAATGGTTAAATCTGTTCCACGTTGTGTGTGTGTGTGGTTTTTCTGGAAAGCATACCATTTGGTAAAGTGAAATTTAACACCTCCAAATACTTCCGTAACAACAATAGATAGTAATAGGGACAATAGGTATTGAAGTTGTGGGATAAAGCACATTCCTGGATCTTCTTCCTGACAACTAGACTTTTATTGATTACAGGGTGCTTGTATTCTGACTTTCATGGTCTCAGAACTGTGTGACCATGTTTTAGTTATAACAAGGCCTCTTAGGATTTAGTACCCTCATTCTCTAACTAGTTTGCAGCACATCTATAGTGTTAGTGTCATATTGTTAGATGCAATCCAATCACAGTTCCTGGCACTATTTCTTGTGTCTCAGATTTTTTTGTTTTATTTTGTCTCTTTTTCAGAGCATATAAAGTACAAAATACTTTGCAAATTCTAACTTCAACAAATTTAAAGTGGAGCTTCAGTCAGGTTTCTAAAATGTAAAGTCAGCAGCTACAAATATTGTTAACTGTGGGAATCTGGCTGTGACTCCTTAAGTGTTGACAGCCGGCTCCCTACTGCGCATGTCTGTTTTGCACCTGAATGCCTGTGATGTGTCCCAGGACGTTGCGTCTGATCACCTAGGCGATCATAGCGGAATTGGGAGGGGGTGCATGTCATAACTAAGAACTCACTCCCTAAAAAAGAAAAAATCCAGATAGGGGAGAGGAGGCAGAAACCTGTTTTTTTTTGTGTGACGTGACGCTTAAAGCCTGGAAAAAGGGCTGTCAGGTGCAGTGTTGGGAAATGCTTGTTTGGTAAACACTATAAATACAACTATAATTAATATATACATTTTAAATATGTACAAGTAAGTACATAATGTTATGGTGATTATGTGTAACAGATTGTAACATTCATTTATTAACTTTTTTCATTTAATATATAGTGACCTTCATGAAGTCTATCTACTCAAATCTCTATAGACAGAGCAATATGACTGGTCAGTAACTAAGCAAAGGCATAGAACAATGTAGACAATTAGTAAATTGAAGTAGACATATAATACATAGTAATATCAATAAAGGATCTGCTACCCAAAGATTCACAAAGTCATTCTAATTTTCATGTTGATTATCTCTGCAAATATAGGGACATTTTTTAATTCCATTAGCAATTGCTTTTGCAAACACAGAATTTCAGTTAAAAATCGACCATATGATCATGTCAATATTAGCTGCAAATTGCACTTTTCTTAAGCAAACACTTATGGCAAACATGCACATGATTTGTTCTACAGATTGTCACCAATGAATCTCATCAAATTTTTGGAGCATGTGTAATTATATACTAGAAGTCTGTTTTGATTAGAAAAAAAGGAATATAGTTATGTCCTTCTATGTTCTCCACCTTTATGGTTATATGCATTAGGAAAAAGTGCTGACAATAAACTGGTTTCAAGATACAATTTACAAATTATTATTATTATATTATACAGGATTTATATAGCGCCGACAGTTTGCGCAGCACTTTACAATATGAGGGAAGACAATACAGTTACAATACAATTCAATACAGGAGGATTTAGAGGGCCCTGCTCGTTAGAGCTTACAATCTAGAAGGGGGGTCAAGTGAAACAAAAGGCAATAGCTGTGGGGGATGATCTGATGGAGAAAATGGAGGTACAGTTGTCAGGTGTGGGTAGGATACGCTTCTCTGAAGAGGAGGGTTTTCAGAGATCGTCTAAAAGCTAATAGAGTAGGAGATAATCGGACAGATAAGGGTAAGAAGTTCCATAGGATTGGTGAGGCTCTGGTAAAATCCTGGAGGCGAGCATGGGAGGAGGTGATGAGGGAGCTAGAGAGCAGGAGGTTTTGAGAGGAACGAAGAGAGCGATTCGGTTGGTGTTTTGAGACTAGGCTAGTGATGTAGCTGGGGGCTAAGCTGTGGATGGCTTTGTAAGATGTTGCTAGTATTTTGAATTTAATTAGTTGAGTGAGCTGAAGCCAGAAGGAGGGATTGACAGAGGGGAACAGCGGACACTGAGCGATTGGTGAGGTGGATGAGCCTGGCGGCAGCATTCATGATGGATTGAAGAGGGGATAGCCTGTGTAGACGTAAGCCAATGAGAATAGAACAAATAGAATGCAAATAGAAACAAAGTGCTACAAAAATGTCTACACATTAAAAAGGCTTTAAAAAGACTAAAATAAAAGGTGATGGGGCCATCACCAGAAAAAATGTTTCTGTCATTAGGGCAAAAAAGAGTCCTCAAAACGTAACGTGTTCACGGCAGAGATATCATTATAGTATGGGTGAGAAAAATAAGTTAAAGATACGTGTGACTGATTTGCGCATATGGCTTACACTGGGCTTGATATACTAATTTAGCTTGCAGAGTGAACAGACTTTTTTCATTTAGTAAATCAAACCCCTGATTTAGACTTTTAAAATAATTTACCAGAGTTTGCAGTTTTAAAGTGGAAGTTCAGCTAACGCTAAAGCTACTCTCAGTTATATTCTAAACCTAATCTATCTAACCCCGCAAAGAAAAAAATTGCTATACCTACCTTTTCTGAAGCCGATCTGGTCCAGTCTCCAGTGGCAGGTGCTGTGTACAGACAGAAAGTCCACAACGGCTTGTAAATGCCTAGGAAGTGACGTCACTCATAGAGTTACTATGGGGCTTCCGCTGTCAGCTGCCTCTTCCGCACTGAAACTACCGCTGACAGCTCAGCATGAGACCGGACCAGAACGGCTGCAGAATAGCGATCTCTTCTTTACAGGGCTAGATAGATTAGGCTTAGAATGTGGCTGAGTAGGTTTAGCGTTCGATAGGTTTTTGCTGAAGTTCCACTTTAGGTATTATAGTTTGTAATGGGGCATTGTCTGGTAAATAATAATTACAAAAATTTAGTGAGGCTAAATGATAGAGTGAGTTCATGGTTATGCATTTGAGATCAGAGCCTTTGTTTGTAAATTTCCATTAATTACAGTGGGGAAAAATTTTTTTTGATCTCCTGCAGATTTTGTAAGGTTGCCCACTTGCCTTGTTGGCAAGTGCAGAGATAAGACATTTCTTATAATTGGTTACTAGGTTTGCACACATCTAGGGAGGGATCTTGGTCTGCTCTTCTTTAAAGTTTCAGCTCCTTCTATATATTTTCTATAGGATTAAGGTCTGGGGACCTTAATTTGCTTCTTCTTGAGCCACTCCTTTGCCGCCTTGGTGGTTCGTTTTGACTCATTGTCATGCTGGAAGACCCATCCATGACCAATCTTCAGTGTTCTGGCTGAGGGAAGAAGGTTCTCATCCAAGATTTTGCAATACATGGCCGCATCCATTGGTCCCTCAATGAGGCCAAGACGGGCTATACCTATTACAGAGAAACAGCCCCAATGCAGTGTTTTTCTATCCCTGTGCTTGACTGTAGGGGTGGTGTTCTTAGGCTAATAGTCAGCATTTTTCTTCAGATGGTCAGATGAGACCCAAATCAAGCTCTTTGGCATTAACTCGACTCTACACCCCTACAGTCAAGCACGGAGGTGGAAACATGATGCTTTGGGGCTGTTTCTCTGCTAAAGGTACAGGCCGACTTTGCTGCACTGTGGGGCCAATGGACAGAGTTATGTATTGTAACATCTTGGATGAAAACCTTTTTCTCTAAGCCAGAACACCGAAGATGGGTCGTGAATGGGTCTTCCAGTATGACAATGAACCGAAAGCTACTGCCAAGGCAACAAAGGAGTGGTTAACAAAGAAGCACATTAAGGTCACGGAGTGGTCTAGTCAGTCTCCAGACCCTAATCCCATCGAAAATTTATGGAGGGAGCTGAAGCTTCGAGTTGCCAAGAGACAGCCAAAAAACCTTAAGGATTTAGAGAAGGTCTGTAAAGAAGAGTGGACCAAAATTCCTCCTGAGATGTGTGCAAACCTGGTAACCAACTACAAGAAACGTCTTACCTCTGTGCTTGCCAACAAGGGTTTCTCCACCAAGTACTAAGTCATGTTTTGTTTGGGGATCAAATACCTATTTTGCTCACCGAACTACAACTTAATTTATAGCTTTTGTTTTATATTTTTTTTTCTGACTTTTTGGTTGATATTCTGTCTATATCATTTAAAATACACCTATGAAAAAAAATATAGGTCCTTAATTTCTTTGTAAGTGGGCAAACTTACAAAATCTGCAGGGGATCCCATAAATATTTTCCTTCCTGTATGTTCTGAGTGTTTCTGCAAATAAACATGGCCTGATATACTGTATAACTATGTCCCTAGAAAGGCAGTTGTCATATATAAAGATTGCAGGTGTCATAGGGACTCACTGCTGGTATACCTAAATATAGAAAATGTAGACCATCAAGGGGTCAAGAAAGTATCAGGACACAATAATACATCTACTGTATGTAATATTCTAAAGCATGCTGAATAAAAGAGGTCTAAGTAATAGGCATTGATAGAAACTTTGAGGTAATTTCATAATGTTTGAAAAGCTATTTTCTGCACTCATGTGACCCGTTTTCAGCTGACAGCAGGCTAAAGTCAGGCTAAAGCCTGAGCCAACCACTCCCACCCCCTCCGCAACTCAGCACTTCTGTGAATGCTTGAGAGGCAGAGGAGAGAGTCGGTGACTGAGAGTCTCAGCAATCTGCTCAGAGTGGAGGGGGAGAACTGAGCGTTCATCGGTGTTTGATCGCTCAGTTCTCACTGCAGAGTCTGTGGGGGACAGACACAGCATTGGATAAGTGCAGCATCCACCTAGGTAAGTATAAATGTTTTTTAACTCCTTGGCTCCGGCTGTTGCTGGCCCTTTAAGGGGTTTGCTATGCCTGGAGGTGGGACTTGTGGCCGCTGTGATTGGCTGTCATGGTGTTCACATGATTGGCCATGTAACCGGTCACTGTGCCGGAAGCATGCAAGGTGCGCACTCTCGGCACAGCACTGTCGGCACTAATGCACACAAATATGCGGTTGCTCAGTTCCAAGGCCTGGCCACAGAGAGGCTGCATATTTGTGTGCACTCAGCGCCAAGAGGTTAAACTTCATACTTCTCTTTTAAAGAAGGAAAGTAGCTTAGTGGTCCTGTAGATTTTACAGTAGATGCAATGGGATTGTTTATGAAGAGCAAGACTCACAAAAAGTAACATATCCATATATACGCAATTGAGCATAATTTTATAGTTTCTTAAGCATTCCATATAAACCTATACTAAGGAAGTTCATGTTGTGCTTGTTCATTTGATCTGCAAGATCTTACTGTTTTGAAGGTTGTCATAAAAGCATATGTTTTGTACAACAAACTAGGACAGCATCATAAAGCTTGACCTGCTGTCATGTTTAGCCCTTGACCTCATTCATGTAAAGATTTAGAAGTTTAGCCCATCTGCAGTTTTTACAGTCTTTCCTTTATGTGCTCCATAACTCCTTAAATATAGATATAATTATGTGTTCCTAATAACTATCCCAAGTTAACAGCAGGAAAATATAGAACTTCAGAAAACGTGCAGATTTTGCCTCCAGAAGGAGGTAATCTAAATAATTGCAGAAAGTTTTGAAGTGTTCTAAACATTTAAGGGGGCTCAGAAAGGCTGCTGTCATACCTAGGTAGGGCTCTATAAGTGTTTTTTGTCTGAGGATGATTCTATGTTTCAAGTGTAAGTTCACCTTCAGCAACATTTTTTGGCAACATTTGTAGAGTCCAGCTATTCTACAAAGGACAGGATGAAGGGACATTGAGGGGCCAGTGGTTTTTAAGGAGAGGCTCTCCTACAGCTGCTTGTGTAATGGGAGCAGGTGCAGCATTTGAAAAAGGAGGAGTTTTTGTATGTTCTGTTCAGGGGATGTAGAATTGCATAGGGGGATTTTTGGAAAATGTTGTTAAAGGTGAAATTACACTTTAAAGCCGGATTCCAGCAATCTGTTACTTTAAAATAGTTTGTTTGGATCAAGCTGGTCCAAACAAACCTTTACCTTCACTAACAAATGCACCCACTGGGAGCGCTGTATAAACTGTATGTAGCATCATCTACATATAGCGTACAGCACTGTGTTCTGCCTGCAGGATGGGGACTTCCTATCCCAGTCCAAAAATAGAAGAGAGTCAGGCGGAATGCTGCTCAGTCATTCATTGGAAGCTTTGTCATTTCTTAATGAGTGCAAAGTTTCCTCTGATTGGTCGAGGGAGAGATTGGGACGTTTCCTCCCACCTCTCCACCCCAGTTAAAGAAAGCTGGGATTTGGCTTAAATTCACTTACTGTCAACAGACTACCTCTTCTGGCTGTCTGTTTCAAGTTTCCACTACGCTTTGGTAACTTTAATGTTACTCTTTAAATGTCTCTGTTTGAGGTCAAGCCCCTGTGTTCTAGCGCTCAGCATCATACAGGAAATGCTTCCAACCTGAATCTTAAACCTGGAACACACTATGAGTTTTTTCTGTTCAACCCAGCGGGCTGAACGAAAATAAACCTGTCAGCTTCTGTCAGAGCCACTGTACGTACAGCAATCTCCCCCTGCTGAGCTGTTGTGTTCTGACAGGGGGAGCCAGTCAGCTGCTGGTTTTCCAGCATGCTCGTTCGACAGAAGCCAGCTGCCATATACACAGGCCGAATAAAAACTGTCTGATTTCCCCTGGCATTTGGCCTATGTAAACGGGGCTTTATTCACATCTTTTTTGCAGGTTGCAGTCATGCCTCCCCCCCCCCCCCCCACCCTGTCTCCCTTTCTTTTTTTGAGTCTTTATTACATTTCTCCAGTCTCTCCTGGTATGTTTTATTCTTCAGACTTTGCATGGATTCGGTGAATAAAAAAATTTCAATACTTAGCCAATGTATGCACAAGCTTTTGTTCACGGCTGGCTTTTTTCCAATTTGTTTTTTTTCTTCTACAAACATGGCATGGAACTACCAATGTTATTTTTTTTTTTTTCATGTTAATAGACCTGCATTTGCTAAACACACGGCAGGGAAATATACATTTACATATTTTCCCCCTTGTCTCGCTGTAGTGTGGCCTTACAAGTCTCTGTCTTTGCAAAAAATAAGTCATTTAAAACATTGTTTACAATAATTAGGTGGAGGTTCTCTAAATAATAAGGAACATATATGATCTTTAGCTTTGCTCTTTCTCACAGAACAGGGAAAGAAGAACTCACTGCAAGCTCACTGTATGTATCCTTCTTGGAGATGATTTTGGTGAATTCTGATGGAACAGTAATGCAGAACAGATTGGGTGCATATCTTTCCATGCATGATTCTTTATGAGACATTTACCTAATTATAGTGAGCATTATAATGGCTGAAGTCTTTTCTTCAGTCCCGTTTTGGGGGCCATTCATGGCTTAATGCTGAATAAAAACAAGTGACCCTTGCAGAAATTTGACATTTGTGGTAGATTAGCTATGTAAGGGTATATCGTAATGTAACCATTAACTAATCCTTCAATTTTGAATGGAAAATAGGTAACAGTAGTTACCGCAAAATTTATATTTATCAATCTAATAAAAAATAAGTTTGTGAAATGTCACAATGGCACATGACTCCTTAATGAGACATATGGCCTTCAGTATTTATGTTTTTTTTTATTATTGCTTTTTTTTGATCAAACCTGCACTTACCGAATATTTAACAACTACACAAAATTCAATTTTTCTAATCTTTATACACCTAATATATAACATGGTATGCTATCAAAATAACTGAAATATTAATAGTTTGATTATAAGATATATGCAGTGTCACTACATATAGAGTGAAAAAAAAGTACATAATATTACAGTGGTTATGTATAAAGGATTGTAACATTTTACCAAACACAGAAAGTTTAAACTATAATTAGGCTAATTTCCATTAAAAACATTATGCAAAGAACATTACAATCTGTTGAGATCTAAAATGTTGCAACTCATCTTATCACTATTTTAAATAAACAAACCCACTATTAGGGATGATGTTAGATGTTTCATCAATTATTGTATACATTGAGATGTTGGTACAATTTAGCCTAAACTTGTTAGATTGCAATTAGACTGTAATATGTATGTTTACAAAACCCCCAAAAAACGAATTAGTTCGCTTTCTGAATATTAGTATTTCACTATTCTCACCATTCCAGTTAACTGTCTAGAATGCACTTAAAACATTTGAACACCTGTTTTCTTCTTTGCTCCTGAAAATAGTGATATTAGTGAATATTAGAAACATGTGAATGCTGTCCATTTTTGTATGAAAAATTCATAAATACATTTATTTTCAGGAAACTCTAAGAAGAGGCTTATGTGTACCGTTTGTAACAAAAAGTGCTCCTCGTCAATCAACCTCCAAGAGCATCGAAAGGTCAGTTAATGAAGGCTTGGCACATGGCGGGTCTGAGTTGTAAAGATATAAGGTCAGGGATTACAAGTGTTGACAATTTACTGTCTTTTATGTTATTGGCTGGTGTTCATTGGCCCATAAAATGGTGGTCCTGTTTAGAGAAAGGTGTAGCAACTGACTCTTACAAACATTTTTATTCATTTTATAGACAGTCTCTCTTCAACAGTAGGCAGCATATTATATATACGTAAATAAGGTTAGTCTGTCATTTATCACTAAAAGAGTCCTGTAACATTCAGTTTATCTCCTTACTGAGAATTTGTATTCTAAAAAAGTTACTCTAACAGAATTGTGCAAAAATACCCTAAATGTACACTGAAGGCCAGTCATAATGTGTAAATTCTACTTTCGCAAAAGTATAGGAAGAGGCTCAAACTGCTTTCCTTAATTCTTCTAGCCTGGGAGTAGAAAAGTAAAAAGCATGACGCAAGTTTAGAAAGAAAAAAGAGCAAGTCAGTTTTTTATTACACTAAAACACTAATTTTTATTGTCCAGGCCTTTCGTGTACTTCTGTTTCGGAATCAGATGACTAGAAAGGCAATCTAGGCAGTAAGCTAGGATCTAGTGAGTACAATGAAGGTAGGGGTTCTAGGCCAGTTATTGAAGATAAATTAGACATTAGAAAGCCCTATACTTTGCAACCCAAGGCTCAGCAGTAACAATTGAAAACCCTAAATTTTATGTAAAAATAGTACTTACACAAAGCTCCTATTCAGCCCAGGACCTAAGGGTGTAGTTTGACATTCCTAAACGTTCCCATTGACCCAGCATAATGAGATCTCTTATGTGACTGAATCACCTGACTGCAGTATGCAGTGGGTCCTGTGCTGATCAGAAAGTCTAAATAAATAATATCAATTATCCAGGAAAAATCTATCCCAGCAGATTGACTTTCCCACCAAGTTGCCCATGAGATGCCATGGAAGAAGGCTACAGACCTACAAACGTACCCCAGTTTGACTATGAAGACACAAATAGGTTGATCATTCTTTGATGTCTGTGGACACCTTTAATCCAGCCCTGGGTGGAAAGTGTTAAATGTGATACTTGGAAGTCCCTAAGTTACTACTTGCGTGAGGTCTGATTTTGTGTTAAAGTGATTGTAATTTATTTATTTTTTAACAAATATGTCATACTTACCTGCTCTGTGCAATGTTTTTCACAGTTTAGCCCCGATCCTCTTCTTCTGAGGTCCCCCACTGTCACTCCTGGCTCCTCCTCTTCTCCGTTTGTCACTGTAGGAAACTGCTTCCTATGGTGGTACACAAGTGGGCTCTATCCCGAGCTGGACTGTGTGTGTCTATAGGCTTACAATATGCATTTCAGCCCTTCCCCGTGCTCCTTCATAACTGGATTTTGACAGCAACAGGAGCCGATGGCTTTCACTGCTCTCACAGAGTCCAGTGAGGAAGGAGAGAGAGAACAGTGCTGCTTCTCTTGGGCAAAGGTCTGGATCAAGATTGGGCTCAGGTAAGTATTTGGGGAGAGTGTGGGGGAGAGCTGACAAAAGAAGGTGTATTACCTTAATGAGGAAAATGCATTAGGGTAAAAAATCGTCAGCCTTTACAACCTCTTTTATTCTGTTCTTTGAACCATGATATGAGATCAATTGTAAAGGCAAACTCACTAATGAGATTTATGCTTTTCTGAAACAAAAACTAAACAAAACTGTACATTTTCAATATTTAACTATTTTACTGATGATCTGATAGAGGTTTCTTATGTTGTACACTGCTAAAAAAATTAAAGGAACACTTTGAAAACACATCAGATCTCAATGGGGAAAAATATTACGCTGGATATCTATACTGATATGGACTGGGTAATGTTTTAGGAATGAAAGGATACTACATCGTTTGATGGAAATGAAAATCATTAACCTACAGAGGGCCGAATTCAAAGACGCCCCGAAAATCAAAGTGAAAAAATGATGCAGCAGGCTAGTCCATTTTCTGAAATTTCACTGCAGCAACTCATAATGGTACTCAGTAGATTGTATTGCCCCCATGTGCTTATATGCATGCGTGACGACGTCAGAGCATGCTCCTAATGAAATGACAGATGGTGTCCTGGGGTATTTCCTCCCAGATCTGGACCAGGGCATCACTGAGCCCCTGAACAGACTGAGGTGCAACCTGGCAGCATCAGATGGACCAATATGTTCCAGAGGTGTTCTATTGGATTTAGGTCATGCGGGCATAGGGGCCTTTTAATGGTATCGATTCCTTAATCCTCCAGGAACTAGCTGTATACTCCCGCCACATAAGGCCGGCATTGTCGTGCACCAGGAGGAACCCAGGACCCACTGCAGCAGCGTAGGGTCTGACAATGGGTCCAAGGGTTTAATCCTGATACCTAATGGCAGTCAGGGTGCCATTGTCTAGCCTGTAGAGGTCTGTGTGTCCCTCCATGGATATGACTTCTCAGACCATCACTTACATGAAGCATAAAGTTCTCCACGGCTTCTCCAGACCCTTTCACGTTTGTCACATGTGCTCAGGGTGAACCTGCTCTCAACTGTGAAAAGCACAGGGTACCAGTGGTGGACCTGCCAATTCTGGTGTTCAGTGGCAAATGCCAATTGAGCTCCATGGTGCCGAGCAGTGAGCACAGGGCCCAGTAGAGGACGTCAGGCACTCAGGCCACCCTCATGAAGTATGTTTTTGATTGTTTGGTCAGAGACATTCACACCAGTGGCCTGCTGGAGGTCATTTTGTAGGGCTCTGGCAGTGCTCATCCTGTTCGTACTTGCACAAATGAGCAGATAGCGGTCCTGCTGATGGATTAAGGACCTTCTACAGCCCTGTCCAGCTCTCCTTTAGTAACTGCCTGTCTCATGGACACTCCTCCATGCTCTTGAGACCTTCTGGCAATGGCACATATTGATGTGCCATCCTGGAGATGTTGGACTGCCTGTGCAACCTCTATAGGGTCCAGGTATTACCTCATGCTATTAGTAGTGACACTGACCCTAACCAAATGCAAAACTAGTGAAAAACAGTCAGAAAAGATGAGTAGGGATGTCAGTGGCCTCAACCTGTCAAAACCATTCCTGTTTTGGGGGTCATCTCATTGTTGCTCATCTAGTGCACATGTTGTTAAATTCATTAACGCCAAAGCAGCTGAAACTGATTAACACCCTCCTCTGTTACTTACCTGACCAGATCAATATCCCAGGAGTTTAATTGACTTGATGCTATACTCTGATTAAAAGTGTTCCTTTAATGTTTTTGAGCAGTGTATATATGTTAATTTTCTTTAAAGTCTTTTTCAAATACTGCCTGGTAAATTACTTTCTAACCAGTCAGTAATGGGCTTCATGTGCAGCTGGATCACATAGCATTAGCATAGTTTTCTGCTGGTATAAAGTGTTTGCTTACAGATTTTGAGGCTCCTAAGTAAACTGGAAAGCAAACACAGAGGGTATAAACTGGCACATAGTTGTGTTTGTACCTGCACCTAATGTTGGTATCATATTTTTGCTTTATGGAAACTTTACTCTACCCCTATATTTTAGCCTACATAGTTGCCTACAATTAAAATGTAACGTTTCATAATATTTCCCTATCAAAGGAGTTATCCAGTATCACTCATGGAAGGGAAGAAGAAATTACACCACCTCTCTCTACCTCTTAGTATAGATTAGCATCTTTAGAACTTAATATAACAAACTTTTCTAGTTTTTAACCTTAATCTTACTATGCTACTATACCTAATAAATTAATTTTGGTTACTATTGTACTAATATCTAAGACATCCATTTAGGCTGTTGTTGGGTGCAACTTACCTGCAACTTACCTGGAGCAGGCGTTTTTGTCATAGCTGTATAGAACAGTAGCTTGTGGCAAAAAGGAAATCAGCCAATTACGTTGAAAAGCCTTTCCCTTAAGAGTTTTGCATCTTAAGCTTGAATGTCACCCATGTGCTTAAGGTACCTCATATGTCAAGGTAGAGAACACTCTTATTAGACTTGGAAATGTGGTTAAGTTGTACCACATGCTAACTGAGGAAATGTCATCCTTCTTTGTCAGTTTCCACAAAGTAGTCATCTAAGCAATGAAATGACAGGGTACATGTGGTCTAATCAAAGACTAGGTACATCATTTGAAAGAGAAAAAAGCTCTTGATGCATAGAGATCCACAGATGTCCAGCTGAATGCACACATGGTTAACTCATTTAGTATAAAGGTTATTAACTATGTCTGCATATTTTTAACATGAAATAAGTTTGAAATCGTTATGCAACTATATAGTAAAGTTTCAGACATTCAAGAGAATGCTATAATTTATTCTCTGTTACTAAGTACCCTTTCTTCATCATAGTATGCTTAAAATATCTTAACTTATCTTTATCGTAATAGACAATAACACTAAGGGGCTTATTTTTTATTTTTTTTTAAATGCATATCTGTTTTTTTTTTTTTTTTTTAAATCAAAACTGTATGTAAATTATTTATGTGTGAATAGGGCAAACTACAATGTCCTCAGGCTGTATTCTCTGCCAAATTAATGTTATTCATAGAAAAAAAAAAAAAACAGATAACATTCGCTCTGCAGATATTATAGCCTATAAACATTTGTTTTGCCCCATTTACACAGAATGAATTTACATGCAATTTTGATAGAGGAACAGCTATGCAAACTTTTAATAATTGAGCAGTTAGTAAAAACATTGAATCATTCAATTAATTTATACATTTTTTATGCTACAGTGCTCCAGATGATACATCCATGTGTAACTATTTTATTTATTGTTAGCTTTTTTTTTTTTTTAGCTTCTAAGGTTTTGTCCATGATATATATTATATTAGCAGAATACAAGGGATACAACTGACACTTTTCTTTAGAAGCAATTTAACCACTTAAGGACCAAGCCTATTTCTGACACATGTTGTTTACAAGTTAAAATCAGTGTTTTTTGCTAGAAAATTACTTATAACCCCCAAATATCACACATATATATATATATATATATATATATATATATATATATATATATATATATATGTTTTTTTTTGGCATGCGGTATTTGCGCAGCAGTCTTTCAAATGCAATTTTTTGGAAAAAATACATTTCACTGGATTTCAAAAGAAACTAAACAGTAAAGTTAGCCCATTTTTTTTGTATATTGTGAAAGATGATGTCACGCAGAGTAAATAGATACATGTTACGGTTTAAAATTGCACATACTCGTGGAATGATGACAAACTACGGTACCTAAAAATCTCTGTAGGCGACGCTTTAAAAATATTTTAATGGTTACCAGTTTAGAGTTACAGAGAGGGTCTTTTTCTAGAATTATTGCTCTCGCTCTGATGATCGCAGTGATACCTCTCGTGTGATTTGAACACCGTTTTCATTTGTGGGCGCAACTTATGTATGCATTTTCTTTGGTGCACGAGCTCACGGGGGCGCTTTAAATATTTTAATTTTTTTTTCTATTTATTTTATTTTCTATTTTTAACACTGTTTAAAAGAAAAAGCTGATTACTTTTATTGCTGTCTTAGGGAATGTAAACATCGCTTTTGACAGTAATAGGCAGTAAAAGATACTCTTTATGGAGGGATCTGGGGTCTAAAAGATCCCAGATCCCTGAACTGCACTTTAAAGTATTCAAAATGCAGAAATCAGCATTTTTGAATACTGGCACTTTTTTTAAACGTCGTGACATTGCTTCTGAGTTACATGGTCGTAGACCCCATCAAAGCCGAATCCGGCTTCGTTCGGGACTCCAAACAGCTGGCGAATGTGCTGCTGGGAAATGGCAGCTGGGATATGTTTCCATTTAGGCATATATTATAACAATGCCTGTTTAACTTATCCATAAATAGTATGGGGCTGATGATCAGTGGGATCCAAGCAAGAAAGGAAAGTTGTCACATGGTAATGATGTCACACCAGGAAATATGAAGTATGGAATGACAGGAGGAGAAAAGTATACTCAAAAGCATATGAATGTTGCTACATCACTCTTCACCAAACAGCTTATATAACAGCCTGCATATTGCTTTGTTTAGATCATACACTGCATTGTGCTACAGAAATGCAAGAGAGAGGTTTGCAACCTTCCACTTTGTGTGTTGTTTTGAAAAAGATGAAACTTTTTTCAGGTTTTTGTAGCTGATTGTTAATTCATTGGGGAGATTCAGTCTTACATTTTCTCCCTGTTACCTTAATGCAAGAAAAGAGGGGACCAGGAGTCACCAAGACAGGAAAGCACAGACAAAAATTAAAAATTATATATAATAATAAATAAATATTAACTTTTCCCTGCTCTACCAAAACAATATATTGCATTTTTCTCCCTTTTGTCCTTCCAACTCAGTTCCAGATGCAGCAAATAAATTGGTAGGAGTTTCTTGCACTTTTTTCCTTTCCCTCTATCCAAAGCAACACCAGAAAATGCTTAAGCTGGAGCTGGGTTTTAAAGAAAGAAGATGCCTTTTAAGTATATAATCTCACTATGGAATATTTTGTCATGTACTATATTTTTATAAAAGAGAGATTATATACTTTAAAAGGCATCGAAGGGAGGGATATAAAAAAATATCAACTTTAATAAGAATTAAATTAAAATTAAACAACCTAAACCCAATCATATGACAGTGATGTGGTATTGCTTACTAATGCACCATATGTGTGTTGGTGCGTTGCAGTAGTCATTGATTTTGAAAGGTACCCAAATGCACCACCACAATGCAGAAAAAAATGGCACCAAAAAATGCACCACTGTGCTACCTTGTTTACTGGTGTGTTGTGTTGGAAAAAAGGTGCAGGTACTTTTTGGATGCTTTGGTGTATTGACAGCCCTTTAAAAATGAATAGGCTGCCTTAAAGTGACTGTAAATGATCATCTTGTAAAACAACCAGTTTAAAATAGAAATGAAAGGCAAAACATTTATTTATAGATATGAAGATATATATATATATATATATATATATAAATGCCTTTTCTCTTTCGTTCATTGAAGGACACAGCTCCTGATCTTCATAACCATTGGGTTATACTGCCACCTACAGGAGTAGGACACTAGACAGAAAAAAAAGTCTGGTTACGCCTATGGGCAGTCCCAGGGGGTATACTCCCCCTCTCCGCTATAGGTGCTATAGGTGCTATAGGTTTTTTTCTGCTTAGTCAGGAGTAAGGACCTAGTTCCTTGCTGGGATCTCTTGTCCTGGCAATTTTTTCTTTTTAGATAGATGTTTTTCTCCTGTTTTTTTCCTGTGCGATCTACAATCAACTTCCGGACTGGGCGACGGGCTGGATAATTTAGATCCAGTGGTTACCCCAGTCTGGCAAACGAGCGTGCACAGACTTCAGCTCCACGCTAGGTCGGCCGCGACCTAGCCCCACTCGACAGGTGCTGGCGTGCAAGTTAAATGCCTTGCGAGGCCGCATACGACCCGAGTTGCAGCGTTTCTCCTGGCCGAATGCCCCCCCACTCTGGTGGCAAGGGGTTCTGTCTGGAGCAGTGCCCGTCTGGTTCCTGGTATGGTGAGTAGCTATCCCCCCTCTCCCCCTGGAGGGTTTTGGGGTGGACGAGGGCCCATTCCTTGGGATAGTCAGACCCACAGGTTCCCCTCCTTCCTGTCTGGCACCCCCTTCATCTGTCTCCCCATCCTTTCCCCCGTCCACTTAGGCTGGGGCTGTGTGGGTGGTCTGACCACCACCTGGGGTGGGGGCAGGACACTATGCTAGCAATAGGGGCGGGGGTGTACCACCGGTGACCGGAACGATCGGCTTTGCGGGGGCGGGTTTTACCTGGTGGGGGCTCCTGCCAGGGCCCCCAGTCCTGTCTGGGCCTGTCCTTGAGACCTAGGGTTCCCTCCAGGGTCCCTGGGAGCCCCGTGGGGGCTGTACAGAGCCCCCAATCTCTTGTAACCTGTGTGCTTCAATGCACGGTGGCTATGTTTGTGGTGGCTTGCCATTAAAAATAGTGGTGGCCATGACAATGGGGTCCTCTGTGCAGCGATTTTGGCGGTGAGAGCCCCTCCTCATCCCCTGGTGCTGACTCCTGGATACTTACGTTTCCTTATTGCCGCTCGTGCAATGCAGATTCTCCTGGTGGCTGTGGTGCCTGGTTTCTGTGGGATAGTGAAACTGGTGGGGTCTTCTCCCTCTCTGCTAAGAATCGATTGGTGCTCTGTGACTGGCAACCGGGTGGTGCTGCCAGCACCGTGGGGGTTGTCCCTTAGCTGTGTTTTACACTTTTTGTGGGGTCTCCCTGGTGACTCATGGAGTCTTTGGAGCACATCTCCCCACCTGATTTCCTCTCTGGGGCTGCGGGACCCTCCGGGTCCCATACATCTATTGATGCACTGTGGGCGGTCCTGGAGTCCCTTGTGTCCCGGGTGGAGGTGGTTTTTGGGCGACAGGCTGGCATAAAAGTGCCCCCCCAGCCTTCACCTGCCTCATCTGTCTCCTCAGATCCTGAATTTGATTCGGCCACCGCAGATGTGGGTCACCCTGCTGGGTTTGCGACCTTGTGCCCTGAATCTTCAGATAGTGAGGATGATTCCTCCATTTCTGCAACCGCGCACGAAAAGACGCTGGTGGACACACTGATTGTATCTGTGCTTGAGACTTTAAGTTGGAGGACGCAGCTGCGACTGCAACAGAGGCACAGGTTCCCTTTGGCACTCACAAGGCATCCACAGCGGCAAAGGAGTTCCCTTTCCCCTCCTGTTTTGACAGAATTGTCACTGAAGTGTGGGGACAACCGAAGAATTCCCTTGGGGTTCCTAAGCAAGTTTCTAGGCGATACCCCTATGAGGAGTCCCTTCTTTAGAAGTGGACTGTTCCACCGGTGGTGGACCCTCTGGTTTCCAGATCAAACAAGGCAACCATATTTCAGGTTTAAGAGTCCACGGCCTTTAGGGACCCGGTTGACAGGAAGGCAGAGGCTGTGGCCCGCAATTTGTACACCCTGGCTGGTTTGGCACTGAGGCTGATTTTAACCATTACCCTGGTGTCGCAGACTCTGACCCGAGTGGGCTAAGCTTTTAAACCGTGGCCTGGAGGGGGAGTAACTCCCCCCTGCCTTTTCTGAGCTGGCTGACGAGCTGGTCCAGGGACGGCAGTTTGTCTGTGATGTCTCTTTGGATGCGGCTCCCCTAGTGGCTCGGCTCTCTGTTTCAGTAGTGGTCCTTCGGCGTGTCTTTTGGTTCAAATGCTGGTCTGCAGACCAGACTTCTGAAAAGGCCTTGACTGATCTTTCCTTTCGAGGACACCGCCTGTTTGGTGCTACCCTGGATGACATCATTAAAGGTCTCACAGGGGGGAAGTGTACCTTTCTTCCGCAGGCTACTGAGGGCAAGGACCCTCTTTGTAGATGTAGGCCCGTCTTCTCGGCTCATAGGAAGTTGTTTCTTCCCTCAGGGTCGACTGACAAAGGATCGGATCCTTTCGGGGCCTCCTCTGGAGGATCCAAGCAAACTTTGTCTGGCAAGTCAAGTGCGGGTTCTCCAGACCCATGGACAAGGTCCCTTCAGGTGCCCTCTCACCCGTATCTGGGGTGGGGGACCATCTTCGCTGGTTCCTGGACACATGGACTCCCCTGGTATGAGGACAAATGGGTCCACGAGGTCTTTCGGTCTGGCTACAAGTTCGAGTTTGGTTCTTACCCTCCGGCAAGGTTCTTCCTTCCGACGTGCGACTGTCCACGGTCTGCTTACAGGCTTTTTTGGGGGCGTTGCAAGACCTTTTCTTTATGGATGATAGCCCCGGTTTCCGACTTCGGAAAGTTTTCAGGGGTTTTACTCAAACCTGTTTACAGTCCCCGGGAAGGAATGCAGGTGCATCCAATTCTGGACCTTAAGGCGCTGAACTGCTTTGTGCAGGTGCAGAAGTTCAGAATGGAGTCCGTTCGCACAGTGGTGGCTTCCCTGCATCAGGAGGATTTTCTTGCCTTCATCGACATCAAGGACGCCTACCTTCACATTCTAATATGTGTTGGTCTCCAGCACTTCCTCCGCTTTGCCGTGGGAGAGGAGCATTATCAGTTTGTGGCATTACCTTTTGGTCTCGCTTCTGGTTCCTCCCCTTGTATTGGACAGTGGTCACCACGGATGCCAGCCTGTCCGATTGGGGAGGCATCCTAGGCAAATATTCTGTTAAGGGGATCTGGACACTGGAGGAGTCCAGACTACTAATCAATGTCTTTGAACTCTGAGCAATCAGACTGTGCCTGGAACATTTGACGGGTCTTCTGCATGGTTATCTAGTGAGTATTCAATCAGATAAAGCCACGGCCGTGGCTTATGTCAGTCACCGGGGGGGCGTACAAGAAGTGTCCTGGCGGCTTTGGAGGTGGCCGGCATTCTAAGGTGGGCAGAGCGGTTCGTTACAACCCTCTCCACCGTATACATTCCCAGGGTGGAAAACTAGCAGGCGGAGTAACTCATTTGGCAGGCGTTGGACCAAGGGGAGTGGTCCCTTCATCCAGAGGTGTTTCATTGGTTGTGTCTCCAGTGGGGCATCCCCAAGGTGGAATGGTTGGCTTTCCAGCTCAACAGAATGGTGCAGAGGTTTGTGGCTCGGTCGACGATCCTCTAGCGGACACCACAGATGCGCTGGTGGCCCTGTGGGGTCAGTACCCCTCTTCTCAAGCTTCTGCCAAGACTTCTATGCAGGATCAAGGCAGAAGAGGTTCCTGTCATCTTAGTGACCCCAAACTGGCCTCGCCGGGCTTGATACACCTTATATATGTGGGTATGAGTCTCGCGCTTTCTTGAGGATTTTAGATGGGGGTACCCTTAATGCTGCATGTACCAGTTACTGTAAACCATACAGTTATAAAGTGGTGAGAGGGGGGGGGGGGTGCGTAACTCCTCCCCCGTGCGCGTTACGTCTGTGGGCAGGAGTTCTTCAGCGGGATCGGAGTAACATCGGACACCCACTCATTAAATACATCTAGCCTAACAACAGGACGCCAGGTACTATCACTAGGGAAGGGAGGAGGAAATGCCCCTCGCCCTGTCCACAGAGACACTCTGTCGACAGATAGGAGGCCGTGAAAGCTCCAATAGAAATGTCAACGCCAGCACAAGCCAGCTAGGAGACATCACCTGCTTTATAAGCAAATATGTAATGCAATTAAGGTCAAACTCAACATTCAAGCCAGCAGGGGTCAAAATGTGTGTTTGGTAAATCCAAAATGACTCCCTGCGGCTTAACTGTCGTATAAAATTGCCCCTCCTCCAATGTCGTGAAACCTTCTCTATACCCCAAAACTTGAGGCCATTAGGTTTCCGCTGATGGCAATTTCTAAAGTGTCTTGATACACTGCGATTGGTACAACCCTTCTTAATGTTGTTTATATGCTCCCCTATGCGTACATGCAGGGCCTTAGATGTCCTACCAATATACTGAAACCCGTACTCGCACTCAAGCATATAAACAACACCTTGGGTAGTGCAAGTGATAAAATCTTTAATGACCTAAGTTTCTTGTGTGACAAAGGAAGTAAATTCTTTCTGTTTTTAAGGCTGCAGATCTACCACATGCATAAAATCCCTTTAAAAAGGAGAAAAGCCTGTTATCCGACTTTTTTGGTGGGTCAACATAATGAGTGTGCCTTCCTAGAAATTAATTTTGGCCGCGATGGAAAGAGCGGGCCAAGCACTCAATCATGTTTGAGTATGGCCCAATATCTTGAGACAATCTGCTCACATTTTTTATGTTGGATATTGTAATCCAATATCATGCTATCATATATCATGAGTACCTGCTAGAATTGTATCCCTATCCATTATCTCATTACCAATCATAAGCTGATCATAACCCTTTTGTTGAAACCTGTTGGCCAACACCTGAGATTGGGAAAGGTAATCTTCCTCCGAAGAACATCTAATTGGCATGAATTGTCCCCTTGGTATATTACAGAGCCACAATTTATGATGGCAGGTATTAATAGGGATGTAGAAATTTCTACCAGTAGGTTTAAAAAAATTCTGGGTCTTAAATCAGACTTGTCAGGACAAGTCTGATCATTAGAAGAGAGCACATGAAGTTTCTAGCATAGCTAGAAAACTGACCACGATGTGCTCTCATGCTTAGTGTGGTCAGTTTTTATTAGGAAAGTAGAGGGACTGGCAGGAACACCAGGGATTTCACACACAGGAAGTAATACAAAGAGAACAGGATACCCTCTCATACAAGTGCATGGTATAGCAGACACATATCAGGAATATGAAGGAAACGCTTTAATGCAATGCACATAAACAAGCAATCATTAATGGAAAGCACAAGGGCAAACAGTTGTGAATGGGTTCCAAGCCAATGTACACAAAAAGGTAAACTCGCACTTGCTAGTGCAAACTTGCGCTACCCTGTTTTACTGTTTTCTGGTGGATGGATAAGTCTAGAATAATTTGTGTATCTATATCTACTTATTTTATATAATGTTATGCTAAACAGCTGAATATTTATCTAGTAGGTTGTTTTATGTATCTGCAGATGGTTGAGCTTAGCATTATATTTTAAGTAATCCAGCATGACAAAAACATTCTATTGCTTCAGAAATTCTTAACCACTTCCATACAGTGCAGTTACACCCCCTTCCTGCCCAGACCAATTTTCAGCTTTCAGTGCTCTCACACTTTTAATGATAATTACTCAGTCATGCAACACTTTACCCAATCAAAATTTTTATCATTTTTTTCACACAAATAGAGCTTTCTTTTGGTAGTATTTAATTACCAATGGGTTTTTTATTTTTTGCGATATAAGTGAAAAAAGAGCGACAATTTTGAAAAAAAGAAAAACATTTTGTTTTAGTTTCTATTATAAAATTTTGCAAATAAGTAATTTTCTTTCATAAATTTGGGTCAACATTTATACTACTACTACATATCTTTGGTAAAAATAACCCAAAATAGTGGTTATTATTTAGTCTGTGTGAACGTTATAGAGTCTACAAGCTTTGGTGCCAATCATTGAAAATTGATCACACCTAATCACACCTGATGTACTGACAGCCTATCTCATTTCTTGAGGCCCTGAAATGTCAGGACAGTAGAAATACCCCCCCAAATGACCCCTTTTTGGAAAGTAAACAGTCCAGGGTATTTAGTAAGAGGCATGGTGAGTTTTTTGAAGTTGTAATTTTTTCCCACAATTCTTGGGAAAATGAATTTTTCCCAGAATTTTATTAGAATAATACCAGTTAAAAATACATAAGTGACTTCTAATTAATCAGACCGCACGCCATCCACTCTCTGCACTATTACCATGTGTCTGCTGTTTGCTCTCTCATCATATTCACAATCCGGCAAGCGGATGGAGATGGCGTGTCACTCTGGTTTAGATGTCTGTGGTAGCCGTGTCCGTCAGCTGTACATGTTTCGTCATTATGTTGACGTCCTCGGAAGCTCAGGAAGCTCAGCTCGGAAGACATACGGTAATAGTGCAGAGAGTGGATAGCGTGCGGTCTGATTAATTAGAAGTCGCTTATGTATTTTTAACTAGTATTACTCTAATAAAATTCTGTGAACATATTATGCTATGTGGAGTCCCTTGTCTTTTGCCTGAGCTGTGTAGGAGGCACTGGCGCAAAGAATGTTACAGGCAGCGGACCCATAGGCTTGGGAGTCTTCCTGTATGCAGGCAATGGTTTTGTTGAAATAAGGCTCAAGTGTACTAATTGGTCCATTAAGCCCCCACCTTATCCACGGGGTGTATTTGGTGTTAAGAGGTTCCCACCACCGCTATCCTTCTGCATGCCTAAGAATGTATATGGACTGGTGCAAGGCATAGCACAGAAAACAGGACTGATTTGATAATTTGCACAGAGCACTGGAGCACTTGATATATGGTTTACAAATATGTGCACTTTAAATTGATATTGTTTACACACATATGCACTTTATAATATTATTAATTGATGACTAGTATTCACTACTGCTGCTAAGTGGTATATTTTTTGCACTTTATATATTGCACATTTTATTGACATTGTTATCCATATGGTATGATCATTTATATATTTATATTAATATGTATGATTGTAGTAGGACTATTTACACATAATAGGACTACTGCGCTGCTGGTTTTGGTGTTATAGCTTTTTCCGTATGGAGAAAGTGTAGCAGCTGCATTCTCCTTTAAAGAATTCACACACTATTCCATTACTTATTATTTATTTATTTAATAGATTAGCTCGGGTGCTTTTCACCTAATATATTTGTACAATTCCCTGATTTAAGTTGAATAAAGATCTTGAAAATTGTATATAAGGGTGCACAGTGCCATATATATGTAGTTACAAGACTGTGTGACATAATGTGTATATATATATATATATATATATATATATATATATATATATATATATATATAACAATACTGTTGCTTTCCTTCTGTGTGTAATTGGAATATTGCCATTCTACACACTGTTATGTGTCAAGTCAAATGGATGTGTCCAGCGAAGTTCATTTATGTGCAAAGGGAAGACTTAGGCTTTTTTTTACATCTTGGATTTTGATTTACCAGAGAGACTTACCATCTGGCCTACCAGAGCTGCCAGTATTGTGCAATTCAGGCCAGTAGGACAAAATTGTTCACTTATTGGTGTTCTAAATGTAAAACTAAAGTTTCTTTAGCAAATAATCCTCTTCTGCCTTAGATTTTCTCCCTGCTGGTCAGAATTTGTTTCGATATGTGTACAATGAGCCGTTCACATGCAGAACAGTGTATAGGCTTAGAATTGTTACATGCTGGGACATACAGTGTTATTATTATACAGGATTTATATAGCGCCAACAGTTTGTGCGGTGCTTTGCAATATAAAGTAAGTAATTCCTGTGTAATTGTGTACAGTACAGCAAAAAGCTCTTGGGGACCCAGAATTTTTTCACAATTTTGGCAGGCTATTTTTTAAAACAAAAAGAAATGCTTTATTAAAGTCAATTATAGAACACAATAGAAATCATGCATGGTACAATGCCTTACATATCCAGGGAGTGAACAACATAAAAACAGTCTACTGTTATAGATCCAGCAGTGACGGTGAAGTGCAACGAAGAGAAAAAAGGGTAAAATACGCAACTGAAGTTGTCAGCAAAGGAATGAGGAGGGGTAAGGGGATGGGGGAAAAAAGTGAGGGGGGGGTTTGTGGGGAAGCAGGGGGTGGGGAGGGGGGAGAAACAAGGGCCGGAATGCACAACCCATCTCATCACCCCTATGGAATTACCTATAGGCACATTAACCAGAGGGTTTAATTACACTTTAAATAGTATGTCCAGGGATTAACCAATGTATCTCCCGAATTCTGTCTCTCCCTGTAGAGCATGTCAAGGAGAATCCATGGGCCATTATAGTCACTATAGTTAATATTTAAAACACCATTCATCTGAACTATCAGTGTTATCATTCTTTTTTTATTGTCTCCTAAACTTATATACTGTATGTGCCTTTGTATTCATTTAATAGTTTGGTGTTTCATGTACTCAAAAACAAATGGCAATTATGCAGATCTTGAGAAAGCACATTGTTGTATAGAAGGACCTTCCAACACTAAACACTTACAGTGTGAACAGAGTCACATTTTTAATTATCATTAAACACTCGTTTTACAGGTTCATGAGGTCTATGAGTGTCAGGATTGTGACAAGAAATTTATTTCAGCTAACCAACTTAGAAGGCATATGATAACTCACTCAGGTAAAACAACCACCTCTGCATGTTTATTTTATGATTCAGGCAGTATTACATAACGTGCACATGTTGTGCTGTGTGTTAGTTTTTATGGATTAACATTTTAGAGTTGTAAGCAAGAAATCCAAATTTTGGAACATTTTTTATTCATTGTGTATTTTATTAAATGCATTGCACATATTCCAATGTATAATCTTGAAGCTAGCTTTCTTTGAAGTCCTTCTCTTTTGATTTAAGCTAGTTAATTCGATGTCGGTTTGAAAAGATTATTTTTAAGTCTGTGGCAATGTTTCGTTCTTCCATCCGTTATGAACTATCATGTTAGAAAGGGCATTAGATGCTTTTCTAATTGGTTAATCTTAATTGGACTGACTTAAATGCAACAGTCTCTATGGAGAGTACTCTGTTTGCCTTTCATCTTCTACCTCCCCTCCACTGAACTACAGATTAAATGTCTCCAATCATTTTCTGCAGAGAAGCGCCCCTACACCTGTGAGGTTTGCTGTAAGTCCTTCAAACGACTTGATCAAGTGACCGCTCACAAAATAATACACAGCGAGGACAAACCTTACCAGTGCAAGCTCTGTGGAAAAGGATTTGCCCACAGAAATGTTTACAAGAATCATAAAAAGGTAAACAACTAACGCTGGTGTTTGCAATGGCATTTTGCAAAACTTTCCACATTTTTTTATTGTTAAAGTGGACCTTTCATCTCTTTATAGCATCTTGTTGTCCAATATGTGGACAGACTTAACATATACCTGAACCTGTGTTAACTTTATATTATAGTTTTACAGTGGCCAATTTATAATAAGATCCTTGTTTTTTGCTTTCTTTCAAATATGTGTTACAAAAATGTAATGTCCTGAGAACAGTAAAGGGCATAGGCTTCTTAAAATTATTGTGAGTAGGTTATATGCAACTACCCTCAGGTAATTAGGTACTGGCAAAAATAAATGATATGCCTGCTACAGACATTTTTCCTACGTTGTGTTTATTGAAGCTATATGCTCTTGTTTAGTGTTGGAACAGCCTGAATCTGCTCGCCTAAAAGTATTTAGTGAAGGGGTCTCTAAAATCGCAATGTTCAAAGAAATCCCTATTTTCAAAGACCTGGCAGATATAAGGTTAAAGGCTCTCCTTAAGTTTCGCCTTTGTGGGCCCTGCCAAGCAACCCACATTTTTGTATAGGGCAGGACCATTGCTATCTGAACTAAACATCTGTGCTGGAATCCCAGTCATCTACCCTATGTGCAGCTTGCAAGATACTATTATGTAAGTGTATCTTAATAAAGTGCTACTTGTTTTTACTTTCTCACTGACCCAGGTGCCCTCCTTCTGCTGTTTTTTGTCTGTGTCTGAGGGAATTCCCATTTCCTGCTAAGGAGCTGCAGCAACTGTGTGTGCCGTCCCCATCCACCTGTGGATCTATCCATCTTGAGAACCTTTCCTTGACATCTCCCTACTACTACAGACTGTATGGACTAATTCTCGTCTGATTTATTTTGAGTATATCTTGATTTCTCCCCTGTTATTGATCCCTTATGATCCATCCCATAGCTGTCAGTGAGCGCTGATTCCTGAGTGATATATTGCTTGCCATCTTCATGAATCCCTAAGTCCATAGTCCTTCCCCCGAAGAAAGAAGGCTTGTACTTTCACCACTAGGCCTTCTACTCTTTAGTGTAAGAAGGGTGTCTTTCATCCCTCTAACTATTTCAATGCTAAGTTTAAGCCAGGAACTTACTTTTGAAGGACAACATGGCCTTCCAAACCAACCAGCCAACCAACCAAAAGGATATCTTTTTGCTCTCTCAGCCTCCTGGTCCCAGATTATTTCAGACGCTTGGTTCTAGAGTTTCATTTCCAGGGTCTACAAACTGGAGTCTTGCACTATGCTCTGTAGTGCGTTTCCTTCTCTGTCATGTCAGGCAGATCTGCTTGCTGCTGCCCAACAGCTCCTGGTTCAAGGGGTTATTACCCCTGTATGAATAGGAAAATACTTTCAAGGTTTTTACTCAGACCTCTTCACAGTTCCCAAACTGAATAAAAGGCTTTGATCCATTTTGGATTTAAAGAGTCTCCTCAACTTGTTCCCACACTGGTTTTACAGGGCAAATTGCTTCCCGCCTTCTGGGGAATTTTCAGGCCTCAATAGACCTATGAGATACCTACTGTATCTGCACATTTCTATTTTTTTTTGCCTCATCAATACTTTTTGCATTTTGCTGTGAGCAAACACAATTACCAAATTTTCACTCTTCCCTTTGCCCTATCTACAACCCCCTGGGTTTTCACCAGAATGTGTGCCCTGGTTTTTGCTCTGCTCTGTTCTCAAAGCATCCACATTGTGGGTTATCTTGATGATTGTGGGTTATCTTGATGATCTCCTGCTAAACAGCCAACATCCAACAGAAGATACAGACATTGCAGAGTTTTGATTGGACCCTCAACTTCAAGAAACCATTGCTGAATCCATCTTACAGATTGGAGTGCCTTGCTCCATCTTACAGATTGGAGTGCCTTGCTCTGAGCTAAACAAATCCTGGTCCATGACATTTCTGCATCAGAACAAACATGCCTTCCCGGCCCAGAGGAAACCTTCAATTCATTGTGTGAGGGTTCTGGGTCTCATGGTTGCTTCCCTTGGGTCTGTACCATACTCCCAATTTCATTTCAGACCATTGCATTGCAACATTGTGGCTGTGTGGGACAAACAACTTTGGTCCTTGGGCCATCCCATGCGTCTGACTCTAAGGCCTAATGTGGTGGATCTCCAACCTGGCACTGGAGTTTGCGAAACCCTTTCCTCGACAGTAGTGCAAGGTTCTCATGGTGCATGCCAGGTTAACACTGTACTCATATGACTTTGTCAATCTTTAACGACTCATGCAGGGTAAAAGGTTCCCTAACCACAGGTGGGGGACATCAGATGAGGATCTTCTGGCATACAAATTCAATAGCTAATTGGATGGGTTTGTAACTAGGTACAGGCACCCTCAGACCTTTGCAGTGGATGATCTGGGGATCCTGTGGGATCAGTTCAACCTGAGCTACACCTTGGTGCCCCTCCAGATTCTTCTTACTTCACAGGTTGAGGAGGAGGGCATCCTGGGGATCCTCATCACACTGCATTGGCACAAGAGGATGTGGTATTCAGACATACTCAAGCTTCTGGTAGACCCTCTGTGGGGCTCATGATATAGTATTTCATTCTGTATCTCAGTTGCTGGCTTTAACGGCAGGACTACTGAAGCCATGGTCCTGATGGACAGGGTCTTTTTGGATTTAGCCAGTCCTGCCTCTTAAAGGCTAAGAAATCAATTTTCTCAAAAAGCCTACAATCGCACTTGGAAGGCCTATTTTGCTTGGTGTGAAATTCCCCAGAAAGTACAATGTGGGACAGTTTGTTCTTCCTCAAAACTGGTCGGGATCAACATTTGTCATTGAGTACCATTAAAGGAAAAATCTTGGCCTTGGCTGTTCTGTTTCAGAGACCTTTGGTCTTTCACTTCTTGGTTAAGGATTTTGTTCACGGGGTAACTCAGGTCTCTCCCTCAGTTCTTTCCCTTGGAGTCCCCTTGGAATCCAAGTCTGGTTTTCTTGGCTCTTTAGACAAACCTACTTTTGAAGCTAAAAAGGAAATGCCCTTGTCTGACCTTACTCTTAGCCTGGGTTCACACTATTACGATGCGGGAACCAGCGCAATTCCAGTGCTGGTTCCCGCATTGTATCTGCCTCACAGGCAGTTCACACTGCCCTCTGGGAACCGCTGCAGGTGTCAATACAAAGTTAATGACACCCTAAGATGGGTTTGCAGATCGCAGAGCAAACTGTGAATTCGGTCAGGAATCGGATCGCATGGGTATACACACCCATGCAATCTGATTTCAGTGCGGAAAAAAAAAAGTTCCTGCAGCATTTTCATGCAAATGCAATGTGAGTTCAGCCATACAAACTGTATGGCTGAATTTGCATCGCATAGACATTGCATGTGATTCACACTGCATTGCTGTGTCTGTGTTTGCAATAGTGTGAACCCAGACTTAAGGTAGCATTTCTTGTGGCTATTACCTCTGTGAAGAGAGTCTCTGAGTTAGAGGCCTTATCGTTTGTTCCCTATCTGAGCTGTTCTTATTCTTGCACAAGAAAAAAGTTGTCTTGAGGCCTAAGGCCTCTTTCCTTCTAAAGGTGGTATCTGCCTTTAAGCTTAACCAGGGTATTGTCCTTCCCTTCTTATGTCCTTTTTCAAAACATTTTCAAAACAAGGAAATTTCTTTCCACTGTCTAAATGCGCTGTGAGAGTTTATCTCTGCACTACTGGCACTTTTAGGAAATCAAATTCCTTCTTTGCACCTTCTAAAGTTTCCTGCAAGGGTTGCTCTACCATCGCTAGGCAAACCAGACAAGTTATCTGTAGAGCCTATAGTCTGAATGATAGGGTTTCTCCCTTACCAGAAGCCCAGTTTACCAGATCTGTTAGTGCTTCATAGACTTTTCAGCACAAGACTGCTAGTCATCCCTGTGTCCACTGTGCGGTCAGGAAAATTAGATTTTTTACTTACCAGGGAAATCTGTCTCCTGGAGTACATTACTGGACTTAGGACCCTCTCCTCTTTTGTAATATTCTCCCTGTTGCTTGCTACCAAAATGAGGCTAGTTGTGGGGGGAGGGGGGAGGGGGGATTATATAGGGGGGTTGTCCCTGCAGCCTTTTCTTTGCCAGTGTCCATTGATCTGTAAGTATCTGCATATAATCTATTTGTCAACAATTTAAAGAAGCCTGTGTCCTGCACTGTACTCCAGTAAACAAGTATTTCTGGTAAGTCTAAAAAACATATTTTTATTGCAGCTTATCAGTCATTAGATGTGGTAGTGGCATTGTTTTTCTTTCTTAGGCTAAGAATATTTTCAGCAAGTACAGAAAATACCTGTTGATCTTGTTAGAAATTCTCTGTTCTTTCACTTTCTGTGGGATACACTGGAAGCGTTAAACAATGTGTCCTTTCTTTTGTAAATTACTAATCTCATCCACCATGTAATGAAGATGAACAAAGGCAGACATGTTTGTGACAACCATGCTTTCCTATATGGATAAATTGGATGAGTAAGTGTAGCCATCCAGGGAAAGGAAGTTATTTGCCGGATTACCAGTTGAAAATAAAGAAAAAATGCTTGAAAAAAACAAATGCAGCCACCTTATCTAAGAACTACTAAGCTGCTAGAATGTTTGTTTTTGGGTTTAGATACCCTTTAAAGAGGATCTTCACCCTGGAAAGAAAAAAGTAAATACTGTAGCTGTTGATTTTTAATAAACGAACACTTACCTGTCTAAATATCCAGCGCCATGCTCCTATTAAAACTAGGTACCCCCCCAAAAAAATGTTTGTACCAAATATGAAGGGGGGGGGGGGGGACATAAAACGAAAATTCCCCTTTTGGTTGAAGTTCCACTTAAAGGATTATTATTGGGTTTAAATTATTTCTGATAGGGAATACACATTTAAAACATGTATAAAATAAAGTAACTCACTTGGATACAAAGCAAGCATCTAAAACCCAAAGAATATTGAAAAAAGGGAAATTGACTATGAACCCTCCGGTGTGCTAGTGCAAAAATAACTCTGAAGTTCAGGTGAGAGCAGGATTTAGTTGACTCTGGGGATGCTGTCATCCACTGGAAATGTTTTAATGTTGGTTTGTGCATGAAAGTGTTTTCATATTCAGGTAGGTGAGTGAATAATAATTCACTTGTTCAACATAGAACCTTCCATCAAATAGCTGATTCATTCATTTCTACTAGCAACATCAGATTTAAAAATAGCTTTTTACTTATTAGTACACATTGATTGGCTGTCAATTGTCACATGCAGCAAAATGTTAAAGTATATGTCACATCATTATATATGATGTTAAGCAGGGTAACAATGACAGCTCAAATGTCTTAAAATCAGGTTTGTGTGTCAGTAACAATAGAAGTTCAATGTTCACTCTAGCTGTAGTTCTAAAAGAAAACTCCTGTCAAGACGAGATGAGGGAAATGTACTGAAACTTGAACAGATTCTGGAGCATCTGTGTATAGTGACCAATAAGCTTCTAACTTCAGCTTGTGCAGTAAAGCCCCATACACACGGGCTGAATATTGTCTGGAATCTGCTGTTACAGTAGAAACCAGTCGACTTTGGGGGCCCATGTGTACAGTTGCTTGTCTAACTGAAGCCGATCTCAGAGCCAGCTTCTGTCGAATGAGCATGCTGGAAAACCAGCAGCCGATTAGCATCCCATCAGTGCTTGTAGTGCTGCCAATGGCTGCAAGTGCTGACCAGTGTGTTCTGGGGCGCGGCGGGTTGAGGACCCCCCTCTCAGAACCCAAATCGCACAGGGGGGAGATCACTGTATTAACAACGTATAGTTAGTACAGTTACCTCCATTTTTTTTTTAGTTCAGCCCACTGGCTTGAACGAATAAAACTTAACGTGTGTACCATGCATTAGGTGTTTTGCCATGCTTCGAATCCCAGTGGCAAGAATCACTGCTGCGCTTGGATAGTAGTGCAATGACAGGCTGCTGCCGGCTGCAGTTAACACTACACACAGCCTGTATTTACCTGTGGTGATCGCGGCTAGATGCACTTTGTTTGCACGGACACGATTAGCTGCAGCCACCAAAAACCTGCCAATGCAGTGTGTATGATCTACAGCCCCTGCTATCTGTACACAGCTGTTAATCCCAGCAACAGTAATCAGTAGATTCCTGCCTCTGGGATTTGCAGTGTGGAAAAATATCAGCGCAAATACAGCCTTAAACTTTGAAAATGAAGATTCTGGCTGCTCCAGTCTTCATAAATTCCCCTCAGCGTTTTCAGTTATGATCTCCCCATTGCTGCTTCTATGTATTGCAGAAATAGCTCAACCCCACAGTGCTTTGGTTGCAAATCTGTATTCACATCATTTCATTGAATTTGTTTATTTTTATCCTGACAAGTGTCATGCTGTAATGATAGGTTTCTTTTCAGTGTTTCCCAATAAGTCTGCTTTAAAAATGTTTTAGTTTTTAGGCACTGTACAGGTTACATATGAAATGGTGCTTAGTTGCTGTTTCCCATCTTACAATAGTATTTTTGATTATATTTAAATGACAGGCATTTTATATAACCCAGATACAACAATGTAATTGTTTACCCTACTATAATATTTAACGTAAGCAAGCTCCTAAATCTTTGTTTTGTTTAGCAATTTGCATATTTAGGAGTTAATTAATACAGGGTTGACTATGCATCTGTTTTTAGTTTTCCCCATATGCAATAGAGATATACTTTAGGCTGGTTTTGACGCACATGACACTAGTGAATATGTTGCCCAGATGTTTACAATGTCCATTAACTTATTGCTTTCCTGTGCTTAACTTGTTGAAACAACATCAAAATGTTTCTTAAATTGGAACGTGCAAAGCTATCGGAATATGCCACAAGAAAAACATTTTAAAGCATGTAGTGTGATTTATTTAAAAGAAAATGCATGTACTCATTACTGAGAGTGTGACTGTTTAAATAGATTACAAAGGTTTATGCATGTTTGTACAACTAGAAAGGATCAACAAGGTAATGTCTGATGCACATTTGGGTTTATGTTATTGATTATTCCTAGTTGTGTTAAAGTGCTATAATTCATAACAACTAAAATGCAATCATTTGCCAGACTAGTATTTATTTATTCTTTGCGGACACTTTAGCCTCGTACACACAAATATCAGACAAATGAATACAACTTCAGAAGTGAAGTAATGTTTTGTATTGTAATGTATTCTTTCATTTCCGAGAATGCATGGTATTGGTCTTATGATTGTGTTTAGACGGATACTGTACTGATTAAACAGTAATCATTCGTTCTACTATTGTACGAGAACATTTTTCATGTTTGTCTATTCGGATAATTTTGCGTGAACTGACACGATTGGCTCTCAAAAGCTGTTTACCAACAATCAGATTATCGTACGATCACTTAGAATGTGGTATTTTTCATCCAATTTTCTCATTGTGGGTACTAGGCATTTCTCTATCGTTCATCGACAGACGCAGCTCCATCATCTTTAGGTTGGGTTATGCTCCTCCTATCAGGAATGGGCACTAGGCAGGAAAAAACCTTAACCACGCCTATGGGGCTGTCCCTGCAGGCATAACCCCACACACTCTGCTGTCAGCAATCAGTTTGTTTCTGCCTAGTTTTAGGAATAGGACCTAGCTCCCTGCTGGGCCTTCGGTCTTAGCTTTTAATAGGGAAATTTAAGTGTTAGTTTCGGATGGAATCCATCCGCATGGTAGTGTTAGTTTTCGGATGGAATCCATCCGCACGGTAGTGGCGCCACTACCGTGCGAACAGGGAGACTTCTTAGCCTCCATATATATATAAAGGACGCGTATCTACACATCCCTATTTACACTGGTCACCAGCAGTTTCTTCTCTTTGCAGTATCAGAGGAGCATTATCAATTTGTGGCATTACCCTTTGGTCTAGCCTCCGCTCCCAGGGTGTTTACCAAGGTGCTCGCACCTGTGTTGGCATTGCTGCGCCAACGGGGGATTGTGGTACTGGGGTGCCTAGACGATCTCCTGTTGAGAGCGTACTCCCATTCAGCCTTGATGGGCGACCTGACGATCAGTATAGAAACCTTGCAGGAGTTCGTTTGGAACATCAATTTCAAGAAATCCGCCCTGATACCTTCCTTGAGACTGAATTATCTGGGCCTGACTCTGGATTCAGCTTTGGCGAGGGTTTTTCTCCCTCCGGACAAGCTGCAAAAATTGCAGGGGGCGATTCAGTTGTTGTTGGACAACAATCTGTCTTCACTGCAGACTTGCATGCGGGCCTTGGGTCTGATGATATCAATCTTCAAGGCAGTTAGTTTGCTCAGTTCCATACCAGACCTTTACAAAGGGAGATTCTTATGATATGGAACAAGGATCCAAAGTCCTTGAACTTATTGATTTGGTTGAGCCACAACACAAAGTCTGCTCTGTTGTGGTGGATTCAGTCTCCAGCACTATGCTGGGGCAATTCCTTCCCCCCGTTGTTTTGGACGGTGGTAACCACGGATGCCAGCCTGTTGGGCTGGGGTGGGGTGCTGGAGAAGCTCTGTGCCCAGGGTACCTGGACAATGGAAGAATCCAAACTACCGATAAACGTTTTGGTGCTCAGAGCAATAAAGCTTTGCCTGAGCCATTGGACGATTTGTCTACAAGATTGTCCGGTTTGAATTAAATTCGACAATACCACGGCTGTGGCTTACATCAGTCACCAGGGGGGCACCAAGAGTGTCTTGACGGCCAAGGTAGTGGCTGAGATTCTGGCTTGGGTGGAAAGGTTTGTTCCAGCTCTCTCTGCGGTACATATTCCAGGTGTGGAGAACTGGCAGGCAGATTATCTGAGTCGTCAGATGTTGGACAAAGGGGAGTGTTTTATTTCTTGTGTGTTCGGTGGGGGACACCCCAGGTCAATCTGTTTGCTTCTCGCCTCAACAAGAAGGTTCAGCAGTTTGTGGCTAGGTCTCGGGATCCTCTGGCCAATGCCACAGACGCACTGGTGGCTTCTTGGGGTCGGTACCAACTGATTTATGCCTTCCTTCCGTTAAAACTCTTCCCGAGTCTTCTATGCAGGATAGAGGTGAAACGCATTTTGGTCATTCTGGTGGCTCCACAATGGCCTTGTTGGTCTTGGTACGCTGACGTTGTAAGGTTGGTCGCCAACACTCCTTGGAGACTTCCTCTCAGGGAAGATCTGCTGTCTCAAGGCTCGATCTTACATCCTGCTTTATAGTTTCTGGCTTTAACGGCATGGCTTGAGAGATAGAGGTCTTTCTGACTGTGATTCCTACACTATTGAAGGATATGAAGTCAACTTCCAGGAAGATCTATCGTCATACGTGGAAATCATACATTTCGTGGTGTGAATCCTTGAAGGTGCACTCTCACCTGTTTTCAGTAGCTAGGGTTTTGGCCTTTCTGCAAACGGGGGTAGAACAGGGTTTGGCTTTGGGCACTATTAAAGGCTAAGTGTCCGCTTTGGCTATATATTTTCAACGCCCGTTAGCTACTCATGCTTTCATTCGTACCTTCATTCAGGGAGTGCGCCATATGGCTCCTCTGAGATGATCCCTGCTACCTCCGTGGGGTCTAAATCTGGTTTTATCTGTTCTTCAAAAGCCTCCTTTTGAGAACATTCGGGAGATTCCACTGCTTTCTTTGTCCCAGAAGGTTGCCTTTTTGGTGGCTATCACTTCTGCCCGCAGTGTATCTGAATTGGTGCAGTTGTCTTGCCGCTCACCTTATTTGGTGGTCCACAGAGATAAAGTGGTTCTTCGACCAAATCAGTCTTTTCTTCCTAAGGTGGTTTCTGATTTTCCTCTGAATGAAGAAATTGTGCTGCCTTCACTCTGTCTTAAGCCCAAGCATTCCAAGGAAATTGCCTTGCATTCTTTGGGTGTGTTTCGGGCGATAAGGGTTTACCTGGAAGCCACTGAGACTTTTAGAAAATCAGAAACTCTTTTTGTCCTTACCGAAGAACCTCGTAAAGTATTGACTGCATCTGCTGCGACCCTAGATTGATAAGGCAGGCGGTAGTTTGGGCTTATTCACTGAAGGGTCAGGTTCCTCCTTTCACAGTGAAGGCGCATTCTACTAGAGCACTGAGTGCTTCTTGGGCTTTTCGCCATCAGACGTCAGTGCTACAAGTTTGCAAGATGGCAACTTGTTCGTCTGTGCATACGTTCACAAAATTCTGCAAAATAGATGTGTTGGCATCCTCAGATGCTTCCTTTGGCCGCAAGGTTTTGCAGGCTGCTGTTTAGAGAATCCTTTTTTTTGTTTCTTTCTGAGGGTGTATGGTTTTTCAAGGTGAGCTCCAGTTGTTCCTGGTTGAGCTCCATGTTACCTGGATGGCTAGGTTTAGCCTTTGGAGAATTATGTCTTTTTGCGTTGTCTTCCCACCCTTCATGATTATACTGCTTTGGAACATCCCATTGGTCTAAAGATGATGGAGCTGCGTCTGTCAATGAACGATAGAGAAAATTGAATTTTTGTAAGAACTTACCGTAAAATCCTTTTCTCTGAAGTTCATCGACAGATGCAGCACCCACCCCTCTACTTCTGAGTAGTCTTCCAAACACTGCTTGTAACTAAACTGATTGCTGATAGCAGAGTGTGTGGGGTTATGCCTGCAGGGACAGCTCCATAGGCGTGGTTAAGCTTTTTGCATAACCCATTGGTTTAAAGATGATGGAGCTGCATCTGTCGGTGAACTTGAGAGAGAGAAGGATTTTACGGTAAGTTCTTACAAAAATCCATTTTTTTCTGCAGCACTTCTCAGAGAATTTCAAACAATTCATATCACTCTTTCGCCCTCTTTAGGGCCTAGAGTCTCACGCATAATAGCATATCTGGAATAATAGTAGTGATGGAAAATGAACAATTGATTACATAACTAATATGTTGCATATAACCTGGATCCCAGAGGTTGACACCGTTTGTTCTGTTAGAGTTAGAAATATAGTGGCAGGCCTGGACTGGCCATAGGGCGCCGCCGGGCTGCATGTCTATGTGGGCCAAAAGCAGCTGCAGTAGCTGGGCTGCTCCTTCGGCCCACGCCACTCACCAAGCTCCTCTGCGGCCGACCTAATGACTGGACACCTCTTCGGTTCAACAGTCGGGGCCAAAGGGCGGAAACTACCCTGCTGCCCCATTACCATGATGGGGAAGGAGCTGCAATGGATCCCATCGCCTGATCCCGCCTGCTGGACCGGAAAGAAAGTAAGTGCCCATGCAGCCCCCTGTACGCCTGGATAGGAGGAGTGGCAGTGGCAGCTGCATATAGAGGAATTAGTCTTTTCATATTCCTTCTGCAGCCGCTGAATGCCTGCAGGAGGAAGAGGAGGAGAGGCAGGCATTCAGTGGCTGCAGAAGGAATATGAAAAGATCAGTTCCTCTTTTGCACCCCCCAGTGCTCTCCTTGTAATGTTCTGGTACCTCTGGTACCCTTTTTCCACTTTCCATTCCGTGTATGCGTCCCACCATTCTCTTCTGGTAGGTGCGCATACTCCTTTAAGACCGATGCTGTCATCATTGAGCGCCGCAGAGCGGCTATTTCAACCGCCGGCGTTCTCACTCACATGTTCGTTCAACCTGCCTTGCATCTATGCTTACAAGCGTGTCTCGCTGTGGAACCTCGCTACAGATCCCTGTATCTCGCTACCAGGATCACTTCCTCAGACCCGAACCTCGCTACTGATCCCTGTATCTCGCTACTGGATCACTTCCTCATCACAGGACCCTTCTACTACTATACTATAGTGATAAGTACCCCGCAGGGGAAACCTCCATAACTTACACTACTACTATTGCATTAAGGACTGTTACTACCTATCCATACTATCCTATCATCTGCACTGTTACATAGATTGCTAGCTCTTGAGACTACTACCATCTATCATCTGCACTGCTTCATAGATTGCTAGCTCTTCTGTCTACTACCATCTATCATCTGCACTGCTGCATAGATTGCTAGCTCTCCTGTCTACTACTATCTATCCTTGCACTGGGTTAGTCTATCCTGTATTTGCCATCTGCTGTCCTCACCACCTGTTAGCATACTCGATACTAACCTATCTGCATTCCTAAATACCATCTTGAACTCTCCTGTACAAACCTATCAAGTGCTTACCATCCTTGTCACTGTTCACACCTGTCCCTTCAGCACATCACCTTCATACTATCATATACATCCTATCACTCCAGGAACATCTCATTGAGTGTGTATATATCTGTATGTTGAAGCTGACAGGCCCACGGTGATGAGTCCTGGAGAGTTGGATCTGGTATTCAACACATCTCTACATGACTACTGAGTGGAGATTTTGCAGCTGTAAATCCAGCCTATAACAAAAACGCAGGAGCGTAACAGATTGAACGAACCTTAAAAATGGATTCAGCAGAATTACCCACTCAAGTGACACAATTAACACAACAAGTAAAAGCGTTAATACTTGCTCTGACTGACGTACAAGAAAAGAATCAGACTTTAACACAGCAGGTAACCCAGCTCTCACGGCTTACTGCTGTTCAGCCTCCTGAACCTAAAATAAACCCCCCTCTAGTGTTTACAGGTGACCGGAAAAAATTTTGGGAATTCAAAAACGCATGTCAATTGCTTTTTTTGTTAAAGCCTCGTACATACCCCACTGATCAAATAAAAGTCTGTACCGTTATTTCATACTTGACGGGTGATCCACGGGCCTGGGCAGACTCTCTCTTTGAGAATAATGATCAGATTCTCAACATCTATTCTTTATTCCTAGCGGAACTCACCAGCTTATACGATGACCCCAATAGGCAGAGTACTGCTGATATGCAGTTGAGGGCCTTGAAACAAGGAAGGAGAACTGTAGAAGACTTTGTATCTGAGTTCAAAAGATGGACCCTTGATTCAGGGTGGAATGACACATCTTTGCGAACTCAATTCAGACTCGGGTTATCGGAAGCTGTCACCTTGGAGGCCTTGATACAACTTAGTATCAACATCGACAGACGACTGCGAGAAAGAAGGGCTGAAAAGATGGGAATGCCATTGTCTAGTCCTTCTCGGATTTCGGCCGTTGACCCTACTCCCATGGATGTAGGAACCATACGCCCACCTTTAATGACTACTGAACGAGCTAGAAGAACATCCAGAAATCTCTGCATGTATTGCGCATCCCCGGATCATTTGATAAGCACCTGTCCCCTTGTTCGCAAAAAAGAGGGTGGGTGTTCACATGCCTTGTTGGAGGATTAACGACTTCCTTTTCTAACCCCTATCTTTTTGTTCATTTAATATTACAGTGGAACCAAACTAGGATCACCACCAAGGCTATGGTCGACACTGGATCTTGTGGAAACTATATTGATACACGCTTTGTTACCTTAAATAAAATACCTATTATTTCAAAATCTAAGCCTGTTTCTGTTAGTTTCATTAATGGTATTCCACTGTCTTCTGGTCCAATCACCAACCAGACACAGGCACTTTTTGCCACTACCAACGAGTCACATGTGGAGACCATCACTTTTGATATACTATCCTCACCCCATTTTCCTATTATTTTGGGACTTCCCTGGTTACACACACACCAACCAATCATAGATTGGAAAAAACGGACTTTGGTTTTCCCTTCTCACTATTGTGAGAATACGTGTAACCTCCCATCTTATGGGAAGATTCTGTCTGTGGTGTCAGATGAAATTGCACCACTATGCTATCAGGATCTGTCCGAAGTTTTCCTTGAGAAAAATGCTCAAGTGTTGCCTCCCCATAGGGATTACGATTGCACTATCGATCTACTCCCTAACAGCAAATTGCCTTTCGGTCATGTTTATCCCCTTTCACAGGATGAACTTTCTCACCTCAAGGAATACTTGGATGAGAATTTGACAAAAGGGTTCATTAGACCCTCTACTTCTTCCACTGCTGCAGGACTTTTCTTTGTCTGCAATAAGGATTCCAGTCTCAGGCCTATTATCCATTATAGGCAATTAAACACGATTACGATAAAGGATCGCTATCCTTTGCCGCTTATCCCTGAACTTATTGAACAAGTGCGTGGGGCTACTTATTTCACCAAATTAGACCTGAAAGGGGCATACAACCTAATCCGAATCCGTGACGGGGATGAGTGGAAAACAGCATTCAGAACCAGATACGGACTATTCGAATACCTTGTGATGCCATTCGGGCTATGTAATGCTCCCGCAGCTTTCCAAAGATTCATAAACGACATCTTTAGAGACTTACTTGATGTCTGTGTTGTAGTATACCTAGATGATATACTTATCTATTCTCGATCTATGCCTGAACACATAAAACATGTAAGACTTGTGTTGTCCAGACTGCTCTCACACAGTCTATACGTGAAATTAAAAAAATGCCTATTTCATAAAGAAGAAATATTATTTCTAGGATACTTCATATCCAAAACTGGAATTAAGATGGATATGAGTAAGATATCCTGTATTCTAGACTGGCCTATACCAACAACTCGTAAGGCCCTACAGCGATTCCTAGGATTCTCGAACTTCTATAGGAAGTTCATCAAGAACTTTTCCGCCATTGTGAGACCTCTCACACAACTGACAAGTATAAAAAAAACATTCAAATGGTCAGAAGAAGCAAATCAAGCTTTCTGCTTGTTAAAATCAAGCTTCACTTCTGCTCCCATACTACGCCATCCAGACCCATCCCTCCAATATATTCTAGAGGTAGATGCGTCAAATATGGCAGTAGGAGCAGTTCTCTCCCAACGACCAACAAACACTTCATCACTCCATTCAGTTGCTTTCTTTTCAAAATCACTAAGCAGCCCAGAGGTGAATTACCCAGTGGGTGAAAAGGAGTTGCTTGCCATAAAATTGGCACTGGAGAATTGGCGACATCTGCTCGAAGGTACCCAGTTACCAATACTCATATATACAGATCATAAAAACCTTCAATACCTCCAGACTAACAAGACTCTTTCCCACCGGCAGGTACGATGGTCATTATTCTTTTTAAGATTTAATTTCTTAGTGACCTATACGCCTGCAGACAAAAATAAAAAAGCGGATGCGCTATCACGACTAACCGAAGATAACTGCGCCGAAATCCCTTCCATTCCCATAATACCCTATGAACGCATTATTGGTGTTGTCCGATCCTTGAAGGAAGAGATTTTGCACAGTATAGGAATGGATTCACCTCCACCACAACTAAGTACTGATGCAGAAGGCTTCCTCTATTACAATGACAAACTTTACATACCCCCTACTATGCGCACCAAGATCTTGGAGTTATCGCATGATGTACCCATGGCAGGACATATGGGTATGACGAAAACCTTTAATTTACTCACCAGGCAGTTTTGGTGGCCTGATATGAAGATGTCTGTACAAAAATTTGTTTCTTCATGTGACATCTGTGCAAGGTCCAAAATTGACACTACAAAACCATCTGGACTACTTTGTAGTCTACCAATACCCCAGGTTCCATGGGAAGTTGTGTCCTTAGATTTCATAGTAGAACTACCACCTTCCAAAGGATTTAATACCATCCTAGTGTCAGTGGACCACTTGACAAAGATGGCACATTTCATCGCTATCCGTAGACTACCTTCATCCAAACAAACAGCGGAACTACTGATGAAACATGTGTTCAAGTTGCATGGAATTCCAAAGACTCCTTTGTCCGACCGTGGTTCACAATTTATCTCTAAATTTTGGCAAGCACTTTGTCAAATTTTACGCATTGAGCGAAAGCTCACTTCTCCCTACCATCCTCAGACCAACGGACAGACTGAAAGAGTCAACCAGTGCATTGAGCAATATCTACGCTGCTACACATCATACCTGCAGGATGATTGGGTGGATCTCCTTCCTCTAGCGGAATTTGCTTACAACAACGCAACCCACAGTACTACGAAGCAAAGTCCGTTCTACTTGAACTATGGGTTTCATCCCACTCTTCTTCCACCACGCATCCTGCCATCGCGTGAACCCAGTAGCCTCGGATTACCTTACCCAAATAAAAGACTCTTTGGGTTTACTCAATACTACCATATCACACGCTCATAGTCAACAAAAAAGGTACTACGACCTTCGTAGAAGACCTTCTCCTCAGTATGTTATTGGGGACCTCGTTTGGCTATCAACAAAAAATTTAAGATTAAAGATCCCTAGCAAAAAGCTTGGGCCTTTATTCTTGGGACCCTTCCCAATCAGGAAACTAATTGGAAAAGCTGCAGTACAGCTCACCTTACCGGCAGATCTCAAGATCCACCCCATCTTCCATGTGTCGCTATTGAAGCCACATGTTCCTAACCAAGGAATAAGGCCTACCATCCCACCTCCACCTCCTGTACAAGTTGAAGGCGGAGAAGAATATGAGATAAAGGAGATTCTGGATTCTCGTATCCACAGAAGAAGACTCCAATATCTAGTACGATGGAAGAACTATGGGCCCCAAGACGACACCTGGCTGGATACCTCTGATATACATGCCCCTAGACTGATTCGCAATTTTCACTCGAAATACCCGGAAAAACCAGTTCTAGAGGCCTTCCGGAGCCGGCCTTAAGGGGGGGGGGGTACTGTAATGTTCTGGTACCTCTGGTACCCTTATTCCACTTTCCATTCCGTGTATGCGTCCCATTATTCTCTTCTGGTAGGTGCGCATACACCTTTAAGACCGATGCTGTCATCACTGAGCGCTGCAGAGCGGCTATTTCAACCGCCGGCGTTCTCACTCACATGTTCGTTCAACCTGCCTTGCATCTATGCTTACAAGCGTGTCTCGCTGTGGAACCTCGCTACAGATCCCTGTATCTCGCTACCAGGATCACTTCCTCAGACCCGAACCTCGCTACTGATCCCTGTATCTCGCTACTGGATCACTTCCTCATCACAGGACCCTTCTACTACTATACTATAGTGATAAGTACCCCGCAGGGGAAACCTCCATAACTTACACTACTACTATTGCATTAAGGACTGTTACTACCTATCCATACTATCCTATCATCTGCACTGTTACATAGATTTCTAGCTCTTGAGACTACTACCATCTATCATCTGCACTGCTGCATAGATTGCTAGCTCTTCTGTCTACTACCATCTATCATCTGCACTGCTGCATAGATTGCTAGCTCTCCTGTCTACTACTATCTATCCTTGCACTGGGTTAGTCTATCCTGTATTTGCCATCTGCTGTCCTCACCACCTGTTAGCATACTCAATACTAACCTATCTGCATTCCTAAATACCATCTTGAACTCTCCTGTACAAACCTATCAAGTGCTTACCATCCTTGTCACTGTTCACACCTGTCCCTTCAGCACATCACCTTCATACTATCATATACATCCTATCACTCCAGGAACATCTCATTGAGTGTGTATATATCTGTATGTTGAAGCTGACAGGCCCATGGTGATGAGTCCTGGAGAGTTGGATCTGGTATTCAACACATCTCTACATGACTACTGAGTGGAGATTTTGCAGCTGTAAATCCAGCCTATAACAAAAACGCAGGAGCGTTACACTCCTGCACCTCCCCAGTGCTCTCCAGCCCCACCCCCCAGTGCTCTCTGCCCCCCCAGTGCTTTCTGCCCCCCCAGTGCTCTCCAAACTCCCCCCTAAGTGCTCTGTAGCCTCCCCCTCAGTGCTCTCCAGCTTCCCCCAAGTGCTTTCCAGCCTCCCCCCCAGTGCTCTCCAATCCCCCCCCAGTGCCCTCCAGCCTGCCCCCAGTGCTCTCTAGCTCCCCCCAGTGCTCTCCAGCCTCCCCCCTCAGTGCTTTCCAGCCTCCCCCCTCAGTGCTCTCCAATCCGCCCCCCAGTGCTCTCCTGCGTTCCCCCCTAGTTCTCTCCAGCCTCCCTCTCAGTGCAGCCCCCTGCCTCCCCCTCAGTGCCTCCCCCTCTCATTCCCCCGACACTCCACCTATGCAACTTCTTTTGTGCCTCCCACTGCTCTCCAGCCCCCCCAAGTGCTCTCTGCCCCCCAGTGCTGTTTGCCTCCCAAGTGCTTTCTGCCCCCCCCAGTGCTTTCCAGCCTCCCTCCTAAGTGCTCTCCAATCTCTTCCCCAGTGCTCTCCAGCTTCTAACCCAGTGCTCTCCAGCCTCCCTCCTCAGTGCTCTCCAATCTCTTCCCCAGTGCTCTCCAGCTTCTAACCCAGTGCTCTCCAGCCTCCCTCCTCAGTGCTCTCCAATCTCTTCCTCAGTGCTCTCCAGCTTCCCCCCCCCAGTGCTCTCCAACCTTCCCCCTCAGTGCTCTCCAGCCTCCCCCCTCGGTGCTCTCCAATCTCCCCCCAGTGCTCTCCAGCCTCCCCCCTAGTGCTCTTCAGCCTCCCCCTCATTGCTTTCTGCCCCCCCAGTGCTCTCCAGCCCCCCAAGTGCTCTCCAGCCTTCCCCTCAGTGCTCTCCAGCTCCCCCCCCAGTGCTCTCCAGCCTTCTCCCCTCATTGCTCTCCAGTCTCCCCCCCAGTGCTCTCCAGCCCCCCCCCCCAGTGCTCTCCAGATTCCCCCCTCGGTGCTCTCCAGCCCCCCTCAGTGCTCTCTAATATACCCCAATATCCCCCCAGTCCTCTTCAGCCCCCCCCCAGTGCTCTCCAGCCTCCCCCTAAGTGCTCTCCAGCCTCCCCCTTAGGGCTCTCCAGCCTCTCCCTCTTAGTGCTTTCCAGCCTCCCCCCTCAGTGCTCTCCAGCCTCCCCTCCTCAGTGCTTTCCAGCCTCCTCCCTCAGTGCCCTCCAGCCTCCCCTCCTCAGTGCTTTCCAGCCTCCCCCCTCAGCGCCCTCCAGTGCTCCTCCCCAGTGCTTTCCAGCCCCCCCAATGCTCTCCGGCTCCACCCAGTACCTTTTATTTCCCCCGGTGCTCTTCGCCCCCCTGTGCTCTCCACCCCCCCTGCTCCCTTGCTCCCCCAGTGCTCTTCAGCCCCCCCTCAGTGCTCTCTAATATACCCCAATATCCCCCCAGTCCTCTTCAGACCCCCCTAGTGCTCTCCAGCCTCCCCCTAAGTGCTCTCCAGCCTCCCCCTTAGGGCTCTCCAGCCTCTCCCTCTCAGTGCTTTCCAGCCTCCCCCCTCAGTGCTCTCCAGCCTCCCCTCCTCAGTGCTTTCCAGCCTCCTCCCTCAGTGCCCTCCAGCCTCCCCTCCTCAGTGCTTTCCAGCTTCCCCCCTCAGTGCCCTCCAGTGCTCCTCCCCAGTGCTTTCCAGCCCCCCCCAATGCTCTCCGGCTCCACCCAGTACCTTTTATTTCCCCCGGTGCTCTTCGCCCCCCTGTGCTCTCCGCCTCCCCTGCTCCCTGGCTCCCCCCAGTGCTCTCCAGCCCCCCCTGTGCTCTCCACCCCACCGTGCTATCTTACTCCCCCCAATGCTCTCCAGCCTCCCCCAGTGCTCTCTGCCCCCCCCAGTGCTCTCTGGCTCCCCCAGTGTGCTCGAGCTTCCCCCCAGTGCGCTCAAGCTTCCCCCCAGTGCGCTCGAGCTTCCCCCCAGTGCGCTTGAGCTTCCCCCCAGTGCTCTCCAGCCTTCCCCCAGTGCTCTCCAGCCTTCCCCCCGCAGTGCTCTCCAGCCTCCCCCCTCGGTGCTCTCCAATCTCCCCCCAGTGCCTAGCTCAGGAGTAGGACCTAGGATACCCTGCTGGGACTCCGGTCTCAGTTTTTATTTGAAAAATGTTTTAATCCATTTTCTCACTCACTAACGTTAGCTAGTCGGGGATCCTCCTGGAGAACTACAAGCGACAGCTGGGCTTTGCACTGGATAATCTAGATCCTTATGGTACCCCAACCTGGCCTACGAGCGTGCGCAGGTTGTGGTCCGCCCAGCCCTCGCCGCGATGGTGCCCCAATGGATAGTGATGAGCCTGCGGAGGAATTCTTCTCCGGGACGCATCAACCCTGGGACGCCCTGTGTTGCAGCATCCCCACTCAGGGTGGGAGGCGAGCTGTATCGGAGCGGAGCCCGCGGTCCATGGTATGGTGAGTAATGCTACCCCCGTGTCCCTGGGACAGTCCTCTGGGTGGGGTGATCTCTGTGGTGTCCCCCCTGGCCAGTCTGGACGGATCTGGCCTCCCTGCTCCTTATGTGGGGGGGCTCTAGCAGCGCCCACTGCGTGGAGGGGGTGTAAGACTCTTACCTTGTTCTGGGGGGCTTCCTATTGTATAGTGGATTCCCGTGGTGGCCAGGGTTCCTGGGCTCCTTGCTGTCGGCGCCGTTTTTGGCCGCCATTTTGGGTAAGAGCATGCTTGGCTGCATCAGTGTAAGGGCAGCAGCCATTTTTGCATAATGTGCTTTTGGCGCTGTTTTTTCTGCACCATCTTGGATGTTGGCAGCCGCGTTGTAAGGGCAGTGGCCATTTTCCCTGTGTTTTCTCGATATACTTCTATTGGCATCCATGTTTCTGTGGCTCAGGGCACTGTTTGGCCTCTAGTGATTTAGGTCACTTCCTCCTGCCATCTTTTCACTTGCTGCAGAGAAGCGTGGAGAGCAGTTTGTTTTCTATATCTCTGGTACTATAAGGGGTTTCACTGCTTTTGGGCATTGTTCCTTAGACACATTGCTTGCTCAGTTATTTAGCATTATAAAGGAGGACTCCAGCAGCAGCATGGGATTGCGGTGCGGACCGCAATCGCCGATTTAAAGGGCCAGTGTTTTATTTTTTTATATTCTGCTAATATGGAGTCCCAGGGTGACAATTTCAACCCAGAGTTTGTTTGTGCATCCGGGACTTCCTGATCACCTTCCCTAGCTTTTTTATCTGCAGCCATTGAAACTTTGGCGTCCAAAGTTGATCTTATGATGTCACAAGGTAATGTTTAAAAACGGCCCTCTCAGTCTTCTGATTCAGAGCCTGACATGGTTGCCACGGACTTTGCCCCCGCTGAGATATCCTTGTCCGCACACTCAGATGGGGGGGGGGGAGGAGAAGGAACGTGCTTTAATTGAAGCACTTGTTCGTTCCATTAGGGAGACTTTGAACATTGATGTTGAGCCCACCCTGTCAGGTAAGCGGGTTTCCTTCGGGTCCCGCAAAGCCCAGAAGTTGGGTCAGGTTTTCCCCTGCCCCGAGGCGTTTCACGCCTAAGCGTTTTCAACGCCGTAACCCCTTTGCGGACCCTGTTTCCAATCGCTGGACGGTGTCACCTAGGGTGGACCACACTGTTTCCAGGTTGAATAAATCAACGGTGGTTGCAGTGGAGGACTCCCCGGTGTTTAAAGACCCAATGGATAGGCGCGTGGAGTCACTTTCCCGCCACATGTACTTGGTGGCGGGCACACTCCTCAAGCCGGTGTTTGCATCTGTGCTGGTTTCTCAGACGGTTATGGGGAATGGATCAAGGTGCTTAAGCGCAACTTGCTTACGGAGTCAGTTCCCCCGACTCTCATCGAACTCACGGACTAAATGGCCCAGGTCATGGTGTACCTGTGTGAAGCGGCCCTGGACGAGGCTCCCCTGGTCGCCAGATTGTCTGCGGTGGGAATTGCACTCCGCCGCATGGTGTGACTGAAGAGCTGGTCGGCAGACCATGCCTCTAAAAAATCTGTGTCTGATATACCCTATATGGGGGAATGCCTTTTTGGAGACTCCTTGGATGAGATTGTCAAGGGTCTCACGGGGGGTAAGAGTACCCTCCTGCCCCATTCCGCGAAGAGTAAAAAACCCAGCCCGCGGCGGGTCCTTCCTTCAAGGCTCACCGGGGATTTTTTCGTGCCTCTGGGGCGCAGGAAAAAGGTAAACCGTTGAGAGCCTCCAGAGAGGACGAGACAGCTTGGTCGGATGAGTCCTAGCATAGCCAGTCCGGTTTGGAGGACGGTTCATCCTCCGCATGAAGGGACACCCTCACCTTCTTTGGGGGTGGGGGACAGTCTGCGTTGCCTTCCGGAACCCTGGGCATCTCTGGTTCGGGACTCATGGGTTCACAATCTAATTTGTTCAGGGTTCAAGCCCATATTTCGGGTCTCGCCCGGCAGACAGGCACTTTTCCACCATGTCTCCGTTTATCTCCGGGATCGTTTGTGGGCTCCCAGGGAGGCGGTGCGGGCTCCGCTTGGGTGATCTGTCGATCTTCCCTTTCGATCCATGTCCTGAAGTTCAGGGCGTTCAAACACTGCTTGCTCCTTGGATGCCTCTGCTGCAGGACATCCCAGTTCGGGTGCAGTCCGACGCTGCCTCGGCTGTGGCTTACGTTGATCATCAAGGGGGCACCTGGAGTGCCCAGGCGACCATGGAAGTGGCCGGGTTTCTGATTTGGGCTGAGGTACACGTTCCGTTTATCTCTGCTGTTCATGTGGAGAACTGACAGGCGGACTTTCTGAGTCGTGGCCAGGGCTCGAGATCTTCTAGCAGACGCCACGGACTCGTTGGTGGTGCCTTGGCACTAGTAGCAGCTGATTTATGCCTTTCCCCTGATTCAACTGTTCAGGTTCCTCCGCAGGGTGGCGTTGGAACAGGTGCAAGTGATTCTGGTGGCCCCAGACAGGCCTCATTGGTCTTGGTATGCAGACCTTGTCCAGATGGTCATCAAGCCTCCCTGGCGGCTACCTCTGAGAGAAGATCTGCTGTCTCAAGGGCCGATCTTCCATCCTGCTTTACGGTCTCTGGCTTTAACAGCATGGCGGTTGAAGGCCAGGTGTTGAGAGACTGGTGCTGTTATTCCTGCCTTTCTGAGAGCTTGGAAGGCTACCTCCAGGATGATTTATCATCATACCTGGAAGGTGTACATTGCCTGGTGTGAATCACAATGGTTGCATCCTCGCTCCTTTTCGGTGGCGAGGGTCCTAGCTTTCTTGCAGGAGGGTGTGGAACAGCGTTTGGCGTTGGGCACGATTAAAGGTCAGGTGTCGGCCTTGGCCATTTTCTTCCAGCGTCCCTTGGCGACTAATTCCCTGATTTGCACCTTTATTCACGGGGTGCATCATCTGGCTCCTCCACGGAGGGCTCCCTTGCCTCCGTGGGATTTGAATATGGTTTTGTCCGTTTTGCAACAACCTCCCTTTGAAAACATCAGAGAAATACCTCTGCCTGTGTTGTCCCAGAAAGTTGCTTTCCTGGTGGCTATCACTTCTGCTGGCAGAGTGTCTGAATTGGCGGCTCTGTCCTGCTGTTCGCCTTACCTGGTCGTTCATAGGGATAAAGTTGTTATGCAACCCAACCAATCTTTTCTCCCTCAGGTGGTGTCTGCCTTCCACCTCAGTGAAGATATTGTTTTGCCTTCGCTTTGTGCTTGCATTCCTTGGATGTGCTTCGGGCGATCAGGGTTTACCTGTCGACCACGGAATCCTTTCGGAAGTTTGATTCCCTGTTTGTCCTTCCTGAGGGACCTCGGAAGGGTTTGGCTGCGTCCGCTGCAGCCATTTCAAAATGGATCAGACAGACTCTTGTTCAGGCCTTTTCACTCAAGGGTCTGGTGCCTCCTTTCCCTGTGAGGGCACATTCTACTAGAGCCGTGAGTGCCTCTTGGGCTTTTTCGCCATCAGGCTTCTGTGGCTCAGGTGTGTAAAGCAGCGACCTGGTCGTCTGTGCACACTTTTACAAATTCTACAAGATTGACATGATGGCATCCTTGGATGCTTCCTTTGGCGCAAAGTTTTGAGCGCTGCGGTTTGTTGAAGAGACATATTTTCTCTTCTTGGGGTGAATTTGTTGTTCTAGGGTTAGCTCCTGTTGGTTGAGCTTTGTTGTCCTGTTTTCCCCGTTTTGTTCTGGCCTTGTTGGCAGGTTACCGTTCTGTTGGTAGCATCTTTTCCCACCCCTCACACCTGCACTGCTTTGGGACATCCCGATAGTAATGAAACTAGGAAGAGGCTGCGTCTCTCAGAGAAAGTAAGAGAAAATATAATTTTTGTAAGAACTTACTATAAAATTATTTTCTCTGAGTCCTCTGATAGACGCAGCCCCCGCCCCTCTATTTTGTGTTTTTTTGTCTTCCTGTACTGCTTGCTACAAAACTGATTAGTAAGCTCTAAGTGTCTGAGGGTAATGTTGAGAGGGACAGCCCCTAAGGTGTGTCTAGCTAAAGCTTTTTAATGAAGTTTCACTACCTAGCCTGCTCCTGCAGAGGGCGCCATTACCTAATAGTGATCAAACTTGAAAGAGGCTGTATCTGTCAGAGGACTCAGAGAGAATAATTTTACAGTAAGTTCTTACAAAAATTCAATTTTTATAGAGTTTTGGGTAGAGTATGGAATAGTTAAAATCCATGTCAGAATTTTTCCTATTTGTGTCCCATCATGGAGAGTTCCCTTCACTTCCTGTAAAGAAGAAGTGAAGCAAGTACAGCAAGAAATAAAAGGAAATGTCTCCAAAGTGTTACTCCTAGACAGATGCCACCAGAATATGTGTTCCCATTAGAAGAATTGCCCCACCTGCGGCAACTCACATATATTGAATTTTAAGTCACTTTCTGTATCAGGGACAATGGCCATCAGGACTGATACTGAGGGTTAGGGATGAAGTTCTAGTTTGTTGTAACATGCCACGAACATTGGCTGTTCACCAAATGGTGAACTGAATATATTGTTTGTCGGCCATCCAAAGTGAGCCTCCAGTTGCTGCAGAAAGTAATGCATTTAGTATTTGTGCTGCAATGCAGGGAGGCCATGTTTGTGTAGTCCGGTGGCCATTTTGCGGTGGTTTGCTATAGAAAACCATGACGGCCATGACAGTGGAGCCCTATGGGTGGGGATTTCGGCGGTGGGAGCCCCCTTGTGCTGACTCCTGGATCCTTTCCTTTACTGATTGCCGTAAGTGCAGTGCAGGTTCTCCTGGTGGCTGCGGTGCCTGGTTTCCATGGGTTGGTGAGTCTGGTGGGGTCCTCTCCCTCTCTGCTGAGGACTGATTGTGGCTCTGTGACTGGCAACGGAGTGTGCTGCCAGAGCGGTGGGGGTGTTCCCCTGGTGACTTATGGAATCTTTTAGAGCACATATTCCCACCTGATCCCCTCTCTGAGGCCACGAGGCCTTCCGGGTCCCAACCATCCATCAAAGCACTGACGACGGTCCTTAAGTCCTTTGTGTCCCTGGTAGAATTGGCTTTTGGGAGACAAACTGGCAAAAAAGCCTGGTTCGAAAGTGGTCCTTCGGCGTGTCTTTTGGCTCAAATGTTGGTCTGCGGATCAGACTTCCCATATAAGGAGATCGCCTGTTTGGTGTTACTGTGGATGACTTTATTAATGGACTCACAGAGGGGAAGAGTACCCTTCTTCAACAGGCTACTAAGGGCAAGGACTCTCATAGACGTTGGCCCTCCATCTTGGCTCAAAATATTTTAGTTTTTTTTTTGTCCCTCAGGGTAGACTGACAAGGGATCGAAGCCCTTCAGGGCCTCCTCTGGAGGATTCAAGCTAAATTGGTCTGTCAAGTCATAAGCAGGCTTCTCCAGACCCATGGACAAGGCCCCTTCAGCTTGAAGGTGCGCCCTCATCTGTATCTGGGGTGGGGGGACATCTTCGCTGGTTCCCGGATCCATGGACTTCCCCGGTACAAGACAAGTGGGCCACAAAGTCATACGGTCTGTCTACAAGATCAAGTTTCATTCTTACCCTCCAAAATCGTTCTTTCCTTCCAACACGTGACTGTCCCCTGTCCGCTTACAGGTTCTTTTTGGGGCCGTGCAAGACCTTTTACTTCAAGGGGTGATTGTCCCAGTCCGACTTCGAAACATTTTCAGGGGTTTTACTTAAACCCGTTTACAGTCCCCAGAAAGGAAGGTAAGGTGCGTCCAATCCTGGACCTCAAGGTGCTGAACTGCTTGTGTAGGTGCAGAAGTTCAGAATGGTGGTGGCTTCCCTGAATCAGGGGGATTTTCTTGCTTCCATCGTCATCAAGGACGCTTACCTTCACATTTCAATTTGTATTAGTCACCAGAGCTTCCTCCTCTTTGCCGTAGGAGAGGAGTATTATCAGTTTGTGGCATTACCCTTTGGTCTTGCCTCCGCTCCTCTGGTCTTCACGAAAGTGTTGGCCCGGTGCTAGCATTGTTACTTCAGCAGGGGATTGCGGTCCTGGGCTACTTGGTCGACCTTCTTCTGCAAGCAGAGTCTCCTACTGCGCTGGTGGAAAACCTTGAGATTTCCATACGTTCCCTGAGGAAGTTCGGCTGGATTCTGAATCTTCAGAAGTCTGCCTTGGTTCCTTCCATGAAACTAGAATATCTGGGTCTGACTCTGGACTCTGCCTTAGCCAGAGTACTCCTTCCTCTGGACAAGCTCCTAAAACTGCAGGCTGCAATATGCCTCCTGCTGTCCAGCAGATGGTCATTCCTCTGGACTTGCATGCGAGTGCTGGGCCTGATGAGTTGTACATTCAATGCGGTCCCGTTTGCACTGTTCCATATGAGGTCCCTGCAAGGGAGATTCTGATCTAATAGGACAAGACTCAGCAGTCTTTGGACAACCAAATCCAGCAGAGACGGGGTGCAAAAGGGTCCCTGATCTGGTGGCTTCATTCTCCTGCTCTCTGGCAGGGCAAATCCTTCCTCCTCTTGTATTGGACGGTGGTCCACGGATGCCAGCCTGTCGGGGCGGGGAGGCGTTCTCGACAGAAAGTCTGCTCAGTGGGTCTGAACCCTGGAAGAGTCCAGACTACTGATCAATATCCTGGAGCTCCGAGCGATCAGACTGTGATGGGAGTCACTTTGGTTGGGGGGCCCATGGAACACAGCTTGCCTTAGAGAGGTTGGGAAATACCCCTCTAAGCCCCCTAGGCAACTCTTATGTGTAAGTCACCCTGTGTCATTGACAGACACAGCACCCACCCCTCTGTGGAGTTGTATTTTCTCTGACACTTCTTGTGACAAAACTGAGTACCTATAGCAGAATGAGGGAGTATACCCCCTGGGACTGCCCATAGGCATACCCAGACTTTTTTTTTTTTTACCTAGTGGCCTGCTCCTGTAGGGGACAGTATAACCCAATGGTTAAGAATATCAGGAGCTGTGTCCGTCAATGAACATCAGAGAAATAGATTTTATGGTAAGTCAAAAATCTAATTTTTTCATGTTTCTGTTTAACCTCTTCCCGCCAGCCGCATGCATATATGGGGCCTCTCAGCTGGTGGGCCTTAACGCAGAAGAGGCCCTATGTAAACACAAAACTGTGATGAGAGTGCGTGCCCTGCGCACTCCCAGCACAGTTACCACGGGGACCTGAAAGCTTTCGATGCATACTTACGATAGGCAGCTTTTAGATCATGTGACCATTGTCACATGATTGGAAATCATCACTTCTAGATGCAAGTAGGCGGGCATTCAGGTCATGTCAGTGAAATGACCTTAATGCCCACCTCCTGGCATTTAGAAGTTCTTAAGTTCTTAAAAGGCAGGGAGTTGGCTGCGGGAAGGGTTAAGCATTATTAATAGAACTGCCCCCACTTAATGGCATTTTTGAAGTAGAACTATAGGTAAAACTTTTTTTTTTCATTTTGGATAGTGTAATAGAGGGTTATAACTCCTGTCAGTTTTTTATTGTCACCTGTGTCCCACTGGGAACATTTACCTTTCTGGTGAAATGTTCCCAGTGGGAAAGTGCTTTCACTTTCCATTATAATTGTACACAGGACAAATAAAGAAAGCAAGAAAAACTGACAGGTGCCCCAGTCCATCTTCACTCTATTCAAAATTAAAGAAAAAAAAAGTTTGATTTTAATTATTTTTATTATTATTTTTTTCTTTATTTATATTTATATTGCCCAGCTCCTCCTTTCCTTTGACAGTCCCTTGCCTATTAGCATTGAAAATAGCTTTGTTACAAACAGCATGAACCTGGCCAAGAAATGTCAGTTTTTTTTTTCTTTCCAAGTGTCATGTTTGCTTAAGTACTTCCTGCTACTTCATAGACAGGTTTAGGGCATCCCCAAAGCATGCTATTTATAGGAATTGTTAACTTGTAATATTTTATTTTAGGCATTCTTAAATGAGCTGCTTCCTACTGAATGACATATTTTTTTTCATTTGTACAGTACATGTCCCTTCTAGCAGTGCCCAGCTCCACTCGCCCTTTGTTTGACAAATCCATTCCCAATTAGTCTTGAAAATAGTTATTCAAGATTCTCCTCCCTTTGACTTCAGTTTCCAATAAAACCCAAACAGATTTGACCATCACCAGTGACAGTCCAAAAGGAATAAAAAGCAGACTGAAGTTATAACTCTATCACATGCTATATGGATTTAAAAAAAATGCCTTTACATACTCTTTAAAGGACAACTATTACGTAAGATAGTTATGCTGATTTATTGAAGGAGTTGATAATCACTGTATGAACAATTACTTCAATTATCCAGTAATGTAATAAGCAAATTCCTGTTAACGTATTTCATTTAAGTGAATAGACACACAATTTCTGTGGGGAAATTCTCATCTCCTTCAGTAAATCAGCCCAAATGCATTCTGATAAATGTATGTGGGATATACAGTATCTCACAAAAGTGAGTACACCCCTCACATTTTTGTAAATATTTTATTATATCTTTTCATGTGACAACATTGAAGAAATGACACTTTGCTACAATGTAAAGTAGTGAGTGTACAGCTTGTATAACAGTGTACATTTGCTATCCCCTCAAAATAACTCAACACACAGCCATTAGACCCCATTCACACTACCGCGACTTGTCAGGCGACTGGTCAGCCTGACAAGTCGAGTTCCATGCAGTGCTACGGGAACCGTTCTAATAGGAGCGACTCAAGTCGCTCCGACTTAGAAAAAGGTTGCTGTACTACCTCGGGGCGACATCGGAGCGACTTGCATAGACATTCATTATATGAAGTCCGTTCAAGTCGCGCCGAAGTCGCGGTGCACACAGGTTGGGAAACCTCTTCTAAAGATGATGCACGAGAAAGCCCGCAAGGACATGGATTACTGGAACTTTGTCCTGTGGTCTAATGATTCAGATGGTGTCAAGTGTGTGTGGAGGCAACCAGGTGAGGAGTACAAAGACGAGTGTCTTGCCTACAGTCAAGCATGGTGGTGGGAGTGCCATGGTCTAGGGCTGCATGAGTGCTGCCGGCACTGGGGAGCTACAGTTCATTGAGGGAACCATGAATGCCAACATGTACTGTGACATTCTGAAGTAGAGCATGATCCCCTCCCTTCTGGGACTGAGCCGCAGGGCAGTATTCCAACATGATAACGACCCCAAAAGCACCTCCAAGATGACCACTGCCTTGCTAAAGAAGCTAAGGGTAAAAGTGATGGACTGGCTAAGCAAGTCTCCAGACCTAAACCCTATTGAGCATCTGTGGGGCATCCTCAAATGGAAGGTGGAGGATCGCAAGGTCGCTATTGTCCACCAACTCCGTGATGTCGGCATTGAGGAGTGGAAGAGGACTCCAGTGGCAACCTATGAAGCTCTGTTAAACTCCATGTCCAAGAGAGTTAAGGCAGTGCTTGAAAATAATGGCGGCCACACAAAATATTGACACTTTGGGCCCAATTTTGACATTTCAACTAAGGGGTCTACTCACTTTTGTTGCCAGCGGTTTAGATATTATTAGCTGTGTGTTGAGTTATTTTGAGGGGACAGCAAATTTACACTGTTATACAAGCTGTACACTCACTACTTCACATTATAACAAAGTGTAATTTCTTCAGTGTTGTCACATGGAAAATATTTACAAAAATGTGAGGGGTGTACTCACTTTTGTGAGATACTGTGTATATATATATATATATATATATATATATTTTTTTTTTTTTTTTTTCCAGAAAGTATTAGTTAGTTCAGAATTGTTTTAAGTTCTTAACATTGGTTTGCAGACTAGCTAAACACCAATGACAGGGGTTGGGACACATTATTTAGTGCCAAGGGTGCCTAAAGAGTAACTCCACTTTTGTTGAGAAAAAAACATTTCCCTCTGGGTGATCTATGTACATTGCAAGGATTTTTTCAGACATTGTTGGAGATTTCTGCCTTTTGTTATTCTGAAGAAATAGTTTGTTTGTTTGTGTCCATGTTCAAAGTGTACCAGAATGGCAGTGATTTTATAATTATCAATCAGCTCCTACACTTGCAAGGGTCTAATGAGGAAAGTGGCAGGGTCTGCAACCCATTAGATGTGATTTTCCTTTGGGAGTATCTCAGTTAAAAATGCAATTTGTATCTTAGTTAAGACTACTGGGAAAATCACTGAGCCAATCACACAATGGTAAATGTAATTTCTGGGGACATTCTGAATACCATCTGTGTACATTTTACAGAAAATTACAGAGTTGCAGATTTAAAAGATGACAATATGACTTGTAGTGCAGTTGTATATGCTACTTTTTTTTTGTCATTGCCTATTTTTTCTCCCATTTAAGTGGAGTTACCCTTTGGCATTGACAGTAAGAGTTTATTTATTCTGTATTTAAACGGAATTAATTAAAGGTGGCTGTTTAAAGCCCATCCCCAGGGAAAACAAAAGTCCTCTCTTGCAGTGGGGCTTTAACCACTTTAGCCCCGCTCACAAATGTGAAAAATATTGTTATTTTTTCAAAATAAACGCTCTTTTTTTGTTTATAGCGCAAAAAGTAAAAATCGCACAGGTGATCAAATACCACCAAAAGAAAGCTCTGTTTGTGGGAAAAAAAGGACGTAAATTTAGTTTGGGTACGGCGTCGCACGACCGCGCAATTGTCAGTTAAAGTCGCACAGCGCCGAATCGCAAAAAGTGGCCTGGACGGAAGACAGCAAAATCCTCCGGTGGTAAAGTGGTTAATGGTTAATTGTTCGCTCACATTTAGAACCTTGAAAATTCACTTTTACTTACATAATCCTCTGCTCCATCGCTCCCCTATGCTGTGGCGCTTGACTGTCTCTTGATGTCCTCATGTTCAGTGCAGAGCTACTGCATTACTATCTTTAGAGTGTATTCGAGAAGACGTAGCAATTGCAGCCTTCCTCCCGCGATCGTCGGATAAACTGACAGAATACCCGCCTGCTTATGTAAACAAAGCAGGCGAGTCTTCTGTGAGACAGGCAGGGAGAGATCAGGAGTTTCAGCTAAGTTGAAACTTCGATCTCTCTGTGCCTGTCATAGAACCATTCCCATACACAGTGAGCAAGCACTTTAGGCATACATTTAACCCCTTTGATCACCCCCAGTGCTAATCCGTTCCCTGCCAGTGTCGTCTATACAGTAACAATGCATATTATTTAGCACTGATTACTGTATCAATGTCACTGGTCCCCAAAAAAGTGTAAAAAATGTCAGTTAGGGGCCCGATCTGTCCGCCGCAATGTCGCAGTCCCGCTAAAAAAACGCTGATCGCCGTCATTACTAATAAAAACAAAAAAAATAAATAAAAATTTGAAAAATCGATCCTGTAGTTTGTAAACGCTATAACTTTTGCGCAAACAAATTAAAATACGCTTTTTGGGATTTTTTTTTACCAAAAATATGTAGCAGAATACAAATTGGCCTAAACTGATAAAAAAAAATTAGATTTTTTAAAAAATTTTTATTGGGAATGTTTTATAGCAGAAAGTAAAAAATATGGCAGTTTTTTCAAAATTGTCGCTCTTTTTTTGTTTATAGCACAAAATCAAAAAACTGCACAGGTGATCAAATACTACCAAAAGAAAGCTCTATTTGTGGGAAAAAAATGATCTAGATTGTAATTGGGCACAGCGTCGCAGGACCGCACAATTTTTCATTAAAGTAACGCAGTGCCGAATCGCAAAAAATGGCCTGGTCATTATGGGGGTAAAACCTTCTGGAGCTGAAGTGGTTAAATATGTATCCTTAACCCAAAAAGAACCTTCTGTTGCTCTCAGATTTCTCCATATCTCCATATTTATGCTGTGATCTGACTTCCTGTTAGAGGGTGGCTAAGTTTGTTCTCCATGGTCCCGCTGAATGTAAGAATGTAACCACTCTCTCTTACTCACTCCCAAGTTGGACTATGAAATATGGACAATGGTATTTATAGTGTACATAAAGCAGTGCACATGATGGCAACTAACAGGCACTGCTTATTTCAAATAAATGGAAATGAGAGGGAAAAGGAGAGATGCAGGAGCTCATGGAGGACAATGCAGGTAGTCAGAAAAACGCAGTAAGAAACAATGAAAAATAGATAGATTACATGGCAATCAAGCAGTGGAAGTGTACAAATTATTTTTGCAGAACAAGGATATCATTTAGCATTATTTAGCATTCCTGGTGGTGTTATAGTTTGTAGCAACCCCTGTCACTGCCACTTACCGGGACAGCTTGGTCTGCTTGGAAATATATGAACAAATATGAATAAAGACATGTGAAATCCAATTACTAAATTAAAAGTACTTTTGGATAAAATAGAAAAAGGTTTAAATCTGTCAGGATTTTATTGATGTCTATGTCCCGCTAGGGAGATTTAGCCTCTTGATTTGCCCTGGTAATAAATGTTTCCAGCACAAAATGTATTGGAAAATACTGTACAAACCTATATGACTGCCACCAGAACTAAAGATGAGGGAAAATGTTTCAATGAGGACACCTATTCCAATGGCACCTATAAAGAGGGGATATTCCTTCATTTTACATATCTTTCTACTTATGTCCTTTTGTGTCTCCATAACAGGAAGTGAAGGGAACTCCCCAATATGACACAATAGACAGTAAACTAAACAAAATGTGTATTGCACATTTTTGCTTATTGTATAAGCAAAAATTTTTGACTAGAAAATACACTATTAACACGTCAATTATTGGATTATAATTATTTTTTTTTAGGTGCCTTAGTGCTTCTCACTTTTCCAGGCTTCATATCATGCTACAGCCTTTCGTGTGCTTTGCTTGTGTTAAACCTGCTGTCATTAAAGGCACATGCTGCCTAATAATTTTAAACCCTTACTGTCTTTAACAACAATTGCAGCCATATCCTGCCCCGCAGCACAAAGCCAACTCTATCTTCAGATTTAAGCTAACGCTCACCTGTAGATATTCACAGAAGCTACTCAGCACCACATTTTGGCCTGCCATAACAGCCTGTTTAGCAATCGCTTTTTGTGCCCTCAATACACATGGGCGTCTGCAGAAATTTTTTCAGGGGCGGCATCATTTTAAGGTCACCCATGCTCCGCCCCTTTTCGACATTGTCATGAAGACGACGTCAGTCACCGTGTGAGCTGCGACCCGCGAGTATTTATTTTTAAAGGGGAAACGGCAGAATTTATTTTTAAAGCGTTTGTTAACCTAAAAATAAAAAAAAAAATAATTGATCCTGTTCCCTTAAAGCACAGGTGTCAAACACAAGGCCCTGAGGCCGAATGCGGCCCCCCAGGCCATTTCATGTGGCCCTCACACCTCTCCTGCAGCTGCAGGACCCCCCTTGTCTCTGCCCCCACCTTGTCTCTGTAGCAGCAGAGAGAGAACAGAACCAATTCTCCAGATCCTACACTCCTCTGTGCAGCTGCAGAAAGCCTCCTCTTTGACCAACCCCCCCCCCCCTTCTCAGCAGAGAGGAGGGCAGAACTCCTCCTACAGATCCTGCACCTCTGTGCAGCCACAACCCCACCTTGCCTCTGCCTCCCCTGATATCAGCATTCAGCAGAATCTGGAAGCTGACTCCAGCCCTCCTCCGGCTCTCCTTCAGACCCTGCACTTCTTCCCAGATCCATCCGCATCTTCCTGGCAGCAACACAAGGTAAGAGAGTGCATTGTGATGTAAGGAAGGGTGGGTGACTTTTGACTTATGATGGTGGGGGGGCTCTTGACGTCTCATGTAAGGGTGTAAGGGGGCGTGGGGTGCTCTGGACATGTAATCTTACAGATATAACCGGCCCTTTGAGGGAAACCATAATGCTGATGTGGCGCGTGATTAAATTTAGTTTGACACTACTGCCTTAAAGCATGTTTTACAGCACAGTGCTTGTGCTGTGTAATTTGGCCCCTTCTATCACCTAAAATACCTGGCTCATCCTGCCTGGCTATGTCCTCCCTCTGTAAACTGACCACGGTATACCATGGCTGCTGAGCCCTGACACCGTGGTCAGTCTACATGCCTCCATCACCTGCAGTCCTCCTGCCCTCCTCTGTCCTCTCTCCCCCCTCCCTCCCTGCCTGTCTGCTCCTGTGTCAGTGCCCGCCCCCTCCCCTCCTGCTGCTGTAGTTGCATTTAAATTTTCATATCCTGTCTACAGTCTGTTTATTAATCATGTGTGCCCCTGTGTCTGTGTTTTATAAAATAAGCCGTACCAGTTTTCAGAGCACCGATCGCTGCTCACGTGACCCGCCACCTCCCTCCTTCTCTCTGCCTTTCCTCCTCCCCTCCCGACTGACGCCAGCGGGGAATCCTCAGCCCCGCCCGCTGCAGGCAGCTGTCAGACTGGGAGAGGAAAGTGTCGGTGGCTCACGTTAGAGGCGATCGGCGCTCTGAAAACTAGTAAAGAAGGGCTTATTTTTTAAAACACCTACACAGGGGCACAGGCATACAGGATTATTAAACAGACCAGACAGGATGGTATAAAGTGGCTTACCAACCACTTTAAAGAGGAAGTTGAGATTCCAGGGTAGGGCACTTGCCCTCCTTGCGGACGCCCATGTCAATACCTATTCTTTAGCCACAAAAGGGGCATTTCCTTAACTCTTTAGCCCCACACCATCCCCCAAAGCCTTACCTAAAAACTTAACATGCACACACCTTGAAGGGAACAATTGAGTTTACAGTGGAACTCTTGTAAAATTCTAACTGGCAACTCAGATTTCAATTTTTTTTTTTTTTTTACTCAGCTACTGTATATGCAGCGCATGTTCATATGCCTATGTGTACAGGCACATTGAATACAATTGGCTGCATTTAGTATCAGAAAAAATAAAAATGCCTGTATGCTTAACACTTATTCCAGGTGAATTTTATGTCAACAATACTATTTCAAGGTGACATTCATTCTCCTTTGATATACACAAATCATTGCCCTCTGTTCCTGCATATAATACACTGCCTGGCCAAAAAAAAAGTCACCACCAAAAAAAAAAAGGTCACACACATTGGACCGCCTATAGCTTTCACTACGGCTTGCATTCGCTGTGGCATTGTTTCGATAAGCTTCTGTAATGTTACAAGATTTATTTCCATCCAGTGTTGCATTCGATTTTCACCAAGATCTTGTATTGATGATGGGAGAGTTGGACCACTGCGCAAAACCTTCTCCAGCACATCCCAAAGGGTTAAGTTTTGGACTCTGTGGTGGCCAATCCATGTGTTAAAATTATGTCTCATGCTCCCTGAACCAATTTGAGCCCAATGAATCCTGGCATTGTCATCTTGGAACATGCACGTGTAATCAGGGAAATCCATTGATGGAAAACCCTGGTCATTCAGTATATTCAGGTAGTCAGCTGATCTCATTCTTTTGGCACGTGCAGTACCTATCCAATAGGATAATTACTGCATGCTTAGTTTAGTTAGTTGCTTAGTTAATTCCAGGTGGTGACTTTTTTTTTGGGCCAGGCAGTGTATAACCATTGCACACTTCAGAGCTTTTAATGTCCATGCATCCCCATGCTTTAAAATGGCTGGCGATAATCGTTTTCTGTTGCCGTTATATCTGTATTTGTCTACTTCTTTGTAAAGTCTGCCTTCTTCATATCCAACAGCTGTGTAAAGATGAGGTTGCTGAAGGGATGTGGGTAGTTTCCTTTCTAGTATGCGGATATTTTCCTTTGTTTGAGATATATAATATGTATTTCTCTTTCGTTCATTAACGGACACAGCTCCTTACCTTCTTGACCATTGGGTTATACTGCCCCCTACAGGAGTAGGACACAAGACAGGAAAAAGCTTGACTACGCCTGTGGGGCAGTCCAAGGAGGTATACTCCCACTCTCAGGTATAGGCACTTTTTTTTCTGCCTAGTCAGGAGTAAGGACCTAGTTCCTTGCTGGGATCTCTGGTCCTGGCAATTTTTTTCCTTTTAAATTGAACTTTTTCCTATCTTTGTTATTTTGTTCCTGTGAGAATCTACTATCAACTGCCGGACTGGGTGACGGACTGAATAATCTAGATCCAGAGGGTTCCCCCCAGTCTGGCCAGTGAGCGTGCGCAGGCCTCAGCTCTGAGCTAGGTTGGCCGCAACATAGCCCCACTGGACGGGGCTGGCCTGTGAGTTAAACGTCTCATGAGGGCGCATGCGACCTGGCCTCAGCCTGAGTCGCAGCGTTCCTCCTGGCCAACAGCCCCCTATTCTGATAAAGAGGTGGTCTGTCCGGAGTGGTGCCCACCCTGTTTCCTGGTATGGTAAGTAGCTGTCCCCCCTCTTCCCCTGAAGGGTTTTGGGGTGGACGTGGACCCCTCCCTGGGACAGTGGGACCTCCGGGTTCCCCTCCTTCCCCCCAGCCCCTCTAAAATTTTGGGGGTCACTGTGGGTCTTCCGCATCCCCCTCGACCCCTCCCTGGGTGAGGTTTTGAGCTGGCTTTGGCCACGTGATCTTAAGGGGGGCTTGTTGGAGCCACCCTGGGGGTTGGTGCCTAGGGCAGGGATGTCCTCTTGGCTCCCTGCTGCAGTTGTTAGGCTAGGGGAGTGGATGGTTTAGCACGTGGCACGAGCCAGCCAAAAATTTAGGCCGAGACTTTGCAGCCTACTGGTTGGGGGCTATGTGGGGCGGCCCCAGTAAGGGTGGCTGAAGCCACTACCCTTTGTTTGGGCATCTGTTCCCCCCTCCGCTGCCCCTGGGTGGTTGACTCTGCTAGGGCTTGTGCCCAAGTGGCTGGGTGTCCACAAAAAATTTAGGCCGTGGCTTGCGGCCTACTAGGCCATGTCTTACAGCCTACTAGGCCATGTGGCCAAGCCAGGCGCTTCTGTCGGGGGGGTGGCCCCAGTGGGGCTAGCTGAAGCTTCCTTTGGGCATCTGCCTGGCTGGGATCCACAAATATCCACAAATATTTATGCTGTGGTTGCGGCCTACTAGACAATGCAGCCAGCTTGGTGCCTCCCTTGGAAGGGGTGGTGCTGTGAGGGCAGTTTATTTTTTGATGGCAGCCATCCCGACATTATTGTGTAGGGTACCTGCCCCTTTTTTAGCACTGTGGGACCATCAGGGTACTCTGCCTGCACGTCTGCGTCCCAACGGGTGGCCCCCGTTTAAGGGGGCTGTTTCCTATTATGCGAGCCTCTATGGAGGGGCTAGGAGGGCGACCCCTTTGTTTTTTTGCAGGGTCCAGTAGGTGGTCCATTCATGGGCACTTGGTTGGCGTCCCCTTTGCGGGATCGCAGACGGCTGCTCTGATTGTTATGTTTTATGGGTGTGCTTATTATATAGGGCCACCTGCCCTCCTGTGCCTCATCTGTCTCATCAGATCCTGAATGTGATTCAGCTGCCACGGACGCGAGTTACCCTACTGGGTCTGTGTCCACTTACCCTGAGTGCTCAGATAGTAAGGAAAAGGCACTGGTGGATGCACTGATTGTGTCAGTGCGTGAAATTTTAAAACTTGAGGATGCAGCTGATGCTGCGTCGGAGACGGCGGTCCCTTTTGGCACCCACAGGCCCTCCAAAGTGGCGAGGGTGTTCCCCATTCCCGCTTACTTTGACAACATTGTCACAAAACAGTGGGGTTGTTCAAAACGCACTCTTGTGGTCCCTAAGCATTTTGCTATGTGGTATCCTTATGAGGATTCCCTGCTTCAAAAGTGGACGGTCCCACCTGTAGTGGACTCGCCAGTTTCCAGGGTAAATAAAGCTACCTTAATTCCGGTTGAGGAGTCCCCGGCCTTTAAAGATCCAGTTGATAGGAGGGCGGAGGCTCTGGCCAGCCATATGTTCACTGTGGCTGGCTCGGCACTTAGGCCCGTATTTACTATTGCCCTGGTGTCACAAACTCTGACCAAGTGGGCTAAACCTTTACGCCGGGATCTGAAGAGGAAACAGCTTCGCCCTACCTTTGCTGGCGGATCAGTTTGTCCAGGGGCTACAGTTTATCTGTGATGCCTCTTTGGATCGGATCTCCCCTTTGTAGGGGATCGCCTGTTTGGAGCTTCCTTGGATGACATCAATGAGGGTCTCACAGTGGGGGAAGAGTACTCTTCTTCCGCAGGCTACCAAGGGCAAGGAGCTCCTTCGTTCTCCGGCACTTCGACAGGGAAAATCCTTCTCCCCCTGTACTGGACGGTTGTCATCACGGATGCCAGCCTGTCTGGGTGGGGAGGCGTCCTCGGCACAGATCGTGCACAGGGGGTCTGGACTGCCGATCTATGTACTGGAACTCAGAGTGATCAGACATTGTCTGGATCATTGGACAATACGTCTTCAGGGGTGTCTGGTACAAATTCAAACAGATAGTGCCACGGCCGTGGCCTGTGTCAATCACCAAGGGGGCATAACAAGTGTCCTGGTGGCTCGGGAAGTAGCCGGCGTTTTAAGGTGGGCAGAACGATTTGTTCCAGCCCTCTCTGCTGTACACATTCCAGGGGTGGAAAATTGGCAAGCGGATTACCTCAGTGGACAGGCGTTGGACCAGGGGGAATGGTCACTTCATCCAGAGGTGTTTCATCAGTTGTGTCTCCAGTGGGGTACTCCCGAGGTGGACATGTTGGCTTCTCCTCTCAACAGGAACGTACAGAGATTTGTGGCACGGTCTCGGGATCCTCTGGCCGACACCAGAGACGCATTAGTGTTTTTTTGGAGTCAGTATCGTCTGATTTATGTCTCCCCCCTCTCAAACTTCTGCCAAGACTCCTGTGCAGGATTGAGGCAGAAGGCATTACAGTTATTCTAGCGGCTCCAGACTAGCCTCACCAGTCTTGGTACGCCGATCTGGTACGGCTGGTCGCCCATGCTCCTTGGAAGCTTCCTCTCAGGGAGGATCTGTTGTCCCAAGGGCCAGTCTTCCACCCTGCTTTACAGTCACTGGCTTTGACGGCTTGACTGTTGAAAACCAGGTACTTAAGGATAGGGGTTGGTCTGAATTGGTCTGAATTGGTGATTACAATGCTCTTAAAAGCTAGGAAATCTACTTCTAGGAAGATCTACCATCGTACGTGGAAGACGTACATCGCGTGGTGTGAGTCCCTCGGGGTTCCTTCATGGGAGGGTTGAACAGAAATTGGCCTTGAGTACCATCAAAGGCCAGGTGTTGGCTTTGGTGGTCTTCTTTCAATGACCCTTGGCCACACACTCCCTGGTGCGTACCTTTTTTCAGCGTGTTCACCATTTGGTTCCTCCAGTGCAGTCTCCGTTGCTGCCTTGGGACCTCATTTTGGTGCTTTCGGCCCTGCAGAAATTTTCTTTGGGAGATTCTCTTGTTTACGATCTCTGAGAAGGCGGGAATGAAGACATTGTGTTGACTGGCGGCGTTATCCTGTCATTCACCTTACTTGGTGGTTCACGGAGATAAGGTGGTTCTTTGCCCCTGTCCATCATTCCTTATAAAGGTTGTCTCTGATTTCCATTTGAATGAAGACATTGTGTTGCCTTCCCTGTGTCCCAGGCCAAAAAAATAAGGAAATTGCCTTGCATGCCTTGGATGTGGTTCAGGCAATTAGGGTGTACCTGGCAGCTATGGAGTCTATGGCCTATTCAATTAGGGGTCAGGTTCATCCTTTCCCTGTTAAGGCGCACTCTACCCAGGTGCTTAGTTCCTCCTGGACCTTCCGTCATCAAGTGTCAGTGATACAGGTTTGCAAGGCGGCCACCTGGCCGTCTGTGCACACTTTCACAAAGTTTTATAAAGTGAATGTGTTGGCATCTGCGGATGCTTTTTTTTTTGGCCGCAAGGTTTTGCAGGCTGCTGTTTAGAGGACCTGGTCCTCTTTGAGGGTGTTTTGTTTTTTTCAGGTGAGCTCCAGTTGTTTATGGCTGAGCTCCATGTTACCTGGTTAGCTACGGTTTATCCTTGGGAATTTTTTCTTGCTGTTGCCACCCCTCATGTTTGACACTGCTTTGGGACGTCCCAATTGTCGAAAAGATAAGGAGCTGTGTCCATTAATGAACAAAAGAGAAAATGGGATTTTTGACTTACCTTGAAATGTTGAGCCCTGGTTTATATATTTTATATCTGATGCCCAAGTTTTTATTTCTAAGTTAGACAGCCTTTCTGAATACATACTAAGCTAATCACTTGCCAGTTATGAAACTTTTTTAGTCACCTACTGGCTGCAAGTTTGGGAATTCCATTTATTTTCCTCTAACATTTTATATCATAGAACAGTTCATGGAAGTCATGGAACACTGCAGTGTTTTTATTTGAAACTCATTATTTGTACATTATAATGTGTTGAATATATATGTAAAATATATTGGTATAAAAAAATACCAGATTATAAAATATTAGAAGTAAAAACTTATCATAGTCTTTTGCCTTGTGATCACCCAGTAATGGGTAAAACCATTTAGGCATGCAGTTGCTATAGTTTTCACCCTCTTTTGGTTTAGATTTGGTGAAGTAGACCAAAAGGAACAGAAGTCCCTTTCACTAGACTGCACTTTATTTTAGACAACTACTATATTGCTGTATCAAGGGCGTAGAATTACAAACATGAATGCACATCAAAAATGGGAAAAACGCTGATAGCACCCTATAACAGGCACCTACAGATTCCTGCACACCAGGTCAATTTTTCAATGTCACGAATGCTGAGACTATCTATTGGCCAGCGAGGCTGTCCATTACAATAGTAAGGCATTGAAGATAAGAGGAGATGGGGCCTGGCTATTAACCCAGCAAGCAGGGGGATATATGCATACCAGAGCACTTCTGGGTTTGGGGCACCAGGGTCACTGCTTTGGAAAAAAAGCCTTGACATACAGGTGCCTGGAGGTAGCAGGTTAACATTTTTCCCACTTCAGGTTTGCTTTAAGGCATACCTCCACTAAAAACATCTGTAGAATGAGCCCTGGAAATTTGTTTTGTGGAAATAACCTTTCTAGGAGGGTATACTCTTCTGTATGCACACCCTAGCACAGAGGTTTTGAATCTTTTGTCAGCTCATAATTCACAGTAAAATGCATGAGGTGGTGGTGATCAACATAAAATTTTAAAAAGTAACCACAGACTCTTTAACTACTTAAGGACCAGGCCTATTTGTGAAGCTTGTTGTTTGCAAGTTAAAATCAGTATTTTTTTTGCTGGAAAATTACTTAGAACCCCCAAACATTATATATATATATTTTTTAGCAGAGACCCTAGAAAATAAAATTAAGATTATTGCAATACTTTATGTCACACCGTATTTACGCAGCAGTCCTAAAAACACAATTCTGGCCCCCTCAAAATCTGAAGGACAGTAAACTGACCCTTTATTCAGAAAGTTTGACACCTGGTTTAGCTGTTTGGATGTATCAATGACAATTTTGCAATCTGTCAATATAGTATTGCTGCTTCATAGAGTAATTTAGGCTTCTCCAGTAGTTAGCAATCATTAATTTCATAACTATATTAACAAATAATATTGTTTCCAGTATTCATGTAATAATTTTGTATACTCTGTTCCATTTGTTCCTATGTTCTAATTTCAGTAAATGTAAACGCCACCCTTCATCCAATAATGCATGTGAGTTTATGCTCCAAACATAAGGCAATTAATTTTTACTGAATAACATTATGACTAATAATTGTTTTGTACCTTATATAAAAAAAAATTAACAAATAATCTGTGAAGATTAGAAATTTATATATTATAGTACTTCATAGTAGTTCTGAATTTTTCCCTTACTCCATTTAAACATATTCACTGTTATTAATCCCAACTCATTGCAATTTCACTGCAATTATCACAATTAGCCTGAATAATTTCTGTGAATCTTTTCTTTGTAATCTGCTTGCAGACTCATTCTGAGGAGAGACCATTTCAATGTGAGGAATGCAAGGCTTTGTTCCGCACTCCTTTCTCACTGCAAAGGCACCTGCTAATACACAACAGTAAGTGCAAATATGAGGCCAAAAGGACACCATCAATTTACATATGTATATCCCCTTTTTGAACTAAGAGGAACTCCTTTCCTCAATTACACAATATTTCAGTGCACAACAAAAAGATTAATTAGAGGGTATAATGCAAATCAATAACGTGACATTAAACAAGAGTTTTAACTGAAGACATTGTTAAAAGGTGCTTGAGATCTGAACCTCTTGCTCCCTTTTACACTCCAGTTCTGCCTTTAGCTTTTTGTTGGGCCATATACACACACAATATCATAAAATGTGCTGCTTTATTCACTGGGTTTGGGAACAATTATCTAAGCTGTGTCACATCAATAAAGAAGTAAATAAATTGAGGAAAAGACTGAAAACGATCTCTGTAGTAAAGTACAGAGGTTTTTTCTTCTTTTAACACTGATGAGGTCAGGTTTCTTCCCTGTGTAATTTAACGTTTTATAACAAATAAAAGTACTGTTTCATGACAATCAGCTGCAAAACATAATTTATTATGTGTTAAAATAATGTTTTTTGCTGACTGATTTTGATACTATTACCAAAATCTGTTTACTCCCTCCCTGTATTTTAAAGGTAAACAGTTTTGTACAAGTGTAATAATAATTTGTCATTAATGTAACTTTTTTTTTTTTTACAATCAAACCCCTGTCTCATACTTAGGTTAATATACAAGAATAAAAAATGTCCTAGCGCAAGACTTCAATATCACAGATTGTATTATTTTCAATAATTTATTTTTAAAAATAAAAAGTTCTCCTCTCCCTCCTTGCAATCTTTACAGGTCCCAGAAGATTGCCCGGCCATTCTGAATGTGCATCGCAACTCGTGCAGTGCGCACCTGGCTGTGATGTCGCAAACTGCTGGGTGCCCATGCTAGTAATTTTGGTGCCAGGGAGAGCTGAGGGAGAGAACAGAGGCTTCGGGCAGCCACATCGCTGGATCAGGGGAAAAGGGGAGTGTGTGTTTATAGAAAGTCTACAGCTATAGTTTTTGTAGCTGCCGACTTTTAATAATCACAGAAACGACTGTAACTCGGCTTTAACATTACTGTTAGTAACATTACTGTCTTTACCACTTTAAATCCATATTCATCCTTGTATTATAAGGTTTGCAAACTACTTTGTAAAGCTAACACAGAGCTTACAAGGGAAAAATGGATGAATGGCTGCACACTTCTGAAGTATGCCAGAATCTTTATTGTAGTGATTAACAAATAAAAGCATATACAGCATAGAGAGCACCAGGAGATAAAAATGTTAACGCGCTTCACACACTTAATCATAAGTGTTAAGATTAAGCGCTGTTATGTGCGTGAAACACGTTAACATTTTTATGAAACCTGGTGGTAACAATGGTGCTGCATTTTTTACCATAAATCTTTATCACAAAATAAAAAACAGAGAAGAAACAATATTATGCAACATGCTGCAATAGCGGTATACCATATGTATAGGCATAGTAAATTCAGAATAAATAATTTTTCCAATGAACAAATCATACAAAGGTAGGGTAGAAAGGTATTAGGGAAATATAATCATCTTGTGTTCTGTGGTGTGAACAAATTATTTGAATTTGAAGTGACAAAACAAATGCATAATTCGTAAAGGTTATGAACAGTGAAACTTAGGCACAGAGTACAATTTTTTTTGGATAGATTGCCAGTGTGTTATACAATGGGAAGCTTTGAAGGATGATTTATTTCCCATTGGGAGGTGGTTCACTTAATATCTTATATATGAAGGAGATTACTTTGCGTTCTGCATTGGGGCCATGATAACATTTTAATAGGTGCCGTAGTGAAGGTTTGTCATGCCAGGTTTGTCATGCCAGGAGATCCATGAGAAGCCAGAACATATTGATAGATACATGTTAAAGTTCTTAGGCTCGATGCCAAACCGGGCATATAAGTGATGAAATGAACTGAGATGAGATGAACATCAGTGTATAACTCTGCCAAGATCCAGTGAGTTAAGGAGAGGTCTGGTATTTTGTGTTCCCACGACGAAAGGAGTAATGCTGTTAAAAATGTTTTCAATATACCTTTGGTCAACTGAGTGAGAGCTTTTCATTTGTTTACTGTTTCATTGACCGTATCTACGAAAGAATAAGGGTAAGATGCTGCAACAGTAAGGAGATGTTGTACTAGCCATGTGTTCTATTGACAGCAAGGAAATCTGATGTGTAGGTTGCTATTATTGTTTTGCCTGGTCAAGGATGGTTGCTCTGTAATATGCTTGGATATCAGGAGCTCCAAGTCCAGTGTAGAATACAGGGATGCATAATATGGAGCGTGTTACTCTGGGACGTTTTCCTGCCCAAGTAAAGGAAGTTAAGATTGATTGAAGTTTAGTTGGATGTGTAGGGAGGAATGGAAGAGGAATAGATTGAAATATTAATAATAAGGAAAGAGGTACATCTTGGCCAGGGCTATACAGCCAGCCCATGAGGTATGCACTGAACGAAGTTCCCAGGGTATGTGTTAAAGTTTCATAAGTAAATTGGTGAAGTTAATCCAGAGAAGATTAGCTGCAGATGATACTTGATAAATGCCTAAATATGGGAGTATAGAGCAAAAAAAAAATGTGGCAATACAGAAAAATAAAAAATCATACTTCACCCCTTAGGAAAAATTAGGGGATGAGGAGTATTAGAACAGGTCGTCTGAGCAGTAAATCTGTGGAGTAAGAAAAGGACAGATTACTTAGCTTGAGTGCTTCCCTTTGTATCCCAGTGTTCAGAAGGTTGTGTAGGAGGTTGACGCTGTTTGGGGGTAGGCAGAGAAGCAGTGATGGGACACCAGTTGATCAACCTTTTAATCACATCCTTTGGTGTTATTATGTGGATTGTTTGGCTCTGGTAGGAGACCAAAAGCTATGCTGGGAAGCCCATTTGTACAGTATGTGACGGTCTCTGAGCAACATGGTAACCGCAGTGAATATAAGACAGCAAAAAAAGGAAAAATTTGCGTATGGTTCAAAATGTACTTGAGAAAATCTTGCAGCCGACACATTTTGCTCTTTTACCGAAAAGATATGTACGTGGGCCTATACGTCCTTAGGGATGGCCGTGAATAAGTGTCTTGGCTTGAGAACTCAATGAGCTTGATTGATGCCGATATCATGAGATGCGAGATGAGGGAAAAGCTTAGGAAAGAGCTGTTGGAAATACGAAATCCGCTGATTGGGTTTGACAGACAGAAATGTCACTTAATTTAATATTGTTTCTTCTAGAGGGATCCTCCAAGTCAGGAATTTTGGATTTGAGGTGTAGGAGTTCCTGTGTGTTACTATCATGGGCATCAACTATCTCATGCCTTTGTGTGATCACTCATTTGTCTCTCTAAATAATCAGTGCGCTCCTCGATATCATCAACCCTGAAGAGCAATTGAGATATTAATATGCATAATTCTCTATGGAGCTCTTTTTGCAAGGGTAGGGGCTTTCATTTTAGTGTAGGCTGAACAATCACTGGTTGGAAGGGCAGGCAGTGATTCAGAGCATTTCTCCTTAGTGTTTGAGGGAACTAGTGAAGCCCAGTGTTGTTTTTTATATAGTGCAGTCTTGCCAGGGGAGCGAGCAGGATTAGCAGCTCTTTTACCTCCATCTTTGGCAGGCTGTGGAGAGGTAGAGGGGTCAGATGGCGCGCTGTCCATATTATCCTGGCTGTCAGAATAGCTCTGTGCTCCGGCATCCTCCTGTGATTGTGAGCTGAGTCCTGCTCCAGTTCCATCTTGTCCGTGCTGCATGACTGGGGATGAGAAATAGTGTTTCTGGCAGTGAGGTCCTTGTAATTGACCTATTTTTTCCTAAACATGGCGTCTGGGTGCGGTAAGAGAACAGGAGGATGGCGACATCACAGGATCTCATGCACCACCACTGGCTGCAACAAGACAGGGCACACGAAGGGGGAGGGGGGGCACGCAACTAGTTTCTGAGGCCCAGCCTCCTTCACTCTCACTCGCTCTCTCACTCTCCCATACTGGTCACTGGAAGTTCAACATGGCACCTCATGGCAAAGAACTCTCTGAGGATCTGAAAAAAAAAGAAGTTGCTCTACATAAAGATGGCCTAGGCTATAAGAAGATTGCTAAGACCCTGAAACTGAGCTGCAGCATGGTGGCATAGACCATACAGCGATTAACAGGACAGGTTCCACTCAGAACAGGCCTCACCATGGTCGACCAAAAAAGTTGAGTGCACATGCTCAGTGTCATATCCAGAGGTTGTCTTTGGGAAATAGACGTATGAGTGCGGTCAGCATTGCTGCAAAGGTTGAAGGGGTGGGGGTCAGCCTGTCAGTGCTCAACCCATACTCTGCACACTGCATCAAATTGGTCTGCATGGCTGTCATTCTAGAAGGAAGCCTCTTCTAAGGATGATGCACAAGAAAGACCTCAAACAGTTTGCTGAAGACAAGCAGACTAAGGACATGGATTACTGGAGCCATGTCCTGTTGTCTGATGAGACCAAGATAAATGTATTTGGTTCAGATGATGTCAAGCGTGTGTGTCAGCAACCAGGTGAAGAGTACAAAGACAAGTGTGTCTTGCCTACAGTCAAGCATGGTGGTGGGAGCGTCATTGTCTGGGGCTGCATGAGTGCTGCTAACACTGTGGAGCTACAATTCATTGAGGGAACCATGAATGCCTACATGCACTGTGACATACTGAAACAGAGCATGATCAGAGACTGGGCCGCAGGGTAGTATTCCAACATGATAATGACCCCAAATACACCTCCAAGATGACCACTGCCTTGTTAAAGAAGGTGAGGGTAAAGGTGATGGACTGGCCAAGCATGTTTCCAGACTTAAACCCTATTGAGCATCTGTGGGGCATCCTCAAACGGAAAGTGGAGGAGCACAAGTTCTCTAACATCTACCAGCTCTGTGATGTCATCATGGAGGAGTGAAAGAGGACTCCAGTGGCAACCTGTGAAGCTCTGATGAACTCCATGCCCAAGAGGGTTAAGGCAGTGCTGGAAAATAATGGTGGCCACACAACACTTTGACACTTTGGGCCCAGGATATTGTCACTTAGGGGTGTACTTAATTTTGTTGCCAGCGGTTTGGACATTAATGGCTGCGTGTTCAGTTATTTTGAGGGGACAGCACATTTACACTGTTATACAAACTGCACACTTACTACTTTTCATTGTAGCAAAGTTTTATTTCTTCAGTGTTGTCACATGAAAAGATATAAAAGAAATCTACAAAAATGTGAGGGGTGTACTCACATTTGTGAGATACCGTATGTACTGAGTTCATAGTCACAGGTAGTTCTCTCTAGGTCTCTTGGGTAATTTTTTATGAGTGATATTAAAAGCTATTTTTTTTTTATTAAAATAAAAAATATGTTGTACTTACCTTCTCTGTGCAACTATTTTGCACAGAGCGGCCCCTTACCTCCTCCTTAGGCAGTTCCTCTGTCGTAAGCCATGTGCTATGGGGGCACCTGTAACAGGCTTATTGCATCCATAAGCACACAGCACTGGTAAGCTAGACCCCCACTCCCTCCTCACAGGCATTTGACTCTGTGAGACCAGGAAAGAGGAGAATGATGCTGCAGCCAGGACAGCTCAGGATCAGTGAGAGGGGGCAGGTATCTATTTAGGGTTGTGGGGGCGGGGGGGGGGGGGGGTTCTGTGGAGGCAGCTAGTGGGGCCTTTTTTTTCCTTAATGAAGGAAATGCTTTAAGATAAAAAAAAAACAGTTTAACTTTAGAATCACTTTAAAAATACATACTTCAATAGAATTGTATTTATTTTTATAAAACCAGAGCTTGGCGCTCACTTTAAGTAATTAAAACCAGAGCTTAGAGCTCACTTTAAGTAAAACTTCATGTAAATCAGGAGTGTCAAACTAATTTTCATTGCAGGCTGCATCAGAATTATGGTTGCCTTCAAAGGGCCAGTTGTGTTTGTAAGACTATATAAACGTATCTACTATTCATCATATTAATAATTGCCTCTGCATTCAATTTATTACTGGTTTTATAACTGGTTGTAGTAAACTTAAGATTTAAGCTGTGAAGGGCAGGTGCAGATCGGCACAGAGCCCACCCACACTCCTGTAGCAAATTATGTAAGTCTGAAAAAGAGGGCCGCACAATGCTGGTATCATCCACAAGAAACTTGTTGTAATTTGCAGATTGAGCCAAGCTATCATCCATTTTCTCAGCTTTTTTTTTTTTCTCTAGCCCAAGACTTTAAGCAAAGTTTTATTTACACAGATTTCAATACTTATAAATGCAGTGTTCATTATGCATTTTTTTTTTCCAATTAATGCATGGCTGTATTAAGGGTTAAATACTATAAATGCCTGGAGTTCAGCTTTAATGAAATGTCACTATAACAATTTTTGTTAGAATCTACTTTAAAAAATACTACAAATGTAATTTTATCTGTATGATCTCTATAAATCTGTTTGATCTCCAATTAGATTTCACTGGTGAAGTGTAATTATTTGCTTGATTTCATATATATATATATATATATATATATATATATATATATATATATATATATATACATACAGTATTTTACTTTATTTTATATACTAAATATTGTCACTCCTACATAAAGGCCTAACTAATTGCATGAAAAAAAACATGGTTCCTCATTAACATTGGCCCATGACGGTCTTTTTTAGAGTTTGACATGGCCATTTACAAATTAACTTTTTATGGTACACCTTAAATCAAAGGGTTTACTGCTGTAAAAGCTTGTATAAATACAGTTGTATAATAATATATTACAATCTATTAGTTATATCTATGTTTTTGGTATGTAAAATACACTAGCAGTGGTAATTTGTTGTTTCGGTCTGTCTTCTGATCAGCTTAGTTGAATGTTTATGAAGGAAAACTAGCATCATATAGCTGCATATTGTTATTTTACTAGTATGCCAAAATGCATTTGAAGCAAATAAAAATTTGAAAAAGATAGATAGATAGATAGATAGATAGATAGATAGATAGATAGATAGATAGATAGATAGATAGATAGATAGTAAAGCTAATGTCAGCATTTTATTTTGAAGAACTATTTAATCAAATGTGTAAAATATTAGAGTGTTTTAAATAGAACCTTCTTAAAAACACAGGAAGACATCTTACTTCCTGGTGAGATCAATAAGAAGTCTTGATAAATAGACCAATAAACATCCTATATAGTCTAGGCAAACCACATATTTATTATGTTGGCTCCACAGATGATGAAGAAGAGTGGATGTCTTCTATCTCCAGCACAAAACAAATCCTCTATAGGACACATCACAAGCAAAAAGCAGACATGTTTTTCTAATTGGACATTATCACAAATCTGGCTTCCATTAAAGGACATGTGGTTACTGGCCTCATCCTTTTCTGGGCTATACATTTGCAGAAAACATTGATCTGTAAAATTATTGTAATTTTTTAAATATTTCTAGGAATGCATATTAATTCTGAAAGTAGGAAAAAAAAGTGCTAAACTGATTATATTGAAGAATAGAGCCACATTTGCTGGGTAAGTTATATGCTTATTTTACATGAAATTTGAAATAGTTTTAGACATTTAAAGTAACTGATCTGTACGGGAGATAGTAGCTGAGGCAAATTATACATTCTTGTGGATGCAGAATTCAAAATTGCTATCTATGTTTAAGCGCTCAATCAAACGGGTGCTAAAACCCATCCTCCATGCTGAGTCGCTTTTTACTGCATGTGCATCCACCTTGGAACTGTGTGTAGGCAGCCCAGAGAACTGAATGCAGATTCAGCGGCTGCCCAGACACACCGTGTGCATGAATCCAAAAGCACATTATCTGCATTCAAGTCTGTGCACCCGCTCCTGCCCGCATGTCAGAGTTTGACATGCAACTGTGCCCTATTGTACTTATAAAGTAGTGCAAAAAAAGAGGAGGTGAGGAGAGAAAGCACCACTGTCTAAGCATAGTATATGTGACAATGCCGGTAAAGAAATGTCAGAAACATAAGTTTTGCACTCACATACACAAGATGAACACAACATGTCAGTATGTATAGTGATGTCGGCTGGCAGCAGTTTCTGGAATCCTCCAGTGGACATGGAACAATAAAGAAGAGGAAAAGAAGAAACCTCTGTCTAAGTGTAGTAAGTAGTGAAAGAACTCATAGAAAATGGTGAAAGAGTATATATTGCGCTCCCATAAATGGCAGGAGTATATGGCATCTTAATAGGTCTACTGCAAAGACCTTGTCAGGTGCAAACTCATACTTCAGTATACGACCGTACTAGTGGACCTAATTTTTTGGGTTCTCATCTGGATATAAAATCATCAAAGCAAAAAAGGAAGACAACCAACTCTAAGTGTAGCGTTAGTGAAGGAGGGTGTGTAGAGGAGAATATAAATGCACTCACATTTGGGAGCTGAAGCAATGACATTACTCATAGGAGGATTCCAGAAACCACTGCCAGCCCACATCATTTGCATTCATCTTTGTGTATGTGAGTGCAATAACTACCTTTCTTATATTTTTTCATCCGTATCATCATGTATACTTTGCTTAGACAGTGGCACTCTCTCTTCTCCTCTTTTATTGCCTTACATGTACTGACAAGAAGACTCCAGAGCTGACGCTGTGGAAGTATGTTCTTTTCCAAACAAGTAGTCTTTATTTTTATGAGGACTAATTTTTCCCACCTTTCCTTGTGGAGCATTGTACTCGTTTTTACTCTGTTTTGCGATGGGCTACACACATTACCCCTCCTAGGGTCAGTGTTTGTGTATTACATTTTCTACTTATAAAGCAGTAATGTCCGTGTAAGTGCATTAAAAGTCCCAAAGACTTAAAATATTTTAAACAACATCCTCGGGAGGATCGGTTTATAGGGGAACGGGATTATGCGATACCCAGACAATGTAAGTATTGGAACATTAACACGAAAGGTGAAAATATATTAAAATGTTTGGTATTTTTATTATCAAACACAGCATTTAAATGGTGTGTTTGATAATAAAAATACTAAACTTTTTTTTTATATATTTTCACCTTTCATGTTAATGTTCCTTTAATTACAGTATCTCACAAAAGTAAGTACACCCCTCACATTTTGTAAATAGTTTATTATATTGTTTCATGTGACAATACTGAAGAAATTACACTTTTCTACAATGTAAAGTAGTGAGTGTACAGCTTGTATAACAGTGTAAATTTGCTGTCCCCTCAAAATAATTCAACACTCCAGCCATTATTGTCTAAATCGCTGGCAACAAAAGTGAGTACACCCCTAAGTGAAAATGTCCAAATTGGGCTCAAAGTTAAAATATTTTGTGTGGCCACCATTATTTTCCAGCACTGCCTTAACCCTCTTGGGCAGAGCTTCACAGGTTGCCACTAGAGTCCTCTTCCACTCCTCCATGACTACATCACGGAGCTAGTGGATGTTAGAGACCTTGCGCTCCTCCACCTTCCATTTGAGGATGCCTCACAGATGCTCAATAGGGTTTAGGTCTGGAGACATGCTTGGCCAGTCCATCACCTTTACCCTCAGCTTCTTTAGCAAGGCAGTGGTTGTCTTGGAGGTGTGTTTGGGGTCGTTATCATGTTGGAATACTGCCCTGCGGCCCAGTCTCAGAAGGGAGGGGGATCATGCTCTGTTTCAGTATGTCACAGTACATGTTGGCATTCATGGTTCCCTCAATGAACTTTAGCTCCCCAGTGCCGGCAGCACTCATGCAGCGCTGGACAATGACACTCCCACCACCATGCTTGACTGTAGGCACGACACACTTGTCTTTGTACTTCTCATCTGGTTGCCACCACACACGCTTGACACCATCTGAACCAAATAAGTATACAATATGTATACAAAAATATCTAAATATTGCATATGGAACACTGTTCAAACACACACAATAATAAATAATAATAAATAATAAGAAGTGCAAACTGTGACTTCCAATGCCATAATAAATGTAAAGTCCAGGAATATCCCAAAATGTTTGTTAGAAAAAAGATAGTCCATCCACAAAACACACTTTGTATTCAAATTACACCACTACTGCAAATTTGAGGATGCTTGCCAAATGGTAATGACCCCCATTTGGCAAACAAGCTGGATTTGGATTGACCCCCATGCCCCCGATATGTCACAAATGGCAAAATGTGTTGAGCAGAGCTGGAGGCACTTACATCATCATGCGCACTGTTTCCCAAAAAAATGTGGGGACTTATAGGAGTGTAAGAGGACAATGTTTCTCTGCCCTACTCCTCTATTATGAAGAGAGCTGCCAGAGTAGTATAATGCATAATAATCCATAGCCCCCCCCCCCCACAACAAACTCCCACAATTGTTGGGGGGGAATGGATATGAGAAAAAGGCTCTTTTCCTCCAAAATTAAGATAACTTGTCTCCCCACCCTCTTGCATGTGGCCTGGACTAGTATAGGAACAGGGATGCATGCCATCTGCCCTTCTTTTCCGGGATACCCAGGCTGCATACCTTGATAGGGGTCTGGCTGGAATATTAAAGAAAACCCTATGTTGCTTTTTTTTTAAAGTATACCTTTTAAATAATCTGACAGTCCTTAATTACAATAAAAAATGTTAATATAGTTGCCTTATGTAAATGTATCCTTAATCAAAATGTCAAGCAATGTAAACCATTGTTAATCATGACGATCCACTGTCCAACGTTCTTTCCCCACTGCCAAAATAACCTGCTGCCTGACCGTATTTTCCTTCTGCACTCCTGTTGGAAATTACAAATCCCCTATGCTGCAGTAATATAAACACAAGGGATTCTGGGTGATATTGTTGACTAAATATGGTCATGACATATATAATATAGTCAATGACATTGCCTAGGATCTCAGGCTGTTTCCTTACATTACAGCAGCTGGAGATTTGAGTGAGCAAACTGGCCAGTTTGGGCCAGTGTGTTTGGCAAACGGACTGGATTTTCTATTTCTTGTCTATTAAAGATTTTATGTATTTCCTGGTGGTCATTATTATTTTGTACATGCTGTATATTGTCTTCCATTTGTAAACAAAATGCAGACAGATTAGCTATTGAACAATTTTTTGTTAGTTGTATTTGTTTCAAAACATTTTATTTATTAATTCTAAGGTGAACGCACGTTTAAGTGTGACCACTGTGATGCTACATTTAAAAGGAAAGACACGTTAAATGTTCACATACAAGTTGTCCATGATGGCCACAAGAAGTACAAATGTGATCTTTGTGACAAAGCCTTTGTGACCCCTTCAGTTCTAAAGAGCCATAAAAAAGTAAGTGTCCTTGTTCTTCTTTCTCACAAATGTAATTTATTGGTTCTTTTCATTGCCGTTTGTTAGGATCTCCAGGAAAGGGATAGTTGAGATCTAACACTACATTCCCAATTTTCTTATCATGACACTACTGTATCAGATATAATATGAATTGATAAACTTTTTTTCTTCCTGTTCTAACAGCAGTAGAAATGGCATTTTAGCAATATGAAATATATAATATATCAGCTAAAACTGTATTCACCTCAAATTTTTAAGACGGAATGTTTTTTAATTCTTACGTCTGTTATCTTTCGGGACCATTTTTTTTTTTTGGGGGGGGGGGGGGGGGGGAGTTGGGGGATGATACCAAATCTTTAAAATCTGTGACAAATTCTCTTTTAGGGTGACTGTTTAGTAATAATCAGTACTAGGGTGACTGTTAAATAATAATCAGTCAGCAGATTCCATTTTTTTTGTTTTAAATATAGTGAGGAAACAACAAAATCAACCTATTTCAGAAAAATACTTCCAGTTGGGGAAAGGCTGGAGCCTCCATCAATCCGTTATTGCCTGTGTCATATACAGTATATATATATATATATATATATATATATATATATATATATATATATATATATATATATACGTATACACTGCTTATTGGGTAAAATTCTCATGCTGGATATCTTTATGATATGGACTGGGTAATGTGTTAGGAACAAAAGCATGCCACATATTTTAATTGAAATGAAAATTATCACTCTACAGAGGGCTGAATTTAAAGACTCCCGAAAATGAAAGTGAGAAAATGATGCAGCAGGCTAGTCCATTTTGATGAAATTTTATTGCAGCAACTCAAAATAATACTCAGTAGTTTCTATGGCCCCCAAGTGCTTGTATGCATGCCTGACAATGTCGGTGGGAAAGGCTCCTAATGAGATGACGGATGGTGTCCTGGGGTATTTCCTCCCAGATCTGGACCAGGGCATCACTGAGCTTCTGAACAGACTGAGGTGTAACCTGGCAGCGTAACATAATGTCCCAGAGGTTTTCTATTGGATTTAGGTCAGGCAAGCGTCGGGGGCCATTCAACGGTATCAATCCCCTCATCCTCCAGAAACTGGCTTAATACTCATACTCTCGCCACATGAGACCGGCTTCTTCAGACTCTTTTACGTATGTAACTTGTGCTCAGGGTGAACCTGCTTTCATCTGTGAAAAGCACAGGGTGCCCATAGTTGACCTGCCAGTTCTAGTGTTCAATGGCAAATGCCAGTCAAGCTCCACAGTGCCAGGCAGTGAGCACAGGGCCCACTAGAGGACACCAGGCTCTTGGACCACCCTAATCAAGTCTGTTTCTGGTTGTTTGGTCAGGGACATTCACACCAGTGGCCTGCTGGGCGTCATTTTGTAGGGCTCTGGCAGTGCTCATTCTGTTCCTCCTTGCACAAAGGAGCAGATACCGATACTGCTGATGGGTTTAAGGACCTTCTACAGCCCTGTCCAACTCTCCAAGTGTAACTGCCTGTCTCCTGAAATATCCTCTATGCTCCTAGGACTGTGCTGGGAGACACAGAAAACCTGGAGGAGTTGGACTGCTTGTGCGACCTCTATAGGGTCCAGGTATTGCCTGATGCTACCAGTAGTGACACTGACCCTAGCCAAATGCAAACCTAGTGAAAAACATTCAGAAACGATGAGTAGGGAAAAAAAAGTCAGTGGCCTCCACATGTAAAACCATTCCCGTTTTGGAGGTTGTCTCATTGTTGCCCATCTAGTGCACATGTTGATAATTTCATTAACACTAAAGCAGCTGAAACGAATTAACCACGCCCTCTGCTACTTAAGTGACCAGACTTGATGCTGTACTTGATGCTTAAATGACTTGATACTATACTCTGAATAAAAAGTGTTCCTTTAATTATTTTGAGCATACAGTATCTCACAAAAGTGAGCACACCCCTCACATTTTTGTAAATCTTTTAGTATACCTTTTCATGTGACAACACTGAAGAAATTACACTTTGCTACAATGTAAAGTAGTGAGTGTACAGCTTGTATAACAGTGTACATTTGCTGTCCCCTCAAAATAACTCAACGCACAGCCATTAATGTCTAAACCGCTGGCAACAAAAGTGAAAATTTTAAAATTGGGCCCAAAGTGTCAATATTTTGTGTGGCCCCAATTATTTTCCAGCACCGCCTTAACCCTTTTGGGCATGGAGTTCACCAGGGCTTCAGATGTTGCCACTGGAGTCCTCTTCCACTCTTCCATGGCGACATCACGGAGCTGGTGAATGTTAGAGACCTTGCTCTCCTCCACCTTCCGTTTGAGGATGCCCCACAGATGCTTAATAGTGTTAAGCCTGGAGACATGCCTGGCCAGTCCATCACCTTTACCCTCAGCTTCTTTACCAAGGCAGTGTTTGTCTTGGAGGTGTGTTTGGGGTTGTTATCATGTTGGAATACTGGCCCAGTCTCCGAAGGGAGGGGATCATGCTGTGCTTCAGTATGTCACAGTACATTTTGGCATTCATGGTTCCCTCAATGAACTGTAGCTCCCCAGTGCCTGCAGCACTCATGCAGCCCCAGATCATGATACTCCCACCACCATGCTTGACTGTAGGCAAGACACACTTGTCTTTTGTACTCCTCACCTGGTTGCTGTCACATACGCTTAACACCATCTGAACCAAATATGTTTATCTTGGTATCATCAGGCCACCGGACATAGTTCCAGTAATTAATGTCCTTAGTCTGCTTGTCTTCAGCAAACTGTTTGCAGGCTTTCTCGAACATTAGCTTTAGAAGAGGCTTCCTTCTGGGACAATGGCCATGCAGACCAATTTAATGCAGTGTGCTGCGTATGGTCTGAGCACTGACAGGCTGACTCCCCACCCCTTCTACCTCTGCAGCAATGCTGGCAGCACTCATGTGTCTATTTCCCAAAGACAACCTCTGTATATGACGCCAAGCACGTGCACTCAACTTCTTTGGTCGACCATGACGAGGCCTGTTGTGAGTGGAACCTGTCTTGTTAAACCACTGTGTGGTCTTGGCCACTGTGCTGCAGCTCAGTTTCAGGGTCTTGGCAATCTTCCTATTGCCTAGGCCATCTTTATTTTGAGCCATGAGGTGCCATGTTGAACTTCCAGTGATCAGTATGAGAGAGAGCGATAACACCAAATTTAACACACCTATTCACTATTCACACCTGAGACCTTGTAACAGTAACACATGTGTTATTACTCTATGTACTGAGGTGCGTTAAATGTTGTAGGCTAGGTTTTGGAAGTTTTTGCACCTTATTCAAAATTAGTAGGCTGCCTAATGCAACAGACTGGTGTGACCTAGCCATTAGGCCGCCATTAGGGAAAAAAAGCCAACTTATGTTGTCAACTCTGTACCATAGATCCCCCTGTCCCTTCCCCCTTCCCAGACAGGCTGCAGAGGTGGAGGACAAAAGGATGAGACACTATGGCAGCTACAAAGGGGAGGGGGAAATTCAGTACAGTGACAATTGCACAGACCTCCATCCCATTTAGCCACCAAAGCACTACAGACACTACAGACATTCTTATGCAGCCACCTGTGCCAAAGACCCCCCCCCCCCCCCTTTTATAAGCTCCAGCAACTTAAAACTTTTTGGAAGAAAGAAAGGGACCTCAGAAAGCTCCATCATTGCTTTACAATCACAGCAGTGGTGGAATTACCAGGGACATGAAGGTCACACTTGCTGCAAGGCCCTGGCATTCTACCACTGACGGGGGGCCCCAGAGGGGTTTCTGGTCACAGGGCTCTGAGCTGAGAGTGTCTTTCTCATACAGCCCACTGACAGTTCCCCCCCTCCCTCGCACAGATGGGAGAGGAGAGAGCGGACATGTCTCTTCTCCTCCTGCCCCTCTCCTCCTGTGTGCACCGTGGGAAGTGTAAAGCTAAGCAGCTGAATTTGATCATTCAGCTGCTGGGCTTCATTCTTCCCGCAGTGCACACACAGAAGGAGAGGGGTGGGAGGAGAAGGAGCAGATCGTCTCTCACATCTCCCATCTGTTTGATGGAGGGGGAATTGTCAGTGAAGGCTCTGGGGTGTATGAGAGAGACACTCTCAGCTCAGAATCCTGCTGAGGAGGCACTGATAGGTAGCACTGATAGGCAACACAAATGGGCATCACTGATAGGCTGCACTGATAGGCATCATTGATGAGCACTGATAGGTGGTACTAAAAGGCAGCACTGATAGGCAGAATTGATGAGCACTGATAGGTGGCGCTGATGGGCACTGATAGGCGGCATTGATGAGCACTGATAGGCAGCACTGATAGGCTGCGATAATGGGGCTGTTCTAAAAATCAGGGCACTGTCTGTTAATGGCTCTTTTTTCCTCACACAGACACAGCGTGAGAGGAAGGGACTGACGATAACCTGCAAGTCTGTTTAAATGTGATTAGCTGATCACATGATAAAGGGCTGCTGCGACTGGCCTTTTACTGTGATCTGTTATCAGCTGTGTCTGAAGGTGTGCATGCAAGGAGGAGGGGCAGGGAAGGAACAAAGAGGGACATGGCAGAGGAGGGGCAGCCCAAAAGATGGTCATTTGTTTTGTGATTCTCAGCCGCAAATGTCTGAAGTCAGCAGGCACTACAGAAGCAGGGAGGATCTGTAGCAGTGTTCCCAGTGTCCTGAAACTTGCAGGACTGATCATGGGACACAGACTCTGTGTGCCAGGGTGCAAAATTGTGGGACTGTTTTGCAGGATCTGGGATACTTGGGAAGTATGTGAGTGCCACTGCCACTTGTAAACACAGAAGCCACAGAGGAAGTAATCCACTAAATCCTTTTAAACTCTGAATGATGGCATCATGCAGTGCAAAGCGCAGGAGAGAAAATAAGTAGTGAAAGTCTTTTTCTGCCGGGGTTCATTATTACCATTGGCAGCAGAAAATCAGTGAGCTTTTAAGGTGGGGCTACATTGGTTGGCTGTTGGCTCCGTGTGGACCCTAAACCTTCCCCGCTTCCTCTTGCATGGAACAATTACCCATCTTTTGTTGGAGAACAACCTTGCCACATTGTGTCACCTTTATTTGGTTTGAAGCCACACACATATATTCCCGACCTGAGGTCTGTTGACTAGAATAAATAAATATCTGGTCCAGTTGCATTTTGAGGGCTTTACTGGTAAAATGTTACTACAACAAAATTCTTAGGTTACAATCAGTTTGCAGCATGTCTGAAAGAAGTGTACAATGCAGAACATTCTCCTTCTTCTAATAACTTTTCATTTAGTGAACACACAAGTGCAGAATACTTCTCATTGTGACAGTCATCTTCCCCAGATGTAACAGACTGTTTAGCAAGGTGTTACTCACTCATGGTGTCCTTCACCACACACAAAGGAGATCCTTCAAAGACCCTGGAGCCACTCCAAACCAAGCAAGGAAACCCACTAGGCAAGGGTCAGGGAGGTTAAGGTTTCTTTGTCTGTTCCAAAGTCTCCTTACCCACCACCCTGGGTAGTTCAGTCCTTCAGAGGGCTCTTTAGGTCAGCTCCAGCTCAACACTATATCTCTGCAGCTCAGGGTTGTCCTGCTCCCAAACCCAAGTGCACTGGGCCCCACCCACAGCTGGCATGTAAAGAGGCACTATCCCCACCCACTACATCACTACAAGAGGGGCAACAGTTAAAGGGAACTAACAGCTGCCAGCAAATGGACACAGCAGTGCATCCCTACATGAAAACACTGTGCTAGTGCAAAACCTTTGCTGGCAGGTATGTGCCTTGTGACAAAAAAAAAAGACCTGATAAGCAGTATCTACGCTAGTGTGTTCTAAATATTTATTTTAGAGGAATGGAAAAAATCCCTGGTTACGATCAAAAAATGTTTATCTCAGAAGTATTCTGGTTTGTTAACGGCTAAGTGATTACTACATTTTGCACATATTTAAAACAGTATTTTTTCTGCAGACACACACAGGAGAAAAAGAAAAGATTTGCCCTTACTGTGGTCAGAAGTTTGCAAGTAATGGGACACTCAGAGTCCATATAAGAAGCCATACAGGTATGGATATTGTTTTGTTTAAAGTATATGTGAATATTTTCTTTCAAAACAATACAAAATAAAATAGAAATGTAAAGCAATATATATATATATATATATATATATATATATATATATACTGTACATACACACACACAGCATCTCACAAAAGTGAGTACACCCCTCATATTTTTGTAAATATTTTACTATATCTTTTCATGTGACAACACTGAAGAAATTACACTTTGCTACAATGTAAAGTAGTGAGTGTACAGCTTGTATAACAGTGTAAATTTGCTGTCCTGTCAAAAAAACTCAACACACAGCCATTAATGTCTAAACTGCTGTCAACAAACGTGAGTTCACCCCTAACTTGAAATGTCTAAATTGGGCCCAATTATTATATATATATATATATATATATAAATATATATATAAAATATATATATATATATATATATATATATATATATATATACTGGGCTTGGATAGGTAGAAAACAGTAGTGCACTGATCATCCTGGTGAATGGCTATGCACTGGGGTGTGGCAGCATACAAGTCTAATCATTGGATGACAGACAGGCTGTTCTCCCAGCACAGCCAGAAAACTGACCACGCTTACTATGTTCCCCTCAGCGTCTACAGTATAATCTGTGACAGTTTTTCTCCTCAAACAACACTACATTTTCTGAAACTCCCTTCCCAGCCACACTGGGCTCTTTGGCATTTCCCTCTACTCCTCTCCACACTATTTTTGCTCTGGCAGGCCCTCCCTGCACAGTACAGTCTCTGGCAGCTTTCCTCCCACTGTCTTTTCACACTGATTATAACTTTGGCCAGTAAGATTGCCTTCTACACAAATCTCTTTCCACAATACAGCCTATGGCATTTAGCACTATACACTTATGATGCCATTCACTTACTATGGTATATTACCTCGAAGTTTGTGGCTGCTTCCTTGTCACCTTTTCCACCTGTCCCAATGTCTAATTATATATCTTCCATTCTCTACAATTTTATGCTTTCTGTAATATTTTGTCTCAAAAGATTGATGTGTTTTACATACATTACCACTGATCCCTGTAGAAGATGTTACTTGCTAAAAACTGCATCAAATATGCACTTAGCAGGATTTAATGCTCCACATTTACAGTACATGCATGTGCGTGGATGTTGTCTCAAACAGTACAGTTTGTAGTATAATGGTCACTTTGGCATGGAGGAAGGCAAAGCCAGGAATTCAAATGGGTGTCCTCCCTGATCTGAAACAGCATTATTTTTTCTTAGCCTTTAACATTGATAGCTAAAAAGTAACTATTTTAAGCAATATTAAACCCAAAAGCAAACATTTATTATATCGCAGCTTACCAATTCTTAGATGTGATATCTGCATTCAATTTCCTTTTTTTTTTTTACTTTTCTTCTATTTTCATCTGGTGATCCAGCCAGTAAGTCTGTTGTTTTTCAAAAGAACAATCTTTTCAGCAGAATGTATCAGTTACAGAAATGAGACAAACCATTTAACTTTGGCAGGTGTGCTTACAGTTATGGGCTTTTATTTATTTATGTAAAATCTTTATCCCAAACTGTTTGCTGTAACTGCTTCAATTTGTTATTGTATTTTAATCTGCTAGTACATCTTCTCCCCCTAGACTGACCATGCTGCAATCCAAAGGTGCCCCCAGTGCTTCTTTCATCCAGTGTGAGGGCATTATAATACTGGAGGTGTGTTACTGGCCAGATCACGAGATGAAAAACAAAAAAAAAAAGCAAAAGAAAACTGATTCAGCCACTCATCTAATAATAAGCTGCAATATGTTAAATGTTTGGATTTGGGTTTAATACCACTTTAAAAGGGCCTTTTAAAATTGGAATTTATAGCTCACTTATTTATGTGTCAAATATTTTGCTAAAACATGCATACAAAAAACAATATTTTATTATTTATTATCAGTTTTTGATGTTTTTATTGTTAAAATTGGCTCTAATTACTAACTGTTTGTTATGTTTTAATTAAACTGGTGGCTACCTCTATTTTATTGTGCTTCTTTTGTGGCTTGAATGCATATGGTATGTGTTTCCAATACACCCTTTTTTTTTTTTTTTAATGCTGTATTTGTTTTTGAGACCGTTCATGCAGCAATTTGTTGCAATCTCTGCTCATTGTATACCTTTAATCTTATCATATGAATATTAACATGGACCAAGTTGCGGTGATTTTTTTAGAGAGTATGTAGGCAACGCAGTGTGTCTGCTTATGATCGGTCTCACATATTACCAGGTACCCTTTCATCTTTTGTATCAGTATATGTGCTATCAGCACTCTTTATGGTTTACACTGTTGCTTGTTCAGATTGTGTCTGTTTCATAACAGATCTATCACTCCTCTAAACACTTAGCTATTGGTTTGACCGTTCTATTCACTTTAAAGTGATCGCTATCTGAATTCTCTTTCTGCTTCTGACTTTTCTGTGTAAAAATGTTGCAACTCCTGACATCTATAGCACTGTTATAACACAGTAGCTGGATCCCAGAGTCATCATCCTTTAATTCATAGAAATACAAATTGCGCCAAACTCCTCAGTTCAATTTAAAAATGTGCACTTAGTCCTGATTTACAAATTTATACACCCAAAAGTGAGAAAAGCCTGGAAAGTTACAATTTACAGTTCATTTATTCATGCATACAGTAAAAACTTTGTCAAATACTTTCATTTATACTTTTCTATTGAGTTACTAGCTAAGAATTGTGTAAATGCTTATCTTAAAGTCAATACCTTTTTATATTAGTTTTGGTGGGGCAGGGATAGCATACCTGTCAGGTATTTATTGTTAAATGAAGTAGAAGAAAAGTGTAGAGCGCTTGATCCTCTTGGCTGGCCTGAAGGTTGCCAAAAGCAGAAAATATTAAGTTCAGATTTTATTCAGACTTGCATCATAAAAATCCAAAACATTTTGGGGGTTTAGAGGGCCCACTTCATCGTGGTTTGGAAGTGTTGAACAAATGTGTACTGAGCTGAAAAAATTGGAGGTAATTAGCATGATTAGTCCAGATGTTGGTTGTTTTTTTTATTTATTTATTTTTTTTTTACCAGGGACATTTTATTTCATTATTATTTTACAATGCAGTTCTAGTCATTTAGCAATAACCAGGAGGCAGTAGGAATCGTTCCTGGTCATATAGTATTTGTAATAACCAATAGTAGCGGTACTGATACAGATTGACCTTGGTCTTCAGTCATTCTGAATGAATTACTTTGTTTATGTATGCACCTCAGCTCTATTCAGGCAGTTGAGGTGTAGAAAGCTTGCACTATGAACCATTTTTTTCACAGACTTTTTCTGCCAGCTAGATCATAAATAAAAACAAGAACAATTGAGTAATGCCCATGATACTTTTTTATTTTCATTGGAAGAAAGAGATTCTGTAGACAGGTTTCCTTTATACACATAACGAGTTGTCGTTAGGAGCACCTTCCTGAATTGACAGGACTAATCTGTGTACTAATGTTAGTATTTATATGTATACACTGTTGGTTTTCATGTAACTGTTACTATAATGGTGATTAAATAATATATTCTTGTAATTTTAGCTTTACCTCAAATTATCTCCTGAGAGAACCATGATCACAGAGTATGAAACCTAAGTTGATAGCATGAGATAATTTGCCCCTGTCCCTTACAGGGCAAATCAACCTACTTAAGATGAAGGTCCTTCCTGCCATTCTCTACATTGTGAGGCATTCCCTTATTTGGATCCCTAAATAAAATATGAAACGATTCAGTTTGGCTGTCACCTCTTTTCTATGGGGCCCAAGACATAGATTCAAATTAGCTGTGCCTCAAATGCCCTGGACACAGAGAGGATTAACTTGCCCCGACCTTTTTAAATACTTACTTGCTGCATTATTCTCACATGCTCATAAGTGGCTAATGTCTGCTGGCTCTAATGTCTCTGTGGTCCTAGAAGCTGCTTGCCTAGGTTCCTTTGAGGCCCTAAGAAATCTCCAATACCGGTGTTTGGCCAGTGCACTTAACCTGAACTATGAAGGCTGTTCTCAAAGCCTGGGATGCACCCTTCACGGCTTACCACAGGTAAGCATATATATCTCTTCAAACCATTCTTTGGTTAAACCCCCAAGCTCTTGGAATTCTTTTCCATCCCCGATCCAACTAAATATGTAACCCTAGGGTACCAAATAGCTCAATCACATCTGCAAGGGTGGAATTTTAATGTCCTTTGATGTATTAAAACAGCAATTGGATCTTCCAAACGTATACCTGTTCTGGTTCTCCAACTCCATCATGCTTTCCATACTCAGTTTGGTGTGCTGCCTATTGTCCTTGCTCTTACAGCGCTAGAATCTCTCCAAAGATATGAAACTCTTAAAGTAGAACTATAGGCAAAACTTTTTTAAATTTTGGATAGAGTAAGGGAGGGTTATAACCCCTGTCAGATTTTTTTCTGCCATCTGTGTCCCATTGCGGAGTCTTCCCTTCACCTCCAGTCCCATAGCCAAACAGGAAGTGAAAGGAAATCCCTACAAATTAAGGAAATTCATTGGGGACCCCAAGGTGACCAGAACTAGGGTCCCCACTGGAAGATTACCTCTCTATTACTTTTCTAGGGACAACCCTAAATTTGCGTTTTTTTCTTTTACTTTCAGTTTCCATGATACTGATAAACAGGACAAATAAAGAGGGTGAATCTCCCTAATTGGGGCACAGACAGCAATTAACGCTGACAGGAGTGATAATACCTCTCCACTCTATCCAAAACTTAAAAAAAAAGTTTTGCCTTTAGTTATACTTTAAGTAAACCCTTATCTAATGCCTAAAGGCTCTACTACTTTCTGTTCAGAATGGGCTTGATTCCCTGCATTCCAAATGGCAGACAGGTGTTCCAGAGCTGGACTGAGAGGATTGGGAGGATATGTGGGAATACCCTTTTCTTCAATTGGTCTTTGCTATTGACAGAATAATATAATTTAGGATTCCAGATAGGATTGCTTCTACTTGCTTGAGACATCCGGCAGCCTCGGCAGAATACATCCACATGTATTGGGCTCATCTCCAGATACAGACCTTTTATCCACCCTTCTAACCTTTATCGCCTCCTTAACCACCATTCAGGCTCCACTGCAGGTGGATGTTTGCCTGCTGGTTGGTTGACCCGCTGGCCTTTACTAGAGCATCTAGAAGCCTTTTGAGTTTTCTTTTGTTTTATGCCATGTAAGCAATTGAGTTTCGAAGGAAGCCCCCTATTGCTCCTGCTTTAGATTTCTGGAAGTCTCTGGTCAATTCTGTTCCATATCTTTATAAGTCCACCTTCCTATGTAGAGGTTGCCCAAAAAAATTTCATAAGGTGTGAGACCTTTGGCTTGAATCCTTATCTACCAATGCATCCTCTGAAATCGCAGCCTAAATAATTATCTTTTTCTATTGAACGAGGGTATGTTCTTTTCCCCCTTTTTTTTTTTTTTGAGTTGAACACTTTACCCTACTGTAGCTGGTTTCCTTAAGCTTGAGACTATACTGGCTGGTTTTTCTCGGAAGTCCTCATCAATATGAAGGATCTCAGCTATGAGGATAGAGTAGGGCACTGTTTCTCAACCTTTTTTTCAGTCAAGGCAATTATGGACAGTTTTGAGCCACCCTTTTAAATTATGGACAGTCTCAAGGCACCCTTTGTCTGTGACCCGCAATATGTACTCCTGGCGGGGACTGCACCAAGACCGGTGTTTTCGGTTGCCTTTGTCTCGCAAACATTGACTGAATGGGCTGTTACTACGCTGTGACCTGGAGAAGAGACAAGTCCCCCCTGCCTTTGCGGAGTTGTTGTACCAATTGGTACAGGGGCTGTAATTTGTTTGCGATGCCGCGCTGGATACTGCTCCCATATTGGGCCGACTGTCGGTTTCGGCAGTTGTCCTCCGGCATATACTTTGGCTAAAGTGCTGGTCCGTGGATCAGACTTGAAAGAAGGCCTTAACTGATCTACCTTTTCAAGGAGATCGCCTGTTTTTGGGGCTACCCTGGATGACATTATCAAAGGTCTCACAGGGAGTAAGAGTACCTCTCTCCCACAGGCTAACAAGGGTAAGGACCCTCGTCGCAGACGGGGTCCCTTCTATTCAGCACAAAATAAGTTTTTTTGTCCCTCTCAATCACTCAATAAGGCAAAGTCCTTCAAGGCCCCCTGCTGTGACCTGCAGGGGAAACAACTTCCCCCTGCCTTTGCAGAGCTGTTGGGCCAGTTGGTGCAGGGGCTGCAATTTGTTTGCGATGCCGCACTGGATGCTGCTCCCATTTTGGGCCGACTGCCGGTTTCAGCAGTGGTCCTCCAGCGTATACTTCGGCTAAAGTGCTGGTCTGTGGATCAGACCTCAAAGAAGGCCTTGACTGATCTGCCTTTTCAAGGAGATCGCCTGTTTGGGGCTAGCCTGGATGACATTATCAAAGGTCTCACAGGGGGTAAGAGTACCTTTCTCCCACAGGCTAACAAGGGTAAAGACCGGCATTGCAGATGGGGCCCCTCCTTTTCAGCACATAAAAGTTTTTGCGTCCCTCTGGGTCAGTTGATAAGGCAAAGTCCTTCAAGGTCCCCTCGGGTGGTTCCAAGCGACCCTGGTCTGGCAAACAAAAATCTAGTTTCTTCAGGTCTGAGGACAAGGCCACTTCGGCCTGGAGGTGCGCCCTCACCAGTATCTGGGGTGGGGGGACATCTTTGTCGGTTCCCGAACCTGTGGCTATCCCGACTACAAGACAAATGGGTTCAAGAGGTCATACGGCCTGGTTACAAGATCGTGTTTCGATCTGTTCTCTTCCAATGTGCGACTGTCCCCGGATCGCTTACAGGCTCTCTTTGGGGTAGTCCCAGTTCCGTGGGGAACGTTTTCAGGGTTTTTATTCAAACCTGTTTACCATCCCCAGGAAGGAAGGCAAGGTGCGCCCAAACCTGAAGGCACTGAATTGCTTCATGCGGGTTCAAAAATTCAAGATGGAATCAGTTCGAACGGTGGTGGCCTCCCTACATCAGGGGGATTTCCTGGCCTCCATAGATATCAAAGATGCCTACCTTCACATCTTGAGATGTGCAGGATACCAACGGTTTCTCTGTTTTACTGAGGGAGAGGATCACTATCAGTTTGTGGCGTGACCCTTTGGTCCCGCCTCTGCTCCTCGGGTCTTCACAAAAGGTGTTGGCTCCGATCCTGGCGCTGATGCGATCGCGGGAGATATCGGACCAGGTTACCTGGACGATCTGCTTCTAAGTGCGGAGTCTCCCACAGTACTGGAAACAAATTTGGAAATCACCATGAGAACTCTGGAGGAGTTCGGGTGGATTCTGAACCTTCAGAAGTCGTCCTTGGTCCCTTCCATGAGACTGGACTATCTGGGCCTGACTTTGGACTCGTTCACCTCCGGAAAAAATCCAAAAACTCCAGACCGCGGTTCAGCTGTTGCTGTCCAGCAAGTGGTTGTCCCTTCGGACCTGTATGAGAGTTCTGAGACTGATGGTGTCGTCCTTTGAGGAGTGTCCCCTTCACTCAATTCCACAAGAGGATCCTCGAGAAATCCTCGAGGATGCCAGTCTGTCCAGGTGGGGAGGGGTTCTCAAGGAAGTCTGGTCCCTGGAAGAATCCAGGTTACCGATCAATGTTCTGGAGCTGAGAGCGATCAGGCTTTGCCTAGTCCACTGGACTGAGCACGTGCAGGGTTGTCCAGTGCGCATTCAATCGGACAATGCAACGGCTGTAGCTTAGGTCAATCACCAAGGGGGCACCAAAAGTGTCCTTGCAGCCATGGAAGTGGCAGGCATCCTTTGGTGTGCAGAACACTTTGTTCCAGCTCTCTCCGCTGTTCACATTCCAGGAGTGGAAAATTGGCAGGCGGATTACCTCAACAGTCCTTGGATGCAGGGTAATGGTCTCTCCATCTGGAGGTATTCCAGCAGTTGTGCCTTTGTTGGGTCACTCCAGATGTAGATCTGTTGGCATCTCGGATCAACAGGAAAGTGCAGAGGTTTGTGGCCCATTCCCTGTATCCTCTGACAGATGCCGCAGACGTGCTGATGGCCCAGTGGGGTCAGCATCAGCTGATGTATTCCTGTCCTCCTCTCAAGTTGCTGTCAAGACTTCTTCGCAGGGTCAAGGCGGAAGGGATTCTGGTCATTCTTGTGGCTCCGGACTGGCCTCACCGAGCTTGGTATGCCGACCTGGTCAGGCTAGTCACGGACGCTCTTTGGAGACTTCCTCTCAGGGAGGACTTGCTGTCTCGGGGGCCAATCTTCCATCCTGCGTTATGGTCGCTGGCTTTGATGGCTTGGCTGTTGAAAGCCAGGTGCTGAAGGACAGGGGGTTGTCTGCTTCAGTGATTCCTACTCTGCTTAAAGCTAGGAAAGCGACTTCTAGAAAGATCTATAACCGTATGTGCAAGGTGTATATTGCGTGGTGTGAGTTTCTTGGGGCTCCCCCTCGTTCCTACTCGGTGCCTCGGATCTTGGCTTTTTTTCAACGGGGAGTCGATCAAAAGGTGGCCTTGGGTAATATCAAGGGTCAGGTCTCGGCCTTGGCAATTTTCTTCCAAAAGCCATTAGCCACCCTTTCCCTGGTGCGTAACTTCATCCAGGGGATTCGACACCTGGTACCTCGGGTGCGACCTCTGTTGCCACTTTGGGACCTTAGTTTGGTGCTGTCGGTGCTCCAGCAAACCCCCTTTGAATGTATTCGGGAGATTCCCATGCTTACCCTATCCCAGAAGGTGGGCTTCTTGGTGGCTATTACTTCTGCGTGCAGGGTGTCTGAACTGGCGGCATTGTCCTGTCGTTCTCCCTATCTAGTGGTTCACAGGGGTAAAGTGGTACTTCATCCAGATCCGTCCTTCCTTCCGAAGGTGGTTTCTAGTTTTTACTTGAATGAAAACATCATGTTACCCTCTTTGTGTCCTAAGCCAAAACATCCTAAGGAATTTGCACTGCATATTTTTGATGTGGTTGGGGCAATCAGGGTATACTTGGCGACTACTGAGTCTTTTTCGAAGTCAGATTCGCTCTTTGTGATTACGGATGGCCCTAAGAAAGGGCTGCCTGCGTCTGCTGCGACTATTTCCAGATGGATCAGACAGACAGTGATGCAGGCTTTTTTGATTAAGGGTCAGGTTCCTCATTTCCCTGTTAAGGTGCACTCTACTCGGGTTCTTGGTGCTTCCTGGGCCTTTCACCATCAGGCATCTGTGCTTCAGGTTTGCAAGGCGGCTACCTGGTCGTCTGTTAATATCTTTACAAAACTTTATAAGGTGAATGTGCAGGCATCTGCAGATGCCTCTTTTGGCCGCAAATTTTTTTGCAGGCTGCTGTTTAAGGGGGCTTTTAGTCTCCCTTGTGGGTTTTTATGGTTTTTCAGGTGGGTCTCATCTTGTTGTTCTGATGAGTCCTAGATTGCCTGGTTGGCTATGGTTTAGCCTTTGGGACTTATTTTTCTGCTGTCCCACCCCTCATTTTATGGTACTGATTTGGGACGTCCCTACTGATATCAAGATATGAAGACTGCGTCCATCAATGAATGACAGAGAAAATTGGATTTTTGTCCTACCATAAAATCCTTTTCTCTTAAGTTCATTGACGAACGCAGTACCCACCCCTCTATTTTTGAGTTGGGTTGGTATTATTTTCTTTGACACTGCTTTGATACAAAACTGACATCCTATAGTAGGGAGAGAGAGGAGAGAGAGTCCCCCTTGGATTGCCCATAGGTGTAGCCAGAACTTTTTTCTGCCTAGTGTCCTACTCCTGTAGAGGGCAGCATAACCCTACTGATATCAAGATATGAAGACTGCGTCTGTCAATGAGCTTAAGAGAAAAGGATTTTACGGTAAGACAAAATACAATTTTTTCATTTTGAATAAGGTAAGAGAGGATTATAACCACTATCAAGCTTTTTTGTCATCTGTGGGGAGATTTCCCTTCATTTGTTATCCCATAACCAAAACAAAAACTGATAGGAATTCCCTCCAAATTAAGGGAATCCCTGGTTTTCACCAGGGTAACAAGAACTAGTAAACATCTGACCAGTGACTAAAGAATGCAAAATTTACACCTTTTCTATTATAAACACTCATGTCAACCATCCAGTAAATTGAGACAGCGTTCAGGATGCATTTGGTGTCTGCTACTGATCTCTAATACTGCAGTATATGTCTTTGAATCAGGCCTGGCTGACTAACTGCGGACCGATAGCTGTGCTCGTACTCCAGAAATCGACAACACAGGTGTCCTTATAAATATTTTTATGTGTGTACCTAGCACTGTCTAACCATAAAGTGCTTAATATGTATCTCTATTCATTATTTGTGAATGAAACATAATTTTTAAATCACAATGCATAGTACTTTTAGAAAATTAAAGTGCAATCCGTGCAAAAAGTGTGCATGAACAATAAGTCCTTTAAAGTGCTGGTTATCTTATTCTTCTAATGCCAGTATTTTCCAACAAGTGCCATTGTGCTCCCCCCTTAAGTGCCCTTACTCACCGACTAGTGTTGGGTTAAACGCCTGTGTTTCAAAAACAATCCTCCAGTGGCAAAAAATGTTTTTTTCTTTCTTTTGTGACTCCAGCAGGTAGGTCAAAGAACCTCATATGAGTGAAGGGAGATAGAATCAGGAGAAATCCATAGTGTAATTCAGTTTTTTTTTTTTGTTAAAAAAAAAAACATATAAAAGCCAATTGCGCACCTACAAAACTCTCCTCTTGCATGTGAGCCGTTCTGGAATTCAAAAGTCACGGTTTGCGTTCCAAAGAGCGGGCGTGACATAACCAGAAGTATCCACCTGCTTGATGCATTTTGCTGCACCCAGGAAACGTCCTCAGAAGCTGGCTTTCACTGACAGGAAATATACCTCTCCACTCTATCTAAAATTAAAAATAACATTTTCCCTTTAGTTAAACTTAAATGTATGGGGGGAAGAGTAAGGGTGAAAGTCTGGAGGTCTATTAGGCTCTAAATGTTTATAAGCAATATTAACTAGTTCCCTAATAGTGCATTGTAAAATGACACCGGCGGGAACACTCTCTCCCTCCGGGCGCATGTCATATGACGTCCGCCCATTCTCGCTGTTCTCGTGTGCCCCCTGGGGTGCCCAGCATGGCGATCAGGGATGAGACGTGTCACGCTGACATAGCCCATCCCCGATCAGGGTAAAGCCGGTCACAGAATGTAAACAAGATGCAGTAACTAGCTGTTACCAGGTTATCCTCCTCACACACTGATCCTTTGTATATGGTGCTAAAGTAAATGTGATACGCTATGGTTCAGTGTAGAAGAAACCACTAGGAAAAAGCGGTGTAGTATAAACAAAAAATCAGTGTAGCATGTAGTGTCACCAGGATACAGTGTGCATAAATAGAGTGACGTGTGCACATGTACCCTAAAACAGTGTGAGAAATACGTGGAGAAAATGATAAATGTATGCAGTGAAATAGATAAGCGCCTCTAGTTCAAAGGGTTAAGTACATAAATAACTATAAAACATGTTATTCAAAACAAATGCAATCACACGATATCTGAGTGAAATTATAAAATAAGGCAATGTGAGGCACGTACTTGCTGAAGACGTATTTGCGTTACGAAACCGGTACAGCGTGTCGCATCACTTCCGGTATCGAGAGCGAGGCTTGGACCGCATCGCGCTCCATTCATACTGCTTTTGTGTGTATTTTACCTCTACTAAATGTGAGTACCTCTCTTACTTGCGCTGATTAATAAACCCCTATCAAACGATATTACACTATGTGCTTTCTTATTGCTTTGACACCCCGGTCCCATTAATACGAGTGATACTCCGTGGAACCCGGCATATCTACGGCTTACGGCTGAGATCCTAAAGAGACCCCAGGCACTCCCCACTTAGGAATCCTCCTCTACAGACGTCCAATCCCAGGACCCGCAGAGAATACCAGTAGCCATATATTGGATTCCCACTTATACCCGCTCTATACCCCTGTGTGGGGTGGGTATTTCTGGTGAGTGCATTATTCACTAGAGGGGTCACCAAGTACCTCACTGCCTACCACGGGGTCACTCACCGCACGTTTACTTTTGAAGATTGTCACCTGCTGCTAATAACGGACTTTTTAAATATCCTATATTTATATCAATATTTATATATCCACACTGTCACTGGTCCCACTGTGGACATTTTTTGTCACCGTCTAAATATCTATTTGTCACCAACACTTATCTAATTAATTTATTTATTTGTCACCAACACTTGGGCATAGGCCACTTTATATACCTAGCACTTTATATTAATATATGCCTCACATTGCCTTATTTTATAATTTCACTCAGATATCGTGTGATTGCATTTGTTTTGAATAGCATGTTTTATAGTTATTTATGTACTTAACCCTTTGAACTAGAGGCGCTTATCTATTTCACTGCATATATTTATTATTTTCTCCACGTATTTTTCACACTGTTTTAGGATACATGTGCACACGTCACTCTATTTATGCACACTGTATCCTGGTGACACTACATGCTACACTGATTTTTTGTTTATACTACACCACTTTTTCCTAGTGGTTTCTTCTACACTGAACCATAGCGTATCACATTTACTTTAGCACCATATACCGCTTGTCTGCCACTAGGTAGTAACACTCCCCTTTCCTTTTTCCACAGTGCATCATATTTTCCTCAGCACATCTGCACCTTAGTAGCATCCTACCACACCTTCCCTACTAGGCAGCGCCATTCCCCTACCTTTCCTTTAAATGTTAATATGGTGACATTATATTGCTCTAGTCACAGTGTGTTAAAAAAAAAAAAAAAGTAAAAATAAAAACATTTAAAAAGAATTATCTTCATTTTTTTTCCATACAGTATTTTCCAATAAATTACAACTTTAAAAAAATGCCATGCCTCTTACTAAATACCTTGGCCTGTCTACTTTCCAAAAAGGTCTAATTAAGGGTGATATTTGTACTATCATGGTATTTTAGCACGTCATGAAATGAGATGGTACATAAGGATTAATCAATTGTCAGATACTGGATATACAGTATCTAAAAAAAAGTGTGTACACCCCTCACATTTTTGTAAATATTTTATTATATCTTTTCATGTGACAACATTGAAGAAATTATACTTTGCTACAATGTAAAGTATTGAGTGTACAGCTTGTAAAACAGTGTAAATTTTGCTGTCCCCTCAAAATAACTCAACACACAGCCATTAATGTCTAAACCGCTGGCACCAAAAGTGAATACACCCCTGAGTGAAAATGTCCAAATTGGACCCAATAACTTTTTTTCCCTCCCCCATGCCATGTGATTCATTAGTGTTACAAGGTCTCAGGTGTGAATGGGGAGCAGCTGTGTTAAGTTTGGTGTTATCACTCTCACTCTCTCATACTGGTCACTGGAAGTTCAACATGGCATCTCATGGCAAAGAACTCTCTGAGGATCTAAAAAAAAGAATTATTGCTCTACGTAAAGATGGCCTAGGCTATAAGAAGATTGCCAAGACCCTGAAACTGAGCTGTGGCATGGTGGCCAAGACCATACAGCGGTTTAACAGGACAGGTTAAACTCAGAACAGGCCTCGACCAAAGAAGTTGAGTGCATGCGCTCAGCATCACATCCAGGGGTTGTCTTTGGGAAATAGACTTATGAGTGCTGCCAGCATGGGTTGAAGAGGTGGGGGGGTCAGCCTGTCATTGCTCAGACCATACGTCGCACACTGCATTAAATTGGTCTGCATGGCTGTTGTCCCAGAAGTAAGTCTCTTCTAAAGATGATGCACAAGAAAGCCCGCAAACAGTTTGCTGAAGACAAGCAGACTAAGGACAAAAATTACTGGAACCATGTCCTGTGGTCTGATGAGACCAAGATAAACTTATTTGGTTCAGATGGTGTCAAGCGTGTGCGGCGGCAACCAGGTGAGGAGGACAAAGACAAGCGTGTCTTGCCTACAGTAAAGCACGGTGGTGGGAGTGTCATGGCCTGGGGCTGCATGAGTACTGCCGGCACTGGGGAGCTACAGTTCATTGAGGGAACCATGAATGCCAACATGTACTGTGGCATACTAAAGCAGAGCATGATCCCCTCCCTTTGAGGACTGGACTGCAGGGCATTATTCCAACATGATAACGACCCCAAACACACCTCCAAGATGACCACTGCCTTGCTAAAGAAGTTGAGGGTAAAGGTGATGGACTGGCCAAGCATGTCTCCAGACCTAAACCCTATTGAGCATCTGTGGGGCATCCTCAAATGGAGTTGGAGGAGCACAAGATCTCTAACATTCACCAGCTCTGTAATGTCATCATTGAGAAGTGGAAGAGGACTCTAATGGCAACCTGTGAAGCTCTCGTGAACTCCATGCCCAAGAGGGTTAAGGCAGTGCTGGAAAATAATGATGGCCACATAAAATATTGACACTTTGGGCCCAATTTGGACATTTTCACTTAGGGGTGTACTCACTTTGGTTGCCAGCGGTTTAGACATTAATGGCTGTGTGTTGAGTTTTTTTGAGGGGACAGAAAATTTACACTGTTATACAAGCTTTACACTCACTACTTTACATTGTAGCAAAGTGTAATTTCTTCAGTGTTGTCACATGTCACATGAAAATCAGTGGGGATTTAAAACGAATACTACCAAAAGAAAGCTCTAACTGTGTGAACAAAATGATAAAAATTTACTTTTGGTACATTGTTGCATGACCACGCAATTGTCGTTCAAAGTGCAACAGCGCTGAAAACTGAAAATTGGCCTGGGCATGAAAGGGGTAAAAGTTCCCTGTATTGAAGTGAATAAAATGAAAATACCTGATATAAGACCCAAGATGAAATTCCCATTCTCATTCTTCTTCTTTTGGTTTCCAAGTATGTGCCAAGGACTTGTGACCAATATTTTACAATACAGTTCTTGTCCTCTAGCAGTACCACAACACCAAGAGCCAGTGGGAAAAGTTCCTGATGATATGATTGTTGTAAAAACCACAGAGGCTGACCAGAATTGACTATCAAGATTCGCTCCTCCATAGATTTAAATGGAACTTACCATTAAGTTCAGGTTTGACAAATTTTAAACGGGTGACAAATTTTAAACAGGTTTCGTCAAAACCCATGGTGGCTCAAACCCGGGCAGATTAATTCCTCCATAGTTGTCATGAAATATCATTAACCACTTGCTGACCAGCCGCCACCTATATTCGGCAGGTTCCCGCAAATCTCGGCACCTTTACGGCGATTCGCAGGAGCGATCCTGGGGGCCAGCGAGAGAGCCTGAGGAGAGAGAACGGCGGTCTACTGTTGTAAACACAGCAGACGGCTGTTCTCTTAGTAAGCATCACAGGGCTTCTGTGTTCCTCCTATTTAGAAACACAGGTCCCTGTGATGATTCCATAAGCCCCCCCCCCCACAGTTAGAAAACACCCTCTAGGAATACATTTAACACTTTGATTTCTCCTGAGTTAACCCCTTCCCTGCCAGTGTCATTAGTACAGTAACAGTGCATATTTTTACACTGATTACTCTAGTAATGTCACTGGTCCCCCCAAAAGTGTCAAAAATGTCAGTTAGGTGTCCGATCTGCCCGCCGCAATGTCGCAGTCCAACTAAAAATTGCTGATCGCCGCCATTGCTAGTAAAAACTTTTTTTCCCCTAGTTTGTGGACGCGTTAACTTTTGTGCAAACCAATCAAAATACGATTATTGGGATTTTTTTTTACCGGAAATATGTAGCAGAATACAAATTGGCCTAAAATGATTAAAAAAAAGTGATTTTTTTATTTTTTTTTTATTGGGAATGTTATATAGAAGAAAGTGAAAAATATTGTTTTTTTTTTTTTTTTTCAGAATTGTCGCTTTTTTTGTTTATAGCGCAAAAATGAGGTGATCAAATACCACCAAAAGAAAGCTCTATTTGTGTGGAAAAAAAGGACATCAATTTCATTTGGGTACAGCGTCGCATGACCACGCAATTGTCAGTTAAATTAATGCAGTGCCGAATCGCAAAAAATGGTCTGGTCATTAGGGGGGAAATCTTCCGGTCCAGAGGTCTAAACTGGCTCTTGTTTTACAGTATGTGCTTTTTTTTCAGTTCTCTTCTTCGCCCATCTCTAGACATATTTTTATAAATGTAAAAAGATAGGGTACCTAAAAAAACAAAAAAAAAAAAACAATATATATATACTGTATATATATGTATATAAATATATATACAGTTGTGCTCATAAGTTTACATACCCTGGCAGAATTCATGATTGATAATAAATGGCTTCAGCCAAACACTAACCATGAGTGAAAGAAAAGTTTCTGCCTTATCATTCATATTCTCTGAAAAATGGCCAAGAAATTGTCAATTCTGCCAAGGTATGTAAACTTATGAACACAACTGTGTATATATATATATAGGTTTATCTGCTCATTCACCTTTACACCCACATTAACCATTTTTTATCTACCTCTCACCTCTGTTGTGCTCCCACTAGTTGAGTGCTTGCTTGCCCAGGAAGTGAAGGTTATTTTCTTTATACAGCATAATATAATCATCTTTAACCACTTAAGCCCCGGAAGATTTTACCCCCATTCCGACCAGGGGGTATTTTGCGATTCGGCACTGTTTGACTTTAACGGACAATTGCACGGTCGTGCGACGCTGTACCTAAACAAATTTGGCGTCCTTTTTTTCCCACAAACAGAGCTTTCTTTTGGTGGTATTTGATCACCTGTGCGATTTTTTGATCACGCGCTATAAACAAAAAAAGAGCGTCAATTTTGCAAAAATAGCAATATTTTTCACTTTTTTTTATATGAAATTCCCCCCCAAAAAAATGTAAAAATCTAAATTTTTTAACATTTTTGGCCAATTTGTTTTATGCTACCTAGGTTTGGTAAAAAAAATCGCAAAAAGCGTATTTTGATTGGTTTGCGCAAAAGTTATCGCGTTTACTAACAAAGGGAAAGATTTTTGTCATTTTTGTTGTTTTTTTTTAACGCGTAATGGCAGTGATCTGCGATTTTTTTGCGGTACTGCGACATTGCGGCGGACAGATCGGACCCTTGACTGACATTTTTGACACTTTTGGGGTTCCCAGTGACATTTCTACAGTAATCAGTGCTATACATATGCACTGTTACTGCAAAAATACACTGGCAGTGAAGGGGTTAACTTTTTTTTAAAGGGAGGGGCTATGTGTGTCCCTAGGGGCGTGCTTTCTACTGTGATTGGCTGTGGCTTCAGATGTATGAACGGTGATCAACGGTTCTACATAGTAGAACCGTATGATCATCATTCATACACAGGGGAGAATGACAGGCAGCTTGTTTACACAAGCCGCCTGACTTTCTCCCTCTCCCCCGCCGATCGCAGAGTGACCGGCGGACATCGGGTCCGCCGGTCACACGCGCGGGGGGGTCCGTGACCACGCGGGATCGCGCCTCCGGGGGCGCGCGCTCGCTCCCTAGACCCTCACAAGCAAGCGACGTAGACCTACGTCAGTTTGCCTGTGAGGGGCTGACTGCCGACGTAGATAGTCGTGCGGCGGTCGGCAAGTGGTTAAACATCACAACTTTCAGATTTACATTCAACCCTTGCCACCCACTATACAGAGAACTGCATAGAGAAAAGTTTATCTCCAAATTCTTAATGGGTCCACCAACTAGAGTTATTCCCATGCCACGGCAGACAGTTAAATTCACAGTCTCTCTAATGACTGGTGTATCACATGCAGTAGCACTCACCGCCAGAGGTTTCACCTTCTTTATTTGAGTGTGCTGGGATTAAAACAAAACTGTTGACTTTCTGTGGACCTGCCTAAACAACAGCAGGTGCAGCGTGCTGAATCACCTCATGCAGGCTTAACAGGAACTGTTCCACTGTTACCATTGGCCACTGCAGATATTGCTAGCTTGGCAGGGAGCCACACATCTTTAAAAACAGTATCTCTCCTGCGCTCAAGTGGTATGCGGGAAGGTAAATGTTCTAGGTGGTTTTTGGCACAAATGAAGCGATCTTGCTGCCCTCCTCAGGACCAAGGGTATCCAAAAAGCACTACAAGAAAACGACAAGGGAAAGACACACTGACCTTGTGCATTACCACTAAAAAGTTTATCAAAATCAAAGAAGTGTAGCGTACAATATACTCCAATCCAAACATAGGATATGTACAAGCATGTAGGAATTGGGAACCGCTCAGTAGATAGCGTGATGGCATCCCCAAAACCTGGTGTGGCTTACGCATTTTGAGGGAGGACCCTCTTCCTTCCTTTAGGCTGTAACCAGGGACAGAGGACATTTGACATGCCCCTATTCCCTGCACCACAATCAGTTCACTTGCCTTCTTGTCTTGCCAGGGTTTCTACATGAAATCTCCTTGGATGCTAAGGCACACTCACGTCTCTCTGAGCCACACCTTCTCTGGAGCTTTTATTTCCCAGCAACACATGCCCACCTGTTCTTAGGGGTATTGTATTTTTCTCAGCTGAGGCTTCCCAGTTCTACAGATGGCTGAGTGTCTTACTAAACTTTACAGTCAGCAAATGTTCTGTTTTTAACTTGAGATAATCATCATCATCTTGTTCTATCTATACACTAATGTTCTACTAAGAAATGTGTCAGGTACACTGCCCAGTATTTTCTGGTCCCTGCCTCAAAGATGTCTAGGAACTCTTACAAGTCATCATTAGCATGGCACTTCCCTTGTACTTCTGGACAGCCTTTGGCGTTTTTTACTGCACCAAGAGCTCACCTTCCACTCCCTGTAGCTGGAATCACCACTGGCAAATACATTTTACACCCATCCATTCTAAACTCCCATATTGGGCACATGCAGGGCTTGCTTAGGATGAAATCCCCTCCAAGCACAGAATTTTCTCATTTAGCAGAATTCTTTCATTTTTTGAATTCCCCATATTGTACATACACACTGTCCATGGCAACTTAGTTCCAGCAAAATAGTGCACTCTGATTTAGGGGTTGCAATCACTTTACCTGTTGTAGATGCAATACACCTGTCACACACAATGTGCTGTGCCATTTCATAGCTCATTTTAGCATTAGGCAAACAGTTCACATAAGACTTTACTTTTCAGCAACGATCAACATCTTTCAAACAGAAGGAGCCTCTGATGCTCATCCTCCACCATATGTGGGAGTTTAGCTTTGAGTGTGAAACTTTAAGGTCTCAGTCTATTCTCTAGCTAGCATTTTTAGGGCTTAAATGTTCTTGTACAGAAGGGAAAGATCACGTGACCACTGTTCTGCCAGCTACCAATCATTAGCAGGGACTAAGAACCATCTTTCACAGCTCAGTCTTTGTGATGGGAGCGTGCACTGAGCATGCTGTCAGCACAGATTCATCAGCCACCCAGTGACACATATGTGCAGCATGTGGGCACCCTTTTACCACCACATATATGTGTTAGGCAGTCTTAAAGGCATTAGCCCATATAATTAGGATTTGCATCTACTTTAAATTGCTTCATTAGAATGGTGAAAACAGTGAACAGGGTACTAAAACAGCAGAAGACTTTTTATGTCAGTCCTATTGCATTTTCAGAGCAGTTTAACAATTAATCTTTTCATTATGATAACATGTCTTAACACAGGATGGGGTTTTCCAGCAAAATACACTTGGAAAAGCTTAATTGAAACAGTAAGCACAGTGAGCAGGCCTTACAGATGATCACTGGGGGATCTAGGACGGGTCATTTTTTTGTGTAAAATTGGTCATTGTATGGCCTGCATTGGAGGCCCTTGGTATTCATGGCCTTTTCATATTAGGCCCCATTTTATGTTCCTTGCTTACAATAAAACATGCATATTTCTCACATCCTTGTACTACTTTTTCCACCACGCAGATTCATAGCTACATGTTTAAAATTGAAAACAGTTTACTTAAACACTTGTAAAGTTTGATTGAACTCATAGCTTAGTTTCTTCAGCACTATATGACAAATTGCATCGTTAACAGCCTATTCTGTCATCACCCTGTGGTACGATTGGATTAATTACTGTATCATCAGTTTATAGTGACAAGACATTTCACTATGTTTCACCCCTTAGGCTATAGCAAAACTCTAAAGTATTAGTCTGTACCTCTTACAACGGTACTGTAGCTCTGCTATAATGAATGAGCCACCCAGACACAAGATTAATGGCAGTCTGGCTTTCCTTTGTTCAGTTATGACCTGCACTACTTCTTTGCAACTACGCTTTTTTAAGGAATTTTACTCTGCCTGGTAGTTTATAATATCTTGTCTATTGTTTATTCAGGACTACGAAAGGACAAGCTTGCACGTTCTCATTAATCACCTATGCATTAATGCAAACCTTCACAAATGTGCAAGTCTCTGATGAATATATTGAAAACTGAATCAGTGTTTGATAGAATATAATGTACACAGATGTGGTTGAACCTACGAGGTGAGGACTTGAGTGATTGTTTCCTCATGCTCACTCATGTCAGAGATTTGAAGGATGGTAACTGCAAAAAAACAAATGTAAACTTATGTGTTTGTTAATTGATTGTGTATTTTTGGAAACCTTGGTGTTTATGTGCTGATATCCTGTGTAATCAAGCTTTATTATAAAGTCACTTTTGTCCCTGTCCTCAGTTTAGATAGGAAATAATGAAAAATGCATGTGGGCCTATATATGTTTCATTCATCAGTTTTGATTATATCAAGGGATTTTCTGCTCTGCAAAATGGGTAATTGGATTAAATCTCACTTGAAAACACTCTTAAATTGATTGTAATCCCTGTGGTATACAATATACACATGCTGTTTGCTTATCAGCAAAACCCTATAAATGTTATGTATTTCAGACTAATATTTCCAAGCTAATTTGCCATTGCCAAATTTTAAGTACAGTGATTTTTCAAGCATAACATTTTTGAACAGTCTATTTTAGATTATATATCATGTTATGTTCAAAAATATATTGTAGGTACTTAAAGTGCTCAATTTGGTGTAAATGGAAAGTGTCGGAAATACAGTACTTTTTTACGCATCTCTAAAATGCTGCAAGGTACTTTTTGATAGCTTGTATACCATGTAACAATTAGGATTTTTTTTATACCAACAAATGTCTACTTTTTGCTGCTATGTGTTTCACATTCTAATATGAAATATATTTTAGATGTCTGCCTCATTCAAAGAGGTTTCATAATTGCACAAATCAAGCTGTAATCGACAATAACAGGCATAGAGTTTTATTTTTTAAAAGAGCAGTATTTTTTTAATCCTCTGTTTTTGATACGGAGTTCAAACTGAAAGCAGGTTCACTTGACTAAGTGGAATATATTGTAATGGACCACTGAGCAAAACAGTAACTTGGACCCTTTCCTATGACTCATCAAGAAACCATACATGCCTGTTCCCTTTTGCCAGGGCAGCACCTCAAACACTTCTTTTTTCACCAGGAGCTTTTTTAAAGCCTTTTGACCAATTGTATTTGCCAGATCTCTTTACAGAACTCTCCATTGATGCCAGCTAGATGTGCGCGCTTCAGTGTCATGTTTGTTGATTGTTTCACTACCATAGTTCTTCGTAAAAAATATTACTGGTTCTATTTACATAATGGCCTATAATTTGTCCTATTCCACCTGTCTCTCCATGGTTCTCTTTATTGCTCTCTTCATTCTTCATGCGTCTTGGGGTCCAGCACATTAACATAGATTGTATGGGCAGTATGTCGCCCAACATAATTTTTAAAGAAGGCAGAGGTATCCAATGTGGTACTCAAAAGTAGCAATAATAAGAAAACAACCTACTTTTATGGTGCTATCCTTTAATAATATCATACCATAAAAAGCTAGTTTCCCTCATGTGGGGTTGTCCAAGAGATTCTTCCTATGTTGAACAACTACTTTGTATTAAGTTAGAAACATACAATAATGCTTACACAAAGTTACCTTGTGTAAGGCTTTAACATATACTGTATATAAACATCAATTTATGATTTTATGATACTTAGATATGAACAGTACTTCTAAATGGTCACTCTCTATGATTCGGTTACACGTTAATAGTCTGGCCTTCCAGCATAGGTGGGATTCTGTTTTATATTGTATCACAGTAAATAACCCAGCATGTTTTAATATGATATTGTCTGTGAACATAAGTTTTTAACAAGCATGCAGCTAGACCTGTCAGAAAACGGATGTATGTACCACATAAGAGGATAGAAAATCCATTGCGCAATAAAGGTGTACTTTAAGCATTTGGTTTTATGAAGGCTTCAAGCTGTGGACTGAAACATTATACATTATGTTCTAGGTCCTCTGAGTGCTCTGCTGTTCATACCTTTGTGAAATATATATAGATTGTATATGGTGATGACAAGTTATCAATTATGTCTTGATATATTATAAGTTTCCCACCTAAAGAATAGCTCACCATGAGTGCCACTCATTTTTCTTTCATGCTTCCGTCTTGACCTTTCATATTTATGTCAGTTGTTCAACTGGGCAAATGGTAAGTAAAATTAGCATTACACACTTGTCTGAGACCAAAAGTTAGAGATGTGTTTTCTGTTGTATATACATTTTTGTGACAGGGTCTGTGAGATAAATTATGTTAAATATCTAGATGCCATAAACTCAAAAGATTTATATGCCGTAGGTATTATTAAAGCAGGTCTCTTGATAAACATTGTTTATGTATACAAGTTACAGAGCTGCTTTCCCTGCTTACCTCTCTGCCCTCTAAGATTGAGACCATACCTTTTCCTTAGCATGTCATATCTAAACCATAAAAACTCTATTTTGATGATGCAATCAGAGCTTACATTATTTTATTCTCTGTTGTAGTGGAGAAGATTAACACAGGCATCAACCTTTTCAGTTTTCATGATTTTAAGCTGCAAAATATCTTCCTGTTACAAGCAACAGAAGTAAAAGTGTTCACCAAAATCAAGATTTCAGCTTTAAATGAGGCTGAAGACCTTACTATTTCATATTTCTTTGGGACTTGAAGTTTCTTCCTTTTGAATCACAATGTTTTTGAGCCGGCAAAAGCAATATGAAGGCATTGTACTCTTCCTGATATAGTTTATAATAAAGCCAAACGCCAGCCTTACCTTCAGTCATGCACAGTTGCACAGGCTTGTAATGGGTGTTTACCTTGTGTGGGTTTAGAAGGGAACAGGTGATACAACCTTTAGGCATTTTATATAATGTATGCTACAGTTACATCAACACAGGTTTCTACTTCCTATTCACCTCTTAGCAACTAAGACATGTGTAGCACCCTACAGGTAGGTGCTAGGTAAATGTATAGTGGGCCTTGTCTGCCTAACAGCAGGTCTGTGATTTATTTAGTTAGGGTGTCAGGGCTTCCAGATGTGCCTGCTGAGGGGAGAAGTATCCCCACTTGCTCCTGTGAGAGGCTTCTCATAGGGCAGTGTGGGAAGCCCTTTCAGGGGACACATCCAAGCTTGTAACTACCCCAGAAGGCAGATTTTGCTGCAAAGGATTCTGGGAGTGGGTATAAGTTTGGGGGAAGTGCGTGACAGGATGTCTTTGGCGGGTGCAGAGTCCCAGGAGAGAGAGTATGGCTGTCTCTCCTCCTGTCTGAGGAAGCGGATGTCTCGGGGTGTCGCCTGAGAATCCAGTGAGTGTGGAGCTGTGCTGAGGGGATGCGGTGTGCCGAGAGCCTGCGAAGCGAGAAAGGGGTCCAGTCCCAGGAAAGCCTACACAGGTCGTGAGTACTGTGGATTGCCCCTGGGGGTCTGCCTGAGTCAGAGGGGACTACTCTGGAAGAGGTTCTGGGATCCAGTGCCAGCTAGCTGAAATGGGGTACCCAGGTTTAGGACCCTGAAGTTACAGAGGGGGGTACATAGTCAGTGAACCCCAAAGAGTTCAAAGTTAAAGGGGGCGCCTGCATATGGGCCCTGAATTGGACAGAGTGTGACAGTTGAGAGTTGCAGCTTTACAGAAATCTACAGTGTATTACCTCAAGCAAGTGCAAGGCGGGAGGGGAGTATTCAGTGACTTTGCAGTTCGGCAGTGTCAGTAACTCCTATGAGGTGTTCCTTGCCTCCTATACAGTTCTCCTAATGAAGGCTGCTTATCTGGGTCCCCCTACTCTGTCCTGTTTCTTGCTTCCCATGCAGCTTTCCTAGCAAAGGGTGCTTTTCTGGGCCCAACTGATATGTGGTGTTGCTGTCACCAATCAGGACACTAGAATCATGGAATATGTACTTCCTTTCATCACTGATCCTTCTGTGGAATAGCCTGTCCAATGCCTACATTGTCCCTCATTATCAGTACCTGTCCATTTGAGAGACATTTTGCCTAGTAAACTGTGCTTATGAAGCTAGGGGCTGACTCAGTCTACCAGACAGTGCCTGTTACTGAAATATAGCTCATAGGTGGATAAGCTAGTTGATTAACAACACCCTGTTTTACAGTTAGATAATATCTTAGTTTTCTTTGAACTGTGGTAATTAATGTAATTGTGGCATCCAGAGGCTATGCCAACCAGTGGCTTTCTTGTTCTTGGGGACTGCCAAGATATCTATATCAGAGTTTATTGCTCTGTTTCCTCTGACTTTTATTTTCTATTTTTTGCTCCTGGTAAGTAATTATATATCCTAATGTAAAAGAAATAAAAACTCCCAAAGATGAAATGCAACCCAGTTTTGAATGCCACAGCAGGTTTTGCAAACCGTTACATTTAAGGCTTAAGCACAGGTATATCACCATCAGAGTCATCAGAAGGCTTGTACGATCTAGAAGTTTAAAGTACCATACAGTGGGTACGAAAAGTATTCAGACCCCCTTAAATTTTTCACTCTTTGTTATATTGCAGCCATTTGCTAAAATCATTTAGGTTCATTCTTCTTCCTCATGAATGTACACATAGCACCCCATACTGACAGAAAAACACAGAATTGTTGACATTGTTGCAGATTTATTAAAAAAGAAAAACTGAAATATCACACGGTCCTAAGTATTCAGACCCTTTGCTGTGACACTCATATATTTAACTCAGGTGCTTTCCATTTCTTCTGATCATCCTTGAGATGGTTCTACACCTTCATTTGAGTCCAGCTGTGTTTGATTATACTGATTGGACTTGATTAGGAAAGCCACACACCTGTCTATATAAGACCTTCCAGATCACAATGCATGTCAGAGCAAATGAGAATCATGAGGTCAAAGGAACTGCCTGAAGAGCTCAGAGACAGAATTGTGGCAAGGCACAGATCTGGCCAAGGTTACAAAAAGATTTCTGCTGCACTTAAGGTTCCTAAGAGCACAGTGGCCTCCATAATCCTCAAATGGAAGACGTTTGGGACGACCAGAACCCTTCCTAGAGCTGGCCGTCCGGCAAACTGAGCTATCGGGGGAGAAGAGCCTTGGTGAGAGAGGTAAAGAAGAACCCAAAGATCACTGTGGCTGAGCTCCAGAGATGCAGTCAGGAGATGGGAGAAAGTTGTAGAAAGTCAACCATCACTGCAGCCCTCCACCAGTCGGGGCTTTATGGCAGAGTGGCCCGACGGAAGCCTCTCCTCAGTGTAAGACACATGAAAGCCCGCATGGAGTTTGCTAAAAAAACACCTGAAGGACTCCAAGATGGTGAGAAATAAGTTTCTCTGGTCTGATGAGACCAAAATAGAACTTTTTGACCTTAATTCTAAGCGGTATGTGTGGAGAAAACCAGGCACTGCTCATCACCTGTCCAATACAGTCCCAACAGTGAAGCATGGTGGTGGCAGCATCATTTTGTGGGGGTGTTTTTCAGCTGCAGGGACAGGACGACTGGTTGCAAACGAGGGAAAGATGAATGCGGCCAAGTACAGGGATATCCTGGACAAAAACCTTCTCCAGAGTGCTCTGGACCTCAGACTGGGCCGAAGGTTTACCTTCCAACAAGACAATGACCCTAAGCACACAGCTAAAGTAACGAAGGAGTGGCTTCACAACAACTCTGTGACTGTTCTTGAATGGCCCAGCCAGAGCCCTGACTTAAACCCAATTGAGCATCTCTGGAGAGACCTAAAAATGGCTGTCCACCAACGTTTACCATCCAACCTGACAGAACTGGAGAGGATCTGCAAGGAGGAATGGCAGAGGATCCCCAAATCCAGGTGTGAAAGACTTGTTGCATGTTTTCCAAAAAGACTCCTGGCTGTATGAGATCAAAAGGGGGCTTCTACTAAATACCGAGCAAAGGGTCTGAATACTTAGGACCATGTGATATTTCAGTTTTTCTTTTTTAATAAATCTGCAACAATGTCAACAATTCTGTGTTTTTCTGTCAGTATGGGGTGCTATGTGTACATTCATGAGGAAGAAGAATGAACCTAAATGATTTTAGCAAATGGCTGCAATATAACAAAGAGTGAAAAATTTAAGGGGGTCTGAATACTTTTCGTACCCACTGTACATGTGATTTAGGTTTACATAACCCAATCACCTAAATCTCATTTTGGTCATAATAGATTAATAGATTAATTACTTCGTGATTCTACCTTGGGGGTCCTTGTTATAGGGCAACAGTGCTATTTTCCTGTCTCCCAATTGTGCTCCTTTTATGTATTGTCACACATATTGGCTTCAAATGGAAACAACATTTCAACACAATATTCAAGCATGGTCCACTACCAGAAACAAAAATGAAATTGTTTATGAATATGTTTACACAGTGCTTTTGCAAACTATACTCTCTAGTAACTCTCAATCATCTTTTCAAAAGTAAAGAATCAACTTGGGTGTAAAGGTTCTTCAAAGAATAATTTCCACAAAATTAGGGATAACAGGCCCCCTTGCTCTCCCAATCCACTACATGCCCCAACCCAAAATCAACCTTAAATCAGCATGGGGATTCCTGCTAGATGCCCCAGCCCGTTCCATTCCAAAAGGCATTTCTCTTTTCTTTTGAGCCTGCAGGCAAGAGGTAATGCATTTGTGCACACCTCCCCATCGACAAGACAATAAACAAATTAAATGTTTGTACAAAGACATTGCAGAGAGTAGCAATGTTCAGAAATCTAAAGTAAATAGCCCAGCAGTAGCACATGCATAGAGTGTAATGTTTATAGAAGGCTGTGCACTAAGGAAAGGAGGACCATAGCTGCACATAAGGTGATCAAAGCAAAGTCTTATCACAGGGAACACATAACTATTGAGTTACTATATCTTCCCTCACTGGCATCTGATGAAAGATGTTAAAGATGTTGCTATTATACCTCATTAACGTGGTAATTCATATCAGAAAGACATTTGTAATTGTTTTCAGACCTACGCAACACGTGGTGCCAGTTTTCTTTTAATAAGAAAACATTTTTCAGCTGACAATGCTCGTTTGCTTTCAGAACTTGTTTACATCAATATGTAATAAACAGAGCTATAGGACTTTCATATGGGAACATTTGTTATTTCTCTTTGCCCCTTCCTAATGTGTCAGCAGCACATGGTTCTTAATGATAAGTTGTTTAAGTAGTAAGATGTAAAACATCTCGTTCGGAGCACAGAATCCAATGTCATGGTCTCTTTTGTAAAATATTTAACATAGCTTTTGTCAGTGTGTGATTAATAGTTTTTTGAACAGGTAAAGGTTTCTTGCCTATCGGAAGAGCCTTTTTTCCTAAAGTGTCTTTCAGGCTTGTTAGCCTTCAAAGACTTCTAAGGGTCTGCTGTGGAGAGGCATTATATCCATTATATTTTCCCTTCCTCTCTCTCTCCTCACATCACCCCTTTACTCCCAGCATGGAGTCTTCCCACTGCCTTGTCTGCAAGTTAGATACAAGCTAAAAATGTTTGACTTGCCTGCTATCTTGATGCTTTGCAGCCCTTGTCTGTTGAAAAGCATGATCAGAAGCTACCAGCTGACCTTGCTTTTTCTAAGAAAAAATAGCCATAATATTTTAACATATTAAATGTGTGGCACTCAGGATTGTCACACATAATATTTGCATAAAAGTAAAATGAATATGCAGTATTAAAGTTTACGATGTTCATTTCATCTTTTTACATTGAGTCTGATGAAAGTTTGTTTAATGTGCAGTGTATTAGTAAAACTCTATTCAACTTTGGTTTTGATTGTCATAGTTCTGTTATGTAGGAGCACAAATGTTAAAAAAAAACACAAAAAAAAACTTTTTTTTCCTGAAGTTTATTGATTCTTTCATGCCATCAAATACAAAAAAAGTTAGCGTGTGCATATTTATTGCATATTCACATACTTGTGAATACATTTTGTCTGTAACTTAAAGGGACCAGGCACTAAACAAATAGGGGATATTTGGAAGTGCCTTAAAGTAGTTGTAACCCCACTGTGTTATTTTCAGGCACTTACCTTCCCTAATGCAATGTGCCCTGTGTATGTTTCATTAAAAAAATGTTGTTCAATACTGTATTTCCGAGCGCCCCTCTGCGCTTACGTGACCGGCTGCTGCTTCCTCTCCTGATCTGACCGGTACAGCGGGAGGGGCTGAGAATCCCCCTCTGACATCGGTCGGGAGGAGAGAGGTGACCAGTCACGTGAGCGCCGAACGGCGCTCGGGAATACAGTATAGAACGGCATTTTTTAAATAAAACAGATACACAGGGCATATTGCATTAAGGAAGACAGTTGGGTGCCTGAAAATAACACTGTTATTTCAGCAGGAGGGGAGGGGCAGGCCTTGACACAGAGCTGACAGGCAGGAAGGGGGAAGGGGAGAAAGAGGAGGACAGGAGAGCTGTGGATGACGGCGGCATGTAAACTGACCACGGTGTTAGGGCTCAGCAGCCTGACAAACTGTGGTCATTTTACAGGGGGGAGGGCAGAACCAGGCAGGATCAGCTAGGTATTTCAGGTGATACAGGGGGCAAAATTACACAGCACAAGTGCTGTGCTGTATAACATGCTTTAAGGGAACAGGATCAATTTTTTTTTTTTTTTTTTAGGGTAACAAACACTTTAAGGTTGTGATAGGGATATACTGTAAGACTGTTATTGCTGGCCTCCTTCTAAAAATGGCTGCCTCTGATCTCAGTCTTTTTTTTTTTGAGTACATGAATAATGCATCCTGAAAATGAGTGCTAGGTAAGTTTCTTATTCATATTGCTGGTAAGTGACTCTGAGAAGCACTGAAGCCAATGCAGCTCAATGACAACAAAGCAGTTAGCATTTTCAGAGGTTTCATGTAATTTAGAAGTTCCTTTTTGCATGCTCTTAATTTGTAGAATGCTCAAAACACAGGGAGCTCTGCTATGCACATCTAGTCCTGCACCTATTGATTGAGAGTTTTGATTCACCTGTTCTGCCTCTTGTACCCCAAAATTTGCCTGAAGGGGCCAAACTTTTTACACTAGAGCTCCCCTAATGTAAAAAAGGTTGTGGGAATGCAGCCCCAAAAATAAAACCCATACATTTGATGTGCCTGGACTATGTAAATTTATGTCCAGCACACTCCTGCTTGAAAACGAAAGAAAAAATTATGTCCACCAGTATTATTATTTTTTAATATTATACAGGATTTGTATAGCACCTACAGTTTACACAGCACTTATGTATTTATATATATATATATATATATATAGATATATAAATATATATATATATATATATATATATATATATATATAGAGAGAGAGAGAGAGAGTGAGGGATTTTTTATTTTTTTTAAACTTGACCAATGACTCTGCACTTCAGCAAAGTATTCATTGCAGAGTTCTGCAAAGTTTAGCAGCTCAGGACCCAATGTCTAATTATACCTAACAAGTACTGGATCCACATTGAGGGCCAGTTCACACCAGAACATACTGCAGTTGCAATATGCAGCGGGTGTTAATGTTATGCTAATGACACCCCAAATGCAGGTTGCAAACAATACGTTGCCTGCATTGGATAGCATGGTACAGTAGTACCATGCGATACAGCTCCTGTGAATTTTATAGTGCACGCACTACTTTTGGTGTGGTCTGGCGTGATTTCAGGCCATTCAAGTGAATAGGTTGAAATTGCACTGTATCCAGATTGCATGTGAATCGCACAGGAACACACAAAGCGTTCCTGTGCGATTCATGGTGTCAGTTGGAATTTTTATGGAATTGGGCAATGGCGCTGCTCCACATATATAATTAGTGCTATATGTGCAAATACTGCTAAAATGTGCCTCTCAAATAAAAATTTAATTTGATAAAATTAATAAAAAAAAACACATACAATGCTGTGCAAAAAACATCCAATCCTGTGCAATCACCGCAAAAAAGTGCAAGTGCTAAATGTAAACAAATGTACTCAATATGAGTAGCTCACCCTATTGATATATTATCAATGTAATTAATAATAATAATAATACATTTCCTTCAAAGTCGTTTGAATATTTTTCCTATGAGATTGCTGGTCCTTATAGTGCCTTTCAATAAATCCGTGAATTGGTGCTACCCCAGTACGATTAAAATCCTAGCATGCAGTGAGCCCTGCGTCCTCTCGTGTCCCCCGCCAGGTATGCACTCACCAGATGACTACCCCCTTGCAACAGGGGCATCTCGCCTTTAATTGAAGTAACTGCCTTTATGTTTCCTTTGAGGTCTTTCCTTATGCTCCCCCTCGTATCCTCTATAGGATCATGTCCACTTTTATGCCTCAATAGAACACAAAATGACAGCACCCATAGTGTAAAACCGCAATATTATTTTATTTAAAGATGCACTTACATGGACATAAGAAATGAGGCTTGCGGCTTGTGTAATCCAAAGGCACACAGGAAGTCCAGGACATTCTGCGCTCCACGGACCCAAACCAGAAGTGTTGCAATGATGCTTAGCCCCTCCCTCCACGTTTCTTCACTCTGCCGTCATGTGGAATGGTGCCATATTTGTTTACATTTAGCACTTGCACTTTTTTTCGGTGATTGCACTAATGTTTTTTGCACAGCATTGAATTTTTTTTTGCACAGCATTGTATGTGGTTTATTGATTCATTTTATCAAATATCATTTTTATTTGAGAAGCACATTTGAGCAGTAATTGCACATTTAACACTAATTAATTTATGTGGAGCAGAACCACATCCAATTCCATAAAAATTCCATAGCAGGCACTATTTGTGTAGTAGCCTTTTTTGGGGTCTGCAGCTCACTTTCAGTTCATTTAAAGAGCATCACATTTGTTATTCAAAATACTATAGTTTTCACCTAAAAAACATCATATCCAAATTAGTTCCACATCCTGTTTGGTCCATAGCGCGGAATATTCTTTTCTTTTACATGGTGTCAATTGAGCTCTCAAAAACATTGGATAAATTCTAACAAACATTATACTGTATTTCTCTAACGCTCATTGAGAGACGCAGTGTCTGATCTTCATATCAGTACGGTTACACTGCCCCCTACAGGAGTAGGACACTAGGCAGAAAAAAGTTCTGGCTACGCCTATGGGCAGTCCCAGGGGGTATACCCTCTCTCCCTGCTATAGGATGTCAATTTTAATCTGCCTAGTCAGGAGTAAGGACCTAGTTTCCTTGCTGGGATCTCCAGCCCTGGCAAATGTTTTTTTCTATATTAGCTTTTTTCTAGTTAGCTTTTTCTCCGGATTTTTTTCCTGTGAGATCTACAAGCAACCAAGCCGGATCTGGGTGATGGGCTGGATCTATAGATCCAGTAATCACCCCAGCCGGCCAGCGAGCAGGGGCAAACCCCAGCTCTGTGCTAGATAGGCCGTGACATAGTCCCACTGGACGGAGACTGGCCCTGCAAGTTAAATGTCTTCACAGGTCGCATACGACCGGGTCTAGGCCTGAGTCGCAGTGTTCCTATTGGCTGACACCCCCCAACTTCAGCGGAGAGAGGTTCTGTCAGGAGATGGCACCCACCTGTTCCTGGTATGGTGAGTAAATGTTCCCCCCTCTTCCTCTGGCGGATTTTGGGGTGGACGCGGGCCCCTCCCTAGGATGGTCAGACCCTCACAACCCCAGGTTCCCCTCTGTCCTGTCACACACCCCCCACCTACCTGCCCCCCCCCCACTACTGGTGCTATGAGACGTTTGTAACTACTCCCAGGAGCTGGGACCAAGCTTCAGGCCGACGGTGGGGACGGGGGGATATTGCGGCAACTAATGAACAATCATGCAGGGGGGGTTTACCTGTCACTCCAGGGCCCCTTTTCCTGTTGATCCCATCCAGGAGGCTGGGGGGGTCCCCTCGAGGGCCCTCAGTAGCTCCGAAGGCCACGCGGGGCTGCCATTTTCTTGTAGTCCATGTGCTCTGCATGATTCGGCAGCCATATTGGTACACCCGGCAGCCATTTTGCGGTGCATTTCTGTTTAGAATCAATGGCGGCCATGTTCTGGGAGTTCCTAGAGGCATTTTTCCTGGTGGTGAAGCTCCTCACTATACCCTAGTGCTGATACTCAGATCTAACTCTGTGGATTGAGATCGCTGCAGACACGTGCTGTGCAGACATTCTGGGCCTCCTGGTGTATGGTGCTTTGGTGAGGTTGGTGAGTCTGGGGGTTCTCTCTCTTTGCTGGAGGTCTTCAGCACACTCTGCCTGACCTCTTGGGGGCGCTGTAGCCCGGTGGGACGTTCTAAAAAATAAAAAAGAAATAAAAAATGTTCTCAACTTTTGCTGATGGGTCCCCCTGGTGCAAAACTCCCTCCGTGTACCCCTGCCTCATCTGATGTGTCAGATTCTCAATCTGATTCAGCCACCGCAGACGTGGGTCTCCCTGCCGGGTCTACTACCTCGCTCCTTGTCCCCTCTGATAGTGAGGATGACATTTCTACCTCCGCAACCGCACGAGAAAAGGTGCCGGTGGACGCACTGGTTGTTTATGTGCATGAAACCCTAAAAATGGAGGACGCAGCTTACGTTTGGCACTCACAAGCCATCCACAGCGGCAAAGGTTTTTCCCTTTCCCACGTATTTTGACAACATGCTCAAAAAAGAATGGGACCCGCCCAAAGCATTCCCCTGGGGTGCCTAAGCAGATTGCTAGATGCTACCCCTTTGATGGAGTCCCTTATAAAGAAGTGGACTGTGCCACCTACGGTGGACCCTCTTGTCTCAAGACTGAATAAAGCTACCATGATCCCAGTGGAGGATTCCCCATTCTTTAAGGATCTGGCCGATAGAAAGGCAGAGTCTGTGGCCCGCAATATGTACTCCCTGGCGGGGTCTGCACTAAGACCGGTGTTTACGGTTGCCCTTGTCTCGCAAACATTGACTGAAGGGGCTAAGTTGCTATGCCATGACCTGGAGGGGAAAAAACTTCCCCCTGCCTTTGCGGAGCTGTTGGGCCAGTTGGTGCAGGGGCTGCAATTTGTTTGCGATGCTGCACTGGATGCTGCTCCCATTTTGGGCCGACTGGCGGTTTCAGCAGTGGTCCTCCAGCGTATACTTTGGCTAAAGTGCTGGTCTGCGGATCAGACCTCAAAGAAGGCCTTGACTGATCTGCCTTTTCAAAGAGATCGCCTGTTTGGGCTACCCTGGTTGACATTATCAAAGGTCTCACAGGGGGTAAGAGTACCTTTCTCCCACAGGCTAACAAGGGTAAGGACCCACGTCGCAGATGGGGCCCCTCCTTTTCAGCACATAAAACATTTTTTCGTCCCTCTGGGTCAGTTGATAAGGCAAAGTCCTTCAGGGTCCCCTCGGGTGGTTCCAAGCGACCCTGGTCTGGCAAACAAAAATCGAGCTTCTGCAGACCTGAGGACAAGGCCCCTTCGCCCTAAAGGTGCGCCCTCACCCGTATCTGGGGTGGGGGGACGTCTTTGCCGGTTCCCGGACCTGTGGCTATCCCGGATACAAGACAAATGGGTTCACAAGGTCATACGTTCAGGGACAGATCGAGTTTCGATCTGTCCCACCGGTAAGGTTCTTCCCTTTCAATGTGAGACTGTCCCCAGATCGCTTACAGGCTGGCTCTCTTTGGGGCAGTACAGGACCCTGTACAACAGGGAGTAATAGTTCCGGTTCCGTCTTCGGAACATTTTCAGGGCGTTTTATTCATACTCAAACCTGTTTACGGTCCCCAGGAAGGAAGGCAAGGTGCGTCCAATCCCTGACCTGAAGGCACTGAATTCCTTCATGCGAGTTCAAAAACTCAACATGGAATCCATTCACATGGTGGTGGCTTCCCTACATCAGGGGGATGTCCTGCCCTCCATAGCCATCAAAGATGCCTACCTTCACATCCCAATATGTGCAGGACATCAACCGTTTCTGCGCTTTACCGCGGGAGAGGATCTTTATCAGTTTGTGGAGTTACCCTTTGGTCTCGCCTCTGCTCCTCGGCTCTTCAAAAAGGTGTTGGCTCCGGTCCGGGCACTGTTATGACAGTGGGGGATATTGGTCCTGGGTTACCTGGACAATCTGCTTCTCCGAGCGGAGTCTCCCACGGTGCTGGTGACAGACAAATTTGGAGATCACCATGAGAACTCTGGAGTTCGGGTGGATTCTGAACCTTCAGAAGTCGCTCCTGGTCCCTTCCATGAGACTGGACTATCTGGGCCTGACTTTGGACTCGTCCTCAGCCAGGGTGTTTCTTCCTCTGGAAAAACTCCAAAAACTCCAGACTGTAAATTCAGCTGGTACTGTCCAGCAAATGGTCTCTCTTTGGACCTGTATGAGAGTTCTGGGACTGATGGTGTTGTCTTTCGTGGCGGTCCTCTTCGCACAATTCTACACGAGAACCCTCCAGAAGGTAATCCTTCTCAAATGGAACAAAAGTCCAACTTCCCTGGACAATCAGATCCAGCTAAGCCGGGTGATCAGTGAATTTGGTGGCTTCAGTCCCCGACGCTCAAACAAGGGAAATCCTTCTTTCCTGTATATTTGACAATTGTCACCATGGATGCCAGTCTGTCCGCGTGGGGAGGGGTTCTCGGCAGGTTTTCTGCTCAAGGAGTCTGGTCCCTGGAAGAATTCAGGTTACCGATCAATGTTCTGGAGCTGAGAGCGATCAGGCTTTGCCTAGTCCACTGGACGGAGTACCTTCGCTGCTGTCCAGTGCGTATTCAATCGGACAATGCCACGGCCGTGGCTTATGTCATTCACCAAGGGGGCACCAAAAGTGTCATTGTGGCCTTGGAAGTGGCCGGCATCCTGCTATGGGCTTAACGCTTTATTCCATCTCTCTGCGCTGTTCACATTCCAGGAGTGGAAAATTGGTAGGCAGATTTCCTCAGTCAACAGACCTTGGATCAAGGGGAATGGTCTCTCCATCCAGAGGTATTTCAGCAGTTTGCCTTCGTTGGGGCACTCTAGATGTAGATCTCTTGGCATCTTGGATCAACAGAAAAGTACAAAGTTTTGTGGCCTGCTCCCGGGACTCTCTGGCAGATGCCACGAACGTGCTGGGGGCCCCATTGGGTCAGTATCAGCTGATATATGCCTTTCCTCCTCCCAAGTTGCTGCCAAGACTTCTTCACAGGATCGAGGTAGATGGGATTCTGGTCATTCTTGTGGCTCTGGACTGGCCTCGCCGAGCTTGGTACGCCGACCTAGTCAGGCTAGTCGCAGATGCTTCTTGGATACTTCCTCTCAGGGAGTATCTACTGTCTCAAGGGCCAATCTTCCATCCTGCTTTACGGTCGCTGGCTTTGACGGCTTGGCTGTTGAAAGCCAGGTGCTGAAGGACAGGGGTTTGTCTGCTTCAGTGATTCCTACTCTGCTTAAAGCAGGGAAGATCTATCATCATACATGGAAGTCGTATATTGCATGGTGTGAGCCTCTTGGGGTTCCCCCTCACTCTTACTCGGTGGCTCGGATCTTGACTTTCCTTCAACAGGGAGTTGATTAAAAGTTAGCCTTGAGTACTATCAAGGGTCAGGTTTCGGCCTTGGCAATTTTTTTTAAAAAGGCCACTAGCCACCCATTCCTTGGTGCGTAGCTTGAGCCAGGGAGTGCAACACTTGGCACCTCCATTGCGACCTTCATTGCCACCTTGGGACCTGAATTTGGTGCTGTCGGTTCTCCAGAAACCTCCTTTTGAAAGTATCCAGGAGATTCCTCTGCTTACCTTATCCCTGAAGGTGGCCTTCTTGGTGGCTATTACTTCTGCGCACAGGGTGTCGGAACTGGCGGCGTTGTTCTGTTGTTCTCCCTATCTGGTGGTTTACAGGGATAAAGTGGTACTTCGTCCGGATCCATCCTTCCTTCCGAAGGGGTTTTCCAGTTTTCACTTAAATCAGGACATTGTGTTACCCTCTTTGTGTCCTATGCCTAAACATCCTAAAAAAATTGCATGTGTTTCGGGCACTCAGGGTGTACTTGGCGACTACTGGGTCTTTTCGAAAGTCAGATTCGTTCTTTGTACTCATGGATGGCCCAAATAAAGGGCTGCCTGCGTCTGCTTCAACTATTTTCAGATGGATCAGACAGACAGCTGTACAGGCTTATTCAATTAAGGGTCAGGTTCCACCTTTCCCTGTTAAGGCGCATTCTACTCGGGCGCTTAGTGCTTTTCGCCATCAGGCATCTGTGTTTCAGGTCTGCAAGGCAGCTACCTAGTCGTCTGTTCACACTTTCACAAAGCTTTACAAGGTGGATGTGCTGGCATCTGCAGATGCCTCATTTGGCCGCAAAGTTTTGCAGGCGGCCATTTAAGGGTGTTTTAGTCTCCTTTGAGGGTGTTTAATGTTTTTTCAGTTGGGTCCCATCTTGTTGTGAGTCCTATGTTGCCTAGTTGGCTATGGTTTAGCCTTGGCAAATTTATTTTTATGCTGTTCCCACCCCTCATTTTTATGGCCCTGCTTTGGGACGTCCCTACTGATATGAATATCAGAGACTGCGTCCGTCAATGAACGATAGAGAAAATTGGATTTTTGTCTTACCGTAAAATCCTTTTCTCTTATGTTCACTTTGACGGATGCAGTACCTGCCCCTTTATTTGAGTTGGGTTTGTATTGTTTTCTCTGACACTGCTTTGATACAAAACTGACATCCTATAGCATGGAGAGAGAGTATACCCCCTTGGACTACCCATAGGCGTAGCCAGAACTTTTTCCTGCTTAGTGTTTTACTCCTGTAGGGGGCAGTATAACCCTACTGATATGAAGATCAGAGACTACATCCGTCATTGAACATCAGAGAAAAGGATTTTTACGGTAAGACAAAAATCCTATTATTAGACAACTTCTGCTTTGCAACATGCAAAAGTCTTCAGTGCCCTACATGTTCAGATACAGCAGCAATGATTGCTAGAAGGTCCTTCAAAAATAGCTGAGAGTCACATGTGGTTCCCGAGTCACTGGGGTTGATTTACTAGAACATGTTCACTTTGCAAAATTAATTTCACTTATTTTGAATGGGATAAAAATATATGCTGACTTCATTCATCCAGTCATGTGCAAGCAAAAAATCCTGTTTTTTTTTAAATTTCCATTGCGTGTGGTTGGGTATCCTTTTTAGAATGACTGCCTTGCAGAATATCATTCACTTGGCTGACACTACAGTACTTGTTTTTTGCTGCACAGGATTTGCCCACCCATTGGAAAAAAAGCTTTGCATACACAGTACTCAATGTGTGATAATAGAGATAAGCAAATCTGTTCATAATTTACTGGACATAGACAGATCTGCTACTTTTCAGAGCACCTGTGATTCTCTGTGTCTGCACTCCTGTCCCTTACAGATTCCATCAAATTAAATTAATTCATTATACAATAAAAAGCAGACCTGAGTATTATGCTCTGAATATAGCAAATTTACTTTTTTTTGAACAAATTTATCAATTCACAGATCTTAAGACTATAAAATATTCTCCAGGTTTCTGTGTAGAAGTTTTACCAGTTTAATATAATGAGCTAGACAACTAATTTTTTGGGGATTTCTTATTTTTCTTTTATGTCATAGATTACTAAGTAAATAAACATGGTGGTATTTGTGCACATTGCACAAGCATGATTTTCTATATAGAATGAGATCATGAATATCTGTTATACTTGAGAAAATAACACAATGAGCGTTGTGTCTGCTTCCAGAGACCACCACCCTCCTTTCGCTTCCTTAACTTAGACTAATTAAAATAGACAATCCTGTCTGCCCATCATCAGGTCTTATCCCTACAGATTCTTTGTCCTAAGGTTTTCAGGCACATGAGACTTTTTGAAATAGTCTTGAATTGATCACAAACACATTGTAGCGTGGGAGAGAAACGACTGTATTCACAAGGAGAGCAGGAGAAATCCCATTTATAGACAAGGAGTATGTGAAAACATCCAGAAATGAATGTTCAGCTCGTGATCAACTTATAACTAGAGATAGCATTGCCCATCCTAAAGACATTACTCACTGGTTGAATCTGTTGTGCTAATTTGCATGAGAAATATACTTTGTAGCCCTTTGAGGTACATGATGTTTAATTGGAGTTGTTTGCAGTCCTGGGTCATGGCATCTCTATAGGCAACACCACAATAGGTATTGACCATTTATTATGTATTCTTTGCCTTTGGTAATGACAATGAGTTTTCCATATGTTTGTGTTACAAATTGCATAATAATTTGCAGCCGGGCATGGTAATAATTGATAAAAAATGCAATGTATTTATTAGATAAATCAAACTTTTATCACTTAAATCAAAGAAGATATTGTTTAAAAATTGTTTTTATAAATCCAGAAAAGTTAAAAGGTATACTTGTGACTAAAAGAAACATGTAAGACTATTGTTTTGCTTTATGCAGTATTGTTAGTTAACTTTCACTAAGGACAAACATCTATAAAAACTGAAATAAATGTAACATTTGATTCTAACATGAAAAGTTTAAGCGACTTGTATGCTTCAATTAGTCTTAAAAAAAGGGCCTTCTGCATAGAAGACATTAAAGCGGAACTAATCCATTGATTTAAAGTGGTTCTAAAGGCAAAAGGTTTTTGATTTTAATGCATTCTATGCATTAAGATAAAAAACCTTCTGTGTTCATCAGGCCCCCTAACAATTACCTGGGCCCTATCTTGATCCAGGGATGTTGCATGTGAGCCTCGGCTGTCCGGAACGCTTCCTCCTGATTGGCTAAGACACAGCAGCGGACACTATTGGTTTCCCACTGCTGTCAATCAAAGTCAGAGAGTCAATGAGGAAAGAGAGAGGGGGCGGTGCCAAGTTGTGGCTCAGTGTCTGAATATGGCTCTAGATCTCCAGGGTGTCCCTGTGCCTTTAAGGAGGATTGGGCTACCTCCAGGCCCAACTGCCCTCTTTCTATCCATTACAATGCATGTGCTCCCACTGTGGAGATTCTCATAAATTTAGAAGAGTTAGGAACTGATACAGGTTGCTGTGAAGGGGCCTTGCAGCTTACACAATGCGTTTGAAAATGTGTGCTAACTAAACTCATTTTTAATGCATACTGTTGGACAGATTAATTTGGTTGGTAAGCAGACTGGTTGGTGAGTTGAGCTTAAAATTTTCTGTTTTGTCTTTCATGTGTTTGCCCTTCCATGTGCTCCGTGCTGCGATGGCCTGCTAAAGATGGGGGCAGGGGCCATTCCTTTGTTACTTGTGTAACTATTGGTAAGGGGACACGCTGGACACCTTTGCTGCCATTGTGCTATGTTCTGGGTGTCCAGGGTGTCCCTGCGCCTTCAAGGAGGATTGGGCTACCTCCAGGCCCACCTGCCCTCTATCTATCCATTAGAATGCATGTGCTCCCATTGTGGAGACTGCCATTCATTTAAAAAGGTTTGGAAGTGATACAGGGTGCTGTGAAGGGGCCTTGCAACGTACGCATGTGTTTGCAAATATCTGCTAACTAAATCCCTGTTTTTAACGCATGCTGTTGGACAGGTTAATTTGGTCCACATCGGGAGTTCCCCACTGGTGGGCAGAATAAAACGTTCTGCCCACCTTAGAATGCCAGCCACTTCTCTGGCCGCTAAGGCACTTCTGGTTCCCCTTTGATGATTGACAAATGCCACAGCCGTGTTGGCCTCTCATCTCAACCAGAAGGTTCAGAAGTTTGTGGCAAGGTCTCCGGACCCTCTGGCCAACGCCACAGACACTCTGGGCTTTGGGGCCAGTATTGTCTAATGTATGCCTTTCCTTCACTAAAACTTCTGCTAAGACTTCTGCGCAGAATCGAGGCAGAAAGGATTCCAGTCATTCTGGTGGCCCCAGACTGACTTCGCCAACATCCCTTGGAAACTCCCTCTCAGAGAAGATCTTTTGGCTCAAGAACCTATCTTCCATCCTGCTTTAAGGTCGCTGGCTTTACCGACCTGTCTATTGAAAGCCAGGTGCTGAAGGACAGAGGGTTGTTGGATTCTGTAATTCCTACACTGTTGAAAGCTAGAAAATCTACTTCTAGAAAGATTTATCATCGAGTTTGGAGGGCGTACTTTACTTGGTGTGAGTCTCGAGGGGTTTCCCCCCGTTCCTTTTTAAAGTCTCATCTTTTGGAGTTTCTCCAAAGAGGTGAAGATCAAAGTTTTGCCCTGGGCACCATCAAGGGCCAGATTTCCGCTTTGGCAATCTTTCAACGTCTGTTGGCCACAAATTCTTAGGTTCATACTTTCAGGGAGTTCGCCATCTGGCTACTCCGGTAAGGTCCACGGTGCCACTGTAGGACCTCAATCTGGTGTTGTTGGTTCTTCAAAAACCGCCTTTTGAAAACATTTCTGAACTTCCTCTGCTTACTTAGGTGGCCTTCTTGGTGGCTTTTACTTCTGCACGCAGGGTGTCGGAGCTGGCTGGGTTGTCCTATCAGTCACCTTACCTGGTAGTTCAGAGGAACAATCAGGTTCGGACAATCATGGTGTACCTGGTGGCGACTGAGTCGATTCGGAAATTGGATTCCTTGCTTGTCCTTATGGATGGGTCTCATAAAGGGCAGGCCGCATCTGCTGCGACCATTTCCACATGGATCAGGCAGACGGTGGTGCAGGCCTATTTCATTAAGGGTCAGGTTCCTCCTTTCCCTGTTAAGACACATTCTACGAGAGAGCTTAATGCCTCCTGGGCCTTCTGTCATCAGGCGTCAGTTGTCCAGGTTTGCAAGGCAGCCACCTTGTCGTCTGTGCACACTTTCACCAAGTTATACAAGGTGGATGTAGTCGCATCTGCAGATGCTGCTTTTGGCCGCAGGCTGCTGTTGAAGAGACTCAAGCCTCTTGAGGTTGTATTTTTTGGTAGCATCCACCCCTCTGTTGAGTTGGGTTATGTATTCTTCTGCCACTGCTTTGTTACAAGACTGAAGCCCTATAGCAGCAAGCGGGAGTATACCCCCTAGGACTGCCCTATATGCGTAGTCAATTTATTTCGCCCTAGTGTCCTACTTCTGTATGGGGCAGCATAGCCCGAGGGTCAAGAAGATATGGAGCTGTGTTCATCAATGAACATCAGAGAAAAGGATTTTACACTAAGACAAAAATCCAGTTTTTGTTTTGTTTTCGCCTTTTTAATAGTTAAACTATATGGACTTTGTGTGTGTTTTTTTTTTTTTAACCAGACTAACAATGTAACTAAGAGTGCTTGTTTTCACTTTAAATAGGCTGTAGGTTGCTTTTTATTCACCATACAGGCTACAAGATCAAGCATGTGGGAACAAGGCCTTAATGGGTTTTTTTTTTGAACCATACACAACTTACATCATTTAACAACAATTTAGCTCAAAAGTACACTTTTGAAGGGGAGCTTGGCATGCCATGTCATCATTCTTTTTATCTTTCCAATTTCCTGTGAATACTATACTAGTCAGTCTTAATCTTTGAAAACATAACTCCTTTTTTTTCTTATTAGTTAAGTGATAACTAGCTGGCCATACCCTAGTATATTTCCGTTTGAACATTCATATTAAAATCACAGTACATTTGATGACTTAAAGGACATCATTCAAAGGCACTTTAAAATTGAGTTTGCTTTTATCAATTGATTTTGGAGTGAATGGACTTTCCTGATCGAAAACCACATACACTGAAATTCATTTGTTCGAGAAAAATTTTTCATATTGCTCCTTTGAATAGTCTCATCACTGCAGTGGAAAATTAACTTTTTTTCAATCTCTAGTGTATAGTCAGCTTTAGTTACAGTGCTGTAACTTTTATGTTTAGGCCGTTCTAACGAGGATTTGAAACTAATTTAAATCATATGTGCTGTAGGCAGAATATACATAGCAGCTAGCCACTCAGTGGTGACAGCAGGAATGTTAGTGGGCAGCACTTGTCACAAAAATAAATCAAGCTTGTTTGGTGCTGATATTTAGGTTCCATATTGATGGTGACATCCATCCTCAAAAATCTTTTTAACAAAACCACCTTAAAGCCCTATTGAAATCACATAAATAGATATTAAATCAGACAGACATTTACTAACCGCCTCCATTTTCATGCTCTTACTTTTAGTTCCCTATTATAGAAGCAGTGAAGTGCAAACTGGATTCACAAATTGATAGACACCAGAGTTTGATGCACTGCTCTGTACACTCTATAATATAACAGACCTGGTCAGATTAAAATTACAGGTTTGCATTAAGTTGCTTTTGATGAGGGCTGCTGTCATTACTCTTCTATAGCATCATAGTGCACTGGCATGGGAGAACAGGAAGTACATTTACTGATATACAAAGGTATTTTAAGATATTTCCAATTAAAAATCAGTTAAAGTCATACCATATGATGGTGCAGGACTATAAAATTTAAAAAAGGATTAAAATAAAAGCCTTTATTTTTTATTATGATGTACACATGTAAAATAACCACCTTGTGTTGTGAATACTAACATTTTAGAGATTACCAATTATCAATTCTGTTGGAGCTAGGGATATCAGAGAATTGCAAAACACGTGGTTCTTTCACGTCAGTTAAAGATTGTCTTCATTAGGTATGAATGACAAAACTATTAAAATATGTAAAAATATGTTAAATTGTGCTCAAAACTATACAACAGGAATTTACATGTACCAGTAAGCTTCTTCAGTTAATTTTCAGATTATTGTGGAAACCTCAAACAGTAGATAATAATGGATATTAATAGTAGATAATAATGAATAATAGATTATCTGGTATCCTAAATAATTAGTCAAAAAATACAAGTACATACTGTAAAAAGTGTAGCAAGTCTGGGATTGGATCACATTCTAAGTGGTGGTAAAATACCTTAGAATTTTTACGCCTGTGCCTTCCTTTAATTTACTTTAAAGAGGAAGTAAACTCTGCTTTTTTTTTTTTTTCTTACCTGCAAAGTAAAGGCATAATGTGCTTTTACGCATCGCATACTAGCATATTATGTGACACTTACCTGCAAACGAAGCCCTTGTTGTCCCCACTGGAGGCCACATCCATCTTCGCCAATCACACATCGCATGGGAGCCACCGGTCACGGCATGGGGCTCTGAAAAAATGGCTCGAGCGGACATTCCTTCAGAGCGCATATACCAATTATGTCATCGGCGCAGTTTACAGTAAATATCTCCTACACGGTGCAAGTTTAGGAGATACTGTAGTTACAGTACCCATAGATAAGCCCTATTTTTAAAATATTCTTTATTGCAAGATTTGACAACATCTGTATATACATTATGTATATCCTTTACACTTTCATACTTACATCTTAGTCCTCCAAGGAGAACTCTTCATTCAAAAAAAAAACAAATAAAACAACCAATAACTAATCATACAACTCTTATACCTTTAAGCTGGTTGCTGCTGTTCACCATTTTATATACAGGAAAAAAAAAAAGCATTTTTCTTCCTCTTTTCTTCCCCCTCTTCCCTCCTCTCTTAAGATCGCTTTTTACTACCTATCTTCCATTCCTAAAGTAACATTAGCATTGATCCATACATCCTATGATATTTTTGTGTCACTCCTTTAGGCTCATACATTATCTTTTCATAGGGTAGTATTTGATTAACTGCTTTAATCCATTGATTTACTGAGGGTGGTGTCACTTGCATCCATCTTACTGCAATTTGCTTTCATGCCAGAAATATTGTTTCCTGCCGTAAAATCTAGGCATGTCTAGGTCATATCTCATCCTCTAGTGATCCCAACAAACACACCTCAGCAGTGCATGGAATTGATCTAGCCAATACAATTGACAGCTTTTCGGTTACTTGCTTCCAATACGCTAAAATAAGACAACAGTGCCACATCAAATGTAATAAATCTGCACCCTCTTGGTGGCATCTCAGACAATTTGATGTGACCCTGTGCCCCATTCTGAGTAAACTACTCGGGCTAGGGTATGCCTGATGTATTATGTATAACTGAATTAGCCTATTGTTAGCTGCTGGTGAAACTGTCAAATGTATGGAGCAAATATCTTCCCACCTCTCATCCGTCATATTCGGGATGATAATCTGTCATTTATCCCTTACTCTCAATGTATTTCTACATAGCTTGGCCTAATACTACTGTCTATTTTCTGTCAATTAATCCTTAGTTACTGCTCAGTTCTGCGGTTCATACTTATCCGTCTATTTAGTTGGTACTCGCTGGTATGTTCTCATCCATTCTTGAGCTTGTTCTGTAGTGCTAAAAATAAAAACATTGTCATTATTCACTACTCTCAGCCGAGCTGGGTATACCATTGAATACTCTATTTCTCTTTCACTGAGTTTCCGCTTAATTTCATTAATTGTTGTTGCATGCTGTTTCTGTAACTCCAAGGAAATTTTGGGAATATGGATAGTTTACTATTCTCAAACTGTATATTGCCTTTTTTTCCCGCCTTCCACAACACCAGATCCCGATCCTTACAGTTTAGCAATTGTGCTAATGGTGGTCTTGCTGGTGCACCTGGCTGTGGTGATCTTGCTGGAACTCTATGAGCTTTCTCTACCACAAATGCCATAGAAAACTCTGCATCCACAAATTGTCCCACATTTTGTCCTTCTACATTTTCTGACATGCCCACAATTCTAATATTTTTCTACAGCATGCGATTTTCTAAGTCATCTATTTTTTGTTGCCACAGTGCAGTCTGTTTTTCAATTGCTGTTACCTTTTCAATCACAGGGGAAAATTCATCCTCTAAAGTCGATACTCTGTTTTCAACTTCAGCCACTCTCCCCCAAACATTTTTCATGTCCTGTCTGAGAAGTCCTATATCCTCCTTTAACCTCCATTTTACCTGTTAGGATGCCACTGCTCGACTGTATAGTGGCCAATAGTTGAGCATTCATTTGATCCAAGGTAAGCTTTGGCTGCTTCTCTGGTTTATCAGCTTGGCAAGTGCTCGCTTTTTGTATATCTGCTACAGGCAGTCCACCACACAGTGTCTGTGGAGGGCTGTGCCGGCCATCCTGCTTGTCCATCCTCACATATTCCCAGAGCCCCTCTGCCGCCGTTTGTTGCCGATCATTGCTCATTGCAGCAACCTCCCGCCTACAGATTTATATCCTTGTTTGGGCCTTCTGAGCTGCCGGGGTCTAGAGGCTAAGCCCGGAGCTCACGCTAACCACATCCGTCCATGGCCACGGAAGCCACGTTCCCCTCTCTGATACTCCAGATAAGCCTTATTATAGGCTTACCTATAGGTACTAACATTAGAGGGAATTTTACTTGCTCTTAAAGTGGATATAAACCCAATTCCTGAAATTTGACCTGGGCACATATTTCTGTAGTGTTTACCTATCTCTCTCCAAAGCCCTAAGTCCTGTGTCTTTCTGCTGCTTCATTTCTCTGTTATCAGCATTATAACTTCTGACATGCTCTCCGACACAGGAGATAAAAGCAGGTGGAAATTTGTGTCGGGGAGGTAACTTAGAGATCGATAAGCAGAGAGCTGGTCTAGTTTCAGCTAAGCTCTGCGTGTTCCTCTGGCTATGTGGAGGGGGTGTGTGCCTTTCATCCAATCAGCTCAAACACAGTCTCCCTTCCCACTGCTGAAACAGGAGGAAACATTTCTAACATGATGTTCACTTTCTAAAGAATATAGAAAGCTGAAGACAGCAGATATGCAAGTAAAACGTATGTATTTGTCTCATCTCTGTGTATCATCTAAGGCTGTTCACTTCGCTGGGTATATGTGAGGGTTTACATCCACTTTCACTTACTTTTGGCAGATAAAATGACCTATGTGGGATAATGTAAATGGGTTATTTTAGAACACTAGAGAAAGGAAAAGTGGAGTGATTGCCTACAGAAACCTGTAAACTTTCAGGATAGAAAATAAAACGTAACGTGGTATTAAACCCAAAAGCAAATGTTAAATATATTGCAGCTTACCAATTCTTAGAAATGATGGCCTCATTAGTTTTCTTTTTTGGGCTTACTTTCTTTTTTTTTTTTTACCTGGTGATCCAGCCAGTAAGTCTGTTTTATTAACAGAAAAAGCTGTCAGTTTATAATGTTGAGACAAATCATTTACCACTGACAGGGGTGATTACAATGATCAGCTTATATTAATGTATGTAACACTTTTATCCCAAAAGGAATAAAACTGTTGCTGTAACTGCAGTTTGAGCTGGGATTTTGCTTCAATTTGTTAATGTGTCTAAATCTGCTAGTACATCTAACATTCCTCCCAGGTTAACAATGGTGTTTTCTGCTATGCCCCCTGTGTTTCTTCATCCAGAGTGGGGGCACTAATACAGGAGATGTGTTAGTGGTCAGAATACCAGGTGAAAACAGAGGGAAAAAGTCTAAAAAAATAAAATAAATGCAGCCACCTCATCTAATGATTGATAAGCTGCAATATATTACATTTTTCTTTTTGGGTTTATTATTGCTTTAACATCTTAGTATGTGCCTTCTATAGGAACATATACTTCCTTTCCTAGGTTTACCTGCATATGGAAGCAAAATGTAACTTTATTAACCATATAATAAAAATATGATTTTCTTAGTAGTGAACATTAGGTTGATGTAGATGCTTTGAGTTAGCTATACATTTTAGCAGTCTTAAAAAGTAACATTAAATACAGCATGTGTTCCCTTTATGAATAATCAGCTGTGACGGTACTATAAATCATCTTCACAGTTCAGATTGGGAATTCCCATGGGTCTGCCTTCATCAGAAAATACCTTGACCTCTGTAGATTCCAACCAACAATTTGTATGTATCAGGAATCGACACTCAAGGACTTGGATCTTATAAGGGTTATCCAGGTCTGAACCATGGGACAGAAACATCTTCAACTGGATAAACAGAGTTCTGATAACATCACCAGGTCTGCTGTCAGTATGCTAGCATTGTCTGGACTTAGTAAACCTAGCAATAACCTTAAAAAAAAAAATTGTTAAATAATCTTCAGACTTGTAAATACATATCTTAAAAAGAGGACTATTCCTAAGTTAAATTTAAATAAATGTTAAGAAAAGTACCCTATTTTAATTTTTATATATTCTAAAGAAAACTTCTTCAGTGGGTTTTCAGTATAAAGCAAAGTGTACCAATACTACCCGAGAGAAAATATACCTTTTTTTTTTTCTTGTTTTTTTGGCCACGTGACAAGCCATTGCATAAGCATGGAAAACTTCATCTCTGAATGTTAAAGAAGTGAAACAAAGAATTATTAGCACCATCCAGCATATCCTAATCCACCTCTTCTTTATTCCCCCCCCCCTTCTTTTTCTTTTCCATCTCCTATTTTTGCTGTTTTCAACAATTCCTCATATATTTTAGTTGTTTATATATTATACACATGTATTTCCGGTTAATATCTATGTAATATATATATTTTCATTGTTGTTATTACATATAACATATCTGTATAACCCTGTTTATGTATTCTATCCTAAAAATTGTAACACATGAAGTGTACCAATACTGCCTGAATTAAATACAATCACATATTACCTAGGTAAAGCATTGAAGTAAATATCAGCCAGTAAAGTCCCATATCAGTAAAAGTACCATATAGTATATTAGCCTACCTATTTTTCCATCTCTTCAGAATCGCCCAAAGAGTCAATGCAACTAGAGTAGAAGCATTAATTCCCATCCCCTATCCCCACACAACGGTGCTGAGATGTCTGTATGTGCCAGCAATTTGTTAGGTAGAGTGATCCTTCTCTCCATTCTTGCTTGTTCAGGTTGAAGTCAGTATAGAAAAGTTTAAATGTGATATTTAGTGATATCTTTAGCTTTATTTGGGACAGCAATAGCAATGGGGTTGATTTACTAAACTGGGGAATGAAAAAAATGGTAATGCTCTGCAAAGAAAGCAATAAGCTCCCGTGTCTTTTTGTCAAAGCCTAATTGAACAAGCTGAAGCTAGAAGCTGATTGGCTACCATGCACAGCGGCACCCGATGTTGCACTCTCCAGTTTTAGTAAATCAAACCCTATGAGTCAATAATTTGTGTTTGGAATCAGTAGTTATAATAAGTATGAGTTGGAGAATTGGCTAGCTAGTATACCTAAAAAAGAAGGTCATAGCATTTAGCCTCCAGTCTTAGATTTAGAAGTCATGGCTGACTTTATCCCTTCCCCACCTTCAAGATTAAAAAATAATTTTCAATATATATTATATAATATATATTTATAAGACAAAGGTCCACCTCTTCCCTTTTTCGACTCTTGTTTACCAGTTGTAGATTCATATATACTTTACGTGACTGATAAGAAAAAGTTGCATATGACCCATATAACAGGAGGTTAAAGGATAACTACTGTTAAAGCTCATCTCCAGGCAAAAAAATGTTCTCAATATTAACAGAATATATATATATATATATATATATTTTTTTTTACCTTTTCAATCTGTGAACTCAAATTAAAAATATTCTTCTGTTTTTTGTAATCATTATAGAAAGTCAGCACAGCACTTCTTGTCCAGGAGATTGGGCGCTTCTACCAACACTTTGTGCTGCAGAATGACTGGTGTCCTAAAAACTCCCCTGTAGTTTTAGCTCCATTAGCTATGATTTAATCATTTTAGTGTTTCCTTAATCATTGGGGGGACTTAGTTAAAATCTGTCTTCTGCCAGCCTGGCTCCACCCACTACTTACATTCTGCGCCTTTATTATGAGCTCAGCATCGAATCACATTCTATCAGTACAGAGCTAGTATGTCACCAGCCATATTCTGCCTACCACCCCAAAATGTCCACCCATAGCTTGCCTGCACAAGCAGGTGAAGTAGGGACTACTGCAGAATCTTCCTCCTGGTTGCCAGAACATAAAAATATTTCAGCCAGCAACTGATGACAAAGATTTCTCTGCTTGGGAGCAAGGTAGGACAACATTTTAGGTATGGGGACTACTGTGCAAAAAAAAGAGGAATCCTATGATACCATTCTAATCCTGCCTTTATTATCTAGTGAGCCTCTGATTTTGACAAGTACAGAGGATTAAAATTTGCCTTTTAGAATTTGCTGGCTACATGCTTGTTCCAGGTCAGTGACTCAATAGGTTAGCGAATTGAGATGATGATAGTGTCAGATGATAGAGTCTGCATGTTTCAAAGCCAAGTCAGCAATGACAGATCCCATTGTTAAATGTTCACAGTTTCACTTTAAAGACACTTAATTTTTTGTTGTGCTACTGGGAGGAAAATAAAGGATCTTATACCACCATAGTGAATTTTACAGTGTTTAGCTCACAGTTTACATATGATTGCTGCTTTGTGGTGTTTTATTAAATCCCCTGGATGTTTTGCCTCAAATTGCTGTTGATGAACTCTGTTGCAATTTCTTTTATTTGAATATTGTACTTGAAACTACTGTACATTTTTCTAAGTAAATGTACAATGTTAGTTAAATATAGAGTAGGGGGAGGATTTGATTACAGTAATTAAATGTGATGGCTGCAGCCCAGATGGTGGAAATGTTCAACAGATGTGTAGCGATGTTAGCACCCTTTACGAATAGTGTGTATCAAAGCACCACACTGAATAAAAATTCCAGCCACAACAAAATGGTTCATAATTCACCCATTAACTGGACTGTCATATTTGCCTTGCATATCTCTGCATGCATTCATATGTTGTTAGGAAACATCAGGCGGCTAGAAGTGGTGCTTTGATCTGGCCCAGCATGTAGCCAGTGTGCTCTTTTGTTCTTTATGTGAAGTTTTTAAAAGCTCAGATCTTCACTCTCTGTTTAACTCTTTTCGTAAATGAACATGAACCTCAGGCTAGAAAAATGTGCCTCCTTTGACAAAGTCATGCTGTGCTTTCCTGATGTGTGAGGGCAGTGCTTTTCAGCCATGGAGTACATTTGGTAATTGTGATGCTTATCTTGTTTGCAGGTGAGCGCCCCTACCAGTGTCCTTACTGTGACAAAGCCTTCAGTAAGAATGACGGATTAAAGATGCACATTCGGACACATACAAGGGTAAGTAATAAGCAGAAGCTTTCTGTAGCTAAAAAAAATAAATAAATAAAAAATAAATAAATAAATATATATATATATATATATATATATATATATATATATTAGTTCATTGATAGATAATTAGTGAACTTATACTAGTCGATGTTCACATACAGCTTCATGAAGAGCATTGTTATGCTTGAAACTGTACAGTTCCTTTATGTTTTTTGGATTTTGTATGAAGATTGGATTTTCAAGTGAAAATGCTGCAATATATGGAGATTACGTCCTTGCATTATGGTTATATATATATATATATATATATATTTGTGTTACAAAACCTTTATTGCATTGACATATAAATGAAAAGACACGCATCTGTATCAGTTTGTAAGTTTGCAAAAGTAATAATGCATATACAGTACTTGATATGCGATTGCCAATATGACACCTGATTTACCACTCTTCTTAGCCATGTTTTTCTGAAACTGATGTTGCATGTGTTTGTGAGCTGAGCAAGCATTACCTGGCTTAGGACTGTTATATGTGTGAATTTAGGTGTATGCAAAGGCAAAACTTTTCTTGGATAGAGTTGGAAGGGTTAGACCCTCTGTCATGTGTTTAGTGTTGTGTTTTTCCCCATTGGGGAGATTCAGTTATTTTTTGCACTGGTGAACATATTCGTTGGGACAGAAAGTGGTGAGAAATAGAAAATGCCAAAAGTAGGTGAAGAGAAATCTTCCAACGGAGGCACCTGTTATGGGGGAAGAAAGGAATTCCCCTCATTTTAGAATATTTTCTGTAACTTGCAGTTTTGTTTTTGTTACAGTTAGTGAAGGTAAATCTCCAAACACTTCAGTACATACACTTTAATACTAGTGTCGGCACATTTAAAAAAGCATTTTCCTTAATGGGTAACTCCACTTTCGTGGGGGAAAAAAATCAGCAAATAAAGAAAAAACAAATAGTGTACACAATTGCAACACAAATCGTATTGTAATTGAATGTTATTAAAAAGTACCTTTCCTTTTCCATCTGCAGCTGTTTTGTAATTTTCTGAAAATGCAATGCAATATGGCTACCTGGAGCTGTTCTGTACACAGAATGTGTATTGACCACACCCCAGAAACATCATTTCCTGCTTGTGTGATTGGCTCACCAATTTTCCCAGAATTCTGCCTAAGGTACAAGTCAGATTTCTGGCATCCCCTGCAACAAAAATGTCATTTTTGGTGAGATACTCCCAATAGGAACACGTCTAAAGGGATGCAGGCCCAGCACCTTTCCTCATTAGAGCCCTCCAGCTGCCACAGCTGATAGATAATTATGAAACCACTCCCATTTGTCCCACTCAGCACAGAGGAACAAACAATGATTTCTTCAGAATAACAAAAGGTAGGAATCTACAACAGAGTTTGTTAAAACCCCTGTAATGTACAGAGATCACCCAGAGGGGAATGTTTTTTTCTCAACAAAACTGGAGTTACGCTTTAACACGTCGTATTGTTTTTATATATGCTAATGCATTATTTTGTCCAATTATTGCAAGAATGCATTTATTGTTAAATAAGGTAAATATGATTTATATTAGATTTATTTACAATTTGTTAATATTTATTCTATAAATCCTTTCATCTTTTTTTACTTTTATTGATTTTAATAAAAACTGTGAGTTAAAGTCAGGGTTGTGCCAGGGGTGGATGCCACCTTTGGCAGCCATTTTTGCTGCCTGACAACCACATCCCCCAATACCTTCCCCTTACATCCCCCAATACCTTCCCCCAATACCAATACCTTCCCCCTTCTCATTTGTTGCTTAGACACTGTAGGCCGCACAGCGCCATAGGTTGCTAGAATGATGGCAGTCCTAGCAACCAATGGTAGCTGTCTGCACCATAACAACCAAAGATACTGTACGAGGAGTACAGTATCTTTGTGAGGAGTGTAAATGGCACAAAATTCAGTTTTTGTTTAGGAAAAAAAAAATGTCAGAATTACATTTTGCTGTAATTTTATATTGCATTGTGTAAAAACAATGGACAGTTCAGCAAACTAAAATGTGATCGCTAGGGTTACTGCCCATTCTAAATTTTTAAAATTATCTAAATTATTGCTGCTGTCTGAATTGCCTTATTGTAGTATACTTTATTTGTAGAATCACCCCTCACCCTACAGTTCATGTACTTTTTTAATAATTCAAAAACAATAAGATAAACCTAATAATTGTGCAGCAAATATATAGTCTGGTTAGTCCAGCAATGCTAACCATCTCCTCTAAGCTCCATTGGACATTGGAGGAAATCTGTTTGGAGAAAATATTGATGCAACCATCGCTGACCTCTCCTTTTGAAATTGCTGGTTGTCTTGTCTGTTGTTCTCATCAGGTGGCTTTAACACTTTCAGAGGTACTGACCAGGAACAGATGTAGAGGTCTGGGGTATTGATTTTACTCTGCCTTTTTATTCTGCTTGCTTTGCAATGGTAAAACCTCCAGATTATCTTACGGGTACCTTTTAAAGTGTAACTCAAGCAAAAAGTCTGTCTTTTAAGTTTGGATAGGGTGAGGAAATATAAGAAATCTCTGTCAGTTTTTTTTTTTTGCTGTTTGCATCCAAAGTGGGGAGTTTCCCCTCACTCTCTGTTCCGGTGTCCATGATCATCAGATCAGAAAATAGGGGAAACTCCTTCAACAGGAAACAGACATCAGTAAAGACCTGTCTGAGGTTCTAAGCCTTCTTTCCCACTGACTATTGCTTATGTAAAAGTAGTGGCACAGGCAGTAACATAGATAAAGGTTGTATTCGTTCTCCACTCCAAACAAAATGTTTTAGTTGCAGTTCCACTTTAAAAGCTGAAGCATCTCCTGCTCTACCCTTTACGTGTGTGTTAATGAAGGGAAATATTTTCTCCCAAACATTTGTCATCTGTATATGCTATAATGAGGAAACATTCTTTAACCACTTGTTCCACATCACTCACCTTGAAATTGTTACAGTGTGATTCTAAGCTGTCAGACAAGTTGAGACAGTTATATATGAACGTACAGGGAAAGGTTTGCCACAAAACGCACCTACTGGAAGCTGAAAAGTTACAATGTTATATGACCTCTAATATTAGATACTATAGAGAGGATATGTTGTCCGTTGCTGGGCATGGATTGCCAAATATTTCCAATATTGGTAGATGGGAATCTCTTAGCTCATAATAATCAGCAGCACCCGACCATGCTTTCCTGACTTAAAGTGATTCTAATGGTTTGTTTTTTTGTTTTTCTAATAATTAACATGTCATACTTACCTGCTCTGTGCAATGGTTTTGCACAGAGAAGCCTAGAACCTCCATTTCTGTGGTCCTCCGCCAGCGCTCTTGTCTCCTAGTCCTTTCTGACTACCCCCATAGTAAACCGCTTGCTATGGGGGCACTCACGCATGCTTGCTCCCAAGCTAGGCTACGTGTGTACATTGACACACATAACGTGGCTTTGCCCCGCCCCCCCCCAGCTCCCTCCTCACAGGTTTCTATTGACCAATGGCTCCTGCTGCTGCCTCCATGTCCATTTTGGGAGGGGGGGGGGGGGGCAGATCACAGAATATTTTTTTTACCCTAATGCAGAGAATGCAGCCATTTTAGGCAAGTAAATTCCTGAAAGAAGTACAATGCATAAGATATTCCCTTTTTTTTTTGGGCTAAAAAGAAGATCTTTAACCTCCCTGGCGGTATTCCTGAGTGTGGCTCGGGGGTTAAATTTCAGTGCCAAAAGCGGTAACCCCGAGCCACACTTTGGGTACCGCTAGGAACATCGCTGGATCCTGGAAGAGAGGGTAATCACCTTGTCCCCAGGATCCAGCGATGTATCCCGGCAGTGTGCGGCAGCCGGATCTTCCTCCCGATGCTCTGTGCCCTGGCTTCCGTCTCCTGCGACGTGGCGCTCGCAGGAGGGTGGAACCGGCGGCAAATTCAAATAGTAAAACACACCAAACACACTGATACATTACAAAATAAAATAAATTCACATTAGTTTGCCCCCCAGTGCCCTTTCCTGCAGTTTTACTGTACTTTTTATGTATGTATGTATATATATATATATATATATATATATATACATACTTTAACTTATTTAGCTTACATACCCGAGATGTTATAAAGAAGAACGCACAGTAAAAAAAAAAAAAAAAATCATATGTAAATAGTTGGTTTGGGCTGCTTATTCTTAAGAATTACATGCAAAATAATGGTACCGCTTTCAGCACCTAAAATCAGAAAGAATCATACCGCCAGGGAAGTTAAAGTGGTTGTAAAGGCAAGAAGGTTTTTTTATCTTAATGCATTCTATATATATATATATATATTATGTAATAAAATTATATTATTGATTAGATTATAATTCATGCGTTTGTGTTTCAAATTTATCACATCTGGGATGTCTACTAGAGTCTTGTTTTGGTCAGGTTTAAGTCAGTAATTACTAAGAATTGTAGGCCTACAATACATAACGCCTAATTTCCATGCAAAAAATTGTACCGCTTTTGGTACAGAATTCCTGACATAATCATACCGCCAGGGAGGTTAATTATAGACACTTTTCTAAACTCTGCCATGGAATTAAGGCTGTTGTTGCCTTGTCATGTGCACCCTCTTGCTTCAAAACTTTGAGTCAATGATCTGAAACAAGTATTCAGTTCACAATACCAGGTCTAATCAACAGATGGTGCTTTAGAGGAAATGTGGAATTATATCTCCCAACTTTGGCTGGGATTTGGGGGAGGCCCTGTAGGGGACTTTTAGGAAAAGTGAATATGTAGTCTTTTTAGTGGTTTTAGATATACTGTATATATAAACAGATCAGCTTGAAGTAAACAAAATCGTATTAAAGCATGTTGATAAAAATGTTGTTTTAAGAATTGTGCTTGTAATTTAAGGCATGTAATAATAAACGTACAATGAGGCAGTCATATCTGTTCAATACATACACAGGCCTCTTTCCTGCTCTGTACTGTACAATTGTTGCACTTTACTTCTCTTTTTCACAGTAAGTCTTTGGTGTGATAGTAAATATACAAGCCCAAATAGAAAAAACTGTAAGGGCTCTTTCACACGGGCGGTCCGATCAGATCCGCCTATCAGTTTTTTAGGCGGATCTGATCGGATCCTCCATGCAGCTCTATGGGGCAGCGGGTGTCAGCGGAGGTCACCTCCGCTGACACCCGCTGCCATCCGCATCCGATCCTGTGCTGAAATCTGGACGGATGGAAACCCTATTTTTCCATCCGTTCAGTAATCGGAGCGGAGCGGATCTGATGAGAGCGGACAAGCGGTCCGCTCTCCTCCGATCCCCCATAGAGGGCAGCGGGTGCTGAGACACCCCCTCTCCGCTCTGCAAGCGGAGACGGAGCTGTCATCCGCCCGGCTCAGCGGGGATCGCGGATCGATCCCCGCTGAGCAACACGGATCCGCCTGCGGAGGCGGACCGTGTGAAAGAGCCCTTAAAGTAATTTGTGTGTCTTTCATATGAGTATACAGAAGCATGTGGAGAAGCATATGCATGCACTGCAAGGGCAAAACCTAAACTGAACTAGTAATGCATATCTTGCATTCCTATGAGCATTAAACATTTAAAAAATTATGTTTTGTGCTATATATACTGATAATAAGCAATCTGTCTGGTAAAACACAAAAAACTAGCCCCAAGTATGCTCAATAATGTAAGAAGGACACATGCACTTCCTGGGTCAACTGATAGCATCCCATGGCTTCCAATCCCATCTCTATGCCGACCACACCCAGTTTTATCTCTCCACCCCTCAGCTCATTTCTTCACTCTCCTCACATATCACTAATATACTAACAGACATATCAGCGTGGATGTCACACCACTTCCTCAAACTCAGCCTATCCAAAACCGAGCTCATAATATTTCCTCCCCCACGTGCCCCTTCCCCTGATCTCTCTGTCAAGGTCGATGGCACAACTATCAGCTCATCCCCGCATGCCAAGATTCTAGGTGTAATCCTGGACTCTGAACTATCCTTTCAGTCCCACATCCAATGACTGTCCAAATCTTGCCGCCTCAACCTACGCAGCATCTCAAAAATGCGCCCCTTTCTAACCAACGACTCAACAAAGCTCCTAGTTCACTCCCTGGTCATCTCCCACTTCGACTACTGCCACTCCCTTCCCTTCTCCTGCTCTCTAGCTCTTTTGCCATCTCCGCATTCAGGACTTTTCCCCATCCTATGGAACTCCCTACCCCAATCTCTCAGATTATCTCCTACTCTGTTTTCTTTTAGATGATCCCTGAAAACCCATCTCTTCAGAGAAGCCTATCCTGTCCCCACCTAACAACTGTACTTTCATTTTCCCCATCACCTCCTCCCCCACATCTATTACCTTTTGTATCACTTGACCCTCCCTCCTAGATGGTAAGCTCTAACAAGCAGGGCCCTCTGTTTCCTCCTGTACTGAATTGTATTGTAACTGTAATCTTCCCTTCATGTTTTAAAGCGCTGCGCAAAATATTGGCGCTATTGGCTGTATAATAATAATGATAATAATGCGTCAAACAAAGGACTGACTCTAAAACAAAATGTACACCCTGATGACATTACAAAAGTACAGGGCAAATGAGGGGTTTTAATACTACAACAAACATTTTGAAGTAGCAGAATATGAAACCATGCACATTGTGATACTCTGTGTAAAACATACAGTATAGGTTTTTTTACCTTCAATGGTAATTTTTAGTCATCTGTAGTGATAATAGTATGCTCTGCGTTCTGTATTATTCCAACAAAATAGCTAAAAAATGGAAGGGTAGAGAAATATTGTTTTTCTTAGTGCAACACCACTTAGCTGTTACATGATTAGACACTAACACGCCATGTTTGATAGTGAAGTAGTTGTACGTAGGTTAACATGGTTGTGTGGATCTTTCAAAGCTGTGCATGCGTGTTTTAACCACTTGACCAGGTTTTACCCCCTTCATGACCAGACCATTTTTTTGCTATTCTGCACTGTGCTACTTTAACTGGTAATTGCTCGGTCATGCAACTATGTACACAAATTAAATTTATATAATGTTTTCACACAAATAGAGTTTTCTTTTGGTGGTATTTGATCACCACTGTTTTTTTTTTCTTTTGCTATATAAACGAAAAGACTGAAAATTAAAAAAAAAAAAACAATATTTTCTAATTTCTGTTATAAAAAAAAAATTCAATAAAATCAAAGGTATTTCTCATTTCTTGAGGCCATTAACCAATTCAGCTCTTTGGGCGTACTATATACATCCAAAGAGTGATGCGTTAATCACAAACTGATGGCTGCAGCAGGTGCCACAAGCTGAGGCAGAGGGGAGGGAGAGGGCGTCGAAGTGCACGTCAAACACAGCGGGGATCTCCTGCTGTTTCACAGAGCTTGGTTCTGCATTGTTAAGTGGCACTGTAACAAAGTCCCGCCTTCTAGTGATAGGCGGCACACTGATCCAGTGCCGGGAAATTGAATCAGTGTGACGTGTATCATAGAAGCCAGTCTAGGAGGCAGGACTTTGTTACAGTGGCCGCCTGGCCAATTCAAATCCAAGCTCAGTGACACAGAGGGAGATTGCCCCTCTATGTGATCCAGGCACTGGTAGGCTACATTTGATGAGCACAGTGAGGCTACATTTGATGGGCACAGTGAGGCTGCATTTGGTGGGCACTGATAAGGTTGCATTTGATAGGCAGAGTGAGGCTGCATTTGATGGGCACTGTAAGGCTGCAGTTCAATGCTGTAGTCTTTCCTCATAGCTGATGTCCTCCATTCCCCTTATTATCTTTGTGACCCTTTGCCAAACTCTCTCTAGTTCCAGCACATCCTTTCTGAGGACTGGTGCCCAGAACTGGACAGCATACTCAAGATGTGGCCAAATCAGAGTCTTGTAGGGTGGGAGAAAATAACGGTTTATCTCGTCCATGAGATGTTTCTACAACTTGATTGGAGTCCATCTGTGGTCAATTCAGTTGATTGGACATGATTTGGAAAGGCACACACCTGTCTATATAAGGTCCCACAGTTAACAGTGCATGTCAAAGCACAAACCAAGCCGTGAAGTCCAAGGAATTGTCTAAAGACCTCCGAGACAGGATTGTATGGAGGCACATATCTGGGGAAGGGTGCAAAAAAATTTCTGCAGCATTGAAGGTCCCAATGAGCACAGTGTCCTCTATCATCCATAAATGGAAGAAGTTTGGAACCACCAGGACTCTTCCTAGAGCTGGTCGCCGGGCCAAACTGAGCGATCGGGGGAGAAGGGCCTTTGGAAGGGGGAGAACCCGATGGTCACTCTGATAGAGCTCCAGCATTTCTCCGTGGAGAGAGGAGAACAACCATCTCTGCAGCACTCCACCCATAAGGCCTGTATGGTAGAGTGGCCAGATGGAAGCCACTGCTCAGTAAAAGGCACATGACAGCCAGCCAAAAGAGTTTGCCAAAAGGCACATGAAGAACTCTCAGACCACTGGAAACCAAATTATCTAGTCTGATGAAACAAAAATTGAACTCTTTGGCCTGAATGGCAAGCATCATGTCTGGAGGAAATCAGGCACCACTCATTACCTGGCCAATACCGTCCCTACAGTGAAGCATGGTGGTGGCAGCATCATGCTGTGGGGATGTTTTTCAGTGGGAGGAACTGGGAGACTAGTCAGGATCGAGTAAAAGATGACTGCAGCAATATACAGGGACATCCTTGATGAAAACCTGCTCCAGAGTGCGCTGAATGTTAATTTTCCAAGAATGACCCTAAGCACACAGCCAAGATAACAAAGAAGTGGCTATGGGACAACTTTGTGAATGTCCTAGTGTGGCCCAGCCAGAGCCCAGACTTAAACCCGACTGAACATCTCTGGAGAGATCTGAAAATGGCTGTGCACCGACACTCCCTATCCAACCTGATGGAGCCTGAGAGGTCCTGCCAAGAAGAATGTGAGAAACTGCCCAAAAATAGGTGTTCCAAGCTTGTAGTAGCATACTCAAAAAGACTTGAGGCTGTAATTGGTGCCAAAACGCTTTAACAAAGTATTGAGCAAAGGCTGTGAATACTTATGTACATGGGATTTTTTTCATTTTTTATTTTTATTAAATTTGCAAAGATTTCAAACATAAAATCATCAAATTAATTTATTCAGTTTTGGTATAAAGCTGTAACATGATAAAATGTGGAAAAAGTGAAGTGCTGTGAATAATTTCCTAATGCACTGTACTTTCTTTTTTCTTTGATAATGCAATCATGTTGGGAAAGTTAAAAAACCCAGGCTGAATTGTTTTCTGCTTCTTATTTCAGTTTATTGTAAACCTGTGTTAACGTTAAACCAGTAGGCCTATACGTAAAACAGACACCAATGTTCATATGTCTTGTAAAACTTTCCAAGGGCTCTGAAGCCTTACTTCTTTTATTATGCAGATGATGAATTTGGTTCCTGAAGCTACACTTGGCTCTGCCTCTTCCTGCATGCCAGATATTGTTTGCATATTAGAGATCCCTAGGTTTCAGAGATCTGATATACAAATATTGACCTTTGTTTCTATAAGTCACACTTACTTTTGTGACCTCTTACCCTTCACTGTTGTTCAATGAAGCTATAATCATAGTAAAGTATTTTAGGGTGTGTGGCCCATCTCAGTTCCAGGAACTGACATTCCTATTTGCAAATTAGAGTACTAAAGGCTCCAGAGCTCCCAAGTAACATGCATGCCTCTGACGATGTCCTATTTGATTAAACGCGTAAGACGAGCCCTTTGAGACACAAGCATGCTACGATCCGTGGCTATGCATGATTTTTTTGATTCTCGTTTATTTTCTTCGTTTGTAAGTACCGTATTTATCAGCGTATAACACACACTTTTTCCTCCTAAAAATGGAGGAAAAAGTAGCTGTGCGTGTTATACGCCGATATATAAAAAAAAAATGTCCAGAAAGCAGCGCCGAGAGGTAGAAGGGGGCGGGCGGCGCAGAGAAGAAGGAAGGACGCTCTGTCATCGGAAGTCCCGCCTCCTATGCTAATGTCAATCATATCGGTCGCCGGGACTTCCGATGAGAGCGCGTCCTTCCTTCTCCTCAGCGCCGCCCGCCCCCTTCTACCTCTCGGCGCTGCTTTCTGGACATTTTTAAAAGTGATGTGTATAGTGGCGCTGGCGAGGCTGCAATTATGGGCGCCACGAGGCTGCAGTTATGGGCATTGGCGAGGCTGCATGTATGGGCACTGGCGCTGGGGAGGCTGCAATTATGGGCACTGGCGCTGGCGAGGCTGCAATTATTGGCACTGGCGCTGGCGAGGCTGCAATGATGGGCACTGGCGAGGCTGCATGTATGGGCACTGGCGCTGGCGAGGCTGCAATTATGAGCACTGGCGCTGGCGAGGCTGCAATTATGGGCACTGGCGCTGGCGAGGCTGCAATTATGGGGACTGGCAAGGCTGCATGTATGGGTACTGCACTGGCTATGCTGCATGTATGGGCACTGCACTGGCGAGGCTGCATTTAAGGACACTGCGCTGATGAGGCTGCATTCGTGGGCACAGGTAAGACTACATTTAATTTAAAAAAAATGTTCTGAGTTCAAAGCTGTTTATTTTAAATTTCAGCTTTTTTCCTGAAATTTCTGCCCTAAAATTTAGGTGCGTGTTATACGCCGGGGCGTGTTATACGCCGATAAATACGGTAGTTTTTTAATAAATCCTTATTTTGGTTTGAACTACTTCACTATGCGCCTCTTCTTTCATATGGTAGTTAACTACTTGTGATCAGGAGTTTCACGTTGTGGAGTGTGTTCCCTTTTGGTTGATTGATGTGGAGCTCCGATACTGTTTTCCTGAGTGACGGGGTTGATTCCCTCTAGCTACATCCTGGTGTGGAGCCATCCATCTGTGTTTTGAAGCTGAACTTATACCTTTATTACATGCTCGGATTAACTTTCTTCTGGTAAGGAGATCAGCTTTACACTGTGGTGTGGTGTGCTGCTAACTCACACTGAAGCTGGTGCGGGGTCTCATCTCTTTCTTTCATCATACATTGTGGACTGTTTATTTTAGCTCTGCATAAGGACTTTTTTTGTTATTTCTTTTGTTATCAACAAAGTAATGCTGGCTGCTATATATTTCTAATTTGTTTTTTTAGAGCACGGATACATCCATGTGTATAATATCTTGGATTGTTTAACATGACAAGGTATGACGATCACTGAAACCCCATGGCTTCAAGTTTCAGTGGCCTCCTTCCACTGCAGGCATTCCAGGTGGAGGGGGCGTTCACTGGAACCTTTCCTCACTTTTTGTGAATACATTTCCAAGAGTGAGGGTCCATATACTGATGACATCACTTGTTTCAATAAACTTTATTGAGCTGTATCATCCATGCTACAAATCCCTTGCCTGGAGATTTCCCATTTCTAGAAAACAACAAGAGAAGGGCGCACCGACCTTGTGCATTACCACTTAAAAGTTTATTAAAATCAAAGAAGGGTAGCGTACAATATACTCACAAACGTAGCATATGAACAAGCATATAGGAAATGGGCACCGCTCGCTTCCAGGACACTTCTCTACTGCTGGATAGCGTGATGGCGTCCTGAAAACCTGATGTGGCTTACGCGTTTCGAGGGAGGACCCTCTTCCTCAGAGCCAAAATCGCCACTCACGCTATCCAGCAGTAGAGAAGTGTCCTGGAAGCGAGCGGTGCCCATTTCCTATATGCTTGTTCATATGCTACGTTTGTGAGTATATTGTACGCTACCCTTCTTTGATTTTAATAAACTTTTAAGTGGTAATGCACAAGGTCGGTGCGCCCTTCTCTTGTTGTTTTCTTGTAGTGCCTTTTGGATACCCTTGGTCCTGAGGGGGGCAGCAAGACCACTTCTTTTGTGTCATAAAACTGCCTAGAAGATTCACCTTTAGGTTGCCTGAATAAATATGCATTTTTTGGATATTTTAAGTCCAATTTTTTTTTTTTATATTTATTTAATATATGTTATTTAATAATATTTAAAGTTGTATGATGTTATATATCAAGTACTTTGTCTCAACAACTTAAAACAAAGGTTTTTACTAGTTCTGTTCCTTTGTTTGGCATATTATTTATTATAGTTTTTTATGAATTTGTCAAAATTAGAAATACATAAAATGTAAATTTCATATGCTACAGAATTTTCTTAAACTTATATACACGTTTGTCTTTATAGAAATGTGCACCTTTTTGTATATTTATCATATGAATATAACCAACATATGACATACAAAATTTCACTTGAGGATTACAAATATGTTAAAATATTTCACCCTACTGCCTACCTATTTGGTTTAAATTTGTAAATACTGGAATTAGCAGGAGCATGAAGTAAACATTTTTCTAGACTAAACCTATTAGTCTTCTTAGAGCCCATTCACACAGGGGTGACACGACTTGCCGGGGCGACCTGTGAAGTGCACCGCGACCTCGGCGCGACATGCACGGACTTCATATCACTGAAGTCAATGCAAGTCGCCTCCAGGTCGCCCCAAAGTAGTACAGGACCCTTTTTCTAAGTCGGAGCGACTTGTGTCGCTCCTATTAGAACGGGTCCTGTGCTAATCAATGGCAGGCGACCCACTGCAACTTGTCAGGCGACCAGTCGCCTGACAAGTCGCGCTAGTGTGAATGGGGACTAAAAGTAGAAGTAAAGGCAAAACTTTTTTTTTTTTTCTATTTTGAATAGAATTATGTAGGGTTATAATCCCTGCCAGGTTTGTTTTTGTCATATGTGTTCCGTTGGGGTATCTCCCTTCACTTTCTGCCCAAAAACCACAACAAGAAGTGGGAGGAAATACATTCAAAGTGAGGGAATCCCTGGTTGTCACCATATCTAGTGTACACAGAGGATTTCCCATCTCTTACTGTTCTCGGGATAGCCCAAAATGTGAGGTTGCTTTCCTTTCACTGTCAATGATAATGGTAAACAGGACAAAAAGAGAGGGTGAATCTCTCTAATGGGGGCACAGTTAGCAATAGAAACCTGACAGGGGTTTTAAACCCCTTTCCACTCTATCCAAAACTAAAAAAAAATATTATTTTGAAATATACTTTAAGTCCTGCTCAAGTGCAAGCCCCAAAGGTGTAATGCCCCGTACACACGTACCGATTGTCGGCCGTAAATATTCGACCGATCGGCCGATTGTAGGCTTGTTAGTATGATGCTTCCAACAGCCACAGCGCGCTTTCAGACGAAAATAATCTGTCGTGTAGGCATTAAAATTTTTGTTGGCCAACACCAGAACGGCCGATTGTTCGCCAGTCAGTACAGAATTTGTCCGACAATGAGCAGATTTGCAAGACTGGGCATGCTCAGAAAAGAAAAAACACACGGAAAGTTACCATCACATGACATCACTTCTGCAGTCGGCTGTTGTTGGCCGACAAAATTCGTGTGCAGTCTTTTGCAGTTTTCAACAGACACGACAGCCCTGGACAAAAGACGGCCGATCGTTCGGCCGACGATCGGTACATGTGTATGGGGCTTAAAGCTGTTTGCTAATCATTCTAAATTATTTGAACCCTGGACTAGGAATGTGACATGTTTTACTTTAGCAGTAAGTGGGTTGAAATGCACCAACCCAGTGTCCACTAAGAGTCCCTTAGGACTATGGCAAGTGAATCTAAGCACTCTGTCTCTCATAATTAGACAGAGTGCTTTGCTTCTGGACCTCTCTGGCTAGAAAGAGTTTTTCTTTTTAGCTTAGCAAGGGCTGATGTCCACAAGCATTGTTTTCCTGTGTTTAATGTACATTTGGATTGTAGAAAAAATGCAGGTCAGCAATATCCACAGTATATACCAAAAACACCTTAGCATATTATGAAAAATATTTTTCTAGAAAGTCCAGTGTCCAAAAATTATGTGTTCAAAAATCTATATAATCCAACTTCCAAAAGTAATAAAAATCAAATAACAAAAACCACCACATGTTTTCACAGTTCATGCAATAGGTGCACACCGACCAGCAGGTGAAGGGCCTGCTCGCCTCAATTATTACAACACGCTCATCAATATTATCCCACTATTTCTGTTAATTAGGGTTCGCCACTTGAATCCTCCTCGGTTAGTACAGCGTAACCTTCTCATCCACTTCCTGAACCAATCCACGAGGTTCGCTCACAGGACAGAAAGGCACAGACATAGTGTACACCGTTTTGCTACTTTATTTAAAACACCCCACAAAAATGTACACAATGGTAAAAAAGCGATATGCAAATGCAGTCTACTGCCGGCACACCACCGCACTTAGCGTGACTCAGGTATGCTGTCACGGGCTGGGCTTCTCCCTCCTATGTCAGTCCCTAGGTCATTAATATCCCATTAAATTCAGTTAAGAAGTACACATGGCAGGTCAGAGGAAGGTTTGATTTGATTTGATTTGCATTACTTTGAATGGAGCCTATCCTTTTTAACCACTTGCAGACTGCAGTAAAGCCGAATGACCCGCTACAGCGTGGCCGGTAAGTTCTGGGAGGCCATCAGATGATGTCTTCCCGGGATCGCTGTGATCACAGTGTCCGCAGCTGATCATGGATGTTAACAGAAGTTGGTTATTAGCACTCCTTTCCTCATGCTGACAGCATCAGTGCCTATTAGTGCCACTCATTAGTTTCGCCTATCAGTGCAGCCTCATCAATGCCCACCATGCTGACAGCATGAGGAAAGGAGAAGAGAGTCGATAACTGGCTTGTGTAAAAGGGACATGCACAATAATAAACAGGGCACTGATTATCAGTGTCCTGAGTATTAGTGCAGTCCCAACAGTGCCACCAATCTGTGCCCACCAGTGCTGCCTATTAGTGCCCACCAGTGCTGCCAATAACTGCCCATCAGTGCTGCCAATAACTGCCCATCAGTGCTCCCAATCAGTGCCCATCAGTGCCTCCTCATCCATGTCTTCTATCAGTGCTGCCTATCAGTGCCCATCATTTCCACTTATCAGTGCTGCCTATCAGTGCCCACTATACTGACTGCATGGGGAAAGGAGAAGAGAGTTGATAACCGGCTTGTGTAAAAGGGACATGTACAATGATAATCAGTCCACTGATTATCAGTGTCCTAAGTATCAGTGCAGTCCCACCACTGCCCATCAGTACTGCCATTCTGTGCTCACAAGTGCTGCCTATCAGTGCCCACCAGTACTGCTAATAAGTGCTCACCAGTGCTGCCAATAAGTGTCCATCAGTGCTGCCAATCAATGGCCATCAGTGCCTCCTCATTAGTGTCATCCATCAGTGCTGCCTATCAGTGCAGCCTCATCAGTGCCCACCAGGGCCTCCTCATCAGTGCTGCCTCATCAGTGCCCACCAGTGCAGCCTATCAGTGCAACCTCGTCAGTGCCACCCCATCAGTGTCCTTCAGTGCAGCCTCATCAGCGCACATCAGTGAAGGAGAAAAATTACCTGTTTGCTAATTTTTTTTAACAAACTATGAAAAAGTGTTTTTTTCCCCCCAAAATTTTCAGTCTTTATTTGTTTATTTAGCAAAAAACAAAAAACCCAGTGGTAATTACCACCAATAGAAAGCTCTATTTGTGTGAAAAATATGATAAAAATATTGTTTGGGTACAGTGTTGCATGACCGTGCAATTGTCATTCCAAGTGCGACAGTGTTGAAAGCTAAAAATTGGCCTGGACAGGAAGGGGGTATAAGTGCCCAGTGGGCAAGTGGTTAAGATAACTACAGGCAAATGATGTGTTTTCCATTTTAACCAAGCTGCATGTATTTTGATTGCAAAATTTAGTATTTGATTAGAGTGCTTGTCGACATAAAGGTCTGCAGTAACTGCTTTGGTCATGAATTTAAAACTTTACGAAGGCTCAGGGGTTCATTTCAGGTAAATATATCTTCCTGTCTTTATAGCAAGTAGCTCTAGTGGCCACCCAGAAAGCTATGCAGTGATATGGAAGATATATTGAGAACATTTTGTATATCGTTATTTACTCACATTATTTACTCACTTCATTTGTGAGATGTGTGATTTTAGCTAAATTTTAGGTTTCCCTCAGAAAACAGATACTTTATCCTTTTTTTGCATCTTCAGGTTTCCCAATAGACTTCAGTGGAGTTTGTTTTTTAGAGATAGATAGAAATGTAAGATAATTTTTCCCACGAAATAGGATACAGCCTGTTTTCCTGTGAGAAAAGTACCATGTAAATGGATAATTCTGTAATGTTTTTCTGATAAGCCTCTGTTTATATTATAAAGAACAAATCATTATTTTCTGTTCCTAAAAGGAATATTTCCTAGTTTTGTACACATTTACTTTATGTTGAAGACTAAAACATTATTAAAAGTTAATATGAAACTTTGCATATAGTTATGTATTATATTCAGGCAGCAGGTGGAGTTCTAGCCTCTTTTTCACATTTTTCCCTCAGTCTCCATAGCTGGTTTGCTTCATGATAGCCTGTTGTTTACACAGCTCAATAGCTTAAACTGAAATTTATAAACACATGTCAGAGTGTAGGTTTATCCCTAATAAAATGGCTTCAGTCACAAATGCAGCTAAAAGCAACAATTAAAGCATCATATTCTTGGATAACCTATAATGCCCAGGGAATACTTTGTCACATTAAAGGTTATATTAATGTTTATTTGAGTTTAGTTTGAATTCAGAGTACTGTACAATTATTTCTGTTTGTATTATTTCTTCCAAGCAGTGTGGTCTGGGTGCTAAAGGCTGTGTGAATGCATTGGTACTATTGCATGTTAATAAACTAAGCTTTTCTAATAAAATTATACATCCAATTTAAATACAGCCATTCAAAATCTTTATTGGCGGATGGTATTACATTACATATTATAATAAGTACAATAATAAATTAAACTAAATTATCTTACTTACTTGTACATTGCAGAACACAAGAAAAGTAGTCAGAAAGACAGCCCAATATAACACTAGTTTTTTTGCCATTGTCCTTAGGAGAACAGACAACTTCTCTCCATTCTGAGAGAAGCAAACTTCCTTTTCCTCCTTCTTTTTATTAAGAATCTTTGTACTAGCAAAAATGTTCAATTGCTGTGGAGCCTTTGGGGCTCAAATATGCTGTTTCTGCATTATACAAGTATGCCGTTCCTTCATAACGCATGGGCCGGTAACTTCACCTACTGCCAGGCAAACGAATATTTCCTAAACGGTGCATGTATAGGAGATATTAATTTTACCTACAGGCTTTATTATAAACTCTGGTTCTGTCATGTAATGCAGAAACTTCTGTCCCCTGTATCAGGGAGCACTCCACAAAGAAGTTGAATGCCGGGAGCTGCAATGTCACCCACTGGTTTGCATTGGTCATCTCCAAAGGTCCCCTTCCTTATACCTCTATATCTTCCTACCCTAACTCAGGCCTCAAAGGTCCAGGTGTGTTTTCCTCCTAAGCTGTAACCCCTATCGGCTTTAGACACCCATAATCTTTATATACTCCTCCGTTTTTTTAATTCCATCTAGTCCCTCCCCCCCCCCATATTTCCCACAGGAATCCTCTGCTAACAATATTATTTCTTCCATGGATCTCACCTAATCCACCCTTACGGCCCAATCCCTTATACTCTTGGCTTCTGGCACTCGCCAGAATGCCGGTATCAGGCTTTTTGCAGCATTCAATAGGTGAGGCGCTAAAGAGTTTTTATATATTGTCGCCTTTTTCTCCATATTGTGAAACAAGCAAGTCCAAGTGTCCACCTGGATGCAGTCTCCTGTAATCTGGTGGATTATCCCAGTAATCCCTTCCCAAAAAACTTGTATCTTTGTGCACTCTCACCACAAATGCACAAATATTACATCCCCTTCAAAAAGTTGGGGATATCTCTGCACAGAATCTCTAAGCTCTCTGTGAGGTGAGGTACCACTTAGCAAATAACTTATAGTACATCTCTGTTTTCCTTAAATCAACTGATGAGTAGCAGGCTAAATTTAGCACTTTCTTACTCTTTTCTTCGTCCTGAGGTGATTCTAGTTCCTGTTCCCATTTCCCTAAGTATGGTCTGATGGTGTCGACCTTTGAAGGGGTCCCATTTGCTCAGTCTCATTCCAGGCCTCTGCAGAAAGAGATTCTGTCAAAATGGAACAGGGACCCTCAGTCATTGGACCAGAATATTATTTTGAGTCATCTCACAAAGTTGACCCTATCCTGGTGGATACAATCTCCTGCTCTGTGTCAGGGCAAGTCCTTCCTGCCGCTGTTCCAGACACTAGCCACCACGGATGCCAGCCTGTCCGGCTGGGCTGGAGTGCTGGGGAAGCTCTGTGCCCAGGGGACTTGGGCGACAGAAGAGTCCACCTTGCCTATCAATATTCTGGAGCTGAGGGCGATCAAGCTTTGCTTGTTCCATTTGACAAGTCGGCTACACAGTTCTCTGGTTCAAATACAGTTGGACAATGCCACGGCTGTGGCTTACATCAATCATCAAGTGGGCACCAAGAGTGTCCTGGCGGCCAAGGAGGTGGCCGAGATTCTGGTTTGGGTGGAAGCCAATGTTCCGGCTCTCTCCGCAGTCCACATTCCGGGTGTGGAGAATTGGCAAGTGGATTACCTGAGTCGTCAGGTGTTGGATCAAGGGGAATGGTCCCTTCATCTGGAGGTGTTTCACCTCCTGTGTGCCTGGTGGGGGACTCCAGAGGTGGATCTGTTTGCGTCTCACCTCAATAGGAAAGTCCAGCAGTTTGTGGCCAGGTCTTGGGATCCTCTGGCCAACGCCACAGATGCTCTGGTGGCTCCTTGGATCCAGTATCGCCTGATTTACTGCCGGGTGGCGGTGGAAGGCATTCCGGTCATTCTGGTGGTTTCAGACTGGCCTCGGCGGTCCTGGTACACAACCTGGTAAGAATGGTCACGGATCCTCCATGACGACTTCCTCTACAGGAAGATCTGCTGTCTCAGGGACCGATCTTCCATCCTGCTTTACGGTCGCTGGCTTTAATGGCTTGGCTGTTGAAAGCAAGGTATTGAAGGATAGAGGTCTTTCTGACTCAGTGATTCCTACTCTTTGAAGGCCAGGAAGTCGACATCTAGGAAGATCTATCATCGTACGTGGAAATCGTACATTTCATCGTGTGAATGGCTGCAGCTGAACCCTTGCTTGTTTTCTATAGCTAGGGTTTTGGCTTTTTTTACAAAAAGGGGTTGAGCAGCACTTGGCGTTGGCCACTATCAAAGGTCAGGTGTCGGCCTTGGCCATTTACTTCCAACGTCCGTTGGCTACTAATAGCTTGATTGGCACTTTTATCCAAGGGTTGCGTCATCTTGCTTCTCCGAGGAGATCCCCGTTGCCTCCATGGGATCTCAGTCTGGTTTTGTCTGTTCTTCAAAAGCCTCCTTTTGAGAATATTAGGGAGATTTCTCTGCCTTCCTTGTCGCAGAAGGTTGCCTTTCTAGTGGCTATTACTTCTGCTCGCAGAGTATCTGAGTTGGCGGCACTGTCCTGTCATTCGCCTTATTTGGTGGTCCACAGGGATAAAGTGGTCCTCCGACCTAATCCATCTTTTCTTCCTAAGGTGGTGTCGGATTTTCATCTTAATGAAGACATCGTATTGCCTACCTTATGTCCTAAGCCTAAGCATCCCAATGAAATTGATTTGCATTCTTTGGATGTGGTTTGGGCGATAAGAGTTTATCTGACGGTTACTGAGTCCTTTCGAAAACCTTACTCTCTCTTTGTCTTTGGTTGTCTGTGCACGCCTTTACCAAGTTCTACAAGGTAGATTTGTTGACATCTTCGGATGCCTGTTTTGGGTGCAAGTTTTTGCAGGCTGCTGTTTTGTAAGAGAATGTTTTTTTGTTTCTCTTAGGGGTCTTTTCTTGGGTGAGCTCCTGTTGTTTGGTTGAGCTTCATGTTACCCAGTTGGCTAAGTTTAGCCTTTGGAGTTTACGTTACTTCTGGTTGCATTCATCCCACCCCTCATGCCTACACTGCTTTGGGATGTCCCATTCAGATGATGAAGATGAGGCTGCGTTTGTCAATGGACGATAGAGAAAACACGATTTTTGTAAGATCTTACCGTAAAATCTTTTTCTCTGAAGTCCATTGAAAGGCGCAGCACCCGCCCCTCTGATTTGGGGATGTTTTTTTCTTCACTGCTTGCAACTAAACGTGTTTGCTGAGCTGAGTGTGGTTGGGTTATGCCTGTGGGGACAGCCCCGTGGGCGTGTACATGTACATTTTTTTTTGCCTAGACTACTCCTGCAGGGGGCAGCATAACCCATGCAGCTGATGAAGAGGAGGCTGCGTCTGCCAATGGACTTCAGAGAAAAAGATTTTATGGTAAGATTTTACAAAAATCTTATGCATTTATTCTGCCCAACCATGAAGGGGGTCTATACCTCAGGGAGTTCAGTTGTTCCTTCACCTTATTCAATATAGGTATATAATTGGCCTTATACAGAGTCGCTGAGGATCTAGTTATTTTAACACCGAGATAGCTCAATTCCTCTCTACACCATACCAAAGGGAATTTGGGCTGGATTGCCTGTTGTTCTCTTCTTGATTTTGTAATGTTCAGGATCCCTGATTTAGCTGTGTTAACTTTGACATTTGATAGCTTCCTGTATCTCCCCAATTCCCCCAGCACTATTGGTAGTGTTAACCTAGGGTTAGAGATATAAAATAATATATTGTCCGCATATGCGGCCACCTTATATTACCCATTTCCCACTCGTACCCCTTTAATATCTGGGTTCTTATGGATTGCAGCTAATAGAGGTTCCAAATCTAAAACGAACAGGGAGAGGGGGCACCCTTGTCTAGTCCTATTGTGTAATTAGAAAGGGATGGACAGAGTGCCATTTACTCTTATTCTTGCCATTGGGTGAAAGTAGAAGGCTGAAATACATTTCATCATACTATCTCCAATACCTAAGGGCCTCAGGGTTTCTAGCATAAAACTCCAGTCAGCCCTGTCAAAGGCTTTTTCAACATCCACCAACGGTAACACAATCGTGGTGCCCTTCCTTTCCACTTCATGGATCAAAAAGAGTGACTTAAGGCAGTTGTCCCTTCCCTCCCATCCAGGCATGAAACCTACCTGATCATTATGTATCCATATTGACAATAAAAGTTTTAATCTTTCTGCTATAATTTTAGCGAAGATTTTCATATCTGTATTTCAAAGGGAGATTGGTCTGTAACTTGTCGATGCCATAGGATCCTTCCCTTCCTTCAAAATAAGAGTTATGTGAGCAAGCAGAGACTCTTCTCTTAGGTTCTCTCCTTTCCCCACTGTGTTAAAATATGCTCATAATTTGGGGACTTTTTGAAACCTTTTGAAATACATAATAGAATACCCATCAGGACCCGGCTCTTCCCCAGGGCGATGTTCTTTATTGCCCACCCCACTGCTTCATGTGTGATTGGGGCCTCTAAGTCCCCTAGTTCTTCCCTAGGTAGCCTTGGAAGATCAAGCTAAGTCAGGTATTCCCTCACAGCCAGATCCCTACCTTCCTCTTTCTGTCCAACATTATAAAGCTAGCTATAATATGAGTGAAATACCTGAGCGATATCTGGGGATGTATACACAGTTTAACCATTCTCTTTTTTAATTTTGGAGATATAGGATGCGTTTTTTTTTTCTCCCTAACTGCTTTGATGACCCATTTCCCAGGTTCATTTCCCCATTGGTATTTTTCTTTCATGACTACATGAAATGCATTTTTTGTCTCCTGCCCCATTAGTTCCCCTCTCTTCTCAATAAGTTCTCGCTGCTCTAGGATACCTTTAGGTCTAGTTCCTTGTTCCAAATGTAAATTTCCCTAAGTAGCTGATTCTTTCTCTCCTCCTTTTCCCTCTTTCTTTGTGTCCCAATACTTATTAATATCCCCCTCATATAGGCCTTATGCGATTCCCACAGAGTGGCCCACGAGGTCCCTGGTGTTTCATTAATAGCAAAAAAGCTCTCCCAATTCCTTTTCTATCTTCTCAATTATCTTAGGGTCCTGAATGAGCGAATAATTCAGTTTCCATGCCCTTTCTCTGGGTACTGCTAATAATAAATCTAACTGAGCCACCACTGGAACATGGTCAGAGAGGGTAATGGGCTTAATAGTCACATCCTTTAAGGAAGTTAGTAGTTGATGTTCTAAAAAAAAAAATAATCAGTCCTTAAGTAGAAGCCATGTACTGAAAAATAATAGGTATAGTCTCTTAATTTTGGGTGTCTGACCCGCCAAGCATCCACTAGCTGACATTCCCCCAGTATGCTTCTAATTTCCTTCTGCCATTGTGGTGGGAGATAGGAATGCCCCATTGATGAATCCACACATGGGTCTAACCCCATGTTAAGGTCTCCCGCTACAATAGGCCTCCCTTCTTTAAATATCATCATTTTTTTCAAAATTTTTCTCAGGAACTTATTCGGTTCTCTATTAGGAGCATAGATATTAGCATAAGTACATTCAATATCAAATAGTTTCCCTTTAATAAACAGGAACCTCCCTTCGGGATCTGCCAGCTGCTCCCTTAACAAAAACCTAATATTTCTATTGAATCCAATTGCCACTCCTCGCGAATGACTCGATATCGAGTCACCATAGAACAACGTAGGTAAAAGGCGGGATGACAACTTGATCCCTAAGGCATGTGTAATATGTGTTTCTTGTAAACAGACAACTCCCGCCCAATAATCTTTAGTTACCTTGTACCTTTTACTAGGTGTATTTAGACCTCTCACATTATATGATACTACATTAACCGAAGCCATAAACAACCATAGGAGTAGCTAGCACATCCTTTTCCGGAGAGAGGTCCTGCAAGGAAAGGAGAGCAAGGGCATAAAAGAAGAAGAAGAGGGAGAAAAAAAAAAGAAAATAAAAGCCCCCCCATACCCTCCATGAAGAAAAACAAAGCCCCCCCCCCACACCCTTCTCAAGAGGTGACCCCTCGGAGGGTTGGACTAATGTCCAGATCTTGTTCCTTGTATGGACCTTGTGACCCCATGCCAAGAGCCACCTCCCTTCCATACCTTCCCTATGGGGCGACCACTCCAGTACTCTAATCCTGCCCTACCTTCTGGAGCAACAAGGCTTACATCCCTTCCCCCTCCCCCCACCGCCACCCCAGGGGGGGAAAAAGACAACAGCAGAGGAGAGGGGAAGAGGGAGGAAGGACAAGAGAAACCTCATGTCTCCTCCCCTGCCCTACCCCCTCTCCACCCGAAGAGGGGGATTCTGAGCCATTTCCATTATTCTCATCTTTTCTTCTACATAGTGAAACCTCACAATTACATCTCTTGGAGCTCCCCCACTCTGGCTTCGATATCCTCCTATCCTGTGTACTCTGTCAATTTTTAGAGTCTCTGGGGCTCCTGTTCCAACATAGGGTTAAAGAGACCCCGTGCTACTGATGTCAAGTCTTCCTCCCCCTGTTTCTCTGGTATACCCTTAATTCGCACATTTTTCCTCCAACTTAGATTCTCCTGATCTTCTAATTTATACAATAGGGAATGATTAGCTTGTTGCAATAATTTCATCTGTTTGCTTAGATCATTCAATAAGTGGTCGTGTATATCTATTCTCTCCTCCACCCAACCAAGTACCTGTCCAATATCTATCTGGACTGCTGCTATGTCCGATTTTAAAGATGTTTCCACTTTAGTCAGTAGTCCCGCTAATTCTTCCTTAATAAGTGGTAGACTTACTTGGGACTCCTCTAGGCCACCGTCTCCTTCCACTAAGACCAGACTTTCCCCTTTAGAGGCGCCGCCTCAAGGGGCCCCTCCAATACTTTTTGGTCTATTTACCCCTGGGCTACTAATCCTTCTTGCTGGGTGCTCTACTGTTGTAGGTCTTTGCTTTCCCGTCTCATTTTGCCGTAAGGCCCCTTGTCTAAGGCTATCAGACCCTTCTTCCGTCATACTGGTCTCTGCTGATATATATAGCGCTGGATGCCTCCTTGGCTAGAAGCGGGTTGTTTTATTTTGCTGGCTTTGGATTTACCTTGCATATTTATTCATAAATGGAGATGGTTGTATAAATAAAAGGGTGCCAGGATAGATCCAATATAAACGCAGTCCCTTTAGGAGGCAAAGTAAAACTTTCCACTGGATGTATGGTGTATACCACAGACCGTCAGAATATTCATCAGCCAGACAGGATATACAAAAGCCAGGCAGGGTGTGCGGCAATCCTTACAAGATATGCAGATGCTGGGCGGCGTATGTAATGGCCAGGCAGGGTTTACAACAGCCAGACAGGGTATGCAGCTGCCAGGCAAAGTGTTTAGTTACTGGGCAGGGTATGCAGCAGCCAGGCAGAGTATGCAGCAATCAAGCAGGATATGCAGCAGCCAGGCCGAGTATGCAGCAGTCAGGCAAGGTATGCAGCAGCCAGGCAGAGTATGCAGCAGCCAGGCAGAGTATGCAGCAGCCAAGCCGAGTATGTAATAGCAAGTCGAAGTATACAGCAGCCAAGTGAAGTATGCAGCAGTCAAGCAGAATATGCAGCAACCAGCCAGGCAGGATATGCAGCAACCAGATTGAGTATGCAACAGCCAGGCAACATATACAGTAACCATGCCAAGTGTGTAGCAGTCAATCAGAATATGCAACAGCCGGGCGGAGTATACAGAAGCCAAGCAAAGTATGTAAGAGCCGGGCAGTATATGCAATGGGTAGGCAGAGTATACAGCAGCCAGTCAGGATATACAACAGTCAGGCAAAATATGCAGCAACTGGGCAGAGTATGCAGCAGCCAGACGGAATGTCCAGCAGTCAGGCAGAGTATGCAGCAGTCAAGCAGAGTATGTGGTGGCCAAGCAAAGTATACAGCAGCCAGGCGGGGTATACAACAGCCAGATGTAATATGCATGAGGCCAGGCAGGGCATGCAGCAGCCAGGCTAAGTGTGCAGCAGCCAGGCAGAGCATGCAGCAGCCAGGTATAGTATGCATCCACCAAGCAGAGTACACAGCAGCCAGTCCAGATATTCCGTAATCAGTCAGAGTATACAGCAGAAAATCTAAATTAGATCAGAATATACAGCAATGATAAGTCTCTGCCAATTGTTATGTCTTATGATAGAGCATCTTTTTCTGAAGCAGTCCTTTCCTCTAAGCTGGTTCAGTGGGTCTTCACCCTGGCTACCTCTCCTCAAGAAGTTCTCTCACATCATTTACATACATCCCCCTTAAAACAGGCTTACCCCCTCCAGTCAGCAGGCAATTAGGTCTCCACTTCAGCCTTTTCTTTAAGCAGTGAGGGCAGGGGGGAAGTCCGGTAACTCTTGCAACCATGGGAGAATCCAGTGGACCAGGGCTCATCATCCACGTCAGCGGCAGAGGTAGGATCTGGGCTCGAGGTCCATTAGCGCTCCGGGCGCCGTCCTACTCCAGTGTGACCCAAGGAGAGCATTAGCGGCGAGTTGCAGCGAGCGGTGGCGGGATTCGGCATCAGCCCATTCACTCCATAGCAGGTGTGCGTGTCATCACACCAAAGCTCCTCCCTCTTACCTTTTGCGAATAATCTAGATCAGCAGTTTTTGAAACACTCACCAGCCCGTCTGGTACCAACAACCATGCCACGTTTAAAGTCACCTAAATCCCCTTTCTTCCTCATTCTGATGCTCGGTGTGAACTTCAGCAAGTCATCTTCACCACATCTAGATGCCTAAATATATTGAGTTTCTGCCATGTGATTGGCTGATTAACAATCTATGTTACAAAACAACAGGTGTACCTAATAAAGTGGCTGGTGAGTGTATATACTGTTTAAATGTTTTTCATGGAAAATAGTTACTTTTACATTATTAGATAATCTTCTTTAGATATGCACCTTTCGGTTTTTGCCTTGGTTTTTGATCCAGTTTCTTTTGACTTCCTTAGTGTTCAGCTATTATGTCAAAGGGCAGAGAGAAGCACATCCTCTGAAACCACAATCTGTATTACTTCTGCCTAATATGAAGCTTCCGAAGTACCTTTAGCTGTATTCCAGCTATGCATTTTAACCTATAGGTTTTCCCATTCTGGATGACCCCCAATCTCTTTTTGCTGAGGAGGTCTCAGAGTTCCTGGCTAAAGGGGGAAAAGACATTTCTGATGGACCCCTTAGATAAGTTATTTCCTTTCTATTGCCTTGTAACACAAAGGCTTGGCTTGTTTAAAAACAAGCATATTTGTACTTTGTGTCCTGGGAAATAGAGGACTTAATCTAATTATCTTCTACATCAACATTTTTTGATCAGAAACACATTCTAGAACAGTTTAGTAGGTTCTGAGAACCATTTCAGAAGGAGAAATGCAGTATCAGTTTGGTCCTAATTTCAACAAAATCTTCAAATGACTTGTCATTTTTTTATTTTGCTGTTTGGAAATATGATTATAGATTTATAATATAAATATATTTTAATACTTATTATTATTATTATTATACAGGATTTATATAGCACCAACAGTTTGCGCAGCGCTTTACAATTTGAATTATAAATAATGTTATTAAAATTGTTTGATTTCTAAGGATTTTCATCACTTGAAAATAGATGCAAGTCTAAGTTAGATTAACAAGACTATTCCATGTCTGTAACACAATAGAAAAAATAGGTGCTACTCCTTTAAATAAATGTGTATAAAAAAACATTTTCAACAAATACTAATCAAGATGCAGGTGCAAAAAACTTTCATAAAACACAAATAAATTAATGTTAATTAAAAAAAAACAAGTCCATCCAAAAAATAAATAATATCTGTCACTAAATAATCAGCATCCCAACACAGTGCTCAGGAATGGTGGACTAACATTTCACCTTCTTTTCAAAATGATAAGCCTCACCCTGTGCAGTAAAAGTGCTAACTCAACAGACCCTCTTGGCCAATACAGGCCTATCAAGTCCTTCTATATATCCACCAAGGCAACAGGAGACAAAAGGGAGTTTACTGACTTGACTTCTAATCTAGTCTCCAGCAATTAATCTCTCTCACGATCACCAAAAAACGAGAGTCAGAAAAGGATAATCTCATAATGTAGTAAGATTTATTCAATAAAATTGTATCAAAGAATTAAATATGTGAACTAACATTTGTATGTGCCCAAAGGCACCAACACAAACAGCCCCACTGCTCACAGCCTTGCACCGTGCCCACAGGGTCGGTGTGCGTTCCACAGACTGGAACTTGTTACCAGCTGTCATTTGGTGCCTACGTCTATGTGCATGCTGGTGCTTTATGAAAATCCTGACACATGACCATGTACAGCCTTCTTTTTGAATGCATCGCAATAGACAGTCTTACATTGTAGCAGTGGGTTCCTGGAATGTAAGCTACACAGGCATTGCACGCTGTATAGCCTCTCTACTGTCGTTTGCATGAGGACACCAAGCTCCATTTAAATACATCTGTTGCCTTTTATTAATGAGATAAAAAATTATTATTCATTATAATTAAACAAAAAATCCTGATTGAATACATTTTACTAATTTTGACACTCATGATTTGCAGCATGGGAATGTTTTAAAAAAATGTTTTTTAGGAGGAACCAGAGCAGGATATTGTGCCACTTTTATATCCAGAAATGAAAAAAAAAAAAACCTTCAAGAGCTGGAAACAAAGGAAAATGTTGTCTACCCAACTTTTGATAAGAGGACAGAGCGGCGCCAGCTTAGTGTAGCAGAAAATGTATTTGGTATAGATAACAAAAAGACTCACTTATAGTAAGGCTCTGTCAGCATGGTAGGTAAATAAAAGTTCATTTGCTTCCGTCCTATGTGGGATGTAATGAATGATATGAGACAATCCTGTAGAGGGGCTGATAGTAGTCAGCTGTTCCCAGCAGGCCGGCGGCGGTGTGTAGACCACGGATGTGTTTTCCGGCTACAAGGCTGATGATGTCACATCCGGGTAAGGGCTTAGCAGGAAGTGCGTGCGTTCGGAGCATCCATGCTCCTTCGTCAGGCTGTGCAGGGGCAATCTTGAAGCAGGGAATATATGCCCTGTTATGTGGACAATAGGCAGAATGGGGCGGAACCCAGATGACAAGCCGAAATACATATATACAATGAGAACTATGAGAGTACCAGTCATTTAAAATCAAATATGAAAATAAAAGGTAAAGAAGAGACATATATAGAATGAGAATATAAAAGTAAAAAACAGAGTGTGGGAGAATTTAGACAAAGTTAAAACAATGTATAAAAAATAAAAAAAGATTGATAAAAAAGTGGAATGGATCCTCACAATGCATACACACATGTGTATATCACGTGGATATGTAGAAGAGATATATATATATATATATATATATATATATATACACACATATGTAAATGCATATATAAAACCCACACACATCTGGGTACAGACCGATAATGTGCCTGTAAAAAGTTAACTGGAGATGTCGGCGTCTATAAATACAAAGAAACATATAGCAATAGAATGAGGATAAATTAGGAACGTTGAAGGATGTACATACTGAAGATAATACATATATAGATGATACTGAGGCGCTTTGGATAAGTATATGGTGTGGCAAAAATTATTATTATGAAATAGTTTTATAGTATATGCAAGTGCTAGAGTATTTAAAAAAATATGTGTATATATGATCACAAAATTATATGAATTAATAATAATGAATGAAGAGGAACTGAATAGTTGGAAAGTTGGACCAATCAAAGTTAAATATAAATTCCTAGCCGCTCATTCAGGCCTCCGGGCGATAAAGTGTCAAGAGTGAAGATCCAGTATTTTTCACTGGCACAAAGTCACCTATATTGTTCAACAGGAGGAAGGTGTCGAGAGATAGCCTCTAGCACCCAAACCTTGAGACCCTTGGAACTCTGGGAGTGGTGTTCTGCAAAATGTCTGGGAACGCTGTGTTTGTCCGAGCCTTTCTCCATGAGGCCTCGGCATTTGCTAAACCATTTGCGCAAGGTCCGTATGGTGCGACCTACATAGAGTAGGCTACAGGGGGAAGTGAGACAGTATATGACGTACTCAGAAGAGCATGTGAAAAAATCTGCTATGGTATACACCTTCCGTTTGGTAGAAAAATCCTTTTGGCCATGTTTAACATGCTTACATGTAAGACACAGGGCTTTGCGGAATTGATACATCTGTTTGATTTGAAAAAACTAGGTGAGGGAGGCAATATTGTTGGGCCAAGCAGAGCTAACCTTACTTGGTGCGATTTGAGCTTTTAGGTTCCTGGCACTATACATGAAACGGGGACGGTCTTTGAGGGCTGTATGTAGATGTGGGTCCTCTTTCAAGATTGACCAATGTTTGAGATAGATACGTTCCATACACTTGAATGTATTATGGAACTGGGTGATGAACCATGTAGAGGTAGTATGATTGTTTCTATCCTCTGTGCGTTCAGATCTGTTGTTTCTCACGTCCTCATGTAGGTAATGTTCGGACGCTTCTTCTATGATGGTGTTAGGATAACCTTTTTCTAGACATTTCTGTTTGAGGAGTGAACCATGATGTAGGTAAGCTTGGGTCTAAGTGCAATTATGTTTCAGGCGGCAGAATTGGTTCCTGGGTATATTCTGGATCCACTGTGGGTGGTGACAACAGTTAAAGTGTAGGTACGAGTTACCAGCAGTGGATTTGCCATGATTTTGTGCACCAATTATATTGTCATGATGGTATACTTCCAAATGTAGAAAGGTGAGTTTGTGAGTGTCCATAACTGATGTGAACGAAAGCGCCCCATGTTGTTGTTATTGCAGTATTTCAGAAACAAGGGAATGAGAGATGCAGGACCATCCCAGATGATGACTATATCGTCTATGTATCCGCCAAAAAAACACTAAATGGGAGGCAAAGGGGTTATTCTGCCAAATATATAGATGTTCCCAATAGCCCATAGTGAGATTGGCGTAACTGGGGGCAAAGTTGGCTCCCATGGCGGTGCCCTGTATTTGAGTATAAAACTCACCATTAAACTCAAAGTAGTTATGGGTAAGACAGTATTCGATAAGTTCTAATAGGAATTGCAATTGGCGGGGGTTGAGAAATGATTAGTTATTCATAAAAAAAACGTACTGCCTGAAGTCCAATATGATGTGATATGGATGTGTAGAGCGAGACCACATCTAATGATAACCAGAGATAGGATGACTGCCATGAGTATGATGATAATAAGTCAAGTAGGTGTATGCTATCTTTGATGTAAGATGAGAGTTGTTGTACTGCCGGTTGCAAAAAATGGTCAATATAAGATAGAAAAATAACTGGTGATACTTTCCATGGCTGCAATGATGGGCCTACCCGGAGAATGAAGAGGGTCCTTGTATATCTTCGGAAGATGAAAAAAATAAGGTCTGTGATAGAAATCATGTTTGAGGAACGCTCCCTCAGTGGGGGTAATGATAGCCACCTTAGCGGCTTTATCTATAAGGGAATACGCTTCTTTTTTAAAGCTGAGAAGGGGGGTCACTTTGGAGTTTTAGGTAGGTGAAGCTGTCAGAAAGGAGCCTGATGGATTCCTTGAAGTAGTCTGCTCGATTCTGAATGACAATGCTACCACCTTTATCAGCAGATTTAATAATGATATCAAGAGTTCCTGGTAAGCTCCTTAAGAGCAAGCTTTTCAGAAGGTGTCAAGTTAGAAGAAGTGTGCATTTGGTCCAAGGATGATTGACACATGCGGCGTATATCCGCATGTACCACTTGATAGATGCTCTGGATATAAGGGGCCTTTGCAAATGTGGAATAAAAGACTGACTTTGGCCAAAATGTGGTATGTTGTATTGGTGGAGAGGTGGGCAAATGTTGAGTAAGAAAAAAGGCATATTCCTCAGGATCCCCTGTATATAATTCTTCAAGATGTTCCAGGGGCTAGTTCTTCTTGTGTGTTGAAAGGGAAATTAGACTTGATGGGAGAGACAGGATCATGGTCATCCTCACTAGGAGATGGTTGCCCTTTTTATTATTAGCTTGAATGTGAAAAAAGCGTTGTACTGTTAAATTCCTAATGAATTTATTTAGGTCCAAAAAGAGGGTAAAGAGATTTGGAGTTACAGTAGGAGCAAAAGTAAGTCCTCATGCTAAGAGAGACTGCTCGGATGTGGAGAGATGGTGGCTAGGCGGATTAAATTTTTACAGTCTGCGTAACTTGTCCCGTCTGTCTGTGTCTGTGTTTTCCCCCTCTTCTGCTTCTGCTGTGTACTTTCTTTTGGGGCAGGGCAGGGGGTGTGGACTAAAAAAGGCTGAGTTGCATGGGAAGCAGGGTGGTTATCAGAAAATTTACAAGATGAAGGAGTGAGAATGGTGTCAATAACTTCAAAGGATGAAGGAGGGGGATCAGCCCGAGCAGCAGTAGCACTATTCTGTAAATCTTCCAGTGTGATATTGGCATGGTCAGAGATACACTGCCTAGATGTATGGTGATGCTGTATAGTGGACAAAGATGGCTGGAGGCTGGTATGATCAAGTGGATTGGTGGTAGCGAGATCAAGATCTGGTTCACGGACCCCAGGTCTAGGACATGGTGTATCTATCGCAGAGGTACAAGATGAAGGCCTCGCGAGAGACTGTTTGGAATCCTGGATGTGATGTGGATAGGTAAGGCGGCAGCTCACAGACTTGGCTGATGTAAATGGTCTCTTAAGTAGTAGGGAACGTGTAGGGACAGGGTGGCAGTCCTTAAGAGGGACTGGGATAATATTGGCTGTGAGGGAAGTTAGTTGATGTTTCGACTTCCAACAGAAAACGTTATTATGGATATAGTCATCCAGACCCAACCAACCACCCAACCTTTGGTTCCTGTCAGATGATGCTCAAACACTCTGGGATTGGTTTACTAAAACTGGAGAATGCAAAATCTTGTGCAGCTGTGCGTGGTAGCAAATCAGCTTTTAACTTCAGCTTGTTTTACAATTAGGCCCCTTTCACACAGGCTTTCCAAACTGGTCCGCCTGTCAGTTTTTCAGTCGAACCTGACCGGATTCCCCAATGGTGCCCTATGGAGCAGCGGATGTCAGAGGAGACATATCCGCTGACACCCGCTGCTATCCGATCCGATCCTGTTCGTGAAATCCAGACGGATGGAAACCCTATTTTCCATCCATCTGGGGGATCGAAATGGATGGGATCGGATGAAAACGGACAGGCGGTCCATTTTCATCCGATCTTTCATAGAGGAGAGTGGGGCTCTGACAGCTCCATCTCTGCAAAGTTATCGGAGACTGAGCTGTCATCCGCCTGCTTAGCGGGGATCGGCGAATCAATCCCCACTGAGCAAAACGGAGTCCGTCAGGCGCACCGCCCGTGTGAAAGGGGCCTAAGGCCTCATGCACACTGGACTTTATAAAAAAAAAAGCCAGTAGCATTAGCAGTAGAAAGCTGCAGCTGTAGAGTGAGTTTTTCAGCATGTTTTAGAGATTTCTAGTGTTTGCATCTTTAAGCTTTTTTTTTTAGCAACACTTTACTCCCTCAAAAGCTTATGGCTCAAAAACACACATAAACACTGAATAGTCTCATTTTTAATCATTTTTAAGCTTTAATAAGAGTTAAAGCATTTTTAGCGCTGAGAAACTCTAAAACCCTATAGTTCTGGGTTTTTTTCTAGCCAGAAAATGCCACTACCAAAAAATGCTGATAAAAGCCTATGTATGGGCACAAAGGATAACTTGCTGTGGAGTTTACTGGCTGTAGAAAAAAAACGACTGTAAAGAAGCCAAAAACAGCATCTGTAAAAATGTCCGGTGTGCATGAGGCCTTAAGCTTTGACAAAAAGCCTCAAAGCAGATTGGTTTCTATGCAGAGCTGCCCCAGATTTTGCACTCTCCAGTTTTAGTAAATGAACCTGTCTAAACTGTGAGGTCAGGGAGGTAAGACAGGAATGTATTGTTAGCCATTTTTCTGATGAGGAGAATTGCATTGGACAGGGAGAGAAGGCCATATGTGAAGAGCATTTTATGAGGTACATGAGCTTAACATTTTATTATATATCCAAATCCTTCAGGTGTGCCTATAACTTGACCTCTAAGTTTCAAGTGTCTACCTGTTTTAGGGCTGGTCCACAAAAGGATGCATTCCAGTGTGTTTTTTTTCTGCATCAAACACACATGGACATTGTTTAACATTGATTCTAATGGCCCTAGTTCACACCAGTGCAGTGCATTCCAGTGAAAAGTAGAATATGTTGCATTTTTTCTGTATGTAACCGATCTGGAAAACAGCAAAGCGCATCCAAAATTTACTGTAAAACACGTCCTCAATTGAGACGAAAAACCGCATAAAAACACAAAGGAATGCATCAAAAATGCGCATGCAGAAATGCATTCAAAACGCAAAACACGCATGGACAGTGTTTAACATGGATTTTTATAGCCCTAGTTCACACCAGTGCAGTACATTCCAGTCAAAAGTAGAACATGTTGCATTTTTTCTGTATGGAGCGCATCTGGAACACAGCAAAGCGCTTTCAAAATACACTGGAACACACATGTCCTCAATTGAGATAGAAAAAAAAACGCACCAGAACGCACCAAAAATGAAAAGAAATGCATCAAAAACACGCATGCCGAAATGCACTCAAAACCCAGAAATTGTGGTGTGAACTGGCCGACACCACAGGAAACTCACTTTAACCACTTGCCAACCAGCTGCTTCTGATATACGGCGGCAGGTTCCCGCGACTTGCTGTACCTCTACGGCGGTTAAGCGGGAGCAATCCTGGGGGCGCGCACGTCCCCTCATTCGTCAGCGGGGAAGCTAATTCATGGGGCCATCGGCCACGATTGCCGCCGGGCACCTGCGATCGCTCCTCGTGGAGAGAGAACGGCGGTCTGCTGTTCTCTCTGGAATCAATACAAAGCTCCTGTGTTTCTCCTATTTAGGAACACAGTTCTCTGTGTTGGTTCCATAAGCCCATCCCCCTCACAGTTAGAAAGCACCCCCTAGGCTCACATTTTACCCTTTGATCGCCCCTGGGTTAACCCCTTCCCTGCCAGTGTCATTATTACAGTAACAGTGCATATTTTTAGCACTGAGTACTATAGTAATGTCACTGGTCCCCCTAAAAGTGTCAAAAATGTCAGTTAGGGGTCTGATTTATCCACCGCAATGTTGCAGTCCCGCTAAAAAAACTTGTATCGCCACCAATACTAGTAAACAAATAAATAAATAAAAATGACATAAATCTTTCCCCTAGTTTGTAGATGCGATAACTTTTGCGCAAACCAATCAAAATGCGCTTATTGGGATTTTTTCTACCAAAAATATGTAGCAGAATACAAATTGGCCTAAAATGATGAAACTATTTGATTTTTAATTTTCTTTTTTTCTTGAGAATGTTATCTAGCAGAAAGTGAAAAATATTGTTTTTTTTTTCAGAATTGTCACTCCTTTTTTGTTTATAGCGCAAAAAAAAAAAAATGCACAGGTGATCAAATAACACCAAAAGAAAGCTCTATTTTTGGGTACAGCGTTGACAAAAATATCAGACAGGGGACAAGACATAGTTGACGCGTTTGAAACGCGTTAACTATGTCTTGTCTCCTGTCTCTGATATTTTTGTCAACTATGGATTTTTGGATTCTTCAATAAATATATTTTTATTCATCTTCAAGTCGGAGTGCAGTTTTCTACTTCTAATGAATACAGCTGCCGGGATTGCGGATCTAACGAGCACCCGATTTGGATGTTTTGGACACTACACACCTGAGCCGTTTTCCCTCTGTTTGTATGTACATGTCACAGTACATGTTTGCATTCATGGTTCCCTCAATGAACTGTAGCTCCCCAGTGCCAGCAGCACTCATGCAGCCCCAGACCATGACACTCCCACCACTATACTTGAGTGTAGGCATGACACACTTGTCTTTGTACTCCTCATCTGGTTGCAACCACACACACTTGACACCATCTGAACCAAATAAGTTTATCTTGGTCTCATCAGACCACAGGACATGGTTCCAGTAATCCATGTTCTTTGTCTGCTTGTCTTCAGCAAACTGTTTGCGGGCATTCTTGTGCATCATATTTAGAAGAGGCTTCCTTCTGGGATGACAGCTTGCAGACCAGTTTGAAACAGTGTGTAGTGTATGGTCTGAGCACTGACAGGCTGCCCCCACCCCTTCAACCTCTGCAGCAATGCTGGCAACACTTATATGTGTACTCAACTCCTTTGGTCGACCATGGCGAGGCCTGTTCTGAGTGGTACCTGTCCTGTTGCTGTATAGTCTTGGACACTGTGCTGCAGCTCAGTTTCAGGGTCTTGCCAATCTTCTTATAGCCTAGGCCACCTTTAGTAGAGCAACAATTCTTTTTTTCAGATCTTTCAGATCTTTAGAGAGTTATTTGCCATGAGGTGCCACGTTGAACTTCCAGTAACCAGTATGAGAGAGTGGGAGCAATAAGACCAAATTTACCACACCAGCTCCCCATTCCCACCTGAGACCTTGTAACACTAATGAGTCACATGACACCAGGGAGGGAAAATGGCTAATTGGGCCACACTTAGGGGTGTACTCACTTTTCTTGCCAGCAGTGTAGAAATGAAAGGCTGTGTGTTGAGTTATTTTGAGGGGACAGCAAATTGACACTGTTATACAAGCTGTACACTCACTACTTTACATTGTAGCAAAGTGTTATTTCTTCAGTGTTCTCACATGAAAATATATAATAAAATACTTACAAAAATGTGAGGGGTGTACTCACTTTTGTGAGATACTGTATATTTACCTACAGCTATGTAGAGCAATAGCCTACCTAAATAATATATTCTATGTGTTGTGTTCAGTCAGGTCTTTGCATTATCAAGTTCTTACATCAAAAAGGTATAGCACAATTATATTGTCTTGTGTATGAATAATTTAAGGTTGATTATTACACAGCAGCACAAGCAATTGGAGCATTTTTGTTTCTGTTGGGCAATTCATGTGTTTAGTTTGTGTGATTATCAACAGTTATGTACAGTTATGTGTGGCAGAAGTGTACATATTTGCTCAAAGAGTTATTGCAGCATGATAGAAACCTATCATGTACTTTTGATTATGGTCTGCAAGTCTCCCACTTTGCGTTGTTTTCAGGGAGACATACAACAGCAGCTCATTCCTGTAGGGAATTCCATTGAGTTATTGTAAAATATTTGCTCATTTGAACATTTTTCTTCTGTCTTGGAGTTCCCCTCTCCTCTTTCATAGTTTATATGGTATTAAAGAATTTAAACTACATGTAGACAAAACCTAGCTTTCACTGATATTAATAATGTGTGTCAACTCAATCCTTATGCTAGCCTGAGCGCTAAATAAATTAGCATTTACTAAGCACTGATGAAAAGGAATTCCAATGTTTGACTAACAGCTGCCAAGAGTGCACACAGTAGGGAACCCTATGTCGATTTGGATGGCTCTGCTCAAAGAGGAAAAAGAAGTGTTGATGGAGGACCACCCTTGGAAAACAGGGGTATCATTGCCAATGATTTCACTATTGCAATTACACACATGCCAATCGATATATAAAAGCAATTTTGCAGTAACATAAAAACCAGAGCCCTTGGAATATTCCATGTGTGATTTCATGAAAGTGATATGCAGTGTCATGACCCCATAGCTCTTTTTGGTTTCCGCTCAGCACGAGGTGTTCACTGCTCTGACCCTTGCAAATCTGGACAGAGCTTGTGAATAATAGTAGCTTCACACTATAATGAGTGTGCCAGTGTTTTGTTTAGTCTGTGGCTAACAACAGTAAATAAAATAATCTACTGATTATTTACAAAATCTTTCATCCTTTCTCAGAGTGTATGCTATTCAGAAATGTTCTCTTGATATTCTGGAAGTAAAGCATGGGGAATTCTCATTGATACAAAATAGACTTTTAACATTAAGGTTACGTTCACATGTGGGCGTAGCGATCGCGGGCAGAATCCCCGCGATTCTGCCCGTGATCCAGAAATCATTGCAAATCGCGGGACACGTGTGCGTTGCCCGTGATTTGCAATAGCATCCCAATAGCACCCCAAACGTCGTGCGATGTTGCCGCGTTTTCCGCCTGCCGAATCGCGGTACCTTTTTTGGGCATCATGCGTTGTTTGCGCGATGTTACCGCGATTCGGCAGGTGGAAATCGCGGCAACATCGCACGACGTTTGGGTGCTATTGCGAATTACGGGCAACGTACATGCGTCCTGCGATTTGCAATGATTTCCGGATCGCGGGCAGAATCGCTGTGATTCTGCCCGCGATCTCTACGCTCACATGTGAACGTAGTCTTAACTACCAAATCAGCCCTGCCAACACATCTGGTACAATCCACATCTTTGGATAATGTATATGTGTTTTATCTTTCAATAAATATTATTGCCAGGAGACAAGTTATTGTTCAAAAGTGTTCTTTCTCCTCTGTGCCTGTTTTGTATACAGTGTTCTTACATATATTAATGTTTATTTTATTGTTGTATTTTAGTAATGTGGCACTTTACTTGGGTCACTGAACCTGTGTCACCTCACTATCCACTTCGTTCTTAGAGTCCTGCTACAGTTATACAGTCACAGACACAAGTGTGATTAAGTGGAATCCGATTAACTTGCCAGGGTTATTGATTGTGGGAAAAAACCAGGACACCTGTAGAAAATCCATACAAAATTGAATAAATGTGTCTATACTTGATAGAGATGTGACTCTGGGCCTTTTTGTGAGATCCTTTAACATAATGTACATCTATAGCATTTTTATATAATGAATGTCGTTTACAACATACAGGGATATACAATGTACTATTGACATTAACACAAGCACACACACTGCAGATTGAACTGGGTCGACTGGTGTCTTTTTTCAAACTCACCAACTATGTAACTATGTAATGCAGTTATGATGATCTCTTAAATTTACTAGTTATTTCAATGCTCACGTATGTAATATATCAGAAGAGTGTCTAGGTAACGCTCCCAAGTAACCATTTGTACCCATGAATTCTGCCGCACATAAATGTATTAATCTACGCCTGTCATAGACTCAGCGGGCTGTCTAGTTTGCCCGCCACAGGCGCACATGAATACAGACACTCGTATAACTTGAAAATTGCTCCGATCATAAATTCTAGTAAAAGTTATAAGCACATGTGTGTCCTGTATGTGTGGGAGTGTGGCTTGTCTTTATTAGTCATTGGAAAGAAGAATTAACACAGTATACATGGAAAACCAACATTTAAGTAATTTCTCAATCAGTACATTTTAAAGCCGTGTAAGCATTTATTTTACCCTTCTATAAGTTTAGCAATCCTCTAGGACTATTATTGGGGTTGCATTTCTAAAAGAATTAAAAGGCTTGAAAAAATACTACAAAAAGTTGTTTAGATATTTACATAATATATTTGAGAGATTATTATCAGCTACATGCAGTATTCCCAGAAGAACTATAAAATATGTTTAAAAAGAAATATCACTACATCTTTAAAATCTTTATTAAATTCTCCAGGAGACCAAGTACATGTAGTACTTTATCCAGTTTTAACCTGTTCTGTGATTACTGGACATTGTGGTCAGCTCGCCCTTCTTTCCCCACTGCTGTTTGACTGTTAGCAAGGAGACAGATACGTAATGAGGGCTTTTTGATAGCGCTGGTTACTGGAAGCAGACACACACTGGAGACAGGGGCAGTTATTCAACACAACAGGGAATTGTATCAGCTGCATTCATAAAACAAGGCACTAGTTAAAGATCAGTAAGCGCTGTGGGACTGTGTAATTTATCTGCTAATGACGTGGATGGTTACAGGCGGCCAGCAGTTAGATCACACATCCCAACAGCACTGACTGATCATTTACTATTGAATTTGTAAACGAACAGTCAGCACTTTGGGGCTGTGTAATGGATCTTCTAGCTGCTAATAAACATGCACAGCACTGGCAGACTAATAACACAGCCCACCAGCACTGTCTTTCACAATAGTAAACCATCAGTTAGCATTGCAGGGCTAGCAGCTGGCAGATTTATCACACAGCCCCACAGTGCTGTCTGTTCATTAACATAGTTGAATGACATTTCTGACGAAACGTACGTCGGTCGCGGCACGCTGATGTCACCAGGAACAAGACGGAGGACGGGCGGAAGAGCCGACCGGCCGGCGGCTATCTCAAACGCTCTTATCCTTGCTGATTTTGTAAGTTGCTTCCTAACTTTTTTTTAATAAATCATGCGGTTTTACACTATGGGGCACCTATTGTTTTTTATATGACCTTGTGACCTGACGCTATATTGGGAATCGAACTTCAACTGGAGGCATACATTCCCCCTCATTGGGACCCGCTGAATAAGATCCTGGTTGAATTGTTACCTGTGTTTGGCATTTTATATCCGCACTTCTGGTAAGCAGTTTGTGAATCTGGGTGGTGGTTACGCTTTTGGAGTTGAGTCTGGTACATATTGGATTTTCCTATTTCTTTGGCACAGCTTATTTTTTATTTCTGGTAAGCAGCCTGTATTGATGGTGGAGGTGACTACTCTCTTTTTCACTTCAGCACATATATACATTTATCTGGTAAGCAGATTGCACATTTGGTGGAAGTTTTCACATTTGGGTGTTATGTTTTACAACATATGCAATCTGCAGCAATAAAATACAGTGTCACGCTATGGGATTTTTTTTACCATTCTTTACATGTACGTGGTTTATGCCTGCTGAGTCCATTCTGTTGTCTGAGGCTGGAATACATCGAGGTCTCCACCCTAGTCTTCGGTACGCTGAGGATACTGGGAACTTTTAACTCTGTATTTGGTGTTTTTTTACACTACTTTTTGGTAAGCAGCCTGTATCACTAGGGGTTGTCTATCTGCACTCAAGAATATATGACATAACATTTTGAATTCAAGGACTTTTACACAGACTTTTGATCGAATTTAGTAGTTTTTGTGGTTAATTACCCAGACTTTTGACATTATTATTTTCACAAAACTTTTTTTCACATATATACCGGTATTTCACATTTTTAGATTTCAAGGATATTTATACGGATTAATACTGTGCCAATAGTATTTCTCAGGTGATAGCGCAGCTTGTTTTTATATATAGTTCTTTTGGGTGTATGTCACATCTTAAGTTGCTACTTTGTTTTTTAGTTTTATCTAGCGCGGTTACTTTCTTTATACTGATGTTTTGTCAGTGAATGCTGTAAATGACAGAAAATAATTCAATAAATACTTGTACAAAATGTGACAATTATCTTGCAGTGCTACTGTGCACTAAAATAAAAATTTCCTGTAGTTGTCTTTCTACAATAACACACTTAAAGAGATACATAGGGAGAAAAAAAGGTAACGTATGATAACAGTAGTATAATGTGTTTTTTCTGCATACTAAAGTTGTACCTTTTTTCCTATAACCACCTTTAATATGAACTTTTTCAGTTGTAGTACGAATGCATGGGGATTCACATCCTGACTATCCTAGCCTTCCCAGAGCTGGATTACAATTTATGCATTCTCCAGCACCATGACAGCTATTTAAACAGTCTTGCATACCCTGACCAGTAGCATTTAGTCCTTTAGCTCCTCACATGTCCCCAACACCTCTTTTAAAGCTACATCTTTTTAAGTTTTTGTGACAGTATTTCCTTTATGTATATTTTCATTAGAATGCAGACAGATAGGCACTTGGTAGATATTCTTTAAAAAACAGTGCCTTAGTACATCTTCACTGATACTGGTGGTGTGTGCTGTTAACAAAAGCTAATCTTCATAGTCCAATGACACAAAGGGGTAGATTTACTAAAACTGGTACACACAGAATTTGGTGAAGCTGAGCATAGTAACCAATCAAATTATAACTTCAACGTATTCAAATACGTTTTGACAATAAGCCCCCGTTCACACCGGTACAACTTGTCATGTGATTTGACAGTTTAAAGTTGCATGACAAGTTGCACCCTATTTGTGCCTATGGAACCATTTAAATTGGCACGACTCAGACTTGCACTAGTGTAAAAAAGGTTCATGCACTATTTTTGGCGATTTCATAGGTGACTTGCATGAACATCTGTGCATTAAGTCGCACAGATGTCGGCAAGCCGCACATGAAATCATACTGAATCCTCAAAGCTGATTGGTTACTATGCACAGCTGCACCAGTTTTAGTAAATCTCCTCCAGTGTATATAACATCCCCCATTACAATTTTACAATGCTGTGTGCCCACTAGTTAAAGTGTTTGGCTCAACTCAACCTAAGTTGTGTAAAGTCCTAAAGTGCTTAAAATTATTTAAAATACATTTATATTAAGCATGATTTATATTTATTATAAATCCTGTATGTATCAATAGATTTCAAAATTGGTGCCATACTACTGCAAATGGTATATAAAATATGTTAGCTTATTTGAAGGCTTTTGGAATAACTTAATGAAATGATATATATTTTACATTGGGATTCATTTCCAAGTGGGCTGCACAAACTCTCCATGAGCAAGTATTTTTGCTTGATAATAAATCATAATAGGTTATGGTAATTGGTCATTTAAAATAATGCATCCCCAAGCTGAATAATATCCACCTGAGAAAATATAGATAATGCTAAATGTAAGCTTAAAACTGCAATTCTAATATATTTTTGTAAAGTGTTATGAAAGTGAAGCCCCTAATAGAGAAAATGAGGAGGCTAACGGAGATACGTGAATAATAAAAAAAATCTGATATCCTGGCAGTACGCCCAATCTAATCATGATCTGATGTACTGGGTTTTAATCTGATATTATTTACTATTCCTGCTTTTAGTGTAGCTTTCTCTTTTTTTAAACAGTTTTTTATATAATAAATGGAAATAAAAAAATGATATTTGCCCACCAAAGATATCAGTTTTGACTGCTCCTGTTGTGTCTCCCATTACTGTGGGACTCTGATTAGGTGTGATTATGGTAGAGCTTATATGCTAGTAGCCTTTGGTTTTTGGAACCTAGATATTTCTGCTATTGGTGACTGGAATCTTGGGGAAGGAGCTGTGCCTTACTGTTTTTTAAATCAGCAACAATAGCTTTTAATCAGGTTGAATTCTGAACTTGGTTGATTGGTCAAATTTTACTAATGTTAAGTGTATTGTGCATAGTACCATCATTGTATCTTTAGAAGTTTGCCTATCAATAATTTAGACATGAGATATCTTGAAGCAATTAATGAATCAGTGGTTCTCTAGGGACACCAGAGTTTAATAAGCAGAAAGGGAGTCTTGGTTGTGCTTTTTATACTTTTAACACATACCTATAAAAATGTGACCCCCATTAACTTCTAGAAACTATGATCTGTAGCACTTACTCACAGGTACCAGCAGGGGTTGTCTCACCTACTGTGCAGAGTTAATAGAAAGCAGCACTGGCTAACTTAGGCATTTCTTTGTTATTTTCTGTCAGGCATAACAATGCATATGGTCATATGCCCACTGATTTTTTGCAGTTATTGGTTTATCATATGAATAGTTATATCTTGTAAATTCACAGTTCTTGACTAGCATACCAGAATTAAATACAAAGCAAAAAAAAAAAAAAGAGGCTTTTTTGGGATTCTTTATGTCTTGACCTATTTTTAGTAAATTGCTTGGCACTATACTTATTTGACATTACCCACAAAGAAAAGAAAAAATGTACATAGGGGTAAAAGTTTACATTAGGAGTATATATCTACACAAGTACAGCCTGTTGCGGATAACTGTGTATTTTCACCACCTGTATGCACAATGCCTGATTGTTTGAATTCAGTGTGTATGTACATACTGTGAGTAGCAGATTTCATTTTGTATAAAGGACCTTATATTATAGCAAAGCATAAATTTCAACTATTTGTCCAAGTCTGCTTTTTGTTATTTATGTGTATGCAGTAGAGTAAGCCATGCACCCTTCTTTTGCTTGTTTGTTTTTATTACACAGAATCCATCCCTGTTTACTTCTGCTGATTATAGGGGGGTACAGTAAAAGCCTGAATTGTACAGGCATATGTTATGATGGATTACTGGTAATGTTTATCCTGACTGGAGTTCCTCCTCCGTAAGGGGCAGTTGATGGAATGGGGTGAGCTTAAGCCTCAGGCTTAAAGGAGTTGTAAAGTCAGGAAGGTTTTTCATCTTAATGCATTCTATGCATTAAGATAAAAGGCCTTCTGTGTGTAGCAGCCCCCCCAGCACCCCCTAACACTTACCTGTGCCCCCTCTCTGTCCAATGATGTCCACAAATCCCTCCTGATTGGCTAAGATACAGCCGCAGCACCATTGGCTCCCGCGGCTGTCAATCAAAGTCAGTGAGCTGATCAGGGAAGAGAGGGGGCAGGGCCGAATGGCAGCTCCATGTCTGAATGGACACATGGAGCTGCAGCTCGGCTCAGGTGCCCCATAGCAAGCTGCTTGCTGTGGGGGCACTCGATAGGAGGGAGGGGCCAGGAACAGGAACGAGGGACCCAAGAAAAGGAGGCTCTGGGCTGCTCTGTGCAAAACCAACTGCACAGAGCAGGTAAGTTTAACATGTTTGCTATTTTAAACAAAAAAAAAAAAACGAGACTTTACAATCACTTTAAAGCTCAAATCTCAAATTTGTGTACCTGTTGGATTACGTCTTCTTTTACCTCTGTATCATAAATGTTTCAGGTAATACCATAGGTCAAGTGCATCTAGTGCATGCAAAATGGAGGCAAAAATGTAGGCATAAAAAGGGTTTTAAAGAATATCATGGGGATAAGCAGGTCAGTTAACAAATCAGAAAATCCTGAATGTTTTTGATTGGCTTAAAATATATTCAGCATAAAAGAAAAGAGAAAAGAGGCGCAAACACCTAGTGCATTACCCGTGGTCACTGTTAATAAAATTTTTAATAAAATGCCAAATGCATACTCACAGACATGAAGATAATAAAATCGTGTTACAAGAATCCACCATACAAGAACTGGAACATGTCCTTGAAGACAGGACCGCTAACACGTTTCGGGAGTCAAGCTCTCTTTCTCAGCATACCTGTCCTTCTGCCCACAATCTTATTAATCTTATTAATTATTGCCTGAATTCCTTTTGGTTGGCAATGCTATAAGACATTTCATCCTCTTGATTTTTTATTATTTCTCATTGACAGAAGTGCCATACATAATGGTTTTTTAGAAAGGTTTCCTGTTGAATTTCTAGGTCCATGTCTGTAAGATGGCTTAAGTAAGTAAGCCTCTATTACTATGGTATTGTAAGATTCAGTTTAACCTAAAGTTCTAATTTAAAATGGATGTAAACCCTCTCCTATAGCCTATGAAATGAATAGCCTCAGATGATACACAGAGATGAAACATTTCCCCCTATATAGGTTTCATTTGTATATGTGCTGTCTCCAGCTTTATATACAGTTTAGAAAGTATACGTTGTCTTTGATTCTTCTATTCCTGTTTCAGCTGTGGGAGTGGAGTCTTGGCATACACTGTGTGACAGCTGAGGAAAGGCACCCCCCCCCCCCCCACTCCACATAGGCAGAGGAAGGAATGTGAAGAGCTGTGCTGTGAATAGAACAGCTCTCTGCTAATCTATTTCTAGCACTCACCCTGACACAAATTTCCAGCTGCTTTTATCTCCAGTTTTGAAAAACTTGTCAGAAGTTATCATGCTAATAACAGAAGAACTAAGCAGCATAAGGGCACTGGACGTAAGGCTTTGGAGAGAGATAAGTAAACACAGGTTTACATCCACTTTAAGTAGAGGTATTTTTAAAAATATTGAAATGCCTACAGAAAAAAACATAATTCGCTTGTTGATATAACGGTACACATAACAATGGCCTTCACGGAAGGATGGAATTTATGCTTGCAGTTCATCAGCTAGTTTGCACTTCATAACCTATTTTGACAACGTCATTCATCTTGATGATGAACTCAGGTTTCTGTAAGACATGACTGTTGACAACTTAGGCCTGCACATCTGAAAATTTAAAATGCATGCAGCACCCTGCAGATACCGCTGTTTTTTTTAAATAACATTTTATTGAAGTTCAGACAGTGAAGAAAAATACAATAACTCCGTGTGGAGAAGTACACTGTGATAATCACTATCTAATACAAGAATACCTCCTGATCTACACCTTTAGATGAGTGTCAGAACTTCATAACATTTGTACAACGGTGTACGAAGGCCAAACAAAGTAACATTTGAAAGTATTTGCAGGGGAGGAGGGTAAATAGGGGAAGTAGGAACGGGATGAGGAGAGGGAAGAGGGAGGGGAGAGAAGGGGTAGGATGCAGGGGGGAGAAGACCAGTAGAGTAGGGCCCAACCGAGGATATGTAGGAGAGTAGAGGAGCCAGAGAGTTGGTTAAGCAGATGCATGGGGGGAGGGGGGATACCTCTGTTTAATATACTTATGAACAAAAAAATCTATAGGCAATCACTAACAGCTCTCAAACTCAGCAAGGAATATTTATTTATTTCAGGTACTTTAGACAATTTAGACTGGAGCCAGTTAACCTACCAGCATGTCTTTGGAGTGTGGGAGGAAACCGGAGTACCAGAGGTGTTCTATTGGATTTAGATCAGGCGAGTGTGGGGGCCATTCAATTGTATCAATTCCTTTATCCTCCAGGAAATAGCTGCATACTCTTGCCACATTAGGCCAAGCATTGTCGTACACCAGAAGGAACCCAGGACCCACTGCACCCGTGTAGGGTCTGACAATGGGTCCAAGGATTTCATCCCGATACCTAATGGCAGCCAGGTTGCCATCGTCTAGCCTGTAGAGGCTAGTGCGTCCCTCCATGAATATACCTCCACGGACCATCACAGTCCCACCACCAAAATGGTCATGCTGAATGATGTTACAGGAAACATACTATTCTCCACGGCTTCTACAGACTCTTTTACGTCTGTCACATGTGCTCAGGGTAAAACCTGCTCTCATCTGTGAAAATCACAGGGCGCCAGTGGTGAACCTGCCCATTCTGGTGTTCAATGGTAAATGCCAATCGAGCTCCACAGTGCCAGTTAGTGAACACAGGGCCCACTAAAGGATGTCAGGCCCTCAGGCAACCCTCAAGAAGTCTGCTTGTGATTATTTAGTCCGAGACATTCACACCAGTGGCCTGCTAAAGGTAAATTATTAGGGCTCTGGCAGTACTCATCCTGTTCCTCCTTGCACAAAGGAGCAGATATTGGTCCTGCTAATGGGTTAAGGACCTTCTACGGCCCTATCCAGCTCTCCCAGAGTAACTGCCTGTTTCCTGGAATCTCCTCCATGCTCTTGAGACTGTGCTGGGAGACACAGCAAACTTTCTGGCAATTTCACGTATTGATGTGCCATCCTAAAGGAGTTGGACTGCCTGTGCAACCTCTATAGGGCCCAGGTATTGTCTCATGCTACCAGTAGTAACATTGATCCTAACCAAATGCAAAACTAGTGAAAAACAGTCAGAAAAGATGAGTGGAGAAAAAACATTTAAGTGGCCTCCACCGGTAAAACCATTCCTGTTTTGGAGGTCATCTCATTGTTGCCCATCTAGTGCACATGCTGTTAATTTTATTAACACTAAACACCAAAGCAGCTAAAACTGATTAACAACCCCCTCTGCTACTTAACTGACCAGATCAATATTCCAGGAGTTTAATTTACTTGATGCTATACTTTGATGAAGAAGTGTTCCTTTAATTTTTTTGAGCAGTGTATATAAGTGATGTGCATAGCAACTAGTTTTGGATAGCAGCGTTAGGTTTCACCAAGCTTGTGGGTCCAGTAAAATGTCACTTAAATGTTACACCTACAGTTCCATATGTGGTTTTTACTTCAAATGTGTCTCTAGTTGTGTACATATTGTAAAGTGTTTCATTTATGTAGTGCTAGCATAAAGTGTTCTCTGTTTTGATGTTTGCTGCACAGAGACTTGAAAGTTAATGATGAATGGATATTAGTGATTTTGTAAATAACATTTAGGTTTCCAAGGTTCTGGCAACAGAAATAAATGTTCCATCTAGTTCATGTGAAAAAAATATATACGTTATTACACTTTGTTATTACACTTTAAATTAAATATCTGATTTGTCTGTTGAGGTAAATAGCTAACTGAATAAAAGTTATGTGTATGTTTACTTAGGAAGTGCATTTGCAAGAGTATATTTCACACCTTTCATCACTCATTTCAACACTACATTTCAGCTGTGTGCTTCTGTTATTTTAATAGATGTCTTATCTATGCAAAAATGTTTGGGATTGTGAAAGTGTTTTCCTTACAGTACAGAATATTCAGTACAGGTCCTTATTCGCAGTATATATAAATAAGTGAAGTATTCGTTTTTTCTTATCGGTATTTATGTTGTTTATTTGGAATTGTGCCATAAACTACACACATTGATGGGCTATGTATGAACAATCATTTAGATTTATTCCATGTGGTTAGTTCAGTAAATTATAAGATCTGACTCTTTTGCTAAACATAATGACTGTATTAAGTTCCTGGGCAGAAGAGAGTGGATAGAGCTAGAGTGCTGAATACATAAAAGCACTTAAAAAGAACTGTTTTTTTTATAGGTGAATATAAAATATGGCATAAGAATATTTCATACCAGCATATACAGCCATCTGATAGAGCTCTAGGCTTCCGTTTATATATTAACCCCCCTTCCCCCTTCCCACTTTTTGCTCTAGCCATGGATCCTATTATAGAGGCCCTCCGGATCTCCATGGAAATTCAGGGTTTAAAAGTGGGCTGGTTGGAGGAGAGGGTAGCCCTGTACGCCGACAACCTCCTATTGTTCCTGAATAATGCGGGCCCCTCTCTACATGTGGCTCTTTAGGTCCTGGACATGTTTTCTCAGATCACAGGCCTCTGTGTTAAATAGCACAAAATCGGTACTTTTTCCAGTAGACCTGGGAACGAGATCATCATCTTCTAGAGCCCTTCCACTATTGGGGGTTGAGACATTTACCTGTCTTGGGATTGTTATTTTTCATCAGGTTACTGAATATGAGACTCTCAGTCTTCACCCTGTACTACTGGATGTCAAGGATGGATGAAAGCATGTCCTACACTCTCTGGAGGCACTTCAATTGTAACTGTAAAGGCGACAGAAAGCTCCTTACAAACTTACTCTCCATGCATACTAACCTGTGAGCTTAGAAGGCTGGACTCCATTTAAAGTCCTTGTCTGCAAACTCTCTCTCTCCCCATACATTCTGGCTCAAATCTTCCCTCTCTCACTTCTGTACACTTCCCGACTAATGACTTGGCCAAATACAAAATCAAGACACTGAAACACATAGTTGGGGACTGCCACCTGCTCCCTTACAATGCTCTATCTTGCAAATTTAATGTACCTACTCACTATTACATTCAGGTTCTCCAGGTTCCTCATGTTCCTCATTCTACTTACATGGAACTGGAATCCCTGCTCCGAGTTCCAGAAATGCAAAAACCCACCTCAGTTGTGTATCAACACTCTATTATGACCACCCTTTCTGAGTTGTCTGCTTTGAAACAAAAGTAGATGGTCCTGACCTGAATGAAGAGGTTTGCTCAGACTTACCTTTCAAACACTTGGTGTTCGCCAGAGATAAAGTCATCCAGATTACAATCCTCATCCCGTGTCTACTTTACCCCTTCCAGGCTCACCAAAATGAACCACAAAATCTCCCCAGCCTGTTGGTGATGTACTCACTTAGCTGGAGATTTTTGTCATGTATTTTGGGCCTGGCCAACAATTACACCCTACTGGGGTAATGTTATTAATGTCAATATCATGCCTAGGTCTCTATTACCCCGATGGGTAGACTCTGTCTGTCTACAGTGGCAGAGAGAACACTCCTTAGCCTTTTATTGTTCAATGGCAGAAAGGCTATCTTTATGTACTGGAAGAAAACCTCCCCTCCCACTGTTCAGTTTTGGAAACAGCTGGTAAACTCTAACTTAACTCTATACCAAGATGTATACCATAACCGAGGCTGCCCCAAAAAAAGTTTTAAAGACTGGCCACGCTGGTTAGGTGATCATGGACACAGACAAACAAACAGCTATTTCTTTGTAAGAACAAAAGGCCTTGGTGACTGGTACTGGTGGACCGGAAGTGAAGGAAGCAATGAAAATATACAGAACTTAAGCTCTTATTAACCTTCTTATACCACAATGGGTCACATCAGTGAGGGGTGAGGGATGCCCAATAAGGGAGGAAGGTTGAAGTCTCACAGGCATTGGTATGTATGAAGTAGTGAAAGTACTTTATTTTCAGTGGACGCACTTTATTTTCAGAGGATGCATTAACAAAAAATAAAAGTGAACTATGCACTATGCTCTATGCACATGGGCCATGAATGCATTTTAGAGGACTGAGATAGAGACTATTTTTAATGAACTGGTTTACTACAACTTGATACATATGCACTTGATTTTGATATACATACACTTTATTTAGGGTTTAGCACAATCATTTCAATATCTTGGTATTGTATAAATATTTCTAGCACTTTTTATTATAGGAGATGGCTATTATATGGTAATGTTTCTAACATTGCACTTGATTAATTTATTGTACAATTTATGATATTGTTGGTATTTTACAGTGCAGCACAAGACTTTATTAATTTAAATGTTTTGCGACCCTCCTGTGGCAGTTACACTGCCAAGGACCCATTTTCAATCCTTTAACATTGTACTTTTTAGATCCATAATGCCCTTACTCCATTCAAAAAACAGCCCTGATTTATTTATTCTGCCATTGTTAAATAAATTGAGACACAGCAACTCCCAAGGCAGTTTTATTTTTCAGATTCAGGCACTGTTCAGCTGACAATTTTCTGTCCGACACTTTTGTTTTTCAGTTTGATAGATGTCAGGTAGAAGGATGCTGACAGGGCCACCCTTGGCTCAAATTTTGGCCAGTTTTCAAGAACCAACCAAAATTTAATTTCTCTTTCGTTCATTGACGGACACAGCTCCTCATCTGTATGACTATTGGGTTATACTGCCCCCTACAGGAGTAGTACACTAGGAAGACAAAAAAACTTGACCACGCCTATGGGGCAGTCCTTGGGGGTATACTCCTACTCTCTGCTATAGGTATTCAGTTTTTTTCTGCATAGTCAGGAGTAAGTACCTAGTTCCTTGCTGGGATTTCTGGTCCTGGCAGTTTTTTCTTTTAAATGGAATTTTTTCCTCTCTTTATTATTTTGTTCCTGTGAGAGCTACAATCAAGTGCCGCACTTAGGGTCCCCCCAGACCGGCCAGTGAGCACTTGCAGACTGCAGCTCGGCGCTAGGTCGACCGCGAAATATCCCCACTAGCCTGCAAGTTAAACATCTCGCAAGGGCGCATACAAACTGGCTTTGGCCCGAGTTGCAGCGTTTCCTCCTGGCCGACAGCACCCACATTGCGATGGAGCGGTGTCCTGTCCATAGCGGGGCCCACCCTGTTACTGGTGTGGTAAGTAGCTGGTCCCTCGCTACCCCTGGAGGGTTTTGGGGTGGACGTGGGCCCCTCCCTGGGATGGTCAGACCCCCGGCTCCACTCCCTCCCAGTCCGCTACCCCCCTTCTCGTAGTCTATTTCAGGCCTGTGCCCTGGTGTCGCAAGCTATGACAGAGTGAGCAAAACGTCTATTCCGGGGCCTGAAGGAGAAACCGCTCCACCCTGCCTTTGCAGAGCTGGCGAATCAGTTGGTCCAAGGGCTACAGTTTATCTGCTGCTCCCCTGATTTCTAGACTTTCTGTCTCAACGGTGGTCCTGCGTTGTGTTATCTGGCTGAAATGCTGGTCTGCGGACCAGGCTTCTAAGAAGGCCTTATCCGATCTTCCATTTGTGTGGGATTGCCTCCGGAAAGGTTCTTCCCTTACAACCTGCACTTATCCCTAGATCGCTTAGGGGATCTCTGTAGAGCATTGCAAGACTTGTTACTTCAAGGGGTGATTGTTCTGGTTCCGACATCAGAACCTTTTCAAGATTTTTACTCAAACCTGTTTACATTTCCCAGGAAGGAAGGCAAGGTGCATCCAATTCTGGACCTCAAGGCGCTAAACTGCTTTGTGTGGGTACAAAAGTTTTGAATAGAATACATTCACATGGTAGTGGCGTTCCTACATCACGGGGATTTTCTCGCCTCCATTGACATCAAGGACACCTACCCTCACATACAAATATGTGTCGCCCACCAGCACTTCCTCCACTTTGCAGTGGATGAGGAGCATTATCAGCTTGTGGCTTTACCCTTTGGTCTCGCTTCCGCTCCTCGGGTCTTCACAAAAGTATTGGCCCCTGTTCTAGCATTACTGCGTCAGCAGGGGATTGCGGTACTGGGGTACCTGGATGACCTGCTTTTGCAAGCAGTCTTTGACTGGTCTGTTTGACAGCTTAGAGATTACTCTGCAAACTCTGAGGGAGTTCGGTTGGATTCTGAATCTTTAGAAGTATGCTCTGGTTCTGTCCACAAGCCTGGCCTGTCTGGGTCTGACTCTGTACTCAGCCAGAGTGTTTCTTCCTCTGGAAAAACTTCAGAAGTTGCAGGAGGCAGTTCAGCTTCTGCTATCCAGCAGATGGTCATCTCTACGGACTTGCTTGCGGGTGCTGGGCTTGATGGTGTCTACCTTTGAGGTTGTTCTATTTGCACAGTTCCACACGAGACCTCTGCAAAAGAAGATTCTGGTGATATGGCGTCCTCGGCACAGAGTGTGCTCAGGGGGTCTGGATTCTGGAAGAGTCCAGGCTACCGATCAATGTCCTAGAGCTCCGAGCGATCAGAATTTGTCTGGATCATTGGACAAATTGTCTCCAGGGGTGTCCGGTACAGATTCAATCAGACAATCCCACTGCCGTGGCCTCTGTCAATCACCAAGGGGGCACAAGAAGTGTCCTGGCGGCTTGGGAAGTAGCCGGCATTCTAAGGTAGGCAGAACGAATTGTTCCAGCCCCCTCTGCTGTGCACATTCCAGGAGTGGAAAATTGGCAGGCCGACTACCTCAGTCAACAGGCGTTGGACCAAGTGGAATGGTCACTTCATCCGGAGGTGTTCCATCAGTTGTTTCTCCGGTAGGGAACTCCCGAGGTGGATCTGTTGGCCTCTCGCCTCAACAGGAAAGTGTGAATGTTGGTGGCACGGTCTCAGGATCCTCTAGCCAATGCCACAGATGCTTAAGTGGCTCGTTGGAGTCAATATCATCTGATTTACACCTTTCCTCCTCTCAAACTTCTGCCGAGACTGCGCAGGATCAAGGCAGAAGAGATTCCGGTCATCCTAGTGGCACCAGACTGGCCTCGCTGTGATTTGGTGATTCCTACACTGTTAAAAGCTAGAAAATCTACTTCTAGGAAGATTTATCATCGTACGTGGAAGATGTTTATTGCTTGGTATGAATCCCTCAGGGTCCCCCCTCGCTCTTTTTCAGTGACTCAGATCTTGGCTTTCCTCCAACGAGGGGTTGAGCAGTGCCTGGCCTTGAGTACCATCAAGGGCCAGGGCACGGCCTTGGCGGTTTCCTTTCAACATCCATTGGCTACACACTCCTTGGTGCATACCTTTATAAGGGGCGTTCTCCATTGCCGCTGTGGGACCTCAATTTGGTGTTGTCAGTTCTCCAGAAGCATCCCTTTGAAAATATTCGGGAGATTCCCCTGCTTACGTTGTCAGAGAAAGGGCCTTTTTGGTGGCTATTACATCTGCATGCAGGGTGTCTGAACTGGCGGTGCTGTCTTGACGTTCACCTTACCTGGTGGTTCACAGGGATAAGGTGGTTCTTCGTTCATGTCCGTCGTTCCTTCCGAAGGTTGTCTCTGATTTTCATCTGAATGAAGACATTGTGTTGCCCTCACTGTCCCAAGCCTAAGTATCCTAAGGAAGTTTCTTTGCATTCCCTGAATGTGGTTAGGGCAGTAAGGGTGTACCTGGCAGCTACAGAGTCTTTTAGAAAGTCAGACTCACTAATTGTCCTCACGAATGGACCTCACAAGGGTTTGGCTGCTTCTGCTGCAACCATTTCCAGATGGATCAGACAGACTGGGGTTCAGGCTTATTCCATTAAGGGTCAGGTTCATCCTTTCCCTGTTAAGGCGCACTTTACTCGGGCACTTAGTGCCTCCTGGGCCTTCCGTCATCAGGCATCAGCAATGCAGGTGTGCAAGGCCGCCACCTGGTCGTCTGTACACACGTTCACAAAGTTTTATAAAGTGGATGTGTTTTCATCTGCGGATGCTTTTTTTCGGATTCAAGGTTTTGCAGGCTGCTGTTTAGAGGACTTTTCCTCTTTGAGGGTGTTTTCTATTTTTTTCAGGTGAGCTACAGTTGTTGATAGTTGAGCTCCAAGTTACCTGGTTGGCTATGTTTAGCTTTCGGGAAGTTTTTTCTGATGTTCCTACCCCTCATGTTTGACACTGCTTTAGGACAACCCAATGGTCATGAAGATGAGGAGCTGTGTCCATCAATGAACGATAGAGAAAATGTGATTTTTGATTTACCGTAAAATCCATTTCTCTGGTGTTCATTGACGGACACAGCACCCGCCCCCTCTTTGAAATTGGGTTTTTTTCTTCTGACACTGCTTGTTACAAAACTGAATACCTATAGCAGAGAGTGGGAGTATACCCCCAGGGACTGCCCCATAGACGGGGTCAAGTTTTTTTTATCTGCCTAATGTCCTACTCCTGTAGGGGGCAGTATAACCCAATGGTAATGAAGATGAGGAGCTGTGTCGGTCAATGAACATCAGAGAAATGGATTTTACGGTAAGTCAAAAATCGTATATGGCCAGCTTAACTCTTCTGCACTAAATCGAATCTGGAGATCAAATATACAGTTTTACCATTTAGCAGAGTTTCAAATAGAGGGACTATTATCAGCCCACATGATTTTATTGAAACAAACAACTTTAACCCCTTCCGTACCGCGTCATGTCAAATGACGTCGGCACAAATCCTTTCTCGATCCGGGCCGACGTCATATGACGGCGCCCGGATCTCCCCGCTACTGCGCGCCCCCGGGAGCGCGCAGCGCGGCGATCGGGGGTGAGGCTCGTCCCTCGGACTGAGCCCAACCCCGATCAAGGTAAACAGCCAATGAAATTGGCTGTTTACCACGTGATCGGCTGTGTCAATCACAGCCGATCACATGAGCGGCTCCAGCGCGAGCCGCTCGTTCCTTCCTTAATGCGCGCCCCCGGGGGCGCGCAGCGTGGCGATCGGGGACGAGGCTCGTCCCTCGGACAGAGTCGATCCCCGATCTAGGTAAAGAGCCAATGAAATTGGCTCTTTACCACGTGACCGGCTGTGTCCAATCACAGCCGGTCACAAATGTCAACAGAGAACACGGTAACTAGCTGTCACCGTGTTCTCCTCCTCACACACTGATCCTGTGTGAGGAGGAGATTGTGGTAACAGCTAGTTACCAAGTACAGTGCACCCCAAACACACTGATTGCCCCCCCCCCCCCCCAATAAAGAGCACCTGTCACTAGCCCATCAAAGTACCCGAGTACCTGTCACCAGCCCATCAGGTACTCTGATGACAGGTACTCGGGTACTCTGATGACAGGTACTCTGATGACAGGTACTCGGGTACTCTGATGACAGGTACTCTGATGGTCTGGTGACAGGTACTCGGGTACTCTGATGACGGGTACTCTGATGACAGGTACTCGGGTACTCTGATGACAGGTACTCGGGTACTCTGATGACGGGTACTCGGGTACTCTGACAGGTACTCGGGTACTCTGATGACAGGTACTCGGGTACTCTGATGACAGGTACTCGGGTACTCTGATGACGGGTACTCGGGTACTCTGATGACAGGTACTCGGGTACTCTGATGATGGGTACTCGGATACTCTGATGACGGGTACTCGGGTACTCTGATGACAGGTACTCGGGTACTCCGATGACGGGTACTCAAAGTACCAGAGTACCTGTCGTCAGAGTACCCGAGTACCTGTCACCTACCCATCAGAGTACCCAAGTACCTGTCACCTACCCAACAGAGTACCCGAGTACCTTCCACCTGCTCATCAGAGTACCTGACACCTGAAGTACCCGAGTACTTGCCACCTGCTCATCATTACCCATCACTACTCATCAGTACTCATCAGTACCTATCACCTATTAGTATCAGTACTGATCATCCGTACCCATCATCAGTACAGTATCAGTATCACCTATCAGTATCAGTACTACTCATCAGTACTTATCACCTGCCTGTCACCTGCCCATAAGAGTACCCGAGTACCTGTCACCTGCCTATCGGAGTACTCGAGTACCTGCCACTTGCTCATCAGTACCAGAGTACCTGTCACCTGCCCAGCAAAGTACCCGAGTACCTGTCACCCTTCATACAGCCACCATGTCTAAGTCCAAAAAGGTTTATATACGTCGTCCGTTTAAACCTAAATACCGGTGTTATGGCAGCAGATAGCTGCCATAACCCTGGTATTTTTTTAAACGGTGGACGGTTGGCTTTCCGATAAGGGTGGTCCCAGCGGCGGATTCGCCGCGGGATCACCCTTCCGGGGTGGCGGAAGAGGTGCCCCCCCCCCTCCCGCTGCATTCTGGTCCTTTACCCCGTTTACCGGACCCGCCGGCAGCGGGGAAAACGATCCGGTCCCAGATCCTCACAGACAGGATGTCGAGTGAGGGCAAGCTTGCCCTCACTTGACTCTATGGTCTTGGAGGACCGGAGCTACGGCAAACGTCATTGCCTAGCAACCAGTTTAAAGGTCCCTTTTTTTTTTTCATTTTATTTAATTTTTTTTTTATTTTTTTTTTTTTATTTTTTCTATCTTTTAGTGTACTTGTGAGATCTGAGGACTTTTTGACCCCAGATCTCACAAAAAAGAGGTCCTGTCGTGCCTTTTTTTATTACAAGTAATGTTTACATTTCTTGTAATAGAAATAAAAATGATCAAATTTTTTTTTTTTTAAAAAACAGTGTAAAAATAAAAAATAATAAATAAAATAAATAGTAAAAAAAAAAAAAAAAAAAATTAAAGCGCCCTGTCCCTGCGAGCTCGCGCGCAGAAGCGAACGCATACGGAAACCCCGCCCACATATGTAAACAGTGTTCAAACTACACATGTGAGGTATCGTCGCGATCGTTAGAGCAAGAGCAATAATTTGAGCCCTAGACCTCCTCTGTAACTCTAAGATAGCAACCTGTAGAAATTTTTAAAATGTCGCCTATGGGGATTTTTAAGTACCAAAGTTTGTCACCATTCTGTGAGCGTGCGCAATTTTGAAGCATGACATGTTGGGTATCTATTTACTCGGCGTAACATTATCTTTCACATTATGGAAAACAATTGGGCTAACTTTACTGTTTTCTTATTTTTTAATTAAAAAAAGTGATTTTTTTCCCAAAAAATTGCGTTTGGAAGACCGCTGCGCAAATACGGTGTGATAAAAAATATTGCAATAATCTCCATTTTATTCTCTAGGGTCTCTGCTAAAAAAAAATATATAATGTTTTGGGGTTCTAAGTAGTTTTCTAGCAAAAACAACTGATTTTAGCTTGTAAACACCAAATGTCAAAAATAGGCCTAGGCAAGTGGCTAGGATGCATGATGATGCTCCTTGGATGTTTAGGCCCCTCTATATGGCTAGGCTGTGAAAAAGTCTCACACATGTGGTATTGCCATACTCAGGAGGAGTGGCAGAATGTATTTTGGGGTGTCATTTTTGCTATGTACATGCTATGTGTTAGGAATATTCTATAAATTTACAACTTTGTGTAAAAAAAAAAGTTTTTATTTTTTTCCCACATTTTCCAAAAACTTGTGGAAAAAAATGACATGTTCAAAGGACCCATAATGCCTCATAGAATATACGTTGGAGTGTTTGCTTTCCAAAATGGGGTCATTTTGTGGACTTTTCCATTGTATTGGTGCTCTAGGGCCTTGAAAAATGTGATAGGTAGTAAGAAATTTTTATGTGTATTTATGCTCCTAAAACGCCTTATGGTGCTACTTGGACGTGGAGTCTCTTTTTGTGGCCAGGCTGTGTAAAAGTCTCACACATGTGGTATCACCATACTCAGAAGGAGTAGCAGAATGAATTTTGGGGTGTCATTTTTGCTGTGTACATGCTATGTGTTAGAAATAGCTTATAAATTGACAACGTTTTGGGAAAAAAAAAGAAAAAAAAATGTTTTCTTCATTTTCCCAAGAATTGTGGGAAAAAATTATAACTTCAAAAAACTCACCATGCCTCTTACTAAATACCTTGGACTGTCTACTTTACAAAAAAGGGTCATTTGGGGGGTATTTGTACTGTCCTGACATTTCAGGGCCTCAAGAAAGGAGATAGGCCATCAGTACATCTGGTGTGATCAAATTTCAGTAATTGGTACCATAGCTTCTAGACTCAATAACTTTCACACAGACTAAATAATATACACTAATTTGGGTTAATATTACCAGAGATATGTAGCAGTATAAATTTTGGCCCAAATGTATAAAGAAAAATTAATTTTTTGCAAAATTTTATAATAGAAACTAAAAAAAAGTGTTTTTTTTGCAAAATTTTTGCTCTTTTTTTGCTTATATCACGGAAAAAAAAAACCCCAGTTGTGATCAAATACCACCAAAAGAAAGCTCTATTTGTGTGAAAAAAATGATAAAAATTTTGTTTGGTTACAGTGTAGCATGACTGAGCAATTGTCATTCAAAGTGTGAGAGTGCTGAAAGCTGAAAATTGGTCTGGGCAGGAAGGGGGTCTAACTGCTCTGTATGGAAGCGGTTAAAGTAAAGCTGTTGGAGCCATTGACTGTAGAACCTTTCTGGAGGGAAATATGAAAGCTGCTATTTCCAATCTTCTTCTGAAAATGCTGGTTACCTGGCTATTAGGCTGGCCAGAGTTTAAAAATATTCAACCTTAAACAAGTATGTGAATCTGGAAAGTCACAGAGAAATCGGAAATCATATGGATATGAGTGGGTTTGTCTGGGTAATAGTACCTGAATGTCAAGACAAGAATATCAGCCACTAGTCCCTCTAGTAAGGTGTTTGCATGTAGACATGCATACAAATGTATAAAGCAGTACACTGTTTTACATTAGAACATGTTATTAATTACATTTGTTAATACAGCTATTTGGCATCATGTTGTTCCCTATAAAATGTGATTTAATGTATCCTGGTTGGATAGATACCATATATTTACCATATATTTGAAGCAAATGTATCTTTTCAAGTCTTCATGGTGTCTACTTGTAGTCTGTTTGAGCCTACTCCGTATTCTTGGGATAAGATATCTAAAGTGGATCTCTCACTTCCTGTCCAGGGTACAACTGTTAAATTAGAAAGATATTTCCAACAGGTAAACAAACATCAAAGTCTGACACAGGTCCTAACCCTTCCTTATATTTTAATAAATAAAGCCTTTTCTGAGAATTCCCTCAGATTCCTTCTTACTTCCTGCCCTGGAATGGAAAATCAAAGGAAAATGTTCCAATATAGACACAGAAAAAAATGCTTTAGGGTTCTATTTTAATTTAAAAAAAGATATTTGCAGCAAGAATGTATGCAGTAAAACTAATGAGCACAATACTTTTTTTGGATAGGGGCTTTTTCTGATTGCAAAGTTTGGTTGTGGTGTTCACTGCTGACCTCACTATATGGCCTAATTTAATAACTAGGAAGCTAATTTTACTTTAATATAGTGTAACCCTTGATATGTTCTAACAGTACTGTTACAACCAAACCAACTCCCTGGGGAAATAATGAAAGTCACTGTGTAAAAAAATAGTTTATCCCTGTTCATCATACTGCTTCATAAAAGAGGGTGTTTCATTGACCCATTTTGCTTTAATATAACAAAAATCCAGCGGCAGTATTTTGTCATAACCGAGTGGTGTGTATGTTATTGTGGTGTCATTATGAAGACTTCAGTTAGACAACACCTAATAATGCCACTGCAGTGGTATGTTAGAAAACTGTAAATCAAATTTCACTACAATAATTCTAAGCACTGATTGGTAGAATAGTTCTGCTTTTATTTGTTTTGCAAGCTGCAGTGTTTACTGTTTTTTTTATTGTATTGTTTTATATGTTCATTTACATTTATATAAATATGTTAGTTTATATATAATAATTCATTCAGTGAGTTTATTTGGATGTAATGCTTCAGGGATTTACAAGACAACATGGGACTGTATGGGACTTTTTAAATGTAATTGCATGCAAGAAAATTGTTAAATTGCACAGATCTGAATGACTTAAAAGTTGACTTTGGGCAAATGTCATACCCAAGATTGGCTACTTGATAAGAAATAGTGAAAGTCGGTTCACTGCAGATCCATTCCTATTTTTTTTTTTTTTTTAAAGAAATTTTATTGGCATTTTTCAATATACAAAACAACAAGAGTAAGTATAAGTTATAAGATCATATAACAGTACATGGCCTAGTGACATTGTATATAACATTAATGCAAGACGTCAACATTTTCTAGGACCAAAAAGGGGGGTGGGGTCAAGTAAGAAAGAGATAACTGTGGGTGACTCAGAGCAGGTATCTAATAGCAGTAAGGGGGGGGAGGGCAGGAGGAAGGCTGAGATGAGTAGGGCGGGGGGGTGGGAGAGGTGGAGGGGGTAGAAAAGTAGTGGGAAACAGGGGGGGAGGAGGGAGAGTAATAGGGAGGGAGAGGACTTGTATAAAATAAAGTAGAATTAAATCAGACAGCGGCAGGTATCCTTATCATGCATAACATCTGGTATCCCCATACTGAACAGTGACTAAGGGAGAGGTATAGTAGTGGTTGTTGAGTGGGGATTGTAGAAAGCCACCAGCAGGCCTTTCAATACAGATAGTCCATCTTGGCATACTCGCGGTGGGAACAAAGTGATCGCTTTTATATTTATATATTGACAGCCGTGTAATAAAAAGTGAGCCTGGTGAAAAGTTCCCTTGAGCTTTAATGTAGAATCAAATGTTTAGATTTTGTATGAGTAGATTAAGCAAAAACTGGTAGCCTACACTAGCCATTATATAAAATGAGTATTTTGTTTATTCTATGTTAACTTTTTTACATTCCATTTTACAAGTGAAAAAAGAAAAGTTGCTATCATAAATTGATTGTGCCATCTTCTGAAAGTTGGGACTTAGCACTCCTAATATTTATACTTCATTAAAATATGTTTTACAGATAGTTGAGATGCTTTCTTGTCAAGAGAGGTATTGTAGAGGACAGCATCCCATCTGTATGAGTCCAGAGTGTTGCAGAGGAAGGAAGCTTTAAACCCTTTAGGGATATAGAGATCAGTATGGAAACATAAACCAGTTGTAAGGAAATGTGTTACTTTGGTCAGTTTTCATAAGCCATAAAACAGCATTGCATGTTTTTTCAAAGATGAGGTCTACTGTGTTTATAGCGAAAATTCATAATAAATACATTTAAAATGGAAATATCTCAGCTGTACTACATACCGACATCAAAATGTTAGATGTAAATCTAATATTGTTGAGCCTAGGCAAACCAAGCATATTTTTTTAATTGTATTTTATTGGTTAATTTAATGCCAGAAGAGGCGTACTGTGCCTGAAAAATATTAAGTAAATGTGAATCACTGAGGTAGAAAGTGAAAATATTTAAGCCATGGTAGTTAATAATATATCACAAAACATACTTAGTCAGTTAGCCAAAGAGTAATGTACAAACTGTGATGATCCAGATAATGAATATTTGTCGGGGGATACTGTAGTTTGCACATTGTCAATGCTATGTGCAGTTTCTTACTGAATAAGCCTGTAAATATCATAGATTTAGATGATTGTAAGTATCATAGATTTAGATGATGAAATATACAATTTCTGACTAGAAGTCTCGGAAATAGAGTTTAACCACTTCCATACAGAGCAGTTAGACCCCCTTCCTTCCCAGACCAATTTTCAGCTTTCAGCACTCTCACACTTTGAATGACAATTGCTCAGTCATGCTACACTGTAACCAAACAAAATTTTTATCATTTTTTTCACACAAATAGAGCTTTCTTTTGGTGGTATTTGATCACAACTGGGTTTTTTTTTTCTTCGTGATATAAGCAAAAAAAGAGCAAAAATTTTGAAAAAAAAACACTTTTTTTTAGTTTCTATTATACAATTTTGCAAAAAATTAATTTTTCTTCATACATTTGGGCCAAAATTTATACTGCTACATATCTCTGGTAAAATTAACCCAAATTAGTGTATATTATTTAGTCTGTGTGAAAGTTATTGAGTCTAGAAGCGATGGTACCAATTACTGAAAATTGATCACACCAGATGTACTGACTGCCTATCTCCTTTCTTGAGGCCCTGAAATGTCAGGACAGTACAAATACCCCCCAAATGACCCATTTTTGTAAAGTAGACAGTCCAAGGTATTTAGTAAGAGGCATGGTGAGTTTTTTGAAGTTATAATTTTTTCCCACAATTCTTGGGAAAATGAAGAAAAAAAAATTTTTTTCTTTTTTTTCCCCAAAACGTTGTCAATTTATAAGCTATTTCTAACACATAGCATGTACACAGCAAAAATGACACCCCGAAATTCATTCTGTTACTCCTTCTGAGTATGGTGATACCACATGTGTGAGCCTTTTACACAGCCTGGCCACAAAAAGAGACTCCACGTCCAAGTAGCACCATAAGGCGTTTTAGGAGCATAAATACACATAAAACTTTCTTACTACCTATCACACTTTTCAAGGCCCTAGAGCACCAATACAATGGAAAAGTCCACAAAATGACCCCATTTTGGAAAGCAAACACTCCAACGTATATTCTATGAGGCATTATGGGTCCTTTGAACATGTCATTTTTTTCCACAAGTTTTTGGAAAATGTGGGAAAAAAATAAAAACTTTTTTTTTTTACACAAAGTTGTCAATTTATAGGATATTCCTAACACATAGCATGTACACAGCAAAAATGACACCCCAAAATACATTCTGCCACTCCTCCTGAGTATGGCAATACCACATGTGTGAGACTTTTTCACAGCCTAGCCATATAGAGGGGCCTAACATCCAAGGCGCATCATCATGCATCCTAGCCACTTGCCTAGGCCTATTTTTGACATTTGGTGTTTACAAGCTAAAATCAGTTGTTTTGCTAGAAAACTGCTTAGAACCCCCAAACATTATATATTTTTTTTTAGCAGAGACCCTAGAGATTAAAGTGGAGATTATTGCAATATTTTTTATCACACCGTATTTGCGCAGCGGTCTTCCAAACGCAATTTTTTTGGAAAAAATTCACTTTTTTTAATTAAAAAATAAGAAACCAGTAAAGTTAGCCCAATTTTTTTCCATAATGTGAAAGATAATGTTACGCCGAGTAAATAGATACCCAACATGTCATGTTTCAAAATTGCGCACGCTCACGGAATGGCGACAAACTTTGGTACTTAAAAATCCCCATAGGCGACAATTTAAAAATTTCTACAGGTTGCCATCTTTGAGTTACAGAGGAGGTCTAGGGCTCAAATTATTCCCCTTGCTCTAACGATCGCGGCGATACATCACATGTGTGGTTTGAACACCGTTTACATATGTGGGCGGGGTTTCCATATGCGTCGCTTCTGCGCGCGAGCTAACGGGGACAGGGCGCTTTCATTTTTTTTTTTTTTTTTTTACTATTTATTTTATTTATTATTTTTTATTTTTACACCGTTTAACAAAAAAAAAAAAAATTGATCATTTTTATTTCTATTAAAAGAAATGTAAATATTCCTCGTAATAGAAATAGGCACGACAGGACCTCTTTTTGTGAGATCTGGGGTCAAAAAGTCCTCAGATCTCACAAGTTCACTAAAAGATAGAAAAAAAAAAAAAAATTATTATATAAAATGAAAAAAAAAAAAAAAAAGACATTTAAACTGGTTGCTAGGCAACAACATTTTCCGTAGCTCCGGTCCTCCAAGACCATAGAGTCAAGTGAGGGCAAGCTTGCCCTCACTCGACATCCTGTCTGTGAGGATCCGGGACCGGATCATTTTCCCCGCTGCCGGCGGGTCCGGTAAGCGGGGAAAAGGACCGGACGCGGCGGGAGGGGGGGGCACCTCTTCCGCCATCCCGGAAGGGTGAACCCACGGTGAATCCGCCGCTGGGACCACCCTTATCGGAAAGCCAACCGTCCACCGTTTAAAAAAATACCAGGGTTATGGCAGCTATCTGCTGCCATAACACCGGTATTTAGGTTTAAACGGAGGACGTATATAAACCTTTTTGGACTTGGACATGGTGGCTGTATGAAGGGTGACAGGTACTCGGGTACTTTGTTGGGCAGGTGACAGGTACTCTGGTACTGATGAGCAGGTGGCAGGTACTCTGGTACTCCGATAGGCAGGTGACAGGTACTCGGGTACTCTGATGGGCAGATGACAGGCAGGTGATAGGTACTGATGAGTAGTACTGATACTGATAGGTGATACTGTACTGATGGGTACTGATGATCAGTACTGATATGTGATAGGTACTGATGAGTAGTGATGGGTACTGATGAGCAGGCGGCAAGTACTCGGGTACTTCAGGCGTCAGGTACTCTGATGAGCAGGTGGAAGGTACTCGGGTACTCTGATGGGTAGGTGACAGGTACTCAGGTACTCTGATGACGGGTACTCCGTTGACAGGTAATCAAAGTATCCGAGTACCTGTCATCAGAGTACCCGAGTACCTTTCATCAGAGTACCCGAGTACCTTTCATCAGAGTACCCGAGTACCTGTCATCAGAGTACCCGAGTACCTTTCATCAGAGTACCCGAGTACCTGTCATCAGAGTACCCGAGTACCTGTCATCAGAGTATCCGAGTACCTGTCATCAGAGTACCTGCGTACCCGTCATCAGAGTACCCGAGTACCCGTCATCAGAGTACCCGAGTATCTGTCATCAGAGTACCCGAGTACCCGTCATCAGAGTACCCGAGTACCTGTCATCAGAGTACCCGAGTACCTGTCATCAGAGTACCCGAGTACCTGTCATCAGAGTACCCAAGTACCCGTCACCAGCCCATCAGAGTACCTGTCATCAGAGTACCCAAGTACCCGTCACCAGCCCATCAGAGTACCTGTCATCAGAGTACCTGATGAGCTGGTGACAGGTACTCGGGTACTTTGATGGGCTAGTGACAGGTACTCTTTATTGGGGGGGGGCAATCAGTGTGTTTGGGGTGCACTGTATTTGGTAACTAGCTGTTACCACAATCTCCTCCTCACACAGGATCAGTGTGTGAGGAGGAGAACACGGTGACAACTAGTTACCGTGTTCTCTGTTGACATTTGTGACCGGCTGTGATTGGACACAGCCGGTCACGTGGTAAAGAGCCAATTTCATTCGCTCTTTACCTAGATCGGGGATCGACTCTGTCCGAGGGACGAGACTCGTCCCCGATCGCTGCTCTGCGCGCCCCCGGGGGCGCGCATTGCAGAGAGAACGAGCGGCTCGTGCAGGAGCCGCTCATGTGATCGGCTGTGACTGACACAGCCGATCACATGGTAAACAGCCAATTTCTATTGGCTGCTTACCTTGATCAGGGATGGGCTATGTCCGAGGGACGAGCCTCACCCCCGATCGCCGCGCTGCGCGCCCCCGGGGGCGCGCAGTAGCAGCTAGAGCGGGCAGACGTCATATGACGGCCGCCCGGAACGGTAAAGCCATCCTGCCGGCGTCATATTACTATGCGCCGGTATGGATGTGGTTAAACAAACTGCTAATGAAAAAATTAGAACCAAGCTGGAGTAAATTATACTTAGATATGTAATTTTTTATGTTTTATCAATTTTACTAAAGTGCTTGTTCTCTCCTTTATTTTTATTTTTTAAATTTATGGATACTGAGGTTAGAACTGTAGATTGGTAAATCAGACAGTTTTGAGGCCATAGGACCAACCTAACATAGGCAGCATCACACTACTTTAAACCTAATTCTTTAGAATTATAGAACGTACCAAAGTATCCCTTCCAATTACAGGGTGTCCACATTTGTAGATGCAGTGAGAGGTCTTTAGAATACCACCAGATTTTTGGTGGGAAAAATCTTATCCCTAAACTCTCCTAAATATGTTAAAGCTATACAAACACTTTTTGGCCATTTTTTTGTAAAGTTTTTCTGTGTGTGTTTAGTGTGTGTGTGACGATCTGCTTAGGTTTAAAAAGATTAAATCTGCCTAACTCATTCCAATCTGTGAGTACAATGAGATGGGGTAGAGCTTTGCTGTTTTTCCATTTGCATAGTAAGGGATTGATCATCCAGCACACCCTGGGTCATAATTGAGCGCCGCATGTAAAAACCATTCACCTTCTTTTCTTTCTGAAGTATTAAATTCCCAAGTGTTTAACAGACTGCAGATCACCAGTATAACACAGCACATCTTAGACCATGCCACACACATTTCCATAATCCTTGCTTACAACACCATTTATTTGCTACAACAGTCCTAAAGTCTACCACATTATCCTGTGCATATCTACATCTACCTTCCTAAGAATTTTTATATGACTTTTATAAAATTACACTGAATATATCATGTAGGATTCTGGCATTTGATTATATTTTCATTAAGGTTTCAATAAAAAGGAATATTTATTTCCCTTTTTTCTCAGGTTTCAGGAAATTATTCTAATCTTTTTTAATGCCTCCTATGTATATTTTGACTTCCTTGTGAGATGATGGACAATGAGCTGACATAAGGAAGACAAATGAGGTGGCAAGACGCTGGTGTGGATTGCTGCACTTTTATTATGATAATCTGTGTTTGTACTGTGATAACATGTCTTTATCAGAACCTTTTACCTTCGTTTTTTTTAAAGAAAGAGGAAATAGCTAAAGTAAGAATGCTGAATTGAGTATTCACAATACAATGGTGGCAATGCATTGAATCAGTTTGCACAGGTTTGTGATGTTTTAATAAGTAACATTTTCACAGAGAAATAAAACACTTCTAAGAATTAAAGACAGCTTGCTTGCTTCTGGGCTTCAGATACAGAGATAAACAGTGTCTTTCTTAAATATTTCTGTGCATGTAAGAAAGACTATGAGAAAATACAAGAGCAGGGGCTGTGAATTATGGGAAATGCCTATTTCCACTAATGCAATATTGTTGTCCTGGTTGCAGCAAATGAGAGATTTTATTTTGTTTCACGCCAAAACAAAAATAGAAGTGAGGGAATGTCAACAGATGCTTATAACAAACTCTTAAGAGCCGGTTCACACTACCACGACCAGAAAGTCGCCCCGTGACTTGAAGAGACTTGGAAGAGACTTGTGCACTACTTTGAAGAGACAGGCGACTTTGTCTGTGGGGAATGCCTGGCTAATCTCTTTCTTCTTCCTGGAAAGTCTGATAACAAGTCGTGTCAATTAAGATAAGGAGGCGACTCCCATTGAAGTATATGGGACAGTCGGATCACAGGTCGCCTCAAAGTAGTACAGGTCCCTTTTCTGAAGTCGGAGCGACTTCAGTAGTGCCAATTAAGACGGCACTGATTGATTAACATTGCTTTTGTTATGTCAAGCTACCTGGGGCTACACAAGTCGCCTCACAAGTCGTGCTAGTGTGAATGGGCTCTAAATATTCATGTGTTGCTGCTAATAGAGGGTGAAATATTACAAAATAAATGTTGGCTGTTTGCTCTGGGTTACTGCACACTGCTGTTTACATTTTAATGTCCAATTGGCCTATATTTGTTCCAATGTACAAATTACCTGGTGCACCATGGAGACTTTAACAATGACAACGCAAAATGTCTAGAATTTACTAATTCTCCTCCTTTATCATTGTGTACAGGAAAAGCCATACCAGTGTACAGAATGCAATAAGGCCTTTAGCCAAAAACGTGGTCTAGATGAACACATGAGGACTCACACCGGGGAAAAACCATTCCAATGTGATGTAAGTTGAGTGGCACATTGATTTTGTGTTTTTGATCTATCCACAATGTTTCTGATTCACATGCTGAAAAACATGTGAAAAGGGTGTAGTTATGATCATCACCTATGAATGCAAAGGAGGAAGTTGTCCAAAAATGGTTTTCTACTTGCAAAAGGAAAGTGAAAAACTCTTCCTACCGTTCCCTCATTTATACTGGCAGAGATCCCCTTCTAAGAACTTTTGTCTGTCAGCTGTTTCTATGGTTTAACCTCCCTGGCGGTATGATTCTTTTGGATTTTAGGTGCTGAAAGCGGTACCATTATTTTAGGTGCTGAAAGCATGTAATTCTTGTGAATGAGCAGCCCAAACCAACTGTATACATTTATTATACATATTATATATATATATATATATATATATATATATATATATATGTATGTATACATATATTATGTATACATATATTATATATATATATATATACGTATATATATATATATATATATATATATATATATATATATATATATATATATAATGTATACAGTTGGTTTGGGCTGCTCAGTCACAAGAATTACGTGTGTATATATATATATATATATATATATATATATATATATATACGTGTGTATATATATATATATATATATATATATATATATATATATATATATATATATATATATGTATATATATATATATATAATATGTGTGTGTGTATATATATATATATATATATATATATATATATATATGTATATGTGTATATATATACGTATATATATATATATATATACTGTATATATATGTATATATATATATACTGTATATATATGTATATATATATATATATACATATATTTACATAAAAAGTACAGTAAAACTGCAGGAAAGGGCACTGGGGGGTAATGTAATGTGATTTTATTTTATTTTGAACGATATCAGTGTGTTTGGTGCATTTTACATTCGAATTTGCCGCCGGTTCCACCCCCCGGCGGACGTCACGTCGCCGGAGACGGAAGCCGGGGCTCGCAGACGATCGGGAGAGAGCTCCGCCGCCGCACACCGCTCGCAGACATCGCTGGATCCCGGAGAAAAGGTAAGTAAAACCTCTTCCAGCATCCAGCGATCTTCCTAGCGCTACCCCGAGTGTGACTCGGGGTTACCGCTTTTGGCACTAAAATCTTACCCCGAGTCACACTCGGGAATACCGCTAGGAAGGTTAAAGAAGCTCTGAGGGCGCCATAGCTTTCTGAACTGCTGTGTTTTCCAGCACAGTGCAGCTTCAACTTGGAAAGTTACAGAAAGGACTGCTGTATAGAGGATTGGGCAGCTCTAAGCCATGCTACTTTTGGAGCTTATTTATTAGTTTTCATCATCAAGAGTTTGGTGCAGAATTCCCAATGTTGAGAGTAATACCTCACTCACACTAACTCCCGAAGTAACATAAACCCCAAAGCTGGCCATACACAGATTCGCACTATACAGTGCAGATAGAGATCTCCCTCTATGGCTACTGTCTTCTGACAGCCGTTGGCAACAGCTGTCAGATTACTCAAACAGTTGCTGCATCTCATTGGATGCAGCCCCTGTTCAGTCTACAATTTTTCATCCGGCTCCTTCAATTTCAGGATGTTGGGTGGGAGGGTGGCAACATAGGTGGTCTTTTATGTATGATCTAAATCTAACCATACACTGCTCAAATTTTAACTGAAAATTTAGCAGCTTCCTGTCAGAGAAACATTTCAACCAAATAGAGACTGCACCCACTGCAGCTGATGACTGCTGGGTGCAATTGCTGGCAGGGGAGATCCCTCCATCCACGCTGTTTAACATGGAGGAAGCAATAGTCTAATTTCTCTTGTTCAGCCTGCGGGGCTGAACAAGACAAATCAAAAGGTGAATGGTTAGCTCCTTTGCTCCAAATCTTATCTGGAGCTGTAATTTACTAGTTCCCCTTTTAGCTGTTATAGTTTTCTTTAGCTTCAAAACAACTAAATGGCTAGAATTTCAAACAAGGGGACCATTGCCAGTCCACATGAATGTGGAGTGGAAAACAACTTTAAAATAAAGTTAAAAAAAAAAAACATAATACAGAAAATTCCCAGCACACTTACCAACTAGGTAGCTGTTAAGTGTGATGGGAAATTTTTGTATTGTGTTCTTCGAAAGCCCTTTTTATGTGTATCTTACATTAAAAAAGCTAGTTATAAATTAATTGGATCGGTTGCCATTTTTGGTTAACTTGTTGAATTTGGCACAGGGGTACATGGAAGGTTTTCAGCAGCCATTGTGCTGTGCTAGGCCTCTGGGCCTGGGCTACTTCCATGTACACCTGTTCTCCCAGGTACACCTGTTTATTCTTTGCTATATACTATATGTTCTAAAAATGATTGGAGTAGTTGCCATTTTTGTTTAGTTTCAAATAAAGCTGTCAGAAAACGACAGACTGAAGATCCTCTCTTGAGGGAAATATTTCTGAGTCATTGACCTAAAACAAGTATGCAAATCTAGAAAGTCACAGAGAAATGAAAAATGATTTGGGGTTACTAACTTCATGGGGTTGGTTTACTAAAGAATTAGAGTGGATGTTCACCTAACTCAATGAATGAAGTAAAGCTATGCTATGCTGGTTTTAAATACCCACTCATGTGCAGAGGCTGCAAAAATTAGACTTTTCTGACTAACAAAGATAATAGCAGGCACCTTCTTCTGCCTATCCTTAGATAGGACTTTTGCTTTTAAAATGATTTGTTTGAATTATTTATGAGTCCTAATTTAAAGATAGTCCCCATCATACAACCAAATCTTAATTTGGTTCAAGGGACACAGGATGATTAATTTAGGATCACAGGGTTTTGCTACCACCTACAGGTAAATTGACACTGACAACAACATGTTTTCTTTTTGAATAGGCAGTATAGCCCCTCTCACTCCCACCATGCAAATTACGACAGGAAAATCTCACCATTGCAGAAATACCATATTAGTGTTCTAGGAGATTGAACATCTTCTTTTCACAGACAGATGCATACCTTTTTTTACTAAACTTTTTCACTATTTTTTTCAAAAATCTTTTTCTTCAAGTTTTCTCAAAGACTGTACAGCCTAGAGTGCTCATTTTGCTGTTTTCTAGGTCGGCCAGTACTTGGTGTAGCCTTGGAGGCCATACCTGGCCCCACTTATGAGGAAAACAGCCTATATGATGTAAAATCCGGGCACTGGGCACTGTTTGCACACTTCCAGATACTGAGTGTACTAACTGAGTTAGCTGTAGACACATTACAAGTTCAGGGCTGTGATGTTTGGAAATTCATCTGTTGGAATCCTGTCCCTGAAGACTCCTTAGGGAGTATGCCCACTGGATAGGTGAAGACTGTCTAGTATGTGCTTGCTACTTTTCACTTCTGTACCATCTGTCTACCTCAGGGGCGATCCAGACCTAAACTACGAAGCCTGTGCCTTCCCCTTCAGGGTTGACAGAAGCATGGTGAGCTTTGACACGTTCATTCACTGCAGGCCACAACACCTCTGTAAAATATGTTTTGTGTCCTATTAGCAGTGCAGTGACTTTTTTTTATTGTCTTACGGCATATGCACCTTTGTGGCCTGTGCATGCGCCCAGTATGCAGTGCCAAAACTGTATAGCACACCTACCTCTCCTGCTCATAGGGAGATCTTCTCATGGCTTTGGTCCTGTCCTGGTTACAGATAGCCTTTTACCCCTCCTGTTCTGCACTCTGTCTGTGAGTAACTCTTGCTGGTACTAATTAATTTGCTTACTGTTAGTATGGGAGCCTTGCTGCAGCCCTTCCTGCTCTGCAGTTGGTCTGTGAGTAACCCCTACTTGACAGTATGACTGACTTTAGGACTAAGTGGCATGCTCCTGCAGATCTTTGCATCTTGCAATCCAATAATAGCTTTTGGGCAGCTTGCCGAGTCCCTTCTGCCAGTGCTAGCACCACTAGCCCCTGCTTGAGTAGTAAACTCCTTACAGTCTTCATAGCTCCCCCAGGAGTGCCCCTCTCCTCTATGTTATCCAATGAGAACATTTCTGCAACTGTCAAATATAATGGACAAATTTCAGGTCATTGTAGCTGACTCAGAACACAAGGCTCACAGTTTACTCTTATACATTCATACTTATGCAAACGCTTCTCCACATTCAGGATCATGAGTGTATCTTCTCCCTTTTGAATGAGTTGTACTTGAGGAAGTTCATTCAGCTGACATAACTACTAAGCCTAAGGATACCATCTTTATTCTTATTGACACAGTGTGCACATGTCTAGAACTGGAGCAGTCTGTATGTGATTTTTTTAACTTTGGTATTCTGGGCTCCTAAAAAGCCCCCAGCCTGGTAAAATTTTTCAACTGCACCCGCTACTGCAACTTGATTTACGTGGTGCCTGGTCTGATCGAAGCACGTTTTTTACTCCTTTCAAGCATTCTCCCTATCGGTACCCTATTGTGGAGGAGTTCCTTAATAAGTAGGCCATAAGTTTGGCTATTTCCTTATTTCCTGCCTTTTACAAAACACTGCCCATTCCTTCTGAGGCCATCCCAAAGTTTCAGGATCCTGGGGATTAGAGACTGGAATCTGTTCTAAGGCCTTCTTCTTCCTCACAGGTCCTGCCCTGCAACTTGACATTGCTTTCATGTCCATCCGCCAGGTATCTTGGGTGTGTGCTTTAGGGATCTATCTAAAGCTCACCACACACATTACACTTTTTTTGTACAATCTCCTTTAATTCTACCATAAACTATGTTGTACAAGGGCCTGCATGATTAGATACATATTGATGAATTTAATTTAAAGTTTAAAGTTAGTTATACAAAAATATACAGTGAGACTGTAATGTGTATTGTGACCTTTAGGATCCTGGCTCAGACCTTAAGGATCATTCTGTTCTTCATTACTTGGCACTCATGCCTTTTGCCCTGCCCTCTATAGGATATCGTATGGCTGATATTTAGAATCTCTACGAAAGCAGTGGACCCTTTGGAATCAAATTCAAGTACAAAACATTTGTATTGCAAATGCACTTTGATGGTGCAAGCCTCCTTACTATCCCCCTGGACAGCATTATCATGGGGTAAAGAGCACCCTTTTTCTCCAGCATGAGCAGGCAAAGGCTTAGGCTGGGAAACCTTCTAATTCTGAGGCTAGAGTGAGTTCCTTACATTTCCAAAAGTTGTTTAAGTCTAGGTTCAAGCCTGGGACTTCCATGCAAGCCCTGACCTCCCAAATATTCTAAACCTATGAGTAAGTCTTCCTGACTATAAGGAGATGCCCCAACTACTGCAAGTAGTAGACATCTGTTAGCCTTGTGACCAACTGGGCCAAAAGCGTTTCAGATCCATCAGTAAAGGACATGGTATGCAGGGACTACAAGCAAGAATTGCAATCTCCTCCCTGGGAGTCCTAGATAAGGAATACTTCAGGATTTCTACTCAAACCTGGGGAACACCACCAGTTCTTTGCCCTTCCTTTTGGCTCATTAACTGCACCTCCAGTTTTCACTAAGATGTTAGCCCCTAGTCTTGCCCTGCTTTGTTGATAGGGCATATCTATCATGGCACCATTCTACTGTGGGCACAGTCAGTCTAGACCTTATTGGTCAATGTCCAAAAAACTGTTCAAACTCTTCAGAGGTTCAGTTGGACTCTGAATCTGGAGAAATAAGAGCTGGAACCTATTCATTGCTTGGAGTCTTTAGTTTTGTGTCTAAGTATTGCTTATTCTAGGGTTTTCCTTCCATAAGACAAACTCTTGACTTTCCAGTCCAATGTTGGGACACTCAAGTACAGAAGACCTTTAACCGTCTACCTTCGCATAAGGATTTGCATAAAGGTTTGAGGCTTTATGGTGACTTCTGTTTACCAATTTTGATGATATACTATGGGATCTCAACATTATGGCTGTAAGATGAAGGTGCATCTGCCACCCAGGGTCAGATTTAGCTCAAAAGTCAGAAAATTCCTTCCGTTTGTCAGTCTGGAAAAATTTCAGAGCAGATGCCGGCCAGCAGGCTGCAGAGGAGTCATTGACACCTTTTCATTGTATTATGTTTATTGTTCATACTTTTAATTGCTTCATTTTTATTCAGTTCATGCTCTCTAGGTTTTTCCAGGTGGATGATCAGGCCTCTTCTGATGCCAGCTTTGGATAAAATGTACTTCAGTCAGCTCTGGGGAGCCTCATCTGGTCCCCAGTGTCGACATGTTTTCGTGAGCCTATTAGTCCCACAAATACTCATCCTGTGTCTCTTGATGTACTCCAATAAAATGATTTTGCAGATATACTACCCCCCCCCCCCCCACACACACACACATTTTAAAAATAAAAAAATATTTTAAACATTCAAGAAACCTATACTGAACAAGATCTGCACAAGTTCTAAAATACTGTGTAGTGCAATGTTGATGCATAATAAAACAAACCTTAGTGCTGCGCTAAACAATATCATATAAAGCAATCAAATAAATATATAAATAAATAAATGATAACAAATGTTTGAACCTCAGTTGTGACAAGTGTGCTATACTAGAAGTCCCATGTGAATTAATAATACTTGTGATATAATTAAATGCTTCTTTTGAAATACATAATGTCCACAAATATGCAATTTTAGGCAAATATATTGTGATGATCCTCCCCTCCACCGACATCCATATTGTGCAGGATGCTCACTCTTCCTTCTTCTTTCGTGCAGTTAAATGAAGACATCCATTTGTCACCACGATGAGTGCTCCCCCCCTTATAGTTGGGTTCAAATGATGTGACATGTGTCATAACTGAGGTTCTAACAGTTGTTTTCATTCATTTATTTATATATTTCTTTGATTTTTTTATATGATATTGTTTCGCGCAGAATTAAGGTTTGTTTTATTATGGAACTATACTCTTCAGTATGAGATGATGATCAGTGCTTGCAGCTGGCTTGATTTAAGTAGTATTGGTTGTAGTAGCTCGCAGGGACCTTTGATATTTGCAATGTTGATGCATACATCTGGTATAGATCGTCCCCTTTTGTACATGATGTGTGTGATTTAAAAGAGTACAGTATCTTTCTTGCTTCACTTGTATTGGATATGTGTTAAAACATATTTTCACAGGATTTTTTTCTTGCTTTATTAGGTTTGTGACCTCTCCTTCAGTCTCAAAAAAATGTTAATTCGACATAAATTGACTCACAACCCTAATCGTCCAATGGCAGAGTGCCAACTTTGCCATAAGAAGTTTACAAGAAATGACTACCTCAAGGTGCACATGGAGAATGTGCATGGAGAGACAGACAGTTAATTTGTAGTTGACAGTTTACAACATGGATTGTTTCATCTCGCTTATTTATAATATACATCAGTTAGATGGACATGACTTTATAAATACAATATTAAGGGATAAATATAAAACTGAGTAAAATGTTATGGCACTTTATAATCTATATAGGTAAGATTTTTTTCACAGTTTAATGGTTACATGTGTTCATCAAAATAGGGACCAATGTCAGATTTTTGTCCTATGTTTACACTTTGCAGTATCTTAAAATTTGTCTCTTAAACACTTTCATGATAATACTTTTTTATCCAGATTTTATTTTTGATTGTTTTTGCACTATCATAAACGAAATAAAAATTACATAGGATGGCCATACAGCAGTACATTAATTCCAATATTTTATGGCTATTTTAAATGATGGATATAATGTTGAGTATGTGGATAGCCTTGTCCTGTGTGTTTGCTTTCTCAATGGCATTAGTTTAGAACCAGTAATTATGAGTAATATGTCTAATATCTTTGGGTACATGGGAATAGAAACTTGTGAATTTCTACACAATTTGACTTGTCTTAATATCATGTTAGTTATCTGCTGTCAGGATGGTTCACTGACTTCCTTTGTCTTATATTAGTTAAGTGCAACTTTGCACTGTATTGTAAATTAAAGTTTTATAAAATAAAATGTCAACTATATAAAGGTGGACATCTCCTTTAAGGATCAAGGCAAGCAAGAACTGTTCACTTTAATCATTCAAGTATATCTAAAGCCAAAACAATTTTTTTCTTGATCATATTTTTTAGGGATGAAAATTACATCAGTCCATCCTGTTTGACCCATGTGTGTGAGATTTTATTTTCTAACAATTCCCATAGCCCTTTTTATTTTGCTTCCTGAGGAAGACATCTAAAAGTTTTTTTTATGTTGTTGACACTCACAGCAAGTACCCCTTCCTAGGGGAGGGAGTTCCACATTTTTACTGCTCTAACAGTAAAGAACCATTTCTCCACTCTAATGTTAAACCTCTTTTCTCCTAAACCCAAATTGTGATAATGTGTCTGCTTCAGGGACATTAGATTAAACAATATATTGCAGTTACTGGAGTCACCTTTGATAAATATATTCAAAGGTGACTCCAGTAATTGTAATTATTTCCATCTTAAGTGCCTCTTAGCAGAGTGAATAACTGTAATCTATGTATTTTTTCTTTTTTTTTTTACTCAGCCTTTTTTTAAATTAATTTTTCAATAACAAAAGCAAAAGAAAACAAAGAGTAAAATATAAAAAACATATAATCTATGTAGTTGATCCTCATAGCTAAGGTCCCCCATTCCCTCTATTCATTTTGTTGCCCTTCACTAAATGCTTTTCAATTAAACAACGTCTTTCCTGAGGACTGATGACCAAAACTGAACTGCATGTTCAGGATGAGGACAAACCAGTGTTTTGTAAATTATTGATTTATCTTTGAAATGTATGCCTCTTTAAATGCATGAGAGTATTTTTCTAGCTTAGTTAGCTTTGGCCTAGCATTGCATGCTTTTGCTAAGCTTTTGATCTACAATCACCCCCAGATATTTTTCCATCATTAATTCTCCCAGGGAAGCCTCTTCTAATGTGAATTTTGCATGTATAGTTTTTGTACATAATATATATTTCTCAATATTTCTTAACCTCCCTGGCGGTATGATTCTTTCGGATTTTAGGTGCTGAAAGCGGTACCATTATTTTGCTTGCAATTCTTGAGAATGAGCAGCCCAAACAAACTATTTACATATGATTTCTTTTTACCGTGTGTTCTTCTTTATAACATCCCGAGTATGATAAAGTTTGAAACACAAAATCCTAAATTATAATATAATAAATAACTATAAAATAATAATATAATAATAACACTTTTTTTTTTCCAAAAAATAACACTTTTTATTCAATAAATGATAGTAAATCATGTAATCAAAAACACTGACATTTTTTTTTTGTCAAACAAGGATGCAATATATTTTTTTTTTCCCAAAAAGGATGCAATATTACTCGTCATACTGCTTCAATAAACGTCCCGGGTGTGGAAAATTTTGAAACAGGGTACAGCGCAAAGTCCAACATCACAGTCTGGACAGTAGTACCGCGTTTACTTTCTTATTTTCCGCCCGGTGTCGTCGTGCTTGGAACAGCACACCACACACATTCTTGTGGGTGCAGTCTTCTTCTCCGTCGGCGGAATGAGGTCCATAAAATGACGACCAGTCAGTCGTTCAGGGTTCACGACACCAGCAGCACGGCGTCCGGATCGACTTACAGTTGGTGTCTGGTGCCTGAGAAAAATCAGCTCCGCAATTTTCCACACAAAGTCCACATCTTTTACAGGCCGGTCACTTTTCTTTTTTAGCAGAATGAAGGCATTCCATAAACACTGCTCCAGGAGGTGTCTGAATATTTTTTTATAGTATTTTTTCTGCTGTTTCCGCATTTCTGGATAGAAAGTCATGGCCTGGTCAGCTCTTTGTCCACACCTCCCATGTAGTTGTAATAGTCCAGGACCAGTTGCGGTTTCAGCACATCTTTTCCCCCTTTTGTATGGACCATGACAGTGGCGGTGTTATGGATGGTGCTTATCAGGCAGACATCTTTTTTGTCGCGCCATCTAAGTGCCAACATTTTGCCTTTCTGCCAGGCAACTAACTCTCCGGGCTTGAGTTTTTTGTTGGCAAAGCTGGGGGGCAGGTCACGCCGGTTTGCTCTGACGGTCCCATACGCATCCGTCTTATGCTGTAGGAGGAACTCAAACAGTTCTGGGGACGTATAAAAATTGTCTGTGGTGACACAATACCCCTGATCCAGCAGAGGCTCAATCAGCATCAGAACAGAAGCAGTTGCCATCCCATAGCTGCTGAACCTTGGGTTGAACTTGGTTCCTCTTCCGGTATATAGGACCGAGTTCCAAATATAGCCAGATCTGGATTCACACAGCATGAAAGATTTGATTCCAAAGCGTGCTCGCTTGGACGCAATATATTGGATCCAGCTAAGTCTCCCTTTATATGCCATAAGACTTTCGTCTATGCAAATGTCTCTTTCTGGGACATAGGACCGCTGGAAATTTTTCAAAATTAATTGGTAAATGTCCCAGATCTTTTTCAGCTTCAGAGCCGGATGAAAAGTCTCATCAAAATCCTCATTATTGGCAAAGTGCAAATATCGCATAATAAGGGAAAATTTGTACTCCGACATAATGGTTCCAAAAAATGGAGTGGCCAATAATTTGTTTGTGGTCCAATACCACTTCTGCAGGGGTTTCCCCACCACTCCCTGCAGAATAATTAGGCCCAGGAATCTCCAGATATCCGCACTGGTAACGGGTTCCCACATCCTGCTCCTGGAAAACCGCCGATGTGCTGCGGCTTGTTGTTCCTGGTACCGGTTGGTCTCCACAACAATTTTTTCGATAACCTCATCAGTCAAAAAAAGTTGCAGATACGCCAAGGGGTTATCCTCCTTAACATCGACTTTGAGACCAGGCGTTCCAGTAAACGGGAACCTTGGGGGCGCTACATGCTCCGTACCGCAGTCGATCACGCACCAAGTACGCACATCGTTCGGCACAGTCACAGCATCATCACTGAACTCACTTTCAGCGTCGGATGACGAGCTTCCCCATGAATCACTGTCTCTCCACTCTGCGTGCGATTCAGGATCGCTGTCGCTATCGCCCAGCAGGTCATACACCGCTTTTGATGTTGCGCCGCGCTTGTTTGAGGCCATGGTCGCTCTGCAATGATCCAGATACAGTGTATGGGAATAATACAGGAAGTGCAATGGAGAAAGCACTGGGGGGCAATCAAAGGTCAATTTATTATATTTTGGGAATGTAATCCAATAGGATTACAGTGTATCAGTGTGTTTTGGTGTTATACTTTTTGAATTTGCCGCCGGTTCCACCCCCCGGCGGACGTCACGTCGCCGGAGACGGAAGCCGGGGCGGACAGACGATCGAGAGGAAGATCCACCGCCGCATACCGCCGAGATACATCGCTGGATCCCGGAGAATAGGTAAGTGAAACCTCCACCAGGATCCAGCGATCTTCCTAGCGCTACCCCGAGTGTGACTCGGGGTTACCGCTTTTGGCTCTAAAATCTTACCCCGAGTCACACTCGGGAATACCGCTATGAAGGTTAATATTGAACCTCATCTGCCTTGTAGCTGCCCAACTCCTGTTTTACCAAGATCATTCTGTACATGCGGTATCAAATTTACTTCCCTGCGTAATTTGATATCAACAAGAATCTAAACTGTGCTCTTAACGTGGTTCTAAAGGCAAACGTGTTTTTTTTTTTTTTTTTAATTTAATGCATTCTCCGTATTAAGGTAAAAAAAAAAAACACTCTTAATAGCAGCTCTCCCAGCAGCCCCCTCCCTTGAACACTTAACTGAGTCTTCTCTCAATCCAGCGCCATCTGCAGCAGCTCTTCTCCTCTCCCCCTATTCTTAGGAGGCTTTGACAGTAACTGGAGCCATTAGCTCTTGCTGTTGTCAATCAAATCATGTGAGGAAGAAGCGGGTGGTGGTGCTCGGGAGTATGCCAGCATGAGTTCCCCCATATCAAGCAGCTTGCTATGGGGCAATTAGAAAGGAGGAGGAGCAGAAAGCAGCAGCAGGGGACCCCAGAAGAGGAGGTAAAGGGCCACACAGAACAGGTATGTTTAGGGGAAAAAAAAGGGTTTACAACCGCATTAATTCCAACCTCTATATTAAAGCGTTTGTTACCCCAACATTTCATATTCCTGATATGTTTCTATGTTTCTGCTGTACCATGTACTTTTATGAGAAAGTATCCGTTTCTCATTGTATTTTTTCCTTTGTGTGAAATCCCTGGTGTTCCTGCCAATCCCTCTGCTTTACCAATAAAAACTGACCACATTAAGCAGGAGAGCATACCGTGGTCAGTTCTCTTGCTATGCTGGGAACTCAATCTACTGTCCTCTGATGACTTTTCCTGACGCCCCCTTGCACAGCCTGTCACTGTGAAGCTTAGCGTGCTGCTATTTCTCCTCCTCCTGCTTATGCAGCTGAGAACAGAGGGGATGTGATAAAAAAGGGAAAAAAAGGCAATTATAATGTTTTTTTATATCTATACAAAAATGTTTTACCTATCATTTCTATTTTAAACTGAACAGGTTGTTTAAGGTGATCATTTACAATCACTTTAACAAACATTTTTAACAGCATTGGCCTCAAGACAAAACCTTTAAAACCATTGTGTTTTTTTTTTTTTTTTGCTTTTTTGGTTTCTTCTTGTCCTGAAGATTTAACAGCAAGTTAGAGGATATCTTTCTAATGTGAGGGAAATTCCCTCTTAGACAAGGAACAAGGGTCCCCATTTGAAGATTTCCCCCCTATTCCTGTTCTAAAGGCAACTCAAAATTTTGGATTTCCCCTTACTTTCATACCCAGTGACATTGATAATCAATTAGAATCAATCTCCCTAACAGGAACCACAATAACAACCTTACAGTATTTATAACCCCTCAATCTGTCCAAATCTATTCAAAAATATTTAAAAAAAAGGGTTTGTCCTTTAGCAATACTTTAAGGTTTAAAAATGTGAAATGGGTCCCTTAGCAGCGCATTAAATTATGGAATACAAATAACTTACTTGAGTTGATTTATTAGTCTTTGTTCACTTAGCAAAGTGAGTGGTCACTTCATTTGGTAAATTATCTAAAACTTAAAAACTTCACTTTCATTATTATTGATAAAAATATGTAGGTTCTGTAGATGCTCATTCAGCATGTAGCCAGCCAGGATGCCAAAAAAGTGAAAAACACTCTTCTTGAAAACAATGGTAAGAGCGATCTGTGTATAGTTCCTATTCCCCAACTTGTATAAGCGTCTCACTGCTTTCTTCCAGAACCATGTCAGTGCTTGTGGTAAAAGTAGAGACTTTTTTGTGCAATAGGCGTTTCAACTTTAGTTAGGTACTATCATATAATTGCATATGTATTAAGCTATTGTGGAGCTGCACTATTTCTTATTACAATGCGGAAATGGGTCATGTGATCATAGGCTGATCCTCCCAATTACAATGCCTATGACAACTTCTATGTAACAAAAGAAGGTGAAAGGCAGGTATAAAGTTTGGCAAAGCAATTGCAATCTACTGTATAAAGCTTAGCTAAAAGGGGTTCTAAAGGCTCAAGATGTTTTACCTTAATGCATTAAAGGCTTTAAGGTAAAAAAAAAACTTCTGGGTGCAGCCCTCAGCTCCCCTTATACTTACCTACCTGAGCCTCATTTTAATCCAGCAATGTGCATGAGGGCAGTGGCTCTCTGGGGTTACTCTCTCCTCATTGGCTCATACAGCAATGGGAGCCAATGGCCCCTGCTGCTTTCAATCGCAGCCAGTGAGCCAATGAGGAGAGAGCAGGGGGTGGGACCGAGCCATGCTTCATGTGTAAATGGGCAGTGCCCATCACAGGAGCGTAGCTCGGGAGCAAGCCTGCTTGAGTGCCAGAAAAAAGAACGAGATAGATGGTGCTATAGGCAAAACAATTGCACAGAGCAGGTATGTTTGACGTGTTTTTTTTTTTTTTTTTTTTTTTTTTTAAAATCTTGCCTTTAGAAACACCTTGAAGTGTATTTTCACCTTTGCAGGCAATTTTGAGAGCCCCCATTACATTATGTTTGGTATGTGTTCTCATTCACACTCCAAACCTAAAAATGAAAAATACACATATTTGTTCCTTTGGAGCAGGGCTCTATAGACAGCTTGTATTGTTCAGACTAACTTTAGGGACAGATTGGTTTACCCTTTCGCTGCCAAAGAACATAAGACCTCAGAAATGAAACATTACCAGCCGGCTGCCTTTGCATTCTTCCTGCCTGCCTGTGTGCTTGCTGCTCTTCTGATCACCTCTCGTCCCCGGCTCTGCTCCATACCTCTCAGTGCCTGCCCAATCATTACTGTGATCATCTGCCTCACTGTGCCTTCTGATCACCCCTGCTGCTCTGGGTCCTCCTATGCCCCCCCCCCTTTCCTTGCCCTGCCACCTTTCAGACACACAGATTATCATGTATTTCAGAAAGGGAAAAAAAGATTTAACTGGTAAGTTAAAAAAAAAGAACTGTTTTTAAAGTTATGCTTCTTGAATGGGAACATGTAATAAATATAAAGCAGGTATCATTCCCTTTTGGCTGTGAAAGTGGAATAACACGTTGAGGGTTTGTTTTCAAAACTGTAATATAATTTTAGGAGCTTGTAAGTAAGCTTGATGGGAGTTTAAAGCGTTTGAAAAAAATAAGTTAAAACAAAAAGATACTAATGAATAAAATTCTTGTAAAATCCCAATACATGCCAAAGGATATGATATTATCAATATTGAAAATCACGTGTTTGTTGTTTTTTCATTTCCAAAAGCCTTGTACAAAAATAGAATTACTATATTTTATTTGTTTCTGTTTTTGGAATTTTCTTTTGTTTTTCAATAAAAGTGGTAGATAAAATATGAAATATAAAAGAAATCTAACATGTTGAAAAAACACTCAAAAAATGAAGTTATAACAATATACAACCTCTGTCAATATTATACATTCAATGGTTTGTATGTATTTATCATTTCGTGTATTTTACCGTACTGTTTTCAGTACCCGAGCTGGGATTTGAATTTTTCATTTTCATACTCTATGCAGGTAGTGTCTTAGTGGGTGAAACTTTCAGATCTTGCTGTAAAATAGTTGTTTAATAAATCAGATTATTCTCTATATTTTATAAAGACTGGTGCAATCAGAATAGATTAAAATTAAAGAAATACAAAATACCTTATAATATGTGTTCTTTCATTTTCACTTTTTTTCTTTCTGTAAGTACTGGAGACAAACAAGTATTGAAAGACATGTCAACATGCCAATTATAAACCCAATTCTACACTATATTACAATAGTTAAAGTAAACAGATGGCCCAGGATGGGTAGATAAGTATGTAATCAAATAAAATTGGTAATCATATTTATACAGTGTTTCCTTTATTAAGTGATTGGCTTAAAGGGTCTGCTTGAAATTGTGTGTTTTTTTTTTTAAGTTAATATTTTTGTATATCTTGTCCAAAAATACCACAAAAAATACCAATTTTAAACAGCTTTTCATTCATCTCTTAGATGCAAATTTCAGAGAGCAATAAACTACACATGCAAATTACATCAATATAAAATTAGACATTGAAACATCCCTAATTTCTATAAAGCTATGGAAATTGGTAATGTAAACCTTAGAGAAATATGGAGGAGGCTCTCATTGTCTTCTTCTAAAAATGCTAGTTGCCTGGCTGTCATGTTGAACCTCTGGCTTTAGTGCAGAAAACAATAAAGCCAGAGGATCAACATAGAAAAATAAAAATGCAGATAAGGGCATCTTATATTTCTCCTGATCTGGATACAACATGTATCCAGATCAGGAAAAATATAAGAGGTCCTTGTCTGTATATTTTTTTCTTGGTCATAATCTTGAAGTATTGAGGTCAAAGGGTAAACAATAAATCCAGCAAAGAGGAAGAAGAAATAGCAGCCTGCATATTTTCTCCTATGACAGGCTTCTTTTAAAGTGTATTTAATCCCAAAAACAGAAACGTAATATGTTGAAGTTTACCAACTCTTAGGGTGACAGCATTAATTTTGTTTTAGGCTTTTTTTCCTGTACTTTGACCTGGGTATCCTTTGATTTACAACGTGCATGCTTCCTGTCCCAAGGTGGTAATGCTCACTCCTTGACTGCTTCTATGGAGAGAGCCATGGTTGCCACCTGGGCTTAACTTCAAGCATGTCTGCTTTTGTTCATCTTTAGTACATGGGGGGCTGGAAGTTTGGTATTTTACAGAAGAAGGCTAATATTGTTTGTTCTTCCAGTTTATCTCACAGGTGATATCAAGGACATTGTATTTCTGGTAAGATCAACAGGTATTTTCTGTACTTGTTGGAAAATATTCTTAAGCCCCGTACACACGTCGGCTGACCGATCGGCCGTCTTTTGTCCAGGGCTGTCGTGTCTGTTGAAAACTGCAAAAGACTGCACACGAATTTTGTCGGCCAACAACAGCCGACTGCAGAAGTGATGTCATGTGATGGTTAACTTTCCGTGTGTTTTTTCTTTTCTGAGCATGCCCAGTCTTGCAAATCTGCTGTCTGTCGGCCGAATTCTGTACTGACTGGCGAACAATCGGCCGTTCTGGTGTTGGCCAACAAAAATTTTAATGTCTGCACGACAGATTCTGTTCGGCCAAAAATGCGCTGTCGGCTGTCGGAAGCATCATACTAACAAGCATACAATCGGTCGTCGGCCGAATATTTTCGGCCGACGATCGGTACGTGTGTACAGGGCATTAGCCTGGAAAATGTTCTTGGGTTTAGATATCCATCAAGTAAATAAATCCACACTCACTCTTTCACATGCTGTTTTGTTAGAGGCAGTAATACTCCAAACGTAGAAACAGTACAAATATAAACTGAGTTATGTAAATAGTGCAAATGTTGAGCTAAAAACTACCTCTCAATTCTTTAGTGACATTTAAGTCACATTTAATGCTAGATTCATGTATTTGTGCAAGAGTAAAATAGGAACAATAGTTGCACCATCATTTGTCAGAAAAGCATACACTTTATTAATAATAATGTAACAAAGTACACTATATTACCAAAAGTATTGGGACACCTGCCTTTACATGCACATGAACTTATTGTCATCCCAGTCTTAGTCCGTAGGGTTCAATATTAAGTTGGCCTAGCCTTTGAAGCTATAACAGCCTCAACTCTTCTGGGAAGGTTGTCACAAGGTTTAGGATTGTGTCTATGGTAATGTTTGACCATTCTTTCAGAAGCACATTTGTGAGGTCAGGCACTGATGTGGACAAGAAGACCTGGCTTGCAGTCTCCACTCTTTTTCATCCCAAAGATGTTCTATCGGGTTGAGGTCAGGACTCTGTGCAGGCCAGTCAAGTTCCTCCACCCCAAACTTGCTCATCCATGTCTTTATGGACCTAGGTTTGTGCAGTGGTGCGCAGTCATGTTGGAACAGGAAGAGCCATCCCCAAACTGTTCCCAAAAAGTTGGGGGCATGAAATTCTCCAAAATGTTTTGATGTGCTGATGCCTTAAGAGTTCCCTTCACTGGAACTAGGGGACCAAGCCCAACCCCTGAAAAACAACCCCACACCGTAATCCCCCCTCCACCAAATGACTTGGAACAGTGCACAAAGCAAGGTCGATAAATACATGAATGAGCGAGTTTGGGGTGGAGGAACTTGGCTGGCCTTCACAGAGTCCTGACCTCAACCCCGAAGAACACCTTTGGGATGATTTAGAGCAGAGATTACAAGCCAGGCCTTCTTGTCCACATCAGTGCCTGACCTCACAAATGCACTTCTCAAAGAATGATAAAACATTCTTATAGACACACTCCTAAACCTTGTGAACAGCTTTCTCAGAAGAGTTGAAGCTGTTGTAGCTGCAAAGGGTGGGCCAACTCAATATTAGCCCTACGGACTAAGACTGAGATGCCATTAAAGTTTGTGTGTCTAAAGGCAGGTGTCCCAATACTTTTGGTAATATAGTGTATGTAGAGCAGCACGGATTTACATTTTTCTTTGGTACACCTTAAAGTGGAAGTAAACCCTCCTAGCATTTTCAGCCAAGGAAAGTGCCATCTTGGCCTCTGTTTAATCTTCAACTGCTATGATGCTGCACATGTGATTAATTATGACACCAGTCATTGGATGGTTGACAGTTTGGTTGAGAGCACATCCAATGTGTCAGCTAGCATTTCTGGCATGTAGGGAATTTTAACTGCTTTTTGAAACAATCAAATCGATGGGTTTACATGTGCTGTAAAGTGCATGTTTATCAGCATTTGGCGTGTTAGAATGAACACTACATACAACTGTTGTTTGTTAACTATGATTACCAATGAAGTTATGTAATTACACATACTTTGCAGTTTTTTTTACAATAGTGGTTAATGTTTTGCGAAAAGGTCAGAGACTCACATTGTATGTGCAATTAACAATGTGAGAGAGTTGTGCATGTTTATACCTTCACCTTTCATTTATGAGCTATGGAAATATGTATTCATACAGTGTAATGCTAGGAACAACTTAAAGTGCTCTTTTGTGCCATCTTGTGTTTCATCACAGAACTATGTAGTCAAATCTGCCTATTAATGAACTGACACTGATTAACAATGACAAAGATAAATGTATGTCTCATTGCCAATCTTTCAAAAGCTTTAAAACATATTTGTGAAGAAGTATAGCTGACTGAATTTGAATTATGTTTTTTTTTTTGCTGTTAAAATATTTAGGGGTTTTTTAAAAAATAAGCAGCTTAAAGAGTGACCTCATCATTCTGTACATACAGAGTATTGCATACTTGAAGCAATGTTATTATGTAATTGAGATTAAATGACTTTATAGATCAGTTATGACATTGCAACCATTCTACCATGATGTGTGTTTATAATGTAGAATAAAAATGTTGTTTATATTAAGCCTGTAAAGTCTGTTACTAATTGAACTGAATTTGTTTTAATCTTTAAAGCATAAAAAGTTTTGAAAACTTTCTGAGTGTCCATTTATTTTTCCTTTAATAAATAAGACTATAAAGTGTCCTTTGTTAGCTAGTAAATAAGCCAAACTGCTTTATTTTGTCTTTACATTATTCACTTTTCAAAGTTAATTTATACATTGTAGATGGTAGTGGAAGTGGTTGCATTGAGGTTTATTTACTAAAGGAGTAGAGCATGTTCACTTTCAAAGTGAATTTTCGCTTGTCTTAGTGAATGAGTGGGAAAAAGGAAATATTCATGTTGCAAGGAATACACACTCAGGTAGAAGAAAAAATTAAAAAAAATAGGATTTTTGCTCGCACGTGAGTGGATAATTGACGCACAAACTCACCTCATTCACTAAGCTAAATGCATTAATTATCTTTGAAAAGTGAAGTTTCACTTAGTTTAGTGAATAAGGTGAAGTTGAATAAAAGAATTTTCACATTGTTTCACTTCATTCACTAAAATAAATGAAAATTCAAATAGTTAAATTAAAAATTACCTCTAAGTGCTCATGCACACTGGGCTTAAAAAAAACACCACTTTTACGAATGTTTGACTTTTTTTTTCTGCCTGTAAACACACCTCTATTGTAGTTTGTGTCCATGTACATATTAGGCATATTATAAGAGTAGTGTTTACAGGCAAAAAAGAAAAAACATCACTAGCGTGTTCATGTGAGGAGCTTTTAGGCAGAAAAAAGTATTGATGAGCATAAGCGCACCTAAACGCTAGAAGCATTTAGCACTTGAGTGTTAGTTAATTCATTCCACTTCTAAATGCGTGTGTAAAATGAGGCTTTAGGTGCTTTTTTGAAGCAGCTTTACTCCTACCAGGGGAAAATACATTAAGGGAGCTGAGCAAATCTTCACTGTGCATGAGGCCTAAATGTGATGGTTCTTTCTTCCATTTTGGGGCCCGTTAACACTAGAATGGCATGGGGAAAACTCGCTTTTCAGGCCGGTTTTCTACACTGCATTCCAGTCATACTGCCCTTGGAATCTGCAGCGGGTGTCAGTGCAAAATTGCTGATACCCTAAATGCAGGTCACAAACGTGGTGCGTTTGCCTGCACTGGATCGCATGGTATGAAAGTACCATGCAATCTGCTTGCATTGTGTTTCCAAAAGTAGTGCATGCAATGCTTACCTTTGGTGCAGTCCAGTGTGATTTCAGCCCATTTAAAATGAATATCAAACTGCAAAGAACTGCATGTGAATCTCGCAGGAACCGCACAGCGTTCCTGTGTAATTCACATGCAGTTCCTAGTATGAATGGGCCCTTGTTCAGGTTCATTGGCTTTATATCCATTTAACTTTCCTAGACTATTGGATTTGTAATCTCAAAATGTACAGAGAGTCATAAGTCAGCCTTCAGCGGTTTACTGTGAGCAACTATGGGTTTTTGTGCTATATTTTTGATTTATTACTTTCATTAATGAATGGTTCATTCACACGTGGAGGTAAAAGCAGGTGGTTAATCTAAAATTTTACTCTCCCCCAGTTTTCCCCTCCCCACCTAAAGAAGGAGATGCTCAGGACTGTATTCATGCTGCACCACAACCATCCTGCAACTGTGTGTATTGCACATGGTTGCAACGTGGTGATGTGGCATTTACAGGGTTAAAACAATTTGAATGAGCCCTTACTGTTAATTTGTAATAATATTTTTTTTTTCAATTGTTTTGTTTTTTATAGTATAAGACCAATGAAAGGAAAGTTTAAAGACATTTAAAAGGTTTGGACCGTCATATGACAGTCGAGCGGTGCGACTCTCATTCTGGAAGTACGTCATATGACGGCGCCCCAGAATGGCCGCTCTCGCATACCCGCGGAGGCGCGCAGCACACCAAACGTGACCCCAATCTTGGTAAAGAGCCAATGACGTGGCTCTTTACCCATGTGCTCAGCTGTGTCCAATCACAGCCGGTCACATGTAAATGAGGAGGTGCCCTTTATCAGCGCTCCTCGCCTCACACTGTCAAATTATGTGGCAAGGAGAGGCGATCAGTGGCTCCTCCTCAAAGGGGAGTCCAGAAGAGGTAATCAGGGCACTTATCATCAGTGCCCTGATTACAATTAAGATAAAAGAGTGCACATCAGTGACACCAATCAATGCCCATCAGTTGTACCAATCAGTGACCTCAATCAGTGCCCATTAGTGATGCCAGTCAGTGCCCATCAGTGCTTGCTCATCAGTGCGGCAAATTAGTGCCTCCTCATCATTGCCACCTCATCAGTGCCGCCTCAGCGCACATCAGGGAAGGAGATAAATTACTTATTTACAAAATTTACTGACAGAAATTAAGAAAAAATTATTTTTTTTTCAAAATGTTCTCTTTTTTCCTTTTTTTAGTAAAAAAAAAATGCGGTGATTAAATACCACCAAAAGAAAGTTCTATTTGTGTGAAAAAATGATAAAAATGTAATTTGGGCACAGCAGTGCAAGACCATGCAATTGTCATTCAAAGTGTAAGAGCGCTGAAAGCTGAAAATTGACCTGGGCAGGAAGGGGGTGAAAGTGCTCTGTATTGAAGTGGTTAAGGACAACAGAGATGTGTTACAAGCTTCTTGCCAGATGGTATCTCACCCTGCAGAAGGCTCAGAGGTTCGGTGCAGAGATATCCCCAGCTTGTTGGAGGGGATGTGGTGTTCCCGGGACCTATGCACATCTGTGGTGGGAATGTCCAAAGATACAAGTTTTTTAAGAAGAGATTTTTAGGTAAATCCACCAGATTACAGGAGCTGTTATCCAAGTGAAACTTTGGATTTGCCTGTTTCACAACACAGAGAAAAAGGTGACAGTTTATAAGAATACGCTTGTGCCTCACTTACTGAATGCAACTAAAAGTTTGATACCGGTATTTTGGCGTTCGCTAGAATCCCAGATAATGAGGAACTGGGTTATATGGGTGGATTGGGTAAGGTCCATGGAAGAAATGATGTATACAGTGAAGGACTCCCACGTGAAATATCTAGATATATGGGGAGACTGGCTGGAGTTTAAAAAAAACTAAGGACTATGTGAAAATGCTGGGTGTAGGAGACTAATATTGGTGATGGGGAACAGAGAAATTCGGGCCTAAGAGTTCAGCATCAAGGCTGGGAACCATAATATACAAGATAGAAAGAGTATGATAGAGAATAAGGACAGAATGGAAAAAAGGAGGGGATATTAACTTTTATTTTTTTTTTTTGGGAGGGGATATCAGTATAGAGGCTCACATGTAATAGTTATATAGGAATGCTTTTTGTATAACGTTCTGTATAACGATGTGTATTGTGTTTATATGCTAAAAAAAAAATGGAATAAAATATTAATATATAAAAACAGGAATCAATGACTCTCATTGTTCTCACTGAGTCCAGTGAGGAGGGAAAGAGAAAGCAGCATTGCTGCTTCTCGGTACAGTGATGGGTTGCAATTTGGGCTCAGGTAAGTATTTGGGGGAGCTGCACATCAAAGTCATTTTACCTAAATGCAGAGAATGCTTTAAGATTAAAAACTTCAGTTTTTTACAACCACTATAAGCTGGCCATAGAAACAGCAGCTGAGCTGCTAAGAACACATAAAATGCTGCAGAGTATTTTAGAAAAGAAAACTAAACATATGTTATTCCTCATAAGGGGAATTTACTATGAGCACGGAGATAAGAGTAATAAATACCTTGCCAGGGCGTTGATGCATCAGCACATATACCCAGCATCTGAATTCAGGTGGGGAAGTCAGGACATACCAAGGAAAGATGGTGAAACAATTTCACTGGTACTATACCAATCTATAATACCTTCCCTCGCAACACAAACCCAAAGACATACAAGGTGATATGACACAAATCATTGCAGAATTTTTGCAAAACATCAAACTACCAACCTTAACTGATGCAGAAATAAACTCCATAGAGCAACCTATACCTAAAGCTCAGGTCCTCCAACTTTAAGGAAAAGAAAGGAATTGATCCCCAATGCCGCACATCCGTGTGATCCTATAGTGGTGATAAGAGTGGCAACCTCAGCCTGGATGCCAACCAGGCCATCTCCATCCCCATGCGTTTCGCTCTTCCCCTGGAGCTTAATCATGGCGATGGAGATCCCATGCGTGTAAGAAGTATTTGAGCATCATCAGTAGTCACTCATTTGTGTGAAGGGCTGACAGGTGTATACAATTGTTAGCTCTAGCTGTTTGATTAAGAGTAAATGAAGGGAAAGGATGAAGTGCTGAGGGGAAAACAAAATAATGAAATAAAAAGAGAATGAGGGAGAGGGGAAGGAAATGGAAGAAAAGTAAAACAGTGAAAATAAAAATGAAAATAAAGATACGACTAAAATAATAAAACTAATATCAAAAAATAAAAAATTAAAATAAAAAAGTAAAAATGTATATGTAAAACTGAAACTGAATATAATAATAAGAATGAAAATAGGATTGAAAAAAGAATTAAAATGAAAAAATAAAAATAGAAAAGTGAAAATGAAAAGAGAAAAAAAAGAAAGAAAGAGTAAAAGATGGAGTTGGAATAGAACCTGGAAGTGAACAGTGAATTTAAAGAATTTGTGTGTAATGAAGGATGATGATAAACTGTGAATGATGAAAAAAATGAAAAAATAGGATGAAAACAGCACATTAAAAACAGATTACTAAGCCCTTTGTAATAAAAATGTACGAATACATTAGAAAAAAGTCAAACCCTAATATGGCAAAGGAAAGCCAAATCGCTTATACTCCCACCTAAACCTGATAAAAAAAATAAACTTTTATTCATATGTTCAAAAACAAATATGTAAAAAAATATAAAATATTTTTTTATTGTGTGGGTACCTGACGAATCGGTCAAAAAAGGTTTTTAGCATCACTATATAGGTATACAATAATCTCCAAAACCCCTTAATATGCGCAAAGATATATTTAGGAATACTATCACAATATGGTTATGATTAACAATATAAATAAAGTGGATGCATGCATGTCTATTTTTGTGCTAATATGGAAATTAAAAGAAAAGTTGTGGAATAAGGGTAAAAAATGAGAGGTGAAAAAAGCCTGAAAGCTAATTATTCATAATAATGAGTGATGTCCAACTCATAATTTAAACTCTTAGAAATTATAGTGTCCATCCTGAAGATCCAGTAGACCTTCCTTCTACAAAGAAGGGAGAAACAATCTCCACCATGGATCGGATGGTTTATTCTTTTAATGAATTAGACTAGAAAGAGTTTGTGTGTTCCGGTGATGGAAATTATTAAAGTGTCTGGCTAAATTCATATTTTGTCACTGAGTCGTTTATTAGTTCTTCCTATGTATTGGATATTCCTCCAATCTTAAACCGGCGAAAGCCCAGGCCTGGATGGGCTTACATCCTTATATTAAAAAACGTATGCCACCCTTCTTAAAACACCTCTCTTGCAAACCCTAAACTCTCTAAGCTGCCCTCAAAACTTCCCCAAGTCCTTTTTGATGTCCCATATCACTATAATGCCTAAACTTAAAAAAGACTCTTCGAAATGTTCAAACTATTGGTCAATATTGTTGCTAAATTATTAGCTAATATACTTGCTAGTCATTTAAGTCCATCCCTATCCAAACTAAGTGGCCCAGAATAAGTGGGCTTCATGCCAGGGAGAGAAGCCAGAGACAATATAACAAAGACTTTACACCTAAACCACCAAAAGCATCTTGACACAATCGGAGACCTCCTCCTATCTACAGATAGAGTATCGTGGGATTGTATGATGGGCATGTGCACTTGCATAGGTCTTAAAAACAAAATATTGTCTTGGATTTCTTCCCTTCACTTTGAGAGTCAGTGTAAATAAATAATGACATGAGACAAGGATACCCCTTCCCCCCCCCCCCTATTATTTATACTGACACTAGAACAATTCATTTGCATTTAATATCTTGATACCTCAATAAAAGACCTGAGTATAAATGGTAGATGGCATTCTGTAAAAATCTGCAGCATATGCAGGTGACCTGCATTTCTTCTTATACCAACCCCACACTTCCATCCCTTATCTCTTTGCAGCTTTCTCACATTATGGATACATTTCCAACCCAAAAATAAATCATAGCAAATAGGCCTTAAACCTCTTCCATATAGAACAAAGCACTTTCCACCATTCAGCAAAATTGCCCTCTTAAATAGGTTTCCCAATCATTGAAATATCTGGGTATATGACTCCAACCCAACAAAAAGTACCCTCCATATTCTTTAAAACATTGCAATCCTTGCAAATATCATTTCTATGGGGCCACAAACGTACAAAAATGAAAAGGCAGTTACTTACTAAACCTAAAACAATTAGTGACATGAGCCTTCCAGACTTCAGAAAATATTATCATGCAATCTACCTCTCTAACATTATTGACTGGAACTGCCACAGAGCCAATAAGAATTGGGTACACTACCTCTCAAATAATGAGTTTCATGGTGATACCTACCCAAAACCCTGAAACAATACTCATTGATTGGTGCCACCCTAGAAATATTTTACCAATTTATAGATAGATAGATATCACATAGCATTAATACAGTACTTATCAGCTGCATATCTGTGATAATGGTTAAAGATTTTGCCCTATATATACTGTATATTAATGACTTAAGAAAGGTTTTACCCCCTTAATGACCAGGTAATTTTTTGCAGTTTGGCACTGCGTGGCTTTAACTGGTAATTGCACAGTCATGCAATGCTGTACCCAAACAAAATCTATGTCCTTTTTTCCCACAAATAGAGCTTTCTTTTAGTGGTATTTGATCACCACTGGGATTTTTATTTTTTGCGATATACATGAAAAAAGACGGAAATTTTTGAGAACAAATAACATTTATTGATTTGCGCAAAAGTTATAGCGTCTACAAAATATGGTGTATATACTGTAATTTATGCAGCTTTTACTTTCTGACTGCTTATCTCATTTCTTGAAGTGCTAAAATGGCAAAGCAGTACAACCCCCCCCCCCCCCATATTGCCCCTTTTTGGAAAAAAGACACCCCAAGGAATTTGCTGAGAGGCATGTTGAGCCCATTGAATATTACATTTTTTGTCATAGATGTTTGAAAAATGACAAAAACAAAAAAAAAATTGTCATTGAAATTATACAGGTCCCTCTCAAAAAATTAGCTTATTGTGATAAAGTTCATTATTTTCTGTAATGTACTGATAAACATTAGACTTTCGTATATTTTAGATTCATTACACACAACTGAAGTAGTTCGAGCCTTTTATTGTTTTAATATTGATGATTTTGGCATACAGCTCATGAAAAACCAAAATTCCTATCTCAAAAAATTAGCATATCATGAAAAGGTTCTCTAAACGAGCTATTAACCTAATCATCTGATTCAACTAATTAACTCTAAACACCTGCAAAAGATTCCTGAGGCTTTTAAAAACTCCCAGCCTGGTTCATTACTCAAAACCGCAATCATGGGTAAGACTGCCGACCTGACTGCTGTCCAGAAGGCCATCATTGACACCCTCAAGCAAGAGGGTAAGACACAGAAAGAAATTTCTGAACGAATTGGCTGTTCCCAGAGTGCTGTATCAAGGCACCTCAGTGTGAAGTCTGTGGGAAGGAAAAAGTGTGGCAGAAAACGCTGCACAACGAGAAGAGGTGACCGGACCCTTAGGAAGATTGTAGAGAAGGACCGTTTCCAGACCTTCGGGGACCTGCGGAAGCAGTGGACTGAGTCTGGAGTAGAAACATCTAGAGCCACCGTGTACAGGCGTGTGCAGGAAATGGGCTACAGGTGCCGCATTCCCCAGGTCAAGCCACTTTTGAACCAGAAACAGCGGCAGAAGCGCCTGACCTGGGCTACAGAGAAGCAGCACTGGACTGTTGCTCAGTGGTCCAAAGTACTTTTTTCGGATGAAAGCAAATTTTGCATGTCATTCGGAAATCAAGGTGCCAGAGTCTGGAGGAAGACTGGGGAGAGGGAAATGCCAAAATGCCTGAAGTCCAGTGTCAAGTACCCACAGTCAGTGAGGGTCTGGGGTGCCATTTCAGCTGCTGGTGTTGGTCCACTGTGTTTTATCAAGGGCAGGGTCAATGCAGCTAGCTATCAGGAGATTTTGGAGCACTTCATGCTTCCATCTACTGAAAAGCTTTATGGAGATGAATATTTCATTTTTCAGCACGACCTGGCACCTGCTCACAGTGCCAAAACCACTGGTAAATGGTTTACTGACCATGGTATTACTGTGCTCAATTGGCCTGCCAACTCTCCTGACCTGAACCCCATAGAGAATCTGTGGGATGTTGTGAAGAGAAAGTTGAGAGACGCAAGACCCAACATCTGGATGAGCTCAAGGCCACTATCGAAGCATCCTGGGCCTCCATAACACCTCAGCAGTGCCACAGGCTGATTGCCTCCATGCCACGCAGCATTGAAGCAGTCATTTCTGCAAAAGGATTCCCGACCAAGTATTGAGTGCATAACTGAACATAATTATTTGAAGGTTGACTTTTTTTGTATTAAAAACACTTTTTTTTTTATTGGTCGGACGAAATATGCTAATTTTTTGAGATAGGAATTTTGGTTTTTCATGAGCTGTATGCCAAAATCATCAATATTAAAACAATAAAAGGCTTGCACTACTTCAGTTGTGTGTAATGAATCTAAAATATATGAAAGTCTAATGTTTATCAGTACATTACAGAAAATAATGAACTTTATCACAATATGCTAATTTTTTGAGAGGGACCTGTATATTGCTCATGCATGCCATGGGTATATGTGAAATTAAACCCCAAAATACATTCTGCTGCTTCTCCTGAGTATGGGGATACCCCATATGTGAGACTTTTTGGCAGTCTAGCCGCATACAGGACCCCAAAAACCAATCACCACCTTCACAAAACCAGCACAAAACCCCCCAAATGACCCCTTTTCCACAAGGAAGACACCCTAAGCTATTTGCTGAGAGGCATGTTGAATCCATGGAATATTTTATATTTTGCCACAAGTTTCAGGAAAATTACACATTTCTTTTTGTTTTTTTTTACACAAAGTTGTCACTTAAATTATATATTGCTCAAAAATTCCATGGGTATATGTGAAATGACACCCCAAAATACAATCTGCTGCTTCTCCTGAGTACGGGGACACTACACATGTGAGCCTTATAGGCAGTCTAGCCACGTACAGAATACCAAAAAAGAATCACCGCCTTCAGGCTCCCCCCCCCCCCCCCAATGACCCCTTTTCAGAAAGTAGACACCCTAAGCTTTTTGCTGAGAGGCAGGTTGTGTATTTTGCAGATCACGCTTTTTGTCACAAAGTTTTGAAAAAACTTTCTTTATTTTACAAAACAAATGAGAGCTGCAAAATACTCACCATGCCTCTCAGCAAATAGCTTGGAGTGTCTACTTTCCAAAATGGGGTAATTTGGGGGGGGGGGGGGGGGGTTGTGCTATCTTGACATTTCAGGGCCTCCGAAACTGTGACAGGTAGTGAGAAAGTAAAAGGAGCAATTTACACCCTTAGAAAGTCTGATGGCAGTGATTGATTTTCGGGGTTCCATACATGGCTAGGCCATCAAAAAGTCTCACAAAAGTGGTATCCCTGTTCTCAGGAAAAGCAGCAGAATGTATTTTGGGATGTAATTCCACATATACCAATAGCATGTGTGAGCAATACAATTTTTATTTTTTCCAAAACTTGTGGCAAAATATAAAATATTCCATGGACTCAACATACCTCTCAACAAATAGCTTGCAAAAATTACTGCCCTCGATCTGACGTTTGTGGCAATACCTCACATGCATGGTACAATTGCTGTTTACATATGACACAAGACAGATGCTTACGTTCGCCTTTGTGCGCAAACACAGGGGGACAGGGGTGCTTTAACTTTTTTTATTATTTAATTAGCTTTTTTATTTTATTTTGACCCTTTCCCTTTCATTTTTTTTTTTAGTATTTTTATTGTTATCACATGGAATGTAAATATCCTCTATGATAGCAATAAGTAGTGACAGGTACTCTTTTTTGAAAAAAATTGGGGTCTATTAGACTCTAGATCTCTCCTCTACACTTAAAGCATCTGACCACACCAAGATTAGTGTGATAATATGCTTTCTCAATTTCACAATGGCGCTGTCTATATCTGAAGTCATGAAATGCTGGCAGCTTCCAGTATCTTAGGCCATGATTGGAGCTGTTCTGGCCTCCGATCAGTTATATGGTCAGCTGATGGATCCACCAGCTGCAGTCCCGGTGGGACAGGAGAGACTGAGAAAACCGTAGAAGGCGGTGGGAAGTGGGGAGTCCCCTCCCACTGGGCTGAATGGAAAAAAAGGAACATAACAGATTCCTCCATTCACATCGATAGAAGTGGATGAATAAATCAGTCTATCCAGCAGCCAGCTGAACTGACAATTAGGTTTTAGTGTAGTCAGTCAGTCAGTCAATCAAGTAGTCAGATAGTCAGTTAGGAAGACACTGCACTAAATAATTGGTTATTTTTAGCACCTCATGGCAATACAAGCCCCAATCTAAAAAACAGTGATTTGTATGTTTGTGTTAAAATAGGAACCATTTTATCCTTATTTTATGGAATCGGGTTACTGTATCGTTAGGCTTTCCTTTCTCCCATAGCATATACTACATCATGTTGACTTCCTGCAGTCAATCTTTAATTGAGGGATATAAAATTGATTTCCAGTGCGATTTGGCTGCATCCAGATGATGGATAGTCAGAGATCTTTTGTAACTCTGCAAGGAACATGTAGAGACATGCAACAAGTAACAGGTTTAGGTAAGGTCAATAGCAGTTTCTGTAATATGAGTAAACCGTGTTCTGATCTGGGTCAAAAAAGGTGGGTTCAGACAGCATAGCCAACATACATTGAACATGGTTTTATGGGCTTGTAAACATCTCCAGCATGTATCCAATGACTGTGGAAATAAACCATTTTCTTGCGGGTGTGACATACCAGTGGGTGAGGGTTTTGTACAGGTTTTTTTTTTTTTGTCACTAAATGATATATTGCTCACACATGCCATTGGTATATATGGAATTACATCCTAAAATACATCCTGCTGCTTCTCCTGAGTACAGGGATATCCCATGTGTGAAACTTTTTGGGAGCCTAGCTGCGTACGGAACCCCGAAAATCAATCACCACCTTCAGGCTCATTTTACTTCCTCACTACCTATCACAGTTTCAGAGGCCCTGAAACGTCAAGATAGCACAAAACCATGGCATGGTGAGTATTTTGCAGCTTTCATTTGTTTTGGAAAATAAAGAAAGAAAAGGAAATGTATTTTTCTTTCTTTTTTCAATTTTCAAAACTTTGTGACAAAAAGTGATATCTGAAAAATACTCAACATGCCTCTCAGCAAATAGGTTAGGGTGCCTACTTTCCGAAAAGGGGTCATTGGGGGGTTTTATACTGTCTTGGCATTTCATGGCCTCTGAAACTGTGATAGGTATTGAGGAGTGAAATTAACAATTTACGCCCTCAGAGAGCCTGAAGACAGTGGATGAAGTAATCTCTACCAAGAAAAGTGTTCAAAAATATATGGTGAAGCACAAGGAAGATCCACCTTCTGTGTCCACCCCATCCCCTATGCTTTGCCATATATATACTCTTTTTTAACTGCGGTGGTGAAATCACCTCCTACAGCGCTGCAACCATTGATTTACATATATGCTGAGAGAAAACGCTGTTGCTGTCAGGATAAACAAATCAGTGCTGCAGCTGATGGGCATACCTGCAAAGCAAACAATAGTAAACAATAAAACACAGTAACAATAAAACATTACATTATAATAGTATGCAGTACAGCAAAACAGCAGAATGGCAGTATCTGCAAAGCAAACTATGGTTAACAATGAAAAACACAGTAACAATAAAACATTACATTATAATAGTATACAGTACAGTAAAACAGTAGAATGGTGGCATCTGCAAAGCAAACTATGGTTAACAATGAAAAACAGTAACAATAAAACATTACAGTATAGTAGTATATTATAAAGTACAGTAAAACAGTAAGAACAAAAAATTAACTCAATAAAACGACAACTATTTTTGGCTTTTTTATTTATTTTCTTTTACTTTTTTTTTACACTTTTTTTGTAACTGTAAAAAAGCTGTAAACATTCCAGGCTAGGGTCTCTCAAAATGTGATAGCCATCTAACATCTTTTGAGACCCTGTGTGAAAGCGTGCCATAGACTGTGCCATGCTGTACCCTATACCAATACTTTACTAGTGTGTGGTAGCGACGGAAATAGCCCCCGATGCAGAGACCAGGTTAGCCAGGACAGGAGGGACAAAAATAGTGGGTGTCATGCCTATATTCACATTTTATACAGACACCACATCTTCTTTGGGGTGCTCCTTGGGTACAGGTACCAAGGAGGACATCCGGAAATAGCCTCTCATGTAGCCGACTCACTGCATCTGGATTGTGAATTTGGGCCACAGCACCTTCTGGATACAGAAGGGCTGTGATGATCTCTTCCTGTATTTTTGGGGAAGAATCCACTTCTTCCAGACGCTTTGTATAGCACATAAGCGTTCAGCAGAGCCAATTGGAATAGGTATGCAGACACTTTTTTGTACCGTCTGGCCTTATGGGCAATTAAGTACAGCGCCATCATCTGGTCATTGAAGTCCACCCCTCCCATGTTAAGGTTGTAGTCGTGGACACAGAGGGGCTTCCATGTGTCCTTCCACTTCACTGCAAGCAATTTATTACACTTTAAGCAGACTCTCTCCCCCGTCTAGGTCAGAAATCTACAAGCTGCTGGAGGAAGCCACAGCGATTAGGTCGTATAGTGTCACATGGGCCAATTCCAGAATCAAAAAGGTGACTAAAAAGTTGCACGCTTGTATAATAATCCACGTATAAGTGGTACCCTTTTCCGAATAAGGGTAACACCAAGTCCCAAATAATCTTGTCGCTAATCCCTATGTAGTCTGGGCAGTTGGGGGGGCTCCACACTGCTATCTTTTCCCTTGTAAATCCAGAAACTGCATGTATAGCCTGTTGCCCTGTCACAGAGCATATACACCTTGACCCCATATCTGGCAAGCTTGCTGGGAGAAAACTATTTGAAAACAAGGCGGCCAGAAAATTTAATCAGGGGCTCATCAATGCAGACAGTTTGTTGGGACGTATACAAGGCTGCAAATTTTTGGTTGAAGTGATTTATGAGAGGCTGAATTTTGTGGAGCCGGTCATATCCAGGGTCACCCCAAGGACCACAAAGTTAATTGTCATTGAAATGCATGAACCTCAAGATTTACTCATATCTAGTCCTGGTCATGGCAGCAGAGAACAAGGGCATATAATGAATTGGGTCAGTGGACCAATATGACAGCAACTTACTCTTTTTAGTAATGCCCATGATGAGAGATAGGCCTAGAAAGGTTTTAAATTTGGAAACAGTGATACATTTCCATGCAAATTCTCTGGCAAGGGTCAAATTTGGGTTTGCGGTGATAAATTGATCAGCATATAAATTGCTTTGGTCCACAATAGGTCTGTACAGGTCTTCCATGAAAAACAGCTTATACAAACCAAGGGGAGTAAAATCGGCTGTTTCCACCTAAATTCCGGGTTGGCCAGTAAATTGGGGTAAGTATGGGCACTGCAGAGGTGGTGGGCTCCCAATCAGGATATACAAGTGCTTCAGGAAGGACACTATGGGCTCTATGGGCCTGTTTTCAAATTCTTGATGGTTGCGGGACAGTACTTGTGCTAGCCACTGCACCAGCTTGAATTACACTTATGGGACTCGCCACGTCACCAAGGCTGCTGGTGCTTGCCAGTATACGAGAAGGTTGAGAGGAACTAGTACCGACACTCTGCTGCATACGAGAACCATGCGATTGTTGCACCTCAGCAATAGAAGAATGGGGTCAGGTACGCCTGACCCTAGCAGGGACCACTACTCCATCATCAGAGCTATCTGTCAGGGTGCCGCTGCTCTCTACAGGTTTCAATACCGAGCCTGATTCGGACAGTGAGGCTTCCCCATCAATATTATCTGTCATGCTCAGCATTGTGTAGGCCTCTTCACTAGTGTACCTCTGTTTGGACATTTTGGCAAATAAGTTTTTAGGTACCTAGTGTGATTCACAAGTAAACAAGCACCTGGTTGTCAAAGACTGCTTGAACCGATACCAAAAAATGTAACTGCTAATGCTAGCAGAGATCAGGCCTGACTCTGTGCTAATGCTGCGGTTTTGTGTGCTGTGTCTTGGAAGTAACAGTGATCTGCTGATACTGCACTTCTTGGGGGATGGTTGGAGGGGCTAAACACAGGTGCTGGCAGCTATCGGGGCTGATCCTGCTAAGGCTGCATTTCGGGAACGCTATACTAAACTATTGGGGGCGCTAGTATATTTCTGATCTGATCAAAGATATTGATCCTTTCAGACACCATACTAGTAATGGTGGTGTTTAGCTTGTGTGTGTGTCACTGGCAATCAAAGGGTTAAAATGTAATACTAAATATGTAGCAGGCAATCTGATGCTATCCTGGATTGACGCTAACAGTAACGCTAACTGACGTCACCCGTGACTCTAATACAGTGATCAGAAAATAAGGTCTGTACACTCTAATAGTGACAGGGCAGTGAAGGGGTAACTGAATATATGGCAGGTACCCTAAACCTATCTGGGACTGACACTAACTACTACTAACTGCTGCTCACCCTAAGTGGCATCACCAGTGACACTAATACAGTGATCAGTAAATTATCTTTACACTGTATATAGTGACACTGTGACAGGGAGTGAAAAGGTTAACTGGGGGGGGAGGGGGTGCCTATCTGTACCGGTGTCAGTGTAGTGCTTGTGTACTCAATCTAATGTTATCTCCTCTTATGCTGGAACCGAAAAGGGCTCCAGGAGGGAAGATTGCATCATTTCCTGTGCCTGTGTTTACATTACACAGGCACAGGACATTCTGAGATTCGCCAGAACTGATCACCAGGTCCAGGTCATAAATCATTGTGGAGCGAATCCAATCACCGCTGGGTCGGTGGGCGCACACCCACTACCTGCGGGTGCAAGCCACGTACAGGTAGGTCTATTCGTGCAGCTGAGCCACCTTGTCGCAGTAAATCTGCAGCGGGTGGTCATCAACTGGTTCATTTATTTCATCACACCTACTTAATGTGACTCCACAGATTACTGTAGAACATTGACTCTGTAATCTGAATCTGGCATATAAAGACATTTTATAATACAAGACCTTTTAAATTACAGTTCTATATCCCTCCCCGTGTACCACCTTTTTTAAATCAGTGTTAGCCATAATTTGAAAACATGGGATGGAACAATGGGGGGGGGGGGGGGGAGGGGGGGAATTACTAAAACTGGAGAATGCAGAATCTGGTGCAGCTGTGAAAAATAACCAATCAGCTTCTAACTTCAGCTTATTCATTTACAGTAAGCTTTGACAATAAAACCTGAAAGCTGATTGGTTCCTATGCCCAGCTGTAGCAGATTTTGAAAGCTCCAGTTTGAGTAAATCTCCCCCATTGCCTTCCTTGTCAGCCTTACCTAGCACATAATACTTAGTACTGACCTATTGCACAATTATGCCTTACTATTACTATATTTGTGTTAAGAGTAGTGTATTTGGTTTCATGTACCTGTCTTAAGTGATTTCCAATAATGGCTGCTCACAAAAAGCACAATTTAATTTAATTTTATCAGTTCTTGAATGCTCCTTTTTCGGCATCTCATATTTTATCCCATGTTCTGATGAATAACAATGATGATGATAAGAACTGCAATTTTTGGTAAGCTGTATTATAATATTAAACAAGACACATGATTGATGACATTTTGTTATTGCACTTTGAAAATTATACTCTTTAGTCATTTTTTAAGTGGATTTTTGACATACTGGAAAATGTTTTCAAGATTTAGGTTTGTTTTTAGTGATTTTATCAGTTTTATAAAAATAAGAAATTAAGTATTTGTCTAAAGACCGATATGAGAAACCATAGCTCATTTTATATTAAAATGTATTATGTTCTTGCCTGTTCTAAAAAATCAGAGGCACCAGCATAATGATTCAGAATGGTAGACAGTCAAAATTATATCTAGATTTCTAGATTGTATGTCATGTTTACTTTCAGTTGTGAGTGTGCAACTTTGAATTTTTGTTCATTCAGTTATTACATGGGCAGGCCTAAACAAACTTGTTTCTTTAAACATATTTAGGCAGACAGTCACTTTGGCAAACTAGAGTAAAGTGGAAATGTCTGCACACAGCCCATCACATGCATGTGCACTTACCAAGCCAGACTTTTGCTTTATTTCCACACTGGAGTGTTCACTAATGGAGCAGGGCTTCGGGGTATGAGGAAGCATATCTTTTCCCTTACATAAGGAGTTTCATTTAATAGATTTCTGTAATCCTCAAGCACAAGTAGGTTCCTTAAAGAGTCAGTGGAAAGACAATCAACATGTACTTCCTGAAACTTCCTTTTCTTTCTTTCTTTCTCTCTCTCTGCTTCCCTTTTGCACACATGCAGGTGTTAATCCAATTAGTAGCTGTGAAAAATGTATGACTTTTTTTTTATATTAGCTTTGTTGTATGTGAGAGGCAGTAAGGAACCTACATTGTGTGCCCCAACATGACAAGCAAGTGTTACAGGATTTTTTGATTACCAACAAAAGAGATTTGGTTGGACTGGAGCATTATAGTAAAGTCTTAATGAAGAAAGAAAACCTTGAGCAGTCCTACATCTATGCATATCATGGTTTGTTTTTCAGCTTTTATTCTAGAGTACATTTTAAATTCCATTATTATAAGTAAGTAAAAACAGTAGTAGGTTTTAGAGATATGTTTCTCTCATCCTCTGAGGGACACAGAAAGTCTTAGGCCCCTTTCACACATATGAGTCTGTCGGCGGACTCCGTTTTTCTCAGCAGGGGATCGATCTGCCGATCCCCCCGCTGAGCAGGCGGATGGCAGCTGTTTCTCCGTGCTGTGTGCGGAGACAGAGCTGTCAGGTCCCCGCTGTTCTCTAAGGGGGAATCAGATGAGAACGGACCGCCTGTCCGTTCGCATCCGTTCCCATCCAATCCGCTGGACGGATGGAAAATAGGGTTTCCATCCATTTAGATTTGATGGACCGGATCAGATGTCAGCGGGAAAAAAAACAAAAAAAAGATTGCCAAGACCCTGAAACTGAGCTGCAGCACGGTGGCCAAGACCATACAGTGGTTTAACAGAACAGGTTCCACTCAGAACAAGCCTCACCATGGTTGACCAATGAAGTTGAGTGTACGTACTCAGCGTCCTATCCAGGGGGTTGTCTTTGGGAAATAGACGTATGAGTGCTGCCAGCTTTGCTGAAGAATTTGAATGGGTTGGGGGTCAGCCTGTCAGTGTTCAGACCATACGCCGCACACAGCATAAAATTGGTCTGCATGGCTGTCATCCCAGAAGGAAGCCTCTTCTAAAGATGATGCACAAGAAAGCCCGCAAACAGTAATTATTGGAATCATGTCCTGTGGTCTGATGAGACCAAGATAAACATATTTGGTTCAGATGGTGTCAAGCGTGTCTGGCGGTAACCAGGTGAGGAGTACAAAGACAAGTGTGTCTTGCCTACAGTCAAGCATGGTGGTGGGAGTGTCATAGTCTGGGGCTGCATGAGTGCTGCCGCCACTGGGGAGCTACAGTTCATTGAGGCAATGTACTGTGACATAATAAAGCAGAGCATGATCCCCTCCCTTCGGAGACTGGGCCGCAGGGCAGTATTCCAACATGATAACGACCCCAAACACATTTCCAAGATGACCACTACATTAAGAAGTAAAGGGTAAAGGTGATGGACTGGCCAAGCTTGTCTCCAGACCTAAACCCTATTGAGCATCTGTGGTGCATCCTCAAACGGAAGGTGGTGGAGCGCAAGGTCTCTAACATCCACCAGCTCGGTGATGTTGTCATGGAGGAGTGGAAGAGGACTCGAGTGGCAACCTGTGAAGCTCTGGTGAACTCCATGCCCAAGAGGGTTAAGGCAGTGCTGGAAAGAAATGGTGGCCACACAAAATATTGACTCCTTGGGCCCAATTTGGACATGTTCACTTAGGGGTGTACTCACTTTTGTTGCCAGCGGTTTAGACATTAATGGATGTGTGTTGAGTTATTTTGAGGGGGCAGCAAATGTACACTGTTATACAAGCTGTACACTTACTACTTTACATTGTAGCAAAGTGTCATTTCTTCAGTGTTGTCACATGAAAAGATATAAAAAAATATTTACAGAAATGTGAGGGGTGTACTCACTTTTGTGAGATACTGTATGTTACGGTATTCACCGTCACTGGGAGTGAAAGACAGATACTTAATGGACACTGAGAAAATGGTTTAGATAATTTCAAATGGGAGAGTAATATTCATCAACAATATCTCTCAAGAAATATGAAGATTTATTCCCACTTTACACTGTGAGGCCTATAGCCTATTGCCATGAAGTCTGTGGCTCCTAAATAATCAAAGCAATGCTTATATGTTTATTCCATGTACTTCAATGTAGGAGACGGACAGACTGTCACTGGCAGTCTTTTCCTATTGTCTGTCTATTGAGGTGGGATGTGGATTGTGTTAAGTCTGTCTGTTCCATTGTTAAATGTTAATGACCTCACATTGTTTCTGTCCAGATGGCTAGATAATTAGTTCAGGTTAATTCTATTTCTATATGCAACTGCATCTGCAGATGATAATGTAATCAGGAAACCCCTGATCTGTGTGTGGTAATATGATCAGGAAGGGGAGGTCCATGCTGTATATAAATTCTGTGTGACTGTTCAATAAAGGAGATTCCAGTACAAGCAAAGTTGACGGCTAGCTTTGTATGGGGCGGCTGGTAAAATCTGGTATCTATGTTCACAAGTGGGAGGAAGCTGTATACTGACGGAAGTCCACAAGTACAGTATGGGTTGAGGTTCCATTACATACTGTATATATATCTTTTCTAGATCTTCTGCAAGACAGTCTTGCTTATTTGACTGTATAGATGTCCCCCAACCACTATCTACAATTTTTAGGCAATTTAATGCCACCAAAAGAAAGCTCTGTTTGTGGGGAAAAAAAGGAAGTAAATTTAGTTTGGGTACGGGTTATAAACTCCTCTTTCTCTATCCAAAATGGAAAAAAAAAAAAACTTGAAGTTCTACTTTAAGGATTATGTTTCCCTCTTTCCAGTTAGGGCTCACTTCACTAGAGCTGTGAGTGCATCTTGGTGATTTTGGCATTAGATCTCTGTTTACCAGGCTTGTAAGGCCTTCACCTAGTCTCTACGTTTTACCAAGTTTATGTTTCTGCATCTTCTAATGCCAAATTCAGATGAAAGTCCTTTTTTTTTGTTAAACCTATCACCTGTTCTTGATTGTGTTTCCCACCCTTAACCTTCCAGGCAATATTCCCGAGTGTGGCTTGGGGGATAATATTCAGTACCAAAAGCGGTAACCCCGAGCCACACTCGGGATTACCCCAGAATGATACTCACCTTCCCCTGCGATCCCCTGCAATCCTCCCCAGCCTTCCTCCAGCTGTCCTCCCGCTGTCCCCTTCCCTGCAAGATCCACGTCACAGGGGGGGGGGGTGTAACTGACGGGAGATTAGAAAAAAAATGACATGATACAGTGTTATCTGTTAGGTTTACACTTTTGTATCATGCTATAACCCCTAGTGGCTTTTCCAGTGCCCTGCCTGTACTTTTTGCCGTACTTTATGCCTGGAAAATTGATAACGTCCATGGCGTCCAAAAAGCGTTCCTTTAGCTCAAAAACGATTTTGGACAAACTGGAAAACAGCGATGGTGAATCGGAAATATTTGAAGAACTGAATAGCGATTCATGGGAAAATTCCTCATACGGTACTAAAAGTGACAACAGAGATGATTCTTCGACTGAGCTCAGTGATGTGCAGACTTGGTGCTCTATTGACTGCGGTACCGATCAGGCAGCATCCCCAAGATTCCCATTTACTGGAGCACCTGGTATGAAAGTTGATGTTGACCATGATAACTGTTTGATCAAGAAGAAAGTGACCGCACTCCGAAATGAAAATCAAACAGGAGTGTATTTATTCCACATCAAAAATAGGCATCAAAACTTCAAACTGTGAGACATAGGACAATAGGTAGATGCGTTTCACGACTAGGAATGTCGCTTACTCATTACCAAGTACTTGGTAATGAGTAAGCGACATTCCTAGTCGAGAAACTGTTTGATTTTCATTTCGGAGTGCGGTCACTTTCTTCTTGATCAAACAGTTTCTGGATTACGGATCCGACCAGCACCTGATACCTATCTCACCTGGAGCGGTCTCTGTTCAGTTTGGACCTTAGTTGACCATGATAACCCCTTGGCGTACCTACAATTATTTCTGACCGATGAAGTTTTTGACAAAAAAGGGTCCGAGACCAACCGGTACAAAGAGCAACAATTGGCTACGCATCGGACGTTTGCAAGATGCAGAAAGTGGGAACCAGTGACCAAAGATGACATTTGGAAATTTCTGGGCTGAATAATTCTTCAGGGAGTGGTGGGGAAACCCCTGCAGAAGTGGTATTGGACAACCAATACATTACTTGCCACTCCATTCTTTGGCAAGGTCATGTCAGAGTACAGATTCTCCCTTAAAATGAAATATCTCCACTTCGAAAACAATGAAGAATTTGATTAAATATATTATTATTATATTCTAATTTATGATTTCATGTTTCAAACTTTATCATACCCGGGATGTCTACTAGACTCTTGTTTGGACAGATTTAAGTGAGTTATTCCTAAGCATTACAGGCCTAAAATATAAAACAACATATTTCCATGCAAAACAATGTACCTCTTTTAGCACAAAAATTCAGACATAATTAGACCACCAAGGAGGTTAAACTGGACTGCTTTTGGAAGTCCTGGAAGTTTAAGACTTCTCGTGTCCCTCAATGGAGTCAAAGAAAAGGGTTTTTCGGTGAGTACAACAATTCTATTTTGTATTTTATAATGTAAAAATCATTGTAATGAATGGAGAGTGCTAGCAGCACACCATGAAATGATGCATGGTGATGGGCTTTTCACATTCCATTTATTAGTGCTAGGAATAGTTGTGGATCTCATTTATTATGGGCATGCTATTCTGTAATTTCTTCTCTGATCAGACAATCAGCACATTCTTGTCACATTCCAGAGATGTCAGTGAGAACGGAGCTCTTCTCCACATTTAGCTTGTCATTTATGGCGGATAAACAAAGCCAACATTAAGAAACTATTGGGAAGGGAGCTGATAGTGTCCTAGCAGGAATAAAACAGATGCTAATATGTAGTTACAATGCTGTAGGTGGTCCAGAGGTATAGCTGTGTTTGGTCACATTGCTGACCTAGCATGATAGAGAATATGGAAACAAACCAGGATAACTGAAATATAGAATAACATAAAATGTTTGCCTCTACACAGCAGCCTTCTCCAGAGTCTTTCTGCTTATGATTAAAAAGCCAAACTTAAACCAACATTACCAGCATGGGCACTCAAGCACATCTGTAGAACAGCAGAAATACTGCTTGGAGGCCTTATGCTTAAAAAGTTATCTATGTACACTGCTGACCAAGTGTTTAAATACAGATGACCCCAAAACCTTATAATAAGTAATAGAACATGTAGAATCAACATGAATCAGGTATATTTGTGTAGTTAAAATATGGTATCAATAGTAATAATTAATAGATTATCATTTTCCATCCTTACGTGCTGATAAAAGGATACCAGGGGAAAAAAATCAAGCGCCTTAACCACTTGAAGACTAGGCCTTTTTCTGATATTTGTTGCTTACAAAAAAAAATCAGTATTTTTGGCTAGAAAACTACTTAGAACCCCCAAACATTATATATTTTTTAGCAGAGAACCTAAATAATAAAATAGCGGTCATTGCAATATTTTATGTCACACTGTATTTAAAAAAACGTACAGAAGGCATCATCCCGGTACAACCACTTGAAGCAGAATTAGGTACAGGTACGTGTGATTTTGCAGCAAGTGGTTAAAGTAATATTAAAGGATTTTTTTTTTGTTTTCTTTAAATAACAAACATGTTAGACCTATCTGCTCTGTGCAATGGTTTTGCACAGAGCAGCCCCAATCATCATTTTCTCGGGTCCGCTGTTGACGCTCCTGGCCCCTTCTCCTTGACCATTGCACTTAATAGTAAGCCGTGTGCTATAGGGGCACTGGTGCATGTTTTCTCCAGAGCCCAATTCTGTGCATTTATCAGCCATGGCCTCTGCCCCACCCCCACTCTCTCCTCATTGTCTCACTGTCTGTAACTGACAGCAGTGGGAGCCAATGGCTCTTCCTGGTGTCTCAGCCAATGAGGAGAGAGAGACTGGAGACAGCCGAGGCTCCCGTGCACATCGCTGGATCGAGAGGGGGCTCAGGTGAGTATTAGGGGGACTGTGGGGGAAGCAGCACATGGAAGGGACCTTAAACCTTTACAACCACTTTAAATGCTTATTTTCAGTATTTTCCTTTCCATGAATGATTTTTTATTGACTTCAATGCACCTTTGAACTTGCTAGCAAATTCAACTATTTCAGAAGAGTCAGTTAACTAGCACAGTCCCCTCCTCTTCTGGGAGTGTCTAATTACTTTCTGTGTTGGCATCTCCACAGCTCCCTCCCCTCCCCTCCCTACATAATTGTATATGTATCAGCCAGGGGAGAAGCAAAGCAGAATACTATAGAGCAGCTTTTCTCAACCATTTTATTCCAGAGGAACATTTAAATTAATTTCCAAGTCTCTGGGAACCCCTAATTAAACCAAATCATTGGGGATCAATTGGAAACATGCCCCCTTACAGAGGTGGTCAGAATGCAACTCTTACAGACAGTTAAAAAGATAATTGGACTCATGCTGTTGGCTCTGCCAGAGGACACTGGTTTCAGAACTACTGTATGCAGACACCATCAAACAGAAAACCAACAAGCCACAGCTCAAGGAACCCCTAGCAGCTTCTGGAGGAACCCTATAGAGCAGGGGAATGACGGTCCGGTTGCTAAAATTTTCTTTGGGCAGAGGTCCGAATCTCAATCTGTGCTATGATGGACACATTTTATGTTAAGGGGCACGCTGATGGGCAAAACAAAACGTGTCCATCAGCATTGCTCTTAACATAAAATATGCCCATTAGAGTGCCCCTTAACATAAAATGTGCCCATCAGCGTGACCCTTAACATAAAATAAAGGGCACGCTGGTGGGCACATTTTATGTTAGGGGGCAATCTGATGGGCAGAACAAAATGTGCCCATCCGCGAGACCCTTTATATAAAACATGCCCATCAGCATGCCCTTTAGCATAAAATTTGCCCATCGGCATGACCCTTAACATAAAATAAGGGGCATGCTGATGGGCACATTTTATGTTAGGGGGCACTCTCATGGGCACATTTTATGTTAAGGGACACACTAATGGGCACAACAAAATGTGTCCATCAGCGTTTCTCTTAACATAAAATATGCCCATTAGAGTGCCCCTTAACATAAAATGTGACCATCAGTGTGCCCCTTAGAACAAAATTTTCCCTTCAGCGTGACTCTTAACATAAAATAAGAGGCACGCTGATGGACACATTTTATGTGAGGGGGCACTCTAATGGTCAGATTTTATTTTATGGGGCACTCTAATGGGCACAACAAAATGTGCCCATCAGTGGGCCCTTAACAAAATATGCCCATCAGTCTGCACTTTATAAAATATTCCCATCAGCAATCTTCTTTAAAATGTGCCCCACATACCTTTGGGGCAGGAGTCAGCAAGCTGCAGGGGGTGGAAAATGCGAGATATACCTCGCAAGGTGAGAGAGGCCTGGCTGAGAGTGAGAGTCAGGAGCCGCAGTCATGACCAGGGAGGTGAGGCGCGCACGTGACATCACGCCTCAACTCGCGGCCTGGCTGGGATTGAGAGCCGGGAGCTGCAGTCAGAAGCAGGGGGGCAGGGCACATACACTGGACGTCACTGGTTGCTGGAACACCCACGGTCCCAGCAAACCAATGACTGCTCATAGGTAGCAGCCTGACGGTCCGGGCGGAAGCATCGCGCTGTCCGTTCTCGTTTTCTAAGGATCACTGAAATTGTCGTTCAGCACACTGGCACTGATTCTACAACACTCCACAAATTGGGATCAACCCTCAGGAAAAAGGCAAAGGACCCAGAGTTGAGAATCCATACACATACAATCCATTGAAAGTGCCAAACAAACGTCGAAGACTCCAAGGTGTTTTATTTATAAGATTGATTTATAGTAGGAATGACCCAATGCTTTTTTGGGGTCAAACACACTCTCCTTTCATCAGTTCCTAAGTTTTTTGACTGTACTTAAATAGACTCAGTTGAGCAGATACTAAATAAAACTGCACTGTGATTTACTGCTTGAAAAGTTTTGGGAGTGCATGTTATGCCAATGTTAGTAAATTCAGCAAAGCTTTACTACATTCTCTAACACTGGATGAAGGGGGCATGTGCTTCACCCCCAAAATGCGTTGGTTTAGTTCTGCCATGACTCAAGCTAATCATTAAATTACCATGGACCTTTGGTGCTCTCATTGGATTATATGTGTGCAGAACAAACAACATACTGTATCTGTTTCCATCATTTTGATTTTTGAGGAGAAGGGTTCAATCCTCTGCCAGATGTTTTTGCGGTCCACATTAGAGACCTTACTTCCTGTGTGGTCATCAAGACAGGAAGCATTGGGACAAATCGGCTTCAATAACAGACAGCAATAAAAATTTCACATTAGTTCTTGCCTTTCCCACTCTATCCAAATAAAAAAAACAAAAATGGTTGGAGTTCAACTTTAACAGAATTTTGACAATAATAAATATCACTAGCTTTAGAAAATATAAACTCCACAAGGATGTTTTTCACATTAATCATACAGGTTGAGTAGGAACAGATTCTTTATGCCTAGACAGCATATTTAGTTTCATGTTGGAGCATATTTTTTCATTACTCAAGTGAACAAATTAATGTGACATGAATTATAGGTCTCTTTAACCTTGTAAGAAATGAAAACAAGATCAAAAACTGTTCACCTAGTTCAAGCAAAATACTGACCTCAGAGACAAATATTAGGAACATATTGGACTAAACTGCTTGTTACAGCTAATTTCTCATTAATTGGTACATAGTCAAATATTTGTCAGATTATTATCAAAATTATTTTAATAGCTGTCTAAGTTGTAGTCACATTATGTTAACATTGTTTCCAATTGACAAAATATTATTAGTAGGATTTAACATTTTGCAAACTCCTGCTTTTCACTGTACAAACATACAGGGATTTCAAACACTAAATCTGAACAGAAAAATGAGCAAAAACTGCCTTTCTATAACTTCAATTAATTCTGTCATAACATACCAGTAAAATATTAGGGGTATTCTTTGCAGGCAATTACTTTTTTGCCTTCATAATGTTTCCATTACTTGAATAAAAGGGAGCTGAAGACTTACAGACCAAAGTTTAAGTACCTTTTTGGATTCCTAGCAGCACCCTCTTTAGAGGAACCAGTAGGTTCTCTTGTAGTGTTGTAAAGCCCACATCTGGGCAAATCAAGAACACCCTCCACCTCACACCCATACCCAGCTGACTGCTTAAACATTAAAAAAATCTAAATGCCCTACCCATATGAAAGAAAAATTACCAATATATTTAGGGAAACATTTTTTAGAAATATATTGGATATGGCCAGAATTGTAGCATTTCATATATATTTCCAATATATTTGGGAAAAATAAATTAATTTTTTTTTTAAATATATTTTAAATATATTTTTCTTCCATGTGGGTAAATACTTACCTGAACCCACAGACACATGAAATTCAGGTTGTTTAGATACTGTATCATGTGGACAAGTCCTGTTCGTAGAAGTGCGCATTCCAGCTGCAGGAACCCTATCACCGAGGCTTTGGAGGCAGCAGAACTACAGGGGGCAGCGAATAGACTGGTCCCCAAGAAGATATGGAGCAGACAAAACAATCCAGTCCCCAAGACAGGACACAGGATTTCCAGAGCAAGGAAGAGGTGAGTATTGAAGACTCTATCTCAATGTGTTCCAGGACAAGGTTTGTTTGAGGAACCTACCCAGGAGAAAGAAAAATCATTTGATTTTTACCCAGAGTTGAGACTTAAATTTAGTACAATACATAGAAATTCAAACTGTGTTCTGTGAGTGAGTTTAGCTAAAGAAAACAATTATACAGCAATAAAAGCTAATGCTGTGAAACACAAAAAGTGGGAAATGGCATATACATTGGAAGCAACAAAGGCTAATCAAGAAACAGTCTTTTTGATTTATGTAATTCTTAACATCTCATAGTTATATTAAAGGCAAAGACTCAGAAATGCATGAGGAGGTAGTCCCACAACATCTTCTCACATGACAGAGTTTAGTGTGAGTAGAATCATTATTGGAAGGAGCTGGGTAGTGACATAAATGGAACTTAATATCAGAGAGAAGCCAAGGGACAATGAAGGGTTCTGCTAACCAGTGTGTGGAGAGCTTCTCACACCCTGAAAAATGTCACAGGCATATAGGGAAAGTTATAGTAAATTCTGGGGTGTCCACTCTGTACATGTGTGACATACTCCAGATTGCCACATTCATGACATGGTTCTAAAGGCATTCTTCGCCTCAGTTTTCACAAAACAAAAGCGGGGATATAGTAACCAAGACTGTAATATTCATAACACATCACAGAATGCACCCCTGTGGCTAACAGAAACCAGACTTAGACTTGAAAAACTTAACCCAAATAAATCACCAGGACCAGATGGCTTACACCCGAGGGTCCTTAAGGAACTCAGTCAGGTGATAGCTAGACCATTGTTCCTAATTTTTATAGACAGTTTACTGACTGGAATGGTACCAGCTAATTGAAGGAAAGCCAATTTGGTACTGATATTTAAAAAAGGGCGGAGATATATCCCTGGAAACTACAGACCAGTCAGTTTAACATCAATAGTTTGTTAGCTATTGGAGGGGATGATAAGGGATTATATCCAAGAATTTGCTTACAAAAACAGTAATATTAGTAGTAATCAGCATGGATTCATGAAGGAGCGTTCTTGCCAAACCGATCTATTATCTTTCTATAAAAAAGTGAGCTGCCATCTGGATAAAGGAAGGCCTGTGGATGTGGCATATCTGGATTTCGCAAAGGCATTTGATACTGTTCCATACAAATGTTTACTTTACAAACTGAGGTTGGTAGGCATAGACCATAGGGTATGTACTCCGATAGAGAACTGGCTACAGGGGCAGGTCCAAAAGCTAGTATTAAATAGCTTGTCAGTAACAGGTGTGACCAGAAATGTGTGGACTGTCACAGAGAATATCAGGCATAAGTAAAGGGTAGAATTATATAATTTATTTAAAAATAAGTGAATAACACAAATGTAAATGCACCTCTAGTAAACTAAAACTGTGTAAATCAAACCAGATAACCAAACAATAGTGACACACAATGAATCATAATTGTAACAGATCCAGGGTCATACATGGGGGAATCAAGCAGAGGAAGCTGGGAATAAGACAGGACAGGGAGAGGGTAACAGGAGACTGAGTAAGCAGGTAGGAAGGGATCAGGCTGCAGGGTCAGGATTAGGGTCCAGGATCAGGATGCAGGGTCACAGGAACACTGGTCAGGGGCACATGGAGACAACACGAAAGCAGGGAGGAAAAGCATTCACAGGGTTTTAAAACACTTCCTGCAACCAGCATCAGGTGATGACTGATTGCATGAGATGATGTCAGCTTCTGGCTGCTGAGGGACACCCACTAGTGGACATCGGAACTGCAGCCAATAGAACTGGCCACAGTGCCAGCAGCAGGTGAACCCTTTCCTGACATAATGAATAGAATGGTCCGGTGTGATAAGTGGGGTACCCCAAAGATCTGTCTTGGGACCAATTCTGTTTAATTTATTAATATTTGATACAGAGGATGGGATAAACAGCTCAATCTCAATATTTGCTGATGATACAAAGCTAAGCAGAGCAATAACTTCAAAGAAAGATGTGGAAACCTTACAAGAAGACCTAAATAAAATAATGGGATCAGAAACTACATGGCAAATTAGGTTTAATGTTGAAAAATTTAAAACAACGCACTTGGGTGCTAAAAATACGAATGCAAAATATTCGCTAGGGGGGAGAACCTTTGGGAGACTTCAGGATGGAAAAAGATCTGGGGGTCCTAGTGGATGACAAGCTCAGCAATGGCATGCAATGCCAAGCTGCTGCAAGCAAAACCAACAGAATATTAGTGTGCATCAAAAAGGGGATTTACTCCAGAGACAAAGCTATAATTCTCCCACTATATAGGACTCTGCTCTGGTCCGGCTGCATCTTGAGAATGCTGTCCAGTTCTGGGCACCAGTCTTCAAGAAGGATGTGCTGTAACTGGAAAAAGTTCAAAGAAGGGCAACATAGCTAATCAAGGGACTGAAGGACATCAGTTATGGGGAAAGACTACAACAGGACGCTCAGGTGGGATGTTCACCCTGCCAATGAACGCTCCATAATGCACTGTGCTCTCGGGTACCTGCCATCAGAGTACCCAAGTACCTGTCATCAGAGTACACGAATACCTGTCACCAGCCCATCAGAGTACCCGAGTACCTGTCATCAGAGTACCTGATGGGCTGGTGACAGGTACTCGGGTACTCTGATGGGCTGGTGACAGATACTCGGGTACTCTGATGAGCTGGTAAAAGGTACTTTGATGGGCTAGTGACAGGTACTTTTATGGGCTAGTGACAGGTACTTTGATGGGCTAGTGACAGGTCCTCTTTATTGGGGGGGGGGGGCAATCAGTGTGTTTTGGGGTGCACTATGATCGGTAACAAGCTGTTACCACAATCTCCTCCTCACACAGGATCAGTGTGTGAGGAGGAGAACATGGTGACAGCTAGTTACCGTGTTCTCTGTTGACATTCTGTGACCGGCTGTGATTGACAGCCGGTCACGTGGTAAAAAGTCAATTTCATACCTAGATCGGGGATGGGCTCTGGCCGAGGGATGAGCCTCGTCCCAAATCGCCGTGCTGCGCGCCCTCGGGGGCGCGCATTGCGGAGAAAACAAGCGGCTCACGCTGGAGCTGCTCATGTGATTGGCTGTGATTGGACACGGCCGATCACGTGGTAAACAGCCAATTTCATTGGCTGTTTACCTTGATCGGGGATGGGCTCTGTCTGAGGGACGAGCCTCATCCCTGATCGCCGCGCAGTAGCGGCAAGAGCGGGCGGACATCATGTGATGGCCGCCTGGATCGAGGAGCCCATCCTGCCGGTGTCATTTTACAATGGCCCGGTATGGAAGTGGTTAAAGACAGGGAGCAGTGGTTAAGCTGACCAAGATTTCCAATAGAAGTTAATGAGCACTGAAAGCTAAAAATTGGTCTTGGCAGGAAGGGGGTGAAAGTGCCCTTCATTTAAGTGATTAAGTGAAACCCTATGACAGAAAAAATGGCATGAGGTACCCCCAAAATTTATACCAGGCCCTTTGGGTCTCGTATCAATTTTAAGGGGAACTCCACACCAAAATTAAAAAAAAGGGGGGTCCCCCAACCAAAACTTATGTCGGACCCTTATCTGAGCATGCAGCCTGGCAGGCCAAGAAAGGGGGGAGACAAGTGAGCGACCCCCCCCCCTCTCCTGAACCATACTAGGCTGCTTGCCTTCAACATGGGGAGGGTGACCCTAGGCTGCGGGTGGGGGGCTTATCAGAATCTGGAAGCCCCCTTTACCAGGTGGCGCCAAGATCCGGCCCCACCCCCTTATGTGAATGTGTGACGGGACATAGTACCTCTATCTATTCACCAAAAAGGTTTCAAAAAGTAAGAAAACAGTTTTTGACAAGTCCTTTATTAAAAAATAAAAAGTAAAAATAATAGTGTTCCTCAATGTAAATCCATCGTCAATCACAAAGCCAACCACACCCAAAAAATAAATAACACTTTCGCCTCTTGCGAGACCTCCCGCCGTCTGCCTGATCTGTACTTTGACAGTTCTCATATAAGCAAAGGGCAGGGCTACCCGGGCCATGTCACCCGGTGGCACCAACCCTTCTGACATTGTGTGATGCCATGTGATGTCAGAAGGGGGCGGTGCCACCAGGTGACGTAGCCGGGTGGCCCTGCTCCCTGCCTATATAAGAGCTGTCAAAACAGAGAGAAGGCAGAGGGTGGGAGGCCTCCCAAGAGGTGGAAGCATTTTTTTTATTTTTTACATTTTTTTTGTACACTTTTTTGGGTGAATGGGTAGGGGTACGATGTAAAGGGAGCTTCTAGATTCTGATAAGCCCCCACCCGCAGACCCCGACCACCACAGCCTAGGGTTGTGGGAAAGAGCCCCCCCTGCCCCAAAGCACCCACCCCCCCATGTTGAGGGCATGTGGCCTTGTATGGTGCTCACTCCTATCCCCTTCCCTAACCTGGCAGGTTGCATGCTCAGATAAAGATCTGGTATGGATCTTGGGAGGGACCCCACGCCATATTTTTTAAATTTTTTTTTAACTGTATTGATGGGAGTCGACAATACATTACAGCCGAGAGCAAGTTTAAATTACATTTTTTTCCTTTAGAAATGTCAGTATTGCTGCAGCAGGCTCCCTACCTCAGACCGATGTGTCACTTTACAGGCAGACTAAGGGGACCCCCAGGCACGATATTTAACCACTTGCCGACCAGCCGCCATAGTTATACTGTAGCAGGTAGGCTCTGTCCCGCGAAACGGCGTACCTGTACGTCGTTTCACGGGACAGCTAGTGGGTCCCACTACAGGGGGAGCCAATCAGCGGGTCAAGCAGCTGCAATATCTGCCAGGCACCCGCGATCGCTGCCCATGGAGACAGAACGGCGGACTGCCGTTCTAAACATGGCAGACCACTGTTCTGTCAGTAATAAACACAGGGATCCTGTGTTCCCCCTATTTAGGAACACAGGTTTCTGTGTTCATTCAGAAAGCCCATCCCCCACACAGTTAGAAAGCAACCCCTAGGGACACATCTAACCCTTTGATCGCCCCTGGTCTTAACCCCTTCCATGCCAGTGTCATTAGTACAGTAACAGTGCATATTTTTTACACTGATTACTGTAGTAATGTCACTGGTCCGATTTGTCTGCCGCAATGTCGCAGTCCTGCTAAAAATTGCTGATCGCCACCATTACTAGTAAAAAAAAATAAAATAAATAAAAATGACGTAAAAATGACTTAAATCTTTCCCCTAGATTGTAGACTCTATAACTTTTGCGCAAACCAATCAATATACACTTATTGGGATTTTTTTTTTACCAAAAATATGTAGCAGAATACATATTGGCCTAAAATGATGAAAAAATTAGATTTTTTAATTTTTTTTTATTGGGAATGTTTTATAGCAGAAAGTAAAACATATTGTTTTTTTTTTTTTTCAGAAGTGTCACTCTTTTTTTGTTTATATATCGCAAAAAATAAAAATTGTAGAGGTAATAAAAGAGATCTCTATTTGTGGGAAAAGAAGAACATCAATTTTATTTGCGTATAGTGTCGTACGACCGCACAATTGTCAGTTAAAAACACGCAGTGCCGTATCGCAAAAAATTGCCTGGTCATTAAGGGGGTAAAACCTTCCGGTCCAGAAGTGGTTAAAGGAATTTTTCATTTTTATTGTTTCACTTTAAATATCATTTCAATCACTGGTCCTTTAAAAACAATTGTTTTAAAAAAAATTCATGTCTCTCAGGGCAGTACCCGGGTCCCCAAACACTTTTTATGGCAATAACTTACATATAAGCTTTTAAAATGAGGACTTTTGATTTTTCATGTTCGTGTCCCATAGATTTTATTAGAGTTCGCATGTTCGGTATTCGAGATGTTCTGGTGCAAACCGAACAGAGGGGTGTTTGGCCCATCCCTACTTGAGGGGAGATATGATAGCGATATTCAAATACCTTACCGGTGCCCTTAGCATAGGGTAAAAACTTTTCTGTGGGAGGGAATTTAAAAAAACATGCAGCCATTTATTTGAAACTTGAAGAGAATCGGTTTAACCATAAACTGCATAGAGAGTTCTCTACTGGGAAGCAGGGGACATCGATTGTTTAAAAAAAAAACTATTAGATGGGCATCCTAATGATCACAACATACAGGGATATGCAATTTACTATTGACATAAACACATTCACACACACCACAGGTTGAACTGGGTGCACTGGTATCTTTATTCAACCTTACCACCTACAGTATCTCACAAAAGTGAGTACACCCCTCACATATTGTGTAAATATTTTATTATATCTTTTCAGCACTGAAGAACAGTGACAACACTGAAGAAATTACACTTTGCTACCATGTAAATTATTGAGTGTACAGCTTGTATAACAGTGTAAATTTGCTGTCCCCTCAAAATAACTCAACACACAGCCATTGATGTCTAAACCGCTGGCAACAAAGGTTGAGTACACCCCTAAGTAAAAATGTCCAAATTGGGCCTAAAATGTCAATATTTTGTGTGGCCACCATTATTTTCCAGCACTGCCTTAACTGTCTTGGGCACAGAGTTTACAAGAGCTTCACAGGTTGCCACTGGAGTCCTCCTCCATTCCTCCTTACCGACATCACGGAGCTGGTGGATGTTAGAGACCTTGCGCTCCTCCACCTTCCATTTGAGAATGCCTCACAGAAGCTCAATAGGGTTTAGGTCTGGAGACAGTCCATTACTTTTACCCTCAGCTTCTTTAGCAAAGCAGTGGTAGTCTTGAAGGTGTGTTTGGGGTCGTTATCATGTTGGAATACTGCCCTGCAGCCCAGTTTCCGAAGGTAGGGGGATCAGTATACTCTGCTTCAGTATGTTACAGTACATGTTGGCATTCATCATTCCCTCAATGAACTGTAGCTCCCCAGTGCCTGCAGCACTCATGCAGCCCCAGACCATGACACTCCCACCACCATGCTTGGCCGTAGGCACTTGTCTTTGTACTCCTCACCTGGTTGCCACCACACACAGTTGACAACATCTGAACCAAATAAGTTTAGACCACAGGACATGGTTCCAGTAATCCATGTCTTTACTCTGCCTGTCTTCAGTAAACTGTTTGCGGGATTTATTTTGCATCATCTTTAGAAGAGGCTTTGTTCTGGGATGACAGACATGCAGACCAATTTAATGCAGTGTGCGGCGTATGGTCTGAGCACTGACAGGCTGACCCCACACCCCTTAATTCTGTGCCGCAATGCTGGCAGCACTCATACGTCTATTTCCCAAAGACAACCTCTGGATATGATGCTGAACACTTGCACATAACTTCTTTGGTCGACCATGGCGAGGCCTGTTCTGAGTGGAACCTGTCCTGTTAAACTGCTGTATGGTCTTGGCCACCCTGCTGCAGCTCCATTTCAGGGTCTTGGCAATCTTCTTTTAGCCTAGGCCAATGATGGCAAACCTTGGCACACCAGATGTTTTGGAACTGCATTTCCCATGATTCTCATGCACTCTGCAGTGTAGGTGAGCATCATGGGAAATGTAGTTCCAAAACTTCTGGGGTGCCAAGGTTCGCCATCACTGGCCTAGGTCATCTTTATGTAGAGCAACAATTCTTTTTTCAGATCCTCAGAGAGTTCTTTGCCATGAGGTGCCGTGTTGATCTTCCAGTGACCAGTATGAAAGAGTGAGAGCGATAACACCAGATGTAACACATCTGCTCTCCTTTCACACCTGAGACCTTGTAACACTAGCGAGTCACATGACACCGGGCAGGGAAAATGGCTAATTGGTCCCAATTTGGACATTTTCACTTAAGGGTGTACTCACTTTTGTTGCCAGTTGTTTAGACATGAATGGCTGTGTGTAAAGTTATTTCGAGGGGACAGCAAATTTACACTGTTATACAAGCTGTACACTCACTACTTTACATTGTAGCAAAGTATAATTTCTTCAGTGTTGTCACATGAAAAGATATAATAAAATATTTACAAAAATGTGAGAGGTGTACTCAGTTTTGTGAGATACTGTATGTAACTATGTAACATTATATAATAAACAGGCAAAAAATTTGGGGGAGCATACCCATGTATTTCCAAAGCTGCTGCAGCTATGAACCAAAAAGACATGTATATTAAAAAAGAATAGCGCGCAAATGCAAAGGAAATTACTACCAAATCTGAAGAGAGTCCATAAATAAAAATGGGGGTTTGGTCCCACCATATGGCCATATCGTGCTCAAGCCCACTACTGCGTCAAAGTACCCCATTATCAGTGGGTCCTACACTATCCATGAAAAAGAGATGAATCCAGCCTTTCTAACCCATGGAGATAATACTCCTTGCTGGGAAAAATGTGCAAATGCACTACAGGGGACTCTTCCTATATCCACTTGATGGTGGACACTGATTGAGTACAGGTGTGTGTGGGGGGGGTGGGGAGGGCTGCTCAACCTCGATAGTCTGGTCAGACCGAATACATAATAAACAGGCAAAAAATTTGGGGGAGCATACCCATGTATTTCCAAAGCTGCTGCAGCTATGAACCAAAAAGACATGTATATTAAAAAAGAATAGCGCGCAAATGCAAAGGAAATTACTACCAAATCTGAAGAGAGTCCATAAATAAAAATGGGGGTTTGGTCCCACCATATGGCCATATCGTGCTCAAGCCCACTACTGCGTCAAAGTACCCCATTATCAGTGGGTCCTACACTATCCATGAAAAAGAGATGAATCCAGCCTTTCTAACCCATGGAGATAATACTCCTTGCTGGGAAAAATGTGCAAATGCACTACAGGGGACTCTTCCTATATCCACTTGATGGTGGACACTGATTGAGTACAGGTGTGTGTGGGGGGTGGGGAGGGCTGCTCAACCTCGATAGTCTGGTCAGACCGAATACATAATAAACAGGCAAAAAATTTGGGGGAGCATACCCATGTATTTCCAAAGCTGCTGCAGCTATGAACCAAAAAGACATGTATATTAAAAAAGAATAGCGCGCAAATGCAAAGGAAATTACTACCAAATCTGAAGAGAGTCCATAAATAAAAATGGGGGTTTGGTCCCACCATATGGCCATATCGTGCTCAAGCCCACTACTGCGTCAAAGTACCCCATTATCAGTGGGTCCTACACTATCCATGAAAAAGAGATGAATCCAGCCTTTCTAACCCATGGAGATAATACTCCTTGCTGGGAAAAATGTGCAAATGCACTACAGGGGACTCTTCCTATATCCACTTGATGGTGGACACTGATTGAGTACAGGTGTGTGTGGGGGGTGGGGAGGGCTGCTCAACCTCGATAGTCTGGTCAGACCGAATACATAATAAACAGGCAAAAAATTTGGGGGAGCATACCCATGTATTTCCAAAGCTGCTGCAGCTATGAACCAAAAAGACATGTATATTAAAAAAGAATAGCGCGCAAATGCAAAGGAAATTACTACCAAATCTGAAGAGAGTCCATAAATAAAAATGGGGGTTTGGTCCCACCATATGGCAATATCGTGCTCAAGCCCACTACTGCGTCAAAGTACCCCATTATCAGTGGGTCCTACACTATCCATGAAAAAGAGATGAATCCAGCCTTTCTAACCCATGGAGATAATACTCCTTGCTGGGAAAAATGTGCAAATGCACTACAGGGGACTCTTCCTATATCCACTTGATGGTGGACACTGATTGAGTACAGGTGTGTGTGGGGGGTGGGGAGGGCTGCTCAACCTCGATAGTCTGGTCAGACCGAATACATAATAAACAGGCAAAAAATTTGGGGGAGCATACCCATGTATTTCCAAAGCTGCTGCAGCTATGAACCAAAAAGACATGTATATTAAAAAAGAATAGCACGCAAATGCAAAGGAAATTACTACCAAATCTGAAGAGAGTCCATAAATAAAAATGGGGGTTTGGTCCCACCATATGGCCATATCGTGCTCAAGCCCACTACTGCGTCAAAGTACCCCATTATCAGTGGGTCCTACACTATCCATGAAAAAGAGATGAATCCAGTCTTTCTAACCCATGGAGATAATACTCCTTGCTGGGAAAAATGTGCAAATGCACTACAGGGGACTCTTCCTATATCCACTTGATGGTGGACACTGATTGAGTACAGGTGTGTGTGGGGGGTGGGGAGGGCTGCTCAACCTCGATAGTCTGGTCAGACCGAATACATAATAAACAGGCAAAAAATTTGGGGGAGCATACCCATGTATTTCCAAAGCTGCTGCAGCTATGAACCAAAAAGACATGTATATTAAAAAAGAATAGCGCGCAAATGCAAAGGAAATTACTACCAAATCTGAAGAGAGTCCATAAATAAAAATGGGGGTTTGGTCCCACCATATGGCCATATCGTGCTCAAGCCCACTACTGCGTCAAAGTACCCCATTATCAGTGGGTCCTACACTATCCATGAAAAAGAGATGAATCCAGCCTTTCTAACCCATGGAGATAATACTCCTTGCTGGGAAAAATGTGCAAATGCACTACAGGGGACTCTTCCTATATCCACTTGATGGTGGACACTGATTGAGTACAGGTGTGTGTGGGGGGGTGGGTAGGGCTGCTCAACCTCGATAGTCTGGTCAGACCGAATACATAATAAACAGGCAAAAAATTTGGGGGAGCATACCCATGTATTTCCAAAGCTGCTGCAGCTATGAACCAAAAAGACATGTATATTAAAAAAGAATAGCGCGCAAATGCAAAGGAAATTACTACCAAATCTGAAGAGAGTCCATAAATAAAAATGGGGGTTTGGTCCCACCATATGGCCATATCGTGCTCAAGCCCACTACTGCGTCAAAGTACCCCATTATCAGTGGGTCCTACACTATCCATGAAAAAGAGATGAATCCAGCCTTTCTAACCCATGGAGATAATACTCCTTGCTGGGAAAAATGTGCAAATGCACTACAGGGGACTCTTCCTATATCCACTTGATGGTGGACACTGATTGAGTACAGGTGTGTGTGGGGGGTGGGGAGGGCTGCTCAACCTCGATAGTCTGGTCAGACCGAATACATAATAAACAGGCAAAAAATTTGGGGGAGCATACCCATGTATTTCCAAAGCTGCTGCAGCTATGAACCAAAAAGACATGTATATTAAAAAAGAATAGCGCGCAAATGCAAAGGAAATTACTACCAAATCTGAAGAGAGTCCATAAATAAAAATGGGGGTTTGGTCCCACCATATGGCCATATCGTGCTCAAGCCCACTACTGCGTCAAAGTACCCCATTATCAGTGGGTCCTACACTATCCATGAAAAAGAGATGAATCCAGCCTTTCTAACCCATGGAGATAATACTCCTTGCTGGGAAAAATGTGCAAATGCACTACAGGGGACTCTTCCTATATCCACTTGATGGTGGACACTGATTGAGTACAGGTGTGTGTGGGGGGGGTGGGGAGGGCTGCTCAACCTCGATAGTCTGGTCAGACCGAATACATAATAAACAGGCAAAAAATTGGGGGGAGCATACCCATGTATTTCCAAAGCTGCTGCAGCTATGAACCAAAAAGACATGTATATTAAAAAAGAATAGCGCGCAAATGCAAAGGAAATTACTACCAAATCTGAAGAGAGTCCATAAATAAAAATGGGGGTTTGGTCCCACCATATGGCCATATCGTGCTCAAGTTAGAAAGGCTGGATTCATCTCTTTTTCATGGATAGTGTAGGACCCACTGATAATGGGGTACTTTGACGCAGTAGTGGGCTTGAGCACGATATGGCCATATGGTGGGACCAAACCCCCATTTTTATTTATGGACTCTCTTCAGATTTGGTAGTAATTTCCTTTGCATTTGCGCGCTATTCTTTTTTAATATACATGTCTTTTTGGTTCATAGCTGCAGCAGCTTTGGAAATACATGGGTATGCTCCCCCAAATTTTTTGCCTGTTTATTATGTATTCGGTCTGACCAGACTATCGAGGTTGAGCAGCCCTCCCCACCCCCCACACACACCTGTACTCAATCAGTGTCCACCATCAAGTGGATATAGGAAGAGTCCCCTGTAGTGCATTTGCACATTTTTCCCAGCAAGGAGTATTATCTCCATGGGTTAGAAAGGCTGGATTCATCTCTTTTTCATGGATAGTGTAGGATCCACTGATAATGGGGTACTTTGACGCAGTAGTGGGCTTGAGCACGATATGGCCATATGGTGGGACCAAACCCCCATTTTTATTTATGGACTCTCTTCAGATTTGGTAGTAATTTCCTTTGCATTTGCGCGCTATTCTTTTTTAATATACATGTCTTTTTGGTTCATAGCTGCAGCAGCTTTGGAAATACATGGGTATGCTCCCCCAAAATTTTTTTGCCTGTTTATTATGTATTCGGTCTGACCAGACTATCGAGGTTGAGCAGCCCTCCCCACCCCCCACACACACCTGTACTCAATCAGTGTCCACCATCAAGTGGATATAGGAAGAGTCCCCTGTAGTGCATTTGCACATTTTTCCCAGCAAGGAGTATTATCTCCATGGGTTAGAAAGGCTGGATTCATCTCTTTTTCATGGATAGTGTAGGACCCACTGATAATGGGGTACTTTGACGCAGTAGTGGGCTTGAGCACGATATGGCCATATGGTGGGACCAAACCCCCATTTTTATTTATGGACTCTCTTCAGATTTGGTAGTAATTTCCTTTGCATTTGCGCGCTATTCTTTTTTAATATACATGTCTTTTTGGTTCATAGCTGCAGCAGCTTTGGAAATACATGGGTATGCTCCCCCAAATTTTTTGCCTGTTTATTATGTATTCGGTCTGACCAGACTATCGAGGTTGAGCAGCCCTCCCCACCCCCCACACACACCTGTACTCAATCAGTGTCCACCATCAAGTGGATATAGGAAGAGTCCCCTGTAGTGCATTTGCACATTTTTCCCAGCAAGGAGTATTATCTCCATGGGTTAGAAAGGCTGGATTCATCTCTTTTTCATGGATAGTGTAGGACCCACTGATAATGGGGTACTTTGATGCAGTAGTGGGCTTGAGCACGATATGGCCATATGGTGGGACCAAACCCCCATTTTTATTTATGGACTCTCTTCAGATTTGGTAGTAATTTCCTTTGCATTTGCGCGCTATTCTTTTTTAATATACATGTCTTTTTGGTTCATAGCTGCAGCAGCTTTGGAAATACATGGGTATGCTCCCCCAAATTTTTTGCCTGTTTATTATGTATTCGGTCTGACCAGACTATCGAGGTTGAGCAGCCCTCCCCACCCCCCACACACACCTGTACTCAATCAGTGTCCACCATCAAGTGGATATAGGAAGAGTCCCCTGTAGTGCATTTGCACATTTTTCCCAGCAAGGAGTATTATCTCCATGGGTTAGAAAGGCTGGATTCATCTCTTTTTCATGGATAGTGTAGGACCCACTGATAATGGGGTACTTTGACGCAGTAGTGGGCTTGAGCACGATATGGCCATATGGTGGGACCAAACCCCCATTTTTATTTATGGACTCTCTTCAGATTTGGTAGTAATTTCCTTTGCATTTGCGCGCTATTCTTTTTTAATATACATGTCTTTTTGGTTCATAGCTGCAGCAGCTTTGGAAATACATGGGTATGCTCCCCCAAATTTTTTGCCTGTTTATTATGTATTCGGTCTGACCAGACTATCGAGGTTGAGCAGCCCTCCCCACCCCCCACACACACCTGTACTCAATCAGTGTCCACCATCAAGTGGATATAGGAAGAGTCCCCTGTAGTGCATTTGCACATTTTTCCCAGCAAGGAGTATTATCTCCATGGGTTAGAAAGGCTGGATTCATCTCTTTTTCATGGATAGTGTAGGACCCACTGATAATGGGGTACTTTGACGCAGTAGTGGGCTTGAGCACGATATGGCCATATGGTGGGACCAAACCCCCATTTTTATTTATGGACTCTCTTCAGATTTGGTAGTAATTTCCTTTGCATTTGCGCGCTATTCTTTTTTAATATACATGTCTTTTTGGTTCATAGCTGCAGCAGCTTTGGAAATACATGGGTATGCTCCCCCAAATTTTTTGCCTGTTTATTATGTATTCGGTCTGACCAGACTATCGAGGTTGAGCAGCCCTCCCCACCCCCCACACACACCTGTACTCAATCAGTGTCCACCATCAAGTGGATATAGGAAGAGTCCCCTGTAGTGCATTTGCACATTTTTCCCAGCAAGGAGTATTATCTCCATGGGTTAGAAAGGCTGGATTCATCTCTTTTTCATGGATAGTGTAGGACCCACTGATAATGGGGTACTTTGACGCAGTAGTGGGCTTGAGCACGATATGGCCATATGGTGGGACCAAACCCCCATTTTTATTTATGGACTCTCTTCAGATTTGGTAGTAATTTCCTTTGCATTTGCGCGCTATTCTTTTTTAATATACATGTCTTTTTGGTTCATAGCTGCAGCAGCTTTGGAAATACATGGGTATGCTCCCCCAAATTTTTTGCCTGTTTATTATGTATTCGGTCTGACCAGACTATCGAGGTTGAGCAGCCCTCCCCACCCCCCACACACACCTGTACTCAATCAGTGTCCACCATCAAGTGGATATAGGAAGAGTCCCCTGTAGTGCATTTGCACATTTTTCCCAGCAAGGAGTATTATCTCCATGGGTTAGAAAGGCTGGATTCATCTCTTTATCATGGATAGTGTAGGACCCACTGATAATGGGGTACTTTGACGCAGTAGTGGGCTTGAGCACGATATGGCCATATGGTGGGACCAAACCCCCATTTTTATTTATGGACTCTCTTCAGATTTGGTAGTAATTTCCTTTGCATTTGCGCGCTATTCTTTTTTAATATACATGTCTTTTTGGTTCATAGCTGCAGCAGCTTTGGAAATACATGGGTATGCTCCCCCAAATTTTTTGCCTGTTTATTATGTATTCGGTCTGACCAGACTATCGAGGTTGAGCAGCCCTCCCCACCCCCCACACACACCTGTACTCAATCAGTGTCCACCATCAAGTGGATATAGGAAGAGTCCCCTGTAGTGCATTTGCACATTTTTCCCAGCAAGGAGTATTATCTCCATGGGTTAGAAAGGCTGGATTCATCTCTTTTTCATGGATAGTGTAGGACCCACTGATAATGGGGTACTTTGACGCAGTAGTGGGCTTGAGCACGATATGGCCATATGGTGGGACCAAACCCCCATTTTTATTTATGGACTCTCTTCAGATTTGGTAGTAATTTCCTTTGCATTTGCGCGCTATTCTTTTTTAATATACATGTCTTTTTGGTTCATAGCTGCAGCAGCTTTGGAAATACATGGGTATGCTCCCCCAAATTTTTTGCCTGTTTATTATGTATTCGGTCTGACCAGACTATCGAGGTTGAGCAGCCCTCCCCACCCCCCACACACACCTGTACTCAATCAGTGTCCACCATCAAGTGGATATAGGAAGAGTCCCCTGTAGTGCATTTGCACATTTTTCCCAGCAAGGAGTATTATCTCCATGGGTTAGAAAGGCTGGATTCATCTCTTTTTCATGGATAGTGTAGGACCCACTGATAATGGGGTACTTTGACGCAGTAGTGGGCTTGAGCACGATATGGCCATATGGTGGGACCAAACCCCCATTTTTATTTATGGACTCTCTTCAGATTTGGTAGTAATTTCCTTTGCATTTGCGCGCTATTCTTTTTTAATATACATGTCTTTTTGGTTCATAGCTGCAGCAGCTTTGGAAATACATGGGTATGCTCCCCCAAATTTTTTGCCTGTTTATTATGTATTCGGTCTGACCAGACTATCGAGGTTGAGCAGCCCTCCCCACCCCCCACACACACCTGTACTCAATCAGTGTCCACCATCAAGTGGATATAGGAAGAGTCCCCTGTAGTGCATTTGCACATTTTTCCCAGCAAGGAGTATTATCTCCATGGGTTAGAAAGGCTGGATTCATCTCTTTTTCATGGATAGTGTAGGATCCACTGATAATGGGGTACTTTGACGCAGTAGTGGGCTTGAGCACGATATGGCCATATGGTGGGACCAAACCCCCATTTTTATTTATGGACTCTCTTCAGATTTGGTAGTAATTTCCTTTGCATTTGCGCGCTATTCTTTTTTAATATACATGTCTTTTTGGTTCATAGCTGCAGCAGCTTTGGAAATACATGGGTATGCTCCCCCAAAATTTTTTTGCCTGTTTATTATGTATTCGGTCTGACCAGACTATCGAGGTTGAGCAGCCCTCCCCACCCCCCACACACACCTGTACTCAATCAGTGTCCACCATCAAGTGGATATAGGAAGAGTCCCCTGTAGTGCATTTGCACATTTTTCCCAGCAAGGAGTATTATCTCCATGGGTTAGAAAGGCTGGATTCATCTCTTTTTCATGGATAGTGTAGGACCCACTGATAATGGGGTACTTTGACGCAGTAGTGGGCTTGAGCACGATATGGCCATATGGTGGGACCAAACCCCCATTTTTATTTATGGACTCTCTTCAGATTTGGTAGTAATTTCCTTTGCATTTGCGCGCTATTCTTTTTTAATATACATGTCTTTTTGGTTCATAGCTGCAGCAGCTTTGGAAATACATGGGTATGCTCCCCCAAATTTTTTGCCTGTTTATTATGTATTCGGTCTGACCAGACTATCGAGGTTGAGCAGCCCTCCCCACCCCCCACACACACCTGTACTCAATCAGTGTCCACCATCAAGTGGATATAGGAAGAGTCCCCTGTAGTGCATTTGCACATTTTTCCCAGCAAGGAGTATTATCTCCATGGGTTAGAAAGGCTGGATTCATCTCTTTTTCATGGATAGTGTAGGACCCACTGATAATGGGGTACTTTGATGCAGTAGTGGGCTTGAGCACGATATGGCCATATGGTGGGACCAAACCCCCATTTTTATTTATGGACTCTCTTCAGATTTGGTAGTAATTTCCTTTGCATTTGCGCGCTATTCTTTTTTAATATACATGTCTTTTTGGTTCATAGCTGCAGCAGCTTTGGAAATACATGGGTATGCTCCCCCAAATTTTTTGCCTGTTTATTATGTATTCGGTCTGACCAGACTATCGAGGTTGAGCAGCCCTCCCCACCCCCCACACACACCTGTACTCAATCAGTGTCCACCATCAAGTGGATATAGGAAGAGTCCCCTGTAGTGCATTTGCACATTTTTCCCAGCAAGGAGTATTATCTCCATGGGTTAGAAAGGCTGGATTCATCTCTTTTTCATGGATAGTGTAGGACCCACTGATAATGGGGTACTTTGACGCAGTAGTGGGCTTGAGCACGATATGGCCATATGGTGGGACCAAACCCCCATTTTTATTTATGGACTCTCTTCAGATTTGGTAGTAATTTCCTTTGCATTTGCGCGCTATTCTTTTTTAATATACATGTCTTTTTGGTTCATAGCTGCAGCAGCTTTGGAAATACATGGGTATGCTCCCCCAAATTTTTTGCCTGTTTATTATGTATTCGGTCTGACCAGACTATCGAGGTTGAGCAGCCCTCCCCACCCCCCACACACACCTGTACTCAATCAGTGTCCACCATCAAGTGGATATAGGAAGAGTCCCCTGTAGTGCATTTGCACATTTTTCCCAGCAAGGAGTATTATCTCCATGGGTTAGAAAGGCTGGATTCATCTCTTTTTCATGGATAGTGTAGGACCCACTGATAATGGGGTACTTTGACGCAGTAGTGGGCTTGAGCACGATATGGCCATATGGTGGGACCAAACCCCCATTTTTATTTATGGACTCTCTTCAGATTTGGTAGTAATTTCCTTTGCATTTGCGCGCTATTCTTTTTTAATATACATGTCTTTTTGGTTCATAGCTGCAGCAGCTTTGGAAATACATGGGTATGCTCCCCCAAATTTTTTGCCTGTTTATTATGTATTCGGTCTGACCAGACTATCGAGGTTGAGCAGCCCTCCCCACCCCCCACACACACCTGTACTCAATCAGTGTCCACCATCAAGTGGATATAGGAAGAGTCCCCTGTAGTGCATTTGCACATTTTTCCCAGCAAGGAGTATTATCTCCATGGGTTAGAAAGGCTGGATTCATCTCTTTTTCATGGATAGTGTAGGATCCACTGATAATGGGGTACTTTGACGCAGTAGTGGGCTTGAGCACGATATGGCCATATGGTGGGACCAAACCCCCATTTTTATTTATGGACTCTCTTCAGATTTGGTAGTAATTTCCTTTGCATTTGCGCGCTATTCTTTTTTAATATACATGTCTTTTTGGTTCATAGCTGCAGCAGCTTTGGAAATACATGGGTATGCTCCCCCAAAATTTTTTTGCCTGTTTATTATGTATTCGGTCTGACCAGACTATCGAGGTTGAGCAGCCCTCCCCACCCCCCACACACACCTGTACTCAATCAGTGTCCACCATCAAGTGGATATAGGAAGAGTCCCCTGTAGTGCATTTGCACATTTTTCCCAGCAAGGAGTATTATCTCCATGGGTTAGAAAGGCTGGATTCATCTCTTTTTCATGGATAGTGTAGGACCCACTGATAATGGGGTACTTTGACGCAGTAGTGGGCTTGAGCACGATATGGCCATATGGTGGGACCAAACCCCCATTTTTATTTATGGACTCTCTTCAGATTTGGTAGTAATTTCCTTTGCATTTGCGCGCTATTCTTTTTTAATATACATGTCTTTTTGGTTCATAGCTGCAGCAGCTTTGGAAATACATGGGTATGCTCCCCCAAATTTTTTGCCTGTTTATTATGTATTCGGTCTGACCAGACTATCGAGGTTGAGCAGCCCTCCCCACCCCCCACACACACCTGTACTCAATCAGTGTCCACCATCAAGTGGATATAGGAAGAGTCCCCTGTAGTGCATTTGCACATTTTTCCCAGCAAGGAGTATTATCTCCATGGGTTAGAAAGGCTGGATTCATCTCTTTTTCATGGATAGTGTAGGACCCACTGATAATGGGGTACTTTGATGCAGTAGTGGGCTTGAGCACGATATGGCCATATGGTGGGACCAAACCCCCATTTTTATTTATGGACTCTCTTCAGATTTGGTAGTAATTTCCTTTGCATTTGCGCGCTATTCTTTTTTAATATACATGTCTTTTTGGTTCATAGCTGCAGCAGCTTTGGAAATACATGGGTATGCTCCCCCAAATTTTTTGCCTGTTTATTATGTATTCGGTCTGACCAGACTATCGAGGTTGAGCAGCCCTCCCCACCCCCCACACACACCTGTACTCAATCAGTGTCCACCATCAAGTGGATATAGGAAGAGTCCCCTGTAGTGCATTTGCACATTTTTCCCAGCAAGGAGTATTATCTCCATGGGTTAGAAAGGCTGGATTCATCTCTTTTTCATGGATAGTGTAGGACCCACTGATAATGGGGTACTTTGACGCAGTAGTGGGCTTGAGCACGATATGGCCATATGGTGGGACCAAACCCCCATTTTTATTTATGGACTCTCTTCAGATTTGGTAGTAATTTCCTTTGCATTTGCGCGCTATTCTTTTTTAATATACATGTCTTTTTGGTTCATAGCTGCAGCAGCTTTGGAAATACATGGGTATGCTCCCCCAAATTTTTTGCCTGTTTATTATGTATTCGGTCTGACCAGACTATCGAGGTTGAGCAGCCCTCCCCACCCCCCACACACACCTGTACTCAATCAGTGTCCACCATCAAGTGGATATAGGAAGAGTCCCCTGTAGTGCATTTGCACATTTTTCCCAGCAAGGAGTATTATCTCCATGGGTTAGAAAGGCTGGATTCATCTCTTTTTCATGGATAGTGTAGGACCCACTGATAATGGGGTACTTTGACGCAGTAGTGGGCTTGAGCACGATATGGCCATATGGTGGGACCAAACCCCCATTTTTATTTATGGACTCTCTTCAGATTTGGTAGTAATTTCCTTTGCATTTGCGCGCTATTCTTTTTTAATATACATGTCTTTTTGGTTCATAGCTGCAGCAGCTTTGGAAATACATGGGTATGCTCCCCCAAATTTTTTGCCTGTTTATTATGTATTCGGTCTGACCAGACTATCGAGGTTGAGCAGCCCTCCCCACCCCCCACACACACCTGTACTCAATCAGTGTCCACCATCAAGTGGATATAGGAAGAGTCCCCTGTAGTGCATTTGCACATTTTTCCCAGCAAGGAGTATTATCTCCATGGGTTAGAAAGGCTGGATTCATCTCTTTTTCATGGATAGTGTAGGACCCACTGATAATGGGGTACTTTGACGCAGTAGTGGGCTTGAGCACGATATGGCCATATGGTGGGACCAAACCCCCATTTTTATTTATGGACTCTCTTCAGATTTGGTAGTAATTTCCTTTGCATTTGCGCGCTATTCTTTTTTAATATACATGTCTTTTTGGTTCATAGCTGCAGCAGCTTTGGAAATACATGGGTATGCTCCCCCAAATTTTTTGCCTGTTTATTATGTATTCGGTCTGACCAGACTATCGAGGTTGAGCAGCCCTCCCCACCCCCCACACACACCTGTACTCAATCAGTGTCCACCATCAAGTGGATATAGGAAGAGTCCCCTGTAGTGCATTTGCACATTTTTCCCAGCAAGGAGTATTATCTCCATGGGTTAGAAAGGCTGGATTCATCTCTTTTTCATGGATAGTGTAGGACCCACTGATAATGGGGTACTTTGACGCAGTAGTGGGCTTGAGCACGATATGGCCATATGGTGGGACCAAACCCCCATTTTTATTTATGGACTCTCTTCAGATTTGGTAGTAATTTCCTTTGCATTTGCGCGCTATTCTTTTTTAATATACATGTCTTTTTGGTTCATAGCTGCAGCAGCTTTGGAAATACATGGGTATGCTCCCCCAAATTTTTTGCCTGTTTATTATGTATTCGGTCTGACCAGACTATCGAGGTTGAGCAGCCCTCCCCACCCCCCACACACACCTGTACTCAATCAGTGTCCACCATCAAGTGGATATAGGAAGAGTCCCCTGTAGTGCATTTGCACATTTTTCCCAGCAAGGAGTATTATCTCCATGGGTTAGAAAGGCTGGATTCATCTCTTTTTCATGGATAGTGTAGGACCCACTGATAATGGGGTACTTTGACGCAGTAGTGGGCTTGAGCACGATATGGCCATATGGTGGGACCAAACCCCCATTTTTATTTATGGACTCTCTTCAGATTTGGTAGTAATTTCCTTTGCATTTGCGCGCTATTCTTTTTTAATATACATGTCTTTTTGGTTCATAGCTGCAGCAGCTTTGGAAATACATGGGTATGCTCCCCCAAATTTTTTGCCTGTTTATTATGTATTCGGTCTGACCAGACTATCGAGGTTGAGCAGCCCTCCCCACCCCCCACACACACCTGTACTCAATCAGTGTCCACCATCAAGTGGATATAGGAAGAGTCCCCTGTAGTGCATTTGCACATTTTTCCCAGCAAGGAGTATTATCTCCATGGGTTAGAAAGGCTGGATTCATCTCTTTTTCATGGATAGTGTAGGACCCACTGATAATGGGGTACTTTGACGCAGTAGTGGGCTTGAGCACGATATGGCCATATGGTGGGACCAAACCCCCATTTTTATTTATGGACTCTCTTCAGATTTGGTAGTAATTTCCTTTGCATTTGCGCGCTATTCTTTTTTAATATACATGTCTTTTTGGTTCATAGCTGCAGCAGCTTTGGAAATACATGGGTATGCTCCCCCAAATTTTTTGCCTGTTTATTATGTATTCGGTCTGACCAGACTATCGAGGTTGAGCAGCCCTCCCCACCCCCCACACACACCTGTACTCAATCAGTGTCCACCATCAAGTGGATATAGGAAGAGTCCCCTGTAGTGCATTTGCACATTTTTCCCAGCAAGGAGTATTATCTCCATGGGTTAGAAAGGCTGGATTCATCTCTTTATCATGGATAGTGTAGGACCCACTGATAATGGGGTACTTTGATGCAGTAGTGGGCTTGAGCACGATATGGCCATATGGTGGGACCAAACCCCCATTTTTATTTATGGACTCTCTTCAGATTTGGTAGTAATTTCCTTTGCATTTGCGCGCTATTCTTTTTTAATATACATGTCTTTTTGGTTCATAGCTGCAGCAGCTTTGGAAATACATGGGTATGCTCCCCCAAATTTTTTGCCTGTTTATTATGTATTCGGTCTGACCAGACTATCGAGGTTGAGCAGCCCTCCCCACCCCCCACACACACCTGTACTCAATCAGTGTCCACCATCAAGTGGATATAGGAAGAGTCCCCTGTAGTGCATTTGCACATTTTTCCCAGCAAGGAGTATTATCTCCATGGGTTAGAAAGGCTGGATTCATCTCTTTTTCATGGATAGTGTAGGACCCACTGATAATGGGGTACTTTGACGCAGTAGTGGGCTTGAGCACGATATGGCCATATGGTGGGACCAAACCCCCATTTTTATTTATGGACTCTCTTCAGATTTGGTAGTAATTTCCTTTGCATTTGCGCGCTATTCTTTTTTAATATACATGTCTTTTTGGTTCATAGCTGCAGCAGCTTTGGAAATACATGGGTATGCTCCCCCAAATTTTTTGCCTGTTTATTATGTATTCGGTCTGACCAGACTATCGAGGTTGAGCAGCCCTCCCCACCCCCCACACACACCTGTACTCAATCAGTGTCCACCATCAAGTGGATATAGGAAGAGTCCCCTGTAGTGCATTTGCACATTTTTCCCAGCAAGGAGTATTATCTCCATGGGTTAGAAAGGCTGGATTCATCTCTTTTTCATGGATAGTGTAGGACCCACTGATAATGGGGTACTTTGACGCAGTAGTGGGCTTGAGCACGATATGGCCATATGGTGGGACCAAACCCCCATTTTTATTTATGGACTCTCTTCAGATTTGGTAGTAATTTCCTTTGCATTTGCGCGCTATTCTTTTTTAATATACATGTCTTTTTGGTTCATAGCTGCAGCAGCTTTGGAAATACATGGGTATGCTCCCCCAAATTTTTTGCCTGTTTATTATGTATTCGGTCTGACCAGACTATCGAGGTTGAGCAGCCCTCCCCACCCCCCACACACACCTGTACTCAATCAGTGTCCACCATCAAGTGGATATAGGAAGAGTCCCCTGTAGTGCATTTGCACATTTTTCCCAGCAAGGAGTATTATCTCCATGGGTTAGAAAGGCTGGATTCATCTCTTTTTCATGGATAGTGTAGGACCCACTGATAATGGGGTACTTTGACGCAGTAGTGGGCTTGAGCACGATATGGCCATATGGTGGGACCAAACCCCCATTTTTATTTATGGACTCTCTTCAGATTTGGTAGTAATTTCCTTTGCATTTGCGCGCTATTCTTTTTTAATATACATGTCTTTTTGGTTCATAGCTGCAGCAGCTTTGGAAATACATGGGTATGCTCCCCCAAATTTTTTGCCTGTTTATTATGTATTCGGTCTGACCAGACTATCGAGGTTGAGCAGCCCTCCCCACCCCCCACACACACCTGTACTCAATCAGTGTCCACCATCAAGTGGATATAGGAAGAGTCCCCTGTAGTGCATTTGCACATTTTTCCCAGCAAGGAGTATTATCTCCATGGGTTAGAAAGGCTGGATTCATCTCTTTTTCATGGATAGTGTAGGACCCACTGATAATGGGGTACTTTGACGCAGTAGTGGGCTTGAGCACGATATGGCCATATGGTGGGACCAAACCCCCATTTTTATTTATGGACTCTCTTCAGATTTGGTAGTAATTTCCTTTGCATTTGCGCGCTATTCTTTTTTAATATACATGTCTTTTTGGTTCATAGCTGCAGCAGCTTTGGAAATACATGGGTATGCTCCCCCAAATTTTTTGCCTGTTTATTATGTATTCGGTCTGACCAGACTATCGAGGTTGAGCAGCCCTCCCCACCCCCCACACACACCTGTACTCAATCAGTGTCCACCATCAAGTGGATATAGGAAGAGTCCCCTGTAGTGCATTTGCACATTTTTCCCAGCAAGGAGTATTATCTCCATGGGTTATAAAGGCTGGATTCATCTCTTTTTCATGGATAGTGTAGGACCCACTGATAATGGGGTACTTTGACGCAGTAGTGGGCTTGAGCACGATATGGCCATATGGTGGGACCAAACCCCCATTTTTATTTATGGACTCTCTTCAGATTTGGTAGTAATTTCCTTTGCATTTGCGCGCTATTCTTTTTTAATATACATGTCTTTTTGGTTCATAGCTGCAGCAGCTTTGGAAATACATGGGTATGCTCCCCCAAATTTTTTGCCTGTTTATTATGTATTCGGTCTGACCAGACTATCGAGGTTGAGCAGCCCTCCCCACCCCCCACACACACCTGTACTCAATCAGTGTCCACCATCAAGTGGATATAGGAAGAGTCCCCTGTAGTGCATTTGCACATTTTTCCCAGAAAGGAGTATTATCTCCATGGGTTAGAAAGGCTGGATTCATCTCTTTTTCATGGATAGTGTAGGACCCACTGATAATGGGGTACTTTGACGCAGTAGTGGGCTTGAGCACGATATGGCCATATGGTGGGACCAAACCCCCATTTTTATTTATGGACTCTCTTCAGATTTGGTAGTAATTTCCTTTGCATTTGCGCGCTATTCTTTTTTAATATACATGTCTTTTTGGTTCATAGCTGCAGCAGCTTTGGAAATACATGGGTATGCTCCCCCAAATTTTTTGCCTGTTTATTATGTATTCGGTCTGACCAGACTATCGAGGTTGAGCAGCCCTCCCCACCCCCCACACACACCTGTACTCAATCAGTGTCCACCATCAAGTGGATATAGGAAGAGTCCCCTGTAGTGCATTTGCACATTTTTCCCAGCAAGGAGTATTATCTCCATGGGTTAGAAAGGCTGGATTCATCTCTTTTTCATGGATAGTGTAGGACCCACTGATAATGGGGTACTTTGACGCAGTAGTGGGCTTGAGCACGATATGGCCATATGGTGGGACCAAACCCCCATTTTTATTTATGGACTCTCTTCAGATTTGGTAGTAATTTCCTTTGCATTTGCGCGCTATTCTTTTTTAATATACATGTCTTTTTGGTTCATAGCTGCAGCAGCTTTGGAAATACATGGGTATGCTCCCCCAAATTTTTTGCCTGTTTATTATGTATTCGGTCTGACCAGACTATCGAGGTTGAGCAGCCCTCCCCACCCCCCACACACACCTGTACTCAATCAGTGTCCACCATCAAGTGGATATAGGAAGAGTCCCCTGTAGTGCATTTGCACATTTTTCCCAGCAAGGAGTATTATCTCCATGGGTTAGAAAGGCTGGATTCATCTCTTTTTCATGGATAGTGTAGGACCCACTGATAATGGGGTACTTTGACGCAGTAGTGGGCTTGAGCACGATATGGCCATATGGTGGGACCAAACCCCCATTTTTATTTATGGACTCTCTTCAGATTTGGTAGTAATTTCCTTTGCATTTGCGCGCTATTCTTTTTTAATATACATGTCTTTTTGGTTCATAGCTGCAGCAGCTTTGGAAATACATGGGTATGCTCCCCCAAATTTTTTGCCTGTTTATTATGTATTCGGTCTGACCAGACTATCGAGGTTGAGCAGCCCTCCCCACCCCCCACACACACCTGTACTCAATCAGTGTCCACCATCAAGTGGATATAGGAAGAGTCCCCTGTAGTGCATTTGCACATTTTTCCCAGCAAGGAGTATTATCTCCATGGGTTAGAAAGGCTGGATTCATCTCTTTTTCATGGATAGTGTAGGACCCACTGATAATGGGGTACTTTGACGCAGTAGTGGGCTTGAGCACGATATGGCCATATGGTGGGACCAAACCCCCATTTTTATTTATGGACTCTCTTCAGATTTGGTAGTAATTTCCTTTGCATTTGCGCGCTATTCTTTTTTAATATACATGTCTTTTTGGTTCATAGCTGCAGCAGCTTTGGAAATACATGGGTATGCTCCCCCAAATTTTTTGCCTGTTTATTATGTATTCGGTCTGACCAGACTATCGAGGTTGAGCAGCCCCCCCACCCCCCACACACACCTGTACTCAATCAGTGTCCACCATCAAGTGGATATAGGAAGAGTCCCCTGTAGTGCATTTGCACATTTTTCCCAGCAAGGAGTATTATCTCCATGGGTTAGAAAGGCTGGATTCATCTCTTTTTCATGGATAGTGTAGGACCCACTGATAATGGGGTACTTTGACGCAGTAGTGGGCTTGAGCACGATATGGCCATATGGTGGGACCAAACCCCCATTTTTATTTATGGACTCTCTTCAGATTTGGTAGTAATTTCCTTTGCATTTGCGCGCTATTCTTTTTTAATATACATGTCTTTTTGGTTCATAGCTGCAGCAGCTTTGGAAATACATGGGTATGCTCCCCCAAATTTTTTGCCTGTTTATTATGTATTCGGTCTGACCAGACTATCGAGGTTGAGCAGCCCTCCCCACCCCCCACACACACCTGTACTCAATCAGTGTCCACCATCAAGTGGATATAGGAAGAGTCCCCTGTAGTGCATTTGCACATTTTTCCCAGCAAGGAGTATTATCTCCATGGGTTAGAAAGGCTGGATTCATCTCTTTTTCATGGATAGTGTAGGACCCACTGATAATGGGGTACTTTGACGCAGTAGTGGGCTTGAGCACGATATGGCCATATGGTGGGACCAAACCCCCATTTTTATTTATGGACTCTCTTCAGATTTGGTAGTAATTTCCTTTGCATTTGCGCGCTATTCTTTTTTAATATACATGTCTTTTTGGTTCATAGCTGCAGCAGCTTTGGAAATACATGGGTATGCTCCCCCAAATTTTTTGCCTGTTTATTATGTATTCGGTCTGACCAGACTATCGAGGTTGAGCAGCCCTCCCCACCCCCCACACACACCTGTACTCAATCAGTGTCCACCATCAAGTGGATATAGGAAGAGTCCCCTGTAGTGCATTTGCACATTTTTCCCAGCAAGGAGTATTATCTCCATGGGTTAGAAAGGCTGGATTCATCTCTTTTTCATGGATAGTGTAGGACCCACTGATAATGGGGTACTTTGACGCAGTAGTGGGCTTGAGCACGATATGGCCATATGGTGGGACCAAACCCCCATTTTTATTTATGGACTCTCTTCAGATTTGGTAGTAATTTCCTTTGCATTTGCGCGCTATTCTTTTTTAATATACATGTAACATTATATACTCCATGCAGCTTCACTCTGAACACCAAGCTGTAAATTATTTACCCCGTAAGGCTAACCGTTACATTTTTGTGTCATTATTAGACATGAGTTTTTCTTACTTGGACACCTGAATTCTACCCTGTTCAACAAACTGGCATGCTAACCTTTTATAAGTCAACAGGGCGTTGTCTTCAAAAACATAAGGCCGTATGGTACTTAGAATAATTCAGATAAAACATCAGCCATAATTTTGTCCTGTACTGTTGTGTAACAAAATTAAAATGGTGCCCGCTGTTTATTAATGCAACTGATGTATCTTTATACTGAAGCTAAACAGGCAAATCAAACTACATAAAGGAGCCCAAGTTCATCTTACATGCCACATTTCTTTAAATCACATATATTCCTGTTACTATAGAAAAATATATTTTTATTAGGGTTATTACCTTTGAAAATAAAAGTTGATCAAACAAACTACCATCCATCAACCTTACATATATTACCACTTGCTACCCGCCCGCCATCAAATGACAGCGGAGCGGTGTAGCTATTGTTCTGGGACGCCATCATATGATGGCGCACCAGAACAGACTCTCGCGCGCGCCGATCGTGGCCGCCCCGTGTTGCTAGGACACGGAGTGACCCCGATCTCGGTAAGAGTCAATGACATGACTCTTTACCCATGTGATCGGCTGTGTCCAATCACAGCCGGTCACATGTAAATTAGGAAGTGCCGTTATTCGGGTTCTTCTCGCCTCACACTGTTGGAGTGTAAGGCGAGGAGAGCTGATCAGCAGCTCCTCCTCATAGGGGAGACATGTACAAGTAATCAGGACACTGAACATCAGTGCCCTGATTACACAAAATGTAAATAAAGTGCCAATTACTGCCCACCATCAGTGCCCACAGTGCCCGCCATCCTTTCCCACAATCACTGTCCATATTGCTGCCAGTCAGTGCCCATTAGTGCCTGCTCATAAGTGCTCAACAGTGCCACCTGTCAGTGTCCATCAGTGCTGCCTGTCAGTGCCCATCTGTGCGGCCTATCAGTACTCATCAGTACCGCCTATCAGTGCCCATCAGTGCGGCATATTAGTACCTCCTCATCAGTGCCACTTTATCAGTGCCCATAAGTGCCACCTCATCAGTGCCCATAAGTGCCATAAGAAAAAACTTTTTTTTCTTTTTTTTTTTTGTAAGAAATAAAAAACCCAGAGGTGATAAAATACCACCAAAAGAAAGCTCTATTTGTGTGGAAAAAAATGATAAAAATTTCATATGGGTACAGTGTAGCATGACCGCGCAATTGTCATTCACATATATAATAAAATATTGAAAAATACTGCTTACACTTAAAACACAAGGCCATGTTTGGTTTCTGGACAATCAATCAACAGGCCCAAGTTCCATTATACAAGGTTTACAAGGGCATGGTTAGAAGAGTGCAGCACTTGACTTTTAGGTATTGTAAATGTTTTCACTAGTCTTTGTGGGGTATTTTGCAGCTATTGGAAGCATGGATAGTAGTGGTGGTGAAACGGCATTCATCTGAGGGTGCCTGCTATACAGTAGAGGTGAGCAAGCTGATGAAGAGCCCATGTTATTACAAATCATTTCTTTGTGGCATATACTCAACAACAGTATAAGGAAAAAATAGAAATTTCTGTTAGGGCTTAATTAGTGATTTTATCAAAGAGATTTATGATGTGATGTATACATTTTAGTGTTCCCTGTTTTTAGTATTCAGTTTAAAGACTTGTAATCTAGCCATTAGCTCAGGCATCACTAAATGGCAGACCATGGTCCTGATCTGGACCTGCCATATAGGTGCCATTCTGTCCAGAGCCATCACCACCGCCACTCTCATTATCAGTCTCACAGAGCAGGCAGTGGGAGATGGGACAGCTCTGGATAGAGGGCAGGGGCTGCCTGAGTTAACTAGCAGGTGATTGTTTTTTTACGATGCAGGGTGGTCCTAGCAACCAATTACCTGCTTGCAGCTCCTGCCCTCACTTCAAACCTGCTGTGCCATCCACTCACCTCCCTGTCTGTGTAAGGAAGGACAGGAAGAGGGTGGTGATGTGAAGGTGGGCTAAGGACATTGAAGGGGAAGCTCAGGACAGTAATGGGGGGGACTCAGGAAAGTTAAGAGAGAGCTCAAGAAAGTAATGGGGAGACTGAGGATAGTAATAGGGGGGGCTGAGGACAGTAATGGGGTCTCAGAACAGTTAAGGGGACAGTAACAAGGGCCTGAGGACATTAATGGGGTCATTGAGAACAGTAATGGAGGGGCTCAGCACAGTTAAGGGGGACTCTGGACAGTAATAGAGGAACTTAATATAATAATGGATGGGCTCAGGACAGTCATGAAGGCACTGAGGACTGTAATGGGGGGACTGGAGACAATAATGGGTGGTTACAGAGGACAGTAGTAAGGGGCTTCAGTCATTGAGGACAGTAATGGGAGGATTTAGAACAGTAATGTGGGGACTGAGGACAGTAATTGGGGGGCTGAGGACATTAATAAGGGCACTGAGGAAATTAATGGGGGGGGGGGGGGCTGAGAACAGTAATGTGAGGGGGCTTGAGGAAATTAAGGGGAGGACTAAGGAAAGTAAAGTGAGGGGGGGGGGCTGAGGACAGTAATGTGAGGGGGGCTGAGTATAGTTATGAGGGAGGACTGGTGTAAGAACAGGATTGAATTATATGAGGCTAGATTCGGATCTGTGTATGCATATTTGCATACAGCCTATTCATTTTAATGGGCTGCCCTACCCAAGAGGGAAGGAAGTTTGAACCCTTCTTTTTTTTTAATTGCACAGCATCAAGCAGCATAGTGCTGCAGCACCTTGTGGTATGGTACGCCCAAAAATGTGCCATAGCTGCTGATGTGTGGGGGTGCCATTAACAATTAATAGCACCCCCACACATCTGCTAAAGTGTATTTCTGTGTGAGTCTGGAACATATGCGATTTTGTACATATCCCCCAGCCACAGAGATGTGAACCTATCCTAAGAAGAGAGGGGGCTGTGACATGAAGGATCTGACTCATTGCACAAACGTGATTCGAACCTCTGCTGGAAGAAAATTTTACTAACTGGACTTCCGTGAATTTAAATTCAATACCCCTGCATTAGAGGGAATTCTTAGTAGCTCAGTACAATTATTGACTCACACTATTAACAAATAGTAAGATAAGGTATCGACGAGAAAGGAAGGAATGTATTTTCAATTTATTTCAAACATCAGGAACCAGAGTTTCAAAGAAGGTTGTTTTGGAAGCGAAGAGTCTATTTGGAGATATAGCATTGCCCCACCTGTTTGTGATGTGTGCCAGGAGTTCTAATGTTACTCTAAAGACAGAGATGTTGATTAAACACTTTCAACGGGAGTTTGTTCTAAGTGACAAGATAAGAGCTTCTCAAGGGTTCATGTAAGTAGATGATTTATTTTTATGTTTCAATATGAACTTCATTAGTTGTTCTTGATATAAACACATGACTAGCAAGTGATAACAGTTAAGTAAACAGAGAATTCAAAGTGAGAAATTCTCTGAAGTGCGCACAAGCAAAGAACAATTGGAAAGTAGATAGTAAGTGGGGCAAAGTATGCAATGCATAATTTATACATAAAGTAAAGACTCCACAGAGGTTGAAGACTTCAATGATTGCCCTAATGTCAAGGTCACTGTAAGGTACATACTCCCTTGTTCAGCTATATCTAATCAAGCTTCATGTGTAGCGTCAGGACTCTTTCAAGTTCATTACAGCTGAGTTGTCAAATTGTGAAATGTTCCAGTAAAATAGTCTATTTTTCTGTATTTAGAATTATCATCATTTTTTATTATTTTTTTAATCTACAACAAAAAGGGAACATTATACTTGTGAAATGCATCTTAAGTCATCATTCATTTTTACTATTTTCTTATCAGGAAGCCACAGTGGAACCATATGCAGACAGGAAGCTCCAGAACCATTGATGTATGAAGGGCCTCTGCACTCTTACCATTGCAGTGTAGGTGTAAATAGACTTCTATAGCTTCCATTTAAACTAACTACACAATAAACTGCAGAACATACATTTTAAATAGCCATATATGAACAAATACATTTTCATGTGTTTTAATGCAAGACAAATGTGAACAGGTCATTAACGTGCACAAATTAAACTTGGCGTTAATATGAGACTGTCACAATGCAAATATGTAAAGCGCTGACTCAGTAGCAGTGTAATAATGTCATCATGGGTTTACTAAAAGTGACAGTTAATAAGATTGCACCTCACTCTAACCAAAAGTATTGAGCAGATCTCAAGAAAGATCTTAATTAGCTTGAAGTAGAACCCCAACAAAAACCTTTGGTCTGATTATGGATAGAGTGGAGTATCACTGTTAGGACTTTTTGGAGATTTCACTTCTCTTCTTGTCTTGGTAACTGTTTTCACTAGCACAGAAAGGGAGAGGGTTTCAAATTTTACAATTGTCACTGGAACACGAGATCTAGTAAAAAAAATATGCAACAGTCATAAATTTTGCTGTGTTGAGCTACATTTGGTAAAGGCCAATCTCCCAGCTTTACTATACCACACTTTACAGAGAACTGATCACAATAAACCACCCTTTTCAAAGGAAATAATTTAATATGCCTTCTATAATTATAGCCACAACCTGCACACACTAATGAAATATAAGTTGGTGACAATCTACCTATCTTTGTTAATGGATTATGAGTAGAAATTGGCATCCACACAAACACGGGAAACGTATACAACTTGAAGGGGAAGCATGCACACAACATTTGAAGATAGCTGCACATTGATTTTGCTCTGCTCACTCCAGGCAAACATTAGCTAAACATAGGTCTCTTAAAAAAAAAATAAAACGTCTGAAAATACTGCCTGTGGCACCCTTAGTATCTGGAGACACGCACAGGACGAGTCGGTCAACAAAGAACAGATGGACAGAAAGCCCACCAAACCGCCTACCCTGCATCCAAAATAGTGGGAAAATCTTCTCCGACTGCAGACACTATTAGATCTTCTGCAGCCACGTTTAATGGGTCAGTGGACAGAAAAGACCTCTTTCCTGTATTCCATCTAAGTGAGAACACAGAGGATGGTGAGCCTTTTTTCTGCCAAGTGTGGGAATTTGTTACAGAAGAGATCATAGTGGCTTCCTGCAAATTGACCTCTGAGCTCCACCATGAAATTAAATAAATAGGCCAGCATACCAGTAAATTGAAGCACAGCATGCGGTCCCACTGGGCCATGAACAGAAGATGGAGATCATACAAAACCTTATTTTAATGTAAAACATTTTTGAGGACAATGAGAACAGAGCCCACTGTAGTAACCACCAGATCTGTGGCATATTGGATACCACTAAAGATCTGCCTTAGTTATAACTATTCCAGGAACATTCCAATATAACTACTAGAGATGAATAAAGTTCTCTGGGCCTTGACATGTAGGAGAGCCAATGAACTACTGAAAGACATTATAATCAAGTTACATTACTATGGCACGAGAGAGCAAATGTTGAAGGTGGCTCAAGAATCTTCTAACCTCTGCATCCAGAAGCACGCTTACAAAATGTTCTTGTGTCTTGCCCCAAACTACTATAATCAAGAGGAAAAACCTCTGTCCATACCTCCAAATCCTTAAATTCTCAGAAATCTGTTACCGCTAGGGCTACCCTTTCAAGTTAATTATAGCCTACCACAAATCCATTGACCAGCTGTGCACCCTGGAGGAAATGAGCTCCTGCTTCAAGAATCTTGGCTTATATCACTCGCCAGGCCGTGGCTGTAGCCCATTGTCTGATGCTGTAGCTTTACCTAAGAACAGAGAGAATCTAAATTCAGACAAATTTTAGGTTATTCAGAGTTTCAGATGTATTCAAAATTCCAAATAACAATAGTGACAAATTTTGTTAAAATTAGTTTTGTTTATTTGTTTTGGTTTAAAATTTATAGACCGATCTGAATTCTGTGTGAAGAATGGCTGGTTGTTAAGGAGCGGGCAGAGAAACCGGCCGCTGCATCCTTAACAACCAATGACTCATTAGCTGTCAGCGGGTTTCCCCACTAACATCTAAATGTAAACAAAAGAATGCCAGTAAAAAAAAAATATAGAAAAAAACATCAATACCAGGCCCTTCGAGTCAGGTATGGGTTTTAAGGGGAACCCCACACCATAATTTTATTTAAAAAAAACAGAGTGGGGTCCCCCCAAAATCCATACCAGATCTTTATCCTAGCATGTAGCCCAGAAGGTCAGAAAAGGGGGGGCAACATGACGAGGGAGTGCTTTAGGGTAGGAAGCCCCCCTCCCAAAGCACATAGTCCCTATGTTGATGAGGACAAGGACTTCTTCCCCTTAACCCTGGCAGGTGGTTGTGGAGGTCTATGAGCAGGGGGGCTTATTGGAATCTGGAAGCCCCCTTTAACAAGGGAGCCCTCCGATCCCGGCCCCCTCATATGTACATTGTACCTCTACTCATTCACCAAAAAAAGGGTCAAAAATAAAGAAAAACAGAGACATTTCTGACAATTCCTTTATTAAAATAAACAATGTCACCCAAAGTAAACCCAGCATCAATCACGATGAACAACGCCGCCAACCCGATAAAAGTAAAAAGGAGGTCCGCACCCGGAGAAAGCTCCCTCCGTCTGACAGCTCCGCTCTTTGATAGTTCCTAAAAAAGAGGTGGAGCCAACCAATTGCATCAATGGATGACCCCGCCCCCTCGTGGCACCATCGACCCAGTATGCCCTGGTCGATGATGTCACAAGGGGGCGGGGTACATTTTTGATCAATTCAAATTGTTCTGATGATTTGGAATTTGTTAGGAAATGAATAAACTAAACTAATCCATAAAACAATATTAGTAACAAAACAAATTTATCCAAAACGAAACAAACTTTTCTATTCTGCACGTGTCTAGTATTATACCCCCAGGTCTTCTGCCCAGTCTCAATGGCTGAGTTGTCTGACATGATCTCAGGAGCGCAGCTGTTATCACAGGTAATGCTGTATTAACAAAATGTATTCTCTCTGTTAGTTAAGCTTTCTTTTCACACTTTCATACCAAAATTGTGCCTTGCTTATTGCCTCTGTAGGTGAATGGAGGGTCCATATTTCTAATATATACTTTTGCTCCAAACTTTCTATTTTGTAGCTAAGCAGCCTTTACCTGGATCCCCCATTTAGCCCACTTTGCTCATATTGATTCTATTCAGGTAGGCTAAAGTTGACTAAATATGACTCTCACAAATATGATTTCTTACTCTTGAACCTTAAATATTTCACCCTGCAGGCATGACTCTCTTGCAATGCTGCATACTAGCTAGCCCACTCCAGCTTGGGCTGGGGCATAAACCTTTAGATCTCACCTGCCCTCCTGTTGGGACAAAGTGTTATGGGAGGTCCCACAAGACCCCTAACACCCTCTCACCAGCACATATTGTATGTGGACCTTACATTTACTTTGCTATGCTCTACCATTTGTGCATTTGTTTTCTATTAATGTTATTTGTTCTTGCCAGAATGGACTCTATTTGCCCTGTACAATGCCAGTCTGACAGCCTTTTCACTGGCTAATTGCTCCCGTTGAGCTTTAGGATTTGTCCACACTGTAGTTGACATCCCCCCTGATTTCATTGGGGCGTATGACCACCACACAGTCTTTCTTCTCTAACTTCTTTGGCATACTAACTCTGTAAATCTATTGTTCTGTAATTGACTATTAGCAGGGTCTAACTGGGACACAAAATAGGCACAGGAATTTTAGACTGAGCAGCTCATGACATATTTACTGCCCCCTTCCCCACTCTCCATCCTGAAAAGAGTGCAGGGGGAGCGGAGAGCACAGGAGTGGGGCTGGAGAGCATAGGGGGGCCAGAGAGCACGGGGGAGCGCAGAGCAAAGGGGCAGCCGGAGAGCACAGGTAGAGGCAGAGAGCACAGGGGGGCTGGGGAACACAAGGGGGCAAAGAGTACAGGAGGGCTGGAGAGCACTGGGGGCTGGAGAGCACTGGGGGGTGGAGAGCACTGGGAGGCTGGAGAGCACGGGGGGGGGGGGTCAGGGAGCATTGGGGGGGGGGGGTCAGGGAGCACTTGGGGACTAGAGAGCAAAGGGGGGGTCGAGGGGGCGGAGAGCACTGGGGGAGTGAAGAGCACAGGGGGCCTGAGGGCAGGGGAAGGAGGCAGCAGAAATAATCTGGATAGGAGGAGCAAAAGGGACAGATGCATATAAAAGAATCAATCTGTCCATTTTCCTCCTGCAGCCTCTAAATGCCTGTGGGGGGGAGGGAGAGGAGGATAAGCAGGCTTTAACCACTTAAGCCCCGGAAGATTTGGCTGCTCAAAGACCAGGCCCTTTTTTGCGATTCGGCACTGCGTGATTTTAACGGACAATTGCGCGGTCGTGCGATGCTGTACCCAAACAAAATTGATGTCCTTTTTTTCCCACAAATAGAGCATTCTTTTGGTGGTATTTGATCACCTGTGCGATTTTTATTTTTGCTTTATAAACAAAAAAAGGAGCGACAATTTTGAAAAAGTAACAATATTTTTCACATTTTTTTATATGAAATTCTCCAAAAAAAAATAAAAATCAAAATTTTTTTAACATTTTAGGCCAATTTGTTTTCTGCTACATATGTTTGGTAAAAAAAATTGCAATTAGCGTATTTTGATTGGTTTGTGCAAAAGTTATTGCGTTTTTTACTAGTAATGGCGGCGATCTGCGATTTTTTTTTGCGGGACTGTGACATTGCGGCAGACAGATCGGACCCCTGACTGACATTTTTGACACTTTTGGGAGTACCAGTGACATTACTACAGTAATCAGTGCTATAAATATGCACTGTTACTGTCAAAATTACACTGGCAGGGAAGGGGTTAACTTTATTGGTGTTTAAGGGGTTAAGTGTGTCCCTAGGGGCGTGATTCTAACTTTGGGGGGGCGTGGCTTGTGATGTAACCACAGACACATACGATCCTACATAGCAGGATCGTATAGTCTCTGCACTTACATCAGGGAGAATGACAGACGGCTGTGTTTATATCAAACCTAGTCCTGAATCTCAGACTTGATAAATCCACCCAAATTGCAAACAATTCTCATTTGGATTCTCAATGCTTTGGAGAACTGCTATGAGATCATGGCCTGGTGGATGCCTGAAAGACCATAACCAAACAATGCAAGACTGTACATACTTTTCAGCACCCCACAGCCTATTCACTGGAATTGATCTTATACTGGGCATGACAACTACCTTACCGCGATACTGTCCACTAAAATGTAATTCTTTTGTGGTCATACCGTGACCCAACTGTATTGGTGTATTATATCCCTTAGAACTTAATGCAATCTCGAAAAACCTGGTAAGGATCCTGAAGAATTTCAAACCCACTTCTCTGAATCATAAACTGCTACTTTTCTCTTGTATAAACTAAAGCTAACTGCCTTTTCTTGTGTGTATCTCTCCCCTCAATATCACTTTATGCTGGACGTGGACTTTGACTCACTAGAAGTAAAAGCAGTATTCAAATCCCCAAAACCAGGAAGAAAAACAAGCCTGGACGGACACCCCAAAATTAATTTACAAAAAATTCTCTGAAACCCTAATTCCCTGTTTGACATGACTTTTCAATTCCCTGAAACACAACAAGTTAAATGTTAACAGCCACCATTGTCAACATTGCTTAAACCCTCCACTGTAAACTCTATGTCTTTTAAAAATGAATAGAACTTTTGTAAAAATTGTACTAACAGCATACAGAAATTATCCCTGCTAGGTACTGACTACAGGACCTCAGAGTTGCAACTACTATTAACTAAGCCACCATGATGAAAAAAGCAAACATGATGACAATATTTACTGGTTTTATATGCACATATGAGGACAACATATTCTTTCCAGCTCTAACAACTTTCGTTACAGTTACAAAAACTGAAATAAAATAATTTAATTTTTGGAGAAAATAAAGCAATTTTCAGATCTTGCGTGCTTGATAATTACTAAAAAAGTTGTATTTGTGAATTTTACAATTTCTATATTTGTAAAAATGTCTTCAACAATGATGTCAGCAATGTCATCATATGTCATTAATGGGAATTGACTGACATTATTTTGGGCAAAGCTGTCTTTACCTAAATGGCTTTCAGAGTTTGGCCTGTCACAGCCTGTCTTTGTTGGATCGTAATGAGAATAAAAAATATATTTGTGAAGGCCTAGTATTAGTAGAATTTGGAAGAGAAAACTAGGTCAGTTCCATTGAACTCTCCTCGATCACTTAGTTTAACATACATTGCTACTTCAAAAGCAAAAAAAATAAATAGTAGTACCTGGCTGTTATGTCACTCCTCCACATGCAGGCATAGTGCTTGTTAATGAAAACCTGGAGCTGTAATAGTAGATAAATTAAGCATACACTTTGAAATGTGCATTTGTTTTTACAATATCTTGGCACACCTAGCAAAGGTATAGCAGAAATCTAGTCATACAGTAAAAAAAAAAAATTATATATATATATATATATGGTTTTAAAACTGAATGAATTTATGTATTGTCAATCAATTGTTAAATATCAGTCTCGGGTAATATGGGGAGGATTAATGCATATTAAGTCTTTATGTATGTAGAACAGCAGTTAACATGTTTTACTTTCATTTTTAAAAAATGATATGAATAAAAATAGGTAATTTTACATAATATTGTCATCACTTAGTACCGTTAACCACTTACGCTCCAGAAGGTTTTACCCCCTTCATGTCCAGGACATTTTTTGCTATTCAGCACTACGCTATTTTAACTGGCAATTCCGCAGTCATGCAATACTGTATGCAAATAAAATTTTTATAATTTTTTTCACACAAATAGAGTTTTCTTTTAGTGGTATTTAATTACCACTGAGTTTTTTATTTTTTTACGATATAAATGAAAAAAATACTATAAATTAAAAATATATATATATATATTTTCTATATTCTGTCACAAACATATGCAATAAAATGAAATGTCATCATAAATATAGGCCAAAATGTATTCTGCTACATGTCTTTGGTAAAACAAAATCTCCAAGAAGTGTATATTATTTAGTCTGTAGGAAAGTTATAGCGTCCACAAACTATGGTATACAGGTGCATCTCATAAAATTAGAATATCATCAAAAAGTTAATTTATTTTAGGAAATCATATGCTATATTGATGCGTCACACACAGAGTTAAAAGGAAAAAAATGCAGCGCTTAAAATTCATAAGTGTTCACAAACACCAGGACACAGGACAGCAAATAAACATTCATAAAGATGAAAGTCCATAAATCCTAGGGGACAGCCAGGGTGCATAACCAAATGAACTGCAGGTGAACTTATAGTCCGACACCATAGCACACCTTACCCCAAGGTATGGACCACTAAATTATAGGTGGCCATGCAAGTTTTCCAACACCCCTCTGGCTTGTCACTGCTCATCAATGATAGTACCCAAATTGATCTTGTTGGCTCCCCTGAGATCATTTCTCAACAAGTCACATATATATATATATATATATATATATATATATATATATATATATCGGACTAATCCTCATGATGCAATATATCAAAACCTTCAAAGGCTCTATTGTAACCATAAAAAAAAGCATGTCATGAAACATAAATCTGATGGTTTCCAACCAACAAGATGGCTGTGGTCCGCACGTGTTGCAACGTGACATATGGTAACCAGGCTCCCATTTGATGTTTAAGTCATGAGATCTATAGGTTTTAAAAGAGAAGATCAACTAAGTTCCCATCTTAGAGATCTCCCTCTTGGTATGGCTTCCTCTCCAGTGGGAATTGAACTTGGCAATGGCCATGAATGAAGTTCCTTTTAGATCCTTTCAATGGAACATCGCGCATAGTACTTTGAAAGGCTGTGATTTGGAAAACCCTTAGATATGTTCGCCATTTGCTCTTTTAACCTCACTTCCTATTTACGTACAGTTTGGCCTACATAGTGTAGCTCACAAGTGCAAGTAATCAGATAGACTACGTTCTTGGTCGAGCATGTCATGAAGGAGTTAATATTATGTGACTTGCCTGTGATATTAGAGCTAAATGAAAGGTATTTTCTGTTTTTAAGGCAGTTGTTTTTACAAACCTCACATTTCCTGCACAGGCAGAAACCTTTCAATTACCCAAAAAAAATCTATTTGACAGGAGGCCTAACTATATTCAGAGCTATTTGTAACCTAAGTGGGGGTCACCCCTATAGCTAACTACAGATGTCTCAGGAGGCAAAGGGCCTAAAATCCTATTGTAATGGTGCTGGTGGCTGAGCCTGACGTGCAGAGGTAGCCTCGTGGGATCTGGTACAACAGGAACACGGACGGGTGACACTGGTGTTAGACACGGGCTAGTCCGAGGTGCGGAGTCTAAGTGCTAGCTGGTTTTCACTAGAGCCCCTGATGGTGGGGATAGACTGCGCTGCAAGCTAACACCAGGTCGCGGTCCCCAGGGTTGCCCCACCAGGAGGTGGACACGTCCAGAATCGGAACAGATGAGCCGACAAGGATAAGGCAGGGGGGTGGTCACAGGAACGAGCCAAGGTCAGGGCAGGCAGCAAGCAGACGAAGTAGTGGACAAGCCGGGAGGTCGATCAGGAAGTCAACAGGAAACAGCAGGTTCAGGATCAGGAAGTACAGGTAAAGCTGCAGACAAGACAGCAATAGCTCAGTGCTGCTGTGGTGTTTAAATAGGCCAGCCTTTTGCCAATTAGTGCAATTAGTCTGCACTAAGTTAACTCTTAACTGGCAGATTCATGACAGCACTTCAGTGTTCACAGGGAGTGTTCCTAACACCTATCATTTCTCAATACATTCCAATGTTTTTTAAAAATCTTCTTAATAGAAACATGCTGGTTCGAATAGGTATAGAAAAATGAAAATTTTTAATAAAAATATGGGTTATTTGGCCTATCCTTCAGTTATAACATGTCCTCTCTACTTCTAATCCTTACCTCATCTATGACTAAATCAAGTTCATTAGAGTCATAACCCTTCTCAAGGAAGTGATTTTTAAGGAACTTCACCTTTCTCAGAAAGGTGTCCTAAAACGTACAGCTTCTCTTCAATCTAAGGAACTGGCTCTTTGGTGCTGACTTTAACTAGGATTTGTGATGGCAACTATTGGTCCCTATGAATCCATTCTGATCAGTATCCTTAAAAAAAAGGTAGAGGTGACCAACCTCCCTTCCTGTACTCTAATTTTAAGATGTAAAAAATGAATGTCGGTAATGCTAGCCTCATGTTGGAAAACAAAGCCCCTTATATTCACATTCAATTGAAGAAATCAAGAGAAGTGTCAACTCCAGAGGAGGAGGACATCATCAATGTAGCACCTCCACAGGACCAATGCAGGTCTGTGCTGACCATAGATAACGTCCTCCTCCCACTTGTCAATGAAAAATTAGCCATACTGGGTGCAAATTCCGCGCCCATAGCCACTCCTCGACCCTATAAATAATATGACTTATCAAACCAAAATTAGTTTTGGCTCATTGAAAAATCAAGGAGTTGAAGGACAAACTGTTGCTGTGGAGGGGGAATACTAGAATCTTTAGCCAGATAGCATTCAACAGCCTCTCTACCTTGTTGATATGAGATCAGATAATGGTGTATAGAGTGGCCATATCGGCATATACACTTCTCTCCATGTGACCTCATCCAAGAAGGTAATGACCTGACAATCTTTCAAATAGAAGGGAGTTTTAAACCAGAGGTTGTAAGAAATTGTCTATATATCTTCCTAATCTGGAGAAGTCTATGCCGCTGATGATAGGCCTACCTGGTGGATTTAGGTGGTTGTTATGTACCTTCGGCAAAAAAATATATTACTGGAATCTTACGTGCCACCGGGACCAGAAATTATCTTTCTTTTTTCTTAGAAAGGCCCTAGGGAAACCTTGTTCCACTATTACCTGTAATTTTTTTTATACCCTTTAGTCGGGTTGTTAACAAGGGGGGGGGGGGGGTATGTATCTCTGTCAGACAAAATCTGATTAATCTCTTTAATATAGAATTCGCAATCTAGGATGACAATACCTCTACCCTTGTCAGCAGGATGAACAATGATTTAATTTTGCTTTTTAAGCACATCCAATCCTCTCTAAAAAGTCAGATCCATTTTCTGTCTTTTAACAACCATTTTTTCTAGGTCGTTCAATTATAAATCCCTAAAAACTCCAACTGAAGAAGCCAAACTAACAGCAGGGTTAAATAGTGATGCATTGGATAATGTAGTGTTTTAAACTCTGATGAAACAGTAGCCCTATTCTAAATGGGATTGGAGATGAGGTTTCTTTGAACGTTAAGCTTCCAAACATATTTATAAATGTCCATAAAAGTCTTGAATTTATTGAGGGGGCCTGGTGGGGCAAACTTTAAACTATGATTAAGAACAACTTTCTCTTCATGAGAAAGTATAGCTGTATTTAAATTAAGTAAGCCCAAATACACTATACCCACCTTCTTTTTATACCTTGTTCTCCTCCCCCCTCTGGTCACTCATTTGACTCTATTCCCCTTTTTAAACTTGCTCCCTCCCCAAGAAAAAAAACAGTATTGCTGGAATAATTTCTGTTTCCCTGAAGGGGGTGATTATCCTCCCTCCAACTGCCACTTTCACTCATATAAGGACAGCCAGAAGACATATTCTCCTGCTGGCTCCAATAATTATTTGCATGGCAACATGAGGGTCCTGCTTGGGGATGTTGGACAATGTATCTATCGTGTCCCCCAAATTGCTCCTGTTCCTTAAGTAGAGGTTCAAACTTATTATGGATAACCACAGGTTCATGATAAAAAGGGCGTCTTCTTCCCCTCTTACCCCTTTTGGGGCCTCCTCTTCCACAGGGTTTAGGGGCCTTGGATGGTTGTAAAATATTATTTATGGGTGAATTTACTTCCCCACCTGGTAATTAGGGGGTGGGTAAGGACTTGGAGTCCCATAAGGGTAATGACAACCCATTTCTTGCATAAGATACCTGTTGGTTTGCCTCAAGAATAGTAGTGGTATTGGACTGTTCCTTACACTGGCACTTAAATACTTTATTGTTTAAGTATTCCTCAATAAATCTAAAATATTTCTTTCTCTTTTTTCATCACAGACTGGTGCATGCTAGGCCTAGAATGTCACAAAGGGACGGGGTCACCTGGTGACGTTGCCAGGTGGCTCCGTCCCTTACCTATATAAGAACAATAAAAGCGCAGAGGGGACATTCCGCAGTAGGCCGTCCCAGGAGGTGGAGTTTTTTTTTAAATTCGGTTCAACGGGCGGCGTGATTGACGATGGATCTACTTCGCAAGATCTGGGGGCCCCCTTGTTAAAGGGGGCTTCCAGATTCTGATAAATCCCCTGCCCACAGACCCCCACAACCACCGGCCACGGAACCCAGTTACCTATGTTGAGGGCATGTGGCTTGGTGGGGCCCTTTTCCTGACCTGTGGGGCTGCATGCCTGGTAAAGGGTCCACCTATTTTTTCTTTATTTTTGAACCTGCACTTTTTTTTTTAATTTAGCTGTCAGCGGGAAACCAATTGACAGCTGATGACTCATCAGTTGTTAAGGGTGCCACACTGGCCCTGTTTCTTAACAACCAGCTTACACTGCACCTTCATTGTGCAAAGATTTGCCAAATCAGAGTCCAAAATGCACTGTGCATGGTGTTTGGCGAATGGTCAAACAGGAAAATGTTCAACCCAAATTCATGCTCAGGCTGATCCGTTCGCCCATCCCTACTGATCTACAGTCATCAGTGTTTCTGTGGTCAACAGTACTCGTCTCATGCTTTGGGACAGCCATCATCCTTTTCACTGCACTAGTAGCTGCTTGTGCTAACTGGAATCACTGCTAGCAACAAAAAGGAAATTAATAAACTAAGATAGCGAATTCTGTGAATGGAGAAGATAAGACTTCAAGCTGTATATCTGCAGAATGAAGATTTTACCACCTGGAGAAGCCACAGTGCCTCATCTGCTCCAGTCACAGAATTCAGTCAAACTGCTTACAAAGTCCACAGCAGCTTGCATGGCTACAGCAATCTGAAGCTTTGTCACTTTAAGGGCTTCTCTCTTTAACTCTTGCAGATACAGAACATCTTCCATACATTATGTGCTGTGTCAATGGCCACTTAGCATACAAAATAAAACGTTCATTAAACAAAATCTTTTCAGCAGAATCTTCTCCAGCCCATATCTGAGCATCAATTGTGAGGATTCAGCTTCAGATGTGGTGCCTTTCACTCACCAACTTACATTAACTCCCACTTTTATTCATCAACAACAACCTTTACAGCAAGCTTCCCCTGCAGGGGGTTTTAGCATCCACTAGTGTGTCTCTAAACACCTTCTACTCCCTGCACCATATCACTTCTGACTATGCTGAATTGCTTTTTGTGTTCAACAACCACTTGACTCCCATGTGTCCCACACCTAAACAGGGACCTTTAAAGTGGTAGTAAATCCCCATTAAAAAATAATAAACCTTTCTTCTGGCATGTCATAATGTGCTAGTATGCATGGCATACTAGAACATTATAAAAGACTTACCTGTAAAATGAAGTCCTCCAGCAACATGTTGTCTCCACTGACAGAGCTTCAATTTTCTCCCGGTCTTCCTTCTGGGTTCTCAGAATCTAGCCATTTGAATGGCTAAGCTGCGATTAATCACTCCTGTGCTTGGGAGTCACGGCCGCAGCACACAGTGTGCATGCGCCATTGACGCTATTGGAATATCTCCTAAGTGGTGCACATTTGGGAGATATTTGTTTTACCTACAGGTAAGCTTTATTATAAACTTACCTGTAGGTAAAAGTGGCAGAACAGCACTTTACTACCACTTTAACTGCATCTCCAGACAGTGACATCTGTCTGTTACTATATATACTGTAATTTACACAGTATCTCACAAAAGTGGGTACACCTCTCACATTTTTGTAAATATTTTATTATATCTTTTCATGTGACAACACTGAAGAAATTACACATTGTTACAATGTAAAGTAGTGAGTGTACAGCTTGTATAACAGTGTAAATTTGCTGTCCCCTCAAAATGACTCAACACACAGCCATTAATGTCTGTGCACCTTGAAAAAGTATTCATACCTCTTGAAATTTTCCACATTTTGTCATGCTACAGCCAAAAGCATAAATGCATTTTATTGGAATTTTATGTGATAGACCAGCACAAAGTGGAAAATGATAAACAGTTTTAAAAAATATTTTGGAATAAATATCTGAAAAGTGTGGCGTGCATTTGTATTCTGCCCCCTTTACTCTGCTACCTATAACTAAAATCTAGTTGAACCAATTGCCTTCAGAAGTCACCTAATTAGTAAATAGAGTCCACCTGTGTTTATTTAATCTCAGTATAAATACAGCTGTTCTGTGAAGCCCTCGGGGGTTTGTTAGAGAACTTTAGTGAAAAAAGAGCATCAGAAAGGCCAAGGAACAAATCAGACAGGTCAGGGATAAAGTTGTGGACAGGTTTAAAGCAGCGTTAGGTTATAAAAAAAAAAACCCAAGCTTTGAACATCTCACAGAGCACTGCTTAATCCATCATCCGAAAATGAAAAGAGGATGGCACAACTGCAAACCTACCAAGACATGGTGGTCCACCTAAACTGACAGGCCCAGCAAGGAGAGCATTAATCAGAGAAGCAACCAAGAGGCCCATGGCAACTCTGGTAGAGCTGCAGAGATCCACAGCTCGGGTGGGAGAATCTGTCCACAGGACAATTATTAGTCGTGCACTCCACAAATCTGGCCTTTATGGGAGAGTGGAAGAGAGCAAGAAGAAAGCCATTGTTGAAAGAAAGCCATAAGAAGTCACATTTGCAGTTTGTGCCATGTGGGGGACACAGAAAACATGTGGAAGAAAGTGCTCTGGTCAGATAAGACCAAAACTGAACTTTTTGGCCTAAAAGCAAAAAGCTACGTGTGGCGGAAAACTAACACAAAAAAAAAAAAAGTTTGAATCCCGAAAGGGATTAATATAGCGCTTGCTTCTAATTAGTCAGGGGTGAGTAATTCCTTATTCACACACCTGAATAGTGAACAATCAAGTGAGGAAAAATTAATTCCTAAAGGTGATAGCAAAATATATACATATAAAAAGTGCTAGATGAAGTTAAAATACATCAATAAATAAATATAATAAAATTATCAAAATATTATAACAGTCCCAATGTGAAATTCCTTTGTGATCTTGTGCAAATAGTGTCCTAATACGGTTTCTCCAATATTCCAACTGCTGGTATAATTGGCATAACTCACCGGACTTGGTGAGGGGTGCACACTCACCGGACTTGGTGGGTCTTGAATACCATATAGTAACAAGACCTTACAAGCTTGTGGCTTCCCAAGCCTGTAGGTAACTGCTGGGCTCTGTGGTTCACTGCGGTCCGTAGTACTCCTGTGTTTGGAAAACGATCCTCCAGGTCCAAATTAAGAGAGGGACAAAAAAGTGCTCCGATAGTGCAGTACCATTAAAAAGTGGTGTTTTATTAAATTTGCTGATAGAATACAAAATAAAAGCAAGTAAAAGCAAGTAAACGCCTGCTATGGGTAAATGCCTGGGAATGGAGAGCGGCGACTGCCGGTTTGCGTCCCACCAGGCTACCCGGAAGCGTGCGGCGTGCGTTCCACCTGGCAAATTTAATAAAACACCACTTTTTAATGGTACTGCACTATCGGAGCACTTTTTTGTCCCTCTCTTGATTTGGACCTGGAGGATCATTTTCCAAACACAGGAGTACTAGGGACCACAGTGAACCACAGAGCCCAGCAGTTACCTACAGGCTTGGGAAGCCACAAGCTCGTAAGGTCTTGTTACTATATGGTATTCAAGACCCACCAAGTCCGGTGAGTGTGCACCCCTCATGTTACAAGTTATGCCAATTATACCAGCAGTTGGAATATTGGAGAAACCCTATTAGGACACTATAAGATCACGAAGGAATTTCACATTGGGACTGTTATAATATTTTGATAATTTTATTATATTTATTTATTGATGTATTTTAACTTCATCTAGCACTTTGCACTTTTTATATGTATATATTTTGCTATCACCTTTAGGAATTAATTTCTCCTCACTTGATTGTTCACTATTCAGGTGTGTGAATAAGGAATTACTCACCCCTGACTAATTAGAAGCAAGCGCTATATTAATCCCTTTCAGGATTTAAACTTTTATATATTCTAAACTATAGCAGCTGCTAACCAATATTTATTCACTTATTTATCAATTTACTAATATATTTATTCACATCACTAGATACACAATTTATTTATTTAGGCATTTTTCAAATTAGGCTTTCCAGAGGTGCGAGGGTATATACTTATTTAGTATATATCTTTTACTCGGAAAACTAACACTGCACATCCCCCTGAACACACCATCCCCACCGTGAAATATGGTGGTGGCAGCATCATGTTGTGGGAATGCTTTTCTTTAGCAGGGACAGGGAAGTTGGTCAGATTTGATGTAAACATAGATAGAGCCAAATTCAGGGCAATCTTATGCCCCATACACACGTGCAGATTATCTGAAGACTTTTGTCTGCAGACTTACCAAAACCATATAATATGAGGTCAAACCTAAACACTTTCAATTTGTATGCAATCCGGCAGGCCCTTGCACTACATAGAAAAGGTAAGTCAGCAGACAAAAGTCTGCAGATAATCTGCACGTGTGTACGGGGCATTAGAAGAAAACCTGTTAGAGTTTGCAAAAGACTTGAGACTGGAGAGGAGGTTCACCTTCCAGCAGGAGAACATACAGCCAGAGCTAAAATGGAATGAGTAATGCCCCATACACACGTGCAGATTATCTGCAGACTTTTGTCTGCAGACTTACCTTTTCTATGTAGTGCAAGGGCCTGCCGGATTGCATACAAATTGAAAGTGTTTAGGTTTGACCTCATATTATATGGTTTTGGTAAGTCTGCAGACAAAAGTCTGCAGATAATCTGCACGTGTGTATGGGGCATTAGATCAAAGCATATTCATGTGTTAGAATGGCCCAGTCAAAGCCCAGACCTAAATCCATTTGAGAATCTGTTGCCATCCAATCTGACAGAGCTTGAGCTATTTTGCAAAGAAGAATGGACAAAAATTTCACTCTCTAGAGGTGCAAAGCTGATAGAGACAAATACAAAAAGACTTGCAGCTGTAATTGCAGTGAAAGGTGGTTCTACAAAGTATTGACTCAGGGGGGGCTGAATACAAATGCACACCACAATTTTCACATATTTATTTGTAAAATATTTTGAAAACCATTTATCATTTTTCTTCCACTTCACAATTATGCACCACTTTGTGTTGGTCTAAATGTATTTACGTTATTGGTTGTAATATGACAAAATGTATAAAAAATGTAAAGGGGTATGGATACTTTTTTCAAGACACTGTAAGCCCCCGTTCACATAGGGGCGACGCTACTTTGCACCGCGACCTCCGAGGTCGCGGTGCGAGCAGCACGCCGCTACCTCGGAGCGGCCGCCACGAACTTCATAACATTGAAGTCTATGGCGGTCGCCTCCGGGTCGCCCCAAAGAAGCTCCGGACCCTTTTTCTAAGTCGGAGCGACTTGTGTCGCTCCTATTAGAACGGGTCCGCAGCTTCCCTATGGGAGGCGACCTGCGGCGACCTGTGAGGCGACCAGGTCGCCTCACAGGTCGCCCTAGTGTGAACCGGCACTAAACAAGGGTGCACCAATTACATAAATGTTGAAAAAACTACAGAAAAATACACTTAAGAAAATACTATTTACAGTATTCCCAATAAAACAGAGAAAATAAAAATGTATGTATTGAAATTTACTACCAAATTAAAGCCCTGTCTGTCCCCGAAAAACAATATATATTATGGTAGGGATTTTGGGAGAAAAAAGTCTGTAGACTGAAGAGGTTAATGAAAAAAAATATATACGAAATGAGCCTATTCATCTCCCCATATTGAAACTGGTACCATATTACTTCTGTCACTATCACTTTCTAAGCTGTGCTCACTGCGAACAGCATTTAAAAACATACTGTCACAAGTTTAAATAGCCAATATTACATTGTACAAAATATGGAAAACATGTGACCAATATCAGTATCTGTTTTATAAATAAAAATATCAATTATCCATTGGTTATCAAAGATTTGATTAGGAGTCCTAATCAAAATGACATTGATATATGGTAATTAATGCACACACCTTCTTATACTGTACTTTTTAATCTATGCAAACTGCTATATGTGGAATTCTGCATCACACCATTAATGATCTTATCCAGATGTGCCTATTAAAACACTTTTTTTAAAGTGTTGATTATTGTCATGCTTTCACGTAGTCCAAAGTGATTGTGTCACTTCTTCAGAAATACCACAAATGTGTTAAAACTTTTATGAAGTGTTTTGTTCCCAAGCAGCTTACACAAAGCTGTACTTGTCTATTTATAACCAATGGAATAGTAAAAATAACACCAGTTAAGGATCATTAGTGTATATCTAAAGCCTCTATACTTTCATTGTACCAAAATAAAGGTATTTTAACTACCTACGAATAATCAGAACATTGCATATGGCTTGTAAACATTAACATCCAGGGCTTCCTCAGAAAATCATGCATGTTTTCTATTACAGATTGCATTGCTCTTTTAAAATATTATTATCCATACCAGTGCCCCCACTCTAGGTATACTGTATGTGCACAATAGTAGTACACATACACGGGACAATTTACAAATTATTGGTTGGCTTGATTTCTGTGGAGTCTCCTTGATGTTTTGTTTGTCCTATGTGAGAAGCATACTCAAAAGCCAAGGGATCTGATATGTTCTCACTGGATTAAGTGGGGATGGGTTAAGACTCGTACTTGGGTTTTCATTAGTTTGCATAACCTTAATATTCTCCTCATTGTGTGGTCTTTTGGTAACTTAGACAGGAAGTGGGGGGGAATCATCAAAATGGAGACAGAGATTCTAGCCCTTCCTCAATTTAAAGAGACAGTATCTAACCCTTCCTCAATTTAAAGAGACAGTATCTAACTCTTCCTCAATTTAAAGAGACAGTATCCATCCCTTCCTCAATTTAAAGAGACAGTATCGAACCCTTCCTCAGTTTAAAGAGACAGTATCGAACCCTTCCTCAATTTAACCACTTGCCGACCGGTCACGTTGACCGTACTGCGACAAAGTGGCTCGTTCCCGTCCAGCGACGTAGACCTACGTCGCTGGACTCCTCCCCTTGTGGGCGCCGCACGCGCGCCGCCGGAGGCTCGCTCCCGCTGTATTCAGTCACATCGGGAGTCGGGCCAGGGGAGGAGCAGCGACGATCGCCGCTGCTCTTCCCCGATCGTCGGGGAATCGAGTCTGGAGATCCGCCCGCTTGTGTAAACAAAGCGGGCGGATCTCCTAAGTGACAGGCAGGGTCAGATTGCAGGGTTCAGCATAGCTGAACCTGCGATCTGTCCCTGTGACACTCAGTCACCTCCCCCCACACACGTCAGTAAGCACCAGGCATACATTAACCCCTCCCTCTCCAATAAAATTAACCCCTTCCCTGCCAGTGTCATTTTTACAGTAACAGTGCATATTTATAGCACTGATTACTGTAGTAATGTCGCTGGTACCCCCAAAAGTGTCAAAAATGTCAGTCAAGGGTCCGATCTGTCCGCCGCAATGTCGCAGTCCCGCAAAAAAAAATCGCAGATCGCCGCCATTACTCGTTAAAAAAAAAAAACACCAAAAATGACAGAAATCTTTCCCTTAGTTAGTAAACGCAATAACTTTTGCGCAAACCAATCAAAATACGCTTATTGTGATTTTTTTACCAAACATAGGTAGCAGAAAACAAATTGGCCAAAAATTTTAAAAAATTTTGATTTTTACATTTTTTTGGGGGGAATTTCATATAAAAAAATTTGAAAAATATTATTTTTTCAAAATGTATGCTCTTTTTTTGTTTATAGCGCAAAAAGTAAAAATCGCACAGGTGATCAAATAGCACCAAAAGAAAGCTCTGTTTGTGGGAAAAAAAGGACGTAAATTTCGTTTGGGTACGGCGTTGCACGACCGCGCAATTGTCAGTTAAAGTAGCACAATGCCGAATCGCAAAAAGTGGCCTGGACGTAAGACAGCAAAATCCTCCGGTGGTAAAGTGGTTAAAGAGACAGTATCTAACCCTTCCTCAGTTTAAAGAGACAGTATCGAACCCTTCCTCAATTTAAAGAGACAGTATCTAACCCTTTCTCAATTTAAAGAGACAGTGTCTAACCCTTCCTCAATTTAAAGAGACAGTATCCAACCCTTCCTCAATTTAAATAAACAGTAAAGACAAACCCCAACCCAGCCACCTTATACTTGCTTCTCCAGTGCTTGGGCCTAGCAGGCAATCACTTTTAATCATTGGTGGTACAGTGCCATGTTTATATATACACTAATGTGCAAATGTTTTAGGCAGGTATGGAAAACCCTGTAAATTAGGAATGCTTTCAGAAATAGAAGTGTTAATCGATTATTTTTTAATCAATAAACAAAATAGAAAGTAAATGAACAGTAGAGAAATTCAAACCAAATTAGCATTTAGCATGACCATGCTTTGCCTTCAAAGCAGCAATTATTCTAGGTACACTTGCACACAGTTTTTAAACGGACTCGGCAGTTAGGTTGTTCCAAACATCTTGGAGAACTAACCACAGATCTGCTGTGGATATAAGATCCCTCAAATGGAAAGAAGAGGAAGGTATGGTGGCTCTGCCTATAAATAAGGTGTCATATGTGCAAAAAAATGGATATAGTGACATAGCCTATAGATGTATATGAATAAAGTGTCTTGTGTGCCACAATGTGAAACATACAAAAATAAAGTGCAGTGGTGCAAATTGGTACAATGAATATAGCCTAATTGTAAATAAATGACCTAATTAATACAATGAATGCAGTGCTAAAAGAAATATAACAGGACAATAAAATTATATATATATATATATATATATATATATATATATATATATATATATATATATATATATATATATATAGTAGGTTAATTGGATCCTGTATAAAAAAATTGGCCCTACTATGTATGTATGAATGTGAATTAGGGACCTTAGATTGTACACTCCTTGAGGGCAGGGACTGATGTGAATGTGTAATGTATATGTAAAGCGCTGCGTAAATTTACAGCGCTATATAAGTACCTGAAATAATAATAATAATATATATAAATGTAAAATTATTTAAAAAAATTATATATATAGTCCAATAGTCCCAGCAATAGTGCAAAAATTGTGCAAATTATAATTTGTAATTTGATTGTGTAGAAATCCCTCCGTGCAAACAGGTGCAAAGGTGCTCCCCCAATAGGACTGCACTCACCAAATAGAGGTACCCCTACAGGGCTCACAGTTATATAGCCAACAAATGGAATTGGACTCCCACAGCCACTCTAGTACCGACCAGCATAGATAGACTCCTAGCCCATACTTGTTGTAAAATAGTTCCTGTCCAGTGTTAGTATTTCTCAAGATTGACAACACCATTGATTCTGACCAAATATCTAACTTCATTTGTAGAAATGCAGCCTCGAACTTGCAAGGAACCTCCACCATGCTTCACTGTTCCCTGTTGACACTCATTATTGTACCGCTCTCCAGCCCTTTGGCAAACAAACTACCCCCTCCTACAGCCACATATTTCAAGTTTTGGCTCATCAGTCCAGAGTACCTGTTTTCATTTTTATGCACCTCAGTTCCTCTGTTTTCATGCATAGTTGAGTCGCTTAACCTTGTTTTCTTGTTGAAGATATGGCTCTTTGACCTCAACTCTTCCGTGAAGACCACTTCTGGCCAGAGCTCTCCTGCCAGTAGATGGGTGTACCTTGGTCCCACTTGTTTCCGCCAGTTACATAGTTAGTCTGGTTAAAAAAAGATACAAGTCCCTCCCGTTCAATGAATAAATTGAACCTATCAGTTCTGTGCTGATGGCACTGCTAGACATCTTCTGATGTCAAAGAGAAGTAAACATGATGTGTCTTTCATCTGCTTTATTGTTTCCTTGGCGAGCTCTGTGTCTACGGTCCCATACATTGCCCGTTTCCTCTTGAATAAGACACCTTGAAAACCCAGTCTTCTTTGAAATCTTTGCCTGGGAGAGATACAGTATAACCGTGTGTCTTGTTGCTGTGCTCACTCTTGCCATGGTGTATGACCTGTGACATGAAACTGTCTTCCACAACCACACCTTAGTAGAAAAGTTTGGCTGTTCCTCACCCAGTTTTAAGCTCCCTACACAGCGGTTTCTGTTTCAGTTAATGACTGTGATTAAACCTATGTATAAAATTGATGAATATTAAAACCTGCTTGGTATAATTGGTTAATAATACACTTGACTCTAATCCTACAATATCCCTGAATTTGTGCAAGTGCACAAAGTGTGCAAGTGTAAGAATTTATGCTGGTTTCAAAGCCAAAGGGTAATCACACCAAATATTGTTTTGACTTACATTTTTCTTCTCTTCGCTCACTTTGCATTTTGTATATTGGTAAAAATAAACAACTAAAATATATATTTTTAAAATCATTCTTACATTATGGCATTTCTTCACACCTGCAACTTTTCCACAGTGCTGTATATGTATATAGTGGGTGTCTGTGGCAGGGGCGTAACTACAGGGGTTGCAGGGGTTGCAATTGCAACCGGGCCCCATGCCCTAGGGGGCTTGTGTGGCTCCCCTGTGCACCTGGATAGGAGGGGTGGCAGGGGCAGCATGTAGAGAAATCACTGTCCTCCTTTTTCCTCCTTTAGCTGCAGGAGGAAAATGGAGGAGATTGGTTCCTCTGTATGCTGCCCCCGCCACTCCTCCTATCCAGAGTTCACTTGTGTTCTGCTGTCTCTGGGCCCCTGTGTGCTCCACTGGTCCCCCCCCCCTCCCCACTGTGCTCCCTTCCCTCTCCTGCCGGCTGCTGCAGGGGCTGTGTCACAATAGAGAACCAGGAAGGGGTCGGTAAATATGTAATTTAGAAGCTCCTTCCTTTTCTAATTAGACAGAGTCATAGTCAGTGACATTGTAAAAAAAAAAAATAAAATGATGAAAAAATAATACAATTAAAATACCAAAAAATAAAAATGACTGACTCCAGTGGGTGAACTTCCAGGATCGCAAAGGTCACACTTGTGACCGGGCCCTGGCATTCCACCACCGTGGGGAGGCCCCAAGATGGCAGGAAGGGGGTCCACTGCAGAACTTGTTAAAGGGTCCCGCTGCGGGACCGTAATAAAGGGCCCCGCAACGAGAGGAAAGGGCCCCAGGATCAATGGGAAGAGCCCCAGATTTAAAGGGAAGGGCCCGGCCAGGGTTCCAGGGGGCCCTTCATGGTTTCTTGCACTGGGGCCCTGAAGGTTCTAGTTACGCCTCTGGTCTGTGGGCATACATGGGGGAGGGATAGAATTTTCCAAAGGAATGTTTGGGTGAAGGAGAGGGGGATACAAACAGTAGCTGATTAAAGTAGAGAAAAACATAAATCTGGCCTTATTTACCAGATGAGTTTATACTATTAGTGATCAAGAAATACATGTATTTTTAAAGTGGTTGTAAATCTTGGTCTTTGGCCTGGCGATGCCCCCCACATTGTGCTAGCACAAGATTGGGTATTCAAAGCAAACACAGGGTCTCCTAATTTATTAAAATTCACTATGAAAAGTATACATTTGCCTTGCTAAGTTAACAGCCTTCACTCCTTTAGCTTTTAAACTCCTTGGTGTCCTTGATGTGTTATTATTATTATTAAGGATTTCTATAGCCCCAGCAATTTACGCAGCGCTTTACAGTATTAGAGGGAGACAGTACATATACAATACAATAAAATACAAGATGATTTAGAGGGCCCTGCTCAGAAGAGCTTAGTGTTAACATCAACAGTAACATTTATAAAACATGAGCTAGAAAAAACTTCCAGAATTACAGGAAAATAAATACTATAACAGGGTTGAACTGAGAATGCCAGGCGCACAAATGTCTGAATAATCTTCTCACTTCAGTTTAGTTATCTCTGTAGCTCTTGTGTCCTATTTCTAGGTAAGCAGATTCTAAGGCATTCTAAACAAGGTGAAATACTGCTGCATATGTGATATTTGGTCAGTTATTATTCAAAAAAATCTATTGATATATGCCTATACAAAAACTAGTATTCTCCCAAGAGTTGTTATGAAGGTATGAATATAGCAATGTCATATTCACCAAAACAAATAGAAGAGCAGCACTCTCCCAGAACTGTCATTTTCCTCTCCCATGCTCTGTGCATACTGATATCCATCTCTGTTTTCTTTTCCTGGTTTAAGCTGCATCTACATCACTTCTCATTCATTTCAAACTATTCCTGTTTATTATATGTATGATTAGCTGCTGACATTTAGATAGTAATCTATATATGCATCATTTTATTATTGTCTGAGTAATTCACCCATACTATGATGAAATTAATCAATGACAAATCTTCATGTAAACCAGTCATTCAATTGATTTGTCTTTGTCCATGTGTGTGAATTCTGTAAATTCCAGTAAAGATACATTTCAATATCTGTCTTAATATCTGCTGATGACTGCTATATTTTTAGTTAAAGCATTTATTTTTAAAATAATAATTTAATAATAATAATGCTGAATAATCCAATGTATTTGTAGATCAAATGTTGTCATGTTATTTACAAAGGTATGTATATACATATATATATTATACATATATTTTTTCAAGTTTTTTTTCAAGTTATTCAAGGTAGCGAAAATATTAAACAATATATAATATATATAAACACTGCACAGAGTGGTGACTGACAGTCATTACATATTTATATACAGTATATATATATATATATATATATATATATATATATATATATATATACATACACAGTATATATATATATATATATATATGTATATATATATATATATATATGTGTATATATATATATATATATATATATTTTTTTTTTATATTTTTTTACAGTTATTCAACATAGAAAAAATATGTTAAGACAGAATTAGCAAAAAAAAAAAAAATAAAAAAAAAAAAATCACTATTTCATACACATCTACAGTACTTTTTAAAGTGCAATTTCACCTTTGGTGCAATTATATTTAAAATCGACACTTTTAAGGGACTGCTATCAACGTTGTTCTTTCTGCTATCAACACAGAACCCCTGTGTTCCTGCTTTTCAGGAACACAGGTCTCTGTGTTGATATTACAAGCCCCCCCCCCCCCACAATTAGAGCCCTAGGCTCACACTTAACCCTTTGATCGTTCATTGGTTAACCCCTTCCCTGCCAGTGTCATTAGTACAGTAACAGTGCATATTTTTAGCACTGATTACTGTAGTAATGTCACTGGTCCCCCCAAAAGTGTCAAAAATGTCAGTTAGGGGTCCAATCTGTCCACCGCAATGCCGCAGTCCCGCTGAAAATCGCTGATCGTCACCATTACTAGTAAAAAAAAAATAAAAGTGTCATAAACCTTTCCCCTAGTTTGTAGACCGATAACTTTTGTGCAAACCAATCAAAATACGCTTATCAGGATTTTTAACCAAAAATATGTGGCAGGATACAAATTGGCTTAAAATGATGAAAAAAATAGATTTTTACATTTTGGGAATGTTATGTAGCAGAAAGTGAAAAATATTGTTTTTTTTGTTTGTTTTTTTTTTGAATTGTCGCTCTTTTTTTGTTTATAGCGTAAAAAATAAAAATCGAAATACCACTAAAAGAAAGCTCTATTTGCGGGAAAAAAAAGGACATAAATTTTATTTGGGTATAGCGTTGCACGACCACGTAATTGTCCATTAAAATAACACAGTGCTGAATCTCAAAAAATGGCCTGGTCATTAAGGGGGAAAATCTTCCGGTCCAGTAGTGGTTAAAGTGGAATTCCAGGCTATACCTAACTAATACAAAGAAATCAATGCTGAATGGAACCTTTTACAAAGTGCCAATGCTAAAACCAATATATATTAAATACGGATATACAATCAATAAGGTGCAATGTATTATAAAAGTCTTTTGTGCTTATAAAGTGACAGTGCTGGGTAAACCATACTTCCATGCTCTCAAAGTGCTGGTGCTTGAAACATCTATAGGTAATTCACTCTGTGCTTCCCTCCTGGGTCCCTACTCACCAATATTTTGATGATAATCAGCTTGTATTGCTCTAAAAGCTATGGCAATATTCCTCCTTTTCTTTTCCGTTTCCAAATGCAATGGTAGTGAAGGGAAAAGTATTGTTCCACTTAGTATATAATTAGGATGTGAATCCTCTTTCTTCCAAAATAAGGCTCATAGTGGGATACATGGTAGGAATGAGAGAAGAGTTCCCATAGTGTAAAATCGTGTGGTTTATTTAAAATATAAAAAATAAATCCACTTGCATAGAAATTTCTGTAATCAATTATGGTTTCTCGTGGTGGAGCGGCGTTCGTTCCAACCACCGGATATGACGTCACTGCTCGATTCCCTGCCTGATGCATTTTGCCCCTCCCATTGTGCGTTTTCTGAGGCTGTGGCAACCTATGTGCGTCGGTCCTTTTTTTTAAAAAAAAAAGGGCAGACACACGTAAGTTGCCCCAGCCTCAGAAGATGCCCAGTGGTAGCGGAGACACCACCCATTGGCTCCTATGGCTCATCTGTTGTTGGCACCCCATTATCTCCCCTGCAGCTGTCATATGATCAGACCAGAGCAGCCTGAAGGTACTGTAAATGGTCCCTTCATCTAGTAATAAATAAACTTCTATGAGGCTAACACACGTTTCTTCTATTTAAAAATACGTGTTTGAGTTGAATTGAATTGTTTCTGAGATGTCTGTTTATGCGTATGTTATGAAATGACCCATATCGGTTTGAAATGCTAAGACCTATGGTGAGTCAATAACTGATGTTGAAATACTGTAAGGTTCACTATATTGGTAGATTGCAAAACCATGACATTTCAATAAAGTATTTTTCTGAAGTAAAAAAATTTATTTATTCAGGTCCCTCCATTAGATTGCTAGATTGCCATGAAAAATGAATACATTCCACTGTTAGTTATTGCGTTAGTGATGAAAGAGACTGTCTTTAGGTGGAATAATGAGCCATAGGTCCAGACATTTTGCAATGGAACCCCATTTAATAGAAATAGTACCTTGATACATTTGAATGAAATTAAATGTAAACATATTTCATTTAACCACCAATAGAGTACATCATTCTAGAGTTTCCACTGCTTGAAACCCACCCAGAAATATTTACAAAGTGAAACTATCCAGAGTTGTTTTATGGGAAATTGACAGTGTAACTATTGACTTGCACATAGTCTTTTCTTCTCTCCAGGCATGCAATTCTAAACATCCCATACATATCATTTACACTGAAGTATTGGCCCCTATTAGCATTCCCTCCACTTGCTAGACGTACAGCTGCTTTGGAATGCATTCTTGCATTGTTCATTTAGCGGGATGGTAGTTCCTACAAAACTTTAGACTCATTTATCAAAATCTTGACAAAGTTCTTGAAACATCCATTATCTGTGACAGACTGGATTGTGGGAGCACAGAAATTCATTTTTTTCTTGTGTTAGATGTCATGTTTCCATGATTTTAGTATGAAAGTGCATGACTGTGGGGCAAGTTTAAATCTTCAGAGGTTCTTTGATGAAAGGAGTCCAGGTCTTCAGTGACAATTCAAGCCTTTAGTATACAGAAAGTGGATTATTACCACACTTCCTTGCACTTTATCAGTGTTGTGCATGCTCTTATCACTGTGATAATGTAATAAATTAGAAATTAAAAATATATATGATCGCACATAACATGCTTTTCCACATTTAACTGGCATTGGAGCTTCATATTTAAAGCTAAACTTTAAGCTGATTAAAAAGGCACAAATGAATGCAGATATGTTATCATTAATATATTATAAAATATAAGTGGTATAAGTACTTACATGTTACTTGGTATCAACCACTGTACAGCAGAGCTGAATGGGAGAGGAAAAATTGGCAGTAACAAGAAGCATGCTGATAGGAGGAGAAAGCATAGGAAAGAAATGAGCTCATTACTGTGCTTCTCCTGCTTCAGTTACAGACTAACTGTAGGCTCGTGACAACCTTAGCTCAGAGGAAGTGGTTTGAATAATGCCGTCCATAGTTGAACATAGATAACTATAGTAGTATTGCATAGGACAGCTCTGGGTTGAAGGTGAGTATTGGATCAAAAGCTTTTGCTTTTTTAATGTTATCTTTTCATGAGCCATTCATTTTTTTTTATTTTAGCTGTTGCTCTTCTTTAAAGGAGAAGTACAGCCCAAGCTCATTTGGCTGTACTTATTCTGTGGATCACAAGGGTTGAGTTTGTTCTGCACTCTGTGACCCGTTTTCTGCAGGCAGCCGCTGTCGGCCTCTTAGCGAGCTGCTGAGAGCCTGTGATAGCTGTTCCCACCCCCTCCACAGCCCAGCGCTCCAGTGAGCGCTGGAGGGGCAGAGCAGACCACGGTGACTGACAGTGAGCTGCTCAGGGACCCCCGAGAACTGAGCAATTGGCAGTGTTTGACAGCTCAGTTCTTAGAGCCTTAGAGCCGGCTGTCAGACAAATGCTGCACCCACCTAGGTAAGTATGATTAAAAAAAAAAAACATACTTCTTTTTTAAGTTTTTAAAGGAAATGTCTACTTATTGAAAAACCTACAAAATGGGTAGTGTTTCAACATTGTTACTTTAAACTGTATGCATGCACTGTATAGTTTACTTTCTTTATTTGTCCTGATGACCATTGTCATAGGTACTGCAAGTGATAAATCTGTCAAAAGAGACACATGTTTAATTTTAAAGAGATTTCATCTAATTTTATGTTTTGCAGAAAATCTTTCTAATGAAACACAGATGGCACGTAAAAAAAAAAAAGGGGGGTTTTATTATTCCTTAAGCTGGTTAGAGACGGTTTGAATCTCAGCTGGTACAGCAGGAAGCGGCCAAGATTTGAACCATGTATGGTCAGGCTGAATGTACCCAAGTTGATTGATCGATCAACTTGGGTACAACCAGCCTGGTGGATTTTATATGCGATTATTGCTGTTATAGCCGCTAGCAATAATTGCTGTTTTCACTGGCTCTGGAGGAGGGATTTCCCTGTCAACACTGTCTGTATTGATGGGAAATTGAGCAATTGAGCAATTTTCTTTCTTGCAACCCATGGTTTCTCCATCTATCACCATGGTCGGCCTTACAGCATCCAAAAAAGAATATTTGTTATTTTGTTACTGTCAGTAGTGGTTGCTAAACAATAGATATTTTCTGTCATGATGGGAAACATCAATTCGATGCGTGCTTTTCCCTAATGACAGAAGTATTATTTTTTTTTCTATTAGGAAGCACACTTTTGCTTTCCTTAAAACAGAATGTGTAATTGTAATTTTTGACTTTTAATATAATTGCCATATTATTATTATATTAAAATGATATTATTAAATTATTAAAATTATTAATTAAAATTATACATATATTATACTTGTAATTGCCATATTATTATTATATTAAAATGATATTATTAAATTATTAAAATTATTAATTACATTTATACATATATTATACTTATAAAACTATAGCCAGTAAAGGGTAATTTGAAAGACAATACTACTTCCCAGTGTAATAATAAAAAATTATATGGAATAAAACATAACAACACATTTAAACCCACTAAGCAATGGGCAAGTGCTATTTGGCAATTGTAATTACAGTGCCTTGCGAAAGTATTCGGCCCCCTTGAACTTTGCGACCTTTTGCCACATTTCAGGCTTCAAACATAAAGATATAAAACTGTAATTTTTTGTGAAGAATCAACAACAAGTGGGACACAATCATGAATTAGAACGAAATTTATTGGATATTTCAAACTTTTTTAACAAATAAAAAACTGAAAAATTGGGTGTGCAAAATTATTCAGCCCCTTTACTTTCAGTGCAGCAACTCTCTCCAGAAGTTCAGTGCGGATCTCTGAATGATCCAATGTTGACCTAAATGACTAATGATGATAAATAGAATCCACCTGTCAATCAAGTCTCCGTATAAATGCACCTGCACTGTGATAGTCTAGAGGTCCGTTTAAAGCGCAGATAGCATCATGAAGAACAAGGAACACACCAGGCAAAGTTCAAGGGGGCAGAATACTTTCGCAAGGCACTGTATATATATATATATATATATATATATATATATATATATACACACACATATATATATATATATATATACACACACATATACAGTGGGTACGGAAAGTATTCAGACCCCCTTAAATTTTTCACTCTTTGTTATATTGCAGCCATTTGCTAAAATCATTTAAGTTCATTCTTCTTCCTCATGAATGTACACATAGCACCCCATACTGACAGAAAAACACAGAATTGTTGACATTGTTGCAGATTTATTAAAAAAGAAAAACTGAAATATCACATGGTCCTAAGTATTCAGACCCTTTGCTGTGACACTCATATATTTAACTCAGGTGCTTTCCATTTCTTCTGATGATCCTTGAGATGGTTCTACACCTTCATTTGAGTCCAGCTGTGTTTGATTATACTGATTGGATTTGATTAGGAAAGCCACACACCTGTCTATATAAGACCTTCCAGATCACAATGCATGTCAGAGCTAATGAGAATCATGAGGTCAAAAGAACTGCCTGAAGAGCTCAGAGACAGAGTTGTGGCAAGGCACAGATCTGGCCAAGGTTACAAAAAGATTTCTGCTGCACTTAAGGTTCCTAAGAGCACAGTGGCCTCCATAATCCTCAAATGGAAGACGTTTGGGACGACCAGAACCCTTCCTAGAGCTGGCCGTCCGGCCAAACTGAGCTATCGGGGGAGAAGAGCCTTGGTGAGAGAGGTAAAGAAGAACCCAAAGATCACTGTGGCTGAGCTCCAGAGATGCAGTCAGGAGATGGGAGAAAGTTGTAGAAAGTCAACCATCACTGCAACCCTCCACCAGTCGGGGCTTTATGGCAGAGTGGCCCGACGGAAGCCTCTCCTCAGTGTAAGACACATGAAAGCCCGCATGGAGTTTGCTAAAAAACACCTGAAGGACTCCAAGATGGTGAGAAATAAGATTCTCTGGTCTGATGAGACCAAAATAGAACTTTTTGGCCTTAATTCTAAGCGGTATGTGTGGAGAAAACCAGGCACTGCTCATCACCTGTCCAATACAGTCCCAACAGTGAAGCATGGTGGTGGCAGCATCATGCTGTGGGGGTGTTTTTCAGCTGCAGGGACAGGACGACTGGTTGCAATCGAGGGAAAGATGAATGCGGCCAAGTACAGGGATATCCTGGACAAAAACCTTCTCCAGAGTGCTCTGGACCTCAGACTGGGCCGAAGGTTTAACTTCCAACAAGACAATGACCCTAAGCACACAGCTAAAATAACGAAGGAGTGGCTTCACAACAACTCCGTGACTGTTCTTGAATGGCCCAGCCAGAGCCCTGACTTAAACCCAATTGAGCATCTCTGGAGAGACCTAAAAATGGCTGTCCACCAACAGAGACTTAAAAATGGCTGCCCATCCAACCTGACAGAACTGGAGAGGATCTGCAAGGAGGAATGGCAGAGGATCCCCAAATCCAGGTGTGAAAGACTTGTTGCATCTTTCCCAAAAAGACTCCTGGCTGTATTAGATCAAAAGGGGGCTTCTACTAAATACTGAGCAAAGGGTCTGAATACTTAGGACCATGTGATATTTCAGTTTTTCTTTTTTAATAAATCTGCAACAATGTCAACAATTCTGTGTTTTTCTGTCAGTATGGGGTGCTATGTGTACATTCATGAGGAAGAAGAATGAACTTAAATGATTTTAGCAAATGGCTGGATTATAACAAAGAGTGAAAAATTTAAGGGGGTCTGAATACTTTCCGTACCCACTGTATATACGTATATATATATATCGCAAAGTTCAATGGGGGCCGAATACTTTCGCAAGGCACTGTATATTGTATATGTAAGCTGAGTATAACCCATGGCTCTTGGAGCTAGCTATGGTAACAACGAGTAACACATTTTTTGTAGCAAAGGTTTTGTGATGATGAGGACCTTGACTTTATTTTGGTAGGTGACATAAGGTGTACTGTACTGACCATAATCTAAAGAAATGGTGTAAAGAAGGTTTAAAACCTAGTGTTTTTATGTCTGTGTCCCTGATGAGGAGATTCATCTTCTCTATGTGTCCTTTTTACTGTTGTTATTGGGGTAAAGTGATGGGGAATACACCATTTTACAGTTGTTCCCAAAGCAGGTAGTAAGGGGATAGCTTCCGATGACAACTGTCCAGGAGAGCATTTTTCTCCCTTTGGAGAGATTTCCTCTCACTTCCTGGTTTATCTCCAGGTCAGGAAGTGAAAAGAAATACCCCCAATGGCACAGACTGCAATAAAACCACATTGGGTGTTATAAATATTACCTGCTCTGTACACAATAGAGGAGATTTACTAAAACTAGTGCACACAGAATCAGGTGCAGCTGTGCAAAGTAATCAAGCAGCTTCTAACTTCAGCTTGTTCAAATAAGCTTTGACAATAAAACCTATAAGCTGATTGGTTACAATGCTAAGCTGCACCAGAATTTGTGTGCATCAGTTTTAGTAAATCTCCCCCAATGTTTTGAATACAGATGCCATTAAATGAACGTTTATTTAACCCTAAGCACAAACATATAATACAATTGCAGCTTATCAGTCCTTATTAGTGGTGGCTGTATTTGTTTTTTAAGCATTTTTCCCTTTATTTGTAATTTTTTTATTTTGCCTATAGTTTAAGACCGCATTCACACTGAAGCGGCACGACTCCTGCACGACTTGGGGGGCGACCTGTGAAGTCCCATTCACCGTGACTACGGCGTGACTTGCACAGACTTCACATAATGGAAGCCAATGCAAGTTGCCTCCAGGTCGACCCAAAATAGTACAGGACCCTTTTTCTAAGTCGGAGCGACTTGTGTCGCTCCTATTAGAACGCGTCCTGTACCAGTCAATGGACCGTGAGGGACCGCGACTTGTCAGGCTGACAAGTTGCCTGACAAGTCGCGGCAGTGTGAATGGAGCCTTACTGTAAACATTTCCCAGAAAAGAACCATGGAGCAGTTTCTGTACAACTGATATTGGACAATAGCTAGGCACTTAAATTATAAATCTGCCAAATATCAGAAACAAAGCCTGAATAATTTCAATTTGTCCAGAAAATTCCATTAATTGTTGTTTACATCCTTAAACTCTAAAAAGTTGTCTAAGAGTGAGTTAAACCCATATGACTTTTTTTTACCACTATAAATATACATTGTTTATGCACAGTAGAGACTGTAATGTATTCTTTATTTTTGACAGCTTCCATAAAGCGTAACAATTTGCAAAAGCAGAAAGAATAACTATAACTGACCTGATCACAACTCTACTACCTGTTTTCAGAAGAGGCGTCATACTTCATGTAGTAATGCGGACCTTCAATTAATCTTGACTAATTTTTAAAGAGCAAATCCAAAGCATGGCCAATGTTATCTATTGTGAAATACTTGAATATTGTTAGATCCCATCAAAAAGTTCTCAGAACGAATGATATATAGGAAAACAGCTAGTGGTTGCGGAGCAGAAAAAATGAAAACATAAAAAGTGTTTCCCCTGAGAAAACATATTCTTTCTGCACAATGTTACGGTTGGAATACTGTGCCTGCATGAGCTAACAAGAAGGAAGAAACAATTTATATGAACCTTATATATGCATACATGTTTCTGAGCTGAGTTTACATAAATGCTTGTACACTAGACCATAACCTGTAACCAGCAACTGTTTCCTTTATGCACAATCCCTGAATGCAAATCCTTTTTTTATTTAATAATAAAAGGCCCAAATACTTCCAAAGTACTTCAACAATTTATATGGTTTATCACTAGGAGCTGCTATTTAAATATTACAACAGCATGCTAGCTAAATGGGCGGTTGTCTCTTTTATAGGCCCTCGTAAGAACCTTTGAATTACAACTGTGGACGGCTGTGGATCCGCCATCCAAGCATGTAGAAATCCAAAAAGAGAGAGACCGCACTCAAAGATGTAAAATGAAAATCAATCGAACTCCTTTATTCTCCATAAATACAGCAGACAGACAGTGCAATACACGGACAGACGTGTCGGGTTGACGCGTTTCACGATAAAAATCGCTTAATCATAACCACACGCGTGTGTGGTTATGATTAAGCGATTTTTATCGTGAAACGCGTCAACCCGACACATCTGTCCATGTATTGCACTGTCTGTCTGCTGTATTTATGGAGAATAAAGGAGTTCGATTGATTTTCATTTTACATCTTTGAGTGCGGTCTCTCTCTTTTTGGATTTCTGGATTTCTGGACAGCTGTGGATTGCTAAATTGCAGTAGGTTGATTTGAAGTGAAACTTAACCATGAATTTAAAAACTTGTGATTAGGAAGGATTTTCATAGCAGAAGAGACATACTACACTGAGCTACATGCCCATCTCAGTGTAAACTCTCGGCACCGGGATGAATGAGCTGCTGTGCGCATGTACTGGAGGTAGGTCATCCTGGCCCAGCCAATCAAGATGGCTGAAGACCCTGAACCTAGATGAAGCTGGAGAAATGTTGGCAATGACAAGGGAGCTCATGAATGCTGGATTGCTGAGAGTAGGTGAGTGTTGAAGTTTTTACTTGCGCTTTAAATATGTCAAATGAATGTACTTCATGTGTACCGATATCTAGAGCTTTGAGCTTATGAATATCACATAATGCCGTCATCTGGGAGTGTTCTGCAAAGTGAAGATGTGCTTTATTTATCAAAGCCTATTCAAATATTTAATAAAATAGAGAGATTTTTTAACAACTGTTGGAGATTACGATTGTTTTGAACTATTATTTTAAAATGGTTGAATGCATTTTATATTCTAGTTCTTTATATTTTTTCTGTTTCTGCAAAATTCTCCAGTATTATGTAGGCAAGATACTACATTTCCTATAGAGGGCTGCCAAAGTGAAGTCTGAACAGTGAGGAAAGGCATGAATTTCACATGGCTAGCACAGAGAAGTGTGTAATGATCCATTAGTGGTACTCTCTTTTTTTTTTATTTCTCTCTCTTTTTATATCTTTTTATTGCTTTACATTTGAAAGCCACTGTCCCATGCAAATATTCACTTTTCCTGTAAAAGTTGATCTTAGCTTCTACCCTTTATATGTTCATTTATGAGGTCACCTATCAGGATCAGAGGGTGGAAGGGGATAGGGCCAAACTTGCCCCTTACATCTTCAGCTATTTATATCTCTAGATCTACTGATCCTTTTGTCTCATGGTAACCTTTGAGTCCAGTTTTGCTTTAAGCTTACATCAAAGTTACAAATGACCTCTCAAGTCAGGGACATCTGAGTAGTTACAATTTACAGGTTAGATACGTTGTACTCTGCAAAGCATAGTGAATATTTCCTTTTCTACTTAACATTGCCCTGAGGCAGCATTTCCCAATTGGTGTTCCGTGGAACCCTAGGGTTCGGCGAGAGCAAAATTGGGGTTCCGCTGCATTTTGCCACATCAAAGATGGCCGCCGCTACCTGCTGTTTGCGGAAGGTCGGAAATAGTAGAGCAGGGCCGGTACAGGGGGGGGGGGACCTGCATTTCCCTGTCAGCGGAGATACCCGCCTGACAGGGGCTTCATAGTCCCGTAGTGACGCCGGCCACCGGCTGGAGGCGGGATTTGAAAGGACCAAGAGGAGAGGAGCAGAGAGTTTGCCGCCTGCTGAAGCTGTGACCTGGAGGAGCCGCCATGCCAAGGAAGAACCAAGCACTGTTAATCCCACAAGTAAGTAGATTGCCATCATTAACTCTTTGGATGGGGAAGGGGGGAGGCTGAGGCTGATGTGAGGTTAATTACCAATGGTATTTGTATTATGCAGCATTAGGGGGTTAATGTATTGCCACTGGTTACTGATGCGTTAGTGACTGACCAGTGGCAGTTAATTAACCCCTTTGAGCTGCATTAGTGCAACCAGTGTCAGTGTTAAATAAACCATTTTTGCTGCATTAGTGCACCCAGTGTCAGTGTTAGTGCAACCAGTGTTAATTAACACTGACACTGGTGCCACTAATGCAGCAAAAAGGGTTTAATTAACATTGACAATGGTTGCACTAATGCAGCTCAAGGGGTTAATTAACTGCCACTGGTCGGTCACTAATGCATCAGTGATCAATGGCAATACATTAACCCCCTCATGCTGCATAATACAAATACCATTGGCAATTAACCACTTGCCGACCCGTCACAATAGATCACTGCCTGTTTCTGGTGTATACCCCTGTTCTATCAAAATAGCACTACCTATCAGATTCTGCAACCGTACAATGTACAATTCAAGACTTGCGTGGGTGTAAGAAGATGTCCGCATACACATAGCGGCCATGTTGGAACGCATGGTGCATGCAGAGTAAGTTGTTCTCAGCCGAATGTCACTTTTGGTTGCAGAATATGATAGGTAAGGCTATTCTGATAGAACAGGGGCATATGCCAGAAACAGGCAGTGACGTACACCTGTAGCTGCCACCCCGTCACAGTATATGTACTGTGATGGGTCAGCAAGTGGTTAGTTGCCAATGGTATTTGTATTATGCAGCATGAGGGGGGTTAATGTATTGCCACTGATCACGCTGTGGGGGGGGGGGGGGGGGTGTGTGAAGGGGGCAGTGCTTACCAGATATAAAAAATATATAAAACCAGATATAAAAAGAACTTGCCCGCAAAAGAGAACATTACACTCTGCTCATTGAAAGGTTTGCGCTGCCCTGCGCTGTGCTGCGCTACTCTACGGCACACATATTTTTGTTGGGGTTCCAAATTTTTGCTATACCATGTAAAAGGGTTCCACGGGAAAAATGAATTGGGAAATAAAGTGCACTTTGTCTTTATGTCTGCCATGTGCTATAATTTGCAATCATGCACATATTTTTAGTTTGCATAACAAAATGCTATAATTATTCTATTTATGATTCTATGTGACATGATGCTCTTCTGACCATTTGGTCTTTGAGCATGAAATGTCTTTTTAGTTTGATTGATGGGGCACCTATATTTGAGGCAGCCTCTGTCTGCTATGATAACTGGAAGGTCAGAAAAGTCAAGAAATGCCCAGGGCCTCTACATTGGACTCTAACCTGCCTATCACAATGGACCTTCTGAGCAACATTCTCTAAAACTTTTTTTTTTAAACCTGAAGATCATATTGTAAGCATTAGTAACAAGCTAATTTAATTCTAAATGTAAGTAGTTTTCTCCCTTACTCATACTTAAATAGGGCACTATAGGGCGTTCTGCTAAAAGCTTATCATTAGTTAACTGGCTATTGAATTTAGCACAAAGGTGAAAAACTTCCTAATTTCCAAGGTGATGCTGACAGTTGAAAGTATTCTATTACTTGCAATGGGTCAACAACATAAGTTATTAACTGAATCATGTATAATGATTTCATCAGCTACAGAAAACTGGTTAAGAACCCCCCCCCCCCCCCCAAAAAAAAAGCAAGCACTCGATTCACCAATATGTTTGATTAAAAAGTTAGAAGTAATAATTTGGGGTTTTTATCTGCCCCGTGTAGTTTCTCTTTTTACAATAAAATCCAAGTCAAGGGTGAAATGTCAGGAAACTAAACTGGGACTTCGCGCCTAGCATAGCTGAATCCAATAGCCATTCTTTAGGTTCCATCAAATTAGATGCTTCTGTTTTTTGACTTAGTGATCATTTTTTGGGCCACTGGTGACTCTTATTTTTAGCTCTCATGGGGGGAATTTATCAAAACTGGAGCAGCCAGAATCTGGAGCAATTGCATTTAGCAACCATTCAGCTTCCACCTTTCATTTTCAAAGTTTAAAGTGGTTCTCAAGGCAGAAGGTTTTTTTTATATTAATGCATTTAATGCATTAAGATAAAAAACCTTCTGTGTGCAGCAGCCCCCCTCAGCCCATATATTACTTACCTGAGCCCCATCTAGATCCAGCGATGTTGCAAGAGAGCCTCGACTGTCCGAGACTCACCCTTCTCATGGGTTGAGACAGCAGTGGTGTGCCATTGACTCCTGATGGTATCAATCAAAGTCAGTGGTCAATGGGGAGAGACAGGGGGCGGGGCCAGACCACAGTTCCTTGTCTGAATGGACATACAGAGCAGCAGCTCAGCTCGGGTACCCACATAGCAAGCTGATTGCTGTGTGGGCAGGAGGTGGACCTGAGAAAAGGAGGATCTGGGCTAGTCTGTGCAAAACTACTGCACAGAGCGGGTAAGTATAACATGTTTGGTATTTTAAATACAATAAACGAGACTTTAATATCACTTTATCTTTACAGGCCAAAGATAGAAGCTGATTGATTGCCATGCATAGTTGCTCCATATTCTAGTTGCTTCAATTTTGATACATTTTCCCCCATTGTGTCTCATTGTTAAAAACAATTATTGTGTCAAATAATGACCATTATAGCAGAATTAATTTAGCCTTTTGTAGCAGTAACGTAACTGTACACAAGAATTCTGGGAGAGTCTCACAATACAGTTCCCATGCTGCCATGTTTCATGAGTTTATTCAGTTAATAGAGGCAATTATTTTTTTAGGGTGCTGAAGAACATGCAGGAGTTTATTTACTAAACAAATAGGCTGTTCACTTTGCAAGGGAAGTTTTCCATGAGCTTTGTGACTGTATATATTGTTATCACGCGTGCCACCCTTAGACCTCTTTCACACGACCGCTCCGATTTTTTTCTTCTGCTGCGGCACTTTTTTTTTTTTCACGGACACGGATAACACTTGTGTCATCCGCTCCGTATGTCCGCATATCATCCCATCCGTTTGCGGATGATATACGGACATAATGTATGTCTATGGGGATTGCGGATGTCAGCGGATGACACCGCTGACATCCGATTTTGCATCCGTTCGGTTTTTTAAACGGAAGAAAAATAGGGTTCTGTTCCCTTCCAAAAAACGGAACAGAACTGAAAGGGCGAAAATCGGATGTCAGCGGATGGTCATCCGCTGACATCCGCAATCCCATTGACATGCATTATGTCCGTATATCACCCGCAAACGGATGGGGTGATATACGGACATACGGAGCGGCTGTGTGAAAGAGGCCTTAACCTACACCTCAGCTGCTGTAGTAAATTACTATTATTGTGACCAATCTTACCAAATATATATATAGGGTTTCCATCCGTCTGGATTTCATGGACAGGATCGGATTGGATCGGAGAGCAGCCGGTGTCAGCGGACATGTCTCCGCTGAAATCCGCTGCCCCATAGGGATGCATGGAGCATCCGATCAGGTCCGCCTGAAAAACAGACAGGCGGATCGGATCGCCGGTGTGAAAGGGGCCTTAAGGTAGTTCTGAGGGGAAAAGGGGTCCAACTTGATACTAGCTAGCAAGGTGTTTCTAATAAAGTGGTCAGTGAGTATATATATATATATATATATATATATATATATATATATATATATATATATATATATATATACATACAGTATCTTACAAAAGGGAGTACACCCCTCACATTTAAAAAAAAATAAATTATGATATCTTTTCATGTGACAACACTGAAGAAATGACACTTTGCTACTAAAATGTAAAGTAGTGAGTTTACAGCTTGTATAACAGTGTAAATTTGCTGTCCCCTCAAAATAACTCAACACACTCCGCTGACATCCGCTGCCCCATAGGGATGCATGGAGCATCCGATCAGGTCCGCCTGAAAAACAGACAGGCGGATCGGATCGTCGGTGTGAAAGGGGCCTTAAGGTAGTTCTGAGGGGAAAAGGGGTCCAACTTGATACTAGCTAGCAAGGTGTTTCTAATAAAGTGGTCAGTGAGTATATATATATATATATACATACAGTATCTTACAAAACGGAGTACACCCCTCACATTTAAAAAAAATTAAATTATGATATCTTTTCATGTGACAACACTGAAGAAATGACACTTTGCTACTAAAATGTAAAGTAGTGAGTTTACAGCTTGTATAACAGTGTAAATTTGCTGTCCCCTCAAAATAACTCAACACACTTTAGCCATTAATGTCTAAACCGCTGGCAACAAAAGTGAGTACACCCCTAAGTGAAAATGTCCAATTTGGGCCCAAAGTGTCAATATTTTGTGTGGCCATCATTATTTTCCAGCACTGCCTTAACCTTCTTGGGCATGCAGTTCACCAGAGCTTCACAGGTTGCCACCGGAGTCCTCCTCCACTCCGCCATGACGACATCATGGAGCTGGTGTATTTTAGAGACCTTGCACTCCTCCACCTTCGGTTTAAGGATTTCCCATGGATGCTCAATAGGTTTTAGATCTGGAGACATGCTTGGCCAGTCCATCACCTTTACCCTCAGCTTCTTTAGCAAGGCAGTGATCATCTTGGAGGTGTGTTTGGGGTCGTTATCATGTATGAATACTGCCCTGCCAAGTCTCCGAAGGGAGGGGATCATGCTTTACTTCAGTATGTCACAGTACATGTTGGCATTCATGGTTCCCTCAATGAACTGTAGCTCCCCAGTGTCGACAGCACTCAGCCCCAGATCATGACACTCCCACCACCATGCTTGACTTTAACCAACTTGACTTGAACCAAATAAGTTAATCTTGGTCTCATCAGACCACAGGACATGGTTCCAATAATCCATGTCCTTACTCTGCTTGTCTTCAGCAAACTGTTTGCAGGCTTTCTCGTGCATCATCTTTAGAAGAGGCTTCCTTCTAGGATGACAGCCATGCAGACCAATTTGATGCAGTGTGCGGCGTATGGTCTGAGCACTGACAGGCTGACCCCTCACCCCTTCAACCTCTGCAGCAATGCTGGCAGCACTCATATGTCTATTTCCCAAAGACAACCTCTGAATATAATGCTGAGCACGTACAGTTCTTTGGTTGACCATGGCGAGGCCTGTTCTGAGTGGAACCTGTCCTGTTAAACTGCTGTATGGCCACTGTGCTGCAGCTCAGTTTCAGGGTCTTGGCAATTTTCTTATAGCCTAGGCCAGTGTTTCTCAAATCCGGTCCTCAGGGCACACTAACAGGCCAGGTTTGCAAGAAAACTGAAATACATCACAGGTGATATAATTTGCTGCCCAGTGATTGCAGTATTCTAGTCTGCATCTCCCCAAGGTAATACATAAAATATGGCCTGTTAGTGTGCCCTGAGGACCGGAGTTGAGAAACACTGGCCTAGATCATCTTTATGTAGAGCAACAATTCTTTTTTTTCACATACTTAGAGAGTCCTTTGCCATGAGGTGCCATGTTGAACTTCCAGTGACCAGTATGAGAGAGTGAGAGTGATAACACCAAATTTAACACCGCTGTACCCCATTCACACCTGAGACCTTGTAACACTAACGAATCACATGACACCAGTGAGGAAAAATGGCTAATTGGTCCCAATTTGGACATTTTAACTTAGGGGTGTACTCACTTTTGTTGCCAGCGGTTTAGACATTAACCAGTTAAGGACTGCCTGCCGCAGTTTTACTGCGATAGGCAGCCTCTAATGCGCTAACCGACTTAGGACCACGTAGGCGGCGCGCTCCCACCCCCACTCTGCAGCGGGGACTCCGATGCACAAGGCGGCCGGCTCCGATTGCCGCTGGCCACCCGCGATTGCTCCCTACTGAGAGAACAGTCAGCTGTTGCAAACACAGCTGACCGTTCCTCTCTCTGGAATGAACATAGAGAACCTGTGATCCTTCTATATAGGATCACAGGTCTCTATCATCATTTCAAAAGCCAACCCCCCCCCCACAGTTAGAAACACTCCACTAATCTTACATTTAACTCCTTGATTGCCCACTGTGCTAACCCCTTCCCTGCCAAAGTCATTATTACAGTAACAGTGTGCAAAAGTTCTTTGTCAATTCATACATGCACTTATACCAAAAAATGTATATACATAAGGTCAGTGGTGGATTACTAAGGAAGATATGAAGTGCAGGAGTGGTGGAAACCCCTTGACTTGTATTTCAAGTGCAAGGTGACTCAGAACTAAAAGGGTCTGGTGAATATGGAGTGTGGGTGAGAGTATTCACATGGTGATGGTGTTTTAAAGAAGTGTAGAAACAGAAACAGCACAGAAACTTTAACCACTTTGACCACTTGCCTGCTCTGTCCTACAAAAGGATGTAACTGTACGTCGTTTCGCGGGGCCGCTAGCCAGGACAGCTTTAACCCTTTGATAGCCCCTGGTGTTAACCCCTTCCCTGCCAGTGTCATTAGTACAGTAACAGTGCATATTTTTAGCACTAATTACTGTAGTAATGTCACTGGTCCCCCAAAAGTGTCAAAAATGTCAGTTAGGGGTCCGATCTGTCCGCTGCAATGTCGCAGTCCTGCTAAAAATCGCTGATCGCCACCATTACTAGTAGAAAAAGAAAATCAATCAATATACACTTATTGGGATTTTTTTTTTACCAAAAATATGTAGCACAATATATATTGGCCTAAAATTATGAAAAAATTTGATTTTTTATTGGAAATGTTTTATAGCAGAAAGTAAAAAAAATATATATTTTTTTTTTAGAATTGACGCTTTTTTTTGTTTATAGCGCAAAAATTAAAAATCGCAGAGTTGATCAAATACCACCAAAAGAAAGTTCTATTTGTGAAAAAAAAATAAATCAATTTCTTTTGGGTACAGTGTCGTATGACCGCGCAATTGGCAGTTAAAGTAAGGCAGTGCCGTATGCAAAAAATGGCCTGGTCATTAAGGGGGTAAAACCTTCTGGTCCCGAAGTAGTTAATGTGTACTGTTACACTAAAACTGGACACTTGTGATTTCAGCACAGAGAACTTTATTGGGACATGTTTGCTTATGCACTTCATTTATGGACTGCACTTTATTTTTATATATAGAGTTATACATTTGATCTAGGAATTGTGCTTTATTCTTGTATATAGGTAGATGATTTTTTTGGTATAAGTGCACTTATGAATTGAATTGAAAAAATACACAATCAAGTGAGAGGAAAATAAAAATTAGCTTTTTTGCATGCATATGATTTGATGATGGAGGTCAGTAGAGCTGCAAAGTGCAATTTCCTTTGCAAAGTTAACAGCCTATTTGCTTTTGTATATCAACCTCAAAATGGTATGAAAAAGTAATTTATTTGAACAGGCAAACATTAGATTTTTTTAAACAGTGTCTAAAAATAAAGGTAATATCATTTCATTAAAACACAAGAAAAAAATGCAGTTTCAATCATTTATTTAAAAAAAAATCAACAGATGTTATGATGTACTGTGGAAAGAGTAAGCACACCCTTAGTAACAAATGTTGGCATTGCCTCCTACAGCAGAAATTATTTTATTCTAGGAATTTTGTACAACTGCCCATCAGTGTCTGACATCAACTCTAACATCGACATTATTGACCACATCTCCATGAAAGATTCCTTCAGTTGCAATCTGTCAGATCTCTTTGCTTGAACTGCCTATTTCAAAATCTTCCAACAAAATATCAATGGCTTCAACTTTAGATGAGATGGTCTTACATTCTCATAAAGCACATTATAAAATGGTGTAGAATTTATAGTTGACTTGATGACTGCAAGGTGTTCAGGCCCTGAAATAGCAAAGCAACCCCAAACCATAACATGTCCACCACCATGTTTTACAGTTGATATGAAATACTGTCTTTATTTTGAGACACACCTGCCTACTGGTACTGTAACCAAACAACTCTATATGCCTGGTCGTTGCTTATATGTTCATTGGCAAACTGTAATTGTGCTCTAATATTCCTTTTGAACAGCAAAGGCCACCTCACATGCAGGTTGATTTGATGTAATCTCTTTATGATTGTAGATGCATGCACTTTGACATCAACGTAGATTGTGAAAACAAATACATTATGTCATTTTTATGTGTAATTTGTTCAAGTAAATTACCTATATCTGTAGACACTATTAAAATTAAGATCTAATGATTGCTCAAATCTGTTTAAAAAAGTCAACAATTTTTAAGAAGTATACTTACTTTCTTACATGACTTGTATACACTGGTATTGGATAGTGGAGGGGGCTGCGGTGGTAATGACTTTTGCAGCCCTCCAATTGTAGCGACCCATATACCTAGTGTGATGTAAAGTATGATTTGTGAAAGAAGGAGCGCAAAGAAAAGGCCAATGGTATTAAATACCTATGGAAAAAGAAAAACTGCGCTAAATATCAAAACCCTGATAGCTGCAACTTAAATGTGACAAACATATGTATAACAAATAATAAGAAAAAGCTGCGCTAAGTGACATAGACCATATATGATAAGATCTATTAAATAAATGTTGTGAGTCCCAGAAAGCAATCGTCCAAAGCATTCAATAATGGGTAAACTGCTGAGGTCCAATCCAACAAGGCACAAATAAATTCAATGTGAATAGGTACTGCTTACCAGATGTAGCAGTAAAGTGAGCGTTGATATACACAAAACCGAATCAATGGAACTCTGCAGATGACTCCTTACAGATGGTATCCGCTCAGAATTGTGGATCGGTAGATATGGTAATGAAACAAAAAATATACATAGCGTGATACTGTATAAAAATACTAATACTGTGCCCGTGCCGCTTTATTGTCAAGGGAGTGTCTATGCCTATTCACCTGTGGACTGCCATACATCAGCTTTCCCTGATTGTTACATGCATTTGGTTGCTGACATCTGGTAAGCAGGAATTTCTGGTGGTGGCTCTATCCATTTGAGTGATTAATGTCGCATAATCTGCCTACCAATTTCTGGTAATTATTCTGGGAGCACGGAGGTGGTTTTTTTTATTTTCATTCTTTTACTGAGATATGTTATGCTCACTTTCTTCTTACTTCTGGTAAGCAGCCTGTGTTGGTGGTGGTGCACACCTATTATTTCCTTCATTCACACGGGAGATTAGAATTTTTATACAGTATCACGCTATGTATATTTTTTGTTTCATTACCATATCTACCGATCCACAATTCTGAGCTGATACCATCTGTAAGGAGTCATCTGCAGAGTTCCATTGATTCGGTTTTGTGTATATCAACGCTCACTTTACTGCTACATCTGGTAAGCAGTACCTATTCACATTGAATTTATTTGTGCCTTGTTGGATTGGACCTCAGCAGTTTACCCATTATTGAATGCTTTGGACTATTGCTTTCTGGGACTCACAACATTTATTTAATAGATCTTATGGTCTATGTCACTTAGCGCAGCTTTTTCTTATTAAATATCTATGGATCAGTGGTTGATATTATGATGATGAATATTCAACCTCTAAATCAAAAGGCAGATCTGGACATGGTGCATCTATATATATATATATATATATATATATATATATATATATATATATAGTGGAGTAGATTTTTCAGCATTCGCTCATCTCTAATAATAAGATTGGGAATGATTTACCAAATAAATTACAACATACTTCATTTCTGGTTTGGGTAACTTCATTTTAACCAACCAATCATGTGTATGTACTCTAGAAATACATCACAATTTGCAGAATGGATTGCATAAACAAAATTGACTTTATTAGAATGTACACATCAAAACATATGTTATTCAGTTCTTTATTATTTTTAATACAAAGATGTGCTTGTAAAAGATTGTACATATGATGGAATGAATAAAGATATGACACTGCAGAGTTTAGACTGCCATCCATCGAAAACCCTAACGCCATCCTGTCTACTAGAGAAGCTATTTTACAACACTATTTAGCCTAAAACCTACTATATTCCAGGTGAATTGTTGCACAGTGCACCAACTATATGCACAGAAACAACGAGGAAAAGTGAGAGTTCCTACTTGGATTACCATACTTTCTTTACATTCTTCAGCTGTGCTGTAATGAATATCAGGCAAGCAAGTAAATAGAGGGCAGCTGTCCCGGATATTCCACTGATGTGCATAAGTGTCCTCAGCTTTTTAGCTAAGACCTAATTTCCCATTTATTACCACCTGTGTAACCATGATCAGAAGATTGGTGACAATGATCAAGAAACTTTCTATACAATACACTATTGCCTATACATGTAATAAATGCTTGCATACATATGTAATACATTAAAGGCCCATAGAGATGGTACCACGGCCCGTTTTTACAGTTGAAAAAATACTTGTTTCTATGGATGATAGGTTCTGTGTGCGTACTTTGGTAGTGAACAATTGTCCTTAAATTCTGTTTAAATATATATACCTTCAAGATTACATCTTTTATATAAGTTACTGTATTTGTAGCTAATTGAATACACAATTATTTTGTTCTTCAATACACTCCACATGAAATAAATATATTTGACTCTTTGTTAAAAGCTATGTTCTGCATTACAGTGCCTTACTTGCTATGAATGACAACTATTATATATTTTGGGAACTAATCAGGATTGTTTTTTTTTTTTTTTTTTTTTACACAGTATGATTGCTTACACCAATGGATTTAATTGGTATTAGCAACCATTTTTTTTCTGAATGAAACTGATTCAATCAGTGTCTTTTGTTGTGATTAACTGTAATTGACCCAAGCTAATTACATGGTTCAGATGTGCTGTGATTGGCCCTGTCTGTGCCTTGTGATCACCGTGATCAATTACAGCTTGCAACACAATTGTACACAATAGATGGCTTGAAAGGAAGCTATCGATTGTTTACAATTGTCATGTGATCTGCTGTGATTGTTTACAGTGATCACATGACACTGGCAGCGGGCCGGTATAATGATCAGTCATCCGACACAGATGGTGACAGATCCTGTGCAGCACCTTCTGAGAGGACATTATATGAAGTCCACTCAGAAGGAGGAAAATACCGTTTCACTCGCTACTTCACTGCTGCAAAATTTGGCTCTTTCAGGAGTGTCAGATTGTTCAGGCCCCCTCACTGCTCAAGTTCCCTATCCACTATGTTACTGCTCTCTGCTCCTTGTGTTCACTGTGCAGAGGAACAGGAGCAAGGATCAGGAAAGAGTACAGTGCATGAGAAATAAAATACAGAAATGGGCGGGGTTTCCTGTAAAACACAGCCAAAAAGCATCAAATGATATGTTTAACATTTTCACAAAAATGTTTCTGCCTGCATAAGCTTGTCAAGTCTATGTACTATACATTAATCAAGTCATTAATTTCAGTGTTAAAGCAGAACTATACTCACCTTGTATCCAGCGATGTCGCGTCCTGCAGTTCCCCGCTAGCCACTGACATCTTCGGAAGGCTGGCTTCCAGATCTTGATATCTGGCTGCTTTCATTGGCAGGGCAGTGGCTATGTCACATCTGCGTGTGTGGCATTGCGGAATTTCTACAGTGAACTGCATTTCCACAGCTCATTATACAGCGACGGACAGCCAGGTACATATCTTTAATGCAAAAGAGACAAAGCATGCATTTTCTGCATTAAAAATCCTGTCTGTTAGCCTCATTTTTTTACATTTTTTTATTAAGCTAAAGTTTCACTTTAGTTTTTGGCCTTATAAATCCCAGCAACAGCTTATATGAAGATAATTCAAAATTAGTTCCTGACATTGGAAAGGGCATTGAGAAGATATTCAAAAAGAAAGAAGCAAACATAGGCAAAGGAATATACAGTCAATGGTGTTTATGCTTCTCTGAGTAGTGCTGTTATATTAGTGGTTTGAATATTGTTTTGCATTTGAACAAAATAATACAATCAGGAATAAATAAAAATATTAAATTACAAATACAATAGTATCGAGATGACTATATATTTATCAATTAATAAAGGAAAAGGTAAATAAGATGGAAGTGTCTTACTTATTTGGGGGTTAACATTTTATACTACAACAAATATTACATTTCCTCTACAGTTTAAAAAAAGATGCTGAGGATATCTCATCGTTCACACATAATTTGTCACTGGCAAAGTTTCCTGCATTAAGGCTTGGGTGGAACTACTGAAGGAGAAAAACTGGAGTTCCTAAAGGGATTCTTAAAGTAGAACCATAGGCAATTTTTTTTTTAATTCTATATAGCGTAAGGGAGGGTTATACCCCTGTCAGATTTTTTCTGCCATCCATTTCCCATTGGGGAGATTTACTTCCTGTCCCATAACCAAAACAGGAAGTGAAAGGAAATACCTGCAAATTAAGGCATCCCCTTGGGCCCCCCTAGGTCACCATAACTAATATTAACTCTATTACTTTAAAGTAATTTAAAAAATACTTTACTCTATCACTTTACTTTGGGACAACTTGGAATTTGGGATTTTCTTTTACTTTTACTTTAAATGATAACAGTAAACTGGACAAATAGAGAGGGTGAATCTCCCAAATGGGGTCACAGGTAGCAATACAAACCTGACAGGTGTTCTAATCCATCTCCACTCTTTTAAAAACTAAAGAAAAAAGTTTTGCCTTTAGTTATACTTTAATATGTCCCTAATAGATGCTAACTTTATAGTTTTATTTGGAGGACACCTTATTTAAGCATGACTACCCACATTCCTTTCTGGAATGATATTAGTTTATTTTCAAATATGTGGACAACAGGGAGCCATTGGGTTGAGTTTCTAAAAGCAAATAAGTTGTTCACTTTGCAAGGGATATTTTCCAAAGTCAGTGTTTGCGTTTGTGGGGAAGAATACCCAATCACATGCAAGAAAAATATGAATAGCTTTGCTAGCACATGATTGGATGATGAAAGTCAACAGAACTTCAGCTCATATTTTATTCTAAGGGAGAAATTTCCTTGGAAACTAAACAGACTATTTGGCTTTGGTGAAGCAACGTCCATGTCTCATGAACGGCAGCAATGTCTAAAAGTGAAAAGGTACTGTATAAGAATAAATTACCTTATCTACTTGGTAACCAAATTTTTTATTATAATAGCTTCACACAATATGTTACTAAATGAACTGATTCTGAGCTTCCAAAAGTCCTTCCAGACTTTATCATCCTAGTGGCAAAAGTTTCTTTCAAATAGTCATGGAAATCTTCAGCGGAACATCATGAACTTACTAAAGATAAAGTCTTGTTGGTAATGATTCTAAAGAAGATGATAAGCATAAATGACAAACAGCAGCAGTTTTAGATAAGATGAGGTCCATAGATTAGGTCCATACAGCCATAAAAGTTATCGCCTAATAAAAATTGGACAGGAAGCTGAAAGGAATGTGGGAGGAGATCTATATCAGCCAACGGAAAACATTTGAGGGCAGATTGAAGGATTTGATGAGTCTGACTCTTTTTCTTTCTTCTTCTTCTTTTACCTATTGTTAGTTATTCCGCATGGAGCCAGTTGTATTCTGAACAAGATGTAGCAACACTAGTTAATCTCATTAACATTGGAAGGAAACCTATTTCTAGCTCTTGCTAGTGAATGATCATTTTCCACTGAATTACAAAAATGATTATTAGCTTGATTTTGTGAGATTGTTGCTGATATTAATAAACTGTTTTCTGAGTTTTTTTTAAGCAATATTGAAAATTGCCAAATATTAGGTGGGGGCATCATGCCAAGACACAATACGGTTGAATTTACCATTGAAATCTAAAACATACACAAGCGGTTGCTTCTTATAAATGTTCATATATCAGCTTGAAAAAAAAAAAAAAATATCCTAAAGACTCAACTTATTTCCGGTTGATGCTAAAATATACTGCATGTTCCCTTGATTAAGAAATGGACACATGCAAAAGTTAAATGGCAAAAATAGTTGTCACGAAAAGACTAAGTGGTATTATTTTAAGCAACTTCTTAAAATGCAACAGTCTTGGGCACGTTTAGTGTGGAGTGCCCATTGATAAAGACAGCAATCCTATTTTGTTTTGGAGAAAAAACACAGAAACCTACTATTCACTAAAGCTGGCCATGCATGGATTGAATCTCGGTTGGTTCAGCAGGGACCTGCCAAGATTAGATCCATGTATGGGCAGGCTGGTTGTACTGAAGTTGATCCAGCCTGTCGCGTTTTTGGCATGCAATTACTGCCTGCGGCTATGGGCAGTAGCAGTAATCATTGTGTTCTGCCGGCAGAACAAAATAGAGCTGCAGGAGGCATTCCCCCATCAACACTAACTGTGTTGATGGAAAAATTCGAGCATGGTTGCAGAAAAAATAAATGTATTCATCTATGGTTTGTGTAAAGGGTAGATTTAGACACGTGTCTGAATCACTCCTGTCTCTGAAGCTCGTTCCGCATTTGGATCACATGCCAGAGGCCACTGACAGGCAGTGAGGAAGCAATGCGACACCTCCTCATCGCCTGTCTTAATGCCATTTTTGCCAAATGAGCCACAACTGCATTATTTTTTTTTTTCAAATAATAAACATGTCATACTTACCTACTGTGTGCAATGGTTTTGCACAGAGCAGCCCCAATCCTTCTCCTCTGGGGTCCACCGCCAGCACTCTTGGCTTTATGTCTTGTGCAAGTGCCTCCATATGAGGCTGCTTCCTATGAGGGCACTCAGGCAGGCAACATCCCAAACCATGCTGTTTGCATCTATAGACACAGATAATGTCTCTCTCACACTCTTTCGTCACAGGATTTGATTGACAGCAGCAGGAGCCATTGCCTCCATGTCCAGTGAGGAGGGAGAGAGCTACTGCTCTTAGAAACAGTACTGTGTTGATAATGTTCTTAGATAGGTATAAGGGGGTTGGAGAGGATCCTCTGCACAGAAGGTTTTTACCTTACTGCATTAAAAAAAAAAAAAAAAAAAACATAGGCATATAAAACCAATCTAATGCTGTCCAAAAAAAAACACATATTTTTTTCAGTTAAAGTAAAATATATTTTCCAGACCAAGTACACATTTTATATTTTTTGAAAACCTGCCTTTTGTAACTTCCAGTTACTTAGTTGGTATCTTGCCACCCTGACCTTAGCAATTAACCTAACCTTTAAATCAAAACAAGTTGAAACAAAATCTGCCCAACACCTACGATTGGGTCCATATTGATGGAAGCATGCTTATTTCAATCAGTTGCTCATCCAGATGTGTAGGTCACCAGCATTAAGCTATGACCTCTGCTCTTTGCTATAGCTACTGGTTGATATTACTTTGGAGTTGTATTTTTGTTCAGTTGAAAAGTTCAGCAGGTTTTGAGATCCAGCATACTGTCATTAAAGAATGATTTAAATATTGTAAAGTATAATATATATTTTTTCAACTTAAACTATACCTAGATGTTATGCAATAGATAATAAGACCAGTGGAAGAACTGGAGGTTAAATGCTTTCGAGAAAATATATTACCGGGGATCTGGAATAAGACTTATGCATGTACTGACTTAGTGTTGTCAATTAGTTGGAATGCGTTGCATCCTATTCTGCTTTTTTTTGTACAAATCTGGAAGATATATTACTAATTAATTCTAAGAAGCCACACATTTATACTGAACAAACTTTCACTCCCTGTAGCAAACTGAAAGCGATCTTGACTTCCTATGTGACAGCAACCTCGGGGCATTTGTTAAAGGTATATCTTCACTATTCATTGCAGATGTGCATGTGGGTAAGGGGGGAGCTAGCATGAGGATGCATGTTATAATGATTGCATTCAGATGTTACTATCATAAACAGGAGAGGACAAGGAAGACAATAAACAGGCAACCGAGAACATCAAAGTCAGACTGTTTGTAAACATGATTCTTAAAATATATTCCGTGTCCTTCTTTTTTCCATGGCACAGATGGCAAACGTTAGGAAACAATCCACAAGGGTTGATTATAGATGACTTTAGAATTTTGTGATCATTCAGGTTTGAATCAGAGCAATGTTTTTCTTAAACACGCACATAGAACATCTTAATGCTTTGTAATAATTAAATAATGTATCTGTTTCTAAATATATTGATTTTTTTTGTGCTAACAAAGGAAAATTTGAGCTGCGAGATTAATTAAATACTATCTGCCTGCCAAGAAAATGGTAAATATCCTACTTCTAGTATCATATTATGAGGAACCAGCAAGAACAATAATTTACGTAAATCATTTTTAGACTGTAAAATATCCCAGCAACATTTTTATTTACATTATGTAATATAACTGTGTGTTATAAGACTATTGTTATAGGGGATGATTTACTGAATGCAAATAGACTAATCACTTTGCAAGGGAAGTTGCACTTTGCAAGGGTCTTATCCCTATAGCTTAGTAAATTAACCACAATGTATGCTGTAATGTGAACACACTTAAGCATTCGCAAATGTGTGTGTGAAGGGCTATCAAAGTAGATCAGGTTATACTTTTGCAATACCTCCCAACTTTCTGAGATGGGAAAGAGGGACACCTATTAGCAAAAGTATATAGGTATAGGACACACAACCTGCCCCCCCCCCTCTTTAACCTCCCTGACGGTATAATTGTTTCTGATTTTAGGTGCTGAAAGCGGTACCATTATTTTGCATGTAATTCTTAAAGACGAGCAGCCCAAACCAACTATTCACATATGATTTTTTTTTTACTGTGCGTTCTTCCTTATAACATCTCAGGTATGATTGATAAAGTTTGAAACACAAAATCATAAATTATAATATAATAAATAACTATAAAAAAGTAAAAGTATATATATATATATATATATATATATATATATATATATATATACACACATGCATATGTATACATATATTATATATAGATATATAGATATATAGATATATATATATATCTATATATCTATATATATAGATATATATATCTACATATATCTATATATTTAGTACAGTAAAACTGCAGGCAAGGGCACTGGGGGGCAAACTAATGTCAATGCATTTTTTTTTAGTAATGTAATCCAATAGGATTACAATAAATCAGTGTGTTTGTGTGTTTTACTTTTCAAACTTGCCACCGGTTCCACCCCCCTGCGACCTGACGCTCGCAGGAGACGGAAGCCGGGGCACAGAGCATCAGACGGAAGATCCGGCCGCCGTATGCTGAAGGAACTCATCGCGGAATCCAGGGGACAAGGTAAGTACCCTCTTCCAAGATCCAGCAATGCTCCCTGGTGGTACCCCAAGTGTGGCTCAGGGTTACCGCTAATGGCACTGAAAGTCCACCCCGAGCCACACTCGAGAATACCGCAATGCAGGTTAAAGGAGAATTGTACAAAAAATAAAATGATTAATGAAACCCACAAGTTTTTTAACCACTAATATTCCTTTATATTGGCTGACAGAATTTACAAATGCAGCAATTTAGAAACTGGATGAAAGGTTTAGCACTGGAAAACAATTTTTGAAAGATAAAAAGTGCATTTTATATACATCTATATAGATCAGACCAAAATAAGGGACACATGGGGAGGAAACGGGGACTTTGTTCTAAATGAGGGACAGTCCCTTGAAATGAGGGACATTTGGGAACTATGCTATTGTTACCTGCACAGTAATAACTGAGACAATTTTATTACAGATATCCAAGTTATGCATGTGACAGCTAACCATTAAAAGCTGGATTTGGTAGGCCATGTTTATTTTCCCCAAGCCTGAAAAAAACAAGCAATAAGTAAAAATATGCAATGCTTTTGTTCTTTACAGAGTACTAAAATGTGAGCATTCAGGAAAATATGTTGTAGGTGTTGGTTTTGTAAGCCTGTCAATAACAAATAAAATAGTGGGTCAATTTCAATGAACTAGCTCTTTAAGGGGCTGCATATGTCTGCTGAAGGCTACACCAAATTCAGAACTTCTTTACAAAAAGATTACAGCACATAGTTAACTAACATTGTAGTAATAATTCCAACTAACACCAATTCATCTATGAGGAAGGAGCCATAAAATGTGTCCTTAATTATTCAGCTGCAAAATTATGTACAGAGATGTAGGCTTTTAAGGGGTTATAACCCCTGTCAGATTTTTTTCAATCTGTTTCCTATTGGGGAGATTTTTTTTTGTTACTTCCTTTTCCACAACCAAAACAGAAAGGGAGAGGGAGTCCTTTCAAAATGAGGGAATCCTGGGATGTCACCAGGGTCACCAGAACTAGTGTCCCAATTGGAAGTTTTCCCCTCTAATCCTGTTCTGCTGTCAACCCAAAATTTGGGATTTTCTTTTACTTTCACTTTTAAAGAAACAGTAAACAGGACAAACAGAAGGTGTCGGGGGCACAGACAGCAACAAAAAAAAAAAAAAAACTCACAAAAGTTCTAATCCCTCTCTACTCTATCCAAAACTAAAATAAAATAATTTGCCTTTAGTTATAATTCAAGCCAGCTGAGAGACAAAAAAGGAGCAAGGGGGCACATATGTGGCCATATCCACTGGTCATTTGTACACTGGTCATTGGGTTAGTTTGGGTTTAACACTCAGGAATTACACTTCTTTGGGTTGTACTGTAACTAAACTAAAGTTTGAAAGCAGCACATGTTTCCATTATACTCGTCTTCTCATATGCTTACATGTTCACTGTAGTTTTGTGTTGCAGACATTTCAAAGCTATTGTATTTCTAACTGAAGTAAACTTTTATAGCATTCAGTTTTATTGTTTAAGAAATCAAGAAAGATGATTTATTTCTAGTGTTTTAGATGACATCAAACTCATGTGGAAATCGTGAAAAACTGTTTCATCGAGAAGTATTGTGTGTTAAAGCACTGTGCCAGAACATTGTGTACATGTCACATAAAGCTTAAAAAGGGTGATCACACCTAATAGAATCATATGAGATTGTTTTGAACATCATTCCTTCTGCAAACATATTGCTTTTAAGAAAATATGCGTGCATACATAAATGGATAAATAAACTATTTATTTACATGCATACTGTCGATAAAGTAAACCTAAAGTCAAACTGTCACTAGACACTGAAAGCACACTTCTATAGGTACCCCCTTCTGTGGTTTGAGAATTGTACCCCCTTGTTTTTTCCTCCCCCCTTTTGGTCCATATATCTGCTCCTCATTGTTTTGGGTCTGTAGTGGTGATTGACCGATATATCGAGGGCCGATATGCACTTTGCCCGATATATCAGAATTGACCTTTTGATTTACCAATATTGCCGATATTTCGGGAAAGTGCTTGTACCGGGGTGATGCCTGCAGCGAGAGGCATCAACCCGGTACCTGTGTCCATAGCCGATGGTCAGCTGTCTTGTAATGACAACCGATGCAGCCGAGAAGCCGCTCGGCTTTCATTCCAAGGAGCGGGAGGGAACGTCCCCTCTCCCGCCACCTTCAGCGGCTCGCCCAGGTTTCCTGTCCCAACGGAAGACCCGGGGATCCTACCGCCGCCGTCTGACCGAGTCTCTATCTGCACCGCCGTCGTCTGACCGGGTCTCCATTTCTTTGAATTTGGCGCTGCCGAGTACTCGGAAGTGATGTCTAATGATTATTTATAGCAGCATTCTTTATAAAGTATTTTTTCAAACTTAAATTTAGTTGCATACTCTGTGAAAAGAATGCAAGGTTTTATCATTTAAAACAATTCTGGGTTCAGTTACTGCAAAAAACAATTTGAAACTAGGCTATCGTATAATACCCACTGGGGGTTGTAGGCAGATGAAAGTACCTGTAACAATTTTAGCCACCCCTTTAATGCTCATCATTGTTGTTCTATATACATGCCCTCTTGCTGCGTTACCACTTGCCCAGAGTGCATCTGATTATGAATAGTATGTTTAGCCTTCCACTGATCTGACCACCTAGTCCATTATGAGATTCCACATTGTACATCACTACTGAGCCCATAGCTTAGTTAGTATGAGATCTTATAAGTTGGTATATGGCTGCTTCATTGTTACTAACCAAGAAAATTCTAGGACATTAAAAATAACAAAGTTACCATTGTATAAGACTCAAAAATATTTGAGCCATTCTGTGCCTTACTAAGCGAATCTTTAAATGTTTGCTATCTAATAAAATTAGGTCCTTTAGCATAATCAAAGATATATGGAAATCAATACATTTATCTTAGTTTAATTTCAAGCATAAATTGTCAAACCTTGTTAAGCTGATGAGGTCTAACTACCTACTAACAATGGCAATCCATACCACCTGTCTATATGTGAAAAGAAGAGAATAAATGACACATGTTCATATATCTGAGGTGCACTGCATAATCACAATGGAAACACACATGTAGTGAAGGCTAAACTAACCAAACTTTTTGATCTTGATATAAGACAGAGGACAGATATGCTAATAAGGCATTATGTTTCTGGAAGACAAATTGCTTGGTGTGTATTATCAACCTTGACACTTCCATAGAAACCAACAATTGGTTTGGACATTTTTGAGCACAGAGTTCAATTGGGAACAATGTCCTGCATTTGCAAATATCAAAGTGTGCATTGATGTTTTCAAAGATGATCATATTTTAAACATGAATGACATTAACCGGTGTGGTGTTAGTCGTGGCCAAACAAAAAGATTTTTGAAAAACCCATGGGTTAGATTATTTATGTAGCGTGTCTGTGTTTGTGCGTGTAAATAAAATGCTCCTAGGTTTTCGATCACCAAGTTTTATTATTATTACTCACAACAGTAGAGTTATCTTTTCATTTGTATTTCTCCTACTATTGTTTATCTTGTGAATTGCATGCCATGGACTGTTTAGTAATTTGCCTTATTTTTTTCCTAAGACCTTGGTGAACTGTTAAGTAGGAAAAGTACCTTATGTTCTCAGTGGAGGTTGAGAAGGTAACAAGGGGTAAATATGTACAGTTGCAGCAAGTATTAAAAACACATTACATTTTCTAAAATTTGCTCTTCTAACTTATCTGGCTCAGCGATCTGTTGTGCAGTTGTCAGACGTATGCAATAGACTCTTTACTCTCCCTGAAAAATATTTGCACCCCGCAATACCACATTTATTGGAACTATATTAGGTTTAAGGATGAGGTCTGGGTTCTCTGCTACCATGTGTTTGAGGTCTGCAGACCTGGTGAACAAATTCAGGAATTCACCAGACTGAACTTTTTGTAACCATAATACACTGTCTGGCCTTTAAGGGACAATAAAGGGGATTTTGGGTAAGCCAGACCCCTAACTATAAGGGAGAGGTCACAGCAGCCAAATTAACCTGGTACTTTACCTGTGATAGGGTAAGAAAAGGAATCACTGGTGATAGGGAAACATTAGTGTGGGGCTTGCAGTCACTGGCAGATTTGTTAAAGTAGATGTAAATCATTACTGAATGTCCTGTAGGTAGCAAAATACTGTTTACTTTGGAGAATTTGGGGGTTTAGGAGGGAATTGTTTTATCTTTTTTTGCTATCTGTTTCTTAATGCTGCTGATGTCCCTCAGCCTTTTTTACAATCTGTCTACAGGGATAACAGGCTTCATGTGTTTTTTTGCAGGGCATATTTAAAAATTGTTACTTGCTGTGATTTTTAAGGCCTTTTTTAAGTGGAGCTGAAAAGGGAAGAGGTGAAGAATGAAGCAGAAAAGAAGGTGGAGGAATAGAGAAAGGGAGCACGTTTCAACAATTCTTCACTGACTGGTTTTTCATTCTTAGTTTGACTGGTGGAGAAAGAAGGGGTGGAGAAATAGAGGGAAGGGGAGGGGAGGTGAAAGGGGGATAAAAGGAAAATGGTGAAGGGAGGAGGAGGAGCGGAAGGAAGAGGTCACCTTAGTAAGGCAGGCTATCTATTACCTTCATAATATACTATATGGCTGTATATTTACCTATAAATTAGGCTTGGATTTGGAAAAGGGAGAGAAGTCTATAGCCATAGAATACTGCACTAATTTGTTTATGCTGACTGCCCTTCTCCCTGGTTGTAAGATTTCTTTCTCTAGTTGCTGCTGCCTGCCCTTCCCCCTGCATTTAGGAAGGGTGGGCAGGCTATAGTTATAGTGTAGTGTAATTTTCCCCTGAAGCTATGCCTCCAGTGCCTTCACTATAATTAAATAAATATATTTTTTAAAAAACTTGGCTACTGAATGCCTAGGAGGAAGACTATGGTATCAAAGTGGAGGATTTGCAGACATGCCTGGTGTCTGCCTTCCCACGGCATTAATACCAAAGAAAAAAATAGAAAGAAATAAAAAAATAATAATTAAATAATTATACAAAAAAAAAAAAAAAAGGTTAACAAGGTAAAAATAAGAAAATTGTGGCTGGGAATCTCCCACAGTGAGGCCACCCATGCCAGAAATGTTCTGCTAGATTATATAGTAGGGGATGCAGACCAAAGAGCTCAAACTGTCGGACCGGGGTGGGGGGTGTGGGGGGTTTTAATGATGTTTTATTTTGCCAGCTCCAGGTGGCATCTCTTAGACAGCACATTGGCTGCAGTGCAAGCCAGAAGGTCACATCAAACCACAACCCAATGCAGTCAGCAATCATGTTGTTCAGTAGCTGACTGTGAGTGCTGACTGCAGTTGGGTGCTAAAATTAACAAAAAACTCCTTTTAAAGATTGGAGGATCAGTGACGCATTGGTCATCAGGATCCAGCCAGTGTCAGGCAATATGGCAAAGAAGTTCATACACAGCATCTTCCCGGAGTGTCCCCTGGGATGGTAATGTAGATCTTCCGTTTTAACCTTGTATCAGGTAACTAAAAGGATGGTCACCCAATAATGCTCCCTCTCTTTAATATCCCAAATCCAGGGGTCTTTGAGCAGGCATTTCAGCATAAAAACCCCATTCACTAAAGACTGCCTGCTGCAGAGGACCCTGAGTGTCCTCCAGTCACACCCAACCCAAATGCAATTGCTGGGTTAGGGAGGGGTGAAATACCCCCCTTGAAAGTTGCCAGATTTCCTCCTCATCCTCACTACCCCAATGCTTCTCCTCTTTCCTCATATTCCTCCACTATTGCGATATTGTATTCCACATGCTAATGAGGGTCAGGGATGGCCTTCTGACCAAAATAATGGCAGAACCTCTGCCTCTACCTCACCTTCTGCCTCTACCTCACTTTATCTGTGGTTATTGTCTTTAAAAAAATGCACTCTAATTTATATTTCAAGATAAAAAGCTCTCTCTAATACTGTGGGCTAACCAAGTTGCATACTTATTGTTCAGTCACTGAAAAATAATTGTGGCTATTGCTTCTAAAATAAATTATCAATCTTTATCTATGTTTAATGCAAGGTAAAACCTGCCTTGTCTTTTTCTAATCGTTCCTGTTCAGGTGCTTATGTACAGTTCTGATGATAGCCAATTTCTACTAAACACATACCTAAAGTCTATATTTTAAATATTTTGGAAATAATTGGGATACAGGGGGGGGGGGGTTGGAGAATGTGGGATCATGGTCTTGAAGTCTTTTTGTGCAATCCTTTTTGAAAATGTAATAAACTTACTGGGTTGTGGTGTTACTATAGCTTGAAGAAATCTCCCAAGCATGTCGTTTAAAGGATTGGTGTTTTATAATTGGTGCTTCACCTTTCAGACTGCATGTGCTATATTGGCTTATGCAGGGCTTATTATCTCAGAGAAAAAGTGCAGGAACTCACCCCCCCAGGTAACGCCCCTACTGCCCCTAGGTCCACCCCCTTTAGAGAACAGGGAACCAAGTATAATTTGGGGGCTACACAAGTTTTTTGTATGGAATTGAAATAAAAAGCAATGCAGCAAAGTGCAAAAAAACTAGCAAAAAATCCAGCACTTACCAAAGTAAGCTCAGAGGCACTTCCAGATGATTTCAGCATTCTTGGCATATGCATTTTCTCTGCTTCTCTCCTTGCTTCTCACATCAGTAGCAGCATGACAACCACGAAGTAACAATGAGTCAACATATTTAGAGGGGTTAAAACAATGTAGAGGAGTACCATTACCTCTGATAAACAGTAGTCCTGAAATGGTTTTTGTCAGAAGGGAAGCTCTCTTGGGAGTAACTATTAAATTAATTTGTGAGAATCCTATTTCACACTCGCTGGATGAAATTGGGACACTTTCGATGGCATCTATAAGAGGGTACAGCTCATCAGGCAAAATTTTGTCAAGCAAATAGTCTCTGAAAGCATGAATCATTTTTCTTTCATTCAATCTAATGGACACATTTCTAATTTCCTCCTCTCCAAAAGTAAGCTTTTGCTCAACATTGTTAGGCCAATGTTTGGAGTCAAGAATCCTGGTGTAGTTGGCAAGAGTAGAACCATTTTGAGTGAGCAGTCTATTCTCTATTGAAGATTTTAATTTTTCATAACAAGCATCAGGATCTATAGGAGGGTCATTCTTGGCTTCTTTTCTGTAAAGGGAGATTCCCTGGAAAAACAGCTTTTCAGAGGCAACAGCTGCTTCTTTATAATAAGAACCTGGCTCTGTTCTTCTGCTTCCAGAGTTGTACAACCGTTTGTATTTGTTTATTTGCACTGTAGAGATTTATTCTTCGCTCTTGCAACACCAAGCTTAATTCAGACAACTCTTGAAGAGCATCACACATGAGTCCTAAATCCAAAGGGAAGTTTGTGCTGGTGATTTTTTCAATAGGCCTTCATACATACACTTTTCAGTCTTATCCCGTGCGGTATCTTGCTTTGCTTCTTCAAAATGATGGACCAAAACTCTGTAGATTTCCCACACTGCTGACACAGATCTAAAAGTAGATGCCACCCATCTTGTACTAAGAACTTGTCCTATTTTCAAAAGCTGCACCTCTAGGGAGCTAGCACAGGCTTGCAGTTTTCTGCAGTTTTTGTGAGATGCATGATATAGTACATACAATTTATCCATAAAGACCTTAAATCTATTAATTCCTGATGTTTGTTTGACTGTGTCTCCAACTGACAATTCTAATCTATGATTAGCACAGTGGCACAGAATAATTAAAGGAAATTTTTCATTCAACAATTTCCCAACACCGGTCTTATTTCCTAACATCACGGCTGCACCATCACATGTCACACTGATTAAATGTTGTTTTAAGTAGTCGTCCAACATCCCACAAGAATGCAGGCAGTTAAGAAGAGATGTGCAAATTCCTTTCGCATTCACACTTTCAAGCTGAACCAAATCAAGAAATCCATTTACTGGGGAATTCGAACATATACAATCAGTGTAGAATTTTGACTTACGGTGGTTGACTCATCTATGATAAGGGCAATTTTACTTTTTGATCTCATGATCTCATTGACCAGGTTTTTTCTCATTTCTTGTGCCATATGATTCACAATATTAATGAGTGAAGAATTCGGACCATATTAATGCCATTTAACTCCTGCAGATCTATTTCAGAGCAAAAACTATTGAATGATTGTTTTTCTTTGGCTATTTTGTATGCGGTGCGAAAGATCTTCTTAGTTATTTCTTTCTCTTGGGCCAAGTTTTTTAAACAAATCATTTCCAGATGTTTAATTTTTCATTCCAAAATCATTTTTAAGGTGGCCTTGTGTCCAGAACTTTCTTTGTGATCAAACATTTTTTTCTTAAAAAAGTGAGCTGCTGTGATCGTTTGGTGCCATAACTGGTTACCTCATTATTTGCCCATTCCTTAGACATCTTCATGCCATTTTTTTTTTCTACGCCAATACCAACTTTTCTGCACACCTTGCACCCAAGCTTCTGATCATAGAAGTCAAGCCAATCATACTTCTCGCAAACAGAGTTTTTTTTGTTCTAAAGTCCAGCAACTTGGCCAGCAGTTTCAGGACTTTCAAGACAATCTGGATTAGTGCAAGAAGGACCATCATGTGTGTCTGAATTAGAAGGCTGAAATTCATCAGAAGACACAGAGTCCAATTCAATTGGTGAAGAAACACATGAATGAGATGTAGAGTGTAAAACAGTTTGACTGTGCTGTGTTTCCTGTCCCACTTCACTTATTCGTAATTTTTTTAATGCCATGGGCAAAAAAGCTAGTTATCCTTTTCATGGTAAAAATTATAAAGGATTTGACTTCTTTATAAAGGAGTCGAGTAGATGGATGGATGGATGATGGATAAAGATGATCTGAAAATATAGATGAAAACTAACTAACTACGAAGGTAATGGCTTTGTATATTGCAAAGCACGGTCTAAGTCAGCCTTTCTCAACCTTTTCAACACAGAGGAACCCTTGAAATAAATTTCTGGTCTCGGGGGAACCCCTGCTAAAAATGAAAAATCTACAACTCATGACACATTGGTGTGACAGTCAGTGGGAAGAATGCTCCTTACTCTTGTCATCATTGGGAAGAATCACCCCCTTACAGATAGCTAAAAGAAACAATACTGTCATTGAGTGCATATCGGAGAGGCAAAAAAACTTACAAAGTTTTTTTTAATAAGGTTTTCAAATTATTTATAATAAACTTGATCCCTCAGCAGCCAGAGTACAGGATAGGAAGTGCTCTGGCGGAGGTGACTCAGTGTTTATCCCTCCGCAGCTGCCAGTGCTTTTTTAACGGCAAGAGCAGCAGGACTGCTTTACAAATTAGTGCTCTGGCACAGGTGCCGGAACGGCATTCCGGTGCGTTCTGCCATAAAAAAAGCCCTGGGCTTATGTAATATATCAATGTGTGCATATATATATATATTTCAACAGTCAGGAGTAAAAATAGGAATTAGATTAAAGTTTGGGGTGAGGCAGGAAAGTACTCATTTAGTAGTGGTATTACTATCGCCACAAAATCACAACTTCCCACTTTGCAGACTGCATGCAGGATTGGTTAGTAGGATACAATCAACTGCACAGCATCTGTAGTTCCTAGGACACTAGGAGGTGACCAGCAATCCAGAAACCAAGATCCTGATGCCTGCTAGCTTGTGGGAAATGCCTGCTGGCTTGTCCTCAGTGCCTTTGCAGAGGATGGGGGTTTGGAGAATATTGGAAAGGAACTGTACACTTTTGTTTTTTTCTTTTTTGTTTTTTTTTCTTGCATGGGGCTCCCAAATCTAAAGAACACCTTCTCTTATCAAATATAAGTATCTGGTGTGGGTTTTTAGGGGAACCCCATGCCTTTTTTTTACTGATATCATTGACCTTATATGGCCATGACCAATTTTGTGTATTTTTATTAAATGCCATTATTGATTTAGTACATCTTACAGGTGTTCCACTTCACAGACAGTTTGAAGGCATCATCTAAGTATTTTATTTAAACAAATTGTGCATTTAAATACCCACTTCCTACTGAATGGTAATTTCCTAAATGTTTTTTTCTGCCTTCTGGCTTTAAAGCAGATCTTTGCCTGCCTCTCTCATTTTTGTTTTTATCCTTGCTTATCAGGTGGTCTGTTTTGCATATTTCAGCTACTCACCCACCAAGATGAACTAGTGTTGCTCCACTGAGGTCCTCTTGTCTTTTACTATTACTGGGTCCCACACCACCATGGTGTTTGTGACATCATCGAGAGGCCCACTGGTTGCACGTCACATATCCCAGGAGGTACAGTGAGCACTGTGCACGTCATCCCAGATGGGTATGGGGGGGCGCACATTTTTATTAAATAATGGGAAATAAACAAAACAATTAAAAACAGAGAGCACTATATAGAGGAGGGGTGAATTGGAGGGAAGTTCAGAGGGTTAAAATCCACTTTAAGCATGGCCATAATTAATTTTCAAGATTTGCCTTCTATCGACTTTAATTGGGTTTGCATTAAAGTTAGTATTTTACGTATTTACAATTAATTTGCTGAACAAACCCAAGCACATTTGCCCTTTGCTATTGCTGACCTGCATCTTAAAATACTACTAGCCTGTCTGCTTTGCTGTCCCATTGGGATTAATAACTTGAGTCACCGCTTAGGGTTCAGAGTATCCACAAAAGAGGGTCAGTATGATACCTAGGCGATCAGTATTTTCTGAATTTCTAAACACATTAATGTCACTCTCGACCTAACATGTTTCATACAGTAGGGTTTTTAACAGCTGTATGGGTGACACACAGTTTAAAACAACTCTTTAACACCCACCCTTATGTATAAAAGCAATACTAAACAATCTTCATATGTGAACTCCTATTAAATAACATGAAAACAATGAATTCTTAAAATATACCACAATAATGATATACTGTACACTTGAACCATATGCTGACCTGAGGAAGACTAAGATTTTTGAGTCAAGTTTGTTGTATTAAAAAAATATATTTGAAAGGAGATTGGTGCTTAATCCATTTGTTTGAATGTATGTTTAAAAGTATGTATAAATATATTTGCACTATTGTTTATCTACAGTTGGCTGCCTTATAGCACACACTGTCTGACTGAAATGGCAGCCATAGCCATTCAATAAGGCTAGCCACACTCTAGCACTGGAAATTGTGAAACACAGCCAATTATGTAAAGAGTAAATATGGCTGCCCCCATATACTTGCATAGTTCTAAACTATATGCACAAACAGAAAATGTTTAAAATATTAACACATTCTGGTGGTAACTTTTCACATCAAGTGGATCTTTCATGTTATGTAAAACATGCGCTAACACATGCAACAGTGCTTACATTTACAGTATTTCACAAAAGTGAGTACACCCCTCACATTTTTGTAAATATTTTATTATACCTTTTCATGTGACAACACTGAAGAAATTACACTTTGTTACAATGTAAAGTAGTGAGTATACAGTTTGTATAACAGGGAAAATTTGCTGTCCCCTCAAAATAACTCAACACACAGCCATTATTGTCTAAACCGTTGGCAACAAAAGTGAGTACACCCCTAAGTAGAAATGTCCAAATTAGGTCCAAAGTTTCAATATTTTGTGTGGCCACCATTATTTTCCAGCACTGTCTAAACCCTCTTAAGCATGGAGTTCACCAGAGCTTCACATATTGCCACTGGAGTCTTCTTCCACTCCTCCATGACGACATCACGGAGCTGGTGGATGTTAGAGAGATCTTGCGCTCCTCCACCTTCCGTTGGAGGATGCTCCACAAATGCTCAATAGGGTTTAAGTATGGAGACATGCTTGGCCACTCCATCATCTTTACCCTCAGCTTCTTTAGCAAGGCAGTGGTCATCTTGGAGGTGTGTTTGGGGTCGTTATCATATTGGAATACTGCCCTGCGGCCCAGTCTCTGAAGGGAGGGGATCATGCTCTGCTTCAGTATGTCACAGTACATGTGGGCATTCATGTTTCCCTCAATAAACCCTTTGCCCTCAATAAACTCTTTGCAGGGCTGGACCATGACACTCCCACCACCATGCTTGACTGTAGGCAAGACACACTTGTCTTTGCACTCCTCACCTGGTTGCCGCCATACACGCTTGACACCATCTGAACCAAATAAGTTTATCTTGGTCTCATTAAACCACAGGACATGGTTCCAGTAATCCATGTCCTAAGTCTGCTTGTCTTCAGCAAACTGTTTGTGGGCTTTCTTGTCCATCATCTTTAGACAAGGCTTCTTTCTGGGAGGACAGCCATGCAGACCAATTTGATGCAACGTGCGGAGTATGGTCGGAGCACTGATAGGCTGACCCCCTCACCCCTTCAACCTCTGCAGCAATGCTGGCAGCACTCATACGTCAATTTCGCAAAGACATCTCTGGATATGATGCTGAGAATGTGCACTCAACTTCTTTGGTCAACCATGGAGAGGCCTGTTCTGAGTGGAACCTGTCCTGTTTAACTGCTGTATGGTCTATGCTGCAGTTCAGTTTCAGGGTCTTGGCAGTCTTATTGCCTAGGCAATCTTTATGTAGAGCAGCAATTCTTTTTTTCAGATCCTCAGGGAGTTCTTTGCCATGAGGTGCCATGTAGAACTTCCAGTGACCAGTATGAGAGAGTGAGAGCGATAACACCAAATTTAACACACCTGCTCCCCATTTACACCTTAGACTTTGTAACACTTACGGGTCACATGACCCCGGGAGGGAAAATGGCTAATTGGGCCCAAGTTGAACATGTTCACTTGAGGGGGTAAATTCACTTATGTTGCCAGCGGTTTAGACATTAATGGCTGTGTGTTGAGGTATTTTGAGGGGACAGAAAATGAACACTGTTATACAAGCTGTACACTCACTACTTTACATTGTAGCAAAGTGTCATTTTTTCAGTGTTGTCACATGAAAATATATAATATAATATTTATAAAAATGTGAGGGGTGTACACGCACATGAACTTTTGTGAGATACTGTAGGTATTGTGGGAATTATTCCTCCTAGATTGTAAACTCTAACAAGCAGGGCCCTCTGATTCCTCCTGTATTGAATCGTATTGTAACTGTACTGTCTGCCTTCATGTTGTAAAGTTGTAGGCGCAATATAAATCCTGTATTATAATAATAATAATAATTACACATTGCCATAGTCAAATATCTTAAAATATTACACCTTCACGCGAATGCACAATAAGGTATTAAAGAATGCACTGTGATGTACCAAATACCCCAACAAGCATCCAAACAGGGGAGGGAGAGAAAGGAGACAGGGGATACAGGAAAAGAGAAAGTGAGGAAACACAAAAGAAAAAAAGGAAGGCTGAGAAACAGAAAGAGAGCAAGGTCCCATGTGGAAATGCCTCACAATGTATAGATTAATAAAACGAGTTCATGACACATCAAGATGACGACAACATAATATCCAGATAAGAAGTTGAAGTTTTGAAGTTTTTAAACATTCGCTTTAAGAGTAACTGATCCCAAAAAAATCTAAATCTCTTATGCTGTTTCTAGATTTAAAATATATACTACTTCTGATGCTTTGAATTCATTTTATATGGCCGGGTGGGTAATATGGTTTTCATTACTATGCTATCTCTAAGCAATTTAGGTTTCATGACATCTTTAGGGACTCAACAGTCCTCAGTGAAGGGGGAAAAATAGTTGCCGCCTTGCCAATACATGTTAATGTAAACATTTTAAATACAAATAGTATTCTGGATACAATCAATAAAAAGGAGATACACAAGTTTTTAATAAAACTATCCGTATATAATTTCAGAGCACTCCAGATGTCAGAGAACACTGAAGCATCACTCTTGGTCCCTTGGGCTAGATGTGGTTAAAGTCAAAGTATCTCACTTAGTATTTCAATAATAACTAATTGCTTGAACTATACTTCCATCTGACAAACAGTAATGTGATAGCAAAAGTAACTTTCGCTTGATATTCGGAATATACATTTTATTACATTGTGTTCTTAAGAAGAAAGGCATTTGTTTAAGAATATATACAATACTTGTCATGTAATACAACTAAAAAAAAAAAAAAAAAAACAGGACTGGTTAGCATTTTTTGCCATATCCACTTACTCACTTACTCTAAAGTAGAACAGGCTATGTTTGTATCTTCTTGATTGGAATTTACTCACCTGTAACCTGGGTAGAACCTTTTTTTAAAATGTTTTTCTATATATATATATATATTTATACTTCCTTTATTATCAAAAAATACAGTGTAAGCCTGATGTACTACCTTCAGAAATAGTGCAATAATCTAAATTCCGTAAAATTAAATGGCTCAAATGGTTTTTAGATTGTGAGCTCTAACAAGCGCGACCCTCTGATTTCTCCTGTATTAAATTGTATTGTAACTGTACTGTCTGCCCTCATATTGTAAAACACTGTACAAACTGTTGGGGCTATATAAATCCTGAATACTAATAATACTAATATATTACTAGTATTTACTGGCCAGTGGTCCTTGAAGGTGTGGATTGTTTTTCAGTTCTTTACTACACAGTCAGAACAGGGGCATGTTTAGTTTAAATTTATTTTAATTAAATATTATATTTAAATAAATTACTTGAAATAAATAAAATATTTAAACATGTGTGGAAAAACTTTTTGTTGTCCCAGAGTAACCATTACAGTGTAAATTGATACTAAATGCAAAGCATTTTTTTTTATAATAATGCTTTCCCTGCATTAAGATAAAGTATACCCTAGTTCTCTTCTATGTTCCCCTGCCCCCAAACATATACTAGCAGTCTTGTGTCACTGCTGCCTGGTCCAATTCCCCTATCCTACCGGATTCTAAAGGAAGTTATTGAGGGCAGCGGGGGTGCAACAGGGCAGCAGGTCCATGGCTTGCCAGGTAATGTGTATGTCTATAGACACACAGTATGAGCCGGGAGCTCATAAACATGGTATGTCTCCTTAGCAATCATTTGGCCAATGGGGGCTAGTGGCTTGGAAACCATCAGGAGAAGAAAAGTGTACATTTTAAAGAAAAAGAAGAATCATCTAATGTAAGTGTGGTATTTCTGATTGCTTTAGGTGCAGAAGGCCAATAAAGCCCAGTCTTTATTCAAATTGTTTTGCCTGGTTTTTATCTGCACAAATTTAAAACACTCTCCTATCTAATTGTAATACTCTGAGTTTGATTAGCTCTGGCAGTGGATAGTCAGTACAGGCTTATAAGGAAGAGGGCAGACAGAAATCATGGATCTGACACATAAAACCCTCATTGGTAACAGGTCTTATGATTTTGTCGTTGGTTGTTATGAATGGAGTGAAGGAAGTTCCATTGGAAGGGGATACAAAGATTTTATCTTAATATTTTTATTTTTATAGCTCTTTGTTTGCAATCTCAAATGTTAATATCTAACATTCTGTCCACTAATCTTCCTTCTTTATTGCAGCTATTGCTGAACACCTGTGGTATACATGTGAGTTTCTCATCATGGCTATTGAAAATAGGTGTAAAAAAGCTCATTTTAGACAATTTGTCAACTTAGAATGTGCAAACATGTCAGATTTATAAAAAAGAGGTGTGAGAGCCTTCCCACATGCTTAGGACAGAAATAACTTGTAGGAAACCCCTATAAATGCAAGTGAGTGTATCCAGAGCCATGGGGCAATGGAACAGAATCTATCAATTCAAGGAAACCCGTCTGGAGACAGCAATGCCAAGCACCTGAATCTACTTTTATGGTGGAAATGGACACATATGCTTGGGGAGTTCAAACCCTTTATGAGTAACACTCAAATATGATATATCGAAGAAAGGCAAGAACTACAGAGTCATTTAATGAGTATGTGGCATTTGGGATTTAATAGCTCAGCAGTATGGATACTGATATGTTTAAGAACTCTGGAGTTCTTATTACACTGTTTTGAATGGAAACTTGCACCTTTTGAATATATGTGACTGTTTTAACCTGCATCCTTACCATGATTATTGCACCAGAAGAATGTTTTTTCAATATAAGTAAATTCTACACATCCTAATTACACAAAAAAAAAAAAAAGATTTTGGTTAGCAACTAGTATCTTTTTACTGGGCACTTGTATAGGGCTTTTAAATCTAAACAAAGAACATTGTATCTGAACTGTACCCTTTTTCAATACCAAAAGCTGCTCAGTGCTACTTATCTGAAAATCTGCCTCAATATATTTAATACATAATAATAATAATGATTTATAACAGAGAATGTTGCATTATTGTTATAGTATCACTACTGGATGAAAGTATTTTTAAATATTTTTTTAACGTTTTTTACTATAGTCCTCTCACAATATTTGAGTTCAATCCATAAGTGGACAAAAGCACACAGTGTACATATCTATCCCTCAATCTATACATTTGCATAGCCATTCATCCTGGGAATCTGCATGTACATTCTATGTGAATTGAGTGAAAATGAATGGTGCTCTTCTAAAGGAGTGTTCTATAGAATGCTAGAGAATACTAGAAGGAGTTAAGAAATAAATGGTAAACCAATGGTTAAATTTACAATGTTCTCAATTTTCTCTAACGTGGTCTAGAATTGGTACATTGTACTGTATCTCTTGTTAAAAAGACTTATGTACAATCTATTTCCTATGTTCCTCAGCTATGGCTAGTGGCCATAACGTGGGTACAACTGCCCATAATAGAGCAGCATTTGTTTAGAAGAGAAAATAACCTAAAAAGCATTTATGTTTACCCAATTCACACAGAACAAATGTCCATGCACATTCAATGGACAGATAGCTATGCAATTCTTGTCAATAGACCCCTAAGTTTAGCAAACTAAGTTGACTGCTGTTCAGACAATAGATAGTAATTAGGTAAAGTCATGTTCCAGCTAGTGCCTTAAAAAAGTATCTCTTTTGCATATATCAGAAATTTGTTTTCTTCATACAAAAGTGTGTGTCTTCTACACCCAATTGCTACTCCTTACAATATATTGCTAGAAGAGGTTTTTGGAAAGAACCCCTGTTAAAGTAAATAATTGTTTTTTTCTTTGTCAGAGTAGTAAGTAGTGATGGACGAACATCGGCCAGAACTGACAGCAGCCAGTAAATACATGTCAAATACATATAGGGTCCATTCACACATCTGTAAAATGGGTCCGCATCCCTTCCACAATTTGGCGGCACGTTTACAGACCCATTGATTTTAAATTCCAGTCTGAAAAATTAGGCATTCACAGGATAAAGAAGTAAGTGTCAGCCAGTACAGGCCCCAAAAAGTAGCCCACATGACTTTACCTGACAGCTAAGAACGTTGTATTCTGTGGCTGAAGGTACATTAGGCATTCACAGGATACAGAAGTAAGTGTCACCCATTACAGGCCCCAAAAATTAGCCCACATGCATTTACCTGACAGCTAAGAACATTGTATTTTATTCAAAAGGAGCCCCGACCAAGTATTGAGTGCATACTAGACTGTACATGGTCACACTTTACAGTAAGCCAACATTTCTGAATTAAAAATCCTTTTTTTTATCGGTCTTATGTAATATTCTAATTTTCTGAGATACTGAATTTTGTGTTTCACTAGCTGTAAGTCATAATTAGAGTTGAGCGAACACCTGGATGAACTTGAAAAAAAAGTCCGGGTTCGTGACCCGAACTTAACCCGAACTTTACCCCGATCCCGTACCCCATTGAAGTCAATGGTGACCCAAACTTTTGAGCACTAAAATGGCTCTAAAAAAAACATGAAAAGGGATAGAGGGCTTCAAATGGCAGCAACATCTTCTTAAGAGCATGGCAAGTTCTCTGCAAACAAATGTGGATAGGGAAATAACTTAAAATAACATAAAAAACTGAAAAATAAAAAAGAATCATCTTGATCTAGGAGGATGAGGCACATATGGAGTAGGAGGTTGAGGTGGCGGTGGATGTGGCGGTGTAGGTGGAAGCGGCAGTGGAGGAGGGCAAGGTAGCTAACACTGGTTTTTGTTTTTAATTTTAAATTTCTTATTAAATTAGGGTACACCCCAAAAGAGTGAGAAAGATCAAAAATACAACAATGGCTGGGTAAGGCCGGTATACATGTCTATTCTGCTTAAGGTACGGACAAGTCCTGTGGGATCCATGCCTGGTTCATTTTAATGAACGTGAGCTTGTCCACATGGGCTGTGGACAGGCGGCTGCGCTTGTCTGTGATAACGCCCCCAGCCGTGCTAAATACCCGTTCAGATAATACACTGGCTGCAGGGCAGGCCAGCACCTCCAAGGCGTAAAGGGCAAGCTCAGGCCATGTGCCCAATTTGGAGACCCAGAAGTTGAAGGGGGCAAACCCGTCATTCAGTACGTCTAGGCGTGTGCACACATACTGCTCCACCATGTTGGTGAAATGCTGCCTCCTGCTAAGACGTTCCATATCAGCTGGTGGTGCTGCTGCTTAGTGTGGCGTGCTGACAAAGCTTTTCCACATTTCAGCCATGCTAACCCTGCCTTCTGAGGTGCTGGCGGTGCACTGGCTGCATTGGTGACCTCTTCCTCCTCCTCTGCCTTGGCCTTGTACTTCCACTGTGCCCCCTCTGTCAGGTGGGAATGCCACCAGCAGCGCGTCTACCAGCGTGCGCTTGTACTCGCGCATCTTCTGATCACGCTCCAATGAGGGAATTAAGGACGGTACGTTGTCCTTGTAACGGGGATCCAGCAGCAATCAGCACAAGGTACAATGTGGGAATCTCGGCGGTCATTGCGGAGACACTGCAGCATGTAATCGCTCATGTGTGCCAGGCTGCCCAGAGGCAACGAAAAGCTGTCCTCTGTGGGAGGTGTATCGTCTGTGTTCTCGGTATCCCCCCAGCCATGCACCAGTGATGGCCATGAGCTGGCCTGGGTGCCACCCTGCTGTGAACATGGTTCCATCTCCTCCTCCATCTCATCCTCGTCATCCTCCAGAACTGTGCCCCTGCTGGACAATTGTGTACCTGGCGTTTGTGGGTGCAGGAACCCACCCTCGGAGCCACTTGTGAATGACTGCCCTGAAAGCCTTGGAAATGATACCTCTTCCTCCTCCTCCCCCTCCTGTTTCACATCCTCTTCCATCATCGCCCGAAGCGTTTTTTCAAGGAGGCATAGAAGTGGGATAGTTAAGCTGAGAACGGCATCATCGGCACTGGCCATGTTGGTGGAGTACTCGAAACAGCGCAACAAGGCACACAGGTCTCGCATGGAGGCCCAGTTATTGGTGGTGAAGTGGTGCTGTTCCGCAGAGCGATTCATGCGTGCGTGCTGCAGCTGAAACTCCACTATGGCCTGCTGCTGCTCGCACAGTCTGGCCAGCATGTGCAAGGTGGAGTTGCACTTTGTGGGCACGTCACATATGAGGCGGTGAGCGGGAAGGCCGAAGTTACGCTGCAGCGCTGACAGGCGAGAAGCAGCAGGGTGAGAAGACCAAAAGTGCGCACAGACGGCCTGCACTTTCTGCAGCAGCTCTGACATATTGGGGTAATTTCTAAGGAACCTCTGCACCACCAAATTCAGCACATGCGCCAGGCAACGGATGTGTGTCAAACCGGCTAGGCCCAGAGCTGCTACGAGTTTTCGCCCGTTATCGGGCACAACAAAAGGCCAGGCTTGAGGCTCACAGGCACCAACCACTCATCGGTCTGCTGTTCAATGCCCCTCCACAACTCCTGCGTGGTGTGGGGTTTTTCCCCCAAACAGACAAGTTTTAAAACTGCCTGCTGTCGTTTACCCCTGGCTTTGCTGAAGTTGGTGGTGAAGGTGTTACGCTGACCGGATGAGGAGGCAGTAGAGGATGAAGAAGCGGAGTAGGAGGAGTTAGGAACAGGAGGCAAACTGAAGCGCCCTGCAATCCTCCGTGGTGGAAGGACAAGTGCCAAACTGCTATCCGCCTCAGGCCCAGCTGCCACTGCATTTACCCAGTGTGCTGTTAGTCAGATATTATGTCCCTGACCGTGCTTACTGGTCCACGTATCCTTAGTTAGGTGAACCTTGCCACAGATGGCGTTGCGCAGTGCACACCTGATTTTGTCCCCCACTTGGTTGTGCAGGGAAGGGATGGCTTGCCTGGAAAAGTAGTGGCAGCTGGGCACGACGTACTGTGGGACAGCCACCACCATAAGGCTTTTAAAACTCTGCGTCTCCACCAGACGGAATGACAGCATTTTAAAGGCCAGGAATTTGGAAATGCTGGCATTCAGGGCCAGGGATCACGGGTGGGTAGGGGGGTACTTCCTCTTCTGCTCCAGTGTTTGGGAGATAGAAAGCTGAACGCTTACACGGGACATTGTGGAGATGGTTGTTGATGACCCAGGTGGTGTTGCTGGCAGATCCTCTGTTTGCGGGGTGGCAGGTGCCACTGTCACTACAGAGGTGGATAAGGAGGCCAAGACTGCAGCAGAAGAGAAAGCAGGAGGAGCCAGAGACCTTTCTTGGTTTTTGAGGTGTCTACTCCACTGCAGCTCGTGATTTGCACTTAGATGCCTGGTCATGCAGGTTGTGCTCAGGTTGAGAAGGTTTATGCCTCGCTTCAGGCTCTGATTGCACAGCGTGCAAACCACTCGTGTCCTGTCATCAGCACATTGTCTGAAGAACTGCCATGCTAGGGAATTCCTTTGAGCTGGCTTTGGTGTGCTCGGTCCCTTGCTGCGTTGGGCAGTAGCAGGCATAGTGTCTAGGGCATGGCCACTCCGCTTTTGCACCCTGCTCCCTCTTCTGCTGTGCTGGTGGCTCTGTGCGACCGCCGCCTCTTCCTCCAAACTACTCAGGTCACCTGCATGATGTTCATTCCATGTGGGGTTGAGGACCTCATCGTCCTCTATATCATCTTCCACCCAGTCTTCACCCCTGCCCTCCTTGTCGGTCTCCACAATTGGCACCTGTGTTTCATCATCATCCGAGACGTGCTGCGATGGTCCTCCCATGTACTCATCTTGAGAAATAAGTGGTTTGGCATGGGTTCACTCAATCTCTTCCACTTCTGGGGCAGGGCTAGGTGGATGGCCCTCCGAAACCATGCTAACAGAGTCATCAAAAAGAAGAGGAGACTGCTGCATGACTTGGGGCTCAGACTGCTTGGCTGATTTGCAAGGGGGTGAGGTGAAAGATTGATGGACATCGCCTGCAGGTAACAAATCTGACCATTCAGCAGTAGACTGGGTGGGAGACAATGTGAAGGAACTGGAGGCACTGTCAGTAACCCAATCTACTATCGCCTGTACTTGTTCTGGCCTCAACATTTGTAGAGGTGCATTAGGCCCTGCCAAATACTGCTGCAGGTTCTGTCGCCTACTCACACCTGAGGAAGGTGTTTCACTTGTGCGTGTAATTGGCACAGGTCGACCACGTCCTCTCCTTGCAACAGGAGCTCCACCAGCAGCACCACGACCCAGGCCACGTCCCTTATTTGACCTTCTCCTCATATTTCTCTAATTTAGGATCTTCCCCTAAATGGGTGTTTATTGAAAAGCGGAATAGAACAACAGTATCCAACGGGTGTATCTCACAGTAACATATGCAGACTAGGCCGCAATTTAATATTTTTTCCCTAATTGGGTTTTTATTGAAAAGCGGAATAGAACAACAGTATCCAACGGGTGTATCTCACAGTAACATATGCAGACTAGGCCGCAATTTAATTTTTTTTTCCCTAAATGGGTTTTTATTGAAAAGCGGAATAGAACAACAGTATCCAACGGGTGTATCTCACAGTAACATATGCAGACTAGGCCGCAATTTAATTTTTTTTTCCCTAAATGGGTTTTTATTGAAAAGCGGAATAGAACAACAGTATCCAACGGGTGTATCTCACAGTAACATATGCAGACTAGGCCACAATTTAATTTTTTTCCCTAAATGGGTTTTTATTGAAAAGCGGAATAGAACAACAGTATCCAACGGTGTATCTCACAGTAACATATGCAGACTAGCCCACAATTAAATTTTTTTTCTCTAAATGGGTTTTTATTGAAAAGCGGAATAGAACAACAGTATCCAATGGGTGTATCTCATAGTAACGTATGAATGTAAATTTTTTATTTTTCCCTTTAATTGGTGATTTTTGAAGAGCAGATTAGAACAGCAGTGTCTAAACGTTGTATGTCAGTGTCACAGTGAAGTATGAATGAAAAACTGAAAAATAATTGTCCCCTTAAATTGGTGCTTTTTGAATAGCAGATTAGAACAGCAGTGTCTAAACGCTGTATGTCAGTGTCACAGTAAAGTATGAATGAAAATCTGAAAAATAATTGTCCCCTTAAATTGGTGCTTTTTGAATAGCAGATTAGAACAGCAGTGTCTAAACACTGTATGTCACAGAAAAATATGAAGGAAAAACATTTTTTTTTTTTAAATCCAGATTAAGCAGACACATATGCACTGAGCTTGCATTACATGGCCGCTACATGCTGCACACCTAACAGACTGATAAAAGTTTTTTTTTCTCCCTCCTCCTCACTGGGCTCAGGTCAGGGCAAAAAGATCACGCACTGCACCCGCACACAATAAAATCGATGTAGATCGCTGTCTGATTAAAGAAGATTATTCCTATTCTTTTCCTGAAAGCAATCTCCAACCTGCCCCTACAATAATCTCCTATCTCTCCCTCAGCAGCATCAGGAACCTCTCCCTACAGTAGTTAGAGCAGAGTGACGTGTGGCGCTATGTGACTCCAGCTTATATAGAGGCTGGGTCACATGCTGCACTGGGCAATCACAGCCATGCCATTAGTAGGCATGGCTGTGATGGCTTCTAAGGGCACACTAATTAAACGCTTGTTGATTGGCTGCCCTGCAGCTGTTGAAACTGCACTATTAAAACCGTGCCAAAACATGAAATAAATTACCGAACAACGGACTGTATCCCGCCCGTGTCCAGGTACCGAACACCAAGAAGTCCGGTACGATCCCGAACAATACAGTCTGTGTTCGCTCAACCCTATTCATAATCATCAAAATGAAAAGGAAGAAATGCTTGAAATATATCACTCTGTGTGTAACACATCTATATAAAATATATGTGTTTCACTTTTTGAATTGAATTACTGAAATAAATTAACTTTTTTATGATATTCTAATTATTTTAGATGCACCTGTATATGATGCAGGCTGCAACAAAATAGTCTTTGTTATTCTGAATCTCCACAGTAACTTAGTTCTTTATCTTCTGATCTTGCTGTTTATTTTTCACCTTCCTTTAACAGTCCAAGCTGTGCAGCAATAGTGGCAGTTAGAGGGATGGAACAAACCATGTAACACTGGTAGGGGTGCTTGCAATTGTCAGTTTTCCAGTTAAAACATTTATGCCAAAAGGGAAGAAAATAAACCTGTTTCTGAAACTGCCTAAAAAGTGTTAGCTGGAGTTAGGATTTAATTTGTTAGTCACTAATGTAAAGTCAATCTAAATTTTTTAGACTCTGTCGAGACAATGCTTCTGTTCAAGAGGTACCCTGTTGCTCCGCTATTAAAAAACAAAAAAAATGTAGCCACCACATTTAAGAATTGGTAATTTTCAATATATTTAATTTTATACCACTTTAAATGCACCTCAAGAAATGTAAAATTGTGCATACAGTCATGGCCAAAAATGGTGGCACCCGTGCGTTTCTGTCATATAATGCACCACTTCACCCAGAAAATTGTTGCAATTACAAATCTTTAGGCATTCTCACGTTTAATTGTATTGTTTGTATTAGTATAATACAAAAAAGTGGAGAAACAAAAACTCAAATCTGACGCATTCCGTGTAAAACTCCAAAAATGGACTGGACATTATTATTATTACCACCCTCAATTTAATATTTGGTAGCACACCCCTTGGGAAAAAATCTGAAATCAATTGCTTCCTTTATCAATGAGTTTCTTACACCTCTCTCCTGGAATTTGTGACCATTCTTCATTCTCCAACTGCTCCAGGTTTCTCAAGAAGGGTTCATTGGAAGGGTTCCTTTTCCCAACTGTTGTTTTGAGATCTCTCCACAGGTACTTCATGGGATTTACATTCCTGGTCAATTCAGTAGTCTCCAGCGCTTGGTCTTAAACCATTTCTGGGTTCTTTTTGACGTGTGCTTTGGGTCATTGTCCTGCTGTGAGACCCATGACCTCTGACGGAGACCAACTTTCTGACACAACTTTCTAGGCCCTATGTTGCACTCCAGAATTCTTTGGTAGTCTTCGGGGTTCATAATGCCATGCACGCGGTCAAGACATCCAGTGCCTGAAGCAGCAAAGCAACCCCAAAACATCAGAGAACCTCCACCATGTTTGACTGTAGGGACTGTATTATTTTCTTTAAAGGCCATATTCCTTTTTCTGAAAACAGTAGAATGATGCTTTTTACCAAAAAGCCGTAATTTTGTTTAATTTGTCCACAGCACATTCTCCCAAAAGGATTTTGGCTTCCTGAGGTAAGTTTTGGCAAACTCTTTGATCAATTTTTCTTTTTCGTCCACATCCAGGGAGATTAGCTACAGTACTATTTCTTGACAATGTTGTGCACAGTGGAAACAGGATCTCTGGAGATGAACTTGTAACCTTGAGATTGTCCGTGCTTTTCCACAATTTGTGTTTTCATATCCTCCGACAATTATTTTCTGCTCTTTCTCTTCTCCATGCAGCATAAACAGACAGAACAGTAGTGATGTCGCGAACCTAAAATTCGCCGTTCGCGAACGGCGAACGCGAACATCGGCAAATGTTCGCGAACCGGGCGAACCGCCATAGACTTCAATATGCAGGCGAATTTTAAAACACACAGGGACTCTTTCTGGCCACAATAGTGATGGAAAAGTTGTTTCAAGGGGACTAACACCTGGACTGTGGCATGCCGGAGAGGGATCACGCAAAAAAAAGTTCTTAAAAATTATAATTTTTTGATAGAGAGCCAATTATTGGAAAAATTAAAAAAAAATAAAAATAAAAAAATTCTTTGGATTTAGCATCTGGGGGGTATAAAAAGTGTACCTGTCAAGTTTCAGCTCTGTAGCATGTCCAGACCCCTAAAAAAACAGCATTTTTCTTATATTTTCAGGAATACGGCTTCTCTGCGGCTGGCTTTTTCTCTTGCAGGCATTTAGCGGGCATTTTTTTAGGCAGGCATGTCATTTTTTGTATTTAGTGTCTGGGGGGTCTAAAAAGTGTACCTGTCAAGTTTCAGCTCTGTAGCATGTCCAGAACCCCTAAAAAACAGCATTTTTCTTATATTTTCAGGAATACGGCTTCTCTGCGGCTGGCTTTTTGTCTTGCAGGCATTTAGCGGGCATTTTTTTAGGCAGGCATGTCATTTTTTGTATTTAGTGTCTGGAGGGTCTAAAAAGTGTACCTGTCAAGTTTCAGCTCTGTAGCATGTCCAGAACCCCTAAAAAACAGCATTTTTCTTATATTTTCAGGAATATGGCTTCTCTGCGGCTGGCTTTTTCTCTTGCAGGCATTTAGCGGGCATTTTTTTAGGCAGGCATGTCATTTTTGTATTTAGTGTCTGGGGGGTCTACAAAGTGTACCTGTCAAGTTTCAGCTCTGTAGCATGTCCAGAACCCCTAAAAAACAGCATTTTTATTATATTTTCAGGAATACGGCTTCTCTGCGGCTGGCTTTTTCTCTTGCAGGCATTTAGCGGGCATTTTTTTAGGCAGGCATGTCATTTTTTGTATTCAGTGTCTGGGGGGTCTAAAAAGTGTACCTGTCAAGTTTCAGCTCTGTAGCATGTCCAGAACCCCTAAAAAACAGCATTTTTATTATATTTTCAGTAATACGGCTTCTCTGCGGCTGGCTTTTACTCTTGCAGGCATTTATCGGGCATTTTTTTAGGCAGGCATGTAATTTTTTGTATTTAGTGTCTGGGGGGTCTAAAAAGTGTACCTGTCAAGTTTCAGCTCTGTAGCATGTCCAGAACCCCTAAAAAACAGCATTTTTCTTATATTTTCAGGAATACGGCTTCTCTGCAATTGGCTTTTTCTCTTGCAGGCATTTAGCGGGCATTTTTTTAGGCAGGCATGTCATTTTTTGTATTTAGTGTCTGGGGGGTCTAAAAAGTGTACCTGTCAAGTTTCAGCTCTGTAGCATGTCCAGAACCCCTAAAAAACAGCATTTTTATTATATTTTCAGTAATACGGCTTCTCTGCGGCTGGCTTTTACTCTTGCAGGCATTTATCGGGCATTTTTTTAGGCAGGCATGTAATTTTTTGTATTTAGTGTCTGGGGGGTCTAAAAAGTGTACCTGTCAAGTTTCAGCTCTGTAGCATGTCCAGAACCCCTAAAAAACAGCATTTTTCTTATATTTTCAGGAATACGGCTTTTCTGCAATTGGCTTTTTCTCTTGCAGGCATTTAGCGGGCATTTTTTTAGGCAGGCATGTCATTTTTTGTATTTAGTGTCTGGGGGGTCTAAAAAGTGTACCTGTCAAGTTTCAGCTCTGTAGCATGTCCAGAACCCCTAAAAAACAGCATTTTTCTTATATTTTCAGGAATATGGCTTCTCTGCGGCTGGCTTTTTCTCTTGCAGGCATTTAGCGGGCATTTTTTTAGGCAGGCATGTCATTTTTTGTATTTAGTGTCTGGGGGGTCTAAAAAGTGTACCTGTCAAGTTTCAGCTCTGTAGCATGTCCAGAACCCCTAAAAAACAGCATTTTTCTTATATTTTCAGGAATATGGCTTCTCTGCGGCTGGCTTTTTTTCTTGCAGGCATTTATCGGGCATTTTTTTAGGCAGGCATGTCATTTTTTGTATTTAGTGTCTGGGGGGTCTAAAAAGTGTACCTGTCAAGTTTCAGCTCTGTAGTATGTCCAGAACCCCAAAAAAACAGCATTTTTCTTATAATTTTTAGTAGAAAACTAATGCAGTGTCTTTCCAGCTGTCTTTTTTTCTTTCTGGCAAGCTGAAATATGATATGCCAAGGCAAACATGCCTATCAGTTGAGCTATGACACAGACAACACTGCACACATGGGGAAATATGTAAAACAAAAAACAGGAAAAGGAAATTAGGTGACGGTCACAAAACATGATATTGTGATTGGCCAAATAAAAAGTCGCCTCGCGATGAGGTCGCGCCAAAGTCGCGCTAAGTCGCGCCAAAGTCGCACTGGAAGCGACGCTACTTTAGTGGTAGCGGCAGTGTAAACCAGCACTAAAACATCCAGTGTGTGAATACGATCAGGTATGATGTTTTATCGGTCAAGTAGTGTAAGGGTTACGCCCGTCGCCCGCTTCACAGTGACAGACCAAACTCTGACAGACCAAACTCCCCGTTTAACAGTCAGTCAGTCCATTTGCACAACCGCAAACTCCCCATTTGCACAAGGTTGGATACCAAGCTAGCCATGTCCCGTTCCTTGTCCTCACTGACATCATTGAAGGTCTCTTCCTCCACCCAGCCACGTACAACACCAAGGGTCCCCGAAAGGTGACAACAAGCCCCCTGGGACGCCTGCTGTGGCTGGTATTCCACCTCCTCAAAGCCACCTTCCTCCTATGACTTCTCTTCTTCAGACTCCTCTCTCTGCGTTGCCACAGGTCCAGCAATTGACAACGACAAGGCTGCTTCTGGTGGTGATGGGGACCACAACTCTTCCTCTTCATGCTCATCTACAGCCTGATCCAGTACTCTTCGCAGGGCACGCTCCAGAAAAAACGCATATGGGATGAGGTCGATGATGTTGCCTTGGGTTCGACTGACCACCAGGGTTGTCACCTCCACAAAAGGACGCATGAGCCTACAGCCATTGTTCATGAGCATTCAGTAACGCGGCCAAAAAATACCCAGCTCCGCAGAAAGAATGAAAGAAAATGAATGTTTTTTCTATGAAAAATTATCCTGCGGATCGCTTTTGGTCTGTACACAATGAAGCAACGACCTTATCATCTGGGGTGTGCCAACACAATCCTAGAGGTGATCGCTTCATTGTGATACGCAAGCCCCTTCACCACGACAAGGTAACGATCACGAAGGGGAATTGACACATGTATGTGCCTTTTTTTTTGTTTTTTGTTTTTTTGCAGCCACAGTGTAGCACCAGAGGCCAGAAAAATTAGGCATGTACACATGCATGAAAAAGCAGGTATTGTTGCAGCCGCTGCTGTAGCAGCGGCCTGAAAAATTGAGGTTTTAAGGCAGAAAGTGCACTAAAACATTGCGGCTTGAACCGTAGTTGGTGGCAGAGACGTCACGTAAGTCATCCGGCATGCAGAGAATGATTATATACAGCAGCGTGTGGACCATTTTTAGGCCAAGACATCTCAGTCATCACCAGGCCTTTTTTAGTCAAATGCATCCCCCACTGTCAGTCCCTTCGGGATCCATGCCTCATTCATCTTAATAAACCTGAGGTAATCAAGACTTTTTTGACCTAGGCGACTTCTCTTCTCAGTGACAATACCTCCTGCTGCGCTGAAGGTCCTTTCTGACAGCACACTTGAAGCGGGGCAGGCCAGAAGTTCAATGGCAAATTGGGATAGCTCAGGCCACAGGTCAAGCCTGCACACCCAGTAGTCAAGGGGTTCATCGCTCCTCAGAGTGTCGATATCTGCAGTTAAGGCAAGGTAGTCTGCTACCTGTCGGTCGAGTCGTTCTCTGAGGGTGGACCCCGAAGGGCTGTGGCGATGCATAGGACTAAAAAAGCTCCGCATGTCCTCCATCAACAAGACGTCTGTAAAGCGTCCTGTCCTTGCCGGCGTGGTTGTGGTGGTAGGAGGAGGATTACTTTCACCTCTTCCCCTGTTAGATTCCCGTTGTGCTGTGACATCACCCTTATATGCTGTGTAAAGCATACTTTTTAACTTATTTTGTAGCTGCTGCATCCTTTGCGACTGCCGGTAATTGGGTAACATATCACAGACTTTCTGCTTATACCGGGGGTCTAGTAGCGTGGCCACCCAGTACAGGTCGTTCTCCTTCAGCCTTCTTATACGAGGGTCCCTCAACAGGCATGACAGCATGAAAGACCCCATTTGCACAAGGTTGGATGCCGAGCTACTCATGTCCAATTCCTCGTCCTCACTGATGTCATTGAAGGTGTGTTCTTCCCCCCAGCCACGTACAACACCACGGGTACCAGATAGGTGACAACGAGCACCCTGGGATGCCTGCTGTGGTTGGTGTTCCTCCTCCTCAAAGCCACATTCCTCCTCTGACTCCTCTTCCTCACACTCCTCTTCCAGTGTTGCCGCAGGTCCAGCAATCGATGGTAAGGCTGTTTCTGGTGGTGGTGATGGTGACCACAACTCTTCCTCTTCCTCTTCACGCTCATCTACGGCCTGATCCAGCACTCTTCGCAGGGCACGCTCCAGGAAAAAAACATATGGGATGATGTCGCTGATGGTGCCTTCGGTGCGACTCACTAGGTTTGTCACCTCCTCAAAAGGACGCATGAGCCTACAGGCATTGCGCATGAACGTCCAGTAACGTGGCAAAAAAATACCCAGCTCCGCAGAGGCTGTCCTAGCACCCCGGTCATACAAATACTCGTTGACCGCTTTTTCTTGTTGGAGCAGGCGGTCGAACATTAGCAGTGTTGAATTCCAACGTGTCGGGCTGTCGCAAATCAAGCGCCTCACTGGCATGTTGCTTCGCCGCTGAATATCTGCAAAGTGCGCCATGGCCGTGTAGGAACGCCTGAAATGGCCACACACCTTCCTGGCCTGCTTGAGGACGTCCTGTAAGCCTGGGTACTTCTGCACAAAACGTTGCACAATCAGATTCAACACATGTGCCATGCACGGCACATGTGTCAACTTGTCCAAATTCAATGCCGCCAACAAATTGCTGCCGTTGTCACACACCACTTTGCCGATCTCCAGTTGGTGCGGGGTCAGCCACTGATCCACCTGTGCGTTCAGGGCGGACAGTAGTGCTGGTCCGGTGTGACTCTCTGCTTTCAGGCAAGTCAACCCCAAGACAGCGTGACACTGTCGTATCCGGCATGTGGAATAGCCCCTGGGGAGCTGGGGGGGTGCAGTTGGTGTGGAGCAAAACGCAACAGCAGAAGAGGACTCAGCCGAGGAGGTTAGCAAAGAGGATGGAGTAGGAGGAGTAGAGGAGGTGGCAGCAGGCCTGCCTGCAAGTCGTGGCGGTGTCACCAACTCCTCTGCAGCAGAGCCACGCATTCCATGCTTGGCAGCCGCCAGCAGGTTTACCCAATGCGCAGTGTAAGTTATATACCTGCCCTGACCGTGCTTTGCAGACCAGCTATCAGTGGTCAGATGGACCCTTGCCCCAACACTGTGTGCCAGACGGGACATGATTTCCTTTTCCACAATAGAGTACAGGTTGGGGATTGCCTTTTGTGAAAAATAATTTCGGCCGGGTACCTTCCACTGCGGTGTCCCAATAGCGACAAATTTTTTGAAGGCCTCAGACTCCACCAGCTTGTATGGTAAAAGCTGGCGGGCTAAGAGTTCCGACAAGCCAGCTGTCAGACGCCGGGCAAGGGGGTGACTCTGTGAGATTGGCTTCTTACGCTCAAACATTTCCTTGACAGATACCTGACTGTGGGCAGGTGAGCAGGAACTGCTGAAGGTGAGAGGCGGAGGGGCGGGTTGTTGATAGGGGGCATGGAGGACAGCAGTGGTTGACGTGGCTGAAGATGCTGGACCAGGAGGAGGATGGTGGCTTTCAGTTTGTGTGCTGCTTTTACTCATGTGTTGATCCCATAGGCGTTTGTGATGTGAGATCATGTGCCTTCGCAAAGCAGTTGTACCTAGGTGGGTGTTGGACTTCCCATGACTCAGTTTCTTTTGGCACAGGTTACAAATGGCATCGCTGATATCAGAGGCAGACACACAAAAAAAAATGCCACACTGCTGAGCTTTGCAAGGACGGCATTCTGGTGGTGGCAACAGCTTGCGTTGATTGGCGTGCTGTCTGACTGACCCCGGGTGCCGAATCTACATGCTGTCTGACTGCGCCACTAGCTCCTTGCGATGACCTCCTCCCCCTGCTTCCAACTCGTCTCCTCCTCCTCTCTGTCTCCCCATCTGAACTTTCCCCCTCTTCTTCTGCTCTTCGAGCAGGCACCCAGGTGACATCCACAGACACATCGTCATCATCAGCCGCTTCACTTGACAACTCAGCAAAGGCAGCAGCAGCAGGTACAACATCATCATCATCATCATCACAATGTACGTCCATGTGTATAATGCTGCCTGACTGAGACATATCCCCGTTATCTACATCCTCTGGCACTAATAGTTGCGCATCACTTATTTCTTCCAACTGATGTGAAAATAACTCCTCTGATGGATCAAGTGAAGCGGCTGTGGTGCTAGTGTTGGTGGTGGTGGTGCCGGCGGGCTGGCGAGTGGTAAATTGAGAGGTGCCCGAAGCTGAGCTGGAGGAGGATGGTACATTAAGGTTCCGAGCGGAAGCTGTAGATGATTGGGTGTCCTGTGTAAGCCAGTCAACTATGGCCTCAGAATTTTTTGAGTTCAGGGTCTGTGGTGGCCTCTGAACACTGGGCATTATTCTAGGGCCTAAGGAAATCACAGCACCACGACCACGACGGCCCTTGCGGGGTGGCCTGCCTCTGCCTGTCATTTTTTTTAATGTGTTGTTACTGTTGTACTATGAGTGCAAGCTGCTGTGCCACCTTATATATCAGTGGTGGGTGGGCAGTGGCACAGTACACTCTCTGTGGACCTGACAGCAGTCACTGGCACCCAGGCAACTGCAATTTAAAAAATATATATATTTTTTTTTTACTTTGCAAGCTGCTGTGCCACCTTATATATCAGTGGTGGGTGGGCAGTGGCACAGTACACTCTCTGTGGACCTGACAGCAGTCACTGGCACCCAGGCAACTGCAATTTAAAAAATATATATATTTTTTTTTACTTTGCAAGCTGCTGTGCCACCTTATATATCAGTGGTGGGTGGGCAGTGGCACAGTACACTCTCTGTGGACCTGACAGCAGTCACTGGCACCCAGGCAACTGCAATTTAAAAAATATATATATTTCTTTTACTTTGCAAGCTGCTGTGCCACCTTATATATCAGTGGTGGGTGGGCAGTGGCACAGTACACTCTCTGTGGACCTGACAGCAGTCACTGGCACCCAGGCAACTGCAATTTAAAAAAATATATATATTTTTTTACTTTGCAAGCTGCTGTGCCACCTTATATATCAGTGGTGGGTGGGCAGTGGCACAGTACACTCTCTGTGGACCTGACAGCAGTCACTGGCACCCAGGCAACTGCAATTTAAAAAAAAAAATATTTTTTTTTACTTTGCAAGCTGCTGTGCCACCTTATATATCAGTGGTGGGTGGGGGCACACAGTGGCACTGCAGTGGGCACAGTACACTCTGTGGACCTGACAGTCACTGGCAGCCCAGGCAACTGCAATAATAAAAAATATTTTTTTTTTCAATTTATTGCAACAAGATGCTGTGCCACCGTATATATATATCAGTGGTGGGCAGTGCACTGCAGTGGGTACAGTGCACTCTGTGGACCTGACACAGCACTCACTGCAATTATGACAGAGGAAAAAAATATATATTTTTTAAAATGCCAGGTACTGTGCCTGTGCCACCCGAAATGAGTGTGGTGTGCACACAGTACAGTCTGTGGTAGGTCTGGCCTCTCACACACAGCGGGCAGGCAACTGCAGTCACAGTGTACAATATATATATATATAGAAAAAACTCTATTACCTTACCAGCCCTTAAAAGGGCTTTTGGGGACGCTAAATATATATATATATGTATATATATAAATAAATTAAAAAAACCTCAATTACCAGCCCTTAAAAGGGCTTTTGGGGACACTAGATAGATAGATATATATATATATATAAGAAGATACAACTCAATTACCAGCCCTTAAAAGGGCTTTTGGGGACGCTAGATATATATATATATATATATAAAAAATTACACAAATACCAGCCCTTAGAAGGGCTTTTTGGGGTGCTGTCCTTACAGCAGTAGTGGACCAAGAACACTGCAAGACCAGGAACACTGACTAACTGTCCCTAGCTTAACAGCAGCAGCAGCAGCAGCAGCAGCAGCAGCAGCAGCAGCAGCAGCAGCAGCTCTCTCCCTACTCTCACTACACACACTGCTTCAGAATGATCTAAGATGGATGCTGCCCTTGCTTATTTATAGGAGGTGGGAGGGTGTGGGAGGGAGGTATGCTGATTGGCTGGAAATGTGTCTGCTGACTGTGAGGTTCAGGGTCAAAGTTTGCCTCAATGATGTATTATGGGGGGCGGACCGAACATCGCATATGTTCGCCCGCAGCGGCGAACGCGAACATGCGAAGTTCGCCGGGAACTGTTCGCCGGCGAACAGTTCTATACATCTCTACAGAACAGAAAGGTTGAGTCCATTTTTCACTTTTAAATGGCTGCCGGAGTGATTTCTATATTGTCAGCACCTGGTAATTGATGCTACCTTCTACCCATTCCTGCCATTGTTGCTTTATCCAGTTTACTTTTTCTGCAACATTATCACCACTCAGGCTGTCACTTTGGATCCTGTGTCCCATTCACCAATGCGCCATCTACTTTTTACTTTATTTTACCTACCTGTTAACCACTTAAGCCCCGGAGGATTTGGCTGCTAAAGGACCAGGGGTTTTTTTGCGATTTTTTACTGCGTGACTTTAACGGACAATTGCGCGGTCGTGCGACGCTGTACCTAAACGAATTTGACGTCCTTTTTTTCCCACAAACAGAGCTTTCTTTTGGTGGTATTTGATCACCTGTGCGATTTTTTGATCACGCGCTATAAACAAAAAAAGAGCGTAAATTTTGCAAAAATAACAATATTTTTCACATTTTTTTATATGAAATTCCCCCCAAAAAAAAGTAAAAATCAAAATTTTTTAACATTTTTCGGCCAATTTGTTTTATGCTACCTATGTTTGGTAAAAAAAATCGCAAAAAGCGTATTTTGATTGGTTTGCGCAAAAGTTATCGCGTTTACTAACAAAGGGAAAGATTTTTGTCATTTTTGGTGTTTTTTTTTTAACGCGTAATGGCGGCGATCTGCGATTTTTTTTTCGGTACTGCGACATTGCGGCGGACAGATCGGACCCTTGACTGACATTTTTGACACTTTTGGGGGTACCAGTGACATTACTGCAGTAATCAGTGCTATACATATGCACTGTTACTGCAAAAATGACACTGGCAGGGAAGGGGTTAACTTTATTGGACAGGGAGGGGTTAAGTGTGTCCTAGGGGCGTGATTCTAACTGTGTAGGGACATTCCTATTGGTGTAAAAGCAAAGATCAACCGTTCTACATAGTAGAACGGACAGATCTTCACTTTTACACAGGGAGAACTGACAGGCAGCTTGTTTACACAAGCTGCTCTGCCTTTCTCCCTTCACAGGAGCGATCGCAGTGTGACTGGCGGACATCGAGTCCGCCGGTCACACGCACTGACTTGTCTGTGAACGAGCCGCGGCGGGCGCGCGCCCGCCTGCGATAGGCTCGCAAGTCAGTGACAGGCGAGTGACGTACCGATACGTCACTCTGCCTGGCCGGGGCTGACCGCCGCAGTATATAGTCGTGCGGCGGTCGGCAACCGGTTAATTGATACAGGTGAGTTTAATTAAAAATTACAGGAGCATCACAAACTTGAAATGCAAATATTTCTATCAATTTTGAGAAGGTTCCAATCTTTTTGTCTAGCCCATCTTTGAAGTTTTGCAGATTTGGCTTTTTGTTTCTCCACTTTTTTGTGTCATACCAATACAAACAAAAGAAATAAACATGAGCATACCTAAACATTTGTAATTGCAACATTTTCCGGGCCAAGTAGTGCATTATCTGACAGAAATTGAGGGTGTGCCAATATTTTTGCCCATGACTGTATGTGAGTTTACATTTTTTAAACATGTATTGTAATTTGGGCCAGCTTTTAGCAAAGGTCTTTGAAATATATATATATATATATATGTCTAGATTTGAAAAGAGGTTTAAGCTTTTCAAAGCTTTAAATTCCACCCGGCCCTCAATTCTATCTGGCCTTCCAACATGTATGGGAAAGAAAATCCTCTTCCCCATTCCCTATGTCTGAGAAAGTGGACAGCAAAATATGGTCCCTTGGAACATACTCTGCAAAGAAGCTACGTGAAATGATTGTGAATTGCCCAATTTGCAAATACTTGAAATTCTACCTGCAGGCTATAAATCAGACTATATATTTGAAAATGCAATAGTTCCTTCATGAAAACCATTTTAGTATAATATCAAACAGCACAATTCTACTACCAGATGAATGAATGTGGTATGAGATAAATGCATCAAGGAGACAAAATTGTCAGCATACAACTCACAGTCACATTTTCACTTGCTCATTGGGTGTACACCTGTGTCTAATCCAGGAAAACACATTGTATGAGTTCAAGGTAGATGAAACAGTCCTCTTGTAGCATTTTAACCTCTTAAAGGCCATTTTGCTGTACAGTCTTCCACTAAAGTGTACGGCTGCGGAATGTGGACTTCAGAAAATGTTTGCCAAATCTAGCTACTTATGATTAGATTAGAGAACATCTGTATGTCTTTAGGCTTTCCCTGACCATGGCTGAGATCCCCTGTAGAGGAATTGGAGAAATGATTGGCCAGGAGGAATGTAACTAGGATTGCAATAGACCTGGAGCACCCTTGGGAGCCCAGAGGAAAGGAATCAAGTGGAATGCTACGCGCACCATGGCCAATGATAGGTGTTGCTTAGTTACACTAAGTGGGAGGGGCTTAAAGGGGGCATAGTTACATAAAATGTGAGCCTATTCATTGTATATACAACACATGTATACCCCAGTTCTTCAGTACAAACAAAATATGTTCAACTACTGTGCAAAAAGTAAGAAGCCCTAACCTCAGCAGGTGGAACCTGGAAAGAATAGAATATGTGAACAGTGGGTGGGGCTAGCTTGTGCTAGATTTTTATCATGGCTAAAGGAAAATGGTACAGTATTAGCCTTCAAAGACACACAGAAACCTTAAAGATCATATTTATAAAAATAAAACAGAATAAGGAAAAGAAGGTCTAACAATTTGTCTGAATCTACCTTAACCACTTGACCGCCGAAAAGGTTTACCTCCTTCACAAACACAAACTGTCTTGTAAAAGCCATTCATGACTGCTTTGCTTATATGTTTTTATGGGTTTGATTGGTATGATTGGTCATAGTGATCACATGATACCTTGGCCGCTCACAGTGGCTGATTGTCAAGCACTTTGATCACGGATTGCGCCACTGCACACCCTGTGTTGCGCGCCATTGCGCATGTGCTGAGTGGTATACCAGTACATAGTTTAGCCTGCAGATGCCACCCACCCACAGTGAGCGACTTGTCATGTGATTTGACAGGTTCAAATTACATGACAAGTCACACCCTACTGTTAGCAATGTAACTGTTCAAATCGGTGTGACGCTGACTTTGTGGTGCTGCACTGATTTGAAAAAAGTTTCCTGCACTATTTTTGGCAATTTCAGGGGAGACTTGCATAGATATCTGTGCATGAAGTCGCACAGATTTCAGCCAAGTCGCACCTGAAGTCGCACTGACACGAGGCTTTGAAATTGTGCCATTTCAAGTGAAGTCACATGATTTCAAAGTTGGATTTGGCGTGAACAGGGCTAAATGCACTGTTGGTGAGTAGCAAGTGATTAAAGAGGAATCTCATTAACCACTTGCCGACCGCTCACAGTAATATTACTGTGGCAGGTCGGCTCCCCTGGGTTCAGCGAATTAGACCTAGGTAGCTGGACTCCTAGTGGTCTCGGAGATCGCCACCTCTCTTCCCGGATTGTTGTGGAAAGTGTGAGAAGATCTGCCCGCTTGTGTAAACAAAGCAGGCGGATCTTCTCTGTTACAGACAGGGAGAGATCACAGGATTCAGCATAGCTGAATCACAGAACCCCCTCCCCCCACACACGTCAGAAAGCAAGAGGCATACATTTAACCCCTTGATCACCAACAGTGTTAACCCCTTCCCTGCCAGTGTCATTATTACAGTAACAGTGCATATTTATAGCACTGATTACTGTAGTAATGTCACTGGTCCCCCCAAAAGTGTCAAAAATGTCAATTAGGATCCGTTCTGTCCGCCGCAATGTCACAGTCCCACAAAAATTCGCAAATCGCCGCCATTACTAGTAAAAAAAAACCAATAAAATTACATAAATCTTTCCCGTAGTTAGTAAACGCGATAAATTTTGCGTAAACCAATCAAAATATGCTTATTGTGATTTTCTTTACCAAAAATATGTAGCAGAAAACAAATTGGCCTAAGATGTTAAAAAATTTTGATTTTTCATTTTTTTTGGAAATGTTTTATATCAGAATGTGAAAAATATTGTTTTTTTTTTTCAAAATTTCGCTCTTTTTTTCAAAAATTAAAAATCGCACAGGTGATTAAATACCACCAAAAGAAAGCTCTATTTGTGGGAAAAAAAGGATGTTTGGGTACAGCGTCACATGACTGGGCAATTGTCCGTTACATTAACGCAGTGCCGAATTGCAAAATATGGCCTGGTCAGGAAGGGGGTAAAATCTTCCGGTCTTACAGTGGATAAAAATACACTTATTGAGAATTTTTTTGTCAAAGTCATGTAGCTAAATACATTTTGGCCTAAATATATGACAAAAACTGAATATATTGGATATTTTTTAACAGTCAAAGTAGAAAATGTTAATTTTTCGCAAAATTTTTGCTCTTTTTTTATTATTATCGCAAAAAATAAAAAGCGCAGAGGTGATCAAATACCACCAAAAGAAAGCTCTGTTTGTGGGGAAAAAATGACATAAATTTTGTTTGGGTACAGCATTGCATGACCACGCAGTTGTCAGTTAAAGTTGCGCAGTGCCAAGTTGAAAAAAGTGGCCTGGTCATTGAGCAGCAAAATCTTCCGGTCTTAAAGTGGTTAAAATAGTGTCCCTATACATTTCTGGTCAGCAGGAAGAAAAAAATGGCTGGTGTCAGTGATCAGTGGGAGAAGAAAAACCCTGATATTAAAGGTCTGGGAGTAAAATGTTGGTGATCAGAGGGAGGAAAAACAACTGGCATCAGTGGTCAGGGGGAGAAAAAAAATTCCCAGTCTTAGTGGTCAGGGGGAGAAACCATACCCGGAGTCAGTGGACAGAGCCTGTGCACCCATACATTGGGGGTCATTATTTGTATCCCCCTACAGCAGTGGTCAGTGTCCCTGCCCCACACATTGGTAGTCAGTTGTGACCCCATTACATTGGTGATCAGTGTGTCCCTATTACATTGGTGATCAGCGTGTCCCTATTACATTGGTGATCAGCGTGTCCCTATTACATTGGTGGTCAGAGTGTCCCTATTACATTGGTGATCAGTATGTCCCTATTACATTGGTGATCAGCGTGTCCCTATTACATTGGTGGTCAGAGTGTCCCTATTACATTGGTGATCAGCGTGTCCCTATTACATTGGTGGTCCGAGTGCCCCCATTATATTGGTGGTTAGTGTATGCGCAGTTCACTAGTAGTCAGTGTGTTCCCATTACATGGGTGATCAGTGTTTGTACCCTCTTACATTGGTAGCCAGTGTAGGTGCCTCTATACATTGGTGATCAGTGCCTGTGTTCCCTTATATTGATGGTCAGTATGTGTGGCCCCATACTGATGGTCAGTGTGCCTCCATTACATTGGTGGTTAGTGTAATTTACCTTATATATTTTGAGTGGTTCAAATAAGATTGTTATTGTTTGTATGCTAATTAACAGCTCCAGTCACATAGGTATTGCTGTAAGGCAAGCTGATTAGTTCCCAGTAGTAGATCTCTTACATATAGTTACATAGTTACATAGTAGGTGAGGTTGAATAAAGACAATAGTCCATCTAGTTCAACCTGTGTAGGTGTGTGTGGCTGTAATCATCTCACATACCCCTGAATGTTCTGATCCTTGAGATGTAAGTCTAAGAGTCTTTTGAAAGCCACCATACTACCCGCAGAAACCACCTCTTGTGGTAGAGAATTCCACAATCTTGTTGCCCTAACAGTAAAGAACCCCCCGCGTTGCCTGAGGTTAAAACGCTTCTCCTCTAATCGCATTGTATGCCCTCGAGTCCTCATGCAATCCCTTCGAATGAACAGCTTTTTTTCTAAGCTGGGATCCCCATTAAGATATTTATAAATTGCTATCATGTCCCCCCTCAGACGTCTCTTCTCCAGGGAGAATAAATCGAGCGATTGTAGACGCTCTTCATAGTCAAGGTCCTCCAATCCCCTAATTAGTTTAGTTGCCCTTCTCTGGACTCTCTCCAGCTCCAACACATCCCTCCTGAGGACTGGCGACCAGAACTGGACGGAATACTCCAGATGCGGTCGGACCAGAGTTTTATAAAGTGGAAGGATTATAGTCTTATCTCTGGAATGCATCCCTTTCTTTATGCATGCTAATATTCTGTTGGCTTTGGAAGCTGCCGCTTGACATTGCATGCTGTTTCCTAATCTATCATCAACCAAGACTCCCAGATCCTTCTCCATTTTTGATTCCCCCAAGGGCTTCCCTCCTAACGTGTATTGTGTTTTTATGTTTTTAGTCCCCAAGTGCAAAACCTTACACTTCTCCACGTTAAACCTCATTTGCCATGTCGTTGCCCACTCTGTTATTTTGTCCAGGTCATTCTGTAGGATATCTGCTTCATGTTGTGAAGTTATTGCCCTGCCCAATTTTGTGTCATCTGCAAAAACTGATATCGAACTACTAATCCCGACCTCAATGTTGTTTATGAATAAATTGAACAAGGTTGGTCCCAAGACTGAGCCTTGGGGGACCCCGCTTACCACCTCAGACCAGTCTGAGTATGCGCTGTTTATTACTACCCTTTGGACACGCCTTTTTAGCCAGTTCCGTATCCAAGAGCAAACCCTGCTATCGATACCTGCAGACCTTATTTTATAAATTAAGCGCTTGTGGGGAACTGTATCAAACGCCTTAGCGAAATCCAAGTACACCACATCCACTGGTCTCCCCCTATCTAGCTCACAGCTCACCTCCTCGTAGAATGTTAGGAGATTGGTTTGACAAGAACGCCCATTTGTAAACCCGTGCTGATTACTGCTGATGATGTTGTTGTTCTTAGCAAACTCTACGATATAGTCCCTTATCATCCCCTCCAGAAGTTTACATACTACTGATGTCAAACTGACAGGCCTATAATTTTCCGGGATATGCCTCTGGCCCTTTTTGAATATTGGAATCACGTTAGCTTTCTTCCAATCCCCTGGTACATCTCCTGTCCTAATACTGTCAGCAAAGATCAGGAACAGTGGTCTCGATATAACTTTACTGAGTTCCTTGAGTACTCTCGGATGTATGCCATCCGGTCCTGGTGATTTGTTTGTGTTAAGTTTATCCAGCCTTTCCCTGATTTCCCCCTCTGTTAGCCATGGTGGCAAGTCCTGTTTATTACTACTAACCATACAGTCATGGTCAGTGTACCCCTCCTTTTCCTGTGTAAAGACTGACGAGAAAAAAGCATTCAGCACGGTTGCTTTTTCAGTGTCCTCTGTAACCATCCTCCCATCATTGTTAATTATGTGTGCAATATGCTCTGCCTTAGTTTTTTTGCTGTTGATATATTTAAAGAATTTCTTTGGGTTTTTTTTACTATCCTCTGCTATTTGTCTCTCAAAGTTGATTTTAGCCATCTTGATTTCTTGTTTACTTTTCTTATTTGCCTCCTTGTATTGCTCGAAAGCCGATACTGTGCCCTCTGATTTATACTTCTTGAAGGCCAATTTTTTCCCCCTAATAAGTTTTTTGACGCTACAGTTTAGCCAGCCAGGTTTGGCTTTGTCTCTTCTAAATTTATTTCCCATAGGAATGCACTGCAAGATGCCTTTGCCTAATATGTTCCTAAAGCATTCCCATTTTTCCTCTGTGGTCAGGGATCCCAGGGTTTGGTCCCAGTTTACCCTTTCCATCATTGAGTACAATTTTGGAAAGTTTGCCCTTCTGAAGTTTAGGGTTCTTATGTTCCCCACTTGCCTTGTTATATTGTTATTTACACTAAATGTGATCATCCTGTGATCGCTAGAGCCCAGGTTGTCCTGGACTCCTACCTCCGAGATTATGTCTGGGTCATTAGTGAGCAATAGATCCAGGACTGCGTTTTCTCTGGTAGGGGAATCCACCAACTGTGACATGTAATTATCCAGTAAGGTTTCCGTGAATAGGCGGGCCTTCTGTGAGTGTGCAGTCCCCTCTTCCCAGTCAATGTCGGGGTAATTGAAGTCCCCCAATACGATGACTGATCCCAATTTTGCCACTTTACCCATTAGTGCTAAAAATTCCAGCTCTACCTCCTCCCCTTGGTTAGGTGGCCTATAGCAAACCCCCACAATTACTTTCCCCTTTTCTCCTTCCCTATGGAGTTCAACCCACACAGATTCTAAATCCATGCTCATCCCATCCGTAATGTCACTCCTTTCTGTCACCTTTAAATTGTTCTTGACATAGAGACATACCCCTCCCCCTCTTTTTCCTACCCTGTCCTTCCGGTACACCGAATACCCTTGGATATTTGCCAGCCAGTCATGTGAGGGGTCGAACCAAGTCTCCGCTATTCCCACAATGTCTATGTCCTCCTCATGTACTAACATTTCCAACTCATCCATTTTATTAGCTAAGCTCCTGGCATTAGCATATACCCCTCTTAGTTTTACGGAAGTTAAGCGCAATTGGTGGTTATGTTTATTCCTGTTTGGTCTGAGGTTCTCCCGCACAGACCTGCCAATTGACATTGTGGACCTACTGTCGCTGCTGACACTACAGCTGCCTTCTGTCCTCTGCTCCCTCCTGACTGACTCTACTTCTGAGCCCTCCCCCCCGTCTCCTAGTTTAAAAGCCCCTCCAACTTGGTGGCCATCTTTCTCCCCAAAAGAGCTGTACCGTCCCCATTAAGGTGCAGCCCATCCTTACTAAAGAGCCGGTAGCCGACTGAGAAGTCAGCCCAGTTCTCCAGGAACCCAAACCCCTCCTTCCTACACCAATTCCTCAGCCACTTGTTAAGTTCCCTAATCTCCTTCTGCCTCTCTTGTGTGGCTCGAGGTACAGGCAGTATTTCAGAGAAAACCACCTTGGAGGTCCTTTTCCTCAATCTATTACCTAAGTCCCTGAAATCGTTCTTAAGGATCCTCCACCTACCTTTAACTTTGTCATTAGTGCCCACGTGCACCATGACCGCTGGGTCATCCCCAGCCCCGCACAACAATCTGTCTGCCAGATCTGCGATGTGCCGAACTCGGGCGCCCGGTAAACAACAAACTGTTCGGTTCACGAGATCTTTTTTACAGATTGCCCTCTCTGTCCTCTTGATAATTGAGTCCCCAACTACCACAACCTTTCTAACCTTTCCTGAGTTACGGCCCCCCTTCTTCCTGGAGCCGTCCCTCCCCTGGCAGCTGGGGGAGGGTGCATGCTCCAGCTCTGCCACCCCTTAGCTGATATCCCCCTTAACCTGCAACTCGACAGATTTGTTAGGGTGTACCAACTCAGGATTGGCCTCCCTGGCTCTCCTCCCTCTACCCTTCCTAACAGTCACCCAGCTGCGTACCTCTGCTGCTTGCGTCTCCTCTGTTCCTCCCTCCTCTATGCTGGCCCCTACCAGCGCCTGATAGGTAATGTCCAAGCTCCTTTCCAGGTTGTTGATGCCACGCAGTGTTGCCACTGTGTTCTGTAGGTCCAGGATCTGGTCTACCAGAGCAACAAGTTGCTCACATCTTGCACAGCAGTATTCGCCCTCGAATGGTTCATCAAGGAACGCATACATGCAGCAAGAAGTGCACTGAGTGGCATCCGCAATCCTGTCGGACATTATTACCCACTACTCTATGGGGATATATTAACGAACTGCTCTTCCTAACCTACACTACCTCTAACTTCCCTGGTACTAAACCTGGGGTACTCACCAGTCGCTAATATACTAACCACAATCTCTGTCATTGGAAAGGTACTGTTTGACAAAGCAGAGTATTTATGGCTTGTTCTATGGGCCTAAACTCCTATGCTTAAAGGCTTGCCAGCAAGGAGTGATTCTCCCTTGTGCATAAGTACAGTGCATTTACATGTGCATTAACATGGTTGAACTCCTCCAAACTGCCCATGTGGGTGATTGTTCAAGAAAATAAAAGTCCAGTAAAGAGACACAGAGATTGCATGAGATCACCAAGTATAAACCCATTTTCACAAAAAAATTACACAAATAATCAACATTTTTGTATTGGGCTGCATACTTAGCTGTCTTGTGCTGCGTGCGGATGTAAGCTGTAGGCTGGACACCTCTGCTTTACATTAATTACATTTTTCACAAAGACTTTTTGATAAAAACATAAACAGAAGCATGTTTAAAGCCTATTAAAGATATACGGTATAGAAAAAAAATATTTAAAAAAATCATCACTAAATCTAAACTAACCCGCTTATTTTTTAACTTGAAGGTTTAAACATGTTTTTTTTAATTAATATAAGCAATAATATACAAGAAAAATGAATGTCAAAGGGGGAGATTTATTTAAATTGGTGCACACAGAATCTGGGGCAGCTCTGCATAGTGACCAATCAGCTTCTAGGTTTTGTCACCACTTATATGAACAAGCTGAAGTAATAAGCTGGTTACTATGCACAGCTGCACCACATTCTATGTGCACCAGTTTTAGTAAATCTCCCCCATAGTCTCTATAGTTTTATTGATTATAGGGGCCATGGTGGACTGTGGTGGCTTACTGTCAGCTTCCTTGATTTCAATAAATACTTTAAAATAGACTGTTCTAATTTTAGCTTTTTTTTTTCTTTTCTAAAGTGTATTTCCACTTTTGCAGCCAAATGGGGACCGCACCTCCTTTATATAATACATATTCTTATTCATAAAAATAACAAAATATATAAGGGTAAGAACTGAGCAATCAAACTCCGCTGATTGCTCAGTTCCCCCCTCCGCTCTGAGCAGAGAACTGGTGACTGTTAGTCACAGGCTTTCTGCTCTGCATCCCCAACACCCCACACCCCTGCTCTCACTGGACCACTGGGCTGTGGAGGGGGCTGTAACGGCTGGCTCAGGCTCTCAGTGGCTTACTGAGAGGCTGAGCCAGGTGCCCGTCAAGGGTGGATCCTGATCATTTTCATTTGGTCGAGATCTCTGCCCAGCCAGGACTGGCTCTGTGATGTCAGCCGACAGTGGGCTTCAGCCTGCTGTCGGCTGATAACGAGTCACAGGAGTGAAGAACGAACTGCACTCCTGTAATCCACTTCACCTTTAACATAAACTTTCCTGTTGAATACAGGGGGGGGGGGGTTGAGGAGTTAATTTGTACTGTAATTAACCATATTTGTACTGTGCTGGCAGATCTTCTTATTAGTTGTAAAATAGATTTGAACACTGTCTTCCTAACAAAGTGTTATTGAATTAGGTTAGCTGGCCTCCTTCATTGTATGTTAATAAGGGATAGCTCAGTGTGTCCCCAATCTGTGTAGGAACAGAGACACTGTAAGACACTGTAAGATTGAGAGGCCTTCTCCTTAGAAATTTCTGAAAGGTAAGAAATATTTAAAAAAAAAGAAAAAGAAAAATGTACATTTACTGTGTAAATGGGAACCTATAAAAATTTAGTGAGGTTTTCTCAAATTTGACTGCAAAAGTGGAAAAACACTTTTAAGGTACCAGTTGTTTAACATAATTGATAGGTTTAGAAACAATTTAGGATACCCTTGTAGGATTTTTAAATGAATAAAACAAAGACATTTCCAGGCTAAACTTACTGACCTGCCTGCGACCAACCAAATTTGCCTGTCCAACAGTATGCGTTAAAAACAGGGGTTTAGTTGCACACATTTGCAAATACATGCATAAGCCACAGAGTCCCGATGAGACACCCCATTTTCTAACACGAGTTAGGTCCACAGAAAATGGGGTGCCTCGCCAGGGCTCTGTGGCTTATGCATGTATTTGCAAATGTGTGCAACTAAACCCTTGTTTTTAACACATACTGTTGGACAGGTCAATTTAGTTGGTTGCAGGCAGATCGGTAAGTTGAGCCTGGAAATGTTTTTGTTTTTTTTCATATGTTTTGCTTTTCCAATGCTTCTTGTTGCAGTGACCAGTTACAGGTGAGGGCAGTAACCACTTGTTTGTACTATGAATTATATTGGCCAGGCAACGCACTTCAGTTTGCCTTTGTGCCTTTAAGAAGAGATGGGCTCCCTTCAGGTTTATCTGTCCTACACCTGTCCATCTAAATGCATGTGTGTCTATTTTTGGAAACTCACAGAAATTAGAGTTAGGTCCACAGAAAATGGGGTGCCTTGCAGGGGCTCTGTGGCTTATGGATGTATTTGCAAATGTGTGCAGACCAAATCCCTGTATTTAACAGATACTGTTGGACAGGTCAATTCGGTTGATCGCAGGCTGGTCAGTAAGTTGAGCTTGGAAATGTCTTTGCTTTTTTCATATGCGTTGCCTTTCCAGTGCTCCTTGCTGCAGTGGCCAGTTACAGGGGAGGGCAGTAACCACTTGTTTGTTCTAAGGATTTTTTAATGCCTTGCAGTTTTCTTTCATTGCCAGTGTGTTAACCACATATTGCATTGATATCCACATTGACATTATTTCCAGTAGGTTACCCACATATTGCCACAACTGCCTAGATGTGTTCTTGCAATATGTTGCATTTGATCATATACTATAACAATGTATTGCTATGGGTCCATCTACAGTATGTGCGTGTGGGATGAAGATAGTGTTGCTTGTTAGGAGGATCATATTATAATAGTTTGATCCCCAGCAGTCATTTTGATATCAATACTATGCACACAAAGTGAAAAGTAGCTACAACAATGTTAGTGGCTGCTGAGAGTTGTGTAAACAAAGGCTTGTGCTCATGCAATGTGCAATGCCATAAAATCATATTGCTGGTAGTATCATTGAGAATTCTGACCCAATCAATTTGGATAGAATAGAAGGACATGCTGCTCACAGTCTGCCTCTATTAACTAGTGATTAATCTGGCAATATGATCAGGTAGGCAGGAAAGGGGAGAGGAAGAGGAACTGGGCTAGCGTAGAACAATTAGAGAGGGGTATGATATGCTAGGTGGCAGGGGGCTGTGGTAGGGAATCATTTCTTTCTGGAGTTGTCAAACCCCCCAAAAAGTTTAGAGGCAATTTTGCAAATATTAAATATATACATACATACATACAGTATCTCACAAAAGTGAGTATACCACTCACATTTTTGTAAATATTTTATTATATCTTTTCATGTGACAATACTGAAGAAATGACACTTTGCTACAATGTAAAGTAGTGAGTATACAGCTTGTATAACAGTGTAAAATTGCTGTCCCCTCAAAATACCTCAACACACAGCCATTAATGTCTAAACCGCTGGCAACAAAAGTGAGTACACCCCTATGTGAAAATGTCCAAATTGGGCCCAAAGTGTCAATGTTTTGTTTGACTACCATTATTTTCCAGCACTACCTTAACCCTCTTGGGCATTGAGTTCACCAGGGCTTCACAGGTTGCAACTGGAGTCCTCTTTCACTCCTCCATGACGACATCACAGAGCTTGAGGATGTTAGAGACCTTGCGCTCCTCCACCTTCCGTTTGAGGCTGCCCCACAGATGCTCAATAGGGTTTAGGTCTGGAGACATGCTTGGCCAGTCTATCACCTTTACCCTCAGATTCTTTAGCAAGGCAGTGGTCATCTTGTAGGTATGTTTTGGGTCATTATCATGTTTGCATACTGCCCTGCGGCCCAGTCTTCGAAGGGAGGGGATCATGCACTGCTTCAGTATGTCTCAGGTTATGTTGGCATTCATGGTTCCCTCAATGAACTGTAGCTCCCCAGTAGAACTCATGCAGCCCCAGACCCTGACACTCCCACCACCATGCTTTACTGTAAACAAGACACACTTGCCTTTGTACTCCTCACCTGGTTGCCGCCACACATGCTTGACACCATCATCTAAACCAAATGGGTTTATCTTGGTCTCATCAGACCAAAGGACATGGTTCCAGTAATCCATGTCCTTAGTTTGCTTGTCTTCAGTAAAAGGTCCGCAGGTTTTCTTGTGCATCATCACTAGAAGATGCTTCCTTCTGGGACGACAGCCATGCAGACCAATTTGATGCAGTGTGCGGCGTATGGTTTGAGCACTGACAGGCTGACCCCCCACCCCTTAAACCTCTGCAGCAATGCTGGCAGCACTCATTTGTCTATTTCCCAAAGACAACCTCTGGATATGACGCTGAGCATGTGCACTCGACTTCTTTGGTTCACCATGGCGAGGCCTGGCTTGAATGGAACCTGTCCTGTTAAACCACTGTATGGTCTTGGCCACCATGCTGCAGCTCAGTTTCAGGGTCATGGCAATCTTTTTATAGCCTAGGCCATCTTTATGAAGAGCAACACTTGTTTTTTTCAGATCCTCAGAGAGTTCTTTGCCATGAGGTGTCCTGTTTAGGGTTGAGCGGACACCTAGATGTCCGTGTTCGACGGGTTCGGCCGAACTTTAAAAAAAAGTCCGGGTCCGTGTCCCGGACTTTTACCGAACTTTTCCCGGACACCGAACCCCATTGAAGTCAATGGGGACCCGAACTTTAAGGCACTAAAATGGCTCTAAAACACCAAAGGAAAGGGCTAGAGTGCTGCAAATGGCAGCAAAACGTAATTAAGAGCATGGCAAGTGCTCTGCAAACAAATGTGGATAGGGAAATAACTTAAAACAACAAAAAAAAACAGAAAAATAAAACAATGTTCTTCTTCATCTCTGAAGGACGAGGCCCATATGGAGTAGGAGGGAGGTTGAGGTGGTGGTGGATGTGGCGGTGACATAGGCGTGCGCACAGGGTGTGCTGGGTGTGCCTGGGCACACCCTAATCACCTAGGGCACATAGCATTGCCAGTGAGGAGATGGGAAAGATCTCCCTGGGACCTGCTCTGCTCTATTTCTCCTTGCCTACAGGTACATGGCCCCGATACATTACTCTCCCTGCTGGCAAACACATGCATGTGTATTTCAACTTTGGGGTGCACACCTTAATGCAATAGGCTGCGCACACCTATGGGCGGTGTAGGTGGAAGCGGCGGTGGAGGAGGACCAGGGCCGGATTAACAGCATCATGGGCTTGGTGCTGAGGATTTTGAAGGGCCTTAAGGGCCGTGCCTTGCCATGCACCCAGAGGAGGAAGGGTGCAGCCATGCATGCCTAATTCAACATGGGATGCTGTCTCTGAAGCCCATAAACACATCCATGCATCGCCAACTGTCCCTCCTTGTCCGGCCTTCACGCTGTGTGGGGAGGTTCTGAGGGTGCTGCCTGGGGAAGCGAGCATAGAAGCCAGACTTCTGTGTTTACAAGTGACAGAAGAGCGGTAACAGTGAATATGGCCAACCCGGGGCCTATATAAAAGGTAGGGGCCTGGAGCTGCAGCTCCAATAGCCCCTACATTAATCTGGCCCTGAGGAGGAGGACGAGGTAGCCAACACTGCTTCTTTTCAAAAATTTTAAATGAGGGTACACCCCAAAAGAGTGAGAAAGAGCAAAAATGGAACAATGGGTGGGTAAGGTCGGTATCCATTGCTATTCTGCATAAGGTACGGAAAAGTCCCGTGGGATCCATGCCTGGTTCATTTTAATGAACGTGAGCTTGTCCACATTGTCTCTGGACAGGCGGCTGCGCTTGTCTGTTATAACGCCCCCAGCCGTGCTAAATACCCGTTCAGATAATACACTGGCTGCAGGGCACGCCAGCACCTCCAAGGCGTAAAGGGCAAGCTCAGGCCATGTGCCCAATTTGGAGACCCAGAAGTTGAAGGGGGCAGACCCGTCATTCACTACATGTAGGCGTGTGCACACATACTGCTCCACCATGTTGGTAAAATGCTGCCTCCTGCTAAGACGTTCCATCTGAGCTGCTGGTGCTGCTGTTTGTTGTGGCGTGCTGACAAAGCTTTTCCACATTTCGGCCATGCTAACCCTGCCTTCTGAGGTGCTGGCGGTGCCCTGGTTGCGTTGGCGACCTCCTCCTCCTCCTCCTCTGCCTTGTGCTTCCACTGTGGCCCCGCTGTCAGATGGGAATGCCAGCAGCATGGCGTCTACCAGCGTGCGCTTGTACTCGCGCATCTTGCGATCGCGCTCCAGTGAGTGAATTAAGGACGGTACGTTGTCCTTGTAACGGGGATCCAGCAGCGTGGCCACCCAGTAATCAGCACAAGTTAGAATGTGGGCAACTCGGCGGTCGTTGTGGAGACACTGCAGCATGTAATCGCTCATGTGTGCCAGGCTGCCCAGAGGCAACGAAAGGCTGTCCTCTGTGGGAGGTGTATCGTCCGTGTCCTCTGTATCCCCCCAGCCACGCACCAGTGATGGCCATGAGCTGGCCTGGGTGCCACCCTGCTGTGAACATGGTTCCATCTCCTCCTCCAGCTCCTCCTCCTCCTCATCCTCCTCATCCTCCAGAACTGTGCCCCTGCTGGACAATTGCGTCCCTGGCGTTTGCGTGTGCAGGAACCCACCCTCGGAGCCCCTTGCGAATGACTGCCCTGAAAGCCTTGGAAATGTTACCTCTTCATCCTCCTCCTCCTCCTCATCCTGTGCCACATCCTCTTCCATCATCGCCCGAATTGTTTTTTCAAGGAGGCATAGAAGTGGGATAGTTAAGCTGAGAACGGCGTCATTGCCACTGGCCATGTTGGTGGAGTACTCAAAACAGCGCAACAAGGCACACAGGTCTCGCATGGAGGCCCAGTTAAATTAAATAGCGGAATAGAAAATATGATCCAAAAAAAGTGTATGTATATCACACGTACACAACCACACTGGGCCCCAATTACTATTGTTTGTACCCCTAAAAGGCTAGATGAGGAGTAGGGGGAGTATGGAACAGGCAGCACCCTCAAACCTTCAGAAGTATGAGATGAACCCCAACAACTTGGAAAGGTGGATCTCTCTCACACGTACCAACACAGACTATCCCCCAATTTAACTGATCCCCAAAGGTTTTTGATTAAATAGCGGAATAGAAAATATGATCCAAAAAAAGTGTATGTATATCACACGTACACAACCACACTAGGCCCCAATTACTATTGTTTGTACCCCTAAAAGGCTAGGAGTAGGGGGAGTATGGAACAGGCAGCACCCTCAAACCTTCAGAAGTATGAGATGAACCCCAACAACTTGGAAAGGTGGATCTCTCTCACACGTACCAACACAGACTATCCCCCAATTTAACTGATCCCCAAAGGTTTTTGATTAAATAGCGGAATAGAAAATATGATCCAAAAAAAGTGTATGTATATCACACGTACACAACCACACTGGGCCCCAATTACTATTGTTTGTACCCCTAAAAGGCTAGATGAGGAGTAGGGGGAGTATGGAACAGGCAGCACCCTCAAACCTTCAGAAGTATGAGATGAACCCCAACAACTTGGAAAGGTGGATCTCTCTCACACGTACCAACACAGACTATCCCCCAATTTAACTGATCCCCAAAGGTTTTTGATTAAATAGCGGAATAGAAAATATGATCCAAAAAAAGTGTATGTATATCACACGTACACAACCACACTAGGCCCCAATTACTATTGTTTGTACCCCTAAAAGGCTAGATGAGGAGTAGGGGGGGTATGGAACAGGCAGCACCCTCAAACCTTCAGAAGTATGAGATGAACCCCAACAACTTGGAAAGGTGGATCTCTCTCACACGTACCAACACAGACTATCCCCCAATTTAACTGATCCCCAAAGGTTTTTGATTAAATAGCGGAATAGAAAATATGATCCAAAAAAAGTGTATGTATATCACACGTACACAACCACACTAGGCCCCAATTACTATTGTTTGTACCCCTAAAAGGCTAGATGAGGAGTAGGGGGGGTATGGAACAGGCAGCACCCTCAAACCTTCAGAAGTATGAGATGAACCCCAACAACTTGGAAAGGTGGATCTCTCTCACACGTACCAACACAGACTATCCCCCAATTTAACTGATCCCCAAAGGTTTTTGATTAAATAGCGGAATAGAAAATATGATCCAAAAAAAGTGTATGTATATCACACGTACACAACCACACTAGGCCCCAATTACTATTGTTTGTACCCCTAAAAGGCTAGATGAGGAGTAGGGGGGGTATGGAACAGGCAGCACCCTCAAACCTTCAGAAGTATGAGATGAACCCCAACAACTTGGAAAGGTGGATCTCTCTCACACGTACCAACACAGACTATCCCCCAATTTAACTGATCCCCAAAGGTTTTTGATTAAATAGCGGAATAGAAAATATGATCCAAAAAAAGTGTATGTATATCACACGTACACAACCACACTAGGCCCCAATTACTATTGTTTGTACCCCTAAAAGGCTAGGAGTAGGGGGAGTATGGAACAGGCAGCACCCTCAAACCTTCAGAAGTATGAGATGAACCCCAACAACTTGGAAAGGTGGATCTCTCTCACACGTACCAACACAGACTATCCCCCAATTTAACTGATCCCCAAAGGTTTTTGATTAAATAGCGGAATAGAAAATATGATCCAAAAAAAGTGTATGTATATCACACGTACACAACCACACTAGGCCCCAATTACTATTGTTTGTACCCCTAAAAGGCTAGATGAGGAGTAGGGGGGGTATGGAACAGGCAGCACCCTCAAACCTTCAGAAGTATGAGATGAACCCCAACAACTTGGAAAGGTGGATCTCTCTCACACGTACCAACACAGACTATCCCCCAATTTAACTGATCCCCAAAGGTTTTTGATTAAATAGCGGAATAGAAAATATGATCCAAAAAAAGTGTATGTATATCACACGTACACAACCACACTAGGCCCCAATTACTATTGTTTGTACCCCTAAAAGGCTAGGAGTAGGGGGAGTATGGAACAGGCAGCACCCTCAAACCTTCAGAAGTATGAGATGAACCCCAACAACTTGGAAAGGTGGATCTCTCTCACACGTACCAACACAGACTATCCCCCAATTTAACTGATCCCCAAAGGTTTTTGATTAAATAGCGGAATAGAAAATATGATCCAAAAAAAGTGTATGTATATCACACGTACACAACCACACTAGGCCCCAATTACTATTGTTTGTACCCCTAAAAGGCTAGATGAGGAGTAGGGGGGGTATGGAACAGGCAGCACCCTCAAACCTTCAGAAGTATGAGATGAACCCCAACAACTTGGAAAGGTGGATCTCTCTCACACGTACCAACACAGACTATCCCCCAATTTAACTGATCCCCAAAGGTTTTTGATTAAATAGCGGAATAGAAAATATGATCCAAAAAAAGTGTATGTATATCACACGTACACAACCACACTAGGCCCCAATTACTATTGTTTGTACCCCTAAAAGGCTAGATGAGGAGTAGGGGGAGTATGGAACAGGCAGCACCCTCAAATCTTCAGAAGTATGAGATTGTGTTCACTGTACCCCACAAAGATTGAGTTCACTGCACCCCACAATGATTGTGTTCACTGCACCCCACAAAGATTGTGTTCACTGCACCTCACAAAGATTGTGTTCACTGTACCCCCCAAAGATTGTGTTCACTGCACCCCACAAAGATTCTGTTCACTGTACCCCACAAAGATTGTGTTCACTGCACCCTAAAAGGATGTTGTTCACTGCACCCCACAAAGATTGTGTTCACTGCACCCTAAAAGGATGTTGTTCACTGCACCCCAAAAAGATTGTGTTCACTGTACCCCCCCAAAGATTGTGTTCACTGCACCCCACAAAGATTGTGTTCACTGCACCCCAAAAAGATTGTGTTCACTGTACCCCCCAAAGATTGTGTTCACTGCACCCCAAAAAGATTGTGTTCACTGTACCCCCCAAAGATTGTGTTCACTGCACCCCACAAAGATTCTGTTCACTGTACCCCACAAAGATTGTGTTCACTGCACCCCAAAAAGATTGTGTTCACTGTACCCCCCCAAAGATTGTGTTCACTGCACCCCACAAAGATTCTGTTCACTGCACCCCACAAAGGATTTTGTTCACTGCACCCCAAAAAGATTGTGTTCACTGCACCCCAAAAAGGATTTTGATCACTGCACCCCAAAAAGGATGTTGTTCACTGCACCCCAAAAATGATTTTGTTCACTCCACCCCAAAAAGATTGTGTTCACTGCACCCCACAAAGATTGTGTTCACTGCACCCCAAAAAGATTGTGTTCACTGTACCCCCCAAAGATTGTGTTCACTGCACCCCACAAAGATTCTGTTCACTGTACCCCACAAAGATTGTGTTCACTGCACCCCAAAAAGATTGTGTTCACTGCACCCCAAAAAGGATGTTGTTCACTCCACCCCAAAAAGATTGTGTTCACTGCACCCCACAAAGATTGTGTTCACTGCACCCCAAAAAGATTGTGTTCACTGCACCCCAAAAATGATTTTGTTCACTGCACCCCAAAAAGGATTTTGTTCACTGCACCCCAAAAAGGATGTTGTTCACTCCACCCCAAAAAGATTGTGTTCACTGCACCCCAAAAAGATTGTGTTCACTGCACCCCACAAAGGATTTTGTTCACTGCACCCCAAAAAGATTGTGTTCACTGCACCCCAAAAAGGATGTTGTTCACTGCACCCCAAAAAGGATTTTGTTCACTGCACCCCAAAAAGATTGTGTTCACTGCACCCCACAAAGGATTTTGTTCACTGCACCCCACAAAGATTGTGTTCACTGCACACCAAAAAGGATTGTGTTCACTGCACCCCAAAAAGATTTTGTTCACTGCACCCCAAAAAGATTGTGTTCACTGCAGCCCAAAAAGATTGTGTTCACTGCAGCCCAAAAAGATTGTGTTCACTGCAGCCCAAAAAGATTGTGTTCACTGCAGCCCAAAAAGATTGTGTTCACTGCAGCTCACACACAGAAAAATGGATGTGGATCACTGACACCTGCCTATCTCCAATCCCACACCACACAGCAATATCGATTGTAGTTTGTAGAACACAGTTTCCCTAAAATTCAGCAGACTCTGTCCCTAACAGGATTGAGAAGAGATCGTAGATCAGGATTGAGTGCAGATTCACCCCACCCCCCACACAGCAATATCGATTGTAGTTTGTAGAAGACACTGACCCTATAATTCAGCAGACTCTATCCCTAAAATGCCTACAACTCGCCCTGCCTAAACACTCCGACCTGTCCCTCAATTCTATCCGGACACAAATGGTTTTTTCCTGCCTATCTTTCCCTAATCAGCAGCCAGCACATTGATGTGTGCTCTGTCCCTTAGCTAAGCAGCAGAATGACGCTGCTGCGGCGGCTGCCTCGAACTTATAAAGACTTGGTCACATGCTTCAGACGGCCAATCACAGCTACTAAGACATTTGCAGGCATGGCTGGGATGGCTTAAGGCACACCAGTTAAACGATTGTTGATTGGCTGTTGAAAGCCCGCCATGAAAAGAGCGCCAAAGCATGCAAAACCCGGAAATAAAACGACCGAACACGGATTTTTACCCGAACATACAGTAAAGTGTCCGTGTCCGTGTTCGGGTAAAAAAAATCCAATTATTCGGTACGAACACGAATAATACAGTCCGTGTTCGCTCAACACTAGTCCTGTTGAACATCCAGTGACCAGTATGAGAGAGTGAGAGCAATAACACCAAACTTAACACACCTGCTCCCCATTCACACCAGAGACCTTGTAACACTAACGAGTCACATGACAAAGGGGAGGGAAAATTGATAATTGGGCCCAATTTGGACATTTTCACTTAGGGGTGTACCCTTTGTTGCCAGCGGTTTAGACATTATTGGCTGTGTGTTGAGTTTTTCTGAGGGGACAGAAAATTTACACTGTTATACAAGCTGTACACTCACTACTTTAGATTGAGGCAAAGTGTCATTTCTTCAGTGCTGTCACATGAAAAGATATAATAAAATATTTACAAAAAAGTGAGGGGTGTACTTAATTTTGTGAGATACTGTACATAAATAAATGCTAAATGTAAACTTTTAAGATACTATATTTTCTGTGTTTTTGCCTCAATTGTTTTAAAACTGGTTACAGGGTCTCCTTAGTGCTTCCTTTATAAGTGGGCATATAAATATTAAAGCCCCAGCTTTTCCAAAATTGAATTTAATGAAATGTTATGTGACTATTGTAGACTGAACATATTGACTTGTTAAAGAATGATACGCTTTATATGTTATCTTTGGTATCTGCATTCAAAATCTACAAACTTTTTCCCAAAGTACTAAATGACTAATTCTTCCCTTGTATATGAAAGCCTGATCATCTCTTCTCACACCATCCTTTCTATCCTGCTTGCAATCCTCTTTTTATAATATCATTGCTGGACCTGTGGTTTTATAGGATGACGTGTTTTGGATCTGTAGCTTGGAATGACATGTTCTTGTCTCAGAACAGCCTTTGACACCATTGATAACTGTAGTTGTCATCTCCCATGGCCTTACAACTGAATGGTTCCTTTGTGTGTGCCTTTGCAGGGAACTCTACTTGTCCTGACTCAGTAATCTCTCTGTTCTCTTCCATCCTGCTGACTCAATCGCTGCTGTCAAAATCTTGCTCAGTTGTTCTAACACCCTTCAATTTTCTGTCTCTTAGCAATCACTATATTCACCTTCAGCATGTCCCATTGCTAGTTCAACTAAAGAAATCCAATAAATGTATATTTATATCTGCATTATTTCCATGATCTGAATAACACAATTGTAAAACTTTATCTTACATTGCATTTTTTTTTTGGTGCTTGCAAAGATACCTTTGCTGAAGTGATTACAGTCATATGTCAGTACATCTTGACGTTTATCTGTGATTATCACGTTTTTTACAATCCCTTGTTTGGAACATTTCCTTTGTCAGGTAATCATATGTTTTTTTTTTTTTTTTTTTTTAACCAGTGCTATTTACAGATTTGTGGATTGTGAAATCTTTTTCCTTCCTCTATCTTACTTTAACATATATGTCATATTTACAGGTACTGCAGCCTATGGTTTACTACATTTTGAAGTGGGGCTTTCAGAGCCAAAAACAAATGTGAGATTGTTGCAAGCAACCATGTCTCAAAAAAGGGCCATACACACTATCAGATTATCTGAAGACTTTTTCCTTCAGATTTACCTTTTCTATGTAGTGCAAGGGCCTGCCAGATTGCATACAAATTGAAAGTGTTTAGGTTTGACCTCATATTATATGGTTTTGGTAAGTTTACAGACAAAAGTCTTCAGATAATCTGATAGTGTGTATGGCCCATAAGTATCTTCGATCTGTAACATGTATCTTAACCCTAACCATTCCCAATTCAATTTTTAAAGTGCAAATGTGCCCAGACCATGGAAATCAAAGTGGAAGTCTGTTCAAAATCTAACTAAGCCTACACTTGCTTGCACTCCTATTCTAAGCCCTATACCAACTACCCTGTAAAGGAAGGATGTGTATATTTACCTAATATAATGGCACTCCAGTCTGGTTACGTGCTCTCTCCAGACGATGGCTTCAGGAAAGAGAAGAGAGCAGCGACAATGGCTGCAGAGTATGAGTGGTGACATATTATGAGGCATCTGTTGTCCTCTGTCTCTCCTGAAGTCAGTGCTGGGAGCCGATCACTTGAGGAAGCGCCCTTAGATTAAGTAAATATACACATCTTTCATTTACAGGATAGTTAGTACAGGGATTAGAATAGGTGTGGGAGCAGGTTTAAGCTTACTTAGGTTTTGACCAGACTTCCACTTTAAAGTATTTACATATTTTTAACAAACAGTAAAAAATCTTTTAAACTAGCAATGATTGATCCCTGTAGCTGCTTGTACTGTGAAGTCATTTGTTCTCAAAGATCCTAGAAGGCCACAATAAAGACTCTTTCAGTCTCCTGTTCAGTTTCCAACAACTTCAAAAATTGTTTTATATGTTTACATTAGAGGGCTGCCAGGCGGCAGATTCTGCTGCAATAGTATTGATTAGGAACAGAGCAAAAATGTTAATGCCTCTGTTGCGAACTTTAAAAAATAATTTCTCTACAATGCTTGTAGAACCAGTATTTTGTTCAAATGTGTTTTTATGACTTGTTCAGGGTCAGAAAAGCAAAAAAGCAGAAGTCAGAATAGTCAGGAGCAAAAATCATGAACAGGAATTGGAAGGGAAATCAGCTAGGCATAGTCATAAGTCATAAGTCATACACAGGAGCCCTGGAAGAAAAGCACTAAGAGATCATAGACCACGCAAGGGCAAGAAGGAAATGAGCTAAGATGCTTAAATAGAAAAAAGGGGCTGGTTGTAGGCTGGTCTAAATGAGGCAGGTAAATGGTAACCAGGGGAGTCACTGTGGTAACAACGAGTGGGTGGTAATTAACCGACAGCTGAGCAGCTTCAGAGCACTGAAAAAAAAGCTGCTTGTTAAGTAGCAGGAGCCCAGCCCTGAAAAATTTCACTTTAAATTTAACACTTAACCTGCCATATAGTCATTAAAAAACTTTCATGATGGAAATATCAGCTAAGGTACCTAATAAGGTGTTAACTTTTCTTTAACGTGAGGCTCTTTTACAGTGTTGTGGTAAATTCAGCCAGACAGTTCTGAAAACAACTCTCGATTATTTTATTTATTATTAAGAAGGCAGGTGGTGTTGGACGAATGGTTCGGCCCGAGCATGAGTTCAGGCTGAGCATTGGCTGTTCGCTCATTCAGCGAACACCCGAATTGTCAGGGCGTTTGACTGTTTGTTCAGCCCGCAGAGCGCCCCACAATGCACTGCGCATCGCACAGTGCATTGGAAGCCCTGATTGGCTGAAGCAATGAAGGATTTGCCCAGTCAGGGCACAGAACACTGTCAAAGCCATGATTAGAGAAAGTAATGATGACTGTGTCCAATCATGGCTCATTGCTCATAGACCCACCCAACACTATAAAAGGTTCCTTCCCAGAGCAGCCATTTGCAGTGTGATACTAGAATGGAGATAGGTAGAACAGGGCTCTGTTCATTGCTACTAGCAAGTTAGTGAGCTATAGTGTGCTATAGGGATTCTACTGTGAGTGTAAAGTATCAATGAAGTGTGAATATAGTGATAGTACAGCGTGAGTGTAGTGCGAACATTCGTTTTTACTGCAGTGTCAGTTTAGTTTTTCTGTGCAGGATACCTGGAGTATATTGAAGTGTGTCAATGTAGAGGGTCAGGGCAGTTTTAGGGTCCTTTCACACGGCCGCTCCGTGTGTCCGCAAATCATCCCATCCGTTTGCGGATGATTTGCGGACATAATGTAAGTGAATGGCACTGCGGGTGTCAGCGGAATACCATCCGCTGACACCCGATTTTCCTCCTTTCAGTTCTGTTCCGTTTTTACGAATGGAACAGAACCCCATTTTTTCTTCCGTGTAAAAAACGGAAAGGAAGGAAAATCGGATGTCAGCGGTGTCATCCGCTGACATCCGCAGTGCCATATACTTACATTATGTCCGCATATCATCTGCAAACGGATGGGATGATATGCGGGCACACGGAGCGGATGACAGAAATGTCATCCGCTCCGTGGAAAAAAAAAAAAAAGTCCCGCAGCGGACCTTTCACACGGAGCGGCCGTGTGAAAGGACCCTTACTGTAGTTCTACTACCTGGCACATGTTCTTAATTTGGTGGTGCAAAATTTCTTAAACAGGTACCCAGGGTTGGAAGATCTGCTAAAGCAGGCTAGAAGAGTCTGTAACCATTTTAGGTGGTCATACACAGCCAGTAGTCAGTTGGCTAAAATTCAACAGGAATTCCACCTGTTCATAAACTGCCTGATTTCTGATATGCCTACTAGATGAAACTAAACTTTAGCAATGCTATCGGCTAGGGATCGGTTAATTCACTTTAAATTCCTTCATAGGATACATTATACCCCAAGAAAATTATCCAAAATTTACCCAGATACATCGGCGGAGTGTTGCGCTGTATATACTCTCCAGATGATTTTGGTCATATCTTCTGGCATTGCCCGGTAGCTCAGGTGTTGTGGGCTGCCGTTGTGCATTGTATCATGGAGATTACCTCCGTGCCAGTGCCGTGACAGTGGCAATTTGCCAACTTGGCCTAGTGGAGGGCTTGGAACCAACTAGGGCTCAGTGCACCTTACTTAGCCTTCTTTTGTTCTATGCTTGCAAGGCGCTGGTCCTCTATTGGAAATACATCTTGACACCCTCACTATCTTATTAGAAAGGACTTGTAAATAAAGGACTCATAAATAAAGTGACTCCATTCTATAAACCTACACATTTGAGCATGGGCTGCCAAAAGATGATTGATAAGGTTTGGAAGATCTGGTTGGAGAGCCCTGCCTCAGTTGCATAAGATAGGCCTAGAAATGGGTATTCAAGTGTAATCTTTTTAGACCTGATTATTATATAACAGGCACATAAATGTGTGACAAATCGCATTATTACCTCAGATGCTGCAAAGTGTTTCACTTTATGTATTATCGCTATGGTTATTCTATCCCCCTCAGGGGGACATACTTCCAGGAAGGTGGAGTTGCCTGCAGGATGGTCAGCCTGGAGGGGGGAAATGGGAGGGCGGGTTTGAGACTTTGCTCTTTTTTCAATTCCATCTTGTTGGGTGAGGTGTTTTATTATGTGTTTTGCATAAAATAATAAACAGAAATTGAAAAAAAAAAATGCAGCAGAGGACCATTAACGAGTACCTGTGTCAGTGTGGCACAACGATAGGCTCAGGCCGACCCTGCTTCTTTTTCCCCACATCAATGGCTGCTGATAAAGGATGTATGCACTGTATTGTCAGTCACCATTTGAGGAGGCGACAAGGATTGTGAGCCGTAACAATGCATGCATCAGTGACACAATCCCTGTTGTGTTCCTGCTGGTGCAGACTCTGCGTGGAATTATGGACAGGGCACTCGTGGCAAAGCAGTGGGAGGAAAAGGAGGACTTCCTTTCCTCTCAAGCCCACTTTATGCAGACCCCATTCTTGCGACGCCACAGAACACACAAGAGGAGGAGGAGGATTCTGGCAGTTTTGGAGGCATTGAAGCAGAGAACTCTGCTTCTTATGCCTCTGCAAACTTGTGGTGCATGGACTCCCTTATTCTTCAAAGCCTGCGAAAGGACCCAAGAATTTGTGGCATCAAGGAGAAGGATCACTATTGGTTGGCAACCCTCCTTGCCGCTGAGCTCCTTAATTATTAGTTTGGTTGCCCTTGGAAAACCGCAGCTTGGCATTGCATGCTATTATTAAACCTATGATTTACCAAAACCCCCAGATTCTTCTCCACCATTGATTCCCCCAGTTGTACTCCCCCTAGTATGTATGCTGCATGCATATTCTTAGCCCCCAAGTGCATACATTTACATTTATCAATCTCATTTGCCACCTAGTTGCCCAATTAAACAGTGCATTGAGGTTGGCTTGAAAGTTGGAGACATCCTGTAAGGACTTTATTCCACTGCATAGCTTGGTGTCACCTGCAAAGACTTAAATGGTACTTTTAATCCCAGACCCTATATCAGGTCCCAGCACTGAATCTTGGGGTACATCACTGATACCCTTAGACCATTCAGAGTAAGAATCATTACCCACTTCTCTAAATTTTGTCTCTGAATTCTGTTTTTAGCCAGTTTTCTATCCATTTACAAATTGATCTTTCCAAGCCTGTAGACTTTACCTTACACATTAGCGGTGTGTGGGGAACTGTGTTAAACGCTTTTGCAAAATCCAAGTATACTACGTACACAGCCACCCCGCTGTCCAAGGTTTTACTTACCTCCTCATAAAAATAAATCAGGTTTGTTTGACAACTTTTGTCTTTCATGAATCCATGCTGTCTGTTGCTTAAAATAGATTTTTCCAGCAAGAACTCATCTATGTGGTCTTTTATTAAACTCTCCAGTATCTTCGCGACTATAGAAGTTAAACTAACAGGTCTATAGGTACTTGGTAAAGACTTTGATCCCTTTTAAAATATAGGCACCATATTGGCCCTACGCCAATCCAGTGGTACTATTCCAGTCATTAAAGAGTCCCTAAAAATAAGAAACAATGGCTTTGAAATGACAGAGCTCAATTCTTTTAAGATCCATGTGTGGATGTCATCTCGTCCAGTTGCTTTATCCACCTTTATTCTGTCTAACTATTTCTGAACAATATCACTTTTGAGCCATTGTGGATCATTTGGGTCAGTGTCAAAATCACCCCCATTATTGACATGAGCTCCCCCATGCTCCTTTGTATGCACAGAGCTGAAGAAATTATTTAATAAATTTGCCATTTCTTTGTCCCCAGTCACCCACTCTAGATTATTTAGTAAAGGGCCTACATGCTCAGACCTGACCCTTTTACTATTAAAATATTTGAAGAATTTTTTGTCCTACTATCTTTTGTAATCTGTCTTTGGTTTTGAATGTTTGTGTCCTTGATTTCCTTTTTACATATTCTGCTAAATTCTTTGTAACATTTAAACGATGATAGTGTTCCTTCATTTTTATTTTTATTAAAAGCTCTTTTGCTATTATTTATAGTTTTTTAAATTTGCCTGTGAGCCACATAGGTTTTATTTGTAGCCTTTTAACCAGGAGCAAAATGACAGCTACAGCGTGGCTGGCTAGTTCTGAGAGGGCATCTATTGACGTCATCCCGTGCCTGCGCTTTCTCCCCCTGGGGGACACAGCCTGGGAGTGTCCATAATGGCTGGGTTCTCAGGACCCTGTGCATCATGGATCAGGGTAAAAGGCCTATCACAGCGGCCCTTTACCATGTGATTGCTCCTTCCAATGATGGAGCAATCATTTTGTCAACAAACCAGAGTCATGTCCAGTTCAGCTCTCCTCACACCGATCGATACAGCGTGGAAGGAGAGGAGGGAGACAATGCATCAGTGTGAGTTGGCTGGATTTGGAGTCCTCATCAGTGCCACATCAGTGCTCATTCATTCCACATCAGTCCAATCGCAGTGCTCGTCCATGCCACATCAGTGTCAACGCAGTGCCCATCCGTGCCACATCAGTGCCATCACAGTGCCCATCAGTGCCACATCAGTGCCATCATAGGGCTCATCCGTGCCAATTTAGTGCCATCACAGTTTTCATCTGTGCCACATCAGTGCCAACACAGTGCTCATCCGTGCCACATCAGTGCCCCTCAGTGCAATCACAATGCCCATCAGTTCCACATCAGTGCAATCACAGTGCTCATCTGTGCCACATCAGTGCCATCACAAAGCTCATCCATGCCACATCAGTGTCATCACAATGCCCATTAATGCCATCACAGTGCCCACCCTGCACAACATCAGTGCCACTACAGTGCCTATCATTGCTATAACCTTCACAAAGACCAAATCATATACACTGGTTTGGGTTATTTTTACCAAAGAAATGTAGCATTATAACTTTTGGCCAAAATGTATGAAGAAAAATTACTAATTTGCAAAATGTTATAACAGAAACTAAGAAAATGCATTGTTTTACAAAATTTTCGATTTTTTTATTTGTAGTGCAAAAAATAAAAAAATCAGTGGTGATTAAATACCAGCAAAAGAAAGCTCTATTTGTGTGAAAAAAAGGACAAAAATGTAATATGGGTACAGTTTTGCCATTCAAAGTGTGAGAGCGCTGAAAATTGGCTTGGTTAGGAAGGGGGTATAAGTGTCCAGTAGGCAAATGGTTAAACTTACTGCCCATGGGAGAATTCTTTGCAGTCTCAATCCATCTTAACCCGCAATTTTATTACATGATGAAGGGCTTTCTGATACCTTTCCAGGCATTAATGTAGCTCTTAGAACAAATTTCAGTATGATGGTCAATAATTGTTCAGGAGGAAGGTTATTTCGCAAATTGGCAATGATAAAGAATTATCTGAGAACCACAATGACCTATGAAAGACTAAGGGCTTTATGCCTACTGACCATTGAAAGCATTGTCTTCAATATTATACAGGTTGATGGAATGGATTTGGGATGCGGTTGGGGCACCAAATAGGGGGACCGGCAGAGAACTACTTTTATGAATGTCTCCAAGGGTGTATCCTGTGTTGCCCAGTATTCACGATCTAAGAGGAGGGTCAATTATCCAGTACATTTATAGTGCAGTAATATGTATTTATATGAACAAAGGTATTAGACGTTGTGGCCTATCAGGAGGACAAGCGCTATTTTAGGGATATTGACACTGTTGAGCTGTTTTTGTGCTGGACAGTTTTTAATAATGATGTTGTTAATAAACTATTTTCCTGGATTTGAATGCATTGAGTATTCACTCTTTCTGGAGTTATGTGTGGCATCTAAAAGTCCTATTTTTCTTTCTTTTTTGTTTTCCACATATATATTTGGGTGTGTTGTCATATAAGCAAATTGTGCTCCATATTTCCTGATTTATAGTTTGATGAGTTTATTAAAGATCTTACAGATACTAAGTGCAGGAGGAAACGCTTTTTGTAAATATTGTAGTGTGATGCATAACTGTGATGTATGACTTGCCAGTTCTTGACAGACTTGCCAATTACCTCAGTAATGTGAATTTTTTCATTAAAAAAAAGAGGCTTACAGATAAAAAAATTAGACAAGTGTCTGAACCTAAATTTTCTTTTTTTTTAGAACAAATGCGTTTTGTCATTCATTTTAGTTCACTTTTTTATTTGTTATATAATTTTATTTCTAACTTGAGGGGCCCTCTAACTTGAAATGCCCCGAGCCCCCAAACCTTGCAAAGATGACTGGGTACAGCAGAGTGGGAGAGTAGGTTCAGGTTTTTTGTAAATGTATGTAACAAAAACCTATGTTTTTAATTTAAAATGTTACAAGAGTTTACATAGGCTTTTGTGCTGAATATTGGGAGAGCATGCTTGTTTCCTTTTATGTGTTATAAAGTTGCTTTAAAATTGAGCCATTGATGTAAGAGAAAATCTTGCACATTTGTCTATAAAATTCAACATTATTGCACTCCTGAGTTTTAGGAACTCAATGTTTTATGCCTTTTGTCTACAATTATTCTATATCATTCTATATTTTAGTTGTCAAACTTGTAGCAGCCTGGTACTTTCGGCACGCACTGCTCACAATAAAAAAATACTTTAGTGGCTTTTTCTAGGATAAGGTCCATACATGGGAAACTGTAGTAAAAACATAATATGGGAGGAACATTTTTGGATCAAGCATAAAAGATCACACCTTACACTATCATGTCAGCCATACTGAGATTTAATCAAGTCTGTGAAAGGTTATAATTTAAAGTGTGATATTGAATATCATTTGAAAGAAAGACTTTCTTCTAAAGTGGCTCAAAACATTTGCCTGCCAAAGCATACCTTACAATATAGTGATACATAAAACTTGTAAGCTTAATTCATCCTGGGCAAAAGGAATGGAATGTTTAAAAAAAAAATGTTTAAAAAAAAAAAAAAATAGTCCCTCTGATATATTTCTGTACTACTCTGTACTTCTGAGATTTTTACCTTTATCAAAATTTTGCTTGAAACTTAAAATTCCTAAATTTGTTAGGAATCTTTAAATTGTTAAAAAAAAAACAAAAAAAAAAAAAACCCACATCAGTTTTTTTGTATTTATTTCCAGTATTTAGATCATTCTACAATAAATACAACTTGGTTTGTCTGTTTAACTGGTTTATTCATTACACAGTGAGTACCTTCTATTTCTACTTTCCATAGCTTCCATGCACCTCTATTTTGGCTGGACAGTCTCAAATTTTGAAGGTGTGAGGAGATTTGGGGGTATTCTTTGTACAGATTAGCAACAAGACTTTAGGCAAAGCTTGAGTTAGGAAAAATGTTGTAAATGTAGGCAGTATAATATTATATGGAACAGGTATTTTCATTTTTACTGTAAAGTGAAGTGCAATTTCAATTGGGTGTAACAATTCAGCTTTCAGACAGGGAACACAAGTGTCGAATTTATTTGGATAGTCATAGGGTTCACTTGTTGTATTGTTCAGGATTTGCTAGAAACCTAAAAATAAAAGTGCTTATAAATTGCAGAGCTTTCAAGAGAACCTACCAATTTACCCTCAATGGGCAAAGCAACAGATTCATCAGATAAAATACAAATTCATTTGTTAATTTCTAAAAAAGTATATATACATACAGTCAGGTCCATAAATATTGGTACATCAACACAATTATTATCTTTTTGGCTCTATACGTACACCACCACAATGAATTTGGTAATGAAGATGTGCTATAACAGCAGCTTTAATATGAGGGTATTTACATCTAAATCAGGTGAACGGTGTTGGAATTACAACAGTTTGTATATGTGCCTCCCACTTTTGAAGGGACCAAAAGTAATGGGACAGATTAACAAACATAAATCAAACTTTCACTTTTTAATACTTGGTTGCAAATCCTTTGCAGTCAATTACAGCCTGAAGTCTGGAACACATAGACATCACCAGATGCTGGGTTTCATCCCTGGTGATGCTCTGCCAGGCCTCTACTGCAACTGTCTTCAGTTCCTGCTTGTTCTTGGGGCATTTTCCCTTCAGTTTTGTCTTCAGAAAGTGAAATGCATGCTCAATCGGATTTAGGTCAGGTGATTGACTTGGCCATTGCATAACATTCCACTTCTTTCCCTTAAAAAACTCTTTGGTTGCTTTTGCAGTATGCTTCGGGTCATTGTCCATCTGCACTGTGAAGCGCCATCCAATGAGTTCTGAAGCATTTGGCTTAATATGAGCAGATAATATTTCCCGAAACACTTCAGAATTCATCCTGCTCCTTTTGTCAGCAGTCACATCATCAATAAATACAACAGAACCAGTTCCATTGGCAGCCATACATGCCCACGCCAATGACACCACCACCACCATGCTTCACTGATGAGGTGGTATGCTTTGGATCATGAGCAGTTCCTTTCCTTCTCCATACTCTTCTCTTCCCATCACTCTGGTACATGTTGATCTTGGTCTCATCTGTCCATAGGATGTTATTCCAGAACTGTGAAGGCTTTTTTAGATGTTGTTTGGCAAACTCTAATCTGGCCTTCCTGTTTTTGAGGCTCACCAATGGTTTACATCTGGTGGTGAACCCTCTGTATTCGCTCTGGTGAAGTCTTCTCCTGATTGTTGACTTTGACACACATACACCTACCCCCTGGAGAGTGTTCTTGATCTGGCCAACTGTTGTGAAGGGTGTTTTCTGCACCAGGGAAATAATTCTTTGGTCATCCACCACAGTTGTTTTCTGTGTTCTTCCAGGTCTTTTGGTGTTGTTGAGCTCACCGGTGCATTCTTTCTTTTTATGGATGTTCCAAACCGTTGATTTGGCCACACCTAATGTTTTTGCTATCTCTCTGATGGGTTTGTTTTGTTTTTTCAGCCTAATGATGGCTTGCTTCACTGATAGTGACAGCTCTTTGGATCTCATATTGAGAGTTGAGAGCAACAGATTCCAAATGCAAATAGCAAACTTGAAATGAACTCTGGACCTTTTATCTGCTCCTTGTAAATGGGATAATGAAGGAAAAACACATACCTGGCCATGGAACAGCTGAGCAGCCAATTGTCCCATTACTTTTGGCCCCTTAAAAAGTGCAGGGTACATATACAAACTGTTGTAATTTCTATACCTTTCACCTGATTTGGATGTAAATACCCTCAAATTAAAGCTGAAAGTTGCTTGTCAGTGTTCTTGTGTTAACAAGGAACACGCTGATAGGAGGAGAGAGCAGAATGACAGAGAGTTAAGCTAATCAGTGTGCTGCTTTTTTTTTTTTTTTAACGGTACAGTCACAGGCTGGGGCAGGGAAAAGATGTAGATATATTATTAAACTGCAGTAGAGAGAAGTCAGGTCTTTAGGCTGGCTGTGCTGTGTGGCTTATCTGTGTATATCTTAGACCTAGGTGGACAAAACAATAGATCCTTTGGGAAAGCAAACATTTCTCATATATGTATTTCATCTGTATCTTAGCACTTTGCCTGGAGCTCAGCTTTAATGACAGGAGGTGACCACATGGAGGAATGAAGAATGAAATTCTTCAGCATAAACATAAGAAAGGCATTGGACCAAGCATTATTATGGATCAAGCATTATTCATTTTCACAATTATTTCACAATAATTCAACCAAACCTATATGGATGTTTCAGTCAAAAACATTTACTGAATAACTAGTGTCCGTGAGTCTCTGCTGCTAATACATGGCAAGATTCCAATTGCTAAGTGTACAATAATCTGTCTTAGAATTCTCTTTACAACAGTAAAATGCAATTCATGAAGTGAGAGAATAAGTTTAAAAAAAATTATATAGAGTAAAAAACTCCTTGCTCTGCAGTTTTACTTTCATGATGAGAGCTATCTGGTCAGTTCTTGCATATCTGGTTTTGAAGATATGGCTTTGTGTAGTCATATAAATGCTGGGATAAAAGCAGAACGTAAAATTTGCAGAATGTTGGCAAACTAATCAAAGGAATAGCTTATAAATGACAGTTTACAGGCTGTGCATTGTCCTAACACGAGCTTTCTATTATCTATGAATGGCTAGTAAAGGGTTCTTTCCTCTCATAGGTTCTGGCTAGACAATAGAACACTGGAAATGGTCTTCCAAGTGACAGGCTGATAAATGACCTCCTGTGTTGCTGGGGGTAGAAGAGAGAGAATCACATACTTTCCTTACATACTAAATATAACAATGGGCTTACATTTTTGGAAGCATTTCCCAGGAAGAGCATAGCTTATTTGTCTGTTTATATGCTCATTTGCAAAACTAAAATCTTAAATAGTACAATAATATTGTTGGCATTTTTGTCATCAAGAAAAACAAAGCTCTTCATAGTAAATGAGAACTGTGTATGTTGCTATCTTTTGAGAATCTTGTAGCTTTGGCATTTTCAAGAAGTGCTGCTAATTAAATGCACGCAGATAGCTGAGCCTCCCTTACAGCTGTGCAGTAGTTATAATAATAATAAAAAAAAAGCATTGGCAAGGGGATTGGTAGTTAAGCGGGCAGTTAGTTGGGATGAGCAAAATTTAAAAATTTGAAGATTTCTGACTTTTTCTGCCATATTTGAGAAATGCTATAGAAGGAGAAAGTGAAATTGGGGTATTTTTGTGGTTTTCAATGGTGCAATAGATTTTAAATAGCTACTGCGGGTTAAAGAAGCACCTTTGCTATTCCCAAAATGGCCCAATATTAGCCACATTATTTTAAATTGTTTTCACAGAAAGAAAAAAAAAAACAGACAGCAAAAAAGTAAAATAAAAATCGAAAATTACAGCATACAAATAATTAATAAATAGATTTAACCGGCACACCCAAATACACAAACAAATCAAAACATTATCTCAATATTGTACATAAATATATCCAAAAAAAAAAATGTCCCAACAATATGGCCAGTAAACTTCATGTTCCAAAGAAATACTGCTGTTGAGACTCTTCTGAGTATCACACCTCTTGTAGATTATGTGGAAGAATTTACTTATTCAGTGATTCCATCACCTCTGAGTGTACAGAAAACTCACCAGAAGCATAATGACCCCTTTATCTAAAGAAGGTCAATGCAAGTGTGAACTGCCATACACTCAATTATATTTTCCTCGATTACAGTAGATTTCCTCCATAAGTAATGATTAATTTCATAAGCAGGGGAGGGTCCCACAGCACATAGTAATAATATGACATTTTACCATATCTTCTCAACATTTCACATAAGTAATTAAACACACATGTAGCACTACTAGCAGAGGAGTAATGGAATTTAAGATGACACCTGAAGATGACAAACCTATCTCACACAGCACTTATCAACACACCTTAAGGTATTTAAAAAATGTATTAGGCTAAGCATTGCATAAACGAAGAGAGAATGAATGGAAAAAGGGAAAGGGGTTTCAAGAAACCCATTTTCTTTCTTTTTCCTCATGGGAGGGCTGCGGAATAGGCAGTTTCTAGTTCCCCCCCCCCTGACTGGGGAGAGAGGCAGGTAGTGCAGGGGAAGAAGAAGCGGATTGGTCAAAATAGCTGCCTGCGGAAGGTCATGTGACAGAAGTTTCTGGAACCGAGGTAGGCTATAAATATGAGTGTGAGCGGGAGCGCGTGGTCAGTCGCCTCAGGAGAGCAGCAAGAGCGGAGCTTCCAGAAGAAATGAAGACTCTACTGCGACAGCTACTGGAGAGAGCCGAAGCAGAAGGCGGGGAGAAGTGGCTGAGACGCTGCTTAGAGACGTCCTCTGAAGAAAGAAGAGAAGAGGCGGGACAAGAAGAAAGAAGTCCGGCGGTAGATTTGAAGAAGTCAGCAGCGGGAAGCGTCAGCGGTGAGGAGAAGAGAGGCGGGAAGAGAGGCAGACTGGCGGGAGGACAACGCGGCAAAACAGAGTCGGGTGGAAGCGGAACGGCACGGGAGCACAACGGGTCGGAGTCCATGGGGGCGGAGTCTAGCAGCGGTGCAGCAAAGGAAGAGCTGCAGAAGAGGAGAAGGACACCGCGAAGGAGATTTAGCCCGCCGGTTGAAGAGCGCCCAGCGTGTCAGAAGACAAAAAGACATAAGGCACCGAGAACAGAGGAAGCCAGCACAACAAGGTGGCATTCGGAAGCAGGGGCTGTTGAAGGAAGGTCCGGTTCAGGCCCCAAGGACAGCTGCCTGCAGGATGACAGAGAAGTAAGCCCGCTATATTGGCCAGCAGAGGACCAAATCCCTTTAGAGGATCAAGCTGCTGGGCCGGGTGAGTGTAACTTAAATATCTTAGGTAATCTGAACCAGTCCTTGAATCAAATTGCTAATTCCCTACAGATGCTACATAATAAGGTTCAGACAAGAAATGTATTGTCGGTATGGTTGGACCCGGATGAGGGGAAGGTAGTGACCGAGAGGGTAACGGGCTTTCAGGAGGTGGGTGTACCAGAAATTAGTCTTAAGGAAAGCATGCCTTGTTCCCCATCTCCTTTGGGTTTCCATCTGGGTATGAGTATCAAGGGGAAAATTTGGAATGGAGAATTTATGGACTTACTGTCCTTACTGCCGTCTAGTAAAGAATTTCTGAAATCAGATAAAAATGAAGAAGACAGGAGAAGACCAGTGGCCAAATCTTTTAATAATTGGCTGCAGGCCTTCTGTATATATGCGGGTGTATTATGCGAGAGACATCCTTACAAAGCAGTGGGCCTTTTTCATCATGTGGAAATCATATTAGAGGCATATAAGAACTTTGGAGGCTTTGGATGGTTTTCATATGATGAATCCTTTAGACAAAAATTATCCGTCCATAAAGATCTTCAATGGGGATGTAAGGATGTGGGTTTATGGCTTAACCTGCTAATCCCACAAAGGCCACAGATTTCTAGACCAGTGACTATGGCCGCTCAGGCCACAAGTTACAGGAAAGGCATATGTTTTGCATTGAAAAAGTGAAAAGCACTATCTTTTGAAAAAAGCATTTATGCTGAAACGCGTCAAGGCCACGCTGCTGACAGCCTACCTTTGCATCTGTATACGCTCTTTACCACGAGATGTTTGTAAGTGCAATTTGGTGTATTTTTATTTAATTAAAATTTTAGCAGTGTTACACTATTTTGTGCTCCCTTGTTTTTTGGTTCCTTTCTGGCCATCTGACGGAGTGAGAGCCTCTCTGGTGTGACGGTTCATATCTGCTATTACCTCTTCACCTCAACATCAGTGACCTCAGTCATCCCTTTCGGATTATCCATCCATTGTACAACAAGCTGATTTGACTCATATGCTATATGGCATTTTGAGTCCTATCGTTCTGGTGAGCACATTATATCTCTATATCTTGTTGGTGTTGGGATCCAGTGAGCACTTCAATTATCACCGTTGTGGACTGTTTTTTTCACTTCACATATGGGACTGTTGATTTGATGTTCACTTTTATTCATTTTGCTATTTATTTGTATTTACCTTTCTTGGTTTATATATATACACGTTTATATTGCTAGTATTTATTAGCGCTGCACTTTTTTCCATATGTTTTGCATTCAATGAGTCCAGTTGTAAGTGGTTGCATAATTGTCGTTTTAGACATGAATGTGCCTTCTGTTCTGGAGCTCATAGTGTGTCAAAATGTTTCAAAAAAATGGCAGCTAGCTCTCAAACTGTAGGAAAAGAGCCATTTCTTAAGGGGCAAGCTGCTGGTGAACCTACAAGAAATGCAAATTTGGCTACGCAAATATCCAGACCAGCGGATGGCCAGCATGCTCTTTAAAGGGTTTGCGGAAGGTTTCAAGCTACCTGTCTTTGAAGGAGAAGGTTGTGTATTAGTGAGAAATCTAAAATCAGTTAATGAGTTGCCACATATTGTTGAGGAAAAAATTGATAAAGAAATTAAGGCAGGTAGAATTGCGGGTCCATTTCTGAAGCCACCATTCGCTAATTTTAGGATTTCTCCTTTGGGTATCATACCAAAAAAAGAACCAAATAAATTTAGACTCATACATCACTTGTCATTCCCATTCGGGAGTTCCGTTAATGACCAAATAGATCCGGGGGATTGTTCAGTGGAATATGCTTCATTTGAAAAGGCGATAATATTGTTGAAGGAGTTGGGTACTGGAGCATTGATGAGCAAGGCGGATGTTTTGTCAGCATTTAGATTGCTGCCAATACATCCGAGTTGTTTTAACTCACTTGGTTTCATGTTCGACAAGAAATTTTATTTCAACATGTTTCTCCCGATGGGTTGTTCTTTATCGTGCGCTTATTTTGAAGCCTTTGCCACCTTTCTCGAATGGGTATTACAGTCGGAGGCGGAGTCAAAATTTACACTTCATTATTTAGACGATTTTCTTTTTTTGGGTCCCAGGAATTCCAGCAGATGTTTGAGTTTGTTACAATCGTTTCAAAACCTGTGTTCTAGGTTTAATATTCCTCTAGCGGAAGAAAAAACGGTGTATCCTTCTCAAGAGCTGGAATTTTTGGGAATCATTATTGACTCCAATAAAATGGAATTCAAACTACCTAAAGAGAAATTGGACAGGATTTTCAATTTAATTATCATTCTGATAAGAAAAAAGAAAGTTCTGTTGAAAGAACTGCAAAAATTATTAGGTAATTTAGCATTTGCTACTAGAGTGCTTCCAGTAGGGAGAATTTATTCCAGAAGAATGTATTTGAAGATGTCAGGCTTAAAGAGTCCGTATTCCCATATAAGAGTGACTCAGGACATGAGGGAAGATATGCTGCTACGGTCAAAATTTTTGCAGTCATTTAATGGTAGAGCGATAATTCAGGAAGATTTCATTACTGATTCGGATTTTTGTTTATTCACGGATGCTGCTGGATCAATTGGTTTTTCAGCCATATGGAAGCATGAGTGGTGTGCAGGGAATTGGCCTGTAAAATGGAAGGAAAAAGGTCTGTTAAAAAACATTGTTTTACTGGAACTTTTTCCTGTCATAGTAGCAGTAGAAATATGGGGTCTGAAATTCCAAAATAGGCGCATCCTGTTGAGTACAGACAATAAAGGAGTACTATTTGCGATAAATTGTTTAACATCTAGATCTCCACCGGTTATTTCTTTGATTCGTCATTTAGTCTCCAGATGCTTGCTTCATAACATTTGGATAAAGGCTCAATATGTTCCGGGTAAACTAAATGTTATTGCTGACGCTCTCTCCCGATTACAGATGGGCAAGTTCTTCGAGCTGGTACCGGGAGCAAACAAAGTGGGTATGGACTGTCCAAAGCATCTATGGGATATAGTTTAGTACAAGAGAACATTCGTAACTCCCTGGCAAATTCAACGTGGAAGAGCTATTGTAGCTCCTGGTCATTATGGTTGTCTTTCTTAAATGAGACCAATAATGACCGGGGGGGCAATTTCAGAAAGGTTGGTATTGGGTTTTCTAGAGAAATTATTAATGAAGAAATTGTCCTGGTCACATATTAGCAAAATATTGTACGGGATCTCTTATTTTCTGAAACTAAAAGGTTTAGAGTCTATGTTATCTTTCTTTTCAGTTCAGCAAGTCCTTAAAGGTTATAAGAAAAAACAGTCTAGAGTGGATTATAGAGGTCCAATCTCGGTCACTAATTTAGTGGATATTTGTAAGGCAACGCGAAAGGTTTGTTTTTCGACCTATGAAACAAGGCTGTTTAAGGCTGCATTTTCGGTTTGTTTTTTTGCAGCTTTAAGAATTTCGGAATTAGTCCTGAGAGCAAAAAAGGATGAGGGTGGGCTGTTATTGGAAGATGCCATAATTGAAAAGGACCAGTTAAAATTATTTTTGCGCAAATCCAAGACAGATCAGTCCGGAAAGGGGACGTGGATTGTATTAGGAAGGAGTTCGTTGCGGTCCATATGTCCTATGGAAGCGTTGAGTTCTTATTTGGAATTGAGGCCGAGGGGAGAGACTCGTCTTTTTATTCATGAGAACCGGTCTCCTCTTACTGGGTTTCAGTTTCAGAGAATTTTGGCAAAAATCCTATCTGTTTTGGGCATGCGCAATTTGGGTATTTCATGTCACTCGTTCAGAATTGGGGCGGCCACAACAGCAGCTAGATCGGGGATGGGAGAAGATGCAATAAAGAAAGTGGGTAGATGGAAGTCAAATGTCTATTTGAGATATGTGAAGTCTAACAATGTATCTTTTGCTTCCAGGTAAGAAGTTGATAGTTTGGATCGTCGGGCACTCTTATGTCCGATGGGCGCACAAAAGAGCCGAAAGCAGAATTTACGGCACTAATCTGGATCTGGATACAAGTTTATGAACTATATTGGTTTGGTAAGGGTGGGTTGATCTGGGATAATCTGATGACTGAATTGGGTAGGCTGAGTTATGGTTGGCCATTGCCGGATATTTTGTTAATCCACCTGGGCGGCAATGACATCGGGAAATTGCAAACAGTCAGGTTAATCTTTAAAATATGCTTTATCATACAGAAATGGAAGTCATATTCACCAGGTACAGTCATCATTTTTTCTGAGATCATCCCTCGTCTCATTTGGTTAAAGGATAAGTCGGGGAAGGTTTTTGAGAAAATGAGAAGAAGAGTGAATCATAAATTAGAAAAGTTCATGAATATGGGTTATGGCTTGTCCTATAGGCACGTAGATTTAGAGGGTGGTATCTCGGGCTTATATTGGAAGGATGGGGTACATCTTTCGGATATAGGTCTGGATATAATGAATCTAGGCTTCCAGACAGCAATAGAATTGGCCGCGGGCTGGTGGGGTAGTCAGGAGGTTAGCACCTCCGGACTTGGTGGAGGTTTATTCTGTGGTTAGTAGTAACCCGAGCGGCTAAGCTGGGTTGTCGTGTTATGTGGTGTGAAATTATGGTAATGTTTAAAGTTAATAATGGTTTATTCATGGTTTAATGAGTTAATAAAATATTGGAAAAAACCAATAAATAAAGGCCGTGGCCAAATTATTATCCAACAAAGCTGTCTGGTGTAAATTATTTAAGGGTATACAATAGATGCTTGCCATCCCATGAATGGAAAAAGGGAAAGGGGTTTCAAGAAACCCATTTTCTTCCTTTTTCCTCATGGGAGGGCTGCGGAATAGGCAGTTTCTAGTCCCCCCCCCCCCTGACTGGGGAGAGAGGCAGGTAGTGCAGGGGAAGAAGAAGCGGATTGGTCAAAATAGCTGCCTGCGGAAGGTCATGTGACAGAAGTTTCTGGAACCGAGGTAGGCTATAAATATGAGTGTGAGCGGGAGCGCGTGGTCAGTCGCCTCAGGAGAGCAGCAAGAGCGGAGCTTCCCGCCCGCCCTCCCCCTTTTAATAAAAAAAAAAGATGTTAACGTCACGGCCTTAAAAAATTTATGTGGTTGGGTCACCTTTGAAGAAAGGGGGACGTTTATGTGGAGGTTTATTCTGTGGTTAGTAATAACCCGAGCGGCTAAGCTGGGTTGTCGTGTTATGTGGTGTGAAATTATGGTAATGTTTAAAGTTAATAATGGTTTATTCATGGTTTAATGAGTTAATAAAATATTGGAAAAAAACAATAAATAAAGGCCGTGGCCAAATTATTATCCAACAAAGCTGTCTGGTGTAAATTATTTAAGGGTATACAATAGATGCTTGCCATCCCATTAACAAGTGCACAGTCTTAAAGCTAGAGAGGTGTAGAAAAAGACTGGGCTGTTGGCTATATAAAACTCTTTGCTAATTGTGGTCAGCTATGGCAGAGCTTCATATAGTCAACAGCCCAGTCTTTTTCCACACCTCTCTAGCTTTAAGACTGTCCTCTCTTCTTTCTTCTCAGCACCTTGCAGACACAGTTATCTTTGCTCTGTTGCACTGTCACTATACCTCCTGGCTCAATGCAGACCCAACCAAGATGGATGCCCCTCTGTACTCCATAGATGAGCATTGCAAAGTGATCTCCTTAAAGATGGCTGCTGCACTTTTGCATTAATAAATATTCAGTTTAACCTTGTTCACACTGCAGAAGGATAATACAGCAGCAATAATGGAAGAAGTGCTATGGCAATTATAAGTTACAGTCCAGGTTACATACACAAAAAAAGAAAGAAGTACAAATACAAAGAACAGCTATCTTAAAGAGGAAGTAAACCTCCCTCTAATGTTTGTACCTATAGGTAAGCCTATAGAAAGGCCTACCTATAGGTACTATAAATATCTCCTAATGTTGCACAGTTAGGAGATATTTACTGTATACTGCACTGATGATGTAATTGGCGCATGAGCTCTGTAGGAACAGCTGCCCGTGCCATTTCTTCAGAGCCCATTGCCGTGACCAGCAGCTCCCGCGCACAAGCGCCGGAGTCGTGTCACGTGGCTCCGGTCAATCACACATCCAGAGTCCGCGGACCCCAGATGGAAGACGAGCGAACATGGATGCAGCCTCCATCGGGGACGACATGGGGTTCGTTTGCAGGTAAGTGTCACATAATGTGCTAGTATGTGATGCATACTTGCACATTATGCCTTTACTTTGCAGGTAAGAAAAAAGGAAAAAAAAAAGTTTACTTCCTTTTTAAAAACACTTTTCAAGAAATGAGTAGAACCCTTTTTTCTTTTTAAGCAAGTTAATGACTAAATGAGAAAAATTGAAAGTTGAAATGTTGGTGAAGTGTCAACATCGGTGAAACTGGAAGTTTTGCAACAAAATCAGATTTGCCAGAATCACTCTGCTTGTTGTAGTGTAAACCTGCCTGATTGTTCCAATGATGCGCGTTTAGAGCATTTCATGGACTTGTGTTTATTGAGATGTCTGCACATTTGGGGTCATGCTGGAATTATTTTATTCATTGCTAAACTATTCTTACTGTGAAGCAGAGCCAGATCACCCACATGGAACTTAAGGGGGGCCTAAAGTCAGGTGGATGTCAAGCAGATAGAACTAACTGGGCAGCAATTAGAAAAAAAATCAAACATGGAAAGAGCAGGATAGGTAATTGATCACTATAAGATATTTTATGAAAATAATTAAACTTTTCAATTTTAGGTGTACTTATACTGTACCCTAAACTTCTTACAAAGTTTGTAAAGCTTATATGAAAGATATTATTAAACAGCAGCATTTTATTTATATTAGCTTTGCATTACACTTTTCCAAGAAAATGATTGCATATGATTTGCTTTAGAGAGCAGATAATAATCTTACATATTACAGAAAGAAAGATAGAATGCTCTTCAGTTTCAAATATGAATGCAGTCATTGTAAAAATGTCATAAGTGATAATCGCATTTTATTTATCATTTTCTTTTCAGAAATACTATATGATAATTTGCAGGATTTTTTAAAAATATCATTAGGATTTTATTCTTTGTATAGTATGTAGATAAATCTGTTATATTAATATAATTGCAGCTGAAGCAAGTTAGGTTTCACAAATACATTTATAATGTAAATGTATACGTGTGCCAAATAAAATGATAAACAAAAATCACAATGAACCTTATTGGACTAATGTTAACCTTGTTATCCCCCAATGTGTGCATTGACTGTAAATTTAATATTGGTTGTTACTTCAATTTAGTATAATTTCAGCGTATTTTAAAAATTGACTTATTTTAGAGAAGGGAGTTTTGTAGCTGAGTTTCAGGAACTATTAAAACACTTAGTGGTTTTTACCCAGAGAAAAAAATCTGAGACTGATGTTTATATATGTAACAGTTTATCTTTTATATAGATGTTTATTGTTAGAAATGCAAAGCTTTAACCATACCTTTTATTGTTAAATAACATTGAAAAATGAAATTGATGATTAGAATTTAATTACATTTATATTGATCACCTAAAGCTGATTTTCAGGAAAACAGCTAAATAACAAATAGACATACTTAAACATGAGCTGTTTTACCTACCAAAAGATTTGTATTCATTTTTATCCAGTTATGAGATTTGCAAAGCTCTGTGACACTGCACAGACCTATCTGGCAGAGCAGAAAACCAGATTTTTCTCTGCAGCAGTTAAAGGAAATCTATGGTCACAACATACACTTTCATTTTGTAGCATTTGCAAAGTAATAGCCATACAAACAATAGTTATTTTTGACAATCCAATATAACATTACATAAAAACTCACAGGTTGTGAGTTCTACCTGTTTGCTGGCCATCCCCTTCCACAACTTCCTGCGTTCCCTGCATGCCTTGCAGGGATTCCTGTATTGACTCAACCACCTGAAACTCCTCCTCTCAGCACCTCTATAGATCAGAAGGCAGGTTCTATGACATGTGTGACACAACAGTGCCTACTCACAGGGCACAGTTAATACCTGTCACAGAATTCAAGCAAGTGAATGCATGGGAATATTCACAAAAAAAGTGTACAAACTTCAAGATCGTTCAGATTAGTAGAAGTAGACTAGAGTTGAAATGCAATGTGAAAAAAAATATGATTTTACATTTTTACCATAAATACCCTTTAACCACTTAAAGACCGGGATTTGCCCCCTTAATGACCAGGCCACTTTTTTCAACTTGGCATTGTGTGAATTTAACTGACAATTGTGCAGTCATGCGATGCTGTACCCAAACAAGATTTACGTTCTTTTTTTCCTCACAAATAGAGCTTTCTTTTGGGGGTGTTTGATCACCTGTGCGGTTTTTATTTTTTGTGCTATACACAATAAAATAGAGACAATATTTTTCACATTCTGCTATATAACATTCCCTCGGAAAAAAAAAATAAAAAAATCAAAATTTTTTAACATTTTAGGCCAATTTGTTTTCTGCTACATATTTTTGGAAAAAGAAATCGCAATAAGCGTATTTTGATTGGTTTTCACAAAAGTTATTGCGTCTACTAACTATGGGAAAGATTTATGTAATTTTTATTGTTTTTTTTTTTTACTAGCAATGGCGGCGATCTGTAATTTTTGCGTGACTGCGACATTGCGGCAGACAGATCGGACACCTGACTGACATTTTTGACACTTTTGGGGGGACCAGTGACATAACTACAGTAATCAGTGCTAAAAATATGCACTGCTACTGTACTAATGACACTGGCAGGGAAGGGGTTAACATTGTGGGTGATCAAGGGGTTAAATGTGAGCCAAGGGGAGTGATTCTAACTGTGGGGGGGCTTGGCTTGTGGAATGACCATAGAGACCTGTAATCCTATATAGAAGGATCACAGGGGCTCTGTGATCATTCCAGACTGTTCTTCTCTTTCAGCGGGGAGCGATCGTGGGTGTTAAAAGATTCTAGCTCCTGTCTCCTCTACTCCTGCACCCCCTTCCCTATGACAGCTAGTGGGGGATGTTCTCCCTGCACCCACTGTAAAAATGTAAAAACAGTGTGGCCATGCGGGGCTCCACCCACATGGCCTCGTCATTCATTTACAGAGTTCTGTGAATGAATGAACTACAAATGCAGTGCCCGATGGCTTGTAGTTCTCAATGAACTGTAAGGGTGCTGGTGAGCACTCTCATAGCCCATTGATTCTTCTTGTCATTCAGTAACTTCCTGCCCATATCACAAGTATGGGCAGACGGTGTATTGAGTGTCTGCAGGATCCTGGCATTGCACCTGCAATCAGGTGATGTACAATTTTATACATATATTTGTTTTTTTTAAAAGTGACATTTTCCTTCACTTATACTCTTGGCGATAATAGTAAACAAGAGAAAGAGAGAGTGAATCTCCCGAATGGGAGCGCAGACAGCAATAAATCTCTGACAATTGTTGTAATCCATCTCCACTCTATCCAAAACTAGAAAAAAATTTTCCCTTTAGTTATACTTCAAAGATTGCACCAGCAGGTTGACAATAATGTGTTATAAGATACATACTGTTGACGGCAATCAAAATGAGTGTATTACGGAAGTTGCTATACTAGATGGGATTCAGACAGAGGTGAATCATTTTATTTGGTTAAATAAACACCATAGGCTTCCCCAAGAGATTCTTTACAAATCACAACATTCTGGAAGGTTAGGTATACCACAGGTACACAACAATGTTGGTCATATTATTTGGAAGCTAGGTTTGCTCAACTCGCACAATGGAATATTCCTCACCTCAGGATTCCATAGATTAAATGTGAAATGGGTTTACAGTAATCCCCCGCTCCATCGCGGTTCAGTTTTTGCGGTCCCGGTAATTCGCGTTTTTTTTGTAATGTTATTTTACTATATAAATCATTAAAAATGAAATATTTTTGTGTTTTCCATAGCTCTTGCTCTGTCTCTTAGTATCTTTTATGTGTTTAAATGAGTTTCTATTGTTTTAAAAGTGTGTTAAAAGACCTAAAAATGCTTTTACACGTACAGTGACAATAAAAAAACATGCCTACAATGCATTTTAATAGGGTTTTTCTATTTCGCGGAATTTCACTTTTCGCGGCTGGGTCCGGAGCGTAACCCCCGCAATGGAGGGGGGTTTACTGTAAATCATATTATCATCCAGGACTTTTATGGTCCCATACAATTTCTCACTTGGCCTTAACCACCTTTATCTCTTTGGTGGCCCAATCTCTACAGTTTTAGAATCTGTATAAACATAAACACCAATTAGTTTTCAATGACTTCATTTCTAGGTGACCCAAAATTTGCCCCTGCTTTTTCCACTCCTGGGTAATTTTTCTTGGTGGACGTCTAATAAATCTACTGCCCTTTCTGCCCTCCAAGATAATTTTAGTTTTGCCAAATTTTCAAGACTTCATTCCCTTAAGAAGATTCCATATTATGAAATGCATAGATATGATCAAATTAGGCATTTTTGGCCTCATATTACTTTAACCTCACCTAAACTTCCTACTCCCTTCGAAAAGATCTGTAAAACTTCCCCTAGAGGGAAAGGCCCTATTTCTTCGCTTTATAACATATTATTATCTACTCCCACAGTTGAAAAAATTTTATATATGATAAAGGTGTCCTTTTATGAAACGGAGATGAGCAGTGATCCTGCTGATCACAGCTCATTTCCGATCATTCTCAGTTTATGAAACAGAAATGATCAGGGGAGAACATGTTCTCCGCTGATCATCTCTTCACACAGGAATCTGTCATTGACTGACACAGAAATGGCCAGACTATGAAGCTGCGATCCCCGCACTTCACTGGCGATCTGGGTCAGAATTCACACTCTCGGGTTCACCAGCCTGGAGCTTGTGAAGTGGGGAGTGAAGACAGAATCGGGGGAGAACTGAGGGGGAAAAAGGAAGATTATGGACTTCCTTCTTCCTCGTTCAGACCCCCCAACACAGTAATCATGTCCCCCTGCCATATTTATGTATATATGTACATGTATATATATATACACACATACACGTAGATATCTATTTAATGTGTATATATATATACAATGTATGTGTGTGTGTATTCAGTGTATATATATATATATATATATATGTAAGGGGACTATTATTTATTAACCTGGTGTACTCAGCAGTGATAATTTATCTCTGCTTGTTAAAGGCGCCAGGGATTTTCATACTACTGTAATCTCGCTTTGTCTCACGAGATTACAGACGCCCCATTGACTTCTACACAGATCTCCGAGAAAACCGTTCTCCTCTGATCAACCTGGGCGAACTGAAGTTCTCCCATTCATAAAAGGGGTGCCAGATGTGATCATTTTCCCTGGAGAACTGTAGAGAAGCCAATGGAGAAAAAAATTCACCCGTTCATAAAAGGACACCAAAATGGGAACAGGAATGTGAAGAGCAATTCTTTTTAGAAGAATGGTCAACTATGATAGGTAAATGTACACGTTCTCTCTCCATTAGAGAAACAGCTGTAAAAGATTTAACTAGATGGTATTTTACACCATCTCAATTACATAACATGTTTTTTGAAACCTATGATTGCTGTTTTAGAGACTGCAATGATAAAGGATCTTGCATATATTTTGGAGTTGTGAAAAGCTACAACTAACATGGCAACTTTAGCCTCTCAGTTATCATCTAATTTCATTATTCTCACTCCAACCTTGTGTTTATTATTTGCTTGTATTGCCAATGTACCTTCATCTTTAGAAAAATTAATCCACACACTATGTGTAGGAACAATGTGGGCCATTGTGTTTAACTGGTAAAATCCTTTTGTATAGATTAAAGACAGAATCAATGCCATTATGTTGTCAGAGGGAATTTTTCACACTATTACTGATTGCATGCATACTTTTCATGCAAAATTGGATATCTGGTCCTCTATTTTCAATACAACAGCGGATTGATGTTTTTTTTTTTTTTCTTTTTGTATATAAACATTTCTTATTATGGCATTGTTGGTATGATCACAACTGATATGTTTTATGTACCTTTATTTTCCATTTCTTTTCCATTTTATTGTAACAAAATGTAAATGTAACATGTTTGTTATTGGATGAACATAATATAAACCAAAAAAATCTCCATTTTATCTATGTTTATTATAATAAGTGCAGCGCTAAAAATAAAACCAGATTGTAACATCCAATTTACATATGACTTAGCAGTCCTTTAAAATTTTGCCCCTGATGGCGTCACTGGTGATGAAACGTGTAGGGGGGAGTTATGACACATGACGTCATGGAGCATTGGGATGCGGTGGCCATTTTTTTGTTTGGAAACTTTAGCTTTATTCTTTGTGCTGTTTTTTTTTTTATTTTAACCAAGTGAATGTACTACTTTTCTTACTAATAAATTTTACTGAAAAATGCTACACTATGTTACTCTCCTTCTATTCTTCCTCACTTATCTGTGAGTAATTAAGGAAGCTGCAGGCAGTGAGGGAGTGTTCCAGCAGGAAGAGCATGGTGATTCATGTCCAAGGACACCAGTTCAGGATTGCTCTGGAAACTGCATGCTTGACCTTCCTTGGTAGAGGTCCTTATTGAAGGGTAAAAGGCAATGTGAATGGGTGCTAGTGACGGTTTTCCCTTAGATGCACCTTATCTCTATCTATTCTGATTGCTATTCCAATCAATTTTGTTGAAAATGACTTTTAGAGGACTGTTAAGTCATATGTAAATCGGATGTTACAATCTGATTTTGTTTTTTAGCACTGCACCTATGATATAATTGTTTTACATACCGTATGTTGTTTTTTCAGCAATAACGTGTCAGCAGCTTTTTTATGCATGGTATTTAACCTAGCGCAGCCTATGACTGTGTACTACTATGTTTATTATATCATTGTAAACTTATCCGCTTATGCCTACTAAAGTTATACCATTTTTGTAAAACTGGATGTTTATATTTTGTAATAGTATCTGACATACAATATTTCTCAATAAAGAGTTTGTAAACAAAAAAACCCCAAAAAATTAAGATACATACTTTAAGGCTTTTTCACACGGCCGCCTGGTTTATTTAGTCCGCTGTGGCACTTTTTTTTCACGGACGCGGGTGACATTTGTGTCATCCGGCCATATGTTCGCATATCATCCCATCCGTTTGCGGATGATATACGGACATAATGTATGTCTATGGGAGTGCGGATGTCAGTGGATGACACCGCTGACATCCGATTTTGCGTCCGTTCCGTTTTTTAAACGGAAGAAAAAATAGGGTTCTGTTCCAAAAAACGGAACAGAACTGAAAGGACGCAAATCGGATGTCAGCGGATGGTCATCCGCTGACATCCGCAATCCCATTGACATGCATTATGTCCGTATATCATCCGCAAACGGATGGGGTGGTATACGGACATACAGAACGCCCGTGTGAAAGAGGCCTTAGGCCTCTTGCACATGATACTTCTGTTTGAGCATCTCCTATTTCAGCCATAATTTTTGTCTTATTGAAAAACGCGCATTTGCACGTATTTTCGCACATATGCGTTCGCGCAAATTCGTGCAAATTCACGCCTCTGAATAAGCAAATTTTTTTTCAGATCAACAGTATGATCGTGTGCGTTCATTTGATCGTATTTGCGCGTATTTGCACTCATTAGGCGTAAATTAATGTCCAAAAATGCAGATTTTTCTATTTTGTTCTCACTGAAGACTACGCGGCACTCATTTACACGCCTGTGTGCATAGGCACATTAGAATGAATGGGCTCTATTTTAACTCATAAAAAAAAAAAGCTGTACTGAGCATTTTTAAGCTGCAGTGTGCAAGGGGCCTAAAAGTAACATGGTCAAGGAAGTGCTAGCAGCAGTTATATCCACACAAAAAAGCATAATGCATTTCTGGATAAATTGTCACATACCTGCATGCTAAACAAATTCTGTTGCTGAAGACTTGAACTTGCTATACTTACTGTATAATGTAATATGCATCAGTCATTTTTCAAAGGACTTATTACATTTTTATACACTTCTAAAAGAAAAATCTGCTGTCCTGAAAATGATTTCCATAGATTGTTTTTCTTCATGAATGATTTTAAAATAACAATTTGAAATGCTCTCAAATTTCTATCATGGTGGTATTTTCCTATAATGCTTTTGAAGTATTGGAACACTGTCTTTGATCTGAAACCAAACCAGCAGTACAATGTCAAGAAAACAGCACCTCTGTAATCCATGACTGTTTAAACAATGTGCTCAGTGCTAATGGTGACCAAATGCCAGGTGTTTAACCTTGCAGGCATTTACAAATTGTGCAAGCCTCCATCAGGAATCTAAAATGAAAATGTCCAGCCTTTTTATAATAATGCCCCATGCACAAAAACGAGGTACACGTGCTGCTAATGTTATTTGATCTGCACAAGCTGTTGTGTGGTCCTGCGTAGAGATTATACGCGTTGTACTGAGATAAGCACATTTTTTATTATTCATTTTAGGAGAAGTAAAGCTTTTGGAATGCCAAATGTGGCAGGATGATCCTTATATGACATATGTTGTGTTTAATAAAAGTCGTTACAAAGGAAAAGAAAAATTATTATGCAGCTTTAAGATATGAAAGATGTTTGGCTGAATGATTTCCCTCAGCTTTCATGGAATGAATTATTATAAAAGACAGGAAATATATAAATAAAGGGATGCTTGTTACCTGCCATTACCAGGGATTCCATCCAGTGCTATGGAATGCTAGTATCAAAACCATAGAATAGGTTCTGGTATTCACATCACTTGGAGTAATTGGCATATAGAATTTCATTTTTAATTCCAAAGATTAATGTCCTTCCCATAAAGTAACAATTGCCAGAAATTAGTGTGCAGTCAATCCATTTCAATAGATTCTTGCCTACATTTCACAACACATAACATGTAGCAATATTTGAGCCAGTGTAGGTTTCAGAAATGGTGTTGTTACATTACTATAATATAAATATATATTTTTTTAATATTCAGTTGTTTTGTTTATTTAGCACATTGTGTAACATTCACCACTACACCTTGACAAAGCCCTGGATTTTAGGGCGAAACATGTTGGATTATTTTTTGATATTGGTGAGAGTTTTATACCATAGACAAGATCAGTAATTCAGCCCAGATTTGGTAAAGTGGGTATCTTTTATACAGGCTCGTGTAGTCTGCTAATATCTTCACACACATCTGTTAGTATTATTGCGCAATTTCAGTTTTGATAATTTTTGTATTTTTACTTTGATATAAATAAAGGAAAGTTTTAGAACTCTGTGGGTTTAATGTGCAAAGAGAAACAAGCATTACTCTCACATAAAATAGTCAGTGTTGTATTTGCAATTGAGGCATGCCATTCAGGCTCAGACTGATAGAATTGCCTTGACAGTTACTGAGCATCCATTAATGCAAAGGATTCTAATAGAAAAGGACAAAAAAAGGGATGATATCCAGAGAATATTCTATTCTCCTTCAATCCACTCATGATGCTTCTACACTTATAAGTAGGAAGGGTTGAGAAAAAGAACTAGGAACTTTAGATGGAGACACTTGGGATTTACAGTATGTTCGACATCTGCTCCACTGGTGTCGGTTTCAGCTTTACAAAAACTCTCCCACCTTTACCTACTACACAGGGCATACAGAACACTGGTACAATTATATAAATGGGGCAGCAGAAGTTTACCATTATGCCCACAATGTGAAAGAGATAATGGAGATCTGTTGCACATGATCTGGAGGTGTCCCAAGTTATTCCGTTACTGGTCAGAGGTAGTTTCTACAATTTCGTAAGCTGATACTGGATGTCATCTCGAGTCCCAACCAGGGGACAATGGATAGAACAAGTAATTAATATGCTGATTAGGGAAAAATTAACTTAATAGCATAGAAAGGTGCCTACTGAATTGAGTAAGATGTGGCAGCCATGGCTGCACACACCAGGTCTCGCACCAAAACAATTGATCAGGGATAGACTTCTACAAGGTTAAAGATGCGTAGTCATTGATAGTCTGGAGGAGTATCAGGGGTAAGGAACCTTATTTGATGCTTCAAATAATATTGTACATAAGGTCATATATCTTAGACACTGGTTTTTGAGAAAGTACAAAGATTAGAGGTTTTCTATGTGTTTTTTCCACTAAAAAAATGTTTGGATTGTTCTGATATGAAGATTTGTAATATGTGCGATTGAAGAATCCTAAATCTGCTACCGTATTTTGTTTATACAGTATCTCAGAAAAGTGAGTACACCCCTCATATTTTTGTAAATATTTTATTATATCTTTTCATGTGACAACACTGAAGAAATGACACTTTCCTACAATGTAAAGTAGTGAGTGTACAGCTTGTATAACAGTGTAAATTTGCTGTCCTCTCAAAATAACTCAACACACAGCCATTAATGTCTAAACTGCTGGCAACAAAAGTGAGTACACCCCTAAGTGAAAATGTCCTAATTGGGCAGCATGTAGACAAGGCAGAGCAGTGGACACAAGAAAGGAGAGAGCGGCGCCAGCTTAGTATAGTACAAGTTTATTTAACACTGTTAAAATTGGTGACTCACTGTCCGAGGTTGGGTGAGACCGGTACACAAAGACTGTTAGGGTCATCCATCTTCCTCTTCCAGGATAGTGGTCATAGGAGAAGGTGGTGAGGTTCCAGAGGTATAGCCGAGCCGCTGTGGGGCTGCTAGTTGTCACTGGCCGCGGCGGAGCATGCACAACAGGGCTCCGGCTGCCGACTTCTGATCCCTGATGACATCACTTCCTGGCAGGAGAAAAATAGGGGTTGCACGCGTTCGGAGCATCCGTGCTCCTTCGTCAGGCGATGGGAGTGTTTTAGGTGGGGCAGGGAATTTATACCCTGTTGCCGGACTAATTGCAAAGACATCTGTCTGTGGGGGGGCGGAGCCAAAAGACTCTAAGAAAGTCATCTCAGTAAAAACACAATTGGGGATACATGTCTCTAGGAAATCCATAAAAGTACATAAAAATACATAAAAATACATGATGGTATTACATAAAAGAGGACTTATAAGAATAAATCCCATAAAAACAATACTGACATGGCCATGGGGAAAATAGATCGGTAATGTGTGTATACATCTACATGAAAAAATGGTATTGGAGGGAAAAAATAAATAAAAATAGAAATAAATGTAAAGATAAAAAAAATATATAAAGATAAAAAAATAAATAAAAATAATAAACATAAAAATAAAAATATATAAATAAAAATAAAAATAAACATGAAAATAAAAGTAAAAATAAAATAAAGATAAAAATAAAAATAAAAATAAAAATAAATATAAAAATAAAAATAAAAATAAAAACAAATATAAAAATAAAAATGAAAATGAGAATAGAATACACATATATATATATACATATATATATACACATATACACATATACATATAAAAATATATATATATTGGAAAAAAAAAATATATATGTCACTGATAGGGAATGATGTGTGAATGTATGAGGTGTCACAAGTATATGTGCAATATTTTAGAGTGTGATGTTGATTTCTAATCCCTCGTTTAGGCCTCCTGGCGCTAGAGTGTCCAGGGTATAAATCCAGTAGTTTTCTCTGGTACACAGTCGCTTGAACCGTTCAGCAGGGGGAAAGTGTGCAGGGATGGCTTCCAATACCCACACTTTGAGTCCATCGGAGCTCTTGGGATGATACTCAGTAAAGTGTCGGGGGACGCTATGTTTATCGGAACCTGTTTCAACAAGGTTCCGATGCTCTCCAAATCGTTTGCGTAAGGTCCGTATAGTACGGCCTACATAAAGTAGGTTGCAGGGGCACACGAGGCAATAGATGACATATTCCGTCAAACAAGTGTAGAAGTCAGTGAGGTGATGGGTTTTTCCATTGTTTGTGAATTCCTTTAGACCGTGTCTCACATGTTTGCATGTTAAGCACCTGGTCTTACAACATTTGTACATTCCCTTGATTTGGAGAAAGGAGGTGAGTGATGAGTTAGTTTTTGGTCTAATGGAGCGGACCTGGCTTGGTGCTATTAAAGTTTTGAGGTTTTTTGCGCGCCTGTATGAAAAACGGGGGCGCTCGGTGAGGTCTGCACGTAGGTAAGTGTCTTCCTTTAGGATTGCCCAATGTTTATGGAAAATGCAGTGGACACCATTGACTGGCAGGGCAATGCAGTGAGCAGTGTGAATTACCAGAGCAGTGGGCAGTATGGAATGGCAGGATAAAGTAGTGAGCTGTATCTAGTGGCACAACAGCAAGGCAGTAAGTAGTATGGTAGTGGCATGGCAGAGCAGTGGGTAGCATGGAGGGTCAAGACAGAGTAGTGTGGAGTGGCAGGGCTAGGCAGTGAGTAGCAAGTTGTGGCAGGGTAAATAGCAGCAAAGTTGTAAGGCAATAAGCAGCATATAATGGCAGAATAGGGCCGTGGGCAGTATGTAATGGCAGGACAGTGCAGTGAGCAGTATATAGTGGCAGGGCAGTGGGCAGTATGTAGTAGCAGGACAGTGAGGCGTATGTAGTAGCAGGGCAGGGCAGTAAGCAGTATGTAGTAGCAGGGCAGGGTAGTATGGGGTGGCAGGGCAGGACAGTGTAGAGTAGCAGGCCAGGGATTTGTGGAGTGGCAGCACAATGCAGTGTGCAGCATGTAGTGGCAGGGCAATGGACAGCATGTAGTGGGAGGACAGGGAGGTGGACAGTGTTGATTGGCAGTTTGTAATGACAGCACTGTGGGCAGTGGAAGTGGAAGTGCAGCGTAGTGAGCAGCATGTTGTGGCAGAACAGTATACAGTGGCAGGACAGGGCAGTGTGGAGTAGCAGGGCATGGATTCATGGATTGGCAGGTCAAAGCAGTGAGCAGCATGTAGTGGCAGAACAGGACAGGTGGCAGCATGGAGTGGCAAAACAGGGTGGTGAGCAATGTGGAGTGGCAGGGCAGGCAGTATGGAGTGGCACCACAATGGGCAGTGTGATGTGGCAGGGCAGCGCAGTTAACAGCATGTAGTGGCAGGGTAGTATGGAGTTGCAAGGCTGGGTAGTGAACAGTGTGGAGTGGCAGGACAGATCAGGGCTATGTGGAGTGGCTGAGCATTGGGCAGTGTGGAGTGGCAGGGCAGTGGGCAGTGTAGAATGGCAATGCTGTGTGAAGGGCATTGAGCAGTGTAAAATGGCAGGGCAGGGCAGTGGGCAGAATAGAATGGAAGGACAGGGCAGTGAGCAGTAAATGGTGACAGGGCATTTTGCACTATGTAGTAGTAAGGCAGGGTAGTGAGCAGCATGTGATGGCAGGGCATTGGGTAGCATGGAGTGGCAGGACAGAGCGGTGTGGAGTGGCAGTGAATGGCAATGTTGAATGGCAGAGCAGTGTGGGGTAGCATGTAGTTTAAGAGTAGTGAGCAGTGTGTAGTGGCAGGGCAGGACAGTGATATGTTTTACGTAGTAGGGCTGGGCAGTCAGCAGTATGTAGTGGCAGGGCAAGGCAATGAGCAGTATATAAGGGACATGGCAGAGTAGTGAGCAGCATGTAGTGGCAAGATAGCAAGGAGTGGTAGGACAGGGCAGTGGGGTTTAGCAGGGAAATGCAATGAGCAGCATGTAGTGGCAGGGCAGTGGGCAGCATGGATAGAGCAGTATGCAGTGTGCAGTGGAAGGATGGGGCAATAAGCAATTGTGAATTGGCAGGGTAGCATGAAGTTCCAGGGCAGATCAATGTGCAGCATTTGGTGGCAGGGCAGTAGACAGTATGTAATGGAAGGGCAATCAACAGTATGTTGTAGCAGTGCAGCAAGCAGTATGTAGTAGCAGCACTGGGCAGTAAGCAGTATGTACTGGCAGGGCTGGCCAGGGCAGTGAGAAGCATGCAGTGAATGGGCATTGGGCAGCATGTAGTGGCAGGAGAGGGCAATGGGTAGCATGGCATGCCAGAGCAGGGCAGTGTGAAATGTCAGGGCAGGGTGATGTGAAGTGGCAGGGCAGTGGGCAGTGTGGAGTAGCAAGGCAGTATGGAATGGCAAAGCAGTGGGTAATGTGAAGAAACAAATCCATAGGCAGTGGGGAATGGCAGGGCAGTGCAAAAGGCAGTATAGAGTGGCAGGACAGGGCAGTGAGCAGTATGTAGTGGCACATCAGTAAGTACTATGCAGTAGTAAAGCAGGGTAGTGAGCATTATGATTTGAAAGGGAAGTGGGTAGCATAAAGTGTCAGGGCAGTAATCAGCATGTAGTGGCAGGACATTGGGCACCATGAAGTTGAAGGACAGGGTGGTGCAAAGCATGGAGTGGCAGGACAGAGCAGTATAGAATTGCAGGGCAGTGTGGGGTGGAAGAACAATGGACAGTGTGGAGTGGCAAGGCAGGGAGGTGGGCAGTCTGGAGTGGCAGGACAGGGAACTATATCCAGTTCAGATAAAAGTAGGGAAGTATGGTGCTGCGCTAAACAAATTGAAAATGTGATTAGTGGTATATATTGTGAACATAAAACAAAATGTTGTGAAAAAAGGGTATACAAATGTGAAAAATATGAGCTGGACACACACTGGCCATGCCCACTACCTCCCCCAGGAAGGGGCCGCTGAGCTCTGAGAGAGCAATGGCTGCCTGCCAGTCCCAATTTGCTTTTTACAGGGCACTGATTGGAAGAGATATAGAGGAGCCGAGGATACACACTGCAACCCAGGGAGCGGAGAGAGACACAGACATTCTATGGTGGCCCTGGGCCCCCTGCTGACCCAGTGGGCCCAAGATTGGTACAGTGAAACTTTCTGCACCCCTATCAAATGCCTTGGGTATAGGATAACTCAGTTTTGTGCCTATTGCATTTTCTATTAATACTGTTTGTATCAGTACTGCCAGCCTGAGAAGTGTTTTACTCAGTGTTCTTCAATGAATAATGTCCCCTATGATATATGTTATTAAATACAGGTGTATTTTATTATATTTTATTCATTGACCTTAATAATATTAATATAAAATTGCACCACGCTTTGTGCATTTATACTCTAAATTATTTGATTTATTTTGATATCCTTATTATTGTCACTGAGGGGTATGTTATTCTCTGTATTCTATTAGCTTGCTGTACATCAGCAATAGATAGGGATATATAAAAATCCAGACAGTAACTGCAGAAAGGCAAATAATTAAGTAAAATAAAAACAATAACAAAAATGTACTTATAGCCAGCAAATAGAATTACTGGGATGACTGAGCCAAGAAAATGCCAGGTATGAGGTTTCACTCTATTAGGTTAAAATGGCCTCCCAGGAATTTCTAATAGTCTTTCCCTGAATCAACAAAAATAATTAGACTTTATGAAACTTGCCTCTCCTATCATCAACGAGGACAGCAATATATATCTTGCAGAGGAGAGTTTATTGTAAAAAGTGTATTAACCATAGCAGGTAGTATTGGCACCCCAACCTGTTCTGAATGGTCCATACCAAAATACCCATAATCCATATAAATCAGCCCAATATAGATGAACATTTTAGTCACCTATCCCAGGTACAAATAAACATATCTACCATTAACAGTCAGTGACCACAACCTACATACCTACCCACCTACCTTAGCCTTATCTGTGTGTAAGAGAATGTTACCCTATATGTTTTGTATAACCTGATAACGTCAGGACCGCAATAATGATACATAGGCTCTGGGCCTTGACACAGGCACAAAGGGCCTGTTTCAACGAGCTTTGGGCTTGTGTTGATTGGCTTGCTTGTAAGTGCATTAAACCTGCATTTTGGATCAGATAGAGAAACCTCTGAGATTATAAAGTTTATTGACATGTGCAAATGACCTGCAGTTGACTACCTTCTGACCTACTGTATATTTTACCTCCATCTAAGCTGTATCAACTTGATTCACACTTCTTTTGCACTCCCATTGACTTGTATGTAGAAAGAAGCAGTTTTGATGTGAAAGCAGCCTGTTACGGAGGAATAATATAGATCTGATTTAAGGAGGCCTGTGGAATTAAGCACCAGAACAGATACATCTTGGAGGCACTTAGTAGTAATGTGTACATTATTCTTGAAGCAATCCCCATCAGAGGAGGACTGGAATCACAGTAGTGCTAAAGATTATAAAAAGTATGTCAGGTACTTGTTTCTTTAATTATTTGCTGAGTTGGTCCCACAAAAGCCCCCCTTAGTATGCATGGCCATCAAGTCTCTGAGATTTGATTGGCTGTAGACCTTTTGAATATGTACCTAGGTCAAAAAAGGGTTGACATATGGGAATTCAGAAAAGAAACAAAAACAAGGGATAATATTCAAATGATGTCAGATTTCAAGTTTCAACGCGTATTTTAGGGTTTAAATCAGGGGTGGGGAACCTATGGTTCGGGGGCCGTATGTGGCCCCAAAAGCCATTTGGTCCGGCCCCCTGTGCAGCTGAATCTGTGTCTCTCTCAGCTAATATGTCAGAATGGAGCCGATGCTTCCTGTATAGTTCGTGCTTCGTTATGAAAGTCTGAGTGAGTCACAGGCGGAGAGCTATCAAATGCACTCCGCCTGTGACAAATACAGGAAACATCACCTCTTTCTCCAGCGTGGCGCTGCGTTACTTCTCCTAGCCAGCATTTCCCACCAGCAGCACACACAGCAGTACCAGCCAGAACCAGCAGTACCAGCCAGAACCAGCAGTACTCACAGCAGTAGAAGCCAGAACCAGTAGTACTCACAGCAGTAATAGCCAGAACCAGCAGGACCCACAGCAGTACCAGCCAGAGCCAGCAGTACCAGCCAGAACCAGCAGTACCAGCCAGGGCCAGCTGTACTCACAGCAGTACCTGCATTACTCACAGCAGTACCAGTCAGAACCAGCAGTACTCATAGCAGAACCAGCAGTACCAGTCAGAGCCAGCAGTACTCAAAGCAGTATACCAGCCAGAGCCAGCAGTACTAGCCAGAACTAGCAGTACCCACAGCGGTACCAGCCAGAGCCAGCAGTACTCACAACAGTACCAGCCAGAGCCAGCAGTAACCACAGCAGTACCAGCCAGAGCATGCAGTTCCCACAGCAGAACCAGCAGTACCCACAGCAGTACCAGCCAGAGTCAGCAGTACCAGCCAGAGCCAGCAGTACCCACAGCAGAACCAGCAGTACCCACAGCAGTACCAGCCAGAGTCAGCAGTACCCACAGCAGTACCAGCCAGAGTCAGCAGTACCCACAGCAGTACCAGCCAGAGCCAGCAGTACCAGCCAGAGCCAGCAATACCCACTGCAGAACTAGCAGTACCCACAGCAGTACCAGCCAGAGCCAGCAGTACCAGCCAGATCCAGCAGTACCAGCCAGAGCCAGCAATACCCACAGCAGTACCAGCTAGAGCCAGCAGTACCCACAGCAGTAGCAGCCAGAGCCAGCAGTACCAGCCAGAGCCAGCAATACCCACAGCAGAACCAGCAGTACCCACAGCAGTACCAGCCAGAGCCAGCAGGACCCACAGCAGTACCAGCCAGAGTCAGCAGTACCAGCCAGCAGTACCCACAGCACAGTACAAGCCAGCAGTACCAGCCTGAGCCAGCAATACCCACAGCAGTACCAGCCAGCTGTACCCACCAGCAGTACCAGCCAGCTGTACCCACCAGCAGTACCAGCCAGCTATACCCACCAGCAGTACCAGCCAGAGCCAGCAGTACTCACAACAGTACCAGCCAGAGCCAGCAGTAACCACAGCAGTACCAGCCAGAGCATGCAGTTCCCACAGCAGAACCAGCAGTACCCACAGCAGTACCAGCCAGAGTCAGCAGTACCAGCCAGAGCCAGCCAGCTGTACCCACCACTTGAGCGCCACCTACGCGAAAGAAGATCTATGCAACAGTTCCGTCAGGTATGGATGTTGACCAGGATTCCTGCTCCTCCTTATTTGAAAATACCACTTCATCTGTCCCAGAGGCACCTGAACCCATGCAACTAGGCCTGATCCACCCTTGCTTAACCCTAGAGGAATGCCAACGCAGACGTCTGAACAACCTCTGTCTATACTGCGGGGAGGCTGGTCACTACGTAGGCACCTGCCCCGCTAAATTGCGAAAGTGTCTTTCACTTTCTTCAACTAAACAGTCGACCCTGTCTGCCAGCTCAGCTCACATAGCTCTGCCTATTTCCTTCCAGCTTCCAGGAAGAACTGTGTCAGTGACCGCAATTATTGATTTGAGAGCTTGCAGTTGCTTCATTGACTTGACTTTCTCAGCAACATATCCCGCTACTACCTAAGGAACAAGGACTCACTGTATTCCTGGCCAATGGATCTTGCATCAAATCAGGACTTGTGATGAAAGAGACCCCATCAATCCTAACCACTACCTCTACCAACCATCAGGAACTACTACTACGACTGGATTTAATCTCGTCACCCCTATTCCCTGTCATCTTGGGCCTACCCTGGCTACAAAATGTAATAAAAACGCATTCAGCGCTACAATCAACAAAATGGGGTAAAAGCTGCTGAACACCAGTACAGGTCAAATCTATCAAATCCCAGAAAGGCATAAAATACAAAAGGGGTGCAGCGCTACAATATAAAATGGTATACACTCAAAATGTATGATGTGAAAAAGTCCTTAAGGAACTTTCCAAGTGCATAACGAACAGCAAAATAGCAGAAATAGCACAGCCGGCTAAGCGCTCGATGTGCGATCCCTTCGGAGCGTCCCTTCGGAGATCCCCAGGAGGGGGGAGGAGCTGTGACGTCACCCGCGACGCTCCGAAGGGATCGCACATCGAGCGCTTAGCCGGCTGTGCTATTTCTGCTATTTTGCTGTTCGTTATGCACTTGGAAAGTGCTATGTTTGTAAGTACATTACTTTTTATGCAATAAATTTTTGATCATATGGAGAGCACTAGATGTCCTTTGTTCCTTCCTCTCCATGGTGGAATCTTACACTACTTGATCGGTCTGAGGTTGGAGGCATTGCTGTGCAGATTGGGAGCCCATCTGGTGTTTGACATTACACTGCGCAATGACCCTAGAGGTCTGGGAATTGAGGTGAGAGGCTAGCACATACTCTGGTGATGGAGTCACGTATGAAGAGGTGCAATAGTTTCATCCTTCACAGCACGGGTCTCCCTTAATCCTCCAGCTTGGCTTTGTGACATCTAAAGACTCTTCTTTACTTTTATGCATACACAGTATCTGTGATTGGATGGTTCCTTAAGGACTTTTTCACATCATACATTTTGAGTGTATACCATTTTATATTGTAGCGCTGCACCCCTTTTGTATTTTATACCCTGGCTACAGGCCCATAATCCACATATCAACTGGAAATCAAAAAACATCAACTTTCTGTCACCATTTTGCCAGAAACACTGCATGACAGCTTCACCTTCACCACCCGCTAGCTTGTTGTATATGAAATCCTACACAGATCTGTGCCAAATAGTTCCCAAGCCATACCATGAGTACTTGGATGTCTTCAGCAAAAGGGGTGCAGACACTCTTTCCATACACAGACCTTATGATCGCCCCATCAAACTTCTTCCAGGGGCCAAAATTCCCTTTGGACGCATCTTTCCCTTGTCTGAACAGGAGTTGGGGGTGTTAAAGGAGTATATTGATGAAAATCTGCAGAAAGTATTCGGCCAGTGCAGGTATATTCTTTGTGGAAAAAAAGGACCTGTCTCTGAGGCCATGTGTGGACTACCGTGATATAAACATCATAGTTAAAAAACGTTATCCTCTTCCCTAGGTTCCTGAACTTTTCCAGAGACTCAAGTCTGCAATTATCTTTACAAAACTTGACTTAAGAGGGGCCTATAATTTGGTCTGTATCCGGGAGGGCAATGAATGGAAAACTGCGTTCCGTACTCGATTCGGTCACTAGGAGTACTTAGTCATGCCGTTCGGCCTATGCAATGCACCAGCCACCTTCCAGCACTTCATCAATGATATTTTAAGAGACTTCCTGGATATCTTTGTCGTTGTCTGTCTGGACGATATTTTGATATTCTCTGTATCAATGGAGGTGCACTGAGGACATGTTAAAAGTGTTCATTGCCAACTCCGCCAGCATGGACTTTATGCCAAAGCTAAAAAATGTGACTTTGAGCAACAAAGCATACAGTTTTTAGGCTTAAATATTTCCACTCATGGAATCAAAATGGACCCGCAGAAGATCTCAGCAATCATAGACTGGCCAGCTCTCACACAAAAGAAGGGGATCCAGCAATTTGTGGGCTTCACCAACTTTTATTGCAAGTTCATCAAGAACTTTTCAGCCATCATCACCCCCATCATGCAACTCACCAAGCAAGGCATTTGTTTCTGTTGGTCTACTGAGGCACAGGCCACATTTGAAACTATAAAGAGATGGTTTACCGCTACTCCTGTTTTAAGCCACCCAGATTCCATTTTATCTTATATCTTGGAAATGGATGCAATAGAGAACGCAATTGGGGCAGTCCTGTCACAATGTCAAGGTCTCAAAGACGTGGTCCATCAAGTCGCGTTCTTTTCACGGAAACTTACCCAAGCAGAAAGGAATTATGATGTGGGGGATCGAGAGCTCCTTGCAATCAAGGCAGCCTTGGAGGAATGGAGATATTTGCTGAAAGGAGCTGCTATGGATTTAGAGCAGCGCACATTCTGGTGGCCTGGGCTTGAGAAAGACTGCAACGTCTGTACCACTTGTATCCGGAGTAAGAATGCCCGTAATAAAAATTGGGGGTTGCTCAAACTATTGCCTATACATGATAGACCTTGGAAGATGATTGCCATGGATTTTATAGCCTAACTTTTGTCATCTGGTTGTACCATTATCTTTGTGGTAGTGGATCGCCTATCACATATGGCACATTTCTTATCCCTAAAAAGTACACAATCTGCTGTTGAGACTGCACAGGTCCTTGTCAGATAGAGGGGTCCAATTTACGTCAAGATTTTGGAAGGCATTATCACCTTATCATCCCCAAACCAATGGGCAGACAGAGCGGACTAATAAAACTCTGCAGCAATCCATCTGGTGCTTCACGTCCTTTGTCTAGGACGACTGGATGCCACTATTACCGTTAGCAGAGTTCGCATACAACAATGCCAGTCATTCTGCCACCAAGCAAGTCCCCATTTTTTGCTAATTATGGATTTCACTCTACCTTCTTACCTGATCTTGTTTCCGAATCCTCTGTTCCAATCATCCAGGGTACTCTGGATTTTTTCTCTCATAATACCATTTTGTTACAGGAAGCCATCACAAAGATGCAGGAGGACAACAAGAGGTTGTTTGTCAAAAAGAAAAAAAAGGGAGCTGATGTTACAGCCAGGAGACCAGGTATGGCTTACTACAACAAACCTGAGGATGACTTGCCCCTCGAGGAAGCTGGCTCCAAAGTTCTTAGGACCTTTTCCGGTAAGGAGAAAAATTAATTATGTGTCTTATGAATTTACTCTGCCAGAGTCCCTTAAAGTGCACCCAGTATTCCATGTATCCTTGCTGAAACCTGCAGTGCCAGATCCATTTCTTGATCATAGATCAGGACGTCCTGCACCTATAATCATTAATGGGGATGAGGAATTTGAGATTTAGGCCATCTGCAGGAAAAGAAGGGGTCAGATACAATATTTGATTAAATGGAAGGGTTATGGTTCAGAAGAGAATTCTTGGGAACGCATACATAATGTGCATGCAATGGACTTGACTCATATTTTTCATAGCCACCCACAAAAGAGGAGCCAGTTGGGCATCTGGAGGTTGCCCATAGGGAGGGGGTAATGTCAGGGAAGGCATGCCCATACAGGTGGAGGTTTGCAGAGCATATATATGCGTATGTGCCACCAACTGTCCAGGCAAATTTACATGGTTGTGGACCAGGGAACAAGCAAAGGCAAACATGCCTGTCACTAATGCTGGTGCCAGGCAGGCTATTTAAACTGGCTAAAGTATGGACTTAATGCTGTTTGGTCGGCAGCTTCTGTGTTTTATACCTGCTTCCAGTGCTGACCTCTGATTCTGATCTGGCTTGCTCCTGACTTACTTACTTTGTCTGCTTAATACCCTGACCTCGGGTTGTATTTGGATTCTTCTTCTGCCTTCTGTCTCTGCTCTATCTACCGGAACATTACCAACCTGGCTAGTCTGAGTCTGTATCTGCACATCCAGTCTGCTTCAGCTGCTTCTTTAGTCTGCCAAAGCATTGTGCCAGCTTACCTACCACCAGCCTGTCTGTTGCACATCCTCCTGCTGATTGCTGCCAAATGGATTACTGGAGTGATTGCAGGCGCTCCTATGTCTCTGTGCTCTTGTGGCTGCTGTCTCCATATCAGTAACCCCCGAGCCGGTGCTGTATGAGAGGCTCTACTCTACAGCTCACTGATCAGGTATGTGACAGGTACTTATGTAGCACCATCAATTTACACAGTGCTTTACACACGCACACACACACATATATATATATATATATTTTTATATATATATATATATATATATATATATATATATATATATAAATTTGTTTTTTATGTACATTTACATCAGTCCCTGCCCTCAATGAGCTTACAATCTAAGGTCCCTAACTAACATACTAGGGCCAATTTTATCGAGTCTGCCTTATCGAGTGTGATCTCTCTGAGCTCCTGAGGGAGAGAAGCTTCAGAATTTATACTCCCTGTGAGTTTCAGAGAAACCTAGGGGGTTGAAAACAAAATTAAAGAGGCCTATACGCCGACAATGTGCCACATTATTCATATGGTTTTAATGGCTAGATTCTATAGACACTGAGGATAACACAAGAAGATAATCTTCTGATTTGCAACATGTGCTTTCCTCTGTGGCAAGCACACTTAACACCTCTGTTTGTAAATGTTACAATAAAAGGATTTTATTCCTATCTGCAAACATTATATATTTTTGAGCTGCAGGATGAATCTTGACGTTGCAAACTGAAAACAATGTCTGACATACTTATTCTCCTCAGATCTATGTTACGCAGAGCAGACAGAATGCATAATGTTTTAAATATTTGGTTTGTATTTTTATGTAAGTACATCAAAGAAAGCAAGAATGCCCCATAATTCTTAATTTTGCAGGACTACTCAAACTTGTCTGCACCCAAGGAACAATACAGTAAAAACTAATCTTATTATTAAAAACACATTGACATCAAATAAAGGTCTGCTACTTCTTATGGCGCTATGGTTTTTCCCTGGCAAAAAAATGAACAGGTTTCAAATTATTTTCATTGTCATGCCTTCAATAAAGAAAACAAAATCCTGAATTTAAGTGGCTAGGGGCTACAGTTGAGAGGAATATATTCTGCGATTGCTGTGTGCCTAAAGGCAGTGCTTTATTGCCAAGTGCAGAGAATTTAAATTTAATATAGTACTTGGCCTGGTGCCTTTAGTGGGATTTAGAAGAAACGTTTCAATGTTTTACTTTACCCAGGGGAATAGACAAAAGTGTTTGTGGCCTTCCTGCTCCAGGGTTCCTGGCCTGTAATCTCTTGATGGGTATCAGGCAAAGTGTAAATCTGTTGTGTACTCCACCCTTATGGTTAAAAATATATTATAAAAATAGTAGCAAAAATAACTCTTTCAGCAAAAATGCAGAAGCGTCATCTGCAATGCTACAGTCAGTCACCATTAGAAATGTATGGGCCTGTGCAGCCTACCTGACAAGGACCCCACCCTCAGTGTCTCTCCATACACTTTAGCCCCTGTCCCAGTGTCTGGTACATCCCATCCCAGTGAACCCTGGACATTCCATAACAGGAACATGAGACACAATTTTAACCCATCCCCCTAGTCTCATAACTACACACAGTAATGACATTAAGCACCCCGCCCCAGGGACATGGCACACCCCATCCCCATCTCTAAATACTGGAAATCGTGGACATTCCACAGCAAGACCAAGGGTCACACTGGCTCCATGCTCCCTATTCTTTTCACGTCGAACGGCCCAGGCTCTATAACTGAACCCCAGGACAGAACAATGTGGCAAGGGGGGGGGGGTTGGGAGGCACTGAGCTCAATATAGGTCTCTCTTTCCTGGGCTCGGAGACATTCTCCACCTGCTCACTCACTTCTCTGCACCCAGGACATGAATGACAGCCTGAAATCACCTCAGGTGATTCAACCGCCAATGGGCAGAACCTAGGCCCACTCACTAGGCCGCTATTGATTAGTCACTATGCCAGTATTCTTGGGTTCAGTCTGGTCTCCATTGCAACAGACACTTTGAGGTGAGTATTCCAGGAAGCTGAGTGGCCAAAGCTCTTGCCATTCTCTGGCTGAGGCAAGCTTCTATAACGTGAGTGGGGGCCTGCTATATGATGGATAGATGGAAGGTGATATTGTTAGGAACGCTTCCTGAGCACACTGATGTGCTGTCATGGGTCTGCAATCTAAAGGGTTTACCTAGAGCAGACTATTTGCAATAATTGGCAAACAGGCTGCCTTATTTAAATTATTTAAACAGCTCTGCAGCACTGTGTCTTTGCTGTCTTGTCTGCAGCTTCTCCTGTGTTCCTGAAGCCTGCTTCCTGTTACCTGTTTGATACCCGTTTTGACCTTTGGCTTGTTCCTGACCTTGTTGACCTGCTGCCCTGCTGCCTGTCCTGACCCCCGGCTTGTTTGACCATTCTCTCGGATCTCCCTTGTCTGCTTATCTGCCTTCGGATCTTGACCGGTTTCTCCCTTGATGGGGCAACCCTGAGGACTGCGACTTGGTATCCACACGCAGAAAAGTCCATCCTCACCACTAGAGGCTCTGGCGAAAACCGGTGGATACTTAGATTCCGCACCTCAGGTTAGCCTGTGTCACTTACCTTGGGGGTTCCCGTCTAAGTTCCTCCCTCCGGCACACGTGGGGCCTTCCTCTGCCATCAGGCTACCACTTGTATCTCTTCCAACGGTGAGAGAAGCCTCACCGTTGGAAGAGATTTACCAACACCTCGCAGCCCTGTCTCAAGCCGTAAAGTCGCTTCAAGACGGCTACACACAGCTAGAGGAACGGCTGCACTCTACGACACTTCAGAGGGATCCTCCTGTATTATATGCATCCTCTCCTGCTGCAGCACCCTCTGGACCTGCTTCTGGCCCTACTGTAGTGATGCTGCCACCAGAACCTCGAGTTCCTGCTCCCGAAAAATATTCCGGGGATCGCGGTAAATTCCGCGCATTTCGCAACGCCTGCCAGCTGTATTTCTCCCTGCAACCGCAAACCATTTCTTAGGAGGTCACCAAGGTGGGGTTTGTTATCTCCCTGCTCCTAGGCAAACCCCAGTCCTGGGCTCATCGGCTCCTTGAAGAGGGCAGTCCCCATTTAAACTCCTTACGGTCATTTTATGAGGCCATGGCACAGCTCTATGATGACCCGCAGTGATCCTCCACCGCAGAAGCTGCGCTTCATGTTCTTCAGCAGGATCACAGGCCTGTAGAAGACTACGTCACTGACTTCCGCCGCCTCAGTTCCGACACGTCCTGGAACGAAGCAGCACTCCAGTATCAGTTCCGTCGCGGCTTGTCGGAAGGACTGAAGGAAGAGCTGGCGCGGGTAGGTGTCCCCGACGCCTTGGAAGATTTGATTTCCCAGGCCATTCAAATCAACCGGCGGCTATGGGAGCACAGAGCAGAATGATCTCCGCAGCAGTTCAGACCAGCCTGGATGCTACCACGAGTTGCTCCTCCTGCATACTTTTCTTCCGCTGGATCAGCTCCTACCAACCCCGCTCCCGTTGGAGTCACCTCAGATACGCCTGAACCCATACAACTTGGGATAATACGGCCTGCTTTCATTGATCGCTCGTTTGCCCTTCAACATGGCGTACCTCTCCGGCTCAAGACCCAGGACCTCACCATCTTCCTGGCTGATGGCTCCCACATCAAATCCCTTTCCTATGGTCTCCTCCTCCGGCCATAAGGAACTGATTAGCCTGGATGTTATCACATCCCCCTTATTTCCCATTATCCTGGGATTACCGTGGTTGCAAGCACATAACCCGCAAGTCAATTGGATCACAGGCACCATCCAGTTCCCATCTCTTTACTGCAAGAATTCCTGTCTACCCGCTCCTCCTGAATTCCCCAAGACTCTGTTCTGTCTTGAATCCGAACCTGATGTATGTTCTTTGGTGCCCAAAGCATACCATGATTTCCTGGATGTATTCAGCAAACGGGGAGCAGAGACCTTGCCCCCCCACCGTCCATATGACTGCCCCATCGACTTGCTCGCAGGAGCCGAAATCCCGTTCAGCCGGATTTACCCACTTTCTGAACATGAGCTGGACGTCTTAAAAGGCTATGTAGACGAGAGTCTGAAGAAGGGGTTCATCCGTCCCTCTACCTCTCCAGCAGGGGCAGGTATCTTCTTCGTAGAGAAGAAGGATCACACCCTCCAACCCTGCATCGATTATAGGGATTTAAATAAAGTTACTATTAAAAACCGTTGTCCCCTTCCTCTAGTCCCTGAACTCTTTCAGAGACTCAGATCTGCCGTCCTGTTTACTAAGCTGGATCTTCGTGGGGCGTACAACTTGGTGCGCATCCGAGAGGGCGACGAATGGAAGACTGCTTTCCGCACTAGATTCGGACATTTTGAATACCTGGTAATGCCATTTGGCCTTTGTAATGCTCCTGCCATGTTCCAACACTTTGTGAACGACATCTTCAGGGATTGGTTGGATATCTTCGTCATTGTATACTTGGATGACATCCTAATCTTCTCAACATACCTAGAGCAGCATCGTACCCCCTCTGCAAAGGAAACTGTAGAAGTCTTCATTAGGGAGATCGTGCGACTCCACGGGGTACCCACAAACATTATCTCGGACAGAGGGGTACAGTTCATGTCCCGCTTTTGGAGGGCCTTGTGTAAGCTACTAAAAATTGAATTATCTATGTCCTCAGCTTACTACCCGCAGACGAATGGGCAAACAGAGAGGACGAACCAGACCCTGGAACAATATCTCCAGTTCTTTACCACCTTCATCCAGGACGACTGGGTAGCATTATTACCATTTGGGGAATTTGCCTTTAATAATTCAAGACATTCTGTTACCGGGCAATCTCCCTTCTTTGCCAATTATGGGTTTCATCCTTCCTTCCTGCCCGACTTCCCATCTGATTCCGGAGTGCCTGCAGTTCAGGTCACCATTGACTTCTTCACAAGTAACAACAAACTTCTGCAGGACACCTTGGCCAAGGCTCAGATAGCGTCCAAAAGAATCTTTGAGGGGAAAAAGAGGGGAGAACTGATCCTCCAACCAGGTGACCAGGTCTTTTTATCCACAGCTAACCTCCGCTTGGCCTGCCCATCCAAGAAGTTGGCTCCCAGGTTTATCGGCCCATTCCCCGTTAAAAGAAGACTCAATGCCTTGTCCTATGAGTTATCCTTACCTGATACCCTACGGATCCATCCTGTGTTCCATGTCGCTATTTTAAAACCTGTGGTTCCCGATGCCTTCCCCGGCAGAAGCCCTGGACCTCCGGAACCAGTGATGGTGGATGGCGGCATGGAGTACGAAGTTAAGGCTGTACTTGATTGCCAGAAAAGAGGTAACCAGCTTCAGTTCCTTATTAAATGGAAGGGTTATGGGCCAGAAGAGAATTCCTGGGAATCTGATAGAAACATTCATGCCGCAGACCTGATCCAGGCATTTTTTCTTGCCCATCCTCAGAAAAGCAGTTTGTTGGGCACCCGGATGTTGCCCTTAAGGGGGGTGCAATGTTAGGAATTCTTCCTGAGCACACTGATGTGCTGTCATAAGTCTGCAATCTAAAGGGTTAACTTAGAGCAGACTAATTGCAGTAATTGGCAAACAGGCTGCCTTATTTAAACAGCTCTGCAGCACTGTGTCTTTGCTGTCTTGTTTGCAGTTCCTCCTGTGTTCCTGAAGCCTGCTTCCTGTTACCTGTTTGATACCCGTTTTGACCTTTGGCTTGTCCCTGACCTTGTTGACCTGCTGCCCTGCTGCCCGTCCTGTTTGACAAAAGTATGTTTATATACATGTATGTTTCTTTAAGCCCAGTGCTGACTCCACCGTGTGAATATTCGTGCACAAATCACTCTACCTTGCCAAATGGAAGATTCTTATTGTGCCATCAATCAATCCTCTCTGATGGAAATCCTTCACTCTGATATCCAAAGTAATGCATGAAAACCTCCAAGAGTTAAAATTGAATAAGTAGTGTAACACCGCTTTAAATTAAAAAACGATACAATGGTGTCATAGCCCCTCAAGTTACCACACATAATCAAGTGCCATAACCAGTAATAAAACAGTGTCTCCAACCAACTTATCACCCTATGGTCACATCATGCACCTTACCAAAATGTTGCTCAGTAAGCGCTCCTTCCATAAATAAAATTGCAACATCACCACTCCTGCCGATCCTCCATTTTTCAATACCAGTACTCTCCTATGTAAAACATATTAAAAATGGCCCATAGTGCAGCAGTAAAGCTAAAATCCAATTTTATTGCACAAAATCCACTTACAAAAAAATGCTTAGTAAAAACACCTGTAAACCTCACTAAAGATGGCCACTAATGCACTTCTGGTGCATGATGACATCACTTCCGGTTTTGACATCACTTCCGACGCATTTCATCCAATGAACTTGACAGACGCCCAGCCGTCTTTAAAACTACTGCTTTCGCCCTTAGTTACCACATGATCCTCCATGTTACTTAATGGAAAAAAATGTCCAAGGATCCTGCAGTTCACCCAGAAGTCCCAAACAGAATTAAAACCTATCAAGAGCCAACCCACATTAACTCATTATTATCCATGAAGTACTGCATTTGTATAAAACACTCAGACTTCAAAAAACCCTCATAGATTCATATCATGAAAATTACATACATAATATTACTAGAATTGTATATATATGTGATTCTGCACAGCTGGCATGCACTGTAGAAATAAAACCACAGTAAGCTGTCTGGCAAGTGGGTAATAAATGCGCCTGTTCCAGCTTGCATACAAATTCAACTTAACCTACAGAAACTATCTTGTTTTACCCCAGATACTGCCTGTATATACCAAAATTTTTGGGACGCCTACCTTTACATGCACATGAACTTTAATGGCATCCTGGTCTTAGTCCGTAGGGTTCAATATAGAGTTGGCCCACCCTTTGTAGCTATAACAGCTTCAACTTTCTGTGAAGACTGTCCACAAGATTAAGTACTGTGTCCATAGAAATGTTTGACAATTCTTCCAGAAGCGCATTTGTGAGGTCAGGCACTGATGTTGGATGAGAAGGCTTGGCTCGCAGTCTCTGATCTAATTCATTCCAAAGGTGTGATATTGGGTTGAGGTCAGAACTCGCTCATCCATGTCTCTATGGACCTTGCTTTGTGCACTGGTCCAAATCATTTGGTGGAGGGAGGATTATGGCGTGGGGTTGTTTTTACAGGGTTGGGGTTGGCCCCTTAACTCCAGTGAAGAGAACTCCAAAGGCGTCAGCATACCAAGACATTTTGGACAATTTCATGCTCCCAACTAGTATATAGTTTCATATCGTCATACATATTCCCAGAGTGTGTAATGGTATCCTAAAATTTCAATAATGCTAAACTTTATTTATTTATATGATTTATATATTTTATTCTTTAGTATATATATTTTTTCATCATGCTATATATTTTTAAAATCATGGACTCCTTGATTATAGTGACCTTCACGTCATATTAGGAAGTTTCTATTATCTGGAGGAACGCCGTAACTTAGGACCCAGCGGCTATTTTCCATCTCCATATAAGCCCTCACCTAAATTGGTGCTGCATAGGCCTGAAGAAGAAGCGCATGCTCCGCAAACACGTTGCCCATGACAACCCATCACATCTGGGAAGTGACGTCAAGACAAGTTTCCCGTGTGTTCCATGGTCCCAGAAAGTGCTGGCATCCACCGGCAGCCTCCCCGTGAGCCACAGCCGCAAGAGGCCATCCTGACCTTTCGCTCTACTGACAGGGATGAATTTGCAGTGCTTTGATGTTTTAACCTTTGATGTTTTAACCTTTGTGAGTAACATTCTTGTGATCTCCAATAAACTCTATATATGCTGCACTTAGTATGGCGCTTGTGTTTTCTCCTTTCCCAGAAGAGTTGAAGCTGTTATAGCTACAAAAGGGGTGGCCAACTCAATATTGAACCCTAATATTGAACTGGACTAAGACTGTGATGCCATTAAAGTTTATGTGCGTGTAAAGGCAGGTGTCCCAATACTTTTGCTAATATAGCATATACTGTATATATATATATATATATATATATATATATGTGTATATATAAATATATATAAATATATATATATATATATATATATATATATATTATCACAACAATCATTTTTTTTATACTTCATTCATTCCTGATGACCTCAAATATTTTATGACAGCCTTTCTCAACCTTTTCAACACAGGAACCCTTGAAATAGTTTTCAGGTCTCCGGGAACCCCTGCTAAAAATGACTATATTTACAACTCATAATACTACAATAGTGTGATGGTCATGTACAATAGTGGGATAAATGCTCCTTACACTCGTGGACACTGGGAAGAATTACCATCTTCCAGATATCTAAAAAGATCAATGGTGTCAGGGAGACATTATCTGAGAGGCAGAAATTTCCCATTGCTCAAGGAACCCCTAGCAACCTCTGGAGGAATCCTAGGGTTCCACAGAACCCTGGTTGAGAAAACCTGTTTTATGATATGCTTTAGTTAGTTTAAGATGCAAAGGCTCAGAAATAAATATTCTGTACTACAATATATACTTTAAAAACTTGTTTCATTGCGAGATTTTAATTTTCCACCCAAAATGTACCCATATTTAAAGAAAGGGCCATAATATATATATATATATATATATATATATATATATATATTTTTTTTTTTTTTTTTTTTTCATGATTGGGAGAGATAAAAAAATTTGCAGGACTAATCAGCCAGACATGATATTCCATAATGCACTATTTGTTACAGGAGCCAGGAAAATTAAGCCTGAGAGGCATTACCCAGGATGATGCTGTCTATTGATCACTAATCATTTCTGTCTTGCTTAAAGCCTGGTGCTGGTATCTTTGGGTGCAAAACTAAGCAATTGGTGAAATGGAGAAGGTGAACATGAGTTAGGTTAAGTGTTAGGACTTATGCCTCGTACACACGCAACTTTTATCGGCCGACCGATCGGCCGACTTTTGTACAGAGTTGTGTTTTGTTGGTTGGAATGTGCCTAGACTGCTCACGAATTTTCTCGGCCAACAAAAATCTACTTCAGAAGTGATGTCATGTGCTGGTTTACTTTCCATGTGTTTTTTCTTCTCTGAGCATGCCCAGTCTTGCTCATCAGATTTTTGTCAGCCGAAATCTGTACTGACTGACGGAAAATCGGCCGTTGTGTTGACGGCCAACAAAAATTTTATAGCCTGCACACCAGATTTTTTTTCAGCCGAAAAGTCGGAGTCGGTTGTCGGAAGCCTCATACTAACAAGCTGAAAATCGGCCGATCGCACGTTGGCCGAAAATTCCCAGCCAATAATCGATGCGTGTGTACGAGGCATAAGGTAAAACCTAACACTTCAAACTTAAGTAGATGGTTGAGGGTTAGGGGTTAAAGTGTAACCCTTTGAACAGAGATTTTTGTAAATCCTGATGTGTAAACAAATTTTACCTGAGCTATAATAAATGTCCGGATCACTTCAGAGTACCAAAAGCAATACTTTTTTTCTGTTGCTCCTGCTATACTTCTGGTCTGCTCTGGAAATGAGAGTTGGGCTTCTCATAGAAGGAAGCTCAAGTGTTCTTTTTCTGTCCCCTTGTTCTTGCGTTTGGCCAGTCATGGAATAATGGCCAAGAGGTATGCTAAAGAGACGGCATCGGTCAATTTGAAGAATAGGTTTGTCATATTATATTCTACTATTTTATTTACCTGAAACACCCTTCATAGAAGAAGCATCCTAGATGAACATTAAGTATGATATTATGTTATGATATTCCTCTCCTTGCCAGGGAGGATAAAAGAGAATATATACAGTATATCTATATTATACATAATAAAGAATTGATTCATAAAATGACAAACATATTTCTGTGGAATGCTGTGTAATCAACATATGTTCTACTATATATCATTTTAATAAACTGCTGTATTTATGTTTTTTTATATGACGTTGTAGATTACTTTCTGATGAAGCTGAGTGTAAAAAGTGTTAGTGCCAGTTCACACTAGTACGACTTGTCAGGCGACTTGGTCAGCCTGACAAGTCGTGCACCATTGCGGTCCATTGTGTGGTACAGGAACGGTTCTAATAGGAGCGACACAAGTCGCTCCGACTTAGAAAAAGGGTCCTGTACTACTTTGGGGCGACCTGGAGCGACTTGCATAGACATTAATTTTATGAAGTCCATGCAAGTCGCGCCGAAGTCTTCACAGGTCGCCCCCTAAGTCGGATCGCCATAGTGTGAACTGACACTTAATAGGTTTATCGGTAGTTCTATTGTCTGTTACTATTTATAACACAGAATATTGGAATTGAACTGAGAGAGGTTCTTTACAGTGTATCTATGTAAAGATGTGTATACAACCATACATAAAAAAAATAGGAGGTCGTTTTCAGGGGTATTAGACTTATGTATAGTCAAGTGAGTGGGTAAAATACTCTCAAAGGTAAATGGATGCCTCATATTAGCAGCGGAATGTTTTACTTGCAGAACTCTCCAAATAGATGCAATGTTTTTAACTTTATATCCACGCATAACTGAGTACTGTCTGCGACTGATACTTTTTTATTTGTGCTAACATACAGTTTTTCAGGACAAGCTTTAGGGTATGTTCTCTTCTTCAAGGTCCCAGTAGTCCTCCATGAACTCTGTCCTGAAAAATTGTATGTGAGTGCAAATAAAAAAAAGTATCACAGTCACAGACAGTACTCAATTGTTTCAGTCGCAGGTGTACTGGTACGGCTACAATCACCTCAAGCATACCCACACACATAATTAAATGTGTATAGAAAGATTAACACAGCAAAAAAATCAAGACTGAAACACGTATTTTTATCTGTCAAACATAATTTGTTTTAACATAAAATATATCTTCCTATGCCAATCACAATGACCATTCCTTTAGTATAAGTGTGTCAAACTCAATTTCATTGCGGCCCGCATAAACATTATGGTTGCCCCTCAAGGGGACGGTTGTATCTGTAAGACTTGATGTCCAGAGCTCCCCATCCCACCTTAACCACTTCTGGACCGAGCCCATTTCTGACACATGTTCTTTAAAAGTTAAAATCTGTATTTTTAGCTAGAAAATGACTTAGAACCCCCAAACATTATATATATAAATATATATATATTTTTTTTTTTAGCAAAGACTCTGGAGAATAAAATGGCGGTCGTTGCAATATTTTTTGTCATGCTGTATTTGTGCAGCGGTCTGTAAACCTCATTTTTTGGAAAAAATGGCACTGCATTTAAAAAAAAAACTAAACAGAAAAGTTAGCCCATTTTTTTTGTATATTGTGAAAGATGATGTCACGGCGAGTAAATAGATACCTAACATGTTATGGTTTAAAATCAGGCACACCCGCGGAATGGTGACAAACTACGGTCAATAAAAATCTCCATAGGCGACGCTTTAACATTTTTTAATGGTTACCAGTTTAGAGTTACAGAGAAGAAGCTCTTTTTTAGAATTATTGTTCTCGCTCTGGCGATCACAGCGATACCGCTACATGTGTGGTTTAAACAGCGCTTTCATTTGTGGGCACGACTTCCGTAAGCGTTTTGTTTTGTGCACAAGCTCATGATGACAGGGGCGATTTACATTTTTTTTCCTATTTATTTTATTGATTTTTTTTAATTTTAGCACAGTTTTTTTTAAAAAAAAATCTGATCACTTTTATTGCTGTCACAAGCAATGTAAACATCCCTTGTGACAGCAATAGGCAGTGACAGGTACTCTTTATGGGGAGATCGGGGGTCTAAAAGACCACAGACTCCTCCACTGCACTTCAATGTATTCAAAATGCCAAAATCTGCATTTTTGAATACTGTCACTTTTTTAAATTCAGCGCCTTTAGCCGCCGAGCAATCTGGACGTGATATCATCACGCCGCTTCTGGGTTACTACATCGGAGACCCGATCAAAGCTGAATACGGCTTTGATCGGGACTCCAACCAGCCGTCGGACATGCTGCCTGGTTGCTCGGGTCTCCTGGTTGGACGGGAGACCTGGGCAAAGCCGCTGAAGGCGGCGGAAGGGGAGGAATCCCTTCCTGCTCACTGGGGTAACGGCTGAGCGGCTCTCGAGCCGCATCTGCTATTACTATCTAAAAGCCGGCTCTGAAAAATGGTACGGGGATGATGTCTCTAGCTGCAGGCATCCCCCCGGTACAACCACTTCTCCAAGCCGACATAGAGCTACGTCAGTTTGTGGGAAGTGGTTAAACCACAATACATCCCCTGACATTGTGCTGTTGCTGGGAAGAAGCTGGGGGCGGAGCTGGGAAGCAGGAGGGGCAGGGTCTGGAGGAGGATCAGAGGAGGCCTCAAGTCAGCATAAAATGGCCTAATGGCCTGAATTCGGCCCATGGGCCTTGTGTTTGACACATATGCTTTAGTATATAGAGGAAATTAAATTTTTCTTTATAATCACTGAGCAAGCATACACGTTGCAAATCACTTCTTAGCGAAGAATGGCTTATAATTCTGTAATACATATCACAGACGAATCTACAACCACACTATCATTTGGACATCGGATAAGTCTGTTCTTTCATGTGTAGTCATTTCATTATTTTGTCAGCAACAATAATCTATACACATCCACTATGTTTTGACCCTGTAATAATTCTTTCATTATATAATTTTATTGTGTTTTTCTGCCTTCTTGTAACATTCTCAATGAGCTCCCAAACCCCTCCATTTCCCTTACACTTCCGTTTAGAACAAGAAGTGCAAATTAGTTGTGGTCATGTGCACTGCTCTCTGCACACAACAAATCTCATAGTCCATAGTCTATCTCAGGAGCAAGCAAGGGAAGGTGACTTTATGGTCCTACAGATAAGGAAGACCATACAGAACAAATGTAGCCTCCCTTCTATAGGAATTCAGATCAAAACAGCAAAACGGAGATATGGAGGAGGTTGAGAGCAGTAGAAGTTACTTTTTTTAGTTTAGATATTTTAATTTACAATTATTATATACTTGAATATAATTTTTTCCCTTTAAATCAGAGTTTAGTGGTTTATTACAAGTGGACCTGAATTCAGAATTCTGGCACATCTTAATATTTGTTTAGGGGCCATTAGCAATGATAGGTAGACATAACTTTTCATGTTTTTCCATATGTACAGAAGTGACAGGGCTGTGAGGAGAGGAACAGAGACCTGTGCTGCAGAAAGACTGGCACATTGCTGGATCAATAAAGGTAAGTGTACAGGGAGGTGGGTGGTGATACAACCACTAGGTCATTTTTTTACCTTAATGTAGGGAATGCATTAGAGTAAAAAATGTCTTGCCTTTAAGTGACACTTTATAGAATTCCCCATGGCTCCTCCTCTGGTTGCTACATAAAAGATTATGCAGAAAGATGAAGAAAGGGGTAGCACAGTGATAAATTAGACACTGCCAGAAGAGGAGAGGGTTATGATGTGCAAGGAGAAAAGGGAGCTGTGCCACGGAATTTCTGTCTTATTTTCATGCACATTTATAGGCACAGGGCTCATGAATAAAAAAATGAATTATGGAAAGGAAAAATGCTTTAAAAAAGTCCACATACAGTATTGCATAATTTTCCTGCGCTTTTATCTGCAGTTTCTTAAGTTGATGATTGAAGGGCCTTGAGGGACTTTTTAAGGCAAAACGTTGACTTAGAAGAAAAGTTTGCAAGCAGGAAAGCTTTTTATTGCAGAAGATGCATTTTATTGTTTGTTCTGTAATTAAAGCGTCTTACCTTAATGGTCACAAACTTCTTTGGAATGTATACTGAGCGGCACAAGCGTAGTTTAGTGTACATTCTTGGCATGCCTAATTCCTGTGTGCATGCACATATGTTATATGACCTACGGCTGGTCAATCAAGATGGCCACAGGTGCCAAACCCAGAAGAAAACTGGGCAATGATGTCTGCACCAGTGAGGACGTTGCCTCACTTGAAGAAAGGTGAGTGTAGGCGGCTTGAGTCTACCTTTAAGCTGTTTCTCATGAATATGTAGTCTGTTAGACACAATTATAAGATCCATCAGGCATGGGATAAAATTAAATAAATAACCACTTCCCAAAAGTATTGAATGTGTTTTTTGGTTTTGTATTTTTATTAAGCTACCTATGCAAAAGTCCACGGGTATCACAAATACAGTGTTTTCCCGGGCAAATTACCAGAGCATGGGGAGAACAGCATGATGAGCAAGAGAGTGCAGACCTATATTGCTTGGTTCTGCATAGGACACCAGGCAGACAATGTGGGAAAGCCAGTACGTGTTGACCTGTGCTATGGCTACCTGCATAGATAGCAGAGCTTGTGAGGACCAGAGCAAGAGACTGAGCCACAGAGAGATCCACTGTGTCTTGGACCCCGAGAATTTTTGCTATGTGTGGCCATGTTATATTCTCCGTGTTGTGAGAGACACAGGACTCTGATCTGGAACAACGGTTGTTTATTCAGGACTCACTGTACAATTCCAACATGCATTACAGGACAGCTCTGTATATCAATGCATCTCTTACATGTCTCTAAGATGGCCACTCTGCCCCTTGACCCCTGTCATCACTCCTGGGTGGAGCCAGCCTTAAAGTGACAGTACATGTGAAACCCTTCAGGTATAACACCTTCCATCCATGCCTAAAAAAAAAAACAACAAAAAAAAAAAAACACAACAAAACGAGAACAGGCATAAAACAGTAACTAATAATTGTCCAATACAGTCCTCCAACTCAGGATATTTACATGGCTTTTTCCACGTCCGGATGTGAGAACACTTCCAGGGACGCTACGGGGAGAACATGGCAGCGGATCACTTTCGGTGGGTCGTCGAAAGTCTCGTAACCGGTCTTGCATTTGAAACCGGTCAGGAGGGCGACAGTGTCGTTGAGGACGGGCACCCAGCGACTTGGGGCCGGAGGAATCAGGGCTGGCCGGAATGGACACCGGCGGGGCCAAGAGGGGATCCCCTAGCTCAGAGGGTGAACAGACCTCTGAACCAGGGCTGGAGGGCTCTGTTGGAGCTGAGTTAAAAAGTTCAGAGTCCCCCCAAGCATCAGTCTCAATGTATCCTGATCCGGTAGGAGCAGATCCTTGAGACACTGGAAGTGCAGCCGATGTCAGGGATTCGGGCAGCTGAGAATGAGGATGCAATTGGTCCCCATGCCGTCTGCAAATGGAACCATCTTCCAGGCAGACCCTATACATTTTGGGTCCCAAAGTCTCTGTGACGATAGCAGGAAGCCAACGAGTGTTGGAAGTGCCATAAGATCGGGCCCATACCTTTTGCTGGGCTGTAAACCGGGAATCTCGTCGTGTTCGATCCTCTTGTCTTGGGACTGCCATACATGTTCCTGGACCGTTTGAGGACGGAGCATGTCCAAAATAGTCCATGGCTGCCGACCCAAAAGAAGTTCACCTGGAGTTTTCCCAGTGGTTGCATGTGGTGTGGTTCTGTAAGCAGAAAGGAAGGAGTCCAGCTGCTGGGGTGACAGGGACTGTTGTTTACTTGTAGCCACAGTATCTTTGAAATAGCGTTTTGAAGGTCTGTACAAACCTTTCTGCTTGACCATTTGTAGCCGGGTGGTAAGGTGCGGTCAACTTGTGTTTGATGTTGTGGGCAGTCAGGAAACTCTGAAACTCCTGGCTTGTGAATTGTGCACCGTTGTCTGTGACAATTTCTCTGGGGTATCCAAACGTAGCAGCGAGATGTAACAGTATGGAAATCGTTGCCTTAGTCGCTGGCTGGGTAACAGGAATGACCTCAGGCCACTTTGAATGGGCATCAATAACGATCAAAAAGGTGTGTCCTCTGATCGGGCCTGGAAAGTCCAAGTGTAGGCGAAACCAGGGAACCGTGGGCCAAGTCCTGGGCTGGACGCACCCTCTCTTGCAGTTTGTGCACATCCAGCACACGCATTCACATATGTCGTGATATCTGAGTCTAGGTTCGGCCACCACACATAGCCTCGGGCCTTTTGTTTCATACGTGTGCCCCCGGGATGACCAGTATGTAGCAAGTCCAGAATGTGTCTCCGGAGGGTCTGTGGAACGATCACTCGGTCTCCCCATAAAACACAGTTGCCAGCCACAGTTAATTCCAGACGCCTACAGAAGTAAGGTTCATAATCCTGTGTGACAGTTGCAGGCCAACCGTACCGTACCCAGGAGAGTATTGTCTTAAGGAAGGTATCCTTGGCAGTATGGGCTGCTACTTCCCTGGAAGACAGAAAGGACAGGCTGGTGTAACGACAACTCTTGACAGGTGGAGGAGAGTCTGTTGATGTCCTTGTCAGATGGGACATGGCGTCCGCATTAGCATTGGCATCATGGCTGCGATACTGGATTTTGTAGCTATATGCTCCCAAGAATAGGGCATAGCGTTGAAGACGGGCCGCAGTCGTCTGGGAGATGCCTTTGTCAGGGCTAAAGATCTGAAGGAGTGGTTTATTATCTGTCAGTATGGTGAATTCCCTACCATACAGGTAAAGATGAAACTTCTTAATTGCCCATATGAGCACCAGAGCCTCTTTGTCAATGTGAGAGTAATTGCTTTCTGCTTTTGTCAAGGAAAAATCGCCACAAATGCGTAAGTCCCCATTCGCTTTCTTTACTGGTACAACTGGTGATGCCCACTCGCTGTGCTCTACCTTTGAGATGACACCTTGTTCCTCCAGCCGGCTTAGTTCAGCTTCCACACCTGCTCGGAGTGTGAAAGGTACTGTCTGAGCTTTGAAGAACCTAGGCTGGTCGTTGGGTTTCAGCCTGAGTCTCACACAGTCATGCTTTATTTTTCCCAAATGGTTATCAAAGACTTGTGGGAATCGCTGTTTCAGGGATTCCACCCATCCCTCTTTATCTCCTGATGGGATGGTCACGGTGTTGCAGGGGTTTATGGCGATGTCTGACATGCCAAAGTGAGCAATCCAGTCTCTCCCAAAGAGAGGGGGTCCCCCATGTTCTAGGATATATAATGGCATTCTCTTCGTCTGACCCTTGTAGAATACCTGTACTTTCACATACCCCAGTGGGTGGAGTATCTGCTTTGAGTATGTCTGCAGTTTGATTGGTGTTGGACGGACAGTTGTTCGGATCAGAAGTTTTCTCCATTGTTTCTGGGTGATAACTGAAACTGCTGCTCCTGTGTCTACATCCATCTTGAGTTTCTTTCCTTCCACGGTTACCTCTACAGTCATTGCTGAGGGTGCTGAATGCATATGATGTATGTCCAATCTGTGGAGCTCTTCCTCATCCTCTGATTCCGATGACGATGTACATCTTCCCACCATATATGCCTTTGTCCTGGTGTTCAGAGGTTGTTTATTTCGCAATTCTTACTACGGCAGACTCGTTTCAGATGGCCTGCCTTACCACAATTATGACAGAACTGATCCTTAAACCGGCAGACTTTGTGATCATGGTCTGTATTCCCACAACGGTAGCAAGCTGACTCCCGGGTTGGTGAGGTTCTATATTTCCAGTTTGCTGCTGTTGGCTTGACTGCTGTTCTGAAAACTTCCTCTTTAACCTCTTCCTTTCTGCTCAGGGGGTTAAAAGCCTCTGTATCTTTCACAGCCATTTCCATCACTGAAGCTATCTCAATTGCCTTTGTAAGGGTAAGGTCTTTCTCTGTTAACAGTCTCTTTTGGCTAGACTCTCTATTCAGTCCCATGACAAACTTATCCCTCAGTGCAGTTGGTAAGTACTCCCCAAAAGAACAGGTTGAGGCTAGTCTGCGAAGGGTGAGCACATAAGCCTTAATATCTTCACCCGGCTGTTGCTGCCGCTGATAGAACCTGAATCTCTCTGCAATCTCTAGCGGTTTAGGCTGGAAGTGATTCCCTAACAGTGTCAGGAGCTCTGCCAAAGTCTTAATTGCTGGTTTTTCAGGGAAAAGGAGATCCCTAAGAGTGTCATATGTCCTAGCACCAACCACTGTCAGAAATACTGCTACTTTCCTGTCGCCTGGGATGGCATTTGCACAAAAATACTGTTCCAGTCTCTCAATCCAGGAACTCCAGGTTGTCTGTTCTCCATCAAATTCACTTAATGTCCCGATTAATGACATTTTCCTGCTGGGCTCTGTGGGTGTTTGTATCCAGCTGACAATCCAGAGTTTTTTTTTTTTTTTTTTTCTCACACGGATAGTAACCTTGTAAATCCCATCCTTGTCACCACTGTTATATTCTCCGTGTTGTGAGAGACACAGGACTCTGATCTGGCACAACGGTTGTTTATTCAGGACTCACTGTACACTCCAACATGCATTACAGGACAGCTCTGTATATCAAGGCATCTCTTACATGTCTCTAAGATGGCCACTCTGCCCCTTGACCCTTGTTATCACTCCTGGGTGGAGCCAGCCTTAAAGTCACAGTACATGTGAAACCCTTCAGGTATAACACCTCACATCAGAAAGGACCTGATCGTGGGGCCTGAGACTTCTGAGATAACTTATTGCTTGGTTTACTGGATCTGACTCATTGTATACCAGGAGTGGTCAGCTGAACTACAGAGCTTAATTCCCTTCTGCCCAGAGTTGATGCCATAGATGCCAATATTTACCCAACAGCCCATTAGCTTTCTATTGTGGACAGCTTTAAAGATACATCTTTAAGTGCACCATCTTACAGAAGGGCCCCAACAACAGCTGGCTAACTTGACAATTAGATGCCAGGTACTTTAGACACCACCAGGGGTACCCCTTTGCCGGTAGTGCATATACCCACCTGCTATGAGCAGCTATTGCGAAGAATTAAAGTAAGCTTTTCTGTATGCTTTCACGGTTTGTGCTATTCTTACAGATACTGTATAGAGAGTGTAATAGTGCTTAGTCTTATTGTGGCGCAAGTTAATGGCTGTTGGTGAGGCTAACCTGTCCGTCAGTTAAACTATCATATTATGTTGTCATGTTTATTCATTCTATGCGTTGCATTCGCTTGCATTTCGATAATACATACCTTATTAATCTCCAAGTTGCTTGTTGTCTACTTTCCGTGTATTATTATAGAGTGGTATTAAGCTAAACAGCTGTAAGTGGCCTATAACCAGATTTGTCATTGGGGACCGAGCAGCTTTAAGAGTTGAGGCAGAGAGCAGAGGACCCTACAAACCAAGTGGCTCCTCTGAAGATAGTGCTACAGTATTATTGCACCATTTGTGTATAGTTTGTGCTTCAGGTTAGTACATACAAACATCTGCATGTATTTGTGAAATTTCACAGTTTTAAAAAGGACAGTTTCCATATTCTTTGCAGGGCCAGCCCTACTATGGGTCCCGCTGTATCCATTGGACCCAGGTGGCACTTTGAGAGGGGTGGCAGAGGCGGCTCTTTAACGTGTTTCTAACTTTTAACAAAAATGTCACTGCCAGCCTCTCTCTTTAATGCAGCCATAACACACTGTGTCAGTGTTTGTTGAAAACAAAGCCTGTAAATACTTTTTTCAGATCTCTTAAGGCCTGGTCACGTGACTCCCGGCTGCTCTCCTACTCCATCTGTGGGTTACAGGGGGAAGAATCAAGATCTCCCTCTGATGTCAACCGGGGAGGTCACATGGCCGCTGTGCTGAAGAGATCTGAACTTCGTTTTTCAACAAACACTTACACAGTGTGTTATAGCTGCATAAAAGAGAGGGGCTGGTAGTTTACAGTTTACTTTGCTACTCATTGTGGGAGGAGGGGGTGGGTGGAGGGAGAGCAGAGCTGCGGTTGACGGAGGCACATAAATTGACCATGATTATCAGGGCTCAGCAGCACAAGCACTGTGCTGTCTAATTTGCTAAAAGGGAAAAGGATCTCTCTTTTTTTTTTAGGGTTACAAACACTTTGATTAGGCAAATTAAGTGGCTGCTTTTGGCCTCATGCTCACAGGGGCCTAGCTGACACCTAGTTTGCCTAATTGAAAAGCTTTGGATATTGAACCCCTTGCTCACCCACTTGGCTGGCACCCCTCCCTCCTCCCAGCCAAACAAGAGACCGCATTGCTCAGCTGGGATTGCTACCTGCACAGGCCGGCTATAGACAGGCTCCGGGGAGGGCAGACGAGGGAATAAGGTGGGACTACAGCCACTACAGCACCGTGAACAGAACTCAGACATTACCTCACCCACTGCCCGCCGGGCACACTGCTTGAGTGGACAGACAACAGGGACATTATTATTACTCCAGCCAGGTCAGCCAGAGAGCAATCATCCTGGCTGGACTGTCTGCAGGTCACAGGTGAATCCCGATTCTGACACCCTGTCCTCTCCTCCTTCCTGGGGGGAGACTGCATCTGGTCATGGAGATCGCTGGGCTTTATGGGGGATTGATTACAAAATTGTAAATGTCATGCTCATGTCATGTGTGTGGGAGGTCTGGGGGGGGGGCTCCCTATTATACATGGTTGATTGAGGGTTGATTCACACTAGCACACTGTCAGTGCGGCTAAGGTGCGCTGTGTGCGAGTTTCCCACGCAGCAGGTGAAAACACTATCCTTGGGATCTGCTGCATGTGGGTGCCAATGTATTGTTAATAGCACCCCAAATGCAGAATGAAAATGCAGTGTGTTTACAGGCAAAAGATCGCATGGTGCCACAGTACTTTGCGGTTTGGTGCAGTGTGTTTTTAAAAGTAGTGCAAACTACTTTTCCTGCATTCTGTTGCTTTTTGCATCCTATTCAAATGAACGGACTGTCAAAAAGATCCCATGGGAAGCATGTGTTCCCATGTGATCCTGGTATGAACCGGTGTTCCGTGAGAATTACCTACCCGTGAGAAAAACCTACCCCTCGTCACTTCTGGTTCACGGCACTGTATGGAATGCAGCGCTTACATTAAAACAGCGGGGCTGCAATACGAATCATCTCCGCTCCTGTGCCTGTCACTTCCCTGCTCTCGGCAACTAAATATAAAAGCGGCGGCGGGTGTATGTAAACATAAATCACGGAGACGCCAGCCGCTTTTATATTTAGTTGCCGAGAGCAGGGAAGTGACAAGCACAGGAGCGGAGATGATTCGTATTGCAGCCCCGCTGTTTTATTTAACCGCCGCGTGGGTAGGTTTTTTCCACGGTACACCGTCCTATTTCCATACTAGTGCGCATGCGCACTAGTCTGCTCCTCTGTTGTCCCTTTAGGTATCCGGCCCTGTGAGCATGCGCACTGCTGCGCTGCTCAGCTGTTCCTGGCCGGAAGTGACGAGGGGTAGGTAATTCTCACGGGGTAGGTAATTCTCACGTTACACCGGCCCTTAACCTAGGTTCACACTTCTGTGTTTAGTGCAGGCCATGTTTGTGAGAGCACGACAGTCAATTCAAATTAATGGACTGCTCTACCTGCGTTTCCACAAAAAAAAAAAGGTACAAACACATTCTCAAAATTGCGGCTGTAGGGAAGTCACTTCACAAAGCCTAGAGCTGCCTTCACACAAGGTGCTGTTGCATGTAAATCTGACTTCCTGATAAATGTAATTTTAGTTTTAATTATCATGATATGAAATAATGGACGTGGGGGCCTTTTGGTGGGTGTGATTTTTTTTTTTTTGGGGGGGGGTGGGTGGTTGGGGCAGCATTTCATTCTTGGACCCAGGCAGCACAATGTCTTGGGCCAGCCCTGATCCTTTGTGATGATTTTTTTGTTTTTTTATTTCTACTTCTACTCTGTTTGGAAAATGTTCGATTTTTGCTTGCGTGCTTGCTTCTTCTGGAGTCCTAGACAAGCGGCATTCCCAGGCATGTACTATGATGAGATTGTTCCACTGATGATTTTGAATCCAGCTTGAAAGGAAGGAAATAAAACAGATGTGTTTTAGCAGCCATATATAAAAAAAAAACTGTCTTAAGTTTGGATCATAAGCATAGCTTTCTCAGATACTGTAAGTTTTTCCAGGATAAAATGGTAAACGTTATTTTAAAAGGAAGTATACATAATAAAGGTCAGTGATAAGAGCGTAATATATTGAAATTGCTCTTTTACAGATGGTAAGAGTGGAATTATCAGTTATGAACTAGCTTGGATTCCGCCAAACATTTTCCATGATCTAGCTACACTATCATTTTTTACTGTACTTGTGGATAAAGGGGAACTAAAAAAATCTCCTGTATTTTTGTAATTCTTTTTGATTTATTTAAACCTAAAACCTAATAACCTAAAAAAAATATCACAATACAAAGTGCAAGTTTAAAACTGAAAGCAATCCACCAACAACATGACTACAGAAAAACATCTAAACCTGTGTTTGATTGCTGTGGTTTGTAAGCTTGAATCACATCATTTGCGTTTCATTACTACGCGTTGCCATTATAAAAAGGCTGCTAACACCACAATGGACAGAAAAACGCACTTGAGCCTTTTCTACAATGCAGTACATCACACTATGTGGTATGATATGCACATACTGTATGATATGTGCATTGGCCTCATCTGTAAAATTCATTGGGATAGCATTACCAATGTATGGTAATACAATTCATTACAGTTGACCAGATACGTTTCTGGATTTATTTCTTTGTGGTATTTGAATCATGGGCATGGTTTTGTCCCGAAAGGTTTTTCCTATGCAATGCTGCAATAGGTTACATGGAAATCTTTAACCATAGCAGATAATTAAATTCATTTGGGACACAGAAGCAAAGAGAGCCCTAAACTGTCTGACTTCACAGCTATGCAGGTAGCACAAGAAACACTATTGGTAGTTGCCAAAAACATTTGGAGAAAATGAATGTATTTATAGTTCGGGACTTCTCTAAAAATCATTAGTATTTATTATTACTGAAGTTATCTTGGATAACAGCATGTGGCCTTAAATTTTTTGCTATGGGTCCCCATTATATAGTGTAGGGATCAGGGGCAAACCCATATCAACGTCTTCTTTATTCCACCCAAAAAAAAAAAATGAATATAACACAAAAAGGGTGTAACTTCAGCCATAATGCAAGACAACACACAAGTTCATAAAGAAAATTGCACAGCTCTGTGCTTAGCCAGCTGTTTCCCACCTCACAGTGGCTGTCAACACGATCCTCCTGTTTCCAAATAGTAACTGAGAGCATTCCACTTCTGTCCTCTATTCACTTTTGGGGTCTTTGGGAAAAGTAGCAATTGACTCAGAAAAGGGGGTCCTGAATTCTGGGGCACTTTCTTAGGTGTTTTCTTTTTTTTACAAATACATTTTTTTATTTCTTTCTTAGGTGTTTTCAGGACTGTGTTTTTATTATTCGTATACAGTATTCATTTAGTGCCAACAGTTTGCACAGTATTTTATAAATAAAAGGAGACAAGAGATTTATAACAAAATTCTGTAAACCTGAAATCCTACAGAGCCATAAACCACCCTGTGTTTTGTGAGCTCCTGTCCTTTTTCTGTGCCATCCGGTTAAGGAGGGCACGATCGGATGCCCACTTGAAGGGGCAACCCAACAAATGGCACTTGAGTGTCTCTAAAGCCTGCTCTATTGTAAAACACTCCCTTCCCGCAACTTATCATTTTTTTTTTAGGCAGTGAGCTTCCAGCTCAAGTAAAGGACAGCGTGTTTTTCTCCCTTAACTAGGTGGAGTAACAGTAGAGAATTTTCCTGTTGTGACATCTGTCAACAGCTTGGCTAAGATGGCAAAGTTAGGGAAAAAATCTCCTAAAATCTCCCACAAAACTGAGAAATGAGAATTCCTATATTTTTGTGAAGTGGTAGGCCATTTTTGATAGCTACTACCTTGTTATGCTGGTGCTTGATGATGCCACTGCTTACCACATACCCCAAAAAGTGGGCTTCCTCCAACCCAATCATGCTTTTCACAGGGTTCACCATGAACTCCTTCTTCCTTAGGCCATTTAGGATTAACAGGACCTTTTTTTAGATGACTTTCCCAGTTACCACTTTCCCAAGGACTTTCCGGTTAACAATGGTGATATCATCTAGGTAAGGCCCTGATAATTCCTCATGGAGTCTTAGGACTTTGTTCATGGGTCACTATAAGGTGGCCAAGGCCTGTGAAACCCATATGGTATTCAGGCATAATGCCTCCGGTATGGCAAATTCAGTTTTTAATTTAGTCTCTGTTGAGCAAAGGATCTACCAGTAGTCTGTTGGTAAATCAAAAGTGGTGATGAAAATGAACAACCTAATTTTTTCAATAATGTTTCCACCAGAGAATAAAGTCTCCAAGTCTCTTGAACTTGGAGACTTTATTTAATTTTTAAAAATCAGTACAGGACCACCAAGCTCTATTTGGCTTTGGAACTAGGACTATAAGACTTAGACAATTACTGGAGGACGCCTCAATGATTCCAAGGTCAAACATACTGCCTGCATTTTTATCTCTATAATTACATTATTTTAGAAGGCTTAGGGAACAGGGTATGGCTTAAGATTTACGTGGACCCCATGATCTGTGAGAATATCATGCTCAATTATATTAATTAAGCCCAGAAAGCTTGGGAAAATTTCCTGATTTCTCTCCAGGAAATCCTCTTGTTTTTTTTAGAGGAATGGAGGTCTCTGTTATCCCTTCTTTCTTCTGAAAATCTGGATCGTCTTGACTTGTCTGATATGTTATAAAAGCCTGGTAAACGATTAAAGACCCTCTTTCCTTTTGGGTTTGATTCGGTTAACATGAAAGATCTAGTAAGGTTTTGTGAGCTGATAGAGTCTATAGTTAACCTTTCCTACCTTTTTTCATTATCTCAAAGGGTCCCTTTTTGCTTGGAATTTTCTCTCACAAATTGGCATCAATGAAATAACTCGATCACCAGGTTAAAACTCTCTGACTTTTGTGAACCAATTGTATAGTTGGCTTCTTGTGCAACTTGCAATTGCTTCTCTTTGGACATCACTCATGACTTTTAGTCTTCTATTTGAGAAATGTGTTCTATTATGTTCTCACAGGGCATTGTCTCTTCTTCCCAAGTAACTAAATCTAGTAGTCCACAGGGAATATGGAAACCTCCATTATTGCAAACAACAAATGAGGCAGTATGCAATCCCAGTCACGACCATGTTTTTCAGTCACTTTTTTTAGCATCCCCTTTAGCGTTTTGTTGAACCATTGCACTAACCCATCAGTTTGTTTAGGATACACTAAGATCTGTAATTGCTTGATTTTTAAGAAAAGGATCTCAGATGGGAGTGTTGCTCTCATGAACTTGTGAAACTACTCCCAATGCGATAACCTTAAATTAGGTATTTCTTTAAGGGACTGCCTTTGAATACTAGGTTGTATATTCAGAACAAGTAATATGTACTGATGCCCCCTAGCTAATTTGACTAAGTGGCCCACCAGGGCCATGGCTTTACAAATGGTATTTTGATAATCGGAAGTCGTACCAGCAGACTTTGAATATGGGGTGTTGAGTAGTTATTTGACAATTTTGACTATACTCAGAGAAGTCCTTGACTTCATGGTATACCTCATGCCAATAAAATCATTGCAAAATAGTTTCTGAGTTTTAGCCACCCCAAGATAAACCCCATGCACATGAGCAAAAGCCAAATATAATACCAAAAGGCTTAGTTACCACCAGTTGTCAAACCACTTCTCTTTTGTGATTTCTATACCACAGGTCATGATTCACATAATGGGGGAATCGCATACCTGCCCAGGCTGCAGTGGCTCACCATTTAACACTGTAACCTGGTCTCTGGTGGGGATCAGAGTGGAGTCCCCCATCTGAGTGCTATAAACATTTTTTCAGGAGACCTCAGGTTCCAATCTTGCAAACACTGCCAGTGGATCCAGGTTTATTTTTTTCCCAACCCACTTCAACCTTATTGTTAAGCTGAAGCGTGACATTAGTTATGTAGTTGGAGGGTTCCTCATTATTAAGGAAAGCTTCTGGAACCTTCAACTTTTGTTCATATAAGACTCAGAATATGGCGCAGTCTTGCACAATCTATAAGTTATGTGGCAAACCTGCCATCACTCTGACCTCTAACGATATAATTTCCACTAAAGTGGACAGGGTTTTTACAGGCCATATTACAGTACACACAGATGACACCCACTTGTTCTCCAGGTGTTAGCTTTCCTTGCAATAACTCTCCCACATTCGAGCAGCGCAGCAGTCTTCTATCCATTAACCTGCACTGCACGCAAATTTATAATTTTAGCAGTATATGCCACAGATGAATACACAAAGCATTATCAGCCAAAACTAATTTTTAATGGACTCATCCTGCTTTGGGCACTGGACCACTAGATGACCCAGTTGGTGACCAGTCCAGCAACCAACTTCGTAGGGCTCTTTATCAACCTACCAGTTGTCAGGAGGGTTATACGGGTGGAGTGAATTTGGCAGCAGCATTTTGCCCCCTTTCAAACTTACTGCAGTCATCTGCTGACACCTTGGTGCCACCCTCTGCGCAGTGTATTATTCCACTGCCGTGGCCATCTCATCCAGGGATGGTGGTTCAGATTGATCCATCCAGTTCCTTGGGAAGACCACAAAGGAAAATGTTCAAGGTGACCCACTCCCCACTCTTAGTTGGGGGCAGCACCTCAGGATACAGCCAATCTTGAAGCAATTGCAAAGGTGTACACAGTTACACATTGGGCAGGTTTATCCCTGCTAAAGCACCAAGCATGGACATGTTTTGCTCTTATGGTATAAGTCTCCCCAACCATGGCCAAAATTTTAGCCTTCAACACCTTGTAGTCAAGTGCAGATTCCAGGTCAAGCTAAAGTATGCCTGCTTAGAATCTGCAGTCAGAAATGGGGCCAGCACATCAACCCAGTTGTCTCAGGCATCCCTAATTTAGTTACAAGCCACTCAAAAATCTCCAACTCTGTGTGCTGCAGTGATTTTTTTTTTTTTTTTTGGAGGACCTGCTGCAAGTCTTTTTGCCTCTGGACAGATGCTTAACCACTTTAGCTCTTAGCTCTTCTCATGGCTCTCCCCATTCAGCCCAAGCTCTCCTCCTTGTCCTACTCAGGTTAGGCAGGCAGGCATCCTCATTTGTGACCATGGCTGCTGCAAATATGAGTCCTATCGCAGCCATGACAGTCTTCCTCTAGATTTTGTTCCCACCAATATAGCCACTGTTCTCTCATATTATGCACAGCTTGCCATTTGGGCACTGTCCAATGAACTGAGATTTGGAGGAAGGTTCTGGGCTGCCAGTCAGACTAGTCAGTCATATATTTATTTATATATCAGGTTGTGTAGTTTAGACATTAGATCTAGTCTAGTAAACATCATAAATAAAAATTATTTTTGCTTCAAATATTTTGTACTTTGATTTTATAACCTATTAAAACAGAAGAATAATAAAAAAAAAAACAGTAAACATTTGATCAAACTAAAAAAATATTTTACTTCTAGTGCTTCTGTCCATGCAGTACACCTGTTCTCCAGATGCTGCCTTGCAACTTTTTTTGGCAAGATTTATGAAGTGGCAAGAAAAACTCTCCTCCTTTAGCGCAAAAAATCTCAGAATTTCATTTTATTGTAGGGAGCCCATTAATCAAGTTAGGTCATTTGACAAATTTAGCTTTTGGAAAGAAGACAAGTGTGGGCGTTGACTTTGTGTGTTCTTTACAGTCTTTGAATCTGTTATATATCAGATTCTTCTGTAAGCCTAGATCACTTCCGCTGCAGAATGCATGCAGATTTTTTTTTAAGCATGTATTTTGAACCTGCCTGAAAATGTGAATAGCTAGCATAAGACCTCCTGTACCTCCTAATAAAATACAATAATTCATATATAGCCAAAGGCATAGAAGCAGAGGTATTGAACTTAATAATGTGTTTTTTTTTCTCCAACTTCCAGCAAATGAGTTGTTTCATTTTGTTTTAATCAAACAGCACAGCCACTGATCAGCTTACCTGTCTAGGCAGCATTCTTCACACAAGCAACTGGGGGTGCATGGCAGCACTCCCCCAGATTACAGACACAATTGTACACAAACATGTTATACTTACCTAATCTGTGCATTGGTTTTTCCCAGAGAAGCCCAGATTCTCCTCTTCTCGGGTCCCTCACCAGAGCTTCTATGGGGGTACCAAGGCAGAGCCCCTACTCTGTGTTTCCATTCAGACATGAAGCCACAGCTCGGCCGCCCCCCTCTCTCTCCTCATTGGCCATTTGCTTTAATCAACCGCAGCTGAAGCCAATGGTGCCCACTGCTGTGTCTCAGTCATTCAGGAGGGAGAGTCCCGGACAGCCAAGCCTCTCATCGACCATTACTGGATCGAGATGGGGCTACTGCACACAGAAGGTTTTTTTTTCATCTTAATGCATAGAATGCATTAAGATAAAAAAAAAACCTTCTGCCTTTAGAACCACTTTAAAGGCAGGTTTGCCTGGAGGGAGCCCACTCCTCCTTAAAGGCACAGGAACACATTGGATGCCCAGAAAAAGCACCATGGCAGCTGAATGCATCCAATGTGTTGCCACACTAAATCAGCGAACAAGCTATACAAAAAGATGGCAACCACCCCAAGTCGTAATTAGCCTTTGCAGTGAGGTGCACATGAATGGGCAACACACATCACAAACAAACAAAAATTTGACACTCTCTAACAATTCACATTAAAAACAGAGGGCTTCATTGTACACATTTACAAATACATGTGGAAGCTGCAGTGCCCACGTCAAGACTCCTTTACATATTGCAGTCCTAACTATATTTTTGAGAGTCTCCAAGTTGGAGCATATATAGCAGTGGATAAATCAATGGCAGGTTTGCACACTTTAGTGGTCAGTGTACAAACATTTCCCAGAAATGTCATTTTCTGCTTGTGTGATTACCTCACTGTATTTTCCAGATGTCTGCCCTAAGTTACAAGGCAGGTTTTTAGGTATCCTTTGCAATAAAAATTTTAGGTTTGTTTAGGTACTCCTAAAGGGTTACTTACTGCTAAAGAAATGCTGACACTACAGCTTTCCCCATTATAACACCGCAAGTGCATCAGCTGATTAATAATGAAAAAGTCACTCCCATTTAGAATTATTATCCAAAGACACATAGTGGAGCAACCAGTAACAGGTAGCACTGCAACAACGTTTGTTAAAGTCCTTGCAATGTACACGTACAGATGGGTGGAGAAGCAGAACTGAGAGAATAAAGAAGGACTCCACTGTCTACTCAAAGAATAAAATTCAGAGTACTACCAACAACTTACGCAATGACCTTTCTGGTTTTGGAGCCAATTGGCCTATTTAGGGGTGACTGATACAATCACACTGTGCTGTCTTGTCTACAGCTCCTCCTGTGTTCCTGAACCTGAGACCTGTTGTATCCTGCTTGATTCCTGTTTGACCTCCCGACTTGTCCCTCAACTCGCTTGTCTGCTGCCCTTCCTGACCTCTGCTTGTCCTGTGACCACTCTTTTGTCTTACCTGTCTGTCCATCTGCCATCGGATCCGGACCTGTTCACCTGACGGGGCGACCCCAAGGACCGCGACCTGGTGCTATACATGCAGCAAAATCCATCCTCACCATCAGAGGTGGAGGAGGCACTTACATTCCACAACTCGGGTTAGCCTGTGTCTACTGCCTGGGTAACTCGTCTGTGCTCCATCTCCTCGTGATTGAGAGGCTACCCTCTGCACGTCAGGCTTGCCAGCAGAACCCTGACACCACCACTCCACAGATGCATCTGCATTTGCCCTCTCCAGCCAGATTGTGTTATGCCTTGCAAGTCAGCTCATCAGGGGCCACTGCAACTGAACTGTGCCACATTGCCTAATTGGGAGTATTGGTGTAAGGCCTTTAGTTATATATTCAGATTTATAAAGATAAACATATACACTGTTCTTCTCAGACATATGTACATTTTTCCTGCTATTGCTTTGGTTGTATGTAATGCCATCACTTTAACATATATAAAGTTACACTAATCACATGCTGGTATGTCTGCAAATCTTTACTCTTAGAAATATATGCTGGGTGTATTAGTACTACTGCTGTCAGTTATTTTGGGTGAGTTACTAGTTATTGTCCTAGAAAGGAATCATCTCTACATAGGCTGGAGCCCTGTTCTAGGTGGAAGCACTGCCAATTTTATACTCATAGTACACTCTTCCTTCAGTGATGGCTCTGGATCATTTGGTTATCTGCAGGTTAGCGCCATTGCCTGCGTGGAGAGATCAACTTCATATGACACCCCCTATAACAAGGCTACATCTGCCTATATTTTGTAAATCGCTGCACAAACTGTTGGCACAATATAAATCCTGTATAATAATAAAAGGAGGAAATGAAACCTACATGTTCTTATGTGCTTATGCGACCACCCCACAAAGAAGGAAAGGGACAATTAAAGCCTAGTTCAAACCAAAAAAATGTTTTAGTCATCAGTGGGGAAAACGAATAGGGCCTTTATTGCTGTCTGTGTTCTTGTTGAGGCTATTTGCCTCCCACTTTCTCTAATAATAACCACACAGGAAATTGGAATGATCAGTGCTGAAGATATTTACTGTATATACTCGAGTATAAGCTGACCCGAATATAAGCCGAGCCACCTAATTTTATCACAAAAAAATGGGAAAACTTATTGACTTGAGTATAAGTCTAGGGTGGGAAATGCAGCAGCTGCTCGACCCAACTGGACCACCATGAGACCCAAAACAGGGGCTGCGAACATGGTGCAGGGGCTGTGGGCATGGTACAGGAGATGGTACAGGCATGGTACAGGAGATGGTACAGGCATGGTGTAGGAGATGATACAGGAGACGCAGGGCTGCGGGCATAGTACAGGAGATGCAGTGCTGCAGGCATAGTACAGGAGAATATCCTGTACCATGCCTGCAGCACTGCATCTCCTCAGGAGGAGAGGAGACTCACTTACCTTTCGGTGAGGCACCTTACATTTAAAAATGGCATCGCCCGGCACCAACACGTCACCTTGCATGCGCCGTCTGCCCGGGAATAGCTTAACGTGTACAGTCTTTCCCGAGCGGGGGCGGCGCATGCACACTGCACCAGAGAAAGGTAAGTGGGGACCCTGACTCGAGTATAAGCCGAGGGGGGCTTTTTCAGTATAAAAAAACATGCTGAAAAGTCGGCTTATACTCAAGTATATACGGTATGTTTTTTTACCAAAGGAGGCGAGAAAAGGATAGACTTCTCCAGTATAATATGTAATCGGTAGAGTTGCAGTAAATCACACAGACAACCTCCTTCTGGCTGGGTGGTGTGGAAACCATTCAAGTTTCTGAAGAGAATTACATATATCTTAAGGGATAAGGCAATTCACATATATCTTTTTTAACCACAAATTAGACGTTTGAGTAGTATAATGTCTACATTTTCTACGACCGTCTAAAGTCTATGCCATCTTTTACAGGTGTTAAAAAACTTGAAAGTATTTTTAAGGCCACTTGATTAGTGTTCAGTGTGAGCAACATATTGAAATGTAACCTCATACCAAACAATCACATTTACTATACAGCTGCTTCATAAAGCTTCAGTACTCTGCATTTTGTTACAACCTCCATTCAACTATTCTCTTGTGAGCTCAGTAACATAGTGTTAGCAGTCCTGTTTGTACTGTATATAGGAATATTAAATAACTTCCATTCAACGTAACAAATCTCCCAACTAAAAATCAAAGCTGAGATAGTGAGTGATCTAATACTAGTGATCATATGCCCATGATGAAACAAAAGAAACAGTTCATTGTGGATTTTCCATCATAACATCTTATCTAGAGATTATCTTTAGTGTGACATGATAAAATAAAGCTGTGTTTAAGAACTTGCTGAAGACAAATGTCTTCCGTATTGCCTTATATGTGCGCCATGCTTAAAGCTACCCATGTGAGCAGTATTTTCAGATTCTCATTAATAATGGCTAAGGGAATACATACCTAGAAATAACAGCACTATACTGTAAACACACAAGGAAGACCTTTTGTAAATGTCAGGAATGAGCACGTAAGATATTCTCAAAGGCATACACTAGAAAACAGTTATGGTTAAAAAAAGAAACAGTCATAAAAAGGGAATGACCTAAACAAGATAAGCCACTGCCACTTGGAGGTCCATTATATCCAAATTGCCAAATTTGCACAAGCAATTCATGTAAAAAAGATTTCAAAAAAATTCATGGATACACCAATACACATTTTGAAAGATTTTCAAAAGAGAGATACTGAAAAGGACAATTGTATGGAGGGTTATTTACATTAAACTGACTTCCTGATTACCAAATAACATTTTGTTTGCTCCCTTACCTAAATATGATAGTTAGCATAAAACAAATTACTGCATAATAAAAATTATTTAAATATTTCAGAAATATTACAGAGATGTAAAATATCACAATTTCAAAACAGGCTTTACATAGTTGGAAGTCATATTAGGAGTTTTCTCAAATGACAGTGTATTATAGTTTATTATTATATTTATTATTATAAATATTGTGGGAGATTAGCTCGGTGGCGGGTATGGATGACCCCTTGAGGGGGTTTGTTACACAGGGAGATAGCCGAGAAGTGGTTGCAAACAGTTTGGTTTATTCATGCAATTTTCTTCACCAAACTGCAAGCGTCAAAAACATCAAAATAAAATAAAACACAAAATAAATCCTTGCCACTGTGGGCGGCTACCTTCTCACATACAGGAACCTACCTACGGAGTCTGTCTCCAACCTAATACTAAAGGAGGGAAAGGGGAAGGGGGAACATGATCTGAGGTATGACTAAATAACTGAACCTCCATCCCTGGTATACATAGAAACAGAGAGCAAGGTTTGTGGGACTTTAAATGAGGACAGTTATTAATAAATATTAAAGGTAATATGCAATCTCAAAAAGAATAGTTTATTCCATAATTTATAATACATAAAAAGTACATTGTAAATGAATAAAATAATCCACATATAAAAACTAAACATGAGGTATTGAGATTCATAAAATACAATACATATATAGTGGTCCATCAATAGCCACATAATCCATCAAAATACTGTATAGATAAATAATTAGACATCATGTAACTCAGTCTTCAAATGTTTAAGGTTTTCTTCATATTTTTAGAGGCTCTACGCGTTTCGTGGTTCAATGTCCACTCATCAGGAGCTAGTTTGAAAATCTGGGTCTGTTAATATAAATTAACAGTGAGATATAGCATATATATATAGGCATAGTATATATCCATTGCTCCAAAGTAAATAAAGATAAAAGCCACTTACTGAGGTAGCCAGAAACAAAAATAAAAATAAAAGAGTTATAACCAACAGGGAGGTTAGCTGGACCCAGCGATGTCTAACCCGGGGCTGAGGCGGATATATGGCCGAGGTCGGTGCGTGGGGAGGAGGAGATGAAGGGAATACATGGAATTGTCCCAAAGGGAGAGAGGACGGTGCATCCCAGAAATCGGTGGTGATGGAGAAAAATTCATGACCAGATCGATCTAGGAAAATAATGATAATTGTTGATGTATATATATTCTCATAATTGCCCATGTATTCATCATATTTCATGGTAATTATATAAAGATTAGATATGCTCAGATGAGAGATAAAATGAGGAATATATATCATAATGAATATGATCAAGTATACCCAAACAGGGGCATCAGAAAGATCTGCTAGGATACCAAAGGAACCACAGTGTGTGAGAATGGAAGAAGAAGGTGAGACCAAAATAGCAAGGTGTCACTGGGATAGTGAAAAGTAGGATTGTGAGAGCAAGGATACCCTTAATGTGACTAATGAATAGAAGGTGCTGAATAAAAGGGGAATAAGCACCCTGTGAGTCGTGAAAAGAAAAAGAGAGAACGAGAGTGAGATATATTGCACCAACCAAGGGTTAGTCAAACAGTGAATAAACCAAGGAATAACGTGAGAAAGTGTCATCAAACAATTTACCTAGAACTTGGTGCAATAGAGAGAAGAGAAAATTCGTGCAAGTGAATACAGGCTAAACGTTACCCACAAAGATCAAGTGGCGTCCTGACTAGTCCCAGCTCCTCAACTCAAACCCCTTCCGACAGCGGCAAAGATAACCGCCAACGCCATGTGGGGACGCCGTTATATGGTCGGGAGGTATGACCTCATATCCGGCGCATAGCGCCGGGGACGGGACACGCCCACCCAGCCAGGCGTCAGATTAAGAAAAGCAGGTTGCCCCAGCAACCCGATGCCACAAGGGGAAGGGGGTGGGGCAGCCGAACATGGCGCCGATGCGTGCTATGACGCGCCCCACCCACACCCCGGATGAGGACAGAGGCGGAGTGGGGGAGGGAGCGGCAGAATGCTGCATCGCAACCCTGGGAATTAGGAGGCTGGAGAAGAGGATCTCCCTGAAGTAAGACAATGTGTGGCAATTGTCCAAGATAAAACAAAGAATGGTAAAAAAGGAAGTCATAATAATTAATCCCAAATAATTAGCAGAACAGACAAACAGTTAATAATGTCATGTTCTAAAATAGGAGCAAGGTATAATATATGCCTAAAATAAACCTTACAGATCATGAACAAAGCGGGTGTCTTCCACCCAATTAATCAATAATACTAAAGGAGGGAAAGGGGAAGGGGGAACATGATCTGAGGTATGACTAAATAACTGAACCTCCATCCCTGGTATACATAGAAACAGAGAGCAAGGTTTGTGGGACTTTAAATGAGGACAGTTATTAATAAATATTAAAGGTAATATGCAATCTCAAAAAGAATAGTTTATTCCATAATTTATAATACATAAAAAGTACATTGTAAATGAATAAAATAATCCACATATAAAAACTAAACATGAGGTATTGAGATTCATAAAATACAATACATATATAGTGGTCCATCAATAGCCACATAATCCATCAAAATACTGTATAGATAAATAATTAGACATCATGTAACTCAGTCTTCAAATGTTTAAGGTTTTCTTCATATTTTTAGAGGCTCTACGCGTTTCGTGGTTCAATGTCCACTCATCAGGAGCTAGTTTGAAAATCTGGGTCTGTTAATATAAATTAACAGTGAGATATAGCATATATATATAGGCATAGTATATATCCATTGCTCCAAAGTAAATAAAGATAAAAGCCACTTACTGAGGTAGCCAGAAACAAAAATAAAAATAAAAGAGTTATAACCTTCTTCTTCCATTCTCACACACTGTGGTTCCTTTGGTATCCTAGCAGATCTTTCTGATGCCCCTGTTTGGGTATACTTGATCATATTCATTATGATATATATTCCTCATTTTATCTCTCATCTGAGCATATCTAATCTTTATATAATTACCATGAAATATGATGAATACATGGGCAATTATGAGAATATATATACATCAACAATTATCATTATTTTCCTAGATCGATCTGGTCATGAATTTTTCTCCATCACCACCGATTTCTGGGATGCACCGTCCTCTCTCCCTTTGGGACAATTCCATGTATTCCCTTCATCTCCTCCTCCCCACGCACCGACCTCGGCCATATATCCGCCTTAACCCCCGGGTTAGACATCGCTGGGTCCAGCTAACCTCCCTGTTGGTTATAACTCTTTTATTTTTATTTTTGTTTCTGGCTACCTCAGTAAGTGGCTTTTATCTTTATTTACTTTGGAGCAATGGATATATACTATGCCTATATATATATGCTATATCTCACTGTTAATTTATATTAACAGACCCAGATTTTCAAACTAGCTCCTGATGAGTGGACATTGAACCACGAAACGCGTAGAGCCTCTAAAAATATGAAGAAAACCTTAAACATTTGAAGACTGAGTTACATGATGTCTAATTATTTATCTATACAGTATTTTGATGGATTATATGGCTATTGATGGACCACTATATATGTATTGTATTTTATGAATCTCAATACCTCATGTTTAGTTTTTATATGTGGATTATTTTATTCATTTACAATGTACTTTTTATGTATTATAAATTATGGAATAAACTATTCTTTTTGAGATTGCATATTACCTTTAATATTTATTAATAACTGTCCTCATTTAAAGTCCCACAAACCTTGCTCTCTGTTTCTCTGTCTCCAACCTACTTGGGCAAACTTTGCTGATCCTACAGCAGACACTCAATAGTCCATTTATTTTCTCTTCTCACAGCACATCTTCATTGGACTTTCCTTTCACATAGAAAACATCCCTTTGTTTGTCTCTTCACACTCTTCACATAGCAAGCATTCCTTTGCTTGTCTCTTCACATAGCAAACAGTGCATTTATTTCTTTCCACATAGAAATAGTCCAAGACCTCACCTTGAGTAGTCTTCAGTCTTAATTAATTTCCCCTTCACACAGGAAATGTCCATTGGTTTCTTTTCACATAGAAACGATCCAAGACCTCACCTCGAGTAGTCTTCACACTTGTTACCCTCCTCAGCGCACATCACTTCAGGAGGTCTTCCCCATGCTCACACAGCTTTCAGGGGGAACACATCTGACTGTCCTCTTCTCCCCATGCCCACACAGCGTCAGGAGGCAGCAATCAATAGGACTTCCTTTGGACAAATTATAGAGACCCTAACTTCCTCATTCCGAACAGCTGAAGGCCTTTCAACTTCCTTAAGCCGTCCTGGCTACCTTTTCAGCCGACCCTATAGTAATTGGTGAATTGTCTAACCCAAGCAGAAGTGTATCTCCTATCTGTGACAACATTCACAGATTTACCTGACTTCCTGTCACAATATATATTATATATATATATTTATTATTATAATGAATTTTTATTTATATGTATGGCTTGTCCCTTTTATTATTAAAGCAGAACTCCAAGGAAATATTTTTGTTAAAATTGGCTGTGTAAAAACATATTTCTTATTACGTGTATGCCACTTTAAGGATCACTGTAATTGCTTTAATATTCACACTCTCCTTTGAGCCAGATAATATAGCTCTCACTATACTTCTGGCCTTCTGAGACTATGAGAGGTGTGGCATCTCATACACAGAAGTAATAGTGTGTATTCGCCCCCCTCTCCCCTTATCCATTCACTGAACCCTTTGTATTCTGTGAACCATTCACAAAATACAAGGGTTATGCGAATAGGCAAGGCAAGAGAGGAGTGGATAAACAATGCTGCTTTCATGTATTGGAATAATAGCGAGAGCAATATTAGCTGGCCTGAATGAAAGTGTAAATATGAGAGAAATGACAGGGATCCTTAAGTGTTATATACCCCATGAGAGTCAACTTTTGTACATAGCAGATTTCAATGAAAAATGTTTGTAGGTGGGCCTACGGGAGTGACATCAGCATGCACCGCATGTGATTGGATGAACGGGATGGATCTAGAGCAGCCCATAGGAACGCTATATGTCTGTCATTTTTGCGCTGTGTAGCCGGTTCAGCCTGCAGATGGTGTAAGTGTACATCTTTTTTTTTTTGTTCCAAAATAAGAGTGCATCCTTTATGCTCAAAAAACTCTATTATATGGTATTACGGGATGGGATGGTTTCTTTCCTTTTATCTTTGAGAGACATTGTGGCTGTTGTGTCCAGAGCACAGATGATCAATTGTCTGGGAGTTGGCCGGATTAACCCTTAAAAGTGCTGTTTGACCATTTGCTGTAAAAGTGATGGTCAAAGGCATCTGGTAAACTACCAATTTCTCCTGAACTTTTCCATTGGTGGATTGAAACCGGATTTTCACACTGGGTGAAGGCCTTTAATACTGCATGACTTCTAGAATTTTTTTTTTTTTTTCTGCACTTTTTTTTTTTTGCTGTTGATTACATTGAGAATCAAGCATCTTGTACTAGCACTTTGAATACTTTTGTTTTTTTTTTTTGGGACTGTTTTTAAATTTTTAGAACACTGTTAACCATTTTGTATGTTATACCTTTTTGACATTTTGATATGTTGGTAACACTATTTGTGGTTGGGTAATATTGGGAGTAGCGCTGCCCTGTTTTGTATAATGAATGAAAAATGTTTGACTGGAGTTCTGCTTAATTGGTATGGGTTTGACCACATCAATAGGTGCTAAATATGCATAGAAAATACTATTAAAGGCTATTATGCGTGATTTAAAACACCTTCCTCTGTTTAGTGTACAATGCATGCCACAGTGCACTTCAACATAAGTGAAGTTAATCAGAGAATGGATAGGGATATCTGCTGTCTGTTATAAATTGACCCCTATGTATCAGAAAAACAACTGTAGAAAAGAGAATGGAGATTTCTATATGATGCTCTCATTCTACCTTTGTCTTTAAACTGATAGTAACATTTTTTTTAAATTTAAAGACCTGTAGAGAAGAGGATAGGCAATGTTAGTGGGAAAACATCTGAATTGATAATTCTTTGCAAATGCTTGTGTCAGTTGACTTTCTGGATCTTAACCTCAAGTTCGTTTCTGGTGGCTAAGTCATAATGAAAATGAATCACATGCCATCAATAGGTTAATTTACCATAACAGTTTTCAGACCCTTTTTTTTAAAGAAAAACATAGTGAAGGCACATAGGGGAAGATTTTCTAAAGCTGGTGCACACAGAATCTGGTGCAGCTGTGCATAGTAACCAATCAGCTGAGGCTCCATTCAAATCTAGGCGTTTTTGTGTGATTTTCTGCTCTAAGCCTTAAGCCTCGTACACACGCGTCGAAAATCGGCAGGGAATTTTCATCCGACGACCGATCTGCCGATTTTCGGCTTGTTAGTATGATGCTTCCGACAACCGACTGCGACTTTTCGGCCGAAAAAAATCTGGTGTGCAGGCTATAAAATGTTTGTCCGCCGTCAAAACACGGCCGATTTTCATGCAGTCAGTACAGATTTCGACAGGGAAAAATCTAATAAGCAAGTCTGGGCATGCTCAGAGAAGAAAGAACACAAAGAAAGCAAACCAACACATGACATCTCTTCAGAAGTAGAATTTTATCGGGCGAGAAAATTCGTGTGCAGTCTAGGCACATTCCAACCAACAAAACACCACTCTGGACAAAAGACGGACGATCGGTCGGCCGATAATCGTTGCGTGTGTACTAGGCTTTAGCTCTAAAAACGCCCAACAAGACAAATCCCAATAATTTCAATGGCCCCTGTTCACATCTGAGTGTTCTGTCACCTTAAGAAAAATGCCCATCACTCAAAAAAGTGAGCTTCTTTTTTGGCAGATTACAGGCGTTTTTACTTTTTTTCATTGGTCACTTGTCAACCTAAAAATGCCTGCACAAAAATGCTGCAAAAACACCCCAAATAAACGCCTGTAAAAATAGCAATGCCTAGATGTGAATGTAGCCTTACAGGTTTTATTTTCAAACCTTAATTGAACAAGCTGAAGTTAGAAGCTGATTGGTTACTATGCACAGTTGCACCAGATTCTGTGTACACTAGTTAAGTAAATCTCCTCCATAGGTTTGGTGGCTCCTCCAATTAGACTAATTGAGATCAACCATTGAAAACCTCCAATTGGTGAATAATGGTCATTTATTGAGTTTATGTGTCAAAGAGTTCTGTTAAGAACATAATCCCTTGATGGATTGTATATAGAAAACCCTACGCATTTCACTCTTTGTGATGAGAACATACTAACCTATTTTCCCTTCCTAAAGATTGATATATGGCCCTTTATTTCTATTCAATCCAGGCAGTTTTAAATTGACCTATATTATTACAGCAGATGTGTATATACCCTGCTGGTATGGATATTTATATTTGAAAACACAGAGAGGGCAATTTATGAAAACTGAAGCAGTCATGATTTTTAAGCACTTCAAGCACAAAAATAGTGACCACACTCCGTTTTGTAGACAGAAACATTGAAGTTTTATTCATCACCACGAATTCCATACAAGACTTGACACATCACGGACAGGTACATTAGGTTGGTGCGTTTCACAACACTACGTTCGCTTACTCATAACCATACCAACGTAGTGTTGTGAAACGCGTCAAACTAATGTACCTGTCCGTCATGTGTCAAGTCTTGTATGGAATTCGTGGTGATGAATAAAATGTCAATGTTTCTATCTACATCGGAGTGCGGTCATTAAGTTTTGTGCCTGAAGTGCTGCCTGGATTATGGATCTGACTCGCACCTGATTAGCAGTCTCACCTGAGTGGCTTGTCTGTTTTGGACTCCATGATTTTTAAGCAGGTGTGCTTATCAACAAATCATTTTCTACCTTTCATTTTCAAAGCATAACTGAACAAAATTAAGTTTGTTATGATAAATTCCCTCCAGAATATTTTAATCACCAAGAGAATTGCTTGTAGACATAATGTTTATCGCCTTCATTATTTATGGTTATGAAGACTATTTGTGAGCAAAGATAAGTTATCATTGTTTGGAGCAAGTAGCTCCTTCAAACATGCTTGTAGACACCTTGCACCATCTTTTCCCATATGAGGATATAAAATACTTATTAACCACTTCCTGCCCAGCCTATTGTCAACTGATGGCTGGGTAGAACATTTGTCATTCCGGTTGGATGTAACGCGCTGCAGCGCGATCTGTCACCGGCTGTGCCCACCTGACACAGCCAATGACTGATCAGTGTACTGGCTCGCTGCTGGTACCATGTGATCACTGTGACCAATCACAGCAGATCACATGACAAATGGAAACAATGGATGGCTTCCTTTCATGCCATTTATTGTGTACAATTGTGTTGCTATCTGTGATTGGTCACAGTGACCACATGGTACAGACAGCCAATCTCTACCATGTAAATAGCTGTGGCCAATCACAGCTAATCACAATATTACACATTGAATGAATCAGTTTAATTCGGTCAAAATGGTTGCGTGTATTCCAATTCACTAGTATAAGCAATCGTAATGTGTAAAAAAAAAAAAAAAAACGAATCACTTCCCCAGAGTAGTATAGTTTTATTATTGTTATTATGGTAACACTCTATTGCTCTGGTCACAGTGCGCTTAAAAAAATTATTACAAAAAAGATAAAATGTAATAAAACAAATGTAAAAAAATGAAAAAAATTATTATTATTTTTTTTTTTTTTACACACTGTCACCAGTCACTGTCACTGATCAATGCCCCACCAGTTAAATTGTGAAAAAAGCCATGTTTTTTTAATTCCTTAATTTTTCAAAAAAAATTGGAAAATGACAACTTCAAAAATTCACCATGCCTCTTACTAAATACATTGGACTGTCTACTTTCCAAAAAGGTGTAATTTGGTGGATATTTGTACTGTCCTGGCACTTTCAGATTTCGGGTTTCAGGATTCAGGATTTCAGGTTTTAGGATTGACCAATTTTCAGATATATATACCATAGTTTGTAGACTCAATATCTTTCCTACACTGTACCCACATTTCATATGGGTACAGTGTTGTATGACTGCGCAATTGTCATTCAAAGTGCAACAGCACTGAAAGCTGAAAGTTGGCCTGAGCAGGAAGAGACTGAAACTGCCCTGTATTGAAGTGGTTAATCAGTAATACTATAATTGTATTTGTTATATGTGTTTATATACTTTTTTAAAATGTATCAGTACAGAGCTTTTTCATTACATCCTTAGGGTATACACATGGGTTTCATCTTGTTGCAAATTTGGTGCCTTTTTTAGGTGTTCAGTATTTTTGCATAGTATGTTGGCATGCCGATACCCTCTACTGTGGTCATAGACTATTTGCACATTGGTTTAGGTCCTTTCGTTTTCATGTTTTGTACATACAGTATTTCTCTGTTTGGATTCCTACTTCTCCCCAATTTCCTTTTTCTATTTTCTTAACTCTAGATCCTCTCACACTTCACTATTTATGACAGTACACATATAATGGTGTGGACTCCAGCGGAGCAGTCCACTTATTTCCTAACCCCCTCAGGGTTATTCTACCAGGGGCTTGTGGGTGTTGTGACATATTTAATTGCCACCAGGGGTCACTGCTTGGGTTGTGCTCCTGGCTTTTACTCCAATAAGGAATCCATCACTAAAATGCTTGCACACAGTTAAAGGGATATGATGGGTTATATAAGAGCAGATGGTGCACACACACTCTTTGGATTCTGATGAAGTAGTATCTGGCCGCACAATAATAAAGCATCCTTGACAGCTGTTAATGTATAGCAGCTAAATATCCCTGTCTCTGTGCGCTGTACAGCCACTGTGCTTAAATACATGTATAATTAATATATCGTGTGTAGGTATTATTTGTTACACATATGGCTTGAACTTTTTATTTTTGGGGGGGAGTAAACACTGTGCTACCATGGTTTGCTGTCTTATCCTACAAATGTAGTGGGTATAATTTTAACAGTGTTTTCTTGCTTTTTATTTGAGTCGTTCATTTTCTATAACAGATTAAGGGGCATGGAATATTCTGATATACAGTATTTCATTAAGGGGTCTTTTCATATGGTGAGCACTGAGCACATGTTGCCACTGGGGTTTCCTGGTATAGGTAAAATGATCCATTGAAGGAGATTCAGGAAAGGATTCATACCTAATTCTGCTGCGCTAATTTAATCAAGTGCATTTAGAATTAAATTTCATTAGGGTTTTTTTTTTTCATCTGGTGAGTGTGTGTGGCCTTGGAGGTTACCTAGTATAGGTGGAAGCAAGCACTGTTGAGCAGATTGGGAGATATATTAATTATTGTAACACTGTTTTTAGAGACTGTGCACTTTAATGTGTAAAAGGACTCTTTCCTGCATTATTAATGCAGATGGACATTGATGGACTGCACCTACTGATTATTGATTTGATGAAATTATTTATTTATATTTATTGTAATGAGTTTTACACATGCTATGAAATGTTAAAAGAGTTACTAAATGGGTATGCATACATATTGTTTATGGATAGTACATATCTATTACAGGATACTTAAAATTCAGAAGTGGTGAGGGCTGCTTCTGATAGTATTTAATTTTCTTAAATCTGTGAGATATTGTAGCAGTTGTATTTTTATTTATTTTATTTTTTTACCTGAGAAATAAAACAAAGAGAAAATACACATCTTTACAGATATAAGAAAACATAGTTGCCTTTGCTCACATAGAAGGCTTAAGTGCAAACAATTATGGAAAATTTAGGTACAAGGGTAAAAAGACAACCATCAGATATATGTGAGCCAAAGAATATTAAGAATTTTTAGGTGGTTAACTGGTCCTTTTGAGGTAGATCTGAAGATGAATTAGGACATATTTGCTGGAGAGAAATAAAAATACCTACAGTATCTCACAAAAGTGAGTACACCCCTCACATTTTTGTAAATATTTTATTATATCCTTTTGTGTGACAATACTGAAGAAATTACACTTTGCTACAATGTAAAGTAGTTAGTGCACAGTTTGTATAACAGTTTAAATTTGCTGTCCCCTCAAAACAACTTAACACACAGCCATTAATATCTAAACTGCTGCCAATAAAAGTGAGTACACCCCTAAGTGGAAACGTCCAACATGGGCCCAATTAGCCATTTTCCCTCCCCGGTGTCATGTGACTCGTTCATGTTAAAAGGTCTCTGGTGTGAATGGGGAACAGGTGTGTTAAGTTATCGCTCCCTCTCTCTCATACTGGTCACTGGAAGTTCAACATGGCACCTCATGGAAAAGAACTCTCTGAGGATCTTAAAAAAAAAAAATTGTTGCTCTACATAAAGATGGCCTAGGCTATAAGAAGATTGCCAAGACCCTGAAACTGAGCTGCAGCATGGTGGCCAAGACCAAACAGTGGTTTAACAGGACAGGTTCCACTCAGAACAGGCCTCGCCATGGTCGACCAAAGGAGTTGATTGCATGTGCTCAGCGTCATATCTAGAGGTTGTCTTTGAGAAATAGATGTATGAGTGCTGCCAGCATTGCTGCAGAGGTTGAAGGGGTGGGGGGTCAGCCTGTCAGTGCTCAGACCATACGCCGCACACTGCATCAAATTGGTCGGCATGGCTGTCGTCCAAGAAGGAAGCCTCTTCTAAAGATGATGCACAAAAAAGCCGGCATACAGTTTGCTGAAGACAAGCAGGCTAAGGACATGGATTACTGGAACCAAGTCATATGGTCTAATGAGACCAAGGTACACTTAATTGGTTCAGATGGTGTCAAGCGTGTGTTGTGGCAACCAGGTAAGGAGTACAAAGACAAGTGTGTCTTACCTACAGTCAAGCATGGTGCTGGGAGTGTCATGGTATGGGGCTGCATGAGTGCTGACAGAACTGGGTAACTACAGTTCATTGAGGGAACAATGAATGCCAACATATACTGTGACATACTGAAGCAAAGCATGATCACCTCCCTTCGAAGACTGGGCCGCAGGGCAGTATTCCAACATGATAACGACCCCAAACACACCTCCAAGACGACCACTGCTTTGCTAAAGAAGCTGAGGGTAAAGGTGATGGACTGGCCAAGCATTTCTCCAGACCTAAATCCTATTGAGCATCTGTGGGGCATCCTCAAACGGAAGGTGGAGGGGCACAAGGTCTCTAACATCCACCAGCTCCGTGATGTCGTCATGGAGAAGTGGAAGAGGACTCCAGTGGTAACCTGTGAAGCTCTGGTTAACTCCATGCCCAAGAGGGTTAGAGAGTGCTGGAAAAAAAATGGTGGTCACACAAAATATTGACACTTTGGGCCCAATTTGGACATTTTAACTTAGGGGTGTACTCATTTTTGTTGCCAGTGGTTTAGACATCAATGGCTGTGTGTTGAGTTATTTTGATGAATTTAGTTATTTTGGGGGGACAGCATAATGTAAGCTTATGTAAGCTGTACACTCACTACTTTACATTGTAGCAAAGTGTCATTTCTTCAGTGTTGTTACATGAAAAGATATAATAAAATATTTACAAAAATGTGAGGGATGTACTCACTTTTGTGAGATATTGTATGTTGCATCTGCTGCAGATACAATGTAAAATGTTAGTACTGAAATAAAATGGTATCAAATGCAAAACCAAAAATGTAATATACTGCAGTTTACTGATCTTTAGATGTGATGACTGCGTCATTTTTTTTTTTTTTAGGCTTTTTTCTTTTTTAGGCTTTTTTCCCCTCTGTTTTTACCTGGTGATCTGGCCAGTAACAAACTTTTTGTATTAGGGTACCTGTATTGCCTACATACCTAGAGGCACCTTTGGACAGCAGAATTGTCAGTTTGGGGAGGGGAGGGGGGGGATGTTAGATGGGCAAGCAGATTTTAAATACCATACACTGACAAATTGAAGTAATCCTCCAGCTCACACTGCAGTTACACATGCAGTTACAGCAGCAGTTTATTTTTCTTTTGCGATAAAGGTTTTATAACTTAGGTATATGAATAAATAAAATCTGATCATTGTAAGCACCCCAGGCAGGGGAAATGGTTTGTCTCAACACTAACTGATTTGCATGAGGTCTTGTTCCTTTGAAAAACAACAGACTTACTGACCAGATCACCAGATGGAAATAAAGGAATGAAAACCTAATTTTAAAAAAAAATAGTTCAGCAATCACATCTAAGAATTGGTAAGCTGCAATATAATAAAAGTTTGCTTTTGGATTCAATAGCACCTAAATCTGCAGCAAATTACCTGAGAAAAGAGGCATGTCATCCAGTAGGAAATTACCTTGAAAACGGCCAGTGCTACTGGTCAACTTCAGAATAACTGCATATGAAAACGAATTGCCCTAGCTAATAGACTATGAGGTTGGCTTAGTAAAACCGGAGAGTGTACATTCTGGTTCAGTTCTGTATAGAAATCAATCAGCTTCCAGTTTTTTAGGGGTTTTCTTTTTTTGTCAAAGCTTTATTGAACAAGCTGAAGTTTGAAGCTGATTGGCTACCATGCCCAGCTGCACCACATTTTGCACTCTCCAGTTTTAGTAAATCAAACCCAATATGTTCAAAGAGATACAATATAAAGTTGCCAATATGCAATACCATAACAGCATTCTGAAAAAAAAAAAAAGTAAATTATTTAATACGTGTACATTTATTTGTAGAATTTGTAATATGCAAAAGATCCATAAATGTTTATTTGTACAGTGTGTTTGAAAAGAACATGGACCTGAAGACATTCATTAGTGTTAAGAAATAGAGTCATCATGACTAGGGTTAATGACAAAAGTCCAATACTAGTTGTCCTTTGTGGCTGACCCTATGTCAGTTTATGGCAAGCAATATATTTAACAATTATTTCCTGGGTCTTTGGGCCATAAGTCCACTATTTCATATCCCAACAGAAAGAAACACCGGGCACAAAAAGCAATATTTCATAAGCGAACAGATGGTTACTCTCTTCATGCTTGTTGGGTATAATTGATGCTCTTAGGTTTGCCTGGAGGTCTTCATTTTAACTTGTTTTGTATAGTTAGCCTTGCATCCTTTTTTTGCAGTGCTATGTAATGTTTGTGCTTTACTGCTCTTTCTCACTAAACAAGTCTTAGTCGACTGACTCATTGAAAGCAATGTACTCACTATGCAGCTGAAATATATGAAAGGTTGTAAAAAAGAGAGGCAATGTGATTAAAAAATTGAGTGCCTGCTCCTACCAATGACTGATTCCCAGTGTTATAAATAAAACAATAGCACAAATTTTAAAGAGCAAGCATGTAAAAATGTCAGTCAAGTAAAAAATGACTAAAGTTATTAGTGCTTGAGCAACTCAAAATATTCACTCAATAAAATACACTGTACTTTCTCTCTATCTACAAGTTATCAAACTATGGGCATTTCCTTTTCTACAATTCTCTCCGATTATATTAATGAAAAAAATGATTAAGTAATAAATTATTTTCATGGTTTCTATTATGTAGGAGTAGATCAAGCATCTACACCAGGGGGCAGCAACCTGTGGATTGCAGACAGGTGACTGGTAGATCTCAATCTGGGCTTGCTGACCCACCATTCCAAAGCATCAAACAGAGTGCAATACAGAGGGACTACTTGTAAAGTTGGAGATGTAGTAGGGTGCAAGAGCCACATAAGCCGATGACTCCTCTGTAGTGCCAGCTCCTGTCCCATGCAGAGTGATACCAATTGCATTTCACCTCTTATTCCGGCTACTGGTCTCCAGAGTGGTGCCAGCAGAAGGAAACAAGAGATCTGTGTGAAGCAATACACTGGGCATATTAGTATAAGGCTGCTTTCACCCTGATGGGCTGTGGTTTACTCACGCCACGGGTGCAGTGCAGTGTGCCTACAGCTTTCCTGCGGGTTTGCTGCCCTTAGCAATAGACTTCTATTATATCCTGCTGTTTTACCACCCCCCAACTTTAGGTGTGCCAAACCTAAGGGTGCCACTACCGAAAGCAAGTAAGGGCTCATTCACATGTGCAGCAGGCACTGCTGCTTCTTTGAAAAGCGATCAGAGTGTGTCTTTACAGGTGGTGAGAAGGCGATATGTTCCCTCCTCACCACCTGATTTGAACCCATGATTGCCGTGCAATGCATGCAGTTGTAACACTGTAGTATGGCAATTAGAGGTTTGAATCAGGTGTGAGGAGGCAGCATTGTGCCCAGTGATCTTTGACTTCTCCTGTGATGTTTTAGGTAGATTTCCATCTCTTTAAACACTTGCCGACTAGCCATCGCAGTTATACGGCAGGTTCCCGGATTCGCCGTACCTGTATGGCGGTTGGGGAGAGCGATCCTGTGGACACTGGCTCGAGCCTACTTGCCAGCGGGGAAGCTGAGGCACAGGGCCGGTGGCTACGATTGCTCCCTGTGGAGAGAGAATGGCAGTCGGCTGTTGTAAACACAGCAGACCGTTGTTCTCTCTATTATTAATACAGAGCCCCTGTGTTCCTGCTATTTAGGACCACAGGTCTCTGTGTTGATATTACAAGCCCACCCCCCCAGTTATAAAACACACTTAACCCTTTGATCGCCCCTGGGTTAATCCCTTCCCTGCCAGTGTCATTAATACTGTAACCGTGCATATTTTTAGCATCGATTACTGTAGTAATGTCTCTGGTCCCCCCAAAAGTGTCAAAAATGTCAGTTAGGAGTCTGATCTGTCCACCGCAATGTCGCAGTCCCACTAAAAAATGCTGATCGTCGCCATTACTAGTAAATAAATGAAAATAAAATAAAAATGACATAAATCTTTCCCGTAGTTTGTAGACGCGATAACTTTTGCGCAAACCAATCAAAATATGCTTATTGGGATTTGTTTTACCAAAAATATGTTGCAGAATACAAATTGGCCTAGAATGATCAAAACATTAGATTTTTAAAATTCTTTTTGGGGAATGTTATATAGCAGAAAGTAAAAAAAAAATTTTTTTCAATATTGTTGCTCTTTTTGTAATTATAGCGCAAAAAAAAAAAAAAAAATAGATAAATAAAATAAAACAGGTGATCAAACAAATACCACCCAAAAAAAAAAAATCGGTGGGAAAAAAGGACATGAATTTTATTTGGGTACAGCGTCGTACGACAGCGCAATTGTCCGTTAAAGTAACACAGTGCCGAATCGCAAAAAATGGCCTGGTCATTAGGGGGAAAATCTTCCGGTACAGAAGTGGTTAAGGTTGCCTACCCCTGATCTACACTGTTCTTTTTATACACATCTTCACATCCTTCTTGCAGCTGCTCCATAACTCACTCCATGACAAATTCCTTTAACCTTTAAGGGCTCCTATAATACTTTACAGGTATGCTTTAGTGTACGTTTAACCAACTTTATTCATATTACCTGTAAACAGTGGACTTCTGAGGCTGTGTTGCACCTAAAAATGTTGATTGGCACCAAATGACTCAAAATAACTTGACACAACTTTTGCAGGTCCTACAATAAGTACACCTTTCCTCTGGCATTAAACTCACCTAGAAGAAATTTTCACATGGATTCTGAAAGCTGAAAATCCCTAATAAAAGATATACTGTATTTCATATTGTGTGTCTGAACCTACTGGACTACAACATATACTTTATCGTTTTCAGAATGAGATTTGTGGTCAATTTTTACTAAGATACATTTATATTCATATACTGCATGTATACACTGTGCACATGCAGTGCTGATCACATAACCTTTGCTAGAGTCTGTTTGATTTTTTTTGGTGTATTTTTAAATGCAAATCCATATTTCTGGAATTCTTGAATTTTTAGACAAGAATATTAATTAGGTGATCCTTGATTGTGAAAGGGGTACCTTCATTATTGCTTAGTATTTATTATATGGTTCACTCACATATAGTATTTGGTTTTGTAAAACATATGATAATAAAAGTTATACAAACTAACTGTATTCTATACCTCTTCATTGCTTTGGCAAATAAAAGCACAATATATAAAGAGAGGGGAAAATCATACAATATGTAAAGGTTTGATGGTTTGTGACCTGTGAGTCGATTATCCACAATACTTTTGCTAAATACCAGATACACTGAAAGCTTTGACACTTTTATTAAACCCCAGGGATCAGCAGTAACACATATCCAGGTCTAATGCACATGATGTGGGATCTTTGCTAAGACATGTAGATTTATGGCTTATAACAAATTATCTGGATGTAGACAAGTCTCTGTTTTAAAATCAAACATGGTCACGGTTTGGCTTCCTTGAAATAGCATCCCCAATGTGCAATGTATTTTAAATTGATTAACTGAAAAATAATCACATTGAAAACATTGCATAAAAAAGACCATCAATCAAATATTCCACTGTTTTAAAAATATGTCTTAGCCTAATATTAAAATTCTTATTTAGAAATGTGTTAAAGATGAATAATCTTGCAAATATTCTTCTCAGCCTTATGCCTGCTTTGAAGGCTGGTAGAATACTGAGGAAATATGAAGAAGAAAGGAGGGGGTCTATTTTTGGACTAAACAAACTAGCCCTAACATACAGGGAAACTGCATTATACCATGCGGAAATACAATAATAAATATGTTGTAGTAACACTAAATTGACATTAGATGTCCTCAGATAGCACCAAAACAGTAATACAATGATATCCAGTGCAACTGTAATGGATACATGATTAGTGTTTCAGAATGTACTGTATGCAAAGCTAATTTTATACTAATGGTACTATAATCTATACTCTCTAGACTCTAGAATAGAAGTGCAGCCAATACACCCATCAATGACTGTGAACTGAACTGTTTACAGACACAGCGCACAGTTCCGATCTGAGCAGTTCTATACCATTTGATAAGGAGATTGCCATGACCCTGAAACTAAGCTGCAGCACGGTGGCCAAGACCATATAGCGGTTTAACAGGACAGGTTCCACTCAGAACAGGCCTCGCCATGATCGACTAAAGAAGTTGAGTGCATGTGCTCAGCGTCTTAGCCGGAGGTTGTCTTTGGGAAATAGACGTATGTGTGCTGCCAACTTTGCTGCAGAGGTTGAAGGGGTGGGGGTGAAGAAAAAAGAAAGTTAATGCTCCGGTGCATGAGAGGTGGTAATGTAAATGATGGAAACTGAAGGTCCACTACCACAAGTGCCACGTGGGCTGTGCTGCCACTCTCAACAGGTCAGGGGAACCCGAATAGCACTCTAGAAAGAAAAAATAAAGAGGGCGCACCCACCTAGCACATTACCTTTGTAAAAAGGTAATGCGCTAGGCGGGTGCACCCTCTTTATTTTTTCTTTCTGAAGGGGTGGGGGGGGGGTGGGTCAGCCTGTCAGTGCTCAGACCATACGCCACATACTGTATTTAATTGGTCTGCATGGTTGTCGTCCCAGAAAGAAGCCTCTTCAAAAAATTATGCACAAGAAAGCCCACAAACAGTTTGCTGAAGACAAGCAGACTAAGGACATGGACTACTGGAACCATGTCCTGTGGTCTGATGAGACCAAGAAAAACGTATTTGGTTCAGATGGTGTCAAGAGTGTGTGGTGGCAACCAGGTGAGGAGTACAAAGACAAGTGTGTTTTGCCTACAGTCAAGCATGGTAGTGGGAGTGTCATGGTCTGGGGCTGCATGAGTGCTGCCAGCACTGTGGAGCTACAGTTAATTTGGGGAACCATGAATGCCAACATGTACTGTGACATACTGAAGCAGAGCATGATCCCCTCCCTTCGGGGAATGGGCCGCAAGGCAGTATTCCAACATGATAATGATCCCAAACACACCTCCAAGATGACCACTGCCTTGCTAAAGAAGCTGAGGGTAAAGGTGATGGACTGGCGATGGACTGGCCAAGCATGTCTCCAGACCTAAACCCTACTGAGCATCTTTGAGGCATCCTCAAACGGAAGGTGGAGGAGCGCAAGGTCTCTAACATCCACCAGCTCCGTGATGTCGTCATGGAGGAGTGGACAAGGACTCCAGGTGCAACTTGTGAAGCTCTGGTAAACTCCATGCCCAAGAAGGTTAAGGCAGTGCTGGGGAATTATGGAGGCCACACAAAATATTGACACTTTGGGCCCAATTTGGACATTTCCATTTAGGGGTGCACTCACTTTTTTTTGCTAGCGGTTTAGGCATTAATGGCTGTGTTTTTAATTATTTTGAGGGGACAGCAAATTTACACTGTTGTGCAAGCTGTACACTCACTACTTTACATTGTAGCATAGTGTCATTTCTTTGGTGTTGTCACATGAAAAGATATAAAAAAATATTTACAAAAATGTGAGGGGTGTACTCACTTCTGTGAGATACTGTGTAAATATGTTATATACCTCTTCACCTCCCTCCTTTATCCTGCACACCTGAACATTAACTCCTTCATCTTCATTCTCTCTCTCCCACTGTTTCACTGTTTGTGACCTGTACATTGACCCCTTCACTTCCTTCCTCTGCTAATGAACTGTAAATGTATTGTATCTAGTCATTTATTACCAAGGTCTGTGTTTTAACCCCCTCAATACCAACATATTTCTTAAATTCCAAAAACGTGTGGTACAAGATCTGATCATCTTGGGGTGACTTTCCAAGAAAGGGGATAATTTTCTGACTTTTTCATACTGTCCTTGCAATTTTAATTGATATGTTTTATACTGGAAAGTAATACAAGTGATATAAAAATCATTGCAGTACAGTGTTGCATAAACAAATAATTGTCAGTCAAATGATTACAGTACTAAAAACTGAAAAAGGGACTGGTAATGAAGAGGTAATACAGGCTAGTACTGAAGTGGTTAAACTGTTTAAACATCTCAGGTTAAAAACAGGTTTTTGTAGTATACATTTGCAAATACATTTGCATCCGCTGTGAGGAGATGCGCTGTGAGGCAGCTGGAGGAGGCGCGCTGTGAGCTGTGAGCCAGACGTGCGGGGGAGGCGCTGAGAGGAGAGACCGGAAGCCGGAAGCTGTGTGTGTGGGCAGCGTGTGCAGCGTGTGCAGCGCTGTGAGTGTGTGTGTGTGAAGGAGCTGCAAGGGGGAGACGTGCGGGAGACCTCCTGGGGGGAAGCCTGTGACACCTGGGACCACCGAACAGCAGGGGCAGTGGAGGACGGTCAGGGGGGCTGAAGAACTGGGAGTGAGCTGGTGACCCGGAACAGCAGCACGTGAGTAGGTGACCGATCAGCTGTTTGGCAGCTGGTGGGGGGGAACCAGAGGGACTAGCTAGGGACTATAGGCGACTGCCTGTGCTCTGCGACTGCGACTGACTGTGCTCTGCGACTGCAACTGACTGTGCTCTGTGACTGACTGCTCTGCGACTGACTGCTCTGCGACTGACTGCTGGGTGACTGACTGCTCTGGGCGACTGACCGGGCTGTTCGACTGTGAGTGTTGTGTGACTGTGCTCTATGACAGCGACTGACCGGGCTGTGCGACTGTGAGTGTTGTACGACTGACCGGGCTGTGCGACTGACCAGGCTGTGCGACTGTGAGTGTTTTGGGACTGTGAGTGTTGTGTGACTGACCGGGCTGTGCCACTGTGAGTGTTGTGCGACTGTGAGTGTTGTGCGACTGACGGGGCTGCGCGACTGTGAGTGTCGTGCGACTGTGAGTGTTGTGCGGCTGTGAGTGTTGTGTGACTGACCAGGCTGTGCGACTGAGAGTGTTGTGCGACTGTGAGTGTTGTGCGACTGAGTGGTGTGCGACTGAGTGTTGTGCGACTGTGAGTGTGGTGTGACTGTGAGTGTGGTGCGACTGTGAGTGTTGTGCGACTGTGAGTGTTGTGTGACCATGAGTGTTGTGCGACTGAGTGTCAAGTGAGTGTAGCGGAGTGCCAGAGGGTGAGAAGGTAGAGTTAGGAAGCCAGGAAACAGCCACACAGGATAGACTTAAATTACTGAATCCCCATTAGATTAGATTAGTAGGTACAATGCCCGGCGGGTGTGGAGATGCGACTCTGTGTACATCTTGTGATATGTATGCGTTCCTCGATCGAGGGCGAATACAAATGCGCAAAAATGTAAGCACGTTGCTTCCCTGGAAGCTCAGGTCCTGAATCTAGGGAAGCAGCTGGCAACACTGAGCAAAATGTCCATACCGAAGGAGAGCTGGGATCGTAACTGTCAGGCGCAGGCAGGGGCCTGCACAGAGGTGGGCAGAGTAATGGAGGTGCAGGCATCAGAGCAGAGTAGAGGGGTGACAGTTAGGAGGGGTAGAAGGGGACAAGGCAAGGAGGCTGGTCCTGAGCTGGAGCCCCCCAATAGATATGTCCTTTTGTGTGATGTCGGGGAAACCAGTCAGGGACCAGCATTGCTGGAGCAGAGCGACGCCCCTAGCCAGTAAGGCCGGGAAAAAGGGAAAGGAAAGACAGGTGCTGGTGGTAGGGGACTCAATCATTAGAAGGACAGACAGTGCAATCTGTCACAAAGACCATGGGCGCCGAACAGTCTGTTGTTTACCGGGCGCTCGGGTTCGGCACATCGCGGGGCGGGTGGACAGATTATTGGGTGGGGCTGGGGAAGACCCAGCTGTCATGGTACACGTGGGTACCAATGACATAGGCAGAGGAAGATGGAGAGTCCTAAACTTTTTCAGGGACTTAGGCGCTTAGTTGAGGAGTAGGACCTCCAAGGTAGTATTTTCAGAAATACTACCTGTACCTCGAGCCACACCAGAGAGGCAGCAGGAGATTAGGGAAGTTAACAAGTGGCTGAGGAGCTGGTGTAGTAAGGAGGGTTTTGGGTTCCTGGAGAACTGGGCCGACTTCTCAGTCGGCCTCCGGCTCTATGGTAGGGGACGGATTGCACCTAAATGGGGAGGGTGCAGCCTTGCTGGGTGAGAAGATGGCCAAAAAGTTAGAGGGGCTTTTAAACTAGGTGATGGGGGGAGGATACAGATGTAGAATTAGCCAGTGGAAAGCAAGATTCAGAGGGCACAAATGGGGACATTAGCGGTAGGGTGTGCGGAGCTCCTAAACCCAGGGTGGGTATGGGGAAAGAGCAGCCTAAAAACATCAAATAATGATATATGTAAACGGCCAAAATTACTAGGTTTGTATACCAATGCCAGAAAGCCTGGCCAACAAGTTGGGAGAGCTGGAGCTGCTGATGTTTGAGGAGGACTTAGATTTTGTGGGAATAACTGAGACTTGGTTCGACAGCTCTCATGACTGGATGGCGACCATTCAGGGTTATTCCCTTTATAGCAGAGATAGAGAAGGTAAAAAAGGGGGAGGGGTATGTCTGTATATTAAGAACAGTGTACAGGTAAATATGAGGAAGGGAAGACACTGTGGGGAAGGTAATATTGGGCATATGCTATAGGCCCCCCAACCTGAGGGAGGAGGGGGAGGTGGACCTCCTTTTACAGATAGGATTGTCAGTAAGGATGGGAAATGTCATTATAATGGGAGACTTTAATTATCCAGATATAGACTGGGCAGAAGGAACCACGGATTCAGCCAAGGCTCCGCAGTTCCTATATGTTTTGCAGGACAATTTCATGGGTCAGATGGTGAATGCACCGACAAGAAACAATGCGGTACTTGACCTACTGATTACCAACAATACAGACCTGCTCACGGATATAGAAATACGGGGCAACTTAGGAAACAGTGACCATAGGTCAATTAGTTTCAGTATTAATCATAGTAATAGGAAACATAAGGGTAATATAAGGACACTGAATTTCAAAAGCGCCAATTTCCCAAAACTGCGCTCTCTGCTAGAAAATATCAAATGGAATAGAACCCTGCGAACAAAGAACATGGAGGAAAAATGGGAGTGCTTCAAGAGCATACTAAACAAAGGGATTGACCAGTGCATTCCAAAGGGAAATAAATTTAAAAGAGCAAAACTAATCCATGGGTGGCTAAACTCCAACTTAAAAATGAATATTAATGCTAAAGAAAAGGCCTTCAAAAAATACAAGACTGAGGGGTCATTGGCAGCATTCAAGCATTACAAAGAGTGTAATAAGAAATGTAAAGACGAAATCAGGGCGGCTAAAATAGAACACGAGAGACATATAGCAGAAGAGAGTAAAAAGAACCCCAAGAAATTCTTTAAGTATATAAACAGTAAATAAGCGAGGCCAGAACACATTGGCCCCATAAAAGACGACAAGGGAGATTTGGCCACAGAGGACGGGGAAAAGGCGGTAGTGTTAAATAATTTCTTCTCTTTGGTCTTCACAAAAGAATTGGGGGGCTTCACTGACCCAGCTTGTAAGGCCAAACTAAATAACACACCTCAGGAAGTACCGCCATAGCTAACAAAAGATAGACTTAGAACTAAGCTAGAGAAACTTAACATAAATAAATCACCGGGACCGGATGGCTTGCACCCGTGGGTTCTTAAAGAGCTCAGCCAGGTGATTGCCAGACCATTATTCATGATCTTTAAGGATAGTTTACAGAAGGGTATGGTGCCAGCTGATTGGAAAAAAGCCAACGTGGTACCAATATTTAAAAAAGGGCCGAGATATATCCCGGGTAACTATAGGCCGGTCAGCCTAACATCAGTAGTCTGCAAGATTTTGGAGGGGATGTTAAGGGACCACATACAAGACTTTAGTAATGAAAATGGTATTATTAGTAGTAATCAGCATGGATTCATGAAAAATCTTTCTTGCCAAACCAATCTATTAACCTTCTATGATGAAGTGAGCTGCCACCTAGATAAAGGTAAGCCTGTGGATGTGGTGTATCTGGACTTTGCAAAGGCCTTTGACACCGTTCCCCACAAACGCTTACTGTTCCAACTAAGGAAGGTAGGTATTGACCATAAAGTGAGTACCTGGATAGAGAACTGGCTCCAGGGGAGAGTGCAAAGGGTGGTGATTAATGGGGAGTACTCGGATTGGGCGGGTGTGGAAAGTGGGGTCCCCCAGGGTTCTGTCCTGGGGCCAATCCTGTTAAATTTATTCATAAATGATCTAGGGGAGGGGATATCTAGCACAATCTCAGTATTTGCGGATGATACTAAACTAAGCATGCCAATATCTTCTATGCAGGATGGGGAAACCTTACAAGCGGACCTGAACAAAATAATGGGGTGGGCAACTACATGGCAGATGAGGTTTAATGTTGAAAAATGTAAAGTAATACACTTGGGTGCCATAAACCAGAAAGCAAGCTACTCACTAGGGGGGGAACCTCTGGGTGAATCTAAGATGGAAAAGGACCAGGGTACTGGTAGACAACAGGCTTGGCAGTGGCATGCAATGCCAAGCCGCTGCAAGCAAAGCCAACAGAATACTGGGATGTATAAAAAAGGGTATTCACTCCAGAAATAAAGAGATTATTCTCCCTCTCTACAGGACTCTGGTCCGGCCACATCTGGAGTATGCTGTCCAGTTCTGGGCACCGGTCCTCAGGAAGGATGTGCTGGAACTGGAAAGAGTCCAGAGAAGGGCAACAAAAATAATTAGGGGAATGGAGGACATCAGCTATGAGGAAAGACTGCAAGCACTGAACTTATTCTCTCTGGAGAAGAGACGTTTGAGGGGGGATATGATATCAATGTACAAATACTGTACTGGCGACCCTAGCATAAGGAACAAACTATTCAGAGAAAGGGAATACAATAAGACACGTGGCCACTCACTAAAACTAGAGGAAAGGCGGTTTAACCTTAAATTACGTAAGGGGTTCTTCACTGTCAGGGCAGTAAGGATGTGGAATTCTCTTCCGCAAACAGTCGTATCAGCAGGGAGCATTGATAGTTTCATAAAACTATTAGATGGGCACTTTAAGGACCACAACATACAGGGGTATACAATGTACGGTTAACAGCAAACACACACACATCATAGGTTGAATTGGATGGACTGATCTTTTTTCAACATCACTAACTATGTAATTATGTAACTATGTAATACATGTAAAGCCACACTTCTGCCTCAAGGCATCTCTGTAAAATGTAGTCCCTAACTCTAAACTAGAATTGGGCGAGAACTTCGGCCTGAGCATGAGTTCGGGCTAAACATTGGCTGTTCGCCCATTCAATGATTGTTGGGGCGTTCAACCTTTTATTCGCGCTGCCGAACGACCACAATGTACTGTGACACCACACAGTGCATTGGAAGTCCCGATTGGCTGAAGCAATGAAAGCTTTGCCCAATCAGGGCACAGAGCACTGTCAGAGCCATGACTGGAGAAAGTAATGATGACTGTGCCCAATCATGGTTCATTGCTTTTAGCCCCACCACACACTATAAAAATATTCTCCCCATTAGTCTGCCTGTAATGTGGCACATCTGCCAAAAAAATGACATTTTACCTTCAAGCTTTCTTTATTTTATAAACAGCAACTTGGGAAGCCAGCCTGTATGATGAGCCCACAATGTAGTGCACTCAGTACAAGATTAGATGTTTTGGATAAATTCTGGTGTCTCTTTGGATAGAAGTAACAGGTGTAGAAAAATTGGGCTTTGGGTGTTGATGGTGCCTTCACACTGTAACCCTATAGAGGTATTGTTGATGAATGAAGTAATGGCTGTGCATCATCAAGGAGCAAGTGGCTGACGCTGTATTCAAATAACTCAACTGACTCCTTAACACCTCAGTAGTGCCACAGGCTGATCACCTTCATGCCATACCGCATTGATGCAGTAATTCATGCAAAAGGAGCCCCGACCAAGTATTGAGTGCATACTATACTGTATATGGACATACTTTTCAGTAAGCCAACATTTCTCTATTAAAAATCCTTTTTTTTTTTGGTCTTATGTTATATTCTAATTTCCTGAGATACAGAATTTTGGGTTTCACTAGCTGTAAGCCAAAATCATCAAAATTAAAAGAAAGAAATGCTTGAAATATATATTACGCTGTGCGTAACGCATCTATATAAAATATATGAGTTTCACTTTTTTTATTTAATTACTGAACTAAATGAACTCTTTGATAATATTTAAATATTATGAGATGCACCTGTATATAGCACAACTGTCTGTTTTTAATGTGAGATGTTAAAACAGTTTAATTAACTTTTTCTCACCGGCATAATACATATACAGTATGTGGCAGCAGGAGGTTGGGCTTTAAAGCAGAACTAAAGGCTTAATGCAACGGTCCTGTTGGCACCAGCATCTTCTTCTGAGCTCTGGTCTTTGAGCCTCTTCATTGGCCAGTGGGGGATGATGTCAGTCTGGCACTGTAAGCAGAGCTGTGCATGCGCAGTTCAGTTTACAGTGATGGAGAAGACAGCGATCAGGCAGGTAGAGGCATTTTATTGCAGAATAGACAGCCTGCGTACTGTTTCTGTCAGTGGAACTTCAGTTCCTCTTTAACCTGCAATCCCCACACATATGTGTACATGTGGATCTGAGGTTTTGTGCAGAGAGCACACTTACTGAGCACTCCCAGCAACCTGACCAAGCTGTCCCAAACAGCTCCCAGTCACCATTTGTGATCTGAAGCCAGCAGGAAGGGTCCCTAAACATGTGATCACTGTGACTGTCAATCACAGCAATCACATGATCAGGGAACCACCAATGCCTACTAGCATTAACATCTCCTTGATCTGGAAACTCTGCAGTGGGAATTTTGATTGGCCTAAGTTACCGGCACAAACATGCTTCTTTCAAATCAGTTCCATTGGGGTTTGATTTACTAAAGAAGTGAAGTTTGTTCACATAGCTCAGTAAATGTTCACTTTGCGTAGCAAATACAGTTAAGATGTATTCATATATATTGTCAAATCATGTTCAAGAAAAAAAATCAACTTTTTTTTAAAATTTGTTCTGAATGTTTGCAGATAAGGGACATATCCGGGTTTATTTACTAAAGCTAGAGATGGCAAAATCAGTCACACTTCTGCAGAGAAACCAATCAGCTTCCAGGTTTTATTGGCAAAGCTTAACCAGAAGTCCTGGAAGTTTTGCCCCCTTAATGACTAGGCCATTTTTTGCAATTTGCACTGCATTATTTTACCGGACAATTGCGCAGTCGTGCGAAGCTGTACCCAAATAAAATTGATGTCCTTTTTTTCCCCCAACTAGAGCTTTCTTTTGGTGGTATTTGATCACTTGTGTGATTTTTATTTTTTTGGGCTATAAACAAAAAAAGAGCGACAATTCTGAAAAAAAAAAAATATGTTTTTCACTTTCTGCTAGATAACATTCCCAAAAAAAAAATAAAAAAATAAAAATGTTCATCCTTTTAGGCCAATTTGTATTCTGCTACATATGTTTGGTAAAGAAAAATCCCAATAAGCGTATTTTGATTAGTTTACGCAAAAGTAATTGTATCTACAAACTAGGAGAAAGATTTATGTCATTTTTATTTAATATTGTTTTTTTTTACTAGTAATGGCAGCAATCAGCGATTTTTAGCAGGACTCCAACATTGTGGCGGACAGATCGGACCCCTAACTGACATTTCTGACACTTTCGGGGGGCGGGGGGCAGTGACAATTAAACAGTAATCAGTGCTAAAAATATGCACTGTTACTGTAATAATGACACTGGCAGTGAAGGGGTTAACCCAGGAGTGATAAAAGGGTTAAGTGTGAATGACACTGGCAGTGAAGGGGTTAACCCAGGGGTGATCAAAGGGTTAAGTGTGAGCCTAGGGGAGTGTTTTCTAACTGTGGGGGAGGGACTTGTGATCTGAACACATAGACCTGTGATCCTAAATAGGAGGATCACAGGCGCTCCGTGATCATTTCCGAGAGAACAGTCAGCTGTGTTTACAACAGCTGACCATCCTTCTCTCTCAGCGGGAAGCGGGAAGCGGTGGGCGGGTGCCCGGCGGCAATCACGGCCGCCAGCCCCCCCCCCCCCCTCCCCGTGGATCGGCATCCCCACTGCTTAGTGGGGGCGGGCGTGCGCAGGTGGCAGCGCGTGCTTGCCTCCACGAACGCTCCTGCGAACCGACGTACCCATACGTCGGTTTGCGCAGCCGAGCCAGCCTGCTGCAGTATATCTGCGACGGGCGGTCGGCAAGTTGTTTCTATGCAAAAGTGTGACTTATTTTGCCCTCTCTAGCTTTAGTAAATAAACCCCATCTTGACATCATGTTAATTAAACAACTCTAACACTGTATAACTATATATACTGTATATTGTGTCACAGCAGACTAGAAGGATAATAAATATATACATGATTATTATATATTTTCCACATTCTTGTACAATAAGTGGTAGTGGCCTTTATGAGAAATGTAGCCACACATTGTTTGACTGTACAGATTGTATTTTATATTCTGACAAAACGCTTGTTAATTGCAGTTTCCTAATAAAAGAATGCAAACCTTACTCTTACATCATTTGACAGATTGAATGCAGTAGATATAAAGTTCTAATTTGTAATGCAGATGAGAAAAATTATGGCTCCAACCTTGTTCTACAAGGCAAGGACCACCAAGAAATAATACTGGGTGGCTGTCATTTTATTTTAAAATTCAATAGATGAATAGTATAACATTTAGGCTAAAGTTGGGGCACCATCTAACTCAACAATAATTGCATTTGTTTTCATTGTATGGACATCTGAAAAGACCATTATTGCCATTCTAAATGTCTCAGTAGTAGCACACTGCACTTTCTGTAAACATGGTTTAATGAGAATAGTTGTCAAATACTTTTCTGATTAATTGGTGGCTTACAAAAGGCCAACTTGCAATTTATTCATTTCCTCCTATTTGCTTGTAATAACTAAGAGATTTCTACCAATAAAAATCCTTACATGACTTTACAAAGCAGTTCTATAGTTCCTGTTATTGTTTTGTAACAAGGAAAAAATACCTCTTCAGTAGACGGACAAGAAGTGTTCAGAAAAATGCCCAGTTAATGATGACAGTCTGACAATGAATTAACTGATAAAGTGCATTAAAGTCATTAAGTGCATGAACTCCAAGCTTCTATATTGATATTTATCTTAATAGAGGGTATGAACAAAGTCAGTTCTGAATGTTGTATGTATATGTTGTGTATGTTGTTGTTCGAGGCCTCAAAAAGATAATTCTGTTCACTGCTTTGCTGTTTCTCACCTTTATTAAAGTGTGTACCCCTTTATAAAAGCCATTTTTTAACATGAAACCCTTGATTGACTTAGCTTGCCCTAGCACTTGGCATGTATACCAAGTACACCTAACACTGTATGTGAAGCGATTTCCTAATAATTCTTTATTGTTTCATAAAAAGAATATATGGTTTATTATTTTCTAATGCCTCATTTCAACTGAGCAGTACGGTTCGGTACGGTACAGTACGCAATTTTTGCCGTTTCCATTGTCAAAAGTTGTGAATGGTACCCTAATTCCAAACCGTACCGTACCACTTTTTTGGGACCCTTTCGTTGGGGTACAAAGCACATTAGTACTGTACCAACAGGGTGGATCTACACTGTTGGGTACTGTTGAGCTGAGGTACTGTTACATAGTTACATATTAGTTGATGTTGAATAAAGACAATAGTCGATCCAGTTCAACCTGTGTAGGTGTGTGTGGCCGTAATCATCTCATATACCCCTGTTGGCGGTGGAAACACAAGCCTGATCAAGGTGTACCATTCTGAACCGTACTGAACTGTACCAATCCGTAATGTTCAGTGGAAATGAGGCATAATACTGTAAGCTGTTAATACTTTACTTTAACAAGCAAAAGTGTCCCCTATCCTGTGCAAAGTACCCACACGCAATGGTCACAATGGGTTATAGCACTTTGTACGCTGTCATAGATTTTTGCATACAGTGTCACTGATCAGTCCTAATAATCCTGGAGTGCAGGGTTCAGGAGTATGAAACACGGAATGCCAAGGTGAGACATATATAACACATACTGCAAGGGTCAGGTGTGTACAAAGCACCATGTACAGGGACAGGGGTATGTAATGTGCAGAGTGCAAGGGTATGACTAAATAATGCACAGTGTAGGAGTTAGGAGAATGCAAAATTTTCTCTGCAAGCAAAATTTCTCCCGTCTTTCCCCTCTCATCAGAAATCCCCCCCCCCCAAAAAAAAATCCAACACTTATCTGTACTCTCACCCCATCCCCACACCCAAGCACAAATTCCCTCTGAAAGACAACATTTTCCACATACAAGAATGCAAAAAATTCCTTCCTTCTCCCAGTACCCCCCTCGGTGGAAATCCCCTCCACCAATCACAAATTCCCACCAAAAAATGTACCCCCTTCCAGCACAAAGCCTAATCCCACTGACAAATTCCCTTCCCCACACAAACATCCCTACAAATTCCACCTTCTAGCACAAATCCTCTCCAGCCCTACACACCTACATACCCTTCCATCAACCCCCCCCCCCCCAAAAAAAAAACACAGACCCCAAACTTTATCTTCTTAAGAGCTAATCCTCTCCCCCCAAAAAATATGTCCCTCCAGCACAAATCCCCCCCCCCCCAATCTCTACTCTTACTCAGCTTTCAGACCTCAGATACAGCATGCCAGCATACCTTCTCCTTGTCTTGTTTCATGTGACATATCACCGAGGATGAGCCAAGTGGCAGCTTCCCTCATCTCTGAACTCTATTGCTGTGACGATAGGCAGCTGGTGGGGAGAGTTGCCAGCTACTGTAGTGGTGAGCAATCTGGGTGTAGTGTACCTAGGGCACCCCTGTAGTAATGCACCTGGTCCGTTCTAGCACAGGGTATGAGATCCAATTTAGGGACTATTTATACTTGATCAAGATAAAAAAGGAATATAATGTGGACAATAATTTTGTTTGGTTTCATGATTTTAGTTTTCATCCCTTCTGGGTACAAATATAGGGTGCAGTTAGTGTGGTGGAGACAGGTTCTCTGTTTTGAGTGAAAGAGAAGGTTTCAAGATTTTACATTAAATATATGTATTCTGAATGGTTTGCATTAGAGTTAGTAAAGTAGAGTTAGAGAATATACATATGCGCACCCAACAACACATTTTTTTTTTTTGTTTTAAATATATGGGTTCAACATATCTATTTATCTATATATTAAAGAATGTTGTTATTATCGTAGGAATCTCTGATAAGTTTTATATATATATATATATATATATATATATATATATATTTTTTTTTTATTTTTTTTTACGTTTTTTGTGATTAGAACAATTTTGTCCCAAGAGGTTACAACACAAGCTATATTTACACTATATTGCATTCTGCTGTAGCTGCATAGCTGTAATATAGTTTGACTATTTTATTGTGATGGATATCATTTTGATGCTTTAAAGCGGAAGGTAACCCCTTTTAAAAAAAAAATAATAATATATACACTATGTGCACAATTATTGAGAAAGGAATGTGTTGAACAGTATATTTTTATGTAAGTGCAAAAGAATGTTAATTTCCATGTAAAATAAAATAGTACACTATTTAATCATAAATGCATTAGATTGTATTTCTCAATGTACATATTAACCACTTGACTTCCAGAAGATTTACCCCCCCCCCCCCTTCATGACCAGGCCATTTTTTGCAATTACTTTAACGGTCATGCAACGCTGTACCCAAATTAAAATGTATGTAATTTTTCCCACAAATAGAGCTTTCTTTTGGTGGCATTTGATCACCACTGTGTTTTTTATTTTTTGCGCCGATAATTTTTAGAAAAAAAAAATATATATATTTTTTAATTTCTGTTATAAAACATAGCAAAAAAAAAAGTCATAAATTTAGGCCAATATGTATTTTGCTACATGTTTTTGGTAAAAAATAAATATCCCAATAAGAGTATATTTATTGTTTTACGTGAATGTTATAGCATCTACAAACTATGGGATATACACTGGAATTTAAAAAAAAAATATTTTACACTAGCAATGCCGAGACTGCGATATTGCGGCAGACAATCGGACAGTTTGCATATTCTGCCCATGCCTGTTTGAGATTCCTTCCACACCCAAAAGACATGCTGGTAGGTCAATCAGCTCCTGTGGAAATTGGCCCTTGTTTGTGTATGAATGAGAATTAGGGACCTTAGATTATAAGCTCCTTGAGGGCAGGGACTTATTTGACTGTACAAAATATATGTAAGTTGGCCTTAGTATGTGTATGTATTATTGCGAGTTAGGGACCCTGCGAATATAAGCTTCCTGAGGGCAGGGACTGATGTGAATGTACAATATATATGTAAAGGGCTACATAAGTTATAGGCTTTATATAAGTACCTGTAATAAATAAATAAATAGGCAAGAAGATTTGTCCATTTAAACAAAAATATGCTTATAAATTATGTTGACTTTATTATTATTTTTTACATTTATTGGTTTTTGAACTGGTGATTTATTTTACAAATAATTATTTAATGCAGGGTACAACCAGGTTAGCAGTTTTTTGCATAACAGATTTCTAAACAGAGAGTACAATATTAATGTTTTCCTTTCTGAAATAACTGAAACTATGCATGAAGCCATACAAAGTGCAAAGCAGGGACAGCCATTGGTCTGAATAATCTGAGCTTCAGCTGTTAATCTCTGCAAACAAGAAGCTCTGTTTTCAGCAAAGCAGTGAAGATTAGCCTGGTAAATTTAATAACAGACCTAAATGGTGGCTGTGAATCAATGAATAATTAATGAATATTTAATACTGTATTTTTCTGATATAAAAAAAAGAAAAAATATATTTTTTAGTCCTAAAAAATATTAATAAAAAATATATATATAAATAAAAATATTATTATAAAGGAATGATTAACTATCACTATACCTTTCCCTGGAGTCAAGTAGCTGTTATGAAACTGGTAGTTTAACAGTCATAGCTATGAACCCTTTGTGCAAGATATAAAAAAGACGAGGTTGTTCAGATTAGTAACATATAATTTATTCTAAATGCTGTTTATGATAGGCTCTTTATTCTGCAAATTAGTGGGTTAAATGCAACATAACTACTATGTTCGACTGTTGTGTATTTGGTATGCTGTAAAGATGGGAAAAGCTGTTTTTAAATGGGCCACAAAACATTACTTATCAAAGCAAGATCTCTGTTTAGATAGGGAACCCAGAGAGAGCTTGCTGACTTCTTAGCATAGTTGAGAGACGGCAGCCTCAATTTTCCTTTCAAATCAGAAAGAGGTTTCAGTAAGGCACTAATTAGTACCTATTATACCACATATCTTATATAATAATACTTATCAGACCCCTGATAACCTCAGTGAGGTGAGCTGTTCTATGCAGCCCTGGGTCTTATTTAAAAAAAAGGAAAAATTACAATTTGTTGCTGAAGCCAGCCAGTAAGGTACATGCCTTCAGTATATTATTATTATATAGGATTTATATAGCGCCGACAGTTTACGCAGCACTTTACAACTTGAGGGTAGACAGTACAAATACAATACACTTTAATACAGTAGGAATCAGAGGGCCCTGCTTGTTAGAGCTTACAATCTAAGAGTATATAACCTGCATTAGAAATAAATGTCTGCTTGAATGAGACTGGTTACTATGGTCAACAATCAAACCTTTAGTTTATCTCCCAATTTGTTCTAAATTTGGCCCATTGCTTTATATACAATCACACTTCAGAGAAATTACTTATGCAGGCTTTTGAGGAAAATGCAAGGCCTGCCCAAATCAGCAGACAGTAAAAAAAAGCTTAGGGCAGTTTATTTTTCTCCTTCTCCCATTATCATTTTTTACCCTTTTCTTATCTTTGAAGGACATACGGAAGGTACAGTTTTAATTTCCTCACACAATAATATTTCATTAGTGCAGAATAACTAAGCAGTACGAATTAGAAAAATTGCATGAAAGCAGGACATATGGTTTTGAGCATTGCAATATTACACACAATATAATATCGTATTGCACAAAATTTCCCATCCTTCCTTCCTTTTTTGGTACTCACATTTTTTTTAATCCTATCTTAAAGTTTTCATGTGACAGGATTCAGAAGACATTATCATCATAGCAGGGACTTATCATTAAATGAGTGGGCCCGTGTGCAAGATAAAAAGTGGGCCCTAGACATTAATTGAAAAAATGCAGGCGAGGCTTAAATTGCACTATCTATTGGGCGTGGCTTAAATGGGCGTGGTTTAATTGAGTCTGAGGTGACTTACATAGTGTAGAAAGTGATAATGTTAAATAGGTAATGTACAGTGCGGAGTGTACGTGGAGTGTGTGGTAGTGGGTAGTATGTGCAGGAGAGGAGTGTGGAGTGTATGGAGGTGGGTGGTATGTGCAGGAGAGGAGTGTGGAGTGTATCAAAGTGGGTAGTATGAGCAGGAGAGGAATGCGGAGTGTATGGAGGTGGGTAGTATGGGCAGGAGAGGAGTGCTGAGTGTATGGAGGTGGGTAGCATGTGCAGGAGAGGAGTACAGAGTGTATGGAGGTGGGTAGTATGTGCAGGAGAGGAGTGCGGAGTGTATGGAGGTGGGTAGTATGTGCAGGAGAGTAGTGCGGAGTGTATGGAGGTGGGTAGTATGTGCAGGGAGAGAAGTGAGGAGTGTATGGAGGTGGGTAATATGTGCAGGGAGAGGAGTGCGGAGTGTATGGTGGTGGGTAGTATGTGCAGGGAGAGGATTGCGGAGTGTATGGAGGTGGGTAGTATGTGCAGGAGAGGAGAGCAGAGTGTATGGAGGTTTGGTAGTATGTGCAGGAGAGGACTGCGGAGTGTATGGAGTTGGGTAGTATGTGCAGGAGAGGAGTACAGAGTGTATGGAGTTGGGTAGTATGTGCAGGAGAGGAGTGAGGAGGGTATGGAGGTGGGTAGTATGTGCAGGAGAGGAGGGTGGAGTGTATTGTGGTGGGTAGTATGTGCAGGAAAGGAGTGCGGAGTGTATGGAGGTGGGTACTATATGCAGGAGAGGAGTGCAGAGTGTATGGAGGTGGGTAGTATGTGCATGAGAAGAGCGCGTAAAGTATGGAGGTGGGTACTATGTGCAGGAGAGGAGTGCAGAGTGTATGGAGATGGGTAGTGTGTGCAGGAGAGGAGTGCAGAGTGTATGGAGGTGGGTAATATGAGCAGGAGAGGAGTGCGGAGTGTATGGAGGTTTGGTAATATGTGCAGGAAAGAATTGTGGAGTGTATTGTGCTGGGTAGTATGTGCAGGAAAAGAGTGCAGAGTGTATGGAGGTGGGTACTATGTGCAGGAGAGGAGTGCAGAGTGTATGGAGGTGGGTAGTATGTGCAGGAGAGGAGTGCGGAGTGTATGGAGGTGGGTACTATGTGCAGGAGAGTAGTGCAGACTGTATGGAGGTGGGTAGTGTGTGCAGGAGAGGAGTGCGGAGTGTATGGAGGTGGGTAATATGAGCAGGAGAGGAGTGCGGAGTGTATGGAGGTTTGGTAGTATGTGTGCAGGAGAGGAGTGTGTAGTGTATGGAGGTGGGTAGTATGTGCAGGAGAGGAGTGCAGAGTGTATTGTGGTGGGTAGTATGTGCAGGAGAGGATTGAGGACTGTATGGAGGTGGGTAGTATGTGCAGGAGAGGAGTGCCAAGTGTATGGCGGTGGGTAGTATGTGCAGGAGAGGAGTGCGGAGTGTATGGAGGTGGGTAGTATGTGCAGGAGAGGAGTGCGGAGTGTATTGCGGTAGGTAGTATGTGCAGGAGAAGAGTGCGGAGTGTATGGAGGTTTGGAGGTATTTACAGGAGAGGAGTTCGGAGTGTATGGAGGTGGGTAGTATGTGCAGGGAGAGGAGTGCAGGGTGTATGGAGATGGGTAGTATGTACACGAGAGGAGTGCAAAATGTACAGCAGTGGGTAGTATGTGCAGGAGATGAGTGCAGAGTGTATAACGGTGGGTAATATGTGCAGGTGAGGAGTGCGAAATGTACAGCAGTGGGTAATATGTGCAGGAGATGAGTGCCGAGTGTATGACGGTGGGTAATATGTGCAGGAGAGGAGTGCTGAGTGTATGGAGGAGGGTAGTATTTGCAGGAGAGGAGTGCGATGTGTACAGTGGTGGGAAGTATGTGCAGGAAATGAGTGCGAAATGTACAGCAGTGGGTAGTATGTGCAAGAGATGAGTGCTGAGTGTATAACAGTGGGTAATATGTGCAGGTGATGAGTGCGAAATGTACAGCAGTGGGTAATATGTGCTGGTGAGGAGTGCGAAATGTACAGCAGTGGGTAATATGTGCAGAAGAGGAGTGCGGAGTGTATGGAGGAGGGTAGTATGTGCAGGAAAGGAGTGCGAAGTGTACAGTGGAGGGTAGTATGTGCAGGATAGTGTCAGTAGGGCAGTGGACGGTGTCAGTAGTTCTTCATTTTTATTATTATTTATTTATTATTTTATCATTTTTTTTACAATTTACTTTTTTAGTGTTTCTTTTATCATTTTTTCAAAATGCTTTTTTCAAGGCCGGTTGATGGTGTGAGTAGAGCAATAAAGCAATAGACATTGTCAGAATTTTTTCTATTTTTAATATTTTTTTTTTTTACAATTTATTTTTTTAAATTATCTTTTAAAATGTATTTTTGCATTCGTTTTTTTTTTTTATACAACAATTGGGTGTTGGGGGGGGGGGATGTAGTGGACAGTGTCAGTAGGGCAGTGGACAGTGTCAGTAGTTTTTTCTTTTTATTATTTTATCTATTATTTTTCACAAATTTGTAGTTTAATATTTTTTTTTTCATCATTTTTTTATATTTTTTGAGGATGGATTCTGTGTTCCTGCAAAGCAAGGACTAGAATCCATTACTTCCGTTAGTAAAATCAGCACATGCAGTACACAAAAACACTGGCTAGGCACACAGTTAACCCTTTGATTGCCCTAGCTGTTTAGCCCCTTCTGGGCCAGTGTCATTAGTACAGTGGCAGTGCATATGTTTAGCACTGATCCCTGTATTACTGTCACTTGTTCCTGCAAAGTGTCAAAAGTGTCAGTTCCCGTGTCCGATTGTCCGCCAAACTATCGTAGTCCCACTATAAGTCACTGATCCCCACCATTACTAGTATAAAACAATAAATAAATAAAAATTCCGTAAATATATCCCATAGTTTGTAGGCATTATAATTTTCGCCAAAACCAATCAATATATGCGTATTCAATGTAAAAAGGTCCACCCAAAAAGGCGCTCTAAAAAATGGAACCTACCACTGCACCTTAGCATAGAAAAAAAATTCACAGTCACAAAAACAAATCTCCACTAATGAGTAATACAATTATATCAATGCTAGCCACTTTAAACTGAAACAGAAATAGCAGGCCAGGTCTACATCATACATCAATAAAGGTAAACAGTGGCGCATAACATATACATCCATGATCCGGAGTGAGAATAAACTGACCAAAAGACAAAGAGTCCATAAAAAGTACTGTATATAAAAAATATCAATAAGTTCATAAAGATGGCAGTCCTGTTGTGATCCGTTCTTCACACCATGTGATAAAGAGACACACCGCTCCCTCTAGGTATGCCACTCACCAGACGATTGAATAAAAGCACATATTCAGCTAGGTTAAGAAGAGGGGTTGTATATCAGTATAACTCCATAAGAGATGTCACCAGCTCACATGAATTCCATACACATCGTTACGTGGGGAAAGAGATGGAACATAACATAGCGTATACCGTAAAGATGCTTTATTCGTTTAAAACTTCATATATAAAACTCGCATATCCTGGTGAGAAAATCGGGCAGATTTCATCCACAATGAGAGCTAACAAATCGTGGTAGCCATAGATCATACGTTTATTGTTATTTGTAACATGTAGCAGAATACTATTGGCCTAAACTTATGAAGAAATTTGATTTTCAAAAATGTTAATATTGGATATGTTTTATAGCAGAAAGTAAAAAAATATATCGTTTTTATTTTTTCAAACTGTTTTTTTTTATATCGCAAAAAATAAAAAACGCAGATGTGATCAAACATCATCAAAAAAAAGCTCTATTTGTAGGAAACAAATTACATCAATTTTATTTTGATACGGTGTCGCACGACCATCATTACTAGTATAAAACAATAAATAAATTAAAATTCCATAAATATATCCCACAGTTTGTAGACACTATAACGTAAACCAATCAATATACACTTATTTTGATTTTTTTCTTTTCTTCTTTTTTTTTTCACAATAGAACTTTATTAAAAGTGAGTAAAAATATTACATCATATATGTTAATATATAACTTGTACAATAAAAGTGTATACAAACACAAATACTAACAAAGTATATCAGCTCAAGATATTTCTGATAGTAATGGTTAGAGTGCATGAGTTTTGATTGTGGATAGGAAAGAAAAAAAAAGACAAAAAAAATTTGGTATGAAAAAACATGGGATAAAATGCATAAATAAAATCCAAACGAAATCAAATAAAATTAAATATCATAAATGGCCCCATCAATATGAGTTATACATGGCACATAGGTAAGGGAAAATGTAATGTTGATAATATGATATCAATATTGATTTTTTTCATACAAAAAATGTAGCAAAATACATATTGGCCTAAATTTTTGAAGAATTATTATTTATATTTTTTCAAAACTGTCAGCCTTCCTAACCTTTTATTTGATTTTCTTTGAAAATGTCAGTTTTTTCTTACTTTACTAGCTGTTTATTTTGTCAGCTTTTAGTGTTAGTCTTCTCTTCGGATGAAGATGGATCATGCGGTGCTGGGATTTGGACTGACCGTCCTGGTTCTCCAGGGCACAGAGGGTCAGATGGACCCCCAGCCCGCCATCGAGCGTTCAGCTATGGTTCGCCCTGGCATTACGAACGACCCATCCCTGTTCGCTGCAGGGATGCAGCCGTGAGGTGGCCACCTCACAGGACAAATCTGCGGTGCTGCAGTGTCATGTCCCTGGCTCACGGCACTCCCTGTTAGGTGAGGACAGCGGTTTTCCGTGCATAGAGGCTTCCCACACCATCTGGTACAGGTAAGTACTTCTGTGTGGGGTCTCTGTCTGGGGTGGCAGTCTGTGTTGCTGTGTGTCCCCCATGTCTGTGCCTGTGTGACTCCCTGATGCAGTCCCTGCGGGGATCGCTTGTGCAGTTTTCTGTATGTGTGGGGGTCCCCTTTCCTGTGTCACTTCGGTGCATTGTTGGGGGTGCAGACGTTGTGTGGCGACCGCAGCGGAGTGAACTCGCGCGGTCCGCCATCTTTGATTTGGGCAGGCATGGTCAGCCTCTCTGTGGGAGATACTGCATGCTGTTTTGGCGCCATCCGCCGCCATTTTTTGTGGGTGTAGAACGATCGGTCCGACCGCATGTTCGGCGGCCATTTTCTTGAAGCCTCCAATACAATCCTATGGGGCCGCCATTTTCACTGAGTCTGAAAGTCTTTAAGTTCAGCCTACTTCAGCAGCACTTCCTTTCCATATGCAGCAGGACATCGGTGGCAACACTCTGCGGGCTCTGCAGGTTATCGCTCTCAATATTCCTCTGTATTATCGCTTCTGGCTCAGTTTTCTCTTCTCCTTTTGGGGTCATTGTCACTGTAGCTGTAGCGGTGGGCTGCGCATTCTGCAGCGATCTAAAAGGGGCAGTACACATTTATTGCACTGTTTTTTTCTGTGAACTTTGAGCAATGGATTCTCAGGAAAGCAAGTTCCCCCCAGCTTTAGTGGGAGTCCCCAGTTCTCCTGTGGCCCCGCTGCAACCCGATTTGGCTGCTGTGGTGGCGACTTTGGTGTCTAATATGGAAATGCTGATGTCTGAACATGCTGCAAAAAAGAGGCCCAGATTGTCTCTCTCTTCTGATTCAGATGGGGATATGGCTGCTGCTGCGAGCATGCCCTTTTCAGGGTCCCGCTCATCCCTGGACCCCCCGGGGTCCGAGGGGGAGGCTGAGATGGAGGGGGTTGATACCTCCTCCCCAGGGTCACCTGAAGAACGGGCCACCATGGACGAGTTAATTGTTTCTGTTAAGGAAACCTTGCATTTAGAGGATGAGCCCTGTCCTCCCGGCGTTGTGTCCTCATTTGGGACGCACAGGACCCGCAAGTCTGCGCAGGTTTTCCCCTGCCCAGCTGAGTTTCATTACGCTGTTAATGAAATGTGGCGCGCGTTAAAACGTCCATTCCTGGTACCTAGTCGGTTCAAATTGCTTTATCCTTTTGCGCCGGCTATGGAATCACGATGGTGTGTGCCTCCACAGGTAGATCACACTGTGGCTGTGTTAAACAAGGCTACCTTGGTTCCTACTGAGGATACCCCGGTTTTCCGGGTTCCCACGGACCGGCGGTTGGAGTCTCTAGCTCGCCATTCCTATACGGTGGCGGGTTCGTTGCTCAAACCCGTTTTCGCGTCCGTTCTGGTGGCTCAGGCGGTGGCTGATTGGACTAAGATGCTTAGGTGCAATCTCGTGTCTGATGGTGTTCCGCCTGCCCGGCTGGAAATGGTGGATCAGATCCACCAAGGAGTCATGTATTTGTGAGATGCAGCCTTGAATGAGGCCCCCTTAGTGGCTCGCCTCTCTAGTGTCGCGGTGCTTAACCGGTGACTGATATGGCTGAAGAGCTGGTCGGCTGACCAGTCCTCACGGAAAACAGTTGCTGATTTTCCCTATGCTGGCTCTCGCCTTTTTGGCGAGGCGTTGGAAACCCTGGTGAAAGGCGTCACGGGGGGCGAGAGCACTATGCTGCCCCAGGACCCGAAGAACAAGTCTTTTCAGGGCAAGCGGGGTTCTGCGCCTAGATCCAATCAGGGGTCCTTTCGTGCCTTTCGGAAACAATCCAAGGGCAAGCCCTTCAAGGCCCACGGCAGTCAGAAGAAGCCCTGGGCGGGTAAGCAGAAGTCCGGCAATGCCGGCTCGGCGGGTCAATCCGCCTCTGCCTGAAGGGACGCCCTCACCCATTTCAGTGGTGGGGGGACGTTTGCGCGGTTTCCTCCAACCTTGGCTGCTCCGGATATCGGACAGGTGGGTTCTGGAAATCGTTCGATCGGGATACAAGATCGAATTCCTTTCCCGGCCGGAGGACAGATTCTTTCCCTCCAATCTTCATCTGCTTCCAGGGCGCCTACAGGACTTGCATCAAGCGGTGCAGGACCTGGTTTTATTCAAATCTGTTCACTGTGCCCAGAAAGGAGGGCAAAGTGCGTCCTATTCTGGACCTGAAATCACTGAACCGCTTTGTGCGTGTTCGGAAGTTCCGAATGGAGTCTCTCCGTTCAGTGGTGGCCTCCTTGAGTCCAGGGGAATTCTTGGCCTCGATAGATCTAAAGGATGCGTACCTGCACATCCCCATTTTCGAGGGTCATCAGCGGTACCTTCAGTTTGCTATCGCAGAGGACCACTACCAGTTTGTGGCGTTACCTTTCGGTCTTGCTTCGGCACCAAGGGTGTTTACCAAAGTGTTGGCGCCGGTACTGGGCCTGCTGAGGGCCCAGGGCATTGCGGTCTTGGGATACCTGGACGATCTACTTCTGAGATCACGTGCCAGCCAGGACCTTGTGCGCGATCTGTCCACCACAGTGCAGACGCTCCAGGAGTTCGGATGGACCATCAACGTTCACAAATTGACGTTGTCTCCATCGCTTCGTCTTCCCTACCTGGGAATGATTCTGGACTCTGCTCAGGCAAAGGTGTTCTTGCCGGAGGACAAGCTCCGGACTTTGCGGGACGAGCTCAGGTCCCTCAGGGACAACCCGTCCTCATCACTCAGGACCTGTATGTGGGGCCTGGGGTTGATGGTGTCGGCCTTCGAGGCGATACCCTTTGCTCAGTTTCACACGCGGGATATCCAGACGGAGATCCTGGCCAGGTGGGACAGACTGCCTCAGTCCCTGGATCTGTGTGTCTCCTTGAGTCGTCAGACCAGATTGGCTCTTCTGTGGTGGCTCCAGTCCCTGTCAGTGGCGGAAGGCAAGTCCTTCCGTCCGTTGGTATGGACAGTGATTACCACGGATGCCAGCCTGTCGGGCTGGGGTGGAGTCCTGGGCAACCTGTCTGCCCAGGGCACTTGGTCGGAGGAGGAGTCCTCCCTCCAGATAAATGTGCTGGAATTACGAGCGATAACACTCTGTCTCTTCCAGTGGTCGGACAGTCTCCAGGGCCTACCTGTCCGGGTGCAGACGGACAATGCTACCGCGGTGGCTTACATCAACCACCAAGGGGGCACCAGGAGTGCTCGTGCGGCCCGGGAGGTGACCGACATTCTATCGTGGGCCGAGACTCATGTCCCGTCGATCTCAGCAGTTCACATTCCGGGTGTGGAAAATTGGCAGGCTGACTATCTGAGCCGCCAGACCCTGGACCAGGGGGAATGGTCCCTACACCCGGAGGTCTTTCAGATGCTGTGTGCGAGGTGGGGATCCCCAGATATGGATCTGTTCGCATCCCGGCTAAATCAAAAGGTGGAAAGGTTCGTGGCAAGAACGCGCGATCCGTTGGCGGACGCCTCGGATGCGTTGGTAGCCCCTTGGCATCAGTATCGTCTGATGTATGCCTTTCCTCCGATTCAGTTACTATCCCGGTTCCTCCACAGATTGGTCTCGGAACCGCACCTGGTGATTCTGGTGGCTCCGGACTGGCCACGCCGGTCCTGGTACGCCAACGTTGTTCACCTGGCAGTGGCGCCTCCGTGGCATCTGCCTCTGCGGGAAGATCTCCTGTCTCAAGGTCCGATCTTCCATCCTGCTTTACAGTCGCTGGCTTTAACGGCCTGGCTGTTGGGACCCAGGTCCTGAGGGACAACCCCTGAGGTTATCCCTACTCTAATCAAGGCTAGGAAAACCTCCTCTGGTAAAATCTATTACCGTACCTGGAAAGCTTATTTCGCCTGGTGTGAGTCCAGGGGGTTCTCCCCTCGCTCTTACTCTGTGTCGAGAGTGTTGGCTTTCCTCCAGTCTGGAGTGGACCAGCGCCTGGCGCTGGCCACGATAAAGGGCCAGGTGTCTGCACTGGCTGTCCTTTTCCAACGCCCTGTGGCGTCTCATTCCTTGATTCACACCTTCATTCAAGGTGTGCGATATTTGGCTCCTCCCAGGAAGGAGCCTTTACCTCCATGGGACTTGAACTTGGTTCTGTCCGTGTTACAGCGTGCTCCCTTTGAAAACATCAGGGAGATATCGTTGCCTCTGCTGACGAAAAAGGTTGCTTTTTTAGTGGCGATCACTTCGGCTCGCAGAGTGTCGGAGCTGGCGGAGTTGTCTTGCCGCTCCCCTTACTTGATAATTCACAAGGATAAGGTGGTTTTGCGACCACCCCCGTCCTTTCTTCCCCAGGTGATCACTGAGTTCCACCTTAATGAGGACATTGTCCTGCCTTCGCTTTGTACGAAGCCAAAACATCCGAAGGAGATTGCTTTGCATTCCTTGGATGTTGTCAGGGCGATCAGGGTTTTCCTGTCGTCTACGGAATCCTTTCTGAAGATGGATTCCCTCTTTGTCCTTCCTGAGGGATCTCGGAAGGGCATGGCTGCGTCTGCAGCAACTATTGCCAAATGGATCAGACAGACCATTGAGCTGGCTTATGCCTTGAAGGAACGGGTTCCACCCTTCCCTGTTAAGGCGCACTCTACCAGATCTTTGAGTGCGTCCTGGGCCTATTGGCATCGGGCCTCGGTGGCCCAGGTGTGCAAGGCTGCGACTTGGTCGTTGGTGCACACCTTTTCCAAATTCTACAAAGTAGATGTTCTGGCATCAGCTGATGCTTCCTTTGGCCGCAAAGTTCTCAGTGCGGCAGTGCCATGAAGGACCCTTGAATTTTTTCCAGGTCCCTGGCTGTTGGTGTTTGCTTTCCTGGGCTGTTGCTCCTGTTGAGAATTGTTTTTTCTGTTGCCCAGTTGGTTCTCTTATGGTGCATGTAAGATTCCTTTCTCTGATGTGGGTACTGCGTTGCCTTTTCTACAGTTGCGTCTCCCACCCCTCATGTCTATACTGCTTTGGGACATCCCAACAGTGATGACTTAGAGGAGGCGGCGACTGTCGGAGGACGTAAGAGAAAACGGAATTTTTGTAAAATCTTACCTGTAAAATTCCTTTCTCTGAGTCCTCCGTCAGTCGCCGCCCCCGCCCCTCTTTTGGGGATCTTATTACCTACTGCTATGCTACCAAACTGAGTTGGGAGTGGTGATGCAGGGGGGGTATTGACCAGATGGGACAGCCCCCATGGGTGTGTATATGCTAATGTCTTTTGTCTTTGGACTAAGTCTATATGCCTAGCTACTCCTGCGGATGGGAAGTCAATACACAACAGTGATGACTTAGAGGAGGCGGCGACTGTCGGAGGACTCAGAGAAAGGAATTTTACAGGTAAGATTTTCCAAAAATTCCGTTATTTTATTTGGGTACAGTGTCGCACGACTGCGCAATTGTAAATTGGGGGTGAATCTTCTTGCAAGTGTTAAAATCTCATACAACTTTTAACATGCAACCTGTAATATTAAAAATAGTTTCAATCATTTTAGAGCTGTAGATTTTGTTAAAATGATAACTGGAGTTCCAGACATGGAGATTTTTGTTCAGGCACTTTCTGTTATTGCATGATATCTGTCTGCTACTTGTGGTCCTGTGATGTCATCCAAATGCATATGCTCCTGGTGGAGTCTACAGTCACTGTACTAGCACACATTTCACTGCCATGATTTACTGTTGTCACTATCAGGAAGTTGTTCCAAAGTCATGATGTGCAGCAGACTCTGAGTGAGTGCAGACAGGAACTGGCTTACAAAAAGCTGAAATAGATAAACAGAACTGAAATTCAATGGATAAAAAAGTGGAGATAGTATTTCAAGGAGAAAAACATGCCAACTGTGTATGATGTTCAGTGCTTTAGCAAATTTAACATAATCCAAATAGATTTTAGATCTCCTTTAAAGTAGTATTAAACCCCAAACCTAAAAAAGTATTATTTTGCAGCTTACCAATCCTAAACCACTTTAGCTCTGGAAGATTTTACCCCCTTCATGACCAGGATATGTTTTGCTATTTAGCACTGTGCTACTTTAATTGGCGATGGCGTGGTCATGCAACGCTGTACCCAAATGAAATTCATATAATTCTTTTCCCACAAACAGAGCTTTCTTTTGGTGGTATTTGATCACCACGTTTTTTTTTTTTTATTATTGTTTACGATATACATGAAAAAAGACAAAAGATTTTGAAAAAAAAACAAATAAATATTTTTTACTTTCTGCTATAACACATATCCAATAAAAAATAAATAAATAAAAAAAATCGAATTTCCCTATACATTTTGGCCAAAATGTATTCTGCCACATGTTTTCGATAAAAGAAATTCCCAATAAGTGTTTATTAAATGATTTGCTGTGAAAGTTATAGCACCTACAAACTATGACATTTATACTGGAATTTTTATTTTTGTGAACTACTAATGGGACTGTGATACTCCGGCAGTCAGTCTGACATTAGGGCTCCATTCACACCTGAGCGTATCATTTTCAGGCATTTTTTGGGGGCGTTTTTTGGGGGCGTTTTTCAGGCATTTTTTGCAGGTGTTTGGAGGCAGGCATTGACATCTAACAAAAACGCTTGTAATATGGCAAAAAAGAAGCTCATGTACTTTTTTGAGCTTCAGACGTTTTGTTTCAGGCGACAAAACGCTGATATGTGAACAGGGGCCATTGAAATGAATGGGATTTTGCTTGTTGGGCGTTTTGAGACTTCAGAGATGAGCTGAAAAATGCTCAGGTGTGAACAGGGCCTAACCTATGCTGGGGGAACTGATTAACTGCCACTGACACTATTACAGTGATAAGTGTTAATAATATACCCTGACACTGGCTGGGAAGGGGTTGTTTAGGTTGAAGTATAGCTAAAGATCGTTTGGCTGCACATCTCCTATGGATCACAGGAGTGCAATTTATTTTGCACTTCTGTGACCTGTTTTCAACAGACAGCAGGCTGAAGTCCACTCTCTGCTGACATCACAGATGTCGGTCCAGGCACAGCCTCATCATAACCACGGAGTTGGGATCCACTAGGTGCTTGGACCGACACCTGGCTCAGCCTCTCAGTGAGCCGCTAAGAGCCTGAACCGGACGCCCCGCCCCCTCCACAGCTCAGTGCTCCAATGAGCGAGGAGGGGGCAGAGCAGAGAGCTGCTGACTGACTGTCAGGCACTCTGCTGGGGGAGCTGTCAGAACTGAGCGATCGGAGGTGTTTGATCACTCGGTTCTTATTGTAGAGGCGCCAGGGGACAGATGCAGCATCAAATAGGTAAGTATTAATCTTAAAAAAAGCCAAGACCTATACTTCTCTTTTAAGGCCCCTTTCACACATACCAACTGTTCGTCTGTTTTTCATTCATCCGTTGATGATCATCCATTTACATCTGTTTTCATCTGCTTCCGTCAACATCCGTTTTTTTAAACAGATGAAAGCCCTATTTTTCATCTGTTAAAAAAACACATTGGATGAAAAGCAGATGAAAAACGGATATAAAAAGGATGAAAAACTAATGAAAAATGGATGACAACGGATGAAAAATGGATGACAGCGGATGAAAAACGAATGAAAAATGGATGACAGCGGATGAAAAACTAATGAAAAATGGATGAAAACGGATGACAACAGATGACAATGGAAGATAAATGGATGAAAAATGGATGAAAAACAAATGAGAAAAATGGATGAAAAACGGATGATAGCGGATGAAAAAACGAATGAAAAATTTATGAAAACGGATGAAAAACAATGACAACAGATGACAACGGATGAAAAAAAAAAAGAAAAACAGATGACAACAGATGAAAAACGGATATGAAACTGATGTTAACTGAAAAAAACTGATGATAAAAAAACGCGGCTAAACTGATGAAATGAGCGGTCTGTATATGTGAAAGGGGCCCTCATTGTGTGCCTAACTATGTGTAAAGTGTTACTGTGTGGTGCTTTTACTAAGGGATATGCTGGTTTTTACTCCCTGCTTTGCACGGAAACAAAAACCCGCACATTGCAGCTGTCAGAAGAGAGCTTTGTGTTGTTTACATACACAAAGCTCTCTCTTGCACTCCCTCTGATGATCAATGGGTGCCAGCTATTAATCATTGGCCTGGAACCAGTGATCATCATGTGCTGGAGCTAGTGACAGCACAGTTGGGTGGGCCTGGGTCCTCGTTTTGATTGGTCCTCATGTTAATTGGCCCTTCGGATCCCGTTCTGACAGCATAAATTTTCCCCTTCAGAGAGGGGCCGGGTTAGCCTGATGAAGTTAGCGGGCCTCGAAAATGCATTGTGGTCCATCCCCTCCCCAGTCTTTATGTTTGTCTCCTGCTAGCCTTGTCAGCGGTGGGTGTGCTGGAGATGCCGACGGTGTTACATCTCTGAACGGCAGGTCTGAGCTTGTCTTTCAGAGTGGCCTTCTCATCCCTCATGAAGGCTGTCTGCCTGAATGGCATTCCACATCACCCTTGGCTTACACACTACCTGTCAGTTCTGTGTGATACATGGAAAGTGTGGTGTATGGCAACCTCAGCCTGGGCTCCAACCAAGCGACCCCTCTAACGCGTTTCGCTCTGCCCCCCTGAGATTATTCATGGGAATAGAGATCACAGACATGAGGAAGGGGGTTGTGCATCATCAGCTGTCACACATAATTGGAAAATGAGTGTTAGGTATATGCAAGTCTGGTTAAGGAAACTATAGAGCTCTGTGGTTAAGTACAGCAAAATAAGCTGGCATTAAATCAGACCACAGAAGACAGTAAAAATCTAAATTCAAAGGACATTTATATATACTATGACCTAACTGCAAAAGGCAAAAAACAAGGAACAACCCCCCTAGAGTGAAACACATTGGAGGCATGGCTTAGTTGAGCCCAGGCTGAGGTTGCCATATACAACAGATTGTAGGGATCGTTTTGATGTGCAGCTAAAGGGAGATTTTTCTTCTGGACTGGGAGGGGAGTTGTAGATATACTAGCAGATTTAGATTTTTAGCTTTAAGTTGAAGCCAAACTTACACTATAGTGTAACAGTTTTTTTTCCCTTTTTTCCTTTTGTGATAGGTTTTACATGAATAAATAAAAGTTGTAAGCACCCCTGTCAGTAGTAGTTTTTGCATATAATTTATTTAGGGTTGTTTTACACCATACTGCACATACAGTAAAAATAAGTGATGGGCTGAACACCCCCCTGTTCGGTTTGCACCAGAACACCTCAAACAGGGAAAAAGTTCTAGCGAACATGCGAACACTATTTAAAGTCTATGGGACACGAACATAAAAAATCAAAAGTCTTAATTTTAAAGGCTTATATGCAAGTTATTGCAATTAATAATGTATAGGGACCTGGATACTGCCCTGGGGGACATGTATCAATGCAAAAAGTTTTTTTTTTTTAAACTGTCATCTTTAAAGGAGCAGTGATTATAATAATACTTAAAGTGAAACAATAAAAATGAAAAATTCCTTAAATATCGTGCCTGGGGGGGTCACCTTAATGTGCCCACAAAGTGGTGCATCTGTACGATGTATGGATCTTGCAATACTGACATTTCTAAAGGAAAAAATGTCCTTTAAACTTGCCCGCGGGTGTAATGTATTGTCGGCTCCAGGTAATACAGATCAAAAAACATGAAAAAAACGGCTGGATTTTAAAAATGTAAAAAATGTAAAAAAAAAAAATTCCCTTCCAAAATCCATACCAGACCCTTATCTAAGCATGCGGTTTGGCCCAAAGCACCTTGTCATATTGATGGGGACAAGGGCCTTTTCCTGACGACCCTGGGCTGTGGTTGTGGGGGTCTGCAGGTGGGGGGCTTATCGGAATCTGAAAGCCCCTTTAAATTTTGGCATGAAGTTCCCCTTAAAATTTGTGTCAGACCCAAAGGGCCTGGTATAGATTTTGGGGGGGGGGGGGACACAACGCCATTTTATATTTAAATTTTGGAGAGGAGTTCCCCTTAAAATCTATACCAGACCCAAAGGGCCTGGTATAGATTGTGGAGGGGACCCCATGCCGTTTTTTTTTAAATTCTGTCAAAGGGTTCCCCTTAACCACTTACATACAGGGCACTTTCACCCCCTTCCTTCCCAGACAAATTTTCAGCTTTCAGCGCTCATTAGCAGGTATGGGAAATATTAGTCAGCATGGCATGGCACTGCTCTCTGTTTTTAACATTGGCGTCTATGGGAAATCTTGGTCAGCTTGACATGGCACTGCTCACAATCTATAAGTGACAGGGACACACAACTTGAGGAGTACTGAGAGGGGACCCAAGACTACAATATATCTATACATTTTAAAAGTGGGGTATGCCTGTACACTGACTGCACTAAACTGACTCAACTCACTTTCCACTAACTACCTGCCTAACCTCCATTGTCACACACTATACACGGCTGCTGTGTAAGCAGCAGCCTTATATTGTGTGGGGCGTGGACTTAGCCCCTGAGCCATGATTGGCTAAAGGCACCCTGCCTTTGACCAATCATGGCTCTGACAGGATATTGTGCTGTGATTGGCCAAAGCATACAGGTCAGGTGCATGTTTTGGCCAATCACAAGCACTTAATGCACTGCAATCACGCAGTGCATTATGGGGCGCTCATTGGGGGGCAAACTTGCCGCCAAAAGCTCTGGGTGTTCGTGTCTTGGACAAACACTAGAACACCCGATGTTCGAGCCCATCGCTAGTAAAAATGTGCTGAAAATGCATGTGCAGTAACGTGTATTTGCATGTATATTTATGTGCGTAGTATTGCATTTGTATGCAATACCCACTTGACGCCCGCCCGCCGCAGATATACTAGGCAGTGGGGATGCCGATCTACAGGGCCGGCGGTACCCGCGATCCCTCCCCGCTGATAGAGAACAACGGTCTTGTTCTCTCTGAAATGATCACAGAGTGCCTGTGATCCTCCTATTTAGGATCCTCCTATTTAGGAGCACAGGTCTCAGTGTTCATTCACAAGTCCCTCCCCCATACAGATAGAAAACACTCCCATAGGCTCACACTTAACCCTTTGATCGCCCCTGGGTTAACCCCTTCCCTGCCAATGTCATTATTACAGTAACCTTGCATTTTTTAGCACTGATTAATGTAATAATGTCACTGGTCCCCCCAAAAGCATCAGAAATGTCAGTTGGGGTTCGATCTGTCTGCCGCAATGCCGCAGTCCTGCTAAAAATCGCAGATGGCCGCCATTACTAGTAAAAAATAAATAAATAAATAAAAATGACATAGATCTTTCCCCTAGTTTGAAGACGCGATAACTTTTGTGCAAACCAATCAAAATACTCTTATTGGGATTTTTTTTTACCAAAAATATGTAGCAGAATACAAATTGGCCTTAAAGGATAAAAAAATATTATTTTTTAATTTTTTGGGGAATGTTTTATAGCAGAAAGTGAAAAATATTTTTTTTCCGAATTGTCGCTCTTTTTTTGTTTATAGTGCAAAAAATAAAAATCGCACAGGTGATCAAATACCACCAAAAAAATCTCTATCTGTGGGAAAAAAATTACATCAATTTTATTTAGGTACAGCATCGTACGACCACGCAATTGTCTGTTAAAATAACGCAGTGCCGAATAGCAAAAAATGGCCTGGTAATTAATGGGGTAAATCCTTCTGGTCCAGAAGTGGTTAATGTAAGTTTTCTATTTGCTCTTGCAGTGACCTGAATTTATCCAGTATAGAAAAATGCTGGTCACTGGACATTGGGTGAGCGAGCCCTCAGAGCTATAATGATTGGGATCACAGGAACTGAAACACACCAACACATGCCAAAGTTCAGTGCTATTGGTTCACTAAGGCCTCCTTCAAATGAGCTATTACATGCATACATTGAATTCCAGTTGCCAGCATCAGCAGATTTATGCAGCTAGGATGGCAGGTGTGTGTAAGCAGCAGTGGTCACTACAAAGTAATACTGAAATATAATAATTTTCTAGTGAAATACAGCCCTAAAATATACATAACATTGAGAAGAAGAATTTAGAGTGAAAACAGCTAAAGCCACATATTTTCACCATATCCTTCCGTGTTTTCTTATGGTAAAGTATATACGACTGTGTCTAACCTCTGCCATCACATAACATATAAAATATAAATCCAGTGATAAAATTATTCATCTCCTCATACAAGTAAAATAACATATCTAAAACATGCCTCTTTAATGAAAAAAAAATCTAAAAATAGGTTTATCTTTTTCAAGCATCTGCCAAGCATTCGTTAGAAGAAACGTAAAAAAAGAAATGGCAACATTGTACATGCTGCTGTCTGGAAGCAATAGCCAATCTGGAAATAATTTGGTTTTCCGCTTAGCTTTAGTCAGCCTATAAAATATTTCAGAAGTTATGTTATTTGAAAAAGTATATTTAGTTGAATAGATGTCATGATTTGTCCCTATGATTATGTCTATCTAGTTCTTTCACTGTGCGTTACGCTTCTGTGTTTAGTGACTGTGAGACTAAACATTTACTAGAACATATGTCTTGATAGCTCTTGATAGCCACAGAGAGTTGGGGAGGAAGAGTTCATTGTTTCACATGGGGAAACTTAAGCTGATCAAACGGGACTTTGGACACATGTGGTTTAGGAAAGCAAAACAATGAGCACATTTTTTGAAGCGGGAAAGACTAACAAAGTTTGGGATTATTAATTACAGCGGTAAATATAGTGCAGTCCAAATGCTGTGTGATGATCTAGCTGCAAGCTGCTTGCAACCTTACAACATCTGTGGAGCATATCTGCACTGACTTATTCATTGCGTCACCAATGGTGAACTAAAATACTTATAGGGCATACAGTGCACATACTCATAGCAATTATAGGCATTAGTTGAAAACCATTATTAAAGTGGGCTATAGAATTTTTTTCAATGTCAACCATTGCATGCCTTGAAAGGGACCTTGTTGCCTACTTACAAAATTACAGGTAAAAGCACAGATAAATCATCTATTTTAAATGTTTACTTGTTGCATTTTTACTTTCCATAAATTATTTTTATTAATTTGCAATGTGCCTTTGAACTTGCTAGAAAATATGACTACTTCAGAAGAGTCAGTTCCCTTGCCCAACCCCCTGCCTCCTTACATTTCATAGCTATTTTCTTTTCTGGGAGTGTTCCATTATTATCTGTGAAGGGGAATCAGGGGTCTTCAAACTATGGCCCTCCAGATGTTCGGGAACTACAATTCCCATAATGCCTAGTCATGTTTGTGAATGTCAGAGTTGTACAATGCCTCGTGGGACGTGTAGTTCCGCAACAGCTGGAGGGCCGTAGTTTGAGGATCCCTGCATGGAGTGTCATTTGAGTGAAAGGTCTGAGTCTGATGGAAAGGTTGATATCACATCCAAGATGACATCTTCCAGCAGCAGTGTTGGGGCTTTTGGAGGTCTACACAATAGAGACACATATACAATATGGCAAACATATTCTTCAATGGCTAAAATTTGTTTTACTTTCTGTCATGAAATGGTTTAAGATAATTATATCCCAGGCTGATCCAAGCAGGTTTCTCATTTTTCTACAGTCCAGGTGTATACTCTGATAATAACCACTTAATGTAATTTTCAAAGTTACTGTTATTGTTTACATGTTTTTTTTTTTTAATTATTTTTAGAAAGAATAGGGTACAAAACAGAGCCGTACCCTGGCTCAAAGCAACATTGAACCTACTATCTAATAGTAACACTAAATGTGATACAAAATGCAGGAACCTTGCTCAGAGTACAAAATAGAACATAAAGGACATTTACATCTATTTACAACATTATATTAAATGGGATAAATATACAGTATCTCACAAAAGTGAGTACACCCCTGACATTTTTAAAAATATTTTATTATATTTTTTCATGTGACAACTGAAATGACAATGTAAAGTAGTGAGTGTACAGCTTGTATAACAGTGTAAATTTGCTGTCACCTCAAAATAACTCAACACACAGCCATGATGTCTAAACTGCTGGCAACATGATTGAGTACACCCCTAATTGAAAACATCTAAATTGGGACCAAAGTGTGAATATTTTATGTGGCCACCATTATTTTACAACACTGACTTAACTCTCTTGGGCATGGAGTTCACCAGAGCTTCACAGGTTGCCACTGGAGTCCTCTTTCACTTCTCCATGATGACATCAAAAAGCCAGTGCATGTTAGAGATCTTACGCTCATGCACCTTCCGTTTGAGGATTCCCCACAGATGCTTAATAGGGTTTAGGTCTGGAGACATGCTTGCCCAGTCCATCACCTTTATCCTCAGCTTCTTTAGCAATTCAGTGGTCGACTTGGAGGTGTGTTCGTTATCATGTTGGAATATTGCCCTGCAACCCGGTCTCTGAAGGGAGGAGATCATGCTCTGCTTCAGTATGTCACAGTACATGTTGGTATTCATGGTTCCCTCAATAAACTGTATCTCCCCAGTGACGACTGCACTTATGCAGCCCCAGACCATGACGCTTCCACCACCATGCTTGACTGAAGGCAAGACACTCCTCATCTGGTTGCCGTCACACATGCTTGACACCATCTTAACCAAATAAGTTTGTCTTGGTCTCATCAGACCACAGGACATGGTTCCAGTAATCCATGTCCTTATCTGCTTGTCTTCTGCAAACTGTTTGTGGGCTTTTTGGGGAACATCTTTAGAAGAGGCTTTCTTCTGGGACAACAGCCATGCAGACCAATTTGATGCAATGTGTGGCGTATGGTCTGAGCACTGACAGGCTGACCCCCCACCCCTTCAACCTCTGCAGCAATGCTGGCAGCACTCATATATCTATTTCCCAAAGACAACCTCTGGACATGACACGGAGCATGTGCACTAAAATTCTTTGGTCGACCATTGCGAAGCCTGTTCTGAGTGGACCAGTCCTATTAAACTGCTGTATGGTCTTGACCACCATGCTGAAGCTCAGTTTCAGGGTCTTGGCAATCTTCTTATAGCCTAGGCCACCTTTACGTAGAGCAACAATTAATTTTTTCAGATCCTCAGAGAGTTCTTTGCCATGAGGTGCCATGTTGAACTTCCAGTTACCAGTATGAAAGAGTGAGAGCAATAACACTAAATTTAACACACCTGCTCCCCATTCATACCAGAGACCTTGTAACACTAAAGAGTCACATGACACCGGGGAGGGAAAATTGATAATTGGGCCCAATTTGGACATTTTCACTTAGGGATGTACTCACTTTTGTTGCCAGCGGTTTAGACATTAATGGCTGTGTGTTGAGTTATTTTGAGGGGACAGCACATTTACACTGTTATACAAGCTGTACACTCACTACTTTACATCGTAGCAAAGCGTAATTTCTTTAGTGTTGTCACATGAAAATATATAATAAAATATTTACAAAAATGTGAGGGGTGTACTCACTTTTGTGAGATACTGTAGAAAGTGATCAGAAGAGGTGAAGAAAGGACTTATCAAAAAGGCTACTGGGCAACATCATGAAGCTGAAATCTCAAAAGGGAAATAAAGCAATGGGTAGGCATAATATAGGGTACACTTCATTAAGAAGTTGTCAGATTTGAATCAACCCAGATATCCCAGACTTTGAATGGTATTTTGCCAGTTTTTCTTCAATAGAGACCACCCATATGCCTTGCACCTGAGGAGATCTTCGAAGAGCTATTGCTATAGGCTCCATCATGAGGGCAAAGAGAGCCTGGGAGAAGGAACAACCCTGCTGGGTCCCCCTCTCTACAGAAAAGGAGGATGACAGATCCCTTCCAATCTTGATACGGGCTGTAGAGAGATGATAGAGAATATGGGGGTCATTTACTAAAACGGAAGAGTGCAAAATCTGGTGCAGCTCTGCAGAGAAACTAATCAGCTTCCAGGTTTTATTGCCAAAGCTTAATTAAACAAGCTGAAGTTAGAAGCTGATTGGCTACTATGCACAGCTACACCAGATTCTGAGTGCACCAGCTTTAGTAAATCTCCCCCTATGTATCCATTTTTTAAATTTAGGCCCAAAACTAAGGATTTCCAGAACCTCCATCATGTAGACCCAATCCACCAAGTCGAAAGCTTTATGTCTAAAGCCACTAACACTCTCGTGCCCGAGTCCATCGAGTCCAGTAAATGACAAAGGACTCTGGGAATGTTAACATCAGTGAAATGCGGAAAGCTGTTATTTAGTGGCAGCAGTAATACCACTATTAAATGAATGACTTCCAACTACAGCAGTTGGAGATTTGAGAATGCAAACCAACTGGCCATTTAGTTCACCTGTTCAGCATGTTGTGAAGAGCATGGGTTTGAATGGAACTCCTAGCTGACCCTAACCCAAAACTCATCTCTAGTTCCAAGCATGTTTAAATTCACTTACTGATAATTGACTCCATACTTCCGCTGAATAGGACAACAGAAACTAGCAGAAGCTGTCACAGATTTAGGAATTTAGTCATGTTGTTGAGTGCTCCCTGACAAGAATGTTTTTGACCTTTACTGCAATTTTAAGTGCATTAATTTGCATGTAGAAATGTTTAACTATAGTTTAACTACATTTAACTCTGTTTTACTAATAATACAGCAATACTAAATCATGTTCCATTTTACAAATTCCTTCAGGAGTATCCATCCTATTGCACACATCAGCAAAAAGACATACCTTACCCATCAAACCTTCTATTACATTACTTACAAACAAATTAATAAGTGCAGGATCTTGTAAAAAGTGTTGTGGTACACTACTAGTGTACTACTCTGTTCTGAATTAACTCCCTTTACAACCCAAGTGGATATCCACTGAACCACCCAAGGGTTAAGTCCTATCTTGTATGTGGAACCATATAAAATACTTTGAACAAAAATACTACTGAACACAAGTAAAAATGAATCAAAGTAGTAGTTACAGGTAAATCTGATTGGATAACTGAATAATTGGTTGCTTTCAGCCAGTTTTATCAATAATGATATATACAGTATGTATGTTATTATGCTGAGTATGCAATCTTGCTGGCCACTAAAAATGTTTTTAAACGATGCCTAATTCGATTGTACTGCAATATCATACCAACTTTGCATACTGGAAAATCTCTGTGACTGATCAGTTATTGTTCCATGTTATCCAGCAAAAAATAAGCAACCTTTCACTGTGCATGTGCTAGAATTCAAGCAAACCTTTGCTTTCTATATGCACTAGGCCAGGGGTGTCAAATGGTGTTAAAGTTGCCCTCAAAGGGCCACTTGTATCTGTAAGACTATATAAATTTATCTAGGGCTTTTTTCTCAGAGAATAGGTGCAGGAACTCAACCAATCTACGCCTTCTGAACGAATGGCGGGTATGGCCAAATTGCACTAACGATAGGAGCAGTTTCAGGGGTACCCTATGCACAGAGTGCAGAGTTCAGGGGTGCGCTAAGTATAGAGTAAAGAGTTCAGAATTCACTGTATAGAGAGTGCAGAGTTGAGGAGTGCGCTACATACAAAGTGCAAGTTTTAATGTTTGGCTATGCACAGTGTACAGGATTCAGCTCTCTTTCACAGGCTCACTTCTACCCCTTCTTGGCTCTAAACTCTGCACACATCTCCCACCACAGCCCTCATCCATCCAAAAGCTTCCTCACATCTCACCTACCTGGCCCGGCTCTAGCACCTTCCAGCAGTGTAGGCGGTTCAGCCCCTCTTATTTGCAGGGATATCATTGGTCCGTGTTTGTGCACCTGAGCACAGACGGGGATCACAGTGCAGCTTACCACATGAGTTCCACCACGTTCCAGCTGAAAAAAGCCCTGGGTGCGAGGAGCACAGGAAAATGGCCTGTTGGGCTGGATTCGGCCTACGGGACTTGTGTTTGACACATGTGCACTAAGGAATTCAAAACACTCAAAAAATTTTTTTTTGCTTATTTACCTTTTTATTTTCATCCAACTTTCCCCCCTGCTGCCATTCTCTCCTAAGCGAGAATAACATCTCCTCCACTCTGAAGCCCCTTCGGATATGTACGTCACAGATGTTTCAGGTTCCATACAGCGGCCAAAGGAGTGTGCATCAAAGGGAAAGCTGCCTGAACCAGGAAGAGACAGCCATTTAAATATGAATCTTGATGTAGCATTACCCCCTCAAGAGCTGCTGGAATTTTACTGGCTCTCCTTCCTTCCCAATGATGACCCGCCATGTAGCTGCACCCAGACAGTCACCAACTCACCAGTGACAATAAACAGAGATCCTTCAATGATTTTAGTGCAGTTTTCTATTTCAATAAATTGTAATTTACATACAAATGGACTGCATCTCATTGCAACATCCTGTACCAGGTATCAGTAGCATTTCAAAAGGTATATTTAGGCCAAGTTAATCCCCCTCATATAGGGGTCACATTTATGTTAGCTTAAGTGAAATGCAATGGGCTTTAATGTTAAAAAAAACTCTCTTGCATACATTTTTGAGATGTTAAACAATCAAATCATGAAATTAAGTAATCTCCATGTGTCCTGTAAGCTGGTTGTTTTCCAGGCAACACACCTTCCTTAAATGTAGTGGATTAAGGCACTACTTCTTACCTTTGAGTATGAGCAATGAAAAAAAAATGGGAGGGAGGACTTTAGGGCTAAGTTTACACTAGCTTCAAAAGCAGGCATTTCATGAGTGTTTTTGAAGCTCAATGAACGCCTGTCAAATCTGCGTGCATAGCAGCACCCAGTGTTGTCCACATGGTTGCATTAACATAGCGCCGCATTGCATCACATCAAGATTGACCAAATGTTTAATTTGCCAGGCTTTGCAGTTCCTCAAATGCTTCCATTGATGTCATTGTAAGCACACTGCAAACATGTCACAAATACCCCTAAGGCGTTAACACTACATTTGGAATGTGTTTAGAAAGCATTACTAGCTGAGATAACAATCTGAAAATCCATACAATAAAAAAACAACACAAAGGGGTTATCGGGCAAGCATTTTTTAACACAATGCAAATGCATCAAAAACACATCATTAACGCATTAGGTGCATTTCTGGGCGCTCAAATTTCTTTGCACGTGTGACTCCTCAGCAAATGAGTCACACATAAACATAAAATCAGTATCTTTATTAGTGCACAAAAATGAAAAACAATGCTAAAAAGCACCATGCATGACAATAAGTTGCAATATATTTAAGGTCAATTGGTTTTTATTTTCAGATCTCCAAACAAAATCATGAACAACACATGGAGAAAAATAAAAAAAAGTACATAGATGGTAAATAAATGTCTGTCAGTGCAATCAGGACAGCTTAAGGTACATGTCAGACAATTATAAGGAATGTAAAGTAATATATTCTGTGTGTCTATTAAGCAAGTAAGAAATGCAGGGTGTGGTGTCCTCAAACCTTGTGCGTGCCGTCCAAACACCCCAACACCCCTACCGGGTACAAGCTGTGTCGAGGTCGCAGGGCAACACACTGAGACCCGACCTGCATGAGAGGCCCAGCTTAATCTAGATCGTAGAGCAACTGGCACACAGTGGAAACCATCAACAGTAATATAGTAATATAGTATTCGGTAAACCAAGAAATCAGAGTCTGAATTAGAGCAACGTCATGAGTACATAAAACAAACTAAGTATGGAAGAAGCAGGTATGGGAATGGGGTTTTAATTATATAGAGTAAAGTTAAGATAAAGATAAGAGGATTAGAAAAGAGAAAGAGAAGGAGAAAAAAAAACACTAAATGGGACGAGATTAAAAGAAATCTCTACCCTTGAGGATGGTCCGGGCCCTCTACTATAAAGTCAGCAAAGGCTGAGGAAAATCGGAAATGAAGCCATACAATCCACATAATGGAGTGGGCTTCATCGGTACCTGTGTCCCAGGAGATCAGGCAATCCAGATGTTCGATCCTGTCCATTTCACAAATCCAATCCGGCATTGAGGGTGCCAGCAGTTGCCTCCAACATCTAGCAATCACAGAGCGGGCAGATGTCAGGAAATGCCAAATTAGGCTTTTTAAAATTTGTTTATAGGAGCCGGGCAACATGGACAGTATGGTTATATGAGGATCATTTGAGAACTTGTCCCCTGTGAGTTTTTCCATACAGGCAGAGAATTTTATCCCAGATTGGAATAATCCGCGGACAGGAGCTCCATATGTGTGAAATGGTGCCAGGCGCCTGCAAACATCTCCAACATGTATCTGGTATGGCCTGACCAATTTTATGGAGGACACTAGGGCAACGATACCACCTAGATAGGATTTGGTAATTGCACTCTTGAGCTATAGAGCTGACAGATAGTTTAAAAGAAAGCGCCAGTGTTTTGTTCCACTCCAGCTCCTCTCCAGGTGGACATAGTTCACGTTCCCATTTAGATATATATGGAGGAGGGTCAGGGTGGGTAGTTGCAATATATTTACACCCAGAAGAGACTATGTCAAGAACCAGTTAGTGGTAGTATACAAAAAACTACACAGATGTAAGTCAACACAGAAAGTATGAATATGGTGGTATCTTGATAAAAATTGCCTCCTACTCAACGTGTTTAGTTATGCAGCTTCATCAGGAGTTGGGGGTTATAAATTAATAATCAATACAAAGCATGAAATTACATTTCCTTAGATAATATGGAGCAAATGGTTAATACCACACGGGAAAAACAGCAAAACTTACATAAAAAAAAATATTAAACATTAAAGATCAAATGGTAGCATTAACATACTAAAAATCCAAGCATGACGCAGACACCCAACATAGCCCGAACTGCCACTGGGGAGGGGGCCTCCAACTCAGGTCACAGTACAGCACTGGCATAGATTTCACTGAAAACATGAAACATATTATAATGGTATTTCAAATGGGTGCAAACCCCCAAAGTAAGCACCAAAAAATATAAAACCATACCAAAAATATTTGATAGGTAGATGGCCCAGAGTGGAATGGCATATACCAGGATTCAAGGCAGGAAGGAATACATCCTAAAAAAGTTTATAAAAGACCTTAAATTTAACTTCCCAAATTCCAGCCCCCCTCCCTATAAGAATAAAAAATGGGGGTATAATTACCAATCTCCAGTGGAAAATCTGTCACCTCTAGTCCAGCGGGTTTAATTATACTGAGCCAGAATGACCAGATAAATGGTGCCAATAGAAGGCCGTCTCACCCATCATACCAGTCCAAAGAAAATGCTCAGACAGTTGATATGGTGGGGATGTGCCACTGGGCATGAGCACCTTTCCCTTCCAAGACGGTGGCCATTCCCACCCATTGCAGTGAACAGCCACCCCATCCAAGATGACAGCCACCATGCACACCCAGTGCGGTGGGGAACCTCCCCAACAGACAATAATACAGCCCAAGGAGCCTGTTCCACCAAGCAAGGGAGCGTCCCAGAGATGTAAATTGGAGAACTTTACACATGGGGACAACACCAAAGCTGCACCATTGTTAGGGGGAGAGAGAGGGAGAGCCAACTGGTCTTGCATCTCCACCCATGAAAAAGACCTAAAGGAGAGAGAATGGACCCTCCAACCCCCCGAGCGCTTAGTCGACATTTGTTCAAAAACAAATCAAAAGGTGGCAAAAAAGGGATGAATGGATCAACACATGCTGGGTAACATAAGGCCAGGCACAAGGGGATCATTCCCAACATGTCCCTCATAAACATCCAATGTCATAAAAAATATATACCAGAAATAGATGGATTATAAAATTATTTAAAATGTAACTTTTTTTAATTCCATCCATCTTTTTTGGGATTGTTATTTATATATGTTTATTACAGTGGATGTTTATGCTGGACATGTTTGGAATGAAAACCTTATGGCCTTACATCGTCCAGGATGTGTTGGTCCATTCATCCCTTTTTTTCCCCATTTTCCAAACTTTGCCTAGGCTACAGCAAACACTATATTTGGTTATGGACACCCAGCTTAGGACAGGGTCGATACACTGGTTTTAGAGGAAGTCTTGTGGCAGATCCAATGACCTGAAAAATAAAAGGCATATATTTTTTGATCAGCTATGACTAGAGCCTGTATGTGAGTCAATTGGTGGAATTTTGGGTTAACTAAGAATATAGCCTTGTTGAGATAACTGCCTGGAGTTTGCATGTTCTCCCTGTGCCTGCGTGGGTTTCCCCTGGTTCTTCTGGTTTCCTCCCACACTCCAAAGACATGCTGGTAGGCTAATTAGCTCCTGTCTAAACTGTCCCTAGTATGTATGAATGTGAGTTAGGGACCTTAGATTGTAAGCTTCTTGAGGGTAGGGACTGATGTGAATATATAATATATATGTTAAGCGCTGCGTAAATTGACGGCACTATGTAAGTAACTGAAATAAATTAAATACATATTTTGCAAGCAAACATTCAACATCTTGCTAATGCCAGATTGGGTTTCCAGACTTTAAACTGTATGTAAAAGAAGATGTGAATAGAGTAGGGAAGGGTTAGGCTCTCTATATGTAGAACAGTGTTTGGTGCCTCAAACAAAAATTGGGGGGACTTTATGGGCTAGTCAGGTAATAGTAAGGTATAGTAAAAATATCACAATTTATTGAAAACAAAGTTCATAATACATACGATAAAGTAGAATTAGGTGCCAATGGGTTATAGACCCATGTGTATGGTGAAATAAGGTAGAAAGAGTGACAATGTGATTGGTGACATGGATATAAATCTCTGTCTGTTCTGGCTCATGTAAGAGACTCTGGAACGTGTTGAGAGAGAGTATATCTCAAATTTCCAACGCGTTTCGGCATTCTAAAATACGTTGCCTTTATCAAGGAAATGAGTAGGTCACCATATCTGGAAAATATATAGTAAATGTAAATTGTTTGCATGGTATGTAGATATTTCCATTATGGGATGGGAAAGTGAAATATAGACATACTTGTGACATTAGCGTCGGATCCCGGACCTTGGTATCTGTTCTCCCAAAATATCTCACACAGGATTTGGAGGAATCGCTGTCTCTATTAGTGAGAGGAATTTGGGTGAGGTTTTATGTGATAAATGATAAAAGGAGGTTTTTATTATTTATTGATTGACTTACAAGGAAATAGTTGCTCTGGTTTATGGGGAGAAGTCCCTTCGGATATCCTAAAAGTATTTGAGTACGGTAAGTATTCAAGATTGTGAGAGCATTGCAGTAATTAGTAAGTCGTTTAATGCATTAATGTGAATAGACTGTGTCACTTACAGGTTAGGTGTTGCAGGTTTGTGCCAGTAGAGGGAGCCCGGTCTTGTATCCCGGTTGTTTCCCTGGTAACAATAATGTGAAAATAAGCCTAAGTCAAAGGTGTTTTGCACTTGAAAAAATCATCCGACAATGCAATATTGTAGTCATTGTCGGATGGTAACATACAGTTTGGAGAGAGGAGTAAGGAGCTTGGTGTCCTGGAGAGGCGAGTCCTGGGCGTCCGATACGTTCCCTCGGCTGGAGGGAAGTGGCGCCCTATTGGAAGTCCCCGGCTTTTTATGCCCGCTCACGCATGCGCAGTAGCGCATCGGAGCGTCACAGCGCAGACCCGGCTTCCGGGTGAGCGTCTCGGAGTGGTGTGCGAGAGGTGGACCTGCGCGCGCACCCTGCCAGTGACGGTGGATGGGAGGGAGATGTTCCGAAGCCGCCGACACAGGAAGGACGGAGATAGTGTTCCCTGTGACAGGAGCACTTCTCTGTCAGGCCCCCAGAGAGGTGGCCTCTGGGGTCACCTGTGCCGGGTGTGTTTGGGATGACAGGAGTCAAGGCAGGGGGATAAAAGGACGCTATATATGTCACAGTGCTGAATAAAATTATGTGAATAACACAATTGGACATAATGATTAATAATAAGGAGGTAATGTAAATACCACATTTGAAAAAGTAATTAACAGCAATAAAAAATAACATGAAGGGAGGATGGGAAATTGCACAGAGGGAGACATTACAGGCTGAGGTGGGATAATCCCATTAGTGATGCAGACATACTGGACACATTTGCTGTGTAGGGATGGTATAGTGTATGTCAAATTGGTTGGTTGTGAGAAGGAAATTGGAATCTTGCTGAGAAGTGTAGTTTATGATGTTATGGTTAGTCAGTCTTGCCAGAAACGAAGCCCTCTAAGAAAGGACGATAGCTTTCATTTTCGTTGAGTCCAGGGGGTCTGGTTGCGTTAAGTTTTTTGATCCAGCGCATTTCAGTTTGTAGGAGGGACTTATTCCAGTCCCCGCCTCTGCTTGGAATGTGTATACGGTCAAGAACAGAGAAACTGACTTTAGGCATTCTGTATTTATGGAAATGAGACATGTGGCGGCCTAGTGGTAAATAAAAGTTACCAATGGACATACTTTGCACATGCTGATTAACCCTGAGTCCAAACTCTTGGCGTGTCTTTCCAATGTAGAACGCGCCGCATTCACAGTTCATTATGTAAACTACCCCCTTCGTTTTGCAATTTGCGTAATGTCTGGGGGTAAATAGCTCGCCATTGGGTAACATAAGAGAAGTTAATTTGGGAACAACTGCGCATTGTGCGCAAGACGCACAGGGGAAGGTGCCTCTGGTTTTGCAAGGATCTTTTCTCGATTTCATTTCGCTGTGTACGAGAGTTTGGTGCACCGAGCGAGTCTTTTTGTAGGTAATAAGAGGGTTATCGGGTACTAGGTCTTTCAATGAGGGATCTTCGGTGAGAATGGACCAGTTCTTTTTTAATATGTTCCGAATTTTTTGATGTTCATTAGAAAATCTAAGTATTATCCTGGTCGGAGGTGGATCCGTTTTTGTGTTTTTGCTTTTGTTGAACAGGATTGTATGTCGATCTTGTTTGTTGACCCGATTAAATGCTTTCTTGAGACATGTTCAGGAATATCCTCGTGCTAGCAATCTGTGGGTTAAGGCATCCGCTTCTTTTTGGAATTCCGTTGGACTGGTACAATTTCTTTTGAGTCTTAAAAATTGGCTGTAGGGAATGGACTTTTTGAGGGGTTCTGGATGAAAGCTTGTGGCGTGGAGTACAGTGTTGCCAGCTGTCTCTTTTCTAAACAGGGTGGTCATAATGTTGCCAGTTTTATCTTTGTAAATGTAGGTATCCAAGAAGGGTATCTTGGTTTGGCTGTATGTCATTGTAAAATACATGTTATATCGATTGTGATTCATTTTGTTTAAACACTCAAGCAGTAGATTCTCAGGGCCGTTCCAAATGAGGAGTACATCATCGATGTATCTTTGCCATAACATGATGTTGGTAGTGTATATATTGTTTTCTTCAGATGTTAAAAAGTCTTCTTCCCATTCACCCAGGTAAATGTTCGCGTAAGAAGGCGCACAGCTTGTGCCCATGGCAACACCGCATGTCTGTACGTAGTATGTGCCACAGAAAGAGAAAATATTGTGATTGAGTATGAATTTCAGCATGTTTAGAATGAATGTATTGAAGTTGGTGTCATATTTGCTTTGTTGATTGAGAGTTTTTTCTACAGTGAGAAGTCCCTTTGAATGGGAAATATTGTTATAGAGTGTTTCAACATCAATGGTGAGGAGTAGGGCATTAGTAGGTATTGATATATTGTCCAGGATTTGAAGTAGATGTCCTGTATCCTTAATGTAGGAGGTAAGTTTGATGACATGAGGTTTGAGATGGGCATCGATGACTTGGCTCATTTTTTCAGTAATGCTACCGTTGCCGGAAATGATAGGTCGTCCAGGTGGATTGAGAGGATCTTTGTGCACTTTGGGTAATGCGTAAAAAGTCGGCACCCTGGGGTGTTTAGTTCGAATGAACTCCCAAAGGGTTTGTGAAATGGTGTTATTGCTGTAGGCCTGATCCACCAATGTGTAGAATTCTTCATTGAAACTATGTACCATGAGAGGAGAGATTTGTTTGTAGTATTTCTTATTTTCCAGAATATTGAGGCACATTTGCTTGTAGTCTTCGTTATTCATTAATACCACGTTGCCCCCCTTGTCAGAGGGTTTAATTGTAATGTCTTGGTTATCTTGAAGTTCTTTAAGTGCTTTCCTGTGTTCTGGAGTTAAATTGGTGTGGTGGGTGATTCTACGTAGTTGTTCAATGTCTTTGGTTGTTTGGCGAACAAATAGTGCTATTGCTGGGTTGGTGTTGATGGGAGGATATTTGTGTGATTTTTTCTTGAATTGGGTGGTAGTGGTTGGTTCAATATCAGGTTCATCTTCGTCACTGTCTGTAAATGAGTCCATGTCCTCTGAGTCATCTAGTCCACCTTCCTCTAGAAGTAGGTTGAGATCTCTAATAGCCCGGAATTCGGCGGCTGTGAGTGGTGTGGGTGTTGGTTCAATCGTTGGTTTTTTGCTGTAACAGACTTTTAGGGTGAGGTTCCATGCAAACAGATTAATATCCTTTATGGTTTCAAATATGTCCATGCTTTTGTTCGGGCAAAAGGAAAGTCCGAGAGAAAGGACTTCCTTCTGTGCTATTGTTAAATTGTGTGAGGAGAGGTTTATGACATTTAGTCCCTCTTGTCCTCCTGTCCTGGTGTGTCTTGGTTCTGTTTGGTTTTGTTGTTGGGTTTCCCTAAAAAAACACCCTTTAGTTTAGAGCGGGTGAACATTTCGTGAGGTCTTAATGTTTTTGTGGCAGTTTCTGTTGTTTCAGTGTCGGAGGCACATGCTTCTGCTTGATCTTGAGATATTGCCCAGTCGCTTTTGTCAGGGTTTCTGGGTGTCTTTTGTGTGGTGGGTTTTTGGAAGTGGCTCATGTTTCTACCTCTGTTCATTTCAGAGCCAGAATTGTAGGAAGAAGAGTCTGAGGATTGCTGCTGGTAAGGATACCTGGGGGCACGATTTTTATTGCGGTTTGATCTTGTAGGGTTTGCCCATTTGTATGCGCGGCCCTGTGTGAATGCGTTTTTGTCGCGCCAGTATTTCTTTTCTTTTTTGACAAGTATGTCCTTACTGTACTCTTCCAGGTGTGCCTTCAGCTTTGTTTCTTCTGCACTGTAAAGTGCGGCTGTTTTTAATGGGGCGAGTTGGTCATAGATTTTTTTGATTTCTCCCTCAAGGCTTTTACTTTGTCGGAGGTACTCTTCTTGAAGTAGTAACATGAGGTTTTTAGAACATTGATTAAGTATATCTTCCCATTCTTGTTTCATTAGAGCAGTAATGTTGTCAAGTGTGGGGAAAATCTGAATACGTAAACCAGCCGGGTTAATGTTCTCTTTTATGTATCTGTCAAATGTCCGAACATGCCAGTGTAGAGCTGACTTTCTTTCTAGGTGTTTTTTTAAAGTGGCAAAAAGTGCGGTGATGTCTGAGTTTAGCTGTTCTTTTTCTTTAAAATTGGATTGAATATTTTGCATCAGGGAGTCCCACTCTGTGCCCATCAGGTCTCCCATTGTGTCCCTCCTCTCCTTCGGAGGTGGCTCCAGCTTGAAATTTAAGTAATAGCCGGAAAAATGATACTCTGACCCTGCAGCTTGTTATGGCAAAGATACATCGATGATGTACTCCTCATTTGGAACGGCCCTGAGAATCTACTGCTTGAGTGTTTAAACAAAATGAATCACAATCGATATAACATGTATTTTACAATGACATACAGCCAAACCAAGATACCCTTCTTGGATACCTACATTTACAAAGATAAAACTGGCAACATTATGACCACCCTGTTTAGAAAAGAGACAGCTATCAACACTGTACTCCACGCCACAAGCTTTCATCCAGAACCCCTCAAAAAGTCCATTCCCTACAGCCAATTTTTAAGACTCAAAAGAAATTGTACCAGTCCAACAGAATTCCAAAAAGAAGCGGATGCCTTAACCCACAGATTGCTAGCATGAGGATATTCCCGAACATGTCTCAAAAAATTTAATCGGGTCAACAAACAAGATCGACATACAATCCTGTTCAACAAAAGCAAAAACACAAAAACGGATCCACCTCCGACCAGGATAATACTTCGATTTTCTAATGAACATTAAAAAATTCGGAACATATTAAAAAAGAACTGGTCCATTCTCACCGAAGATCCCTCATTGAAAGACCTAGTACCCGATAACCCTCTTATTACCTACAAAAAGACTCGCTCGGTGCACCAAACTCTCGTACACAGCGAAATGAAATCGAGAAAAGATCCTTGCAAAACCAGAGGCACCTTCCCCTGTGGGTCTTGCGCACAATGCGCAGTTGTTCCCAAATTAACTTCTCTTATGTTACGCAATGGCGAGCTATTTACCCCCAGACATTACGCAAATTGCAAAACGAAGGGGGTAGTTTACATAATGAACTGTGAATGCGGCGCGTTCTACATTGGAAAGACACGCCAAGAGTTTGGACTCAGGGTAATCAGCATGTGCAAAGTATGTCCATTGGTAACTTTTATTTACCACTAGGCCACCACATGTCTCATTTCCATAAATACAGAATGCCTAAAGTCAGTTTCTCTGTTCTTGACCGTATACACATTCCAAGCAGAGGCGGGGACTGGAATAAGTCCCTCCTACAAACTGAAATGCGCTGGATCAAAAAACTTAATGCAACCAGACCCCCTGGACTCAACGAAAACGAAAGCTATCGTCCTTTCTTAGAGGGCTTCGTTTCTGGCAAGACTGACTAACCATAACATCATAAACTACACTTCTCAGCAAGATTCCAATTTCCTTCTCACAACCAACCAATTTGACATACACTATACCATCCCTACACAGCAAATGTGTCCAGTATGTCTGCATCACTAATGGGATTATCCCACCTCAGCCTGTAATGTCTCCCCCTGTGCAATTTCCCATCCTCCCTTCATGTTATTTTTTATTGCTGTTAATTACTTTTTCAAATGTGGTATTTACATTACCTCCTTATTATTAATCATTATGTCCCATTGTGTTATTCACATAATTTTATTCAGCACTGTGACATATATAGCGTCCCTTTATCCCCCTGCCTTGACTCCTGTCATCCCAAACACACCCAGCACAGGTGACCCCAGAGGCCACCTCTCTGGGGGCCTGACAGAGAAGTGCTCCTGTCACAGGGAACACTATCTCCGTCCTTCCTGTGTCGGCGGCTTCGGAACATCTCCCTCCCATCCACCATCACTGGCAGGGTGCGCGCGCAGGTCCACCTCGCGCACACCACGCCGAGACGCTCACCCGGAAGCCGGGTCTGCGCTGTGACGCTTCGATGCGCTACTGCGCATGCGTGAGCGGGCATAAAAAGCCGGGGACTTCCAATAGGGCGCCACTTCCCTCCAGCCGAGGGAACGTATCGGACGCCCAGGACTCGCCTCTCCAGGACACCAAGCTCCTTACTCCTCTCTCCAAACTGTATGTTACCATCCAACAATGACTACAATATTGCATTGTCGGATGATTTTTTCAAGTGCAAAACGCCTTTGACTTAGGCTTATTTTCACACTATTGTTACCAGGGAAACAACCGGGATACAAGACCGGGCTCCCTCTACTGGCACAAACCTGCAACACCTAACCTGTAAGTGACACAGTCTATTCACATTAATGCATTAAAGGACTTACTAATTACTGCGATGCTCTCACAATCTTGAATACTTACCGTACTCAAATACTTTTAGGATATCCGAAGGGACTTCTCCCCATAAACCAGAGCAACTATTTCCTTGTAAGTCAATCAATAAATAATAAAAACCTCCTTTTATCATTTATCACATAAAACCTCACCCAAATTCCTCTCACTAACAGAGACAGCGATTCCTCCAAATCCTGTGTGAGATATTTTGGGAGAACAGATACCAAGGTCCGGGATCCGACGCTAATGTCACAAGTATGTCTATATTTCACTTTCCCATCCCATAATGGAAATATCTACATACCATGCAAACAATTTACATTTACTATATATTTTCCAGATATGGTGACCTACTCATTTCCTTGATAAAGGCAACGTATTTTAGAATGCCGAAACGCATTGGAAATTTGAGATATACTCTCTCTCAACACGTTCCAGAGTCTCTTACATGAGCCAGAACAGACAGAGATTTATATCCATGTCACCAATCACATTGTCACTCTTTCTACCTTATTTCACCATACACATGGGTCTATAACCCATTGGCACCTAATTCTACTTTATTGTATGTATTATGAACTTTGTTTTCAATAAATTGTGATATTTTTACTATACCTTACTATTATCTGACTAGCCCATAAAGTCCCCCCAATTTTGGTTTGAGGCACCAAACACTGTTCTAGATTGTATTTCGGGATGTTGGCTACATCTACTACCAAGGGCAACTAGGGATCTAACACAAAAGCTCTCTATATGTTTTATTTGATGGCTGTGTCTTGATGACTATTGTCACAGATATACAGTAGAAAGTGATGGTAAATACCAAATTGTGGAGCTGTTCCCAGACAAACAGTGGAGGAAAAATTCTGCAATGGTGACACATTTTCCTTTTTCTTTCCAGCTCATGCACAGGAACAAAAAAACACAGATTTTAGAGGCATTTTTTTTTAAACACAGTTCTATTTTTGCCAATGTGTCCAGGCACATTATGGCATTTAGATACATATTTTAGAATAGTAACTAGGTGCGTACAAAATGCCCCAAAACTGCATTCAGAGAGGCCCTTACTGGCAAAATTGACAAACATAAACACACATGAGTGCATATGTATTCTAGTGGTTAGAATATATAGTGGCTATCAATATATACAGCTTTTATGCGCATATCTTTCTAAATGTCATGCGTTTGTAAGCCAGCAGAAATATCAAGTGCACATAGGAATAATTTAATTGTGAAATAGGCCTAAAATATACATTTTCTTCACTTTTAGTGATTTCTTTCTTTCCTGTTGCAACTCCAGGACAGAAAGTGAAGGGAAATATCTTACCCACCACAGACTATAAAGAGCACTTGCTTTCCAAAATATTAACACAATAATATCTGGAAATATCTAGTAAATCTAAATCAAAGTGAACAATAGGCTACATACCTTATTGTCAATGTTTTAATTGTTTTCATCTGTTTAACATTGTAGGGTGGGATAGGACTACCTAAAAAGCACAGATATATCAAATAGGTGGCTTGTTTGTTATGAAAATACATCAAGTCTGGCAGCAAAATGAAAATTGCCTAGTTGAGAGATTAGCTTTTAGATAGGGTCATTAAGTATGCTGAACGCATGTCCAAAGAAAGCTAATTAGGACTGTTTGAAAAAGGGCAACTCACAAATTGTTTTCCTGTCTTCATTATAAGCATAGATAGGTTGTCAGTTCAGCCACAAGATTCCTAATCTTGGCAAGCAGATGTTTTCTTTGGTTATGATTTTAATTTAGATTGCTTAATCCCTCTTTTTCCTTTTATTTAAAAAAGATGAAAACAGAAGAAAAATAGAATTGCAGTTCTTACACTCATTTAACAAATCCTGCTGTTCTATTAGTCTTTGATTAAATCAACCACAAGATTGCTAATACCTTAAGGTGCTACATAAACCTTGTCGGACATTTTGCAACTTCCAATAACCTGGTCATATGAGGTACACAGAAAATCTCTGGGAATTACATCTATCTGGATGTCAGCGTGTTTGTATGATTAACCGCTTGGCAACTTCTGCTGTACATTTCTACTATTCCCTAAACAAACAGACATTTAGAGCACCACATCCAGAATGATCAATTTGGGATACACACACCATGCCTAAAGTAAGAAACACAGTGTTTCAAAAATGTAACCCCAAAAATGAATTTAGTTAGTCAAAGAAAACATTTTTATTTTACTACTACCCATGGCTAACACAGTACATTACTCTACAACAGTGGTCTCCAAACTGTGGCCCAGGGTCCAGATGGGACTCTTTGCTATGCAATGAAGGATAGCAATTCCTTCCCCCAATAGCAAACGTGGAGATGTGTACTCCCTCTGATGCCAGAAAAATTTCAACTCCTGCTGGGGTGGGGAGTGGTTGAGTTCCTTCACCTATTCTCTGAGAAAAAAAGCTGTGGATAAATTTTATATAGTCTTACTGATACCACTGACCCTTTGAGGGCAGCCATAATGCTGGTGCGGCCCACAATAAGATTGAGTTTTACACCTCTGCCTTAAACTATGTAGTGCATGGACCTGCCTAATTGGAAACAATTGAAATCTGTTTAGTTTTGACCTCATATCATATGATTTTTGGTAAATCTAAAGGAAAATTGTGCAAGTTGATTGAAAATGTATGGCCAGCCTAAGTCAGCTAATGCTGTTTGCAACAGTTGTCAATCAGGAATCATTTCATGTGAGCTAGAAGGAACATTTGTATTACTATCCTTGGGTCACCCAGTTGGTTATATTTGGGGTAAACGGAGAAAAGAAGGCGCGGCCATATAAGAGTATCAATTTAATAAAATTAAAGTCATATAGGATGTAAGATTGCACTCACAAAGGTGATTGGACACAGCTGGTCACATGGTAAAGAGCCTACGTCAGTAGGCTCTTTACCGAGATCGGAGATGCGGTGTGTCAGAGTGAAATGCCGCATCACCGATCTGCGTGCCCCCCGGGGGCGCGCAGAGCGCATTATCCTGCCGCCATCATATGACGTCCAGTCAGGATAATGCAACCACCTTCCCACCGTCATTTGCCTATAGGGCAGGTGGGAAGTGGTTAAAAAGGTTTGTTTGACTACAACTAAATGTATTTTCTGTTAGAGTGATGGCAGAACATAAGCTGCTCATAGATGGATTTAAATCCGTACTTTTCAGCAGGGCCCAACCAAATTTGAATCCATGTATGGGCAGTGTAGTTGTATAGAAGTCGATCCACTGATCAACTCCTGAATAACTGCCCTACTGGAAAATTCCTCTCGTTCAGCACTGCACGCTGTAGCCTGCAACACTGATCAGTGTATTCTGATGATGAGGAAGCCTCCCCACTGTCAAAATACAATGACACCATGGGAGGATTCCTCCATCCACCTCCAATGTGTGAATGGAGGAATTGGGTCAGGTTTATTTTCGCTCAACCTGCTGGCTGAAGGAAAAAACAGACTCATCTATGGCCTGCTTTAGAAGCCACACTGATTACCTCCTAGCTGTTATTATAGGAATTTGGCTATGCAGTAACCCCATGTTCACAAGCCTGAAGCCATAAAAAGACCTAAGTGTATCTACACTCAAAACAAATGTAAAACATTACAGCTTACTAAGTTTCTATGTGGTGGTTGCATTTGTTTTCACTCCTCAAACTAAGCAGAGTTTTAGCAAGTATTTGCCAGAAATGCAGCACCTTTTTACTTCTTGTGAGCTTTAAAGAAAGTACAAATAACCTTATCTACTAATACTATTAATTCACAACGGAATGGAGATGATATAAAGGCAGACATGTTTGAAGTCCAGCCTGTGTGGCGACAAAGGCTCTTTCGATAGGTGCAATAGAGAAAAAAAGTGCAAATATAAAAATAAAAAGTAGTGTGTTATTCACAGGATTACCAGATGAAAAAAGGTTACTATGTTACATAGTCGGTAAAGCTGAAAAAGACACCGGTTCCACCTGCGTGGGTGTGTTTGAATGTGTTTAGTAAAATATATTGTGTTGTTATCATTAAGATGATCATTGTTGTTATCATTAAGATTCCCATTTAATTGTTTTTGAAACTATTGATGCTCCATGCTAATACCACCACTTGTGGAAGAGAATTCCACATCCTTACTACTCTAACAGTAAAAAACACTTTATGGTGATTGTGGTTAAACTGCTTCTCTTCCAATCTCAGTAAATGACTGCATGTCTTTTTAAACTCCCTTTCACTGAAAAGTTTTTCTCCTATGCTATGGTCACCACAGTCTTATTTTTGTGGATCGCTATCATATCCCCTCTCAATCACCTCCTGTCCAGAGAGAATAAATAAAATGCTTGTCTCTCCCCATAGCTGAGGTCCTCCAGTCCCTTTATTAGTTTTGTTGCCCTTCTCTGAACTTATTCCAGTTCCACCACATCCTTCCTGAGGACTGGTGCTCAGAACCGGACAGCATACTCAACATGCAATCGGACTAGAAACTTGTAGAGTGGGAGAATTATCATGTTATCCCTTGAGTAAATCCCCTCTTTGATGCCTGCTAGTATTCTGTTGGCTTTGCTTGCAGCAGCTTGGCATTGCATGCCATTGCTGAGCCTGTCATCTACCAGGACCCCCAGATCTTTCATCCTGGATTCCCTCAGAGGTTATCCCCCTAGTGCAGTGATGGAGAACCCATGGCACGCGTGCCATAACTGGCACACAGAGCCAGCTCTGTGGGCACGCGAGGGAGTCCATAGAAAATCATAGAGAGGCAGCAAACACTGGTGTGGGAATGTATCTGCACATGGCGAGTGAGTGAGTAGCCCTGCAGCCTCCATGGGTAAGGTTAACAGGCCTGAGAGCCCCGGAGGGAGAGAAGAGCTTCACTGCCTCCTTGACCCCCAAAGAGGCAAGCAGTGGGTGCAGTCCTCAACTTTAACAGGGAGGCCCAGGGAACTGGAAGGAACAGAGCAGAGAACACCACCAGATCAAGAACGGAGACTGGCATGGGAGGTCCTGGGCATGATCATACACAGACTACCTAGAGACAAAGACTGGGACTGAGGGGCAGAGCAGGAACTGGAGATAGGGACAGAGCTAGAGGTATCGCTCTCATTTCCCCCCTCACTCTCCTCTCAGCTACCCCTCTCTCTCTCTCTAAAGCCCCCCCCGTCTGAAGTCCAATTCTCTCTCACCCTCCTACCTCTCTCTCAGTCCCCCCTCTGTTTCTCTCTCACCCCCTCTCTCTTTGTCCCCCCCTCTCTCTCAACCCTCTCTTCTCTATCACACCCATCTTTCTCTGTCACCCCCCTCTCTCTCCATCTCTCAACCCCCCTCTCTCCCTCTCACACCCCCCTCTCTCACCGCCCTCTCTCACCGCCCTCTCTCTCTCTCTCCCACCCCCCCTCTCTTCCTCTCTCTCTCACACACCCCCTCACTCTCCCACTCCCCTTTCTCTCTTACCCCCCCTCTCTCTCATCCCTCTCCTCTCACACACACCCCTCTCTTTAACAAAATCCCTTTCTCTCTCACACTCCTGTCTCACTCTCTCTCACACCCCCTGTTTTCACTCTCTCTCATACCCCCGCTCTCACTCTCTCTCATACCCCCTGCTCTCACGCTCTCTCCCACACCCCCTCTCTTTCTCTCTTACCCCCCCTCTCTCTTACCCCTCTCTCTCTCTCAGCCCCCCTCTCTCACTAATTGCAGTGTTGGCACTTTGAAATAATAAGGTTGGTTTTGTGTCGCAGTGTGGGAACTCGGGGTCAAAAAGGTTTGCCATCAGTGCTCTAGTGAGTTACTTGCATTCGTATTTTAGCACCAAATGCATCACCCTACATTTTTTATCATTAAACCTCATTTGCCATGTAGTTGCCAACCCCATTATTTTATTTAGGTCTCCCTGTAAGGTTTCCACATCGATCATCGATAAAGGAAAAAAGGCAAAAAAAAAAAAAAAGAAAATGTATTTGAGGGAAGGTTTGAGGGAACCGGTGACTCACTCCCTTTACTCCTATGTAACAAAACTGGTGCTTAGCAACTGGCCAATCTGGCAACCAACAGTCTCACGTGGTTGTGTTGAGTTCTTAACCATGTGTAAGCTTCAAGTCGCAACTTGGGGCTTACATAGAGATCACTCTTATTCCTCACAGCAGCTGAATAAGGTGGTGGTTGGTCTCCTGATCATAACATGACTGATTGGAAGCTAATTTGGAGACCTACTTCATTAACACTATAGTGGTTGATTGAAAGAAAAAAAAAACAGTAGAGAATGTTTTATTGTTATGTTTTGTTGCTGTACCATGTACTTGTATGAAAAAGCATCCTGTTCTCTTTCAATTGCTTCCTTTGTGTAAAATACCAGGTGATCCTGCCAGTCACTCTGCTCTCCTATAAAAAAAACTGAGCACACTAGGCATGAGGGCACAGTGTGGTTAGTGTTCTGGCTGTGCTGGGAACTCAGTCTGCTCTCCTCCAATGATCAGACTTGTGCTCACATTCCCCCCACCCCTGCACAGCCATTCACTGGGAAGACCAGTGTGCAGGGTTGCCAACCTCCCGCAGCATTTTTTACTGACAAAATATGGGAAATGTACTGACAGAGCACATTTTTTACTGACAATCTGAAAAATGACCGAACTCCTATTAAAAGGATAATATAGTAAGATAAGATAATCAATATTTAAACAGTATAAACACAATATGAGAACACTGAAAATACACGTAACAAGTCTTTTGCATGGTTTACACTAGTGATGGGCCAAACACCCCCGGTTTGGTCCGCACCAGAGCTCCCGAATATGGAAAAAGTTTGGACCCGAGCAATGAAACCCTATTAAAGTCTATGGAACCTGACTTGAAGAATCAAAAGTCTCCATTTTGAAGGCTTCTGTGCAAATTATTGGCTATGAAAATGGTATGGAGCCCTGGTACTGCCCTGGGGGACATGTATCAATGTAAGATTAATTTAAAAAAAAGATTGTTTTTACAGGGGCAGTGATTTTAATGATGCTTGGTTGCATGCTCAGATAAGTGTCTGGTAGGAATTTTGGGGGGGCCATGACATTTTTTTAAAAATGTTGGCGTGGGGGTTCCCCTCAAAATCTTTACCGAACTTATGGGTCTGGTATGGATTTTGAGGGGGAGAACCCCAGGCCATTTTTTTTTAAAATTTTGGGGTGGCATTTTCCTTAAACTCTATACCAGACCAAAAGGGCCTGGTATTAATTGGACATTTTTCTATTGTCGGCAATGCTTCCTTTTTCATTCGTAGGGAGAACACAGGCGCCACTCTAAGTGCAGTATTAGGATTTATTAATAGAAAATCAGAAGAAAGGTACTCACAAAGTAATATGTAAAGGAGGCATAAGAATGTCCATGTATATGGAATAAATCAATCAATCCGGTGTCATGGTCAGGATGGCTGAGCGGTCTCGATCCTCAGAATGTAAACCGGTGGATATCGGTACTTCCTGACAGTTGGAACGCACTGCTGCCCTCCCGCCGTCACTTCCGGGTATGACGTGATGACGTATTGGCGCCGGCGACGCGTTCTCGGAGCATGCACTCCTTCCTCAGGCCAATAAAGCGCCATATTGGATGTGGGACTTATATAGGGCAGACGTCTGGGGCGACTGGGTCCTAAGACCTGCCAAGTCGGCCGGGCCTGCAGCTAAAAATCATACATGGAAGCAGCTAGTTATGGGAATAAATAGCAATTACACATGCACAGATGTAAAAACACTAACTTAATCCTTATTTATACACATGTAAATTATATATGCTAAAATGTACTAGGCTATATAGATACGAAATATATGCATAAAAATAAGGGGGAAATCCTATTAAGGAAAGATATATATTACAAGCTGTACGCACACTGGTTTAAAAAATGAAAATAAAAATAAAAACAAAATAAAATTGAATTAAATTGCATTGGGATTATAGTGTGAATAATCATTGTGAATAATAAAGATGGGAATTAAATAAAAAATAATAAATAAAAAATAAGAAATAAGAAATAAGAAATTAAAGTTAATAATAAAAAGAAAAAATTTTATAGAAAAAATTAATAAAAAGAAAAAATAATAAATAGAAAAAATAAATAAAAAGAAAAAATATATAATATATAGATATTATATATAAAATATATAATAAATAATAAATAAATAAAATGGAAGAAGGAAAAAAATGTATGTACTAAAGTAGTAAAATTCAATGGATGGAAACAGTATATTCAAAAATATATAAAAAATATATCAAAGGATATATTAGAATATATTAACATATATATTAAAAAAGTGGTAAAAAGATATTAGATGAGAGAATTAGTTTCAATTTCCTCGTTAAGGCCCCCAGGCACCAAAGTATCTAAACTATAGATTTTATTCTTCAATTGTAAATCGATTGTTCTTAGCATTTATGATGGAAGTAATAATAAGGAAATGATTGGTCTTTTAATGGAAATCTGTAATGACAAAATATGTGGGTTGCCATTGTTGTCCCCTTGTATTAAAAAATGGCGTTTGACCTGGAACAAGTACAGTATGCAGATCAGGAATTCTAATACAATAATAATACTAATGATAATACGGGAAGTCAGCAATGGCAGTCTATATACACTATATTACCAAAAGTATTGGGTCACCTGCCTTTACATGCTCATGATTTTTAATGACATCCCAGTCTTAGTCAGTAGGGTTCAATATTGAGTTGGCCCTCCCTTTACAACTAAAACAGCTTCAACTCTTCTGGGAAGACTGTCCACAAGGTTTAAGAGTGTGTCTATAGGAATTTTTGGCCATTCTTACAGAAGCGCATTTGTGAGGTCAGGCACTGATATTGGATGAGAAGCCCTGGCTGCAGTCTCCTCTCTAATTAATCCCAAAGGTGTTCCATTGGGTTGAGGTCAGGACTCTGTGCAGGCCAGTCAAGCTTCTCCACCCCAAACTCGCTCATCCATGTCTTTATGGATCTTGCTTTGTGCACTGGTTTGCAGTCATGTTGGAACAGGAAGGGCCATCCCCAAACCGTTCCCACAAAGTTGGGAGCATGAAATGTCCAAAATGTCTTGGTTTGCTGACATCTTAAGAGTTCCCTTTACTGGAACTAAGGGGCCAAGCCTAGCCCCTGAAAAACAGCCCCACACTATAATTCCCCCTCCACCAAATGATTTGGACCAGTGCACAAAGCAAGGTCCATAAAGACATAGATCTTGGGGTGGAGGAACTTAAATGGCCTGCACAGAGTGCTGACCTCAATCCGATAGAACACCTTTGGGACGAATAAGAGCGGAAATTGCAAGCTGGGCATCCTCGTCCAACATCATTGCCTGACCTCACAAATGTGATTCTCGAAGAATGGTCAAACATTCCCATAGACACACTCCTTAACCTTGTGAACAGCCTTCCCAGAAGAGTTGAAGCTGTTATAGCTGCAAAGGGTGGGTCAACCTAATATTGGACCCTACAGACTGAGACTGGGATGCCATTAAAGTTCATGTGCCTGTAAAGGCAGGCGTCCCAATACTTTTGATAATATAGTGTGTGTCAGTACAGGTTCCCATTAAAGCTTTATTAAATCCAATAGCAAACATTTAATAAATTGCAGCTTACCAATTCTTAGGTGTGATTGCTGCACGAGTTTTCTTTCTTTACGCTTCCTTTCTTGCATTTTCATCTGGTCATCCAGCCAGCGAGTCTATAATTTTTCAACATAAAAGCTCTCTTGCAGTTACAGGGATGATACAAACCCTCCCCCCCCCCCCCCAACTGCTGCTGTCCAAAGCTGCCCACAATGCTCATTTATCCAGACAGTGCCAGGACAAGGTCATCCAGCGCCCAGGGCAAAGATGCCAAACTGCGCACCCCCTTCCCTTAGGGTTAGAGTCAAGGCACCCTGATCCCTGCAATAAACCATTGCACCTAGGGCAGCCTCCTCTCCTGCCCGCCCCTTGTCCCGGCCCTGCATCCAGAGTGGTGTCTGTATAATACATGGGGCGTGTTGCTGGCCAGATCACCAGGTGAAAACAGAGGGGAAAAAAGCCTAAAAAAGAAAATGATTGCAGCCTTTACATCTAATGAGTGGTAGGCTGCAATATATTGCCTTTTTAGTTTTGGGTTTAATACCGCTATAAGAAGTCCGTACAGCATATTAAATGGGGAACACAGAGCTGTTGATATTTTCCAAGCTTCTGAACATGTGTTCTTACCGACAATCTGCTATGGTATCTTTTTGTAGACTTGCTATGCTAAGTCTTCCTATTTTATGGCAAGAATAATGGCCTTTGATAGAGCTTGAAAACCTTTAAAGTAAACAGTCTTTCTTTTTTATGGTTTATTTGTTTCTAGTTCACCTCAGATAAGGAGAATAAGCCTTTTCTACTTTCACTTCCAATTACTCAGCATGGAATGTGATTGTGGCCTGCTGACCTTAATAAAGACACAGCAGGAACATCCGACAGATAATTGCCAAAAGTAAAAAATATACAGTAGGGATGAGATTTGGGTTCATGGCTACCATGGGTTTGAGTTAGTTCCTACATAATCGAGGGTAGGAGTTCTGGCGGACTAATGGGGGAATTTAGTACAAAAGGGAATCCGCGCTTAGGATAAAGGAAAAAGAGGTGGTAGGGGAAAACGCACAAAGGTAGATGAGATGCAATTGGCTGCAGCCCACTTCGGAATATAACCTACAAGAGATTATACTAAATATGTGGAAGAAAAGGGAAGTGCTTGGCGCTGCCAATTTATGTGTAAAGTGAAAAAAGTGCTTGTATCAATACTGGGAGATACTGGGAGATACTATGTGTAAATGTCACAGATATGATTTACAATAAATAGGAAAAAACAGGAAATACAAAGCAATAGATATACAAATAAATACGTGGTATACTGATTCTTAGATGGTTAAAAGGAAGGTGAAATTCAATGGTATGGTATAAAAACTTTTCCTATAAAGGACAACAATATGTGTGCATAAAATCTATACTGTAGCGCAAATATAAAACATAATACACATTTTATAAAAATTATATAAATAGTGCCCTTCGAGTGAGGGTGAGGTAGTGACGTTTAATAAATAGTGCAACACAGGTGGTAAGCACCACTATAGAGAGAAGGAAAAAATGCTTGTGCCACCAAGATATTAAGTGTGTAGGTGTGCAAATTGAAAAAAATGAGCCGAATAAATTATAGTACAATAAATACTATATAAAGTGCAAAGCTTTGCACTTTATAGAGTATTTATTGTACTATAATTTATTCGGCTCATTTTTTTCAATTTGCACACCTACACACTTAATATCTTGGTGGCACAAGCATTTTTTCCTTCTCTCTATAGTGGTGCTTACACATATATTGGCATCGCCAAGCACTTCCCTTTTCTTCCACATAATGGGGGAATTTATCAGATCAAATTATTTAATACCCTGCCTGTCCTTTGAACGTAGGTAAGATGGCTTAGAAGAGCAAATAAAGGGGGCTTTTGGACCTCTCACTATAAAAAGCACCTTTATCTGGGATAGGGAAAGCTTAGGAAGTGCTGCTAACAAACTGCAAAGGGAGGGATTAGTGTAGAGCGTGTAGGCACTTACAGGTTTGCTAAAATAGATGTGAATTGTTGCCAGCTGCAATTTTTTTTCTTCTCAGGCCTTTTTTTAAAATAGTGACACATGTGAAATATGCATGAGATTGGGGGATTTAAAGAAAAAAAAAATAGGTATATAAAAAAGTAAATCTGGTAATATTTTTAATTTAAAAAAATGATAGTAATGGTGGGTGGGAAAATGTTGATGTGGGATGGCCTAGCTATGAACTCAAAAGGGCTGTTTTCGATAGCTTGTATAAAAGCTGGCCTACAGCTCCTAGGCACATGGGGGGTTTGGGGATATTTTTATCCTTCCACTCCTGACAAGGAAAGATTGTTACTGGAGACATTGGGGTGGTGGGTAAGTGTTGCGTAGATTTTCAAGGCTTCACTCTATGAAAGAGCAGACAACCTATCGCTGTAGGATTGTATGCTTAATTTTTGCTGCTGGCTGCCCTTCCTCTCCTGTCCCTGGAGAAAGACTCACACAAAAAAAGGTCTATTAGGACTAAAAGTTGATTGAAATTAGTCTATGAACATATTAATGTGTGGCCTGCCAGGCCAGTAACTGGAGGAAAGAGACTTTTTTCACCAATTCCTCACCATGTATAATTCAGTGGCAATATTCTCTCCATAGTCACACAGAAGTAGGGGGAGGTAAAGGAGGAAGAGGTGGCATTCAGCTACTATCCATAGGGTTGAATTGACAGAATTTTTTCCACTATGGTAGCTATGAAAGAGACACCTACCTTGAGAAGGATGCTGCTGGAGATGACATGGTGGGAATTATGTAGAGGCTCAAGCAAGCACCTGACCCTCCTCAGCATGGCCCATTGACACTCTTCCCCAAATGAAGTGGCATATGTTAAACCACAGAAATCCCCTGTACAAACTTCATAACAGGGGCATTTTTCTGTCTGATTGAGGTGCTGTTCATGCAAAGGTCTGTGGTACAGTCACATGTTTTCCTATAAATGTGGTACCGAAATGGCTGGTACATTTAATGCAGCTAGTCAATACAAACATAGGCAGCAGACTGAAATAGTGTTGAATTTGTTAAATAAGGCATACACTGCACGGCTCTGTGAAGCAGACCAGGGGATAGCAGTGGCCTGTATCTTTAGGGCAGTGGTGCCAGATGGATTGGGATGGCTGCTCCCTCTAGTGCTCTTCAAGCTGCCTCAGCTCCTGGACAAAACCCTTCCTCAATGCTGTTCTGCCTCTCCTCTTCAGAACGTTACTCCTCTTAAGCCCCCTCATCATAGCTGGAGCCCACTTTGCAGTAAGTTCCCACTGCTGGAATATCACTGCCTCTTTATGCTCTCTGCTTTTATCCATGGTCATGGTACTATCTTACTCATTCTCAATATCTGAGCAGAAGAAGGCTTATGCATAACCAAGATAATCCTGTTGCTGCAAAATAGTGAACATTTGAAGAAATAATTCCACCAACACTTTACTGTCAGTCTGTGGGTCTATGACAAGATTAGCAGAAGAGGAGGAGGAGAAAGAAAGGGGCACATTTGTAACAGTTGCAAACAAATGCCCCTTCTGTGCCTAGGTGAAGGAAGAAGTGGAGGTATTTGTCAGCAACTCAACTACCTCCTGTGTGTAGAACAAGAAGAGAAAACCCTTAGGCACTGCACACCATACAAGCCCAGCGTGTAACATGTAATAACAGCCTCAGCCTAACACCATCCAGGCAATGCTCCCGAACATGTTTTGTTCCACCCTTGGGGTTTGACCAAGCCTCGTGGGTTTGGCGAAACATGTTGGGGGCCATGGCCTAGATGGAGTTAGGCTGAGGCTGTTTTCACCTATGACATGATGGGCTTGTATGATGTGCGGTGGCTGAGACATTGCTCTCCTTGTTCTGAGGATTACATGGAGTCAGAGCGGACTCCTAGCCTGACCTGCATCCTCAGTGGAATACACCGAATGGGGGATGCTGAAGCTGAGAAACTAAAGTTGGTTTACCTCCTGTGTGTGCTGTGGCTTTAGAGGATGCCATTCCAGGATACAAGAAAAGCAGATATGCCCTGTCTCTGGATCGTGTCCCACCAAACCACTGCTTTGTTCTGCAAAACCTGCTCGCCTTCTACTAACTTCACACGCAGACCCTTTGCATTTCACTTTAGGCCTCCCTGACATTTTCATTAATCACTTGCCAACCAACCGCCATAGTTCTATACATGTACGTCGTGTAGCAGTTAGTGTGGGTGGAGGAACTTAAATGGCCTGCAGTGATGCGCATTTGTGTGTGTAGGTGCCCCTAACATGTGCATTTACATTTGTACATGAATGTATGTTTGTGGGGGTGAAGGGAGCTCAACTTTTTTTTTGGGGGGGGGGGATTTTAAGTGCTTGGGTGTAATTTCTTAGACTTATTGAAATTGTTCTTACTAAAAAATCACAAAGGCAACAAATGATGTTACACTATGTAAATAGTTACCTAATGTGTCACGCTTTAAAATTGCGCACACTCGTGGAATGACGACAAATTATGATACTTTAAAATCTTCATAGGCAATGATTTGAAATTTTTTTTACAGGTTACTTGTTTAGACGTCTAGCACTAGAATTATTGCTCTCGCTCTAACAAACGCGGCAATACCCCACATGTGTGGTGTGAGCACCATTTGTATATGTGTGTGACTTACCTATACATTTACTTCTGAACTTCTGCCCAAGCTCGGAAGTGACCTCATGACTTCGCTCCAGTCTTCCAAAGTCATAGAGGCAATCAGAGATAATCTGGTCTCTGGTAACCTCTATGGCCAGCCGCCAAACCCATCATAGCGTTTCTCGGGCTCTGCGGTTAAAACGGTAAGTCAGAGAAACTCCGGTGAGCAGCAGGAGGAGGGGGGGAATGACCATCCTGCTGCTTCTGAAAGCGATCCAGCGGCTAATTAGATGCTTTGACCACTTACATGAGAAAGCCAATCACTCCCTGACAGCCATAACCCTGGTAAACCGCTGGCAAGCCGCAACTTATATATACAGAATGTGGTCAGCAAGTGGTTAAATATTCACATCAGTCCCTGCCTAAATGGAGCTTATAATCTAAGATTCTTAACTCACATTCATACATACACATACTAGGGCCAACTTAGAAAGAGGCCAATTAACCTACCATGTCTTTTGAGTGTGGGAGGAAACCCACACCGGCACAGGGAGAACGTGCAAACTTGAGGCAGGTAGTGCCCTCTATGTCACATTAAAAAGACCATGTCCTTGTTGTACGGTATTTTTTGCTTTGTTAAATGTCCCCCATAGCAGTAACAAGCTTCCCAAGCTCATAGGCCTTATAAATGGTCAGAAATGTGTTGGAACATTCTGTGTCCTATTCACGCTTGTATCATATTCAAAGAGAAGTCAAACCAATTATGTACTATTGCATTGTATATAGCACAGTGGGGAGGGCATAGAACCCTAGTCATGCTTTCATTTCAGTCCATGTCCCCAGTTGGGAGACTTCTCCTCGCTTCCTGATGAAACAGGTAAATTTTCCTGGCGGGAATACAGACAACAAAATATTAATACTATATTATATTGTTTATTAAAATAAAAATTACTCTATATTTTACAGTTGATTGCTGCTACTTTCAGAGTGAAAAATACATATCGATTTTTTTCTCATCATTTGCTTCAAAAACATGCAAAAAGGGACAAATGAAAAACAAAATAAACTGAATTGTATTTTCAATAAATGATCAATAATTTTAAAAGGTATTCATTTCTATCCTGTTTCTCCCTGTATGCAGTGCCTGCTGAACTTTTTCCCAGACGAGTCATTGAAATTCCTTGTTCACCTTTGAAGTTGACATGAGGTCCTTCTGGGTTATTTGCTTAGTGGGGAAGCACTTAAAGAGAAATTTAAAGCAATTTAAGTCAAATGCCCAGTAAATTACAAAATGTGTTTTATATATTTAGAGCAAGACAAGAGATATAAAATATAGTTCTTCCATGCTGTGATCACATAAATTCGTTGTTGAATTTTCTGAAATGTAGACTGTACTGTTAAAATAATATTTGATGTGATCCTTGGGCCTTTGAATGTTGCACAAAAAAATCAATTAAAAGATCATGTTTTGTCACATATGGCCACACAGCATGCTCTCTCTCTGTACCCTAAGAAGGAAGCTGTAACTTTTTATTCTTTGTTTTAGTTGTCTCCCTGTGTACTTCCTATGGTTTAATGACTTGTATGGGATGTTACACATTCTAGTGTAAAAATCTCGATAAATCTGCATACTGTTTGCTGGGTTAAGGAAGAACCTAACTAAAAAGGAGTGACAGCTTTGATGTTGGCTGTTAGAATTAAGTGTACCAGATTGTGAAAACTTTTGACCCATGTGGACTAAAGCAAGTCGGACACGCAAATCTCTACAAATCTTTCTAGTCGACCAATGTGCCAAATATAGACATTTGTATCAGGCATTAACAGCCCATAGAAGTTCTGCTTGTCAATCCTGATGAAGAAAAAGAATTTAAATCCAACAATCAAAGAAATCCAGATGTGTACTGTTGTTTAATCACACCCCAAGCAAGGCTCAACACTCCATATTGTAATGCACTGACCAAGATGGCAGCCAACATAAATGATGGTACCCAACCTGTCTGCTCTTTTCTTCCTATTTACAAACCTGTGGATCTGCTGTTATACTTGCATGCTCCAGTATGGTTTAATGTTTGGATCAACCATTATGTCCATCACAGTCTACACTGTATTACCAAAAGTATTGGGACGCCTGCCTTTACATGCACATGAACTTTAACCACTTGCCGACCGCCCCACGCAGATTTACTGCGGCAGGGCAGCTCGGCTGCACATAATCACATAGATGTACCCGATTATGTGCACGCGTTTTTTTCGGCGCACGCCGAATTAGACACAGCGGGAGGCAGACCGCGGAATTGCCACCGGCCTCATGCGATCTTCCGCTAGACTGACAGGAGAGCCGTCTGGTATGTAAACAATACAAGACGGCTCCCCTGTCAGAGAGGCAGGGAAAGATCGTGTGATTCAGCTAAGCTGAATCACAGATCTCTCTCTGCCTTTGTTCAATCCACCCCCCCCCCCCCTCCACAGTTAGTAAGCAAGCACATATAGGGAATACTACTTCTACAGCTTTTTGGGATTTTTTTTTCACCAAAAATTTGTAGCAGAATACAAATTGGCCTAAACTCATAAATACAATTACCTTTTTTTAAATTTTTTTAGGGAATGGGAATGTTTTATAGCATAAAGTAGAACATTTTTTCAAAATTGACGCTCTTTTTTGTTTATAGCACAAAAATGAAAAACCGCAGAGGTGATCAAATTGTATTTGGGTACAGCGTCGCACAATCACGCAATTGTCTATAAAAGCAATGCAGTGTTGAATCTCAAAAAATGGCCTGGTCAAAACCTGGGGCTGAAGTGGTTAATGGCTTCCCATCCTATAGTCTTTGCAGCTATAACAGCTTCAACTCTGCTGGGAAGGCTGTCCCGGAGGTTTAGTAGTGTGTCTATGTTTGACCATTCTTCCAGAAGCACATTTGTGAGGTCAGGCACTGATGTTGGATGAGAAGGCCTGGCTTGCAGTCTCCGCTCTAATTCATACCAAAGGTGTTCTGTTGGGTTGAGGTTAGAGACTCTGTGCAGGCCAGTCAAGTTCCTCCACCCCAAACTCGCTCATGCATGTCTTTATGGACTATGCTTTGTGCACTGGTCCAAATCATTTGGTGGAGGGGGGATTATGGTGTGGGGTTGTTTTTTAGGGGTTGGGCTTGGCCCCTTAGTTCCGGTGAAGGGAACTCCTAAGGTGTTAGCACACCAAGACATTTTGGACAATTTCATGCTCCCAACTTTGTCGGAACAGTTTGAGGATGCCCCTTCCTGTTTCAACATGACTGCTCACCAGTGCACAAAGCAAGCAAGGTCCATAAAGACATGGATGAGCGAGTTTAGGGTGGAGAAAATTGACTGGCCTGCACAGAGTCCTGATTTCAACCTAAAACAACACCTTTGGGATGAGTTAGAGAAGAGACTGCAAGCTTATAGGGTGGGTCAACTCAATATTGAACCCTACAGACTAAGACTGGGATGCCATTAAAGTTCATGTGTGTGTAAAGGCAGATGTCCTAATACTTTTGGTAATATAGTGTATATTAGTTTCAGGTCTGCTGGGATTTTAGTATGGACCAGTGCTGATAGAGGTTTGTTCACATTAAAATTGCTCTTCTCACAATACATGTCTGTAGGAATGCAAAAGCAGCTTGAAGCAGGTCAAACACAAGTCACAAAGAGGTCAGCTTATGAAGGATAGTAATCAGTGCAATAAAATATGGAATGGTGAGCCTTGCTTTGGCTGTGATTAAACCACAGTACATGTCTGGATTTCTCTTACTGTTGGATTGGGGGGGGGGGGGGGCAACTCCTGAACCATACACATCCTGAATAAAAAAAAAACATGTAGGTGCCCCCTAAAGGTCAAATGCCCCCCCTCCCGAATACAAACTAGACCCATGTCCAGGCATTCAGCCCCTCTTGAAGCATTCCAGGCTACATGCCCTGAACATTCCTTCAACATCAGGAGGATAATTTTCAGGAGGGGTACAGAGCTTCTACCCTCTGCAAAGCACCTTGTTCCCATGATGATGTAGAACCAGCATCAATCACAATCAGCCAGGTCCTGGTGACATCCGCAACAGCTGAAATGTCAACACAGCACTGGGAAACCTAGGCAATGTCATTCAGCAAATATGCCCACCTGCCAGCTTGTATACAGTGTGAAACAAGTCAGCAGGAGGCTGCAGTGTTACCTACACTAAATTTATGTTACCTGGCTGCAGCATCTGAAGTCAGGCAGGTAAACTGGGAAAATTTACCCATTTGGCAAAATGCGAACAAGATGGGTTTGGGCTGATATCATGCTTAACCCATACCCAAAGCTCATCCTTAGTTAACTGCAAGTCAACTGTTCATGAATTCTAAATGTTCTAAGAAGCATCTCTAATTAATGCCAAAAACATGCTGTATTTTCAGCCTAAATAAAGTAAATCTGTGCTTGTTTTCAACACATGTGCGAGAGATTGAGGCACAGCAACCTTGCAGCTGAGAGAGAAACAAAGTACATAAGCCTGCTTGGATTACATTTGGCACAGATCATTCATGAGTGCAATTTATTCTGCTACTCAGTCTAACAGATGATAATGATGAGATGTTTGTGAGTGTACTATCTCTCTCTTAGACTAAATAAATGACAAGGAGATTTTTTTGTTGAGGAGCTAAGCCACTTGCCTGTGGTGGGCTTGTGGGGTCACTTGCCACTGTACTGGCTGTGCTGGCTGCTGTGGCACCCAGGAGCAAAGGAAGTGTCTTTGAGGCTGAAAGGGACAGGTGGCGGTAGTGACTGGCAGTGGGCCTAATGGGCACAGTGGCTAAGGGGGCAAAGCACCATTACAGTCAGCACAGTAGACCACCAGAACAATTTGGACAAGGCAACACCTTTTATACAGAACCAAATGTGTGGAGGAGAAACATTGTTGAAATGGCAACTATTTATGTAAACTGCATGTGACTTGTGCGGCTGTGACGTAATAGAGAGAGAGTACCTGGAAGAGAAGAAAACCTGCTGCTCTACTGACTGATATTCATCATATCATTATAACCGATTGGAATGCTCACATCTCCATTGTCATCCATCTCCCTGCTTTTGAAGTCATCCATGAAAAAAATGAGGTTGAAGGATTATAAGAGGTGCATGAAAGTCAGCCAGCTCCCAGTCTGATGTACTCACCCTCCAGTCTGTCACCAACCAAGTAGACCTGTCTCTTGATACAAAGAACAGGGGTTTAGTTGACACACATTTGCAAACGCATGTGAAAGCCTGCAGAGCCATCCATTTCCTACAGTCATCCATCTGGGTACACAACATTCTTGTGGAAGGTTTTGGCTGTAATCTGTTGAAATTATATAGTTTATTCTTATCTCCCTTTGAAATAGAAATGCTAATATATATTTCTAGAAGGACACAGTTCTACTTTTTTTCTACTGTTTACTTTTAGTTTATATACAACTTTGTATAAAGATTACCCTTTATAGGGGAGGCTGGTTGTTGCCTATGTAGCGCACTCCCTAAGGAGCCGCAAGTAAACTGGGATCCCCCACCCTGAACAGCCAGGCACACCAAATTTTCACAGGTGCTCCAAAGACAGAGAACAGTCCGCAGCTCCTACATGAAGCAATGTGTTCTGTCACATCACAGACAGGGCTGACAGTCTGTGTTATGGAACGAGTTACCAGCCCCTCCCTCCTCCACATGGATTGGCTGCTAGAGGCTGCTCTGCCCTCTCTTTGCCCGCCCACACTGTGTGCTGTCTGTGAAGAGGATGTGTGGGTGGGAAAGTTCAAGCTGAGCAGTCGGCTTGACACACAGAGCCTGAAATGAATCCTGTGTATGTCCAGTGCCCGTCCAAGTAAGTGAGTTTCTCCTCCCCTCTCCTCCCTCCCTGCTGTCTCTCCCTCCCCCTCTCTGCAGAGAGGTTTTTATTTCTAGCAACCTGTGACAGTACCTTGCAGTGGGCTCACACTGGTATGGTGTGGTTTGGCTGCAGTGCTGGTCTGGTGTACTGGCAGCCTTCCTGCATGTTACCCCCAGTCCCTCAGACCTCCTATTAGACTGCACATTTTTACTGCATGTTCTGAAAGTGCACCAAAAATCCTGCAAGCTGCATCTTTGGTGCACTTTCTGAAAATACAGAAAAAACGCACAACCTAAAAGAAGTCTAAGGGACTGCGGCTAAGGAAAACTGCGAGTACGTCAGCACTGCAGCCAAACCGCAGCACACCGTGTGAGCCAAAAGGCTTGTATGCACTTACAGCAGGAATTGCCACTTCACTGAAAAGTGATCCATGCTCAGGTCACTTTTCAAAAGGCATTTGACAGGCAGTGAGGAGGTGATATCACATTTCCTCCCTTCCTGTATTAACTTCCTAAATGCCAGTCCCTCCAGGTTAATGGCACTTCTAAAAGGGGTGCTCCACTTGGGTGTATAAATTCACTTTGAACTCCACCGTATTTCCATTCCATCCACCGTATTGTTTGCACATCTATTACCTAAAGAGAGTTATGGAAATAAGGTGAAGTTCAAAGTGAATTTATTCACCTAAGTGGAGCATCCCTTTTAGAAGATTTGAGGATATTATTAAACCCAGAGACTAATGGAATTAAGCCACCATAGACAGATTGAAATTTCTGCTGAAGGATTTAGATCTATCTATGTGCAGACTGGTTGTACAGAATTTATCAACTGACTTCAGTACAACCAGCATGTCTTTTTTTTGTCGATCACTGTTGGCTGTTATAGCTTCTGGCAGTGTTAACTGTATTCTGATGGCTGGAAACTTTCACACACCAACACAGGACTCTTATGGAAGTTTGGTGAATCAAATGCTAGGCTTCCCGAGCATTACACCTGTGTGGCTGCCACCAAGTCTGACACAAGTCAGCACAGGCTCCTGGAAACACAGGAGGGTGGCCATTAAGAGGAGAGCTGGGATATGATGTTACTTACTGTACGTCATATCCCTGCCACTCCTAAACCTGCTCCACTGCAGCACCAGGCCCACAATGCCCTTAATCTGGCCCTGGGAGCCGGTGCACCAGCATTTGCCTGCATGTGCTTTTCTCTGAGAACCTGGTGGTAGTGCCCAGGGAGACAGCAGGACTTGCGTGTTTAGCCTGCTGCGCTCACTGTGACTCTCAGCTACACTGCTTGCTTGGCTTGCCCAGTGGTGTGGTGCTCACTCACCAGAGAAGGTCCAGACTCCACAAGTAGCTCTTAGTGTGGCAGCAGTGACAGCCAAGACTTTAGTCTTAATCTTCCTGCAGTCTCTTTGGTCTGTGTACTGGGTGTGGGGAAGGGGCAGGCTCTCTGTCTCAATCTCTCTGGGGACAATCAGTCTGTGAGACTGCTTCACATAATTGCCCGCACAGAAAGAGACCACTTCACACTGCCCGCACAGAGTGAGACCGCTTCACTCTGCCCACACAGAGTGAGACCCCTTCACTCTGCCCACACAGAGGGTGATTGCTTCACACTGCCCGCACAGAGAGTGACTGCTTCACACTGCCCGCACAGAGTGAGACCGCTTCACACTGCCCGCACAGAGTGAGACCGCTTTACACTGACCGCACAGAGTGAGACCGCTTCACACTGCCCGCACAGACTGAGACCGCTTCACACTGCCCGCACAGAGTGAGACCGCTTCACACTGCCCGCACAGAGTGAGACCGCCTCACACTGCCCACACAGAGTGAGACCGCTTCACACTGCCTGCACAGAGTGAGAGACAGCTCCAGATTTCCTGAGCAGAGAGAGACCAATTCACACTGTGGAGCAGTCTCTCCCTCTCTCTCTCTCTCTGTGCAAGTAATGTGGAGCGGTCTCCCTCTCTCTCTGTGCGAGCAATGTAGAGCGGTCTCTCTCTCTGTGCAGACAGTGTGAACCGGTCTCTCTCTCTGTAAAGCAGTCTCTCTTTCAGTGCAGGTAGTGTGAAGTGGTCTCTCTCTCTCTGTGCAGGCAGTGTGGAGCGGTCTCTCTCTCTCTCACTGTGCAGGCAGTGTGGAGCGATATCTCTCTCTCTCTCTCTCTCTCTCTCTGTGCAGGCAGTGTGGGGCGGTCTCTCTCTCTTTCTCTCTCTGTGCAGGCAGTGTGGAGCGGTCTCTCTCTCTCTGTGCAGGCAGTGTGGAGCAGTCTCTCTCTCTCTCTGTGCAGGCAGTGTGGAGCGGTCTCTCTCTCCCTGTGCAGGCAGTGTGGAGCGGTCTCTCTCTCTCTCTGTGCAGGCAGTAAGGAGCGGTCTCTCTCTCTCTGTGCAGGCAGTGTGGAGCGGTCTCTCTCTCTCTCTGTGCAGGCAGTAAGGGGCGGTCTCTCTCTCTCTGTGCAGGCAGTGTGGAGCGGTCTCTCTCTCTCTCTGTGCAGGCAGTGTGGAGCGGTCCCTCTCTCTCTCTCTCTGTGGGCAATGTGGAGCAGTATCCCTCTCTCTCTCTGTGGGCAATGTGGTGCAGATGGATGGTGAGCTGATTCGGTGGTTCAATGGGCCACGTGACTGGACTTGCCCCTCAGGCCTAAGGCTGCCAGCCCTCCCCGGTATCAATGGCCCTTTGCAGGTAGGAACTCAAAGCCACTTGTTGTGTAGCAGTTACAGTGATCAGCTTGCATTACTTCTCCTGTGGCTACTGGTCCCAGCACCACCTCTCCAGGCACTGCCATCCCACCTGGCTGCAGCTGTCCCTTTCACTAGCCCTCCAGGCTAACTTCCCCCCACAGTTCAGACTGTCTCACACAAGCCTACCCGGCTGACTTTTCACCAGCCCACTCGGCTGGCTCTCAGGAGATCTCCCAGGAAAGGGATAAAGACTTGGCACAACTTCAGGGAGAACTGGCTACATGTTAAATAGTAGCGCTGCTGTACTCACATTGCTGTGCCTCCAGGAACAGCTTTCTTCATGTGTTTTACCAGGATCCTTCAAGCACCCGAGCCCCGGCCCAAGGTCACCCCCTCTCCAGACTAGGAGGCACCCCAGAGGGCCACCGACAGTCTCCACATCACTGCATCTCCATCTTACAACCAAACGTCCCTGCTTGCATGGCTCATGCCTATTTATGAGGTAAGCCTTGCCCCTTGCCAGCCATTTACTGGGGATTGGCTGGGTATTGGCCCTCATAAATATTCCAAACAGCCCGCCAAATCTATAAGTTTCTACAACCTTCCAGACCAGGGGAAGGCACCAGAGGAGATGCCAGGATGAGTGCTCATTCTCACAATATCTGGAGGTCCTTAATTTTACTAGATTCTCTAAATGTTGCTGAATGATGTCTTCATTGCCTAAGCAAGCAGGTCAGAAGCTGTAATATAAGGTGATTATCTTAATTTTTATCCTGTTTTTAAGATTTAACTTAGCATTTTTAGAGGTTCTGCATTAAGAGAAAGAAAAGAGAAAAGGAATAATTGAAACAAGCCACTAAGAAGTCCCAAATATATTTACTTATTAAAAATAGACCATATAGCTGCGCATGCCGCATGTAGAACAAATCATATCACCTTGCCTCCTACCCTGTGCAATGCAAACAATACTTTGTGCTAAATCCCACAAGTCATGTGAAATGCAACACATGACAAAATATGAAATTTTTATATGTTTAATCATATCAACCAGTAAGTAAGCTTGGCTCCATATCTACCAGTAAAACTTTTCCCTTATTTTTTAATGCTGCTTTGGAGAAACATGAGCTAAAATGTGATTTGTATGTCCAAGACATTTACAATTTCTTTCTAGGTTTACAGAATGTGTTGGTGCACAGGTGATTATGTGCCTTTTATAGGATTATGTTACTATACATTGTTTTTATTGGGCATATGATGTTATTACTAGTAGGTAGCCCATTCATGCTATAGCATGCATTGATTGCACTGATTACTTTATTATTCCCAGAGAATCTGAACTTTCTCAGAATTATAACTGAATTTATTACGCTGCACCTTGGCAGCCGCCCACTTGATTGCCCCTTTTTTGCAGAATGACTAAATGTGGTCATTACCTTGTTAATCCTGATTACAGTGAATTACTGTTGCTATTATTTAATCAAACATCAGCAGACAACATACAGATGTAATGTAGGTATCATTATCTTACTACATTTTGAAATACTAAAGATTTTGCAAAGATAATAAACCCACAACTAATAGTTTTAATAAAATACATGGAGAGTAAATATTATACTGTATAATAATCATTTTCAAAACGAGCTGCGATAGAGATGTGGAAAAGAAAATACCCATAGTTTATTAAATTGTTGTTAAATGTACAATCCAACCAAATCTCAAGTGGGCCATGAAATCATTAAAAGTTGTTTTTTTTGTTTTTTTTTTGGCATTGCAAATATACCAGGTTACCTGTGTAAAATCCTTTGATTGCTTCTAACTAGTACTTTTGGGAACACCTAATCCTGGACCTTAAGGAATTCAGAAATGATTCACATCCCAGATCTACCCATACTGCAATCCCCTAGAAACAGTGGTTAAAAGAGAAGTTGCAGATCACAGAGTCAGGAGTCTTTCCCATAAGCAAAAGCCTTAGTTAATCTGGTGCAGGTATCTACATGAAACCTAAAGTGAATCTGTGGATATCCAGGTAGGGCAAAACAATAGACAAACACAAGGGCGCACCGGCCTAGTGCATTATCCTTTGAGCAGGTTTATTAAAAGAAATAGATTAAAAATACTCACAAACGAGTTCTTGATAAAAAACACATCAAACAAAGTATAAAATCCTCAGCAGTGCGGTCAGGATCCGAATGTCCCCCAAGGATGTATAGGCTTACGCGTTTCGAGGCGGCACCTCTTCCTCGGAGGCTCTGAGGAAGAGGCGCCACCTCATAGTTACATAGTTACATAGTAGGTGAGGTTGAATAAAGACAATAGTCCATCTAGTTCAACCTGTGTAGGTGTGTGTGGCTGTAATCATCTCACATACCCCTGAATGTTCTGATCCTTGAGATGTAAGTCTAAGAGTCTTTTGAAAGCCACCATACTACCCGCAGAAACCACCTCTTGTGGTAGAGAATTCCACAATCTTGTTGCCCTAACAGTAAAGAACCCCCCGCGTTGCCTGAGGTTAAAACGCTTCTCCTCTAATCGCATTGTATGCCCTCTAGTCCTCATGCAATCCCTTCGAATGAACAGCTTTTTTTCTAAGCTGGGATCCCCATTAAGATATTTATAAATTGCTATCATGTCCCCCCTCAGACGTCTCTTCTCCAGGGAGAATAAATCGAGCGATTGTAGACGCTCTTCATAGTCAAGGTCCTCCAATCCCCTAATTAGTTTAGTTGCCCTTCTCTGGACTCTCTCCAGCTCCAACACATCCCTCCTGAGGACTGGCGACCAGAACTGGACGGAATACTCCAGATGCGGTCGGACCAGAGTTTTATAAAGTGGAAGGATTATAGTCTTATCTCTGGAATGCATGCTAATATTCTGTTGGCTTTGGAAGCTGCCGCTTGACATTGCATGCTGTTTCCTAATCTATCATCAACCAAGACTCCCAGATCCTTCTCCATTTTTGATTCCCCCAAGGGCTCCCCTCCTAACGTGTATTGTGTTTTTATGTTTTTAGTCCCCAAGTGCAAAACCTTACACTTCTCCACGTTAAACCTCATTTGCCATGTCGTTGCCCACTCTGTTATTTTGTCCAGGTCATTCTGTAGGATATCTGCTTCATGTTGTGAAGTTATTGCCCTGCCCAATTTTGTGTCATCTGCAAAAACTGATATCGAACTACTGATCCCGACCTCAATGTTGTTTATGAATAAATTGAACAAGGTTGGTCCCAAGACTGAGCCTTGGGGGACCCCGCTTACCACCTCAGACCAGTCTGAGTATGCGCTGTTTATTATTACCCTTTGGACACGCCTTTTTAGCCAGTTCCGTATCCAAGAGCAAACCCTGCTATCGATACCTGCAGACCTTATTTTATAAATTAAGCGCTTGTGGGGAACTGTATCAAACGCCTTAGCGAAATCCAAGTACACCACATCCACTGGTCTCCCCCTATCTAGCTCACAGCTCACCTCCTCGTAGAATGTTAGGAGATTGGTTTGACAAGAATGCCCATTTGTAAACCCGAAACGTGTAAGCCTATACAGCTTTGGGTGACGATTGGATCCTGACCACACTGCTGAGGATTTTATACTTTGTTTGATGTGTTTTTATCAAGAACTCGTTTGTGAGTATTTTTTATCTATTTCTTTTAATAAACCTGCTCAAAGGATAATGCACTAGACCGGTGCGCCCTTGTGTTTGTCTGTTGTTTTAGAGTTTCCAGACCTCCCTGGTCTTGTGAAGGGGCTGCAAGGCTGAAGCATTCCAGAGTTGCCATGTCTATAGTTTTCGACATCTGCAAGTCTATAGCCAAGCTGGATAGAGGATTGCACCACTCAGAGCGCAGGGGACAGGTGTTTATGTGATTGTTTTAAGGCAAAACAACCAGCTACTTCAAAACCCATCTATGGGCAGTTACTTTGACTCTTGAAAAAGGACCCTTCTTCAAATAGAAGAACAGAGAGGACCATGTGACCACAGATTTTGATGAGCAAAAGGTAAATGTATCTCTTTTATAATGGCAGTGATTAGGAGAGAAGGTAGGGAAACCCGTAGATCAACTTTGAAGACCAATTCCATTTTTTTAAACCCCCCCCATTAAAAAAAATCAGTAGCTGTACTCTTTACACTCAATGCTCACCTCTTTCTTCTCCTATCCCAGTTGCTGGTTCTCTTACAGGATAAATGACACCCAGTGTCATTTTATTCACCTCCTTTAAGCCCAGAGTATCAAAGACATGACTCCTGTGGGAGCATGATCAAGACTCCCTGGACATACAGGAGACTGATGTCAAGAATGCAAAGATGCACAGAGAGTAGTCCTCCACCACCACTTCAGTAACAAGTGGAAGTCATAAATGCTGTAGGGAGGGGCATTAGTCCTTTCCAGCAACATATACATATCTTAACTCATCTGATAGGAGAAAAGGAACGTCCTGTTTTAGCTTACACAGGGCTATAAGCTCCTCATGTGACAGTGTTAATTGGTCAACGTTTTTAATATTTACTTCCTCTCCTGAACCTGTATGATGCAAAGGAGAGCAAAGGCAAGGTAAGTATATGCTGAGGAGAGGTAGGAGGTCATTCCTGAACAGATCTATTGCTTTGTCCAAAATGAGCAAAGCATGTGCTTAATGTAAAATGTACCGAGCATTCCATACAAGGATTGCAAGCCCACTGATATTTTATGGTTCCAGTATTAAAGTGTAACCCAAGTTACAAAAAAAAAAAAAAATCAAGTTCAACCTGTAGCTCTAACTACCTTGTGTCCCTTCTATCTGCAACATTGTGAAGCACATCCATAAAAATAATGTCCAAAACTGCACAGTAAAACTTCCTTTAAGAAGGTGGCTGCTTTAAATGTACATGGTCCCACAGCACTTTCCTGACAAGGACAGCAGCCAGCAAGCGCTGACATGTAAGAGCACACACGAGGCCTACACAGCACCGCCCACAGTACCAGGAAAACCAGCTTGATTGAATGACACGAAATAATGCATGCGCAATAGTATTAGTGGCCACATTGATTTATGGGATGTGAAGTTTGCACAGACAGGTGCACATGACTGCTGCAAATGCTTACTAATCTGAACCACATAATGAAATCTGAAGTGAAAAATAATCTGTTGGGAGCATGCAGAGAGGTCAGGTAACACAAAAGAAAATTGTATATGGCAGAAATGTTGGCATTTAAAAAAGTACAGGTTACTGTAGTCTATGCTGCATTTAGTATTTAGTAAAACACGGATCGTTTAGTGACATTTTAACACCAGCCAGCAACTGTTGCAGGTGCTGAGACTAGCCACCAAGGTAAACAAATATATTTACAACACTGTTTCAAAAAGCCATCTGGGACTTAAATGGCTAGTATTTACCTATCAATAAAAAAAGCAGGCACCAATACATAACTATTTACTGTACATTGCATACTTATTACTAAGCCCCTAGTTCACACATGTCAAACACAAGGCCCGCGGGCCAGATCTGTCCCTCCAGGCCTTATCAAGTGGCCCTCGCACCCAGTTCTGCAGCCGGGTCATGGTGAAACTCAATTCTACCACCTCCAGCTCTGGCCCTCCGCTCCCTGCTGTCACTTGCAAACACAGCAGCTCCCAGAAGTAACAGATCCCTGCACACACTAATGGCAGGGACAGATCTCCAGAAGCTGAGAGAGAGAACGACCTCTTTGAAAGGCGAGGCAGAGCCGCCTACACAGGTATGTACTAGAGCCAGACCAGGTAGGAGAGAGAGATGCAAGAAAGCTTTGGGGGGGGAGGGAGGGTTCAGTTGCACACTGTGCATAGTGAACCCTTAAACCCTACACTCTCTACCTAATACACTTCTGAACTCTGCAGTCTGTATGTAGCGCACCCTAGATACAACTGGCCCCTTTGGGGGAAATCATACTGCTTATGCGGCCCTTTGATGAAATTGAGTTTGACACCCCTGCCCTAGTTGCTTAAAAAGAGGATAACTACCTTATTTCCCTAAAAATAAGGCCCAAGCAACATACAAAGAGTTAATTCCATCTCCATTACGGTATAATGAAATGCCATCAACTATGAGGTTCACAGATCCAATGTGCTATTTAGGTATCAGATTAGTGAGCACTATTACATAACTAATTGCTTGACTAGCTGATGATGGACGTGTTCCATTAGGATTTACTGCTCCGTGTTTTTCTTTTTTCATGGTCCCTGCAGAGATTATGTTTACTGATTTGTAATAACTGGTGAAAGGCAGCTTGTCCAACATGGCAACAAGCTATTTGTGACCTAATGATGGGTGCTCAAAGCCTGCATTCATTATTTGCTTCTGACTGTAAAATTACTTGGCAATTGCCAGGAAGTATATGAATTATAAATCATGGAATGTATTTCTGTTTCCTTAGGATATATACGCATTGTAAATGTAAACTCCACTAATGTATTTTCATGACCTTAGACCAGTCTTGCAAAAAGTTAGTTTGTTGAACACTAAAGGGATACTACACGTTCAAAGAAAGTAGGAAATCTGAAGGCTTGTGTCCCAATGTACCCTGGCAGGGTCCCTGTTCTTTGAAGCCTTGCTGTTCAAGGGTATAAGAAAATAAATAAACAGGTCACTAGAACGCTTAGCCTTTTTTTTTTTAGCTTCGCACAGCTCTGACTTGGAAACATCCTGAGGGAGATTTATCAGTCTTGCTGCAAGGAAAGCAGGGCAAAGCAGGTAAAGACAGATTACCAATTTTCTATGCTTGATTTATAAATTCCTCTCTGAGGGCATTCTGAGCAGGGCCGTTCAGAGACCTTTGGAGGGGCAGGTGCTCAAAGTATAAAAGGGGCACATGGAACAGGGCTTTAAATAGGGCTGTGCTCAAAATTTCAAAACAGCAATGTATCGTGATGCATTCCTTCCTGATACGCGTATCGATATGGATGATTCTTTATTGATAGGGCAGAAAAAATGGAGGAGTCAGAAACACTGCACATGCTGGGATATTTACAAGTATGTGCTAGGGGCTAGTTGCACATGTGATTTAGGCAGCCAGAAAATGTCATGTCCTTGTTCATACATGTATGAACAAGGACATGACATTTTATTAGGACAGAACACAATTAGGTATTAAAAAACCCATTGCAACAATTTACACCTGCTAATGCACAGACTGATCATGTGAAAGGGGCCTAAGGCTGCTTTCACACAGATGCACAGCAGTTTAACTGCAGGCTGGTACTGCTGGTGGGTACTGCTGGCTGGTACTGCTGGCGGGTACTGCTGGCTGGTACTGCTGGTGGTTACTGCTGGCTGGTAATGCTGGCGGGTACTGCTGGCGGGTACTGCTGGTGGGTACTGCTGGCTGGTACTGCTGGCGGGTACTGCTGGCGGGTACTGCTGGCTGGTACTGCTGGTGGTTACTGCTAGCTGGTAATGCTGGCGGGTACTGCTGGCAGGTACTGCTGGTGGGTACTGCTGGCTGGTACTGCTGGTGGTTATTGCTGGCTGGTACTGCTGGTGGGAAATGCTGGCTCCTCTGAGACACATCAATGCCGGAGTATGAGGAGCGGCGCTGGAGGAAGCATGCCAAGCTAATGCTTCCTGTATCTCTCCTCTTACAGGCGGAGTGCATTTGATATCACTCTGCCTCTGACAGGACAGAGCCAGAACTATACAGCAAGCATTGGCTCCATTCTGACTCAGGGATGCGCTGACAGCCAGGCAGTTGGGACATTGCGCAGCACTTGCAGGTGTCAGTGAGCCGCAACCCAAATGCAGGAGACTCCAACCCCTCGCGGGAGAGTTGGGATGTCTGCCTTGACAAAAGGGCACTTTGGGCATCAAGGGGCAAAGGAGCAGGTGCTCAAACACCCCCTCCCCCACCCCCACCCGCATGTGCCTGGTTCTGAGTGAAAATATGCCTTAGAACTTTGCAGAACTGTCTCTGATATGTGCATAACTTTCCCAGTTGACTGCCTGAGGCACAGGGATTGCAAACACACACAAACCCATTGCAAATCTTTTCCCTAATGTGAGTCGGCCTGATTTACCCTAGAACTGTGTTGCTTCTGATGCTTGATAAACCATCATAACAATTAATGGGTTTTTTAGCTGGAAAGGAAAGGTTCCAAAATAGCTTTACATACCGGAAAATGTATTCTTATTCATTTATTTACAGAGCATCTACAGTTTTATTTTTAAGCGTGTCTAAATCCAGTGTTTACAAAGTCATTATACCTGTCAGTCGCAGATTCCATTTGCTGCCAACAAAACCAGCAATAGTAATTCAAACACAGTGAAGCAACATCACTACCTAAAAAGGCCCACAGGAGAATATTGTTAAAGTGGACCATTGGATAATATTATATTTGGGGTTTATTTGTCATGGGGTATATTTATTGTGGATAGAATAAAGTTACTGTATCCCATTATTCACTTAAAACAGTTCAAAGAGTTTACAAACATACACTATATTGTTAAAAGATTTGGGACGCCTGCCTTTACATGCACAGAAACTTTAATGGCATCCAAGTCTTAGTCCGTAGGGTTCAATATTGAGTTGGCCTTTTGCAGCTATAACAACTTTAATTTTTCTGGGAAGGCTGTCCACAAGGTTTAGGAGTGTGTCTATAGGAATGTTTGACCATTCTTCAAGCGGAGCATTTGTGAGGTCAGGCACTGATGTTGGACAAGAGGGCCTGACCCACAGTCTCTGCTCTAATTCATCCCAAAGGTGTTCTATCGGGTTGAGGTCAGCACTCTGTGCAGGCCAGTCAAGTTCCTCCACCCCAAACTCGCTCATGCATGTCTTTATGGACCTTGCTTTGTGCCCTGGTCAAAATAATTTGGTAGAGGGGGATTATAGTGTGGGGTCATTTTACAGGGGTTGGACTTGGCCCCTTAGTTCCAGTGAAGGTAACTCTTAAGACATCAGCATACAAAGACATTTTGGAAAATGTCATGCTCCCAACTTTGAGGAAGCAGTTTGGGGATGCCCCTTCCTGTTCCAACATGACTGCGCACCAGTGCACAAAGCAAGATCCATAAAGACATGCATAAGCGAGTATGGGTTGGAGGAACTTGACTGGCCTGCACAGAGTCCTGACCTCAACTTGATAGAACACTGTTGGGATGAATTAGAGCTGAGACTGCCAGCCAGCCTTTCTCGTCCAACATCAATTCCTGACCTCACAAATGCACTTCTGGAAAAATGGTCAAACATTTCCATAGACAAATTCCTAAACCTTGTGGACAGCCTTCCCAGAAGAGTTGAAGCTGTTATAGCTGCAAAGGGTGGGCCAACTCAATATTAAACCCTACGGACTAAGACTCGGATGTCATTAAAGTTGTGTGCTTGTAAAGGCAGATTCCCCACTACTTTTGACAATATAGTGTATGTTTGATTTAAAGTTATACATTTATTTTACACATATCAAAATTCATCCCTAAAATCAATAAAGGGTCAACTTGCATTTGTACACTCATCATATTTCTTTATGCCTCTACCCGTACATTATGTCACTTCCTCTGTTTTCCTAAGGATTCTAATTATTTACAACAGATTTGACTGTTACCCACCTCAAGTCTAGACACTTTCATCCCCTTCCAGTCCAGATCATTTTTCAGCTTTCAGCACTGACATACTTTAAATGACAATCACTTAGTCATACAACTATCGTAAATACCTAAATTACATTTTTATAATTTTTTGAAACAGATAGAGCTTTTATTTGGTGGCATATTATCACCACTAGGTTTTTTTTTTTTTTGCTTTATAAACAAAAAAAGACTGGAAGTTTTGCAAATAAATACTCTTTCTTCAAAAATGTAGGCCAAAATATATTTTTCTACATTTCTTTGTTTAAATAACCCAAATCAGTGTATATTATTTAGTCTGTGTGAAAGTTACAGAGTCTACAAACGATTGTATATATATTTGATGATTAATCAACCCTAACGTACTGACTGCCTTTCTCATTTCTTGAGGCCCTAAAAGGTCAGGACAGTACAAATACCCCCATAAGAGTCATGGTACATTTTTTGAAATTGTAATTTTTTGTCACAACTTTTTGGATTATGAAGAAATAAAATAAACAATTTTTTTTCACAAAATTTATTAACAAAGTTATTTCCCACACACAGCATGAGAATACTTACAATTACACCCCAAAACACATTCTACTATGCCTCCTGATTATGAGAATACCACATGTTTGAGACATTTTCACAACCTAGATGCTTAGAGGGATCCAAATTCAAAGGAGCACCTTCAGGCATTTCAGGGGCATAAATTAAGCATATCATTTTCTGACTACCTATCACATTTTTGGAAGCCCTAGAGCACCGGAACAGCGGAAACAACCACAAAATTACCCCATTTTGAATATAAAACACTCCAAGGTATTTTCTGGAAAGCATAGTGAGTCTTTTGAAAATTTCATTTTTTGCCACGTTTTTTGTGAAGGCAGGAAAAGAAATAAAATCTTTTTTTTTTCACAAAGTGTTAATTAATAAGATATTTCTAACACACATCATAGGCATGCTTAGAAATTCACCCCAAAACACTCTTCTACTCCTTCTTTTTGTGGCAATACCACATGCATGAGACTTTTTTTACTGCCTAACCACACAGAGGGGTCCAAAAGCCAGGGAGCATCTTCAGGCTTTCTAAGGGCATATATTACACATCTAATTTTTCTGACTACCAATAACATTTTTAGAGGTCCTGGAGCACCAGGACAGTGGAAACACCACATTATGGAGAGTAAACACCCCAAACTATTTTTGTAAGAGACATAGTGAGTCTTTTGAAGACTTCATTTTTTTTGCCAAACACACATGGACATACTTAGAGTTGCACCCCAAAACACATTCTACTACTTCTTCTGATACCACATGTGAGAGACCATTTTTTAGTTTCTGGACTGATTATGTAGCAGACATTGTTTCTTGTATATCACACAAATAAATCAATTGTGTCAAAACCAATGTACTGTAATAGTCCCCTTTAAACTAGTGGTCAGGGAACATTGCTTAGTGTAGGGTCACAGATAACAGTCCCAGTTCCAATAAGCTAAGCAAGCCTAGCCTACTGGTATGAGGTTGCCCCAGAAATGTCATGGTCACTGGCCAGGAAGTACAGGAGGCTGAAGAAAGGAAGAACAAACGAGTTCCAAATATGACTGGTGTGGTGGTGAACAGGGACAATTTAACTAGTGTGGCAGTAATCAGGGACAATATGTGTGGTGTGGTGGTGATCAGGTACACTGGAACTGGTGTGGCAGTGATCACGAACATGCATACTAGCACTTTGTGGTCTACTGCTGCAGGGGGCCCAATTGTTTATTTTTGGTTTACTACTGCTTTAAAAAAAAAATATATATTTTTTTTTAATATACTTTTGTTTTTTACAGACACTGTGTGGCGGTGATCATGGACACTGTTACTGGTGTGGAGGTGATCACAGACACCGTAACTGGTGTGGCGCTGATCATAGACACTGAAATTAGTGTACAACATATCCTCAATGCATCAACATATCCTATTTACTTACAAGTTATCAGATCAAAATCAAGGTATCTACATACAAAATTAGCTTGTGACTCCTAGTGATGGCTTAAAGAAAACTCCCCTATGGGACTGCAGTAGATACATAATTAAACAAATACTTTATGAATACCTAACTTAATAGTTTAGGGCTTTAGTATAATAAATTATATATGTAACCTAAATCCAAAATAAAGTGGTAACATGGAGATCCGTATAAAATGATAGCTATAATTACCTTTGTAGACATTCAGGACCTCATGCCTCTATTTCTACATGGGATCAACTTTTTTTCAAGTCTGCTCATCTGCCCTCATTTCCCTTGCAGTCCAATGGGGGGTTTTCTTTAGGCCTTGCAAGAGTTACAAGCCAATTTGGTATGTAAATATTTTGATTTTGATCTGAAAACTTGTAAGTAAATAAGATATGTTGATGCATTCAAGAGATATTGTGAATTTATACTAATGATGATTGTATATTTTAGATGTATAGTTCTAATGCTGCTTAAAGAAGCCGATATTCTGCGAAGTGCTTCTAGCAATTTTTAGCAGACCAACACGAAATTGCAAGAATAATAGTTTTATCTGTTGCAAATAACTTAGATCCTTATGGATACATAGGAAATTACATAATATACTATATGGGTTGAGCTATATAATAATATTAACCAGAACAATTTTCGACAAATATGGGACATTCAAAGGTGCCTAATAATGCAATACACAGAATACACAGAACAAAACTATACAAGAAAGATCTAAATGTCCCATATAACCATGATGATGCAGTCACTGACCTTGAACTGAATATCCTGGAGAGTGAGGTCAAGTGGGCCTTAGAAAGCATTGCTAATAACAAAGCTAGTTGAAGTGGTATCCCAGAGTTATTTAAAATTCTAAAAGATGATGCTGTTAAAGTGCTGTACTCAATATCCTGACAGATTTGGAAAACTCAACAATGGCCACAGGACTGGAAGAGTTCAGTTTACATTCCAATACCAAAGAAGGGCACCGCCAAAGAATGTTCAAATTACCATACTTAGGGATGATCGAACTTTTGAAAAGTTCGGTTCGACCAGAACACCCGAACTTCACGAAAGTTCGGTTCGGATTTCAGAACCCCATTGAAATCAATGGGACCCGAACTTCTGTAATCAAAAAACACCATTTTTAAGCCCTAAAACCCAATAAATGCCCCTAAAAAGTGCCTAGGGTTCTGGGTCATGCCCCAGGGACTATTAATCACACAAAAAAAAAGTTCTTAAAAATTGTCATTTTTGATAAAAAAGCCAATTATTGAAAAATTAAAAAAAAAAAAAAAAGAGATTTTTTTGATTTTTACTTTGGATTTAGTATCTGGGGGGTCTAAAAGGTGTGCATGTGAAGTTTCAGCTCTGTAGCATGTCCAGAACCATGAAAAAAAAAAGATAATTTTTCAGTAGAACAGGGATGTGGTTCGGGAGCCTCCTTTAACTTTAACACCTATATGATCTTTTTTTCTGGTTCTGGACATGCTACAGAGCTGAAACTTCACAGGTACACCTTTTAGACCCCCCAGACACAAAATCACACAAAAAAAGTTCTTAAAAATTGTCATTTTTGATAAAAAAGCCAATTATTGAAAAATTAAAAAAAAAAAAAAAAAAAGAGATTTTTTGATTTTTACTTTGGATTTAGTATCTGGGGGGTCTAAAAGGTGTGCATGTGAAGTTTCAGGTCTGTAGCATGTCCAGAACCCCCCAAAAATTAGCATTTTCTTATAATTTTTATTAGAACAGGAATACGGCTTCTCTACGGCGCTTTTTCTTGCATTTATCGGGCATTTTTGGAGGCAGGCATGACTTTTTTTGGATTTAGTGTCTGGGGAGTCTAAAAAGTGTACCTGTGAAGTTTCAGCTCTGTAGCATGTCCAGAACCAGAAAAAAAGATAATTTTTCAGTAGAGCAGGGATGGTGGGACCCCTCTTTTACACTTATATGATCTTTTTTTGGGGTTCTGGACATGCTACAGAGCTGAAACTTCACAGGTACACCTTTTAGACCCCCCAGACACAAAATCACACAAAAAAAGTTCTTAAAAATTGTCATTTTTGATAAAAAAGCCAATTATTGAAAAATTAAAAAAAAAAAAAAAAGAGATTTTTTGATTTTTACTTTGGATTTAGTATCTGGGGGGTCTAAAAGGTGTGCATGTGAAGTTTCAGCTCTGTAGCATGTCCAGAACCATAAAAAAAAAGATCGTTTGTATTAGAAAACTTTAAGCACAGGAATATGGCTTCTCTGCTGTAACACCTTGCCGGTTTAATAGCAGGCATTTTTTTGGGTTCTTTGCAGTCAGGAAAAACATCTGAACTTGTGTATAGTGGTACTGTGCACAAGTTCTGATGTTTTGCCTGCCTCCAAAACCCCCCAAAAAATGCCAGCAAAAACACACCTGGGCATTTTTTTTTTGACGCTAGCGTTTTTTTTGGCATTTTTTGGGGTTCTTTTGAGGCAGGCAAAACATCTGAACTTGTGTATAGTGGTACTGTGCACAAGTTCTGATGTTTTGCCTGCCTCCAAAACCCCCCAAAAAATGCCAGCAAAAACACACCTGGGCATTTTTTTTTTGACGCTAGCGTTTTTTTTGGCATTTTTTGGGGTTCTTTTGAGGCAGGCAAAACATCTGAACTTGTGTATAGTGGTACTGTGCACAAGTTCTGATGTTTTGCCTGCCTCCAAAACCCCCCAAAAAATGCCAGCAAAAACACACCTGGGCATTTTTTTTTTTGACACTAGCGTTTTTTTGGCATTTTTTGGGGTTCTTTTGAGGCAGGCAAAACATCTGAACATGTGTATAGGGGGTATATATAGGCATATATGTCTGAATATATACCCCTAGACATATATAGGTGTGATAGTAGCAGAAATATATTACTGTAAATGATTTCATTAGCGCAAGCATTTATTTCTGCTACTATCACACCTATATATGTCTAGGGGTATATATTCAGACATATATGTCTATATATACCCCCTATACACATATTCAGATGTCATGTCTGACATCAAACATGTCCTCAAAAAAGCACTGGCAGTGGCAGCCCCTGCAGCATTAAAAAATGCTTGCTGGTGAGAAGCCACATTCCTGTCCCGAAGCAGAGAAATGATCATTTCTCTATAGCGGTCACCCTGCTATGGAAGGGTTTTGTCACCCTGCCATAGCAGTCACTGTCAGTTAACCCTACACTACACTACGGTCCCCTGACACTTAACACTTTCCCTACAGAAACTAAATTTTTGAAGCTAACTTAAGTGTAAAGGAGCACTCTAACTACACTAGATATCCCTTTCCTCACACTAAAAATAGCTAAATGACACTTTTAAAGTAAAATTAACAGAACTGCTTCCACTCTCTTCCATGTCCAGTATAACAATGCTGGGAATATGGCGGGGGCGATCTTATATACTGGGGGGCGTATTCACTAATGATTGGTCTAGGGACCCCCTAGTCACTCCAATCACATTCCTAGCATTCTTCTGCCCCCTCAATTGGCTTTTGCTAATGGTTCTGGTCCAATCACGGGCTTTTAAAGCCCATTTCCTGAAGCATTGCATTTTGGGCGGTTCTGGTTGCCGAATTCCGAACTTTTTGGGCAAAAAGTTCTAAATTCGGCCGAACCTCGAACACCCAATGTTCGGGCCGAACCGATGGTGGACCCGAACCGTTCGATCATCCCTACATACAATCACACTCATCTCACACGCTAGCAGGGTATACTGAAAATTCTACAATTCCACAAGCTAGGCTTCAGCAGCATGTAAACCAAGAGCTACCACAAGTACCAGCCTGATTTCAAAGAGGCAGAGGAACTAGAGATTAAATTACCAACATTCGCTGGATCATGGAGAAAGCGAGGAAATTCCAGAAGAATGTCTACTTCTGCTTTATTGCCTACAGTAAAACCTTCAATTGTGTGGATCACAACAAGATGTGGCAAATACTGAAAGAAATGGGAATAAAAGACCACCTCACCTGTCTTCTGAAAAACCTGTATGCAAGTCAAGAAGCAACGAGTAGAACAGGACATGGAACAACTGACTGGTTCAAAATTGAGAAAGGAATCCGGCAATGATATATATTGTCACCCTCTTTATTTATCCTACAGTATATACAGAGTACATCATGCAAAATGCCAGGATCGACGAATCACAATCAGGAATTAAGAATGCAGGGAGAAATATCAACAACCTGAGATATGCAGACGATACCACACTAATGGCAGAAAGTGACAAAGAACTAAAAAGTCTCCTAATGAAGGTGAAAAGGAGGAAAGGGCAAAAGCTGGCCTGAAAGTTAACATTAAGAAAATTAACATCATGGCAACCGGTCTCATCACTACCTGGCAAATAGAAGAAGAAATGGAAACAGTGACAGATTTTATCTTCCTAGGCTCCAGGATTACACCAGACAGTGACTGTAGCCATGAAATTAAGAGAAGCTTGCTTCTTCGGAGGAAAGCAATGGCAAACCTAGACAACATTAAAAAAGGAGAGACATCACCCTACCAACAAAGTGCCGTATAGCCAAAGCTATGGTATTCCCAGTAGTAACCTATAGCTATGAAAGTTGGACCATAAGGAAGGCTGAAAGCTGAAGAATTAATGCTTTTGAAATATGGTGTTGAAGAAGATTCTTGAAAGTCCCTTGAATGGTAAGAAGGTCAAACCAGTCAATCCTAAAGGAAATCAACCCTGAATATTTTGGCCACTTAATGTGAAGAGAGGACTCATTGGAAAATCCCCCAATGCTGGGAAACATGGAGGGAAAAAGGAGAAGAGGACGACAGAAAACAAGATGGATAGATAGCATCATTGAAACAATGAACATGAAGTTAAGCAAACTCCGGGAGGCAGTGGAGGACAGAAAAGCCTGGCGCACTATGGTTCATGAGATCATGAAGAGTTGGATACGACTAAACGACTGAACAACAACAGTATTGCAATACATATACCATACTGTTAAAATTCATCCATTTATTATAAAATCATAAAAGAATATGACACATTTTGTCTGACAACATGACAAAAATTGTGTTTTATGCATACCGACATGCAGTACATGGAAAAAATACATGAAGATGATTCACATGAGCTTCACTAAATATCTTTATTCATCCCCCTCCACTTAACATAACCCCATAAAGTAGCATCTGCTTGGGAGGAGTAATCATGCCACCTTTCTTGGGTCTCCACCCCCAGATTCTGTGAAACTATATATAACAATTAATATACATTTAGTGAGAGCCATGAGTGTGTACATAAGAATTTTTACACAATATCCTTTTCTTTTTATTCAATAATTGTACACGATTGGAATTAGAAGCCTAGGGATCACCAGCCACACCTGTGTATGGTTAGTCCCCAGGCACCTGAGTCCAATCACTGCTTAAGTAGCTATTCTGCCTGAGAGAACATATGTAATGCTTCTGCTGTGAATTTATAGGATGAATTTGTATGTGCTTAATACAGTGCTACTGATTATAATTATAGGATGATTTGTTCAATGGAGCATGCAACTATAGAGGATAGTGAGAGCTTTTTGTGAAACATTTACTACTTCCTAGCCATATGTAAATACTTTAATGTCAATAGTCTGGCCACAGGGTTACTTTAAAATGTATGCCCATTATTTAAACTCCATAAACACAGTGTTACCACAGTTGAGGTGATATTCATTGGGGAGAGTGCTGTGCCAAATGAAGGTTACTATGCCAGGTAAGTATTATAATGGCAGGTCTCAAAAAACTGTTTTTCTGCGCTGTGGAAGTAGTTTCCCTCTAGGTAAATTACACTGATAATCAATCTTGTGAGTCAACCAGCTGAAAACTGTCCACAACTCGCCATAATCAGTCGGTAAATTTAAAACAACTGAACCATATGGACTAAGGTCTTCAGAAGCCCTATAAATATACAGATGCCTAAATGTTTTCCACTGCGCTTTCTATACAGATCTTTTTGAACCTGGTACCCTTGAACATTTATTTACATCCATTGGAGAGAGTCCAACACATACAGAGCTACAGTTTTAATCAAGACAAGAAGTAAAAATAACACTTTTTTGCATAGTGCAATTGACACAAATTTCAGGGGTTAAATGTTATGTATGTTATTAGCTAAAATGAAGCAGAGGAGGAACTCTAGGAATTTAAAATGTAATAGCCAAACCAAAAAAAATGACTGTGACATTAAAGCTGTGATTGGAAATCACATTGTACTTAGTATGCAGCATTTCAACTTTTAGGTAAAACTGCTGCATAAAGGGCACCATAAAACACAGTGAGTCAGTTCAAAACCCTCATTTGTCAAGAATACAAACAAAGGATAAAGGCACAGTGCACTATATTGAAGTTTTGCTTTGAAGCCATAGAACGAAAGATCAAATATTTAAAGGATCAGTAGTTTGTTTGTATTTTTAAGACAAATAAGACTTTTTGGTGCATGACAGCTTTAATATTTTTCCTATGTATTTTGAATTGTGTAGTTAGGGATAGACTAAGAAGAAATAGTGGCAAAAAAATATTCATTAAGGTTATATGTAAAAAAAATGTTTTCCCTATTAGGAGAAAAGTAAATATACTGCATAAGTAATCTGATTGGTATAATAATGCTTATAAAAACAGTACCCTAGTCATCCCTACTTGCACTACAAAGCCACAATGAAAGTGTGTTCACCATAAGAGGTACAATTAATGTATATGCACACATATGGGTGAATCAATAGACTCTGCCTACCACATCTCACCTTGATGCTATGTGACTTTTATTTCTCTTTAATCTATTTGCATGGATTTCACAGTGTTTACTTACAGATAAGTAGCTAACCTGGCGTAGGCAGGGGTGTATGTAAATTTAAATCTGCATTGCTGCAATCAGCTAATGTTATTTATAGTCTGTCTATTGTTCAACTTCCCCTAATTCCAGCCTACCTGTCAGTTCTCCCTTATGTCAGAAGTAGTGATGTCGCGAACCTAAAATTCGCCGTTCGCGAACGGCGAACGCGAACATCGGCAAATGTTCGCGAACCGGCGAACCGGGCGAACCGCCATAGACTTCAATAGGCAGGCGAATTTTAAAACACACAGGGACTCTTTCTGGCCACAATAGTGATGGAAAAGTTGTTTCAAGGGGACTAACACCTGGACTGTGGCATGCCGGAGAGGGATCACGCAAAAAAAAGTTCTTAAAAATTATAATTTTTTGATAGAGAGCCAATTATTGGAAAAATTAAAAAAAAATAAAAATAAAAAATTTCTTTGGATTTAGCATCTGGGGGGTCTAAAAGGTGTACCTGTGAAGTTTCAGCTCTGTAGCATGTCCAGAACCCCTAAAAAACAGCATTTTTCTTATATTTTCAGGGATATGGCTTCTCTGCGGCTGGCTTTTTCTCTTGCAGGCATTTAGCGGGCATTTTTTTAGGCAGGCATGTAATTTTTTGTATTTAGTGTCTGGGGGGTCTAAAAAGTGTACCTGTCAAGTTTCAGCTCTGTAGCATGTCCAGAACCCCTAAAAAACAGCATTTTTCTTATATTTTCAGGAATACGGCTTCTCTGCGGCTGGCTTTTTTTCTTGCAGGCATTTAGCGGGCATTTTTTTAGGCAGGCATGTCATTTTTTGTATTTAGTGTCTGGGGGGTCTAAAAAGTGTACCTGTCAAGTTTCAGCTCTGTAGCATGTCCAGAACCCCTAAAAAACAGCATTTTTCTTATATTTTCAGGAATACGGCTTCTCTGCAATTGGCTTTTTCTCTTGCAGGCATTTAGCGGGCATTTTTTTAGGCAGGCATGTAATTTTTTGTATTTAGTGTCTGAGGGGTCTAAAAAGTGTACCTGTCAAGTTTCAGCTCTGTAGCATGTCCAGAACCCCTAAAAAACAGCATTTTTCTTATATTTTCAGGAATATGGCTTCTCTGCGGCTGGCTTTTTTTCTTGCAGGCATTTAGCGGGCATATTTTTAGGCAGGCATGTAATTTTTTGTATTTAGTGTCTGAGGGGTCTAAAAAGTGTACCTGTCAAGTTTCAGCTCTGTAGCATGTCCAGAACCCCTAAAAAACAGCATTTTTCTTATATTTTCAGGAATATGGCTTCTCTGCGGCTGGCTTTTTTTCTTGCAGGCATTTAGCGGGCATATTTTTAGGCAGGCATGTAATTTTTTGTATTTAGTGTCTGAGGGGTCTAAAAAGTGTACCTGTCAAGTTTCAGCTCTGTAGCATGTCCAGAACCCCTAAAAAACAGCATTTTTCTTATATTTTCAGGAATATGGCTTCTCTGCGGCTGGCTTTTTTTCTTGCAGGCATTTAGCGGGCATTTTTTTAGGCAGGCATGTAATTTTTTGTATTTAGTGTCTGAGGGGTCTAAAAAGTGTACCTGTCAAGTTTCAGCTCTGTAGCATGTCCAGAACCCCTAAAAAACAGCATTTTTCTTATATTTTCAGGAATATGGCTTCTCTGCGGCTGGCTTTTTTTCTTGCAGGCATTTAGCGGGCATATTTTTAGGCAGGCATGTAATTTTTTGTATTTAGTGTCTGGGGGGTCTAAAAAGTGTACCTGTCAAGTTTCAGCTCTGTAGCATGTCCAGAACCCCTAAAAAACCGCATTTTTCTTATATTTTCAGGAATACGGCTTCTCTGCGGCGGGCTTTTTCTCTTGCAGGCATATATATCAGTGGTGGGTGGGCAGTGGCACAGTACACTCTCTGTGGACCTGACAGCAGTCACTGGCACCCAGGCAACTGCAATTTAAAAAATATATATATATTTTTTTACTTTGCAAGCTGCTGTGCCACTTTATATATCAGTGGTGGGTGGGCAGTGGCACAGTACACTCTCTGTGGACCTGACAGCAGTCACTGGCACCCAGGCAACTGCAATTTAAAAAATATATATATATTTTTTTACTTTGCAAGCTGCTGTGCCACTTTATATATCAGTGGTGGGTGGGCAGTGGCACAGTACACTCTCTGTGGACCTGACAGCAGTCACTGGCACCCAGGCAACTGCAATTTAAAAAAATATATATTTTTTTTTACTTTGCAAGCTGCTGTGCCACCTTATATATCAGTGGTGGGTGGGCAGTGGCACAGTACACTCTCTGTGGACCTGACAGCAGTCACTGGCACCCAGGCAACTGCAATTTTAAAAAAATATATTTTATTTTACTTTGCAAGCTGCTGTGCCACCTTATATATCAGTGGTGGGTGGGCAGTGGCACAGTACACTCTCTGTGGACCTGACAGCAGTCACTGGCACCCAGGCAACTGCAATTAAAAAAAATATATATATTTTTTTACTTTGCAAGCTGCTGTGCCACCTTATATATCAGTGGTGGGTGGGCACACAGTGGCACTGCAGTGGGCACAGTACACTCTGTGGACCTGACAGTAACTGGCAGCCCAGGCAACTGCAATAATAAAAAATATTTTTTTTTTTTCAATTTATTGCAACAAGATGCTGTGCCACCGTATATATATCAGTGGTGGGCAGTGCACTGCAGTGGGTACAGTGCACTCTGTGGACCTGACACAGCACTCACTGCAATTATGACAGAGGAAAAAAAAAATATTTTTTAAAATGCAAGGTACTGTGCCTGTGCCACCCGAAATGAGTGTGGTGTGCACACAGTACAGTCTGTGGTAGGTCTGTGGCCTCTCACACACAGCGGGCAGGCAACTGCAGTGTACAATAGATATATATAGATATATATATATAAAGAAAAAACTCTATTACCTTACCAGCCCTTAAAAGGGCTTTTGGGGACACTATATATATATATATATATGTATATATATAAATAAATAAAATCCTCAATTACCAGCCCTTAAAAGGGCTTTTGGGGACACTAGATAGATATAGATATATATATATATATAAGAAGAAACAACTCAATTACCAGCCCTTAAAAGGGCTTTTGGGGACGCTAGGTATATATATATATATATATATATATATATATAAAAAAAAAAAAACACAAATACCAGCCCTTAGAAGGGCTTTTTGGGGTGCTGATATTACAGCAGTAGTGGACCAAGAACACTGCAAGACCAGGAACACTGACTAACTGTCCCTAGCTTAACAGCAGCAGCAGCAGCAGCAGCTCTCCCTACTCTCACTACACACACTGCTTCAGAATGATCTAAGATGGATGCTGCCTTTGCTTATTTATAGGAGGTGGGAGGGTGTGGGAGGGAGGTACGCTGATTGGCTGGAAATGTGTCTGCTGACTGTAAAGTTCAGGGTCAAAGTTTGCCTCAATGATGTCTTATGGGGGGCGGACCGAACATCGCATATGTTCGCCGGCAGCGGCGAACGCGAACATGCTAAGTTCGCCGGGAACTGTTCGCCGGCGAACAGTTCTATACATCTCTAGTCAGAAGGTGGCACTGTAAGATCACACAGTAGGTCTGAATTATTATGCATATCTTTTCCTAGCCCACCACTAGGAGTTTCGTGTGCCAGTGGTGCATTATGGGAAAAGGTATAACTATTTGGGGTTGGCTAGTACAAGATCACTGCCCCCCCCCCCCATCCCAGGCTCTGGCCTGAGAAGGGTACATGTGCTGGAACTGCTTTTTTAGACCTGTCTGCCTTAAGCAGCCTGGATGTGCTTAGGCCTAGAGCTGAGCCCTGTAACTGCTTCTGCCTGAATACAGGATTGAGGCTGGGTTCACACTGCTCCGACATGAAAGTCAGGAGACTTCCGCTCCTACTTTGCCCTATGACTTCATGTCCGACTCCCATGGTACTTCAATAAACAGGATCCAATTTTGATCCAACAATACCAGGCCTTTTGACTCTGGTATGAATCTTGAGGGGGGGACCGAACACTAAGATTAAAAAAAAATGGCATGGGGTCCCCCCTCCAAGACCATACCAGACCCTTCGGTCTTGCATTCATTTTAAGGGAAACCCCCACGCCAATAAAAAAAAAAAAAATGGTGTGGGCCCCACTCCCACCCCAAAGCACTTGTCCCCATGGGGACAAGTGCCTCTTCCCGACAACCCTGAGCGGTGGTTGTGGGGGTCTGTGGGCGGGAGGCTTATCAGAGTCTGGAAGCCCCCTTTACCAAGGGGGCCCTCAGTTCCCAGCATCCCACCCCATGTGAATTAGTATAGAGTACATTGTACCCCTACTCATTCACCCAAAAAAAAGTGTAAAAAATAAATAATACCAGTACACAGGTCCTTTATTAAAGTAGACCTAATGTGTCTTCTTCCTCCGATTTGTTCTCGCTTTGGTTCTTCCCTCTCCAGTGATGTCTTCTTCCTCCGGTTCTTCTTGCTACACTCATGTCTTCCTTCTCTGGTTCTTTCTCTGCTGTCTTCTTTCTCTGGTTCTTCTCTCTTCACTTTCTTCTTCCTCTGGTTTTTCCTCCAGTTCTTCTCCCGATTCTAGCTCCTGCGGTTGTGTTAGTAATGTTTGTGACATTACTTATATAGCCACACGGTGACGTCATCTGGAGACCCTGCCCCTTGTGACGTCCCCTCCCCAGAATGCCTCCGGACGGTGATGTCACACTTGTTCAAGGGGGCTGCCAGGTTCCGATAAGCCCCCCGCCACAAACCCCTACAAGCACTGCTCAGGGTTGTCGGGAAGAGGCACTTGTCCCCATGGGAACAAGTGCTTTGGGGTGGTAATGGGGCCCCACACCATTTATTTTTTTTATTGACGTGGGGGTTTATGCTGCATCTTGCCTGCGGTGACGCTGGTCACCTATTGAGCTTCTCACTGTCTATGTGGCTAAGGATCCTCTGCTCCTATATCAGTTTCCATCTGAGTTCCTATTTGTATCTGGACTCCAGCCGCATGCAGATCTGGGAGTAGGCATTTTCCACCTCTGACCCACCATACAGGGGATCAGTTTCTCTTCATTGAGGATTTTTCCTCTTTTCTCTTGAAACCCACAGGCAAGGTCTGGAACTAGCACTTTGATTTTATCATTCAGCAAACAGAATTTTCAACACAATCACAGATGGTAACAATATCTGCAGCATTCAGCTAATTACCCCTGAAGAAGAAGTGTATCCCAGCTTCGAAACACGTTGGGTACCCTGTTGCTGCCTTTTTGTATCATCTATATCTGTGCTGTGTTTTTATGGCACTGTTTGCTCCTTTTCTCGATGTTATTGTTCTATGTTGTATGCATTTCATTTTTGTATAATAAATGATAATTTTTATTATTTTTGTTTCATTTTGCGTGCCTTAAAAGTCCCAACCCCTTAGGGGATGCCCTTTTTGTACCATTGAACCCTGGGATGTGGCACCTTTTTTGCTAGAGGCTTTGTTATGGACTAATCATGTTCTCGAGGCCTCTCAAGGAAGTAGAAAACAGGAAAAGTTTGACATTCTGGACAGCAGGGTACTGAACAGGAACAGGAGGACACTTCAGACAGCAGCATACAACACATTGCAGCACACATGACTTTGGGAGATTTTTATCACTCTCAACCCAGATGCAGAAGCAGCAGTCACATGGCTCAGCAACAAAGCTTCTAGTCAAGTGGAGAAAAGAAGTGCCTACTAAGTGTAGTATTAAAGCACAACACGTTTATTCAGAATATTCACAACTCACATGTAGAAAATCTTGAGCATGGCATGTCATGATAGTATATATCAGTTGTATCCCTGGTAGGTCCTGTTCTGTCCTAGACTCAGCTGCAAGGGCTGATTCGGAAGTGACGTCAGGGGGTTGTGGTGCGCGTTTGGAGCATGCGTGCTCCAAACATCCACCAATTCCCTCTGATGTCACTTCCACTCCATGCCTGAGCTGTCACTGGAGTACCAGCGTCTGGCCATTGAGCCAAAAAATGGCCAGATGCTGACTATACCCGGCGTGGCCATGGTACCCTGCCGGTGCCCTTGCAGCTGACCCTAGGACACAGCAGGACCGACCAGGGATAGAGCAGGTACATACTATTATGACATGCCATGCCCAAGACTCCCTACATGTGAGTTGTGAATCTTCTGAATAACTGTGTTGTGCTTTTATACTACACTTAATAGGTGCTGCTTTTTTCCCCTTGATTTCTAAGAAGCCACTTTTACTCTCACAGGTTGGCAGCCACCGTGTAGTCCCACCGTGAAGTTCTTCAAAGACTTCCTCCCCAGCCTCCCCTTTTTTTTTACATTACAGACTGAATATCATTGGACTCACTATAGCCTTTTGCATTGTTTGTTTCCCTCCCTCGGGCTTATCATCCTCTAGCTCAGTGCACCACTTTTTTGTTCTTGTCTTTCTAAAAGTTCCAAGTCAGCAGACAGCTCAGCTCCCTGCAGCAGTCTCTCAGCAGCACATGGTCAAGCAGCTTTCTAAGCACATCACTTACGGTCCTGAACCCCTCACTCCTGGACTCTAGCAACAGCAGTGGCATTGGAAGTTCTGTCCCCTGGCTCACCGCAGCACTTCCCAGGCACTTACACTTTACTCAGGCACCCACTTTACCTGCAGCTTCCATTTCCTGTACTACCATAATGTCTTCCGCTTCACATCTCTAGGATGCCCGTTCCCCACATGGGTCCTGACGTTCACTGTTTCTTTGGGCAGTGGAAAGGCTTAAAGAGACACTAAACTTATTTTTTTACATCAATTCTTCTAAAATATTAAGTATAGCATTAGTGTTTTTTGTATGTTTTTTTTAACTCCCTTACTGTTTGTTTTCAGGGTATTTTTTTCATCCTGGGCACATTCCCTATCCTTAACTGATACACCTCACTGCTACTAGCGTAGAATGAGCAGTGCCATTATTTCTGTTCACATGCTCAGCTCTATGCATACTTCAAGTCTCCAAGTTTGCATGTAGATGTGTAGTCCATCTCAGGGGGAAAGGGTGTCTACATTTATATACACAAGGGGTATGAAGAACAATTGTAGCCACCCTAGTGCATGAAGTCTGAAAATAGCAGAAACAAAGCTTGCATTTGAGAGATGAAACAAACCAAGAAAGAGGGAAGGTACATGCTACTTATAATTAAACATACTGCATTTATTTTACTTTAAAAAAAAAAAAAGGGAGTTTAGTATAACTTTAACTTCCTGTTGTATGGACCAGTGTTTCTCAACTCCGGTCCTCAGGGCACACCAACAGGCCAGATTTTAATTATTATCTTGGGGAGATGCAGACTAGAATACTGCAATCACTGAGCAGCAAATGATATCACCTGTGACGTATTTCAGTTTTCTTGCAAACCTGGCCTGTTAGTGTGCCCTGAGCACCGTAGTTGAGAAACACTGGTATGGACAACCACCATCCTCCTTGGCCAGTTGGCCAAAAGAATCCTCCAATTTCTGTTGCTTAAGGCGTGTCAAGTACAGAATAGAACAGAAGCCAATGAAAATCTTAAGAGTCCTCTCTTCCTTTCTAGATTCAGGGAAAAGAAAAAAAAATCCATGCAGAGGAATTGATTTGCATTGCTGGGTGGCATAAAAGGAGCCCAACCAGTGCTACATACTCCATATGCATCGTAATATTAATAGACAGAAGTAATACTAATTTGTACCATTGGGAGTTCTGAATTACACTCTGTTCAAAGAATGAGCACACGTTTTCTATTGTGTACTGAGGCCTAACATTTGGTGAATCGTTATTTTAAGGAATGCTATGACTTCCACTGTTTTTTAATATCAAATTTTACTTTAGTTACTTTACTTAAGTTTTAATCACATAGTCTAGTGACAAACTGTAATGTAAAGCAGCCAAAAAGAAATCAGACAAACTGTTTTACCGTGGCTGCTATAGGTCATGGCTTTGCTCTGCCTTTTGAAGTAAAGCCATTTTTTCTCCATGTTTTACTTTTAACATTTGTATCTCAACTAAATTGCTCCATGTCATCTTTGAACAATACCAGCCCAGCTTCTTTTTCTACTCTTGTTATACATATCATATTTATAGAATTTGACAAAAACCAGAAAGCTTTGAATATAAGTGTTACATGCCTTATATTCCTGCTAACTGTACGACTGTGACAAATGCACTAAGCGCTTTCCCAGCCACATCCAGAAGGCAGGTTCAGTGGCTGGACATTCTTAACCAACATTCAGTAAAGCAATATTGGATTCATCTGGATTTTATTGATCTCTTCCCTTGTGCACTCACGTTGCTGTCTGCAGTCTGCATTACACAGTGACTTGCTATGTAACATTATTTTACAGCTCTAAATGGCAGAACATTTAAAGGGCTTATTTGTATGGTAGCAGAATTATCACCATTTGTGGAGTGGCGGCTGAAAAAAGTGTTAAGTGCTTCAAGTTAGGAATCCTTTTATTGACTAAGGATGTTTTTAGAAAAGAAAGAGAGTTCTCATTTACAAATGAAAGAAGGCTTAAAAGATTTTAGCCCAGCTGGGTAAATAAATACATATGGACTGCATTTTTAGCGGCATAAGCCAGGTTCTTCTCTAGCAGGATTAATAGTCTTGCCTGAGTTCAGTAAATACAAACGGTTATGGGTAATGTAAAAAAGAAGTTACAATCTGAGAATCCTTTTAATAGGAAGGGTTGTTCAATGTGTATTTGATACATGGACAAGCATTCTGATGAATGGTATGTTTCTGCAGTGATTAAAAGAGCTATGTACTGTTTCTGTATATCCAGGCAAATGATCTCAGGATCTTTAATCAGTGGCCAAAGATATGATAACATCGAGAAACTATAAGAACCACATTTGTCTTCTAGATTGGAAACACAATACTTGTCTTCCATGTTTTACATTCACTCTGCTGCAATAGTACATTACACAGTGATAGTTTACTTATCAAATCATCATAAATGTGAGTAGCATTAGTAGGAATGATTTATATCAATAATCATACTTTATGACACTTTTTTTTTAAATGGTGTATTTGTGCATTTTTATATTATTTTTCCTTTTTGCACATATACAGATCCAGACTTTTACACCGGTAGACATACAGTATATGCACATTTAGTTCCAACCAGTTTTTAGCGGTGTGACATTTCTGTTATCAGTAGTTCCAGACAGCACCATAGGCGTATGTTTGTAGTGATCTTTATGTGATTGTATGTTTGCACCTGTAATGATTGCTATATGATCATCGCCAACTGACACTTGTATTATGTTAATATATATTCTAATGTTAGGCTGCTCAAGCAGTAGGACACATTGTTTGTGAGCATGGCACTCATTTTTCATGAAACCTATCCTTCTGCTGCAACCTACAAACTTTTTACCTAGACTGCACCTAGTTCCCCTATAGACATCAGCAGACCAGCTTTGGAATTTCTGAGAGGGAATTCAAGCTGGAGTGATTCAGGCAGGAAGACAAAGGATGGGATTTGGCTCCACCTCTGACAGATGGTATTTAGGGTTGAGCGAACACGGACTGTATTATTCGTGTTCGTACCGAATAATTGGATTTTTGTTACCCGAACACGGACCCGAAAACTTTACTGTATGTTCGGGTAAAAATCTGTGTTCGGTCGTTTTATTTCCGGGTTTTGCATGCATTGGCGCGCTTTTCATGGCGGGCTTTCAACAGCCAATCAACAAGCGTTTAACTGGTGTGCCTTAAGCCATCCCAGCCATGCCTACAAATGTATTAGTAGCTGTGATTGGCCATCTGAAGCATGTGACCAAGTCTTTATAAGTCCGAGGCAGCGCCGCTGCGTCATTCTGCTGTGTTAGTTCAGGGACAAAGCACACATCATATGTGCTGGCTGCTGATTAGGGACAGACAGGAAAAAAAAACATTTGTGTCCGGATAGAATTGAGGGACAGGTCGGAGAGAGTTAGGCAGGGCGAGTTGTAGGCATTTTAGGGCGAGGCTGCTGATTTTTAGGGTCAGTTTTCTACGATCGATTTTGCTGTGTGGGAGGGGTTTTCAGTGACCGATCTACGATCTTATCAATCCTTTTAGGGAGAGGCTGCTGCTGATTTTTAGGGTCAGTTCTCTACGATCGATTTAGCTGTGTGGGAGGGGTTTTCAGTGACCGATCTACGATCTTATCAATCCTTTTAGGGAGAGGCTGCTGCTGATTTTTAGGGTCAGTTTTCTACGATCGATTTTGCTGTGTGGGAGGGGTTTTCAGTGACCGATCTACGATCTTATCAATCCATTTAGGGAGAGGCTGGAGATAGGCAGGTGTCAGTGGTCCACATCGATTTTGCTGTGTGTGGGGTGCAGTGAACACAATTTTTTTTGCCCACTGAGGAGGAGGGAGAAAAGTATTTTTCTATCAGTCACTGTGTGCAGCATTTTTCCTTCAGCTGTGCTGTGCTGACTGATCATACACTGCTGTGTTCAGTTCACATGTGCTATTATTGAGTGGTTTCAAAAATCATACACTTTTTTCTATTCCACTATTCAATATACAGCCTTGGGTTAAAAAAATTAAATTGTGGCCTGCAGCAGAGCTGAATGATATTTGGGGTTTTTGGGGTTCATCTCATACTTCTGAAGATTTGAGGGTGCTGCCTGTTCCAAACTCCTCTTACTCCTCATCCAGCCTTTTAGGGGTACAAACAATAGTAATTGGGGCCTAGTGTGGTTTTGTACGTGTGAGATACATACACTTTTTTTGATCATATTTTCTATTCCGCTATTCAATAAAAACCTTTGGGGAACAGTTAAATTGCGGCATAGTCTGTGTTGGTACGTGTGAGATCCACCTTTCCAAGTTTTTGGGGTTCATCTCATACTTCTGAAGATTTAAGGGTGCTGCCTGTTCCAAACTCCTCCTACTCCTCATCCAGCCTTTTAGGGGTACAAACAATAGTAATTGGGGCCTAGTGTGGTTTTGTACGTGTGAGATACATACACTTTTTTTGATCATATTTTCTATTCCGCTATTCAATAAAAACCTTTGGGGAACAGTTAAATTGCGGGATAGTCTGTGTTGGTAGGTGTGAGATCCACCTTTCCAAGTTTTTGGGGTTCATCTCATACTTCTGAAGATTTGAGGGTGATGCCTGTTCCAAACTCCTCCTACTCCTCATCCAGCCTTTTAGGGGTACAAACAATAGTAATTGGGGCCTAGTGTGGTTCTGTACGTGTGAGATACATACACTTTTTTTGATCATATTTTCTATTCCGCTATTCAATAAAAACCTTTGGGTATCAATTAAATTGCGGGATAGTCTGTGTTGGTACGTGTGCGATACACCTTTCCAAGTTTTTGGGGTTCATCTCATACTTCTGAAGATTTGAGGGTGCTGCCTGTTCCAAACTCCTCCTACTCCTCATCCAGCCTTTTAGGGGTACAAACAATAGTAATTGGGGCCTAGTGTGGTTTTGTACGTGTGAGATACATACACTTTTTTTGATCATATTTTCTATTCCGCTATTCAATAAAAACCTTTGGGGAACAGTTAAATTGCGGGATAGTCTGTGTTGGTAGGTGTGAGATCCACCTTTCCAAGTTTTTGGGGTTCATCTCATACTTCTGAAGATTTGAGGGTGATGCCTGTTCCAAACTCCTCCTACTCCTCATCCAGCCTTTTAGGGGTACAAACAATAGTAATTGGGGCCTAGTGTGGTTCTGTACGTGTGAGATACATACACTTTTTTTGATCATATTTTCTATTCCGCTATTCAATAAAAACCTTTGGGTATCAATTAAATTGCGGGATAGTCTGTGTTGGTACGTGTGCGATACACCTTTCCAAGTTTTTGGGGTTCATCTCATACTTCTGAAGATTTGAGGGTGCTGCCTGTTCCAAACTCCTCCTACTCCTCATCCAGCCTTTTAGGGGTACAAACAATAGTAATTGGGGCCTAGTGTGGTTTTGTACGTGTGAGATACATACACTTTTTTTGATCATATTTTCTATCCCGCTATTCAATAAAAACCTTTGGGGAACAGTTAAATTGCGGGATAGTCTGTGTTGGTAGGTGTGAGATCCACCTTTCCAAGTTTTTGGGGTTCATCTCATACTTCTGAAGATTTGAGGGTGATGCCTGTTCCAAACTCCTCCTACTCCTCATCCAGCCTTTTAGGGGTACAAACAATAGTAATTGGGGCCTAGTGTGGTTCTGTACGTGTGAGATACATACACTTTTTTTGATCATATTTTCTATTCTGCTATTCAATAAAAACCTTTGGGTATCAATTAAATTGCGGGATAGTCTGTGTTGGTACGTGTGCGATACACCTTTCCAAGTTTTTGGGGTTCATCTCATACTTCTGAAGATTTGAGGGTGCTGCCTGTTCCAAACTCCTCCTACTCCTCATCCAGCCTTTTAGGGGTACAAACAATAGTAATTGGGGCCTAGTGTGGTTTTGTACGTGTGAGATACATACACTTTTTTTGATCATATTTTCTATCCCGCTATTCAATAAAAACCTTTGGGGAACAGTTAAATTGCGGGATAGTCTGTGTTGGTAGGTGTGAGATCCACCTTTCCAAGTTTTTGGGGTTCATCTCATACTTCTGAAGATTTGAGGGTGATGCCTGTTCCAAACTCCTCCTACTCCTCATCCAGCCTTTTAGGGGTACAAACAATAGTAATTGGGGCCTAGTGTGGTTCTGTACGTGTGAGATACATACACTTTTTTTGATCATATTTTCTATTCTGCTATTCAATAAAAACCTTTGGGTATCAATTAAATTGCGGGATAGTCTGTGTTGGTACGTGTGCGATACACCTTTCCAAGTTTTTGGGGTTCATCTCATACTTCTGAAGATTTGAGGGTGCTGCCTGTTCCAAACTCCTCCTACTCCTCATCCTGCCTTTAGGGGTACAAACAATAGTAATTGGGGCCAAGTGTGGTTCTGTACGTGTGAGATACATACACTTTTTTTGATCATATTTTCTATTCCGCTATTCAATAAAAACCTTTGGGTATTAATTAAATTGCGGGATAGTCTGTGTTGGTACGTGTGAGATACACCTTTCCAATTTTTGGGGCGCATCTCATACTGCCGAGGATTTGAGGGTGCTTCAGTCTGCCTCCTACCTGTTCTGAACTCCTCCTACTCCTCATCCTGCCTTTAAGGTACAAAAAATTGTGATCGGGGCCTAGATTGTGTTTGTACATGTGAGATACACCGTTTTGTAAAATTTGTCCTATTCCGCTATTCAATATACACCCTGTTTGAGTGTAAAAAATTAAATTGCGGGATAGTCTGTATCGCTACATGTGAGATACACCTTTTTAAATTTGTTTGGCGCATCTCCTTCTACCGCCGAGGATTGCAGGGCGCTTCAGTTTGCCTCCTGTTCCCAACTCCTCCTACTCCTCTTCCTTATCCTGCCTTTCGGGTTCAAAAAATTGTAATCGGGGCCTAGTTTGTGTTTGTACGTGTGAGATACACTGTTTTGTAAAATTTGTCCTATTCCGCTATTCAATATACACCCTGTTTGAGGGTAAAAAATAAATTGCGGGATAGTCTGTATCGCTACATGTGAGATACACCTTTTTAAATTTGTTTGGCGCATCTCCTTCTACCGCCAAGGATTGCAGGGCGCTTCAGTTTCCCTCCTGTTCCCAACTCCTCCTACTCCTCTTCCTTATCCTGCCTTTAGGGTACAAAAAATTGTAATCGGGGCCTAGTCTGTGTTTGTACGTGTGAGATACACCGTATTATAACATTTTTCCTATTCCAATATTCAATATACACCCTTTTGGAGTGTAAGAAAATTCAATTACGGCATAGTCTGTATCGGTACGTGTGAGATACACCTTTTAAATTTGTTTGGCGCATCTTCTTCCACCGCCAAGGATTGCAGGGCGCTTCAGTTTGCCTCCTGTTCCCAACTCCTCCTACTCCTCTTCCTCATCCTCCCTTTAGGGTACAAAAAATTTTAATCGGGGCCTAGTCTGTGTTTGTACGTGTGAGATACACCGTTTTTTTATCCTTTTTCCTATTCCGCTATTCAATATACACCCTTTTGGGGTAAAAAACATTAAATTGCAGCATAGTTTGCATATTTGACTGTCAGATACACCCGTGCGATACTGTTGTTGTTTTGTTCCGCTATTCAATAAACACCTTTTTTGATCATATTTTCTATTCCGCTATTCAATAAAAACCTTTGGGTATCAATTAAATTGCGGGATAGTCTGTGTTGGTATGTGTGCGATACACCTTTCCAAGTTTTTGGGGTTCATCTCATACTTCTGAAGATTTGAGGGTGCTGCCTGTTCAAAAACCCTCCTACTCCTCATCCTGCCTTTAGTGGTACAAACAATAGTAATTGGGGCCTAGTGTGGTTCTGTACGTGTGAGATACATACACTTTTTTTTTATCATATTTTCTATTCCGCTATTTAATCAAAACCTTTGGGTATAAACAATTAAATTGCGGGATAGTCTGTGTCGGTACGTGTGAGATACACCTTTCCAATTTTTGGGGCGCATCTCATACTGCCGAGGATTTGAGGGTGCTTCAGTCTGCCTCCTGCCTGTTCTGAACTCCTCCTACTCCTCATCCTGCCTTTAAGGTACAAAAAATTGTAATCGGGGCCTAGATTGTGTTTGTACGTGTGAGATACACCGTTTTGTAAAATTTGTCCTATTCCGCTATTCAATATACACCCTGTTTGAGTGTAAAAAATTAAATTGCGGGATAGTCTGTATCGCTACATGTGAGATACACCTTTTTAAATTTGTTTGGCGCATCTCCTTCTACCGCCGAGGATTGCAGGGCGCTTCAGTTTGCCTCCTGTTCCAAACTCCTCCTACTCCTCTTCCTTATCCTGCCTTTCGGGTTCAAAAAATTGTAAATGGGGCCTAGTTTGTGTTTGTACGTGTGACATACACCGTTTTGTAAAATTTGTCCTATTCCGCTATTCAATATACACCCTGTTTGAGTGTAAAAAATTAAATTGCGGGATAGTCTGTATCGCTACATGTGAGATACACCTTTTTAAATTTGTTTGGCGCATCTCCTTCTACCGCAGAGGATTGCAGGGCGCTTCAGTTTGCCTCCTGTTCCTAACTCCTCCTACTCCTCTTCCTCATCCTGCCTTTAGGGTACAAAAAATTGTAATCGGGGCCTAGTCTGTGTTTGTACGTGTGAGATACACCGTATTATAACATTTTTTCTATTCCGCTATTCAATATACACCCTTTTGGAGTGTAAGAAAATTAAATTACGGCATAGTCTATATCGGTACGTGTGAGATACACCTTTTAAATTTGTTTGGCGCATCTCCTTCCACCGCCAAGGATTGCAGGGCGCTTCAGTTTGCCTCCTGTTCCCAACTCCTCCTACTCCTCTTCCTCATCCTCCCTTTAGGGTACAAAAAATTTTAATCGGGGCCTAGTCTGTGTTTGTACGTGTGAGATACACTGTTTTTTTATCCTTTTTCCTATTCCGCTATTCAATATACACCCTTTTGGGGTAAAAAACATTAAATTGCGGTATAGTTTGCATATTTGATACACCCGTGCGATACTGTTGTTGTTTTGTTCCGCTATTCAATAAACACCTTTCTAGTGCAAGATCATAAATTACAGAAATATGAGGAGACCGTCAAATAGGGGCCGTGGCCTGGGTCGTGGTGCTGCTGGTAGAGCTCCTGTTGCAAGGAGAGGACGTGGTCGATCTGTGCCAGCTACACGCACAAGTGAAACACCTTCCTCAAGTGTGAGTAGGCGACAGAACCTGCAGCAGTATTTGGTAGGGCATAATGCGCCTCTAGACGTGATGAGGCCTGAAGAAGTACAGGCGATAGTAGATTGGGTTGCTGACAGTGCCTCCAGTTCCTTCACATTGTCTCCCACCCAGTCTACTGCAGAAAGGTCAGAGTTGGCACCTGCAGCCAATGTCCAACCGTCTTTCACCTCACCCCCTTGGAAATCAGGCAAGCAGTCTGAGCCCCAAGCCATACAGCAGTCTCTTCTTCTTTTTGAGGACTCTGTTAGCAGGATTTCCCAGGGCCATCCACCTAGCCCTGCCCCAGAAGTGGAAGAGATTGAGTGCAGCGATGCCCAACCACTTATTTCTCAAGATGAGTACATGCAAGGACCATCGCAGCACGTCCCCTGGAAGAAGCTGCGTGGGTACGCAGCGTAACGCGTAGGATAGCCAAACCGGAAGTGACGTATCGGCAAAGGAATGTTTGTTATGCTAGAAACAAGACGCAATGCAATGTGAGTGTTACTCTTACCTTTTTTAATAAATTTTATGGGACGTACTTCACCATGTTTGGCCCAATTTGATTTTTTGGAGATATAAAGGACCGCATATATCCCCTGGAATATAGCTGTTTATACAAGGGAGATATAACCGAGGATTCATAATGGTACATATATGCCAATAAGGAGGAAGGAACAGCATACTGAGGCATACAACTTAAGGCTCTTTTAAAAGAGCATTGAGGTGAGCGCTTAGGACACCTAGTGGGCACCGCACGAAAGAGCACCTGCATGCCAAATTTGGATAAAGAAGATTCTGTTGATCACTATATATTTATATAATTATTTTAAGGACACTTCAGCACTTTATTTGATATCACCTATTTAGAGCACATTATTAAATTTTGAAAAGGTCACGGACTTATAACTTTATATACATGTTTTCACTATATATTGTATTGATATAGTTGGTTTTACTAAGATCAATTTTAGTTTAGTCCATTTATCACCTATTATATCAATTGAAGGATTTATATCGGATTGTATCTATTTTGCACATTGAGACACATAATTTATGAATATTGTATTTAAGAAGCACTTAGGCACTTTTTCACATATGTATATAATTTTATCTATGTTGTATTAAGCACTTTAAAGCGCGGTACTCCCCCCAACTATATTTATCTGAATTGTGTAGGTTACCAATTTTAGTACCTGCGGCATTAAAGGTGTTATATTTTAGACAACAATTAGAGAGACAGCGCGAGAATTTCACCAACCCTTTATATCCCACTTCTATGCCTCCTTCAAAAAACAATTCGGGCGATGATGGAAGAGGATGTGGCACAGGATGAGGAGGAGGAGGAGGAGGAGGATGAAGAGGTAACATTTCCAAGGCTTTCAGGGCAGTCATTCACAAGGGGCTCCGAGGGTGGGTTCCTGCACACACAAACGCCAGGGACACAATTGTCCAGCAGGGGCACAGTTCTGGAGGATGAGGAGGAAGAGACAGAGGAGGAGATGGAACCATGTTCACAGCAGGGTGGCACCAAGGCCAGCTCATGGCCATCACTGGTGCGTGGCTGGGGGGATACAGAGGACACGGACGATACACCTCCCACAGAGGACAGCCTTTCGTTGCCTCTGGGCAGCCTGGCACACATGAGCAATTACATGCTGCAGTGTCTCCACAACGACCGCCGAGTTGCCCACATTCTAACTTGTGCTGATTACTGGGTGGCCACGCTGCTGGATCCCCGTTACAAGGACAACGTACCATCCTTAATTCACTCACTGGAGCGCGATCACAAGATGCGCGAGTACAAGCGCACGCTGGTAGACGTGATGCTGCTGGCATTCCCACCTGACAGCGGGGCCACAGTGGAAGCACAAGGCAGAGGAGGAGGAGGAGGAAGAGGTCGCCAACGCAACCAGGGCACCGCCAGCACCTCAGAAGGCAGGGTTAGCATGGCCGAAATGTGGAAAAGCTTTGTCAGCATGCCACAACAAACAGCAGCACCAGCAGCTCATATGGAAAGTCTTAGCAGGAGGCAGCATTTCACCAACATGGTGGAGCAGTATGTGTGCACACGCCTAGACGTACTGAATGAGGGGTCTGCCCCCTTCAACTTCTAGGTCTCCAAGTTGGGCACATGGCCTGAGCTTGCCCTTTACGCCTTGGAGGTGCTGGCGTGCCCTGCAGCCAGTGTATTATCTGAACGGGTATTTAGCACGGCTGGGGGCGTTATCACAGACAAGCGCAGCCGCCTGTCCAGAGACAATGTGGACAAGCTCACGTTCATTAAAATGAACCAGGAATGGATCCCACTAGACTTTTCCGTACCTTGTGCAGAATAGCGATGGATACCGACCTTACTCAGCCATTGTTCTATTTTTGCTCTTTCTCACTCTTTTGGGGTGTACCCTCATTTAAAATTTGTGAAAAGAAGCAGTGTTGGCTACCTCGTCCTCCTCAGGGCCAGATTAACGTAGGGGCTATTGGAGCTGCAGCTCCAGGCCCCTACTTTTATATAGGCCCCGGGTTGGCCATATTCACTGTTACCGCTCTTCTGTCACTTGTAAACACAGAAGTCTGGCTTCTATGCTCGCTTCCCCAGGCAGCTCCCTCAGAACCTCCCCACACAGCACGAAGGCCGGACAAGGAGGGACAGTTGCCGATGCATGGATGTGTTTATGGGCTTCAGAGACAGCATCCCATGTTGAATTAGGCATGCATGGCTGCACCCTTCCTCCTCTGGGTGCATGCCAAGGCACGGCCCTTAAGGACCTTCAAAATCCTCAGCACCAAGCCCATGATGCTCTTAATCCGGCCATGGTCCTCCTCCACCACCGCTTCCACCTACACCGCCCATAGGTGTGAGCAGCCTATTGCATTAGGGTGTGCACCCCAAAGTTGAAATACACATGCATGTGTTTGCCTACATGTACATGGCCCCGATACATTACTCTCCCTGCTGGCAAAGAGAAATAGAGCAGAGCAGGTCCGAGGGAGATCTTTCCCATCTCCTCACTGGCAAACAGAGCGATAATGCTATGTGCCCTAGGTGATTAGGGTGTGCCCAGGCACATCCGGCACACCCTGTGCGCACGTCTATGAGACCGCCACATCCACCACCACCTCAACCTCCCTCCTACTCCATATGGGCCTTGTCCTTCAGAGATGAAGAACATTGTTTTATTTTTCTGTTTTTTTTGTTGTTTTAAGTTATTTCCCTATCCACATTTGTTTGCAGAGCACTTGCCATGCTCTTAACAACGTTTTGCTGCCATTTGCAGCACTCTAGCCCTTTCCATTGGTGTTTTAGAGCCTGAAATTCCGGGTCCCCATTGACTTCAATGGGGTTCGGTGTCCGGGAAAAGTTCGGTAAAAGTCCGGGATCCGGACTTTTTTTTAAAGTTCGGCCGAACCCGCCGAACACGGACATCCAGGTGTCCGCTCAACTATAATGGTATTTATAAGATCCTAGAAGCAATGCAAAAAAGACAAGGTAAAAATGAATGTATCCTTACCATGACAAGACCTCCATAACCTCCGGAACCACGTAATCAAGGTCTAGTCCTGAGTTAGTGACCTAGAAGACTCCCTCAGGCCAGCAGCTGATAACTCGGGCCCTCACAGACGGACTTTCGATTCAGAGAGAGGGTGCCTGCGCTAGCCCAGACCGCAAGTATTACACCACATCTTTGCACTGAACACAGACATAGCAGCAGACGCTAATTCCCTTAGGATTACAATTTAACATCTGGATCTGCTTGTTATCTTGAATTACAGCGGAAACTATTTATAAGCTCCAAATGCCGGTGAAGAACATAGCAAGGCCTTGCTAGAGGGAGGGACATTGGTGCACAGCAGCTCCTAAAGGGGACATGTTCTAAATATACTTCCATACCTTTAATTAGAATATTGACCGTATAGATTAGCTTAGAATTCTTAAAAGATGATTCCTTTAACTTGAGTACTGATTTATTATAGTAGAGAATATCTATATACTTGCTGAGTATAGAGTATTGTGTTGAATATTGTTCCCTGATATAATACCATTCTGTTTATCTGTTGTTTCTGTGTCAGTCTTATTGAACCCTGACAGTTTATACAGGGTTTAGCTGACTGACATAATTTTACTTGTTTATTCACTGAGTAAAAGTCTAAACTCATTTGTACTGTGTTAGTGTGATTCTTAAAGGTGTATACACAATGTCTGAACCTAGAGTGTCAGGTGGGCTGAACGGTTTACAGGGTCACAGTAGTACTGAAAAACACCCATTAACCATTAACCCCCAAGGGGGTAGTGCTACCTACATCAACAGGCTTTTACTCTTCGAGCCCACCTTTACATCTTTCATATTATGCTGCAGATATTACCTCATTATTGCAATTAGTAAAATGCAGAGGCATTTGTTTTTTCAACTGGCAGTTTCTTACTTGGTTAACCTCTCACATATACTCTTTGAATATAGTCCATAGCTTTGTGTTGGCACATTTGCTCAGGGAACAAAACATCACACATTCTTGTTTAGGATGCAAATATGTGTAATTTGCCCCACACAGAAGGGCTTTGGTTATTATGTTCATTTTCTCTTTTGCATTATCTAAAGTGTCTTCCTACACCCATTATTGCCTAACTTACCATATCTATTTTAACCACGTGTCTTTTCCCTGACCACCATATCTTTAAACCATGATGGAGAATAGGTCAGTGTCTATATTAGGCTGGAACTTGAGGGTCCCAAATGACACTTATAAGAGATCAACTCTGTTTGATTTTATCAAAAATAAGAACTTAGATATAGTCAAAATTCAGAAGACCCATATTTCTGAGAGCAAGGTTTCCACGTTGTGGTGCAAAGCATGGATGGGCTGGGAGTACAATACCCCTTTTTCTTTGTACTCCAGAGGTGTGTCTTGGTGAACTACACCCTCCCTTTTTATCTGATGTCTCTTAAGTTAGATCCTAATAGAAATTCTACTTCCATGCACTGCATTGTAGATAACCATCGACTGCTACTCTTGGATTATACATAACCTTTCCTTCAATTAATAGGTGCTTCAAGCAGGAGTCTTTTTTTGCCTAGTTCCTTTCTATTGCTTCAATGTGACTTGGAAACTTCAATGATATGTGTAGCCTGGTGCAAGATCACTTGCTCCTTACCCCTACAGCTTTTCCCCCTGTGGATAGACCTTCTCCCATGGTGGACACATGAAGATGATTTCACCCAGACTCCTGTCAATTCTTCTGTCATTCCTGTACTTACTGCAAGTTACCTAGGATGGACAATGTCTTTGACACCCACTCCATCCATCTGTGTCTAAAGGTTGTTTTTTGCCTAGCCTGCATTCAGACCATTCACCTTATCTCCTTTCCTTGCAGTGGGGGCGCATCTCCCCTCTAACACTGTGGAAATGTAACCCCTCTTCTTTTTTTCTGTTTCAATTAGAAACTGACCTCGCTGCTGACAACTGAGAATGTATTGATAGTTTGGTACTCCTTTAAGGCATATGCATATAGAGTTTGATTAAATAGGAACTCTCATGGGTATCAAATAATTAAATCAGCCTATACAATTATATATAGATACCTTTCTTTTCCTCTCCAGTGAAATGCTAATGGACTTTAAAGACACCAAAAACAAAACAAAAAACAAAAAAGGGGACGTTGGGACCTTTCAGGTGCTACTTATTTATATATACTTTTTTTAAAATGAGTCTGCATAAAAATACAGGAATGTAGATTTGAGAATCAAATAACAGACACAGTGAAACGCCAAAGAATATTGTGTTGAATATGAAATTCTGATAGAATAAAAATTCTCATATACCTCACTGCTCCAAGATAACATTGTTTTTTTCCCTTGGGGTAAGTGCCAATTCCACCAATGAACTAAGGGTGCTGTTTGATGCATTTCACAGACCAAGGAATCTACTACATCAGGAAACTGTGGAAAACATTTAGATATCTATGCTTGTAAAGATAACAATCATTATACAAAAATCAAAACCCAATTCCCGCTGATAGGATGAAAATAAATAAAAAGCAGCAACGAATATAAATCCCACAGGGAGGAAGACATGAGGGGCCTCTGGATCAAGGCAATTTCTGAATGCTAATGGTCACATTTTCAATGGCTGTTGTTAACAGCCATTTTCCAGACTTAAAAAATTAGATTCAAACCTTCATATTTTAAGGGGGTTCACACCTTCACTACAAAAGACGTACTCAAAAGAATGTATCTAATGGCATCTCATACTTCGACCATTATCCTTTGTCTGTTTCAAAAGACAGTTAGTATTAACAGGTCAAATGTGGAGCTTAAACCAGCCACTGGTAACTAGGTACAATATATGTTTTATAGTCAATATACACACTGTCATATATTCTATGTAATGGCCAAATACTCTCTAGATCTCCTTCTTATGACAGGATGGGATACAATCAAGAATGGCTGGAGGTGATTGTATCTGAGCCTGGTGTTTACATGCAGTATTTGGCCATTACATAGAAAATATGACAGGAAACTGTATACAAAAATCCAGACAATTCCACTTGTTTGCCAAAGGCTTGAAAACACCATAAATAAATGGAGGACTCTACACAGAAGTTTTTGCAGTATTTATATAATTATTACTGAGTAATGTTATAAAGCTATTGTAGACATACATAGTACTTACGTTTTTAAATTCCTTTATTTGTCTTGTAGCTGCATGTAAAGGCATTGTTGATAAGTTGTACTTATTGTAAGTTGTAAAATTGTTCTATAGAGCAACTAAAGAGGGTTACATTTTGTAAAATATATTTAAAAGTCAAATGCCAGAGGGGAAAAACAAACACATTTAGAATACAAAGTTTTACAACTTTATCACCTCAGTGTAAAGCTAACAAACCAGCATAACTGTGGCACCTTCTACACCACAAATTAGCCTTAATAAGTGTATGTAAACACAGCTGATGCCAATATAATAGAAACAATAGGCAGGTTATAGGAGAAGCAGTCCATTCAAATTGGTCGCTAAAGGACAGCATTTAGAGAGTACAAGCTAGAGCTAACATACAAGGTGCCCTATTGTATGTTTTCTCACTCACTGTTTTCTACCTCCTTAAATACATCTGTAAAAAAACGGAAGTATTTGCTCAGGCACATTGCTACTAATGTCAGACATAAATTACACTATAACCTAACTGTAAAATTAAAAAAGTAAAGCTTTCTCTGACTGAACACCACAGGTACTACAAAATTATTGCTATTTGCACCTCAGTCCAGCATAAGTTCGCTGCCTACTAAAAGCTAAAGGAAAACCACCCATCCATATTTACCCTCTGAAACACTTCCCTCGAGGAGTCTCTCAGTACACCACACTGTACCACGCTCTTGTCCACAACCCTCTATCTGGGACTCAAGACCCATTGGCAGAAAGAACTACATTGCATAATAGAGGGGGCAATAACATACTGGCTCACATATAAATCAGCTTCCTCAACAAGATGACTCCATCTTACTACAACATATTACTGGGCCCCTTCTACGATCTCGGGTTCCCCCACCCATTGTCCCCATGAGGTACATTACTTAACATTAGAACTATCAGTTTGTAGTTTCTCTTCTGTGCAATAGTTGCGTTTCTAAAGATCCCAATTGCTTTATATCCGAAAACTGTTACTGTATCTTACATGATACATTCTTTATGTTGTACTATGTACCTCTTTATTCTCAATAAAAAAAAGAGTTTGAAAAAAAAAAGCAAAGCTTTGATTTCACTTTTTGGTTCACAGTTTATTCTTGTGCTTATAGCTTCAAAGCTACCAGTATTTACTATTAGTTACCCACGATATTGCCTTCAGGGTCTGTGACATACTACAATCTTAGCAGGCCATTTTAAGAATCAAGAAATTTTTTTTTTCATTTTGATATGTAATTTTCAATTATTAATTTTAGAATGGGACTATAATGTGTTTTAGTGATTCAAAATTTTGAGCTAACGTTGTACAGTTTATCAACTCCATTTTCAATGTTACCTTCCTTCTAAATATACTATATTGTTAAAAGTATTGGGACGCCTCCTTTACAAGCATATGAACTTTAATGGCATCCCAGTCTTAGTCCGTAGGATTTAATATTGAGTTGGCCCACCCTTTGCAGCTATAACAGCTTCAACTTTTCTGGGAATGCTGTCCACAAGGTTTAGGAGTTTGTCTATGGGAATGTTTGACCATTCTTTCAGAAGCGCATTTGTGAGGTCAGACACTGATGTTGGATGAGGAGGCCTGGCTCACAGTGTCCGCTCTAACTTAACCCAAAGGTAATCTATTGGGTTGAGGTCAGGACTCTGTGCAGGCCAATCAAGTTACTCCTCCTTAAACTTGTTTAGCAATGTCTTTATGGACCTTGCTTTGTGCACTGGTACGCAGTCATGTTGGAACAGGAAGGGCCATCCCCCAAGTGTTCCTACAAAGTTGGGAGCATGAAATTGTCCAAAATGTCTTGGTATGCTGACACTCTAAGAGTTCCCTTCACTGGAACTAGGGGGCCAAGCCCAAGCCCTGAAAAACAACCCCAAACCATAATCCCCCCTCCACCAAATTATTTGGACCAGTGCAAAAATCAAGGTCCATAAAGACTTGGATGAGCAAGTTTGAGGTGGCAGAACTTGACTGGCCTGCACAGAGTCCTGACCTCAACTCGATAGAACACCTTGGGATGAATTAGAGTGAAGCCTTCTCATCCAACATCAGTGCCTGACCTCACAAATGCACGTCTAGAAGAATGGTCAAACATTCCCAAAGAAACACTTATAAACCTTGTGGACAGCCTTCCCAGAAGAGTTAAAGCTATTACAACTGCAAAGGGTGGGCCAACTTAATATTGAACCCTACAGACTAAGATTGGGATGCCAATAAAGTTTATGTGCGTGTAAAGGCAGGTGTCCCAATACTTTTTACAATATCGTGTATTTTTGCTGCTTCACATTTTAATGGTTGTTACTTACATATGTTTGTATGCTCTTTCTCTTGTGAATATAAATAACATGCATACATCAAGCACCACTGCTAAACAGCTGCAGTCAAAAAGCAATATATAATATAATTTATAATGTTTATTATACAGTATGTAGAAAGTATCAGTCCTCGAATACTCTAAAATGACTTATTGACTCACATTAAAAATACACTGCTCAAACAAACTAAAGGAACCCCAGAGCATCCTCCCGAAACCATCACTGACCCACCACCAAACTGGTCATGCTAAATGATGTTTCAGGCAGTATAACCTTCTTCAAGGCTTCTCCAGACCCTTTCACATCTGTCACATGTCCTCAGTGTAAACCTGCTCTCTTCTGTGAAAAGCACGGGGTGCCAGTGGCGGACCTGCCAATTCTGGTGTTCAATTGCAAATGCCAATCAAGCTCCATGGTTCTAGGCGGTGAGCACAGGGCCCACTAGAGGATGCGGGGCCCTCAGCCCCCCTCATGAGGTTTGTTTCTGATCGTTTGGTCAGAGACATTTACAGGTCTGTTTGTATGGCTCTGGCAGTGCTCATCCTGTTCCTCGTTGCACAAAGGAGCAGATTTTGGTCCTGTTGAAGGTTTAAGGACCTTCTACAGCCCTAACCAGCTCTCCCAGAGTAACTAAATCCAACAAAAAGCCGGCAACTCTGTGTTTCTTCTTAAAAGATCCTTTATTGATGCACAACAGCAAATACAATGTCAATAGATGCTATCGCATTTCAGCCTCAGCTTCCCTCATGCTATGAGGAAGGCTGAGGCCGAAATGCGTTAGCATCTATTGACATTGTATTTGCTGTTGTGCATCAATAAAGGATCTTTTAAGAAGAAGCACAGAGTTTCCGGCTTTTTGTTGGATTTATCTACAGTGGACTGGTTGGCCTGAGCACTGGCACTCTGTCTTCACATAGTTTATATGGTGGTAGAGCTTGGGTGAGTCTTGTATATATATCCCTCCTAGAGTAGCTGCCTGTCTCCTGGAATCTCCTCCATGCTCTTGAGACTGTGCTGGGAGACACAGCAAACCTTCTGGCAATGGCACATATTAATGTGCCATCCTGGAGGAGTTGGACTGCCTGTACAACCTCTATAGGGTCTAGGTATCGCCTCATGCTACCAATATTGACACTGACCCTAGCCAAATTCAAAACTAGTGAAAAACAGTCAGAAAAGATTAATAGGGAAAAACATGTCATTGGCCTCCATCTGTAAAACCTGTTTTGGAGGTTGTTTCATTACCACCAAAGCAACTGAAATTGATTAACAACCCCCTCTTCTACTTAACTGACCAGATCGATAACCCAGGAGTTTAATTGACTTGATGTTATACTCTGATTAAAAAGTGTTCCTTTAATTTTTTTGAGCAGTGTATAATATTATTATTTAGTATAATAAAGGTCCCCAACAATTCCATATGAATATGTTACTTATTTATAGACATCAATAAGAATTGTCTTGAATTGACAATTGTCCATGCAATGCAGCCAAACATGCATGAAGCCCCTCTAGCATCTAGTATTAATCTATACTGTCGGAAAATAATATGTATTCTGCACACAGCTATTTTCAGTAAATCCCTGCACTAGTGTCTAATACATTTTTGGTGTGTTCATTTGCATCACACTACTGTATCTGCATGCAAAAACAATTGAATTTATACCCATATAATCTTAGAGGTACATTGTGTCTGCTCTCGTCTGTTGAAGTATATAGCATTTATCACTAAATCAATGTGTGCATTCAAATCACACAGCCATCAAACTACTGCATTGTAAACCTGTATATTTATGGTTCCAAAAATTATAACAGCTATCAAAAAGAAACTGGTCACCTCCTACAACCTCCAATTGCATGGGCATGGGTTTTTCCTGGTTTTTAGTCCATCTTCAATCTCCAAAACATCTAACATGCCACATAAGAATTCACATAACCATTAGCATATGTCTGGATGAAAATATTTTATCAGGTAGGCTATGCTCCAATGTTTCATTTTCAAATATTTTCATATTGAGTTCTAAAAAATATCCACAGACATTTGAAAATGTGCCAAAAGCCCAACCTTAAAGTGACCATTTCCTCTGCCCATGCAGGGCATGGTAAATGGGCCCCTTAATGCCTCCCTTCAGGCTCTACATTCAGGCCCTGGGGCAAAGAAAAAAAGGTCTGTGTAAACTCAAAAAAAGGGTCATTTGCCTATGTCGGCTAAGTCTAAATGCTCATAGTTGGTGTTTTATCCATAAATTTACCAAAAAATAATATTTATACTTAGGATCCATTTGATTGAAAGCCCCAACTTACCCACACTGCTGATGCTATAGAAAAAAGAAATCCAAAAATAAATGCAATGCCAGCAGCTACTGTAAATTTTCAGTGTTTTAAAGATGAAATGTTAACATTTCCAATTCTATAGAAAAAAAATGGACAATTAAAAGGACATTTATACCCCTTGTAACAAATTTGGATTTTTTTAAACTGATGATCTGTATGATTATCATTTCCTGAAGTTAAAATAGTGTTTATCTCTTACTTTATGTATATTTTTACATTCAAACACATACTTGTGAAGTTCAAGTTTACATATTTAGGTTCAAAAAAAATTGTTAGAAGAGCTGGCATTTTGCTTTTTTCTCCCCAGCACATCCATCTTATACCTTACCAAACTTCCTTTTTTCCATGAGCATCTGCAGGCATTTAAGGTTAATATTCTGGATCTTATCAGTTGTAAACCCCTTCAAGTTAAAGAGCTCCCATTCACAAATGCTACTATCCCATATGTATTCACTTAATTTGAAAAGTCAGATGCGGAACAGGAGAACATGTATGATGTTACCATATTACCTCAATGTAAAAAAACATATAAATCTAGAAAAACAGGTAATAAATATGGGTAGTTTTACACACATCTATGTACCTATTTTTACATGCTAAATGAGGCCCTTTCTGAACAAAAGTCTTTTTACCAAACCACATTCTGCCATATTTTACTGTCCTTTTCAGAAAAACTTTGCAGATAATCAGTGGGATTCACAACATATTATTAAAATAAACAAATAAACCAAAGCCTCCAAATACCAAAAATTGCAGTCACGTGACAGGTTTGGTCCAATCCTTTGTTGTTCTCCCTTGCAGAGTGGTATGGTACTTCTTGCAATGTTCATATCTCTTCCTGATGACATGTGCACTGTCTATTTCCTGCTGCAGTTTTCCATTATCTAATATAAATCCTCCAATGGTCCATTAGACCATATTCCAATTATGCGTTATAATGCATGTATTATGGCACATCGAAACGCATGTTATTTCGCATCCTTGTTTTCAAAGGATTTGATCCACATATATGCATTGGGACGTGTCATGGAAAATGGTTCAGATACAGCTTTTTATTCATTCGTGAAGTGAATAGGAAATACAGGAGATAGAAATGTATAATACATGTGTTTTAATGAGCTGCAAATGCCTGGTTACTGGGCAAGCCTCTGGAGGCCATGTGCTGTTGGCTTAGCTACCTTTTGGAAAATGGAGCACATCATTTTCAAAAACACACAATGAAAAGTTATAAAAATGCATTAAAACACAAGATGTAAAATGCATGAAGACAAAAGTACATAGGTGTGAAGCCAGCCGAAATCTTAAAGGACCAAAGCGAGGGGGCAATAACAAGACCGATTAAGAGAACATTGGAAATTCCATTGATTGTTCCCCATTTCCATTGTTCCCATCAATAGAAGAGGCACTGTGAAGGATTCCAGCAAGTATTTTTAGGGAAGAGAGGCATTTTTTTTTAAAGTGTATGTTAGCTGGGTTATACACATGTATTGAGGGAACAGCAGTAAAGCATAACCATTTTATAGCACTGCAAAGCAGGCAGCTAATGAGGAAATATAGCTGTCCCTGTGTACATGTATTTTTCCCAGCTATGTACATATAGAGCCTCTAGTACGTACACCCTTTAGATTAGTACAGGCAAATTTATGTTTGACTGATGGTTAGCTTGTGAGTATGAAAATGGGTCAGGGTTTACTGTAGGTCAGGCTGGATAACCCACAGAGGCAGGTCTCTGGTACCACCCCCTGGGTCTGGAAGTTTGGAGAAACTTCTAGAAGTTAGTGGGCGGAGGCCAGGGGGGCCTATCTGCATACTTGGGGAACTTAGCCAATTCCCAAGTAGACTTTCTGGCAGGGTGGCTGAGTCAGCCCCTGAATATGATGGAGCCATGCCAGCAAGGGAGTCGAGTCGGTGGAAGATGGAGTGCTGAGGACCCTGTCGGTGGACTAGCAGGGGTCCCCTAGGTCAAGAGGGGGGCCTTTCCCTCCAGGCTGGGCTTAGGCTGGCTCAGGAAGATCCATTCAGCATAATGGTTTGAACACGATTCTTGCCTGAAAGCAGTGGGTGCAAGGAGGACAGATTGAGTACCTGGGATTCACCATGGGATTCACAAGGGGAGAGACTGCCATATGTAGCAAACTTTAAAAGGACAGCACTGTGCCTAACCCTTTATCCCTTGTCCTGGGAGATCTTCGGAGCAACCGTGTGGGCTGATAGTCATGCATCCAGGAGGGCTGGTAGTTCCTGAGGGCGGTGGAGATGGTAGAAGTTTTACAAGAGGACAGGAGATACTCCAAGAAGCAGCTTTTCAATATTTTGGCACTGATCCAAAATACTGGGGGTTCTAGCAAGGAGAGCAGTCTGGGATCTTTTCTCTGTTTATAGGAAGGAAGTTGTCTTCAGCTGTTGTTCTTCAAGTCAAGTTGGGCATCCCATAATACCCTATACTCTATCCAATTTGTATTCCCCAATAAAACAACAAAACAAGCACATGGACTGATTTATTGTTGGAAATATGCAAGTTGGAAATGCATGTTGCCTGGCTGTGCAGGAATAGGGGAGCCAGCCACCAGCAGCCTTATGTGGGAATAGTGCTACATACAGAAGCAAGGTTTTCCTAAGGCTACATTCACACCTGAGCGTAGCGTTTTCACGCGTTTTTTTACCACGATTTACAGGCGTTTTTACAGGCGTTTTTTGTGCAGGCGTTTTTAGATTGAATAGAGACCAATGGAAAACGCCTGTAATCTGCCCCAAAAGAAGCTCATGTACTTTTTTTAGCGTTGGGCATTTTGCTCACAGCGTCAAAACGCTCAGATGTGAACAGGGGCCATTGAAATTAATAGGATTTGTCTTGTTGGGTGTTTTGAGAGCTGATCCTAGAGCAGAAAAACTCCCCAAAAACGCCCCAAAACGCCTACATGTGAACGGAGCCTAAAGCCTAACTCTTGTTTAATTAAAAAATTACTCTTGCTGTGCCCCTCCCTGTATTGCAAGGGGTAAATGCTCATATTATCCAGGGTGCTTAGGGACATGGGCAAGCCTTTGCATCATCATGCACAGTAATAAACTACTGGCCCTGCATTACTCATTATGGTGTCAGAGACCCTCGACTTGTGAAGTTTGAAGAGGCAAGACTTTGGTGGACTGGTCGCACAGTGTAGAGGAAGCCGAATGAGAAATAAAATAAATATTTCTCCTAAATGCTAGATGATACTTCACATTCAACATTATCATTATTCTATCATTGTTCATTGTCCTGTGTTGTACAAACAGACCATGAGCACCATGGCTTACACAGAAAATGTGAAAAGTAGAAGAGAAGCTAACACTTATGTTTGATGAAATAGTGGCTAAGTATACTGTAAACTGAAAGTTTCTTGGCTGTCTATTTAGCTACAAATTCCAGTGACATAGATTAGGAGACACACTTTTACAAATGTCAACTTAATATAGCCTTAAAGAGAACCAGTACTTTGCCCATGCATGAAGGTAAAATTGCATGTTTCAACAAAAGCCACCTCTTGTATTTACCCTCACTGCCGCTTATTGGAGTGAAGATAAATACCAAGTTGTGGAAGTAAAATGTTAGTCTCTCCTCTTCTACCTATGATGTAGCACTGGGTGCCTTATTAGCCAACCACCAGGCTTTGTCATTTGTATTTGGAATAAAGTTCTACCTTAACCCTGTGTGCTCAGAAAATACCAACTTGACGCTTACACAGAGAGCTGGGCTGGGCTGGGATCAGTTTTGAAGTGAACCTGATTTTTTCCTTTAAACAGGCAAAGCACAATTTAATTGTAAACTAAACAGAGTTCATAAACTGGCTTATTCTTACTATACTGTATTCAGTAACGGTTTTGGGTTAATATTTACCTGTTCAGATCACATAAATAAAAAATGGTACACTGGGGGCAAACTATTCCCTTGCTGGCTTCTGTATACCAATCTAATAGAGAAACTTACCTGTTGCATTTTGCCTTACAACAAACATAGACCAATTGTCTATAGAGATAAATAAAGAAAATATCTAATAAACCAGTTTTCATTTATACATCCATAATTATGAATGATATTAGAAATTTATTTCCCCATATAACTTTCTTTTCAGGTATCGTTGTCCTTTTTTTTTTCTTTTTCTTTTTTTTTATATTTAATTTTGAGGTAATATTAAAACATATGAACCAATGTCTTTTTATGCTCCTAAAGGACGGATATGTTTCATTATGATTTTATCATCAATTATGGGTTTCTTTGCATGTCTAGACATTGTTGATCTTGAAATGTCAACAATATCTCAGCAGCAATCTGATATAGGAAACCTACAAAAGTAAGTCCACCAGCTTGAGCAGATGTTGTGGTGCTGCAGAAGGGTTTATTTTGCTGCTGACATCCCTCCGCCTCCCCAACCACCTATGGAAACAATGGAAAACAAGGCTCAGTTTCAAATTCTATTCACAGAAAATACAGTTGAAGCTGAAAATCTAAACCTGGTACACCACTCGAGGTGCGAAATCATAAGAAGGAGATCATTTGCAGATACAGATTTGCCTTATTTATTGCTGTTTCCAGGGACCTCGCGTCATTTTACATTATGACTTTTTTCCTCTCTTCCTTTCATCAAGGTGGATACAAGTTGCAAACTTCTTTTCAGGCCTGTTTTCTGTCCATCAAGTTTTTAAAAGGTCAAGTAAGAATAGACTATTGCAGATGTAATGCAATATGTTACTGACCTCTCCTGATGCTGCCACAAACATCCAACGCTACTCTGTAATTCAAGCAGCTTAAGTGTCATTTGATAGTCAAAATAAAAAAAAATCAATTTTGCAGTTTTGCATAAAGCAATTCCTTTCTGGTTAGCAATGTACTGTATATACAGAACCTTAAAGTTGAGATTGTAAGCTCCTTGAGGGCAGGGACGGATGTAAATGTACAATGTATATGTAAAGCGCTGCGTAAATTGACAGCGCTATATAAGTACCTGAAATAAATAAAAAAATAAATAAATTCCAGGCACGCATTTCTTTGCATAATTACATTGGTCCAGCTTGTACCAATAAAAGTATACATGTGTCATACCTGTGGGATTTCCACGGAAGCTGAAAATAACTGTACGCTGCTACTTATTGGGAAAAATGCAAGGCGCCGTGAGATCCAATTTGTTCACTACGCAGCAGGTCGGTGGGAAGAGGAAGACAGCGGCACTCATTGGACTAGTGCAGTGATGGCGAACCTTTTTGAGCCCGAGTGCCCAAACTGCAACAGAAAACCAACTTATTTATTTCAAAGTGCCAATACTGCAATTCCTGACATCCCGCAATGTAAAAATGGAAGTGTACATTAATTCCATCATAACGCGCAAAAAGCAATGTCATTATTTTTTAAATGTTTTTTTTTTAATAAATGAAAGCTACCGCTTTTTGACTAAGTCTCTAATCCCAGACCACACAAGGCTCAGTGTCCACCCCCAAATTAAACAAAAATGTAGTGCATGGTCACAGTCACAGAAAAAGAAAAGGAGTTAATCTGGATCCTTAGCACATAGCCAGGATGAAGGAACCCACACAGGAGGCCAGACAGAAAGGAGTTTAGGAGAAGGAGCAGGTGGTACAGGTTTGCATGGCTCTGGTCAGCAGAATATACAATAGACGTCAAGCAGCTTTAACATCTGTCTAAGAAGCACCAGGGACAGAACTGATGAATTTCACATTAAATATCAACAAAATCTGACCTGGCTCCAGTGTCCGTGTGTCTTCCAATCCGGCAGCTCATTCCCACCCGCACTTCACTCCTGACCCCAGAGCCGCGTGGGAGCCCTCTTCCTCTTGTTCATGCCCATCCTGGACATGTGTCACCCCTTGCCCCAGAGTCTTGTGGGAGATGTAGTTCGAATGGGGAGTGCAGTGCGGTGTGGATGATACAGCTTGTATGGATGGATGGCTGGTCAGTCTTCCTGGCGTGCCCACAGAGAGAGCTCTGCGTGCCAGCTGTGGCACGCGTGCCACGGGTTCGCCATCACTGGACTAGTCTCAGCCTGGGTCATTTGTTATTGGATGCACTTTATTGAATGAAAATGTTTGGTGCACTTTAACCACTTCTGGACTGGTAGATTTTCCCCCTTGGTGACCAAGCCATTTTTTGCGATTCAGCACTGCGTTACTTTAACGGACAATTGCGCAGTCATGCGATGCTGTATCCAAAAAAATGTATGTCTCTTTTTTCCCACAAATAGAGCTTTCTTTTGGTGGTAATTGTTGATCACCTGTGCAATTTTTATTTTTTGCGCTATAAACAAAAAAAGAGCGACAATTATATTCCCCCCAAAAAATGTAAAAATCAAATGTTTTCATCCTTTTAGGCCAATTTGTATTTTGCTACATATTTTTGGTTAACAAAAAAATCCCAATAAAAAAAAAAATCCCAATAAGCGCATTTTGATTGGTTTGCACAAAGGTTATTGTGTCTACAAACAAGGGGAAAGATTTATGTAATTTTTATTTATTTATTTTTTTACTAGTAATGGCGGCAGTCAGCGATTTTCAGCAGGACCGCGACATTGCGGCGGACAGATTGGACCCCTAACTGACATATTTGACACTTTTGGGGGGACCAGGGACATTACTACAATAATCAGTGCTAAAAATATGCACTGTTACTGTAATAATGACACTGGAAAGGAAGGGGTTAACACAGGGGTGATCAAAGGGTTAAGTGTGAGCCTAGGGGGTGTTTTCTTACTGTGGGGGGTGGGCTTGTGAAATCAATACAAAGACCTGTGTTCCTAAATAGGAGGAACACATGAGCTCTGCATTGGCACCAGAGAGAACAACGGTCTGCTGTCTTTACAACAGCAGACTGCTGTTCTCTCTTTACAGGGAGTGATTGTGGGTGCCCCGTGGCAATTGCAGCCACCATGGAATACAAGGTATTAACCGCGCTAATGGAAAGGAGAACAGCAGCAACTTCAAGTGTGACCACACCCTAAGCAAAATCTCTATAATAAGTCGCGCTAACTTGAATGATGGAAAATAAAGTCCATAAAGTCCATATGTATCAGGATCACAGTATTCAAACAGGCTCCCTATGGGTATACGCTTACCAGAAATGGTAAATCAAAAGGCAGGTTCTCTAAGATAAATCTCGTCCCCTTGATAGCAGACTAGAACCAGTATTCTCGCGTTGATTCAATGGTATTGGATAAAAAATATAAAACGCAATAGCGTAAAACCCAACACAAACGGAAAAACTTAAACACCAAGGTGAGTGAAAAAAACTGGATAAAAGTGTGTGAAACTCCACCAGTGTAAATTAAACAAAAGGAAAAGAAAAATAAATAAATTGCTCTTAAATGGGACACCTATAGGTACCCCTTACCAAAAATAACTGGAAATACGTGCAAAACATATGGGTGAGGTGCAATCCTATAACGGCTGGTGTTGCCTCTTACCACAGTGAAGAGAAAAAACGCCAAAGTGAATGGGAAATCTTAAGTAGGTGTCCTCTGTGTAGATAACCACCACCAACAACACTCGCCTCTTACCAGATAGTAATCAGATTGGGCCAGATTAAACAAAAGAATCAAGCAAGATGAGATGCCAGCCTTCACCAGTGAGATTTGCCTCTTACCCTAAGGGAATGGTAAATCGCCTGTAGGAATGATGAACTTCAGGGGACCTGCAGTAGAATCCTGGACGAATAACTCCAATATGGCCAAGGAGATCACCACCAAATGAAAAAGAAGGCTTCCATAGTGTAAAACCATTTATTTTATTAAAAGAATAAGGAATAAAACTTACAGTAGCGAAGGAAATGTGGAGCATATATGTGTAGGCCGCCGGCCGGACGGTCTCCGCTCGTCCGCACTCCCTGGTCGCGATCAGATGACGTCAGTGAGAACAACGGTCTGCTGTCTTTACAACAGCAGACTGCTGTTCTCTCTTTACAGGGAGTGATTGTGGGTGCCCCGTGGCAATTGCAGCCACCAGCCCCATAGATTGGCTTCCTTGCTGGCGAGTGGGTGCACGCACACCCTTAGGATTGCTCACGCGGACCACCGTACAGGTACAGTGAATCATGGGAACCTGCCGACCTGCCACCGTATAACTGTGGCGGCTGGTCGGCAAGTGGTAAATTGAGGGCTGACACTGACAGAAATGTAAAAAAAATATTTAAAAAATCTGAAAAACTGTTACTGACATTTTAAAAAAAGGGGGCAGGCAGGGGAAAAAAACCGAACAAAAAAACAAAAGCACGAACCGGCAAGCAGGTGATGTATGGGCCAAACTTTTGCTCAGCCCGAACTGTTCTTCCAACACTACACATAACTTGCACTACACATAACTTCTGAACTTATTTGTTTTGGTTTCTTTGCATGTGTGGATTGCATGGATTGTTACCAACATGTAGTGGAAATTTCATGTCAATAGCACCTTTAGAAATACTGTATATTTGCCTAGACAAATGTTGATGTGTTCAATATATATACTGTATATATATATTTGCTGGCCCTACAGCACTCAAAGGGTTATCGCCTCCTCTGGAGCCCACAGAACTACCTCTTCCTAGCTAAATAAAAGACAGCCCCTCCCCCAGTAAAGTGTTCTTTTTTTTGTCATGCTCCAGGACACCTGGGAATTGTAGTTGGTAAGTACTGTGATTTCTAAAAGTATAACCCCCCTGTCACACTACCCCTCCAGGTTCAGCCTCTCATTGAGTTGGAAGACCCTGACAGTTGGATGGCAAACCCTCCTGAAACTGGGTGCCCTTTGTGCCGGGCCATGGGCAATGTTGCTTAGATAGCACAAATATTTTTACTAATCTTTGCAATGTCCCCATTGGCCTCTCCCTTGGGTAGCGAACGCCAGAAGCAGCCGCTTAAAAGGTTTTAGAGCCGGCAGAGGAATTGGTTTCTCTCTCTCTCTGCAGTCCTGACAGTTTTCTCTTGTGAGGTAAAGACTTGTTGCTGTTGCTCCCCTGCTGTGCTGTGTGTTCCTGGGGGTTAGACAGTCTAACTGTTTTTTGTCTCAGACTTGTGTCTCCTGTCTGCCTCCGGAAGGGTTGCCTGACCTCTCCTGCTACTGCTTCTGAAGTAAGTGGATGAAAGCAGATGGGTCTTAAAGGGACAGTGTACCTGTTCTTTCTTGGTGAGAGAATTATGATTTTTTGTCATATTTTTTTGCATGAGCTCACCACACTTGTCAGTGGCACAAAAGACTGGCAAAACATAGAAGGGGGCAGCGTGGGACAGGTGTTTAAAAGAGTGCTCAAGGAATGCAAAGTATGGTGTTTTGCATTTTTTTTTTAGGAGCAAAAGCCCTAAATGCAAACACTCCAAAAAACATAAGACCCGCCAATGGTAAGCTCCTGACCAGGACAATATGCATTCCTCACATTCCAGCACAGGGTGGTTTTCATGCTCCTCAAGCAGCTCACGTGGCAATGGCTTACATGCGTTTAAGTCAGCTCAATAGAAAATGCCTTGCCCACCCCTTGATGCATGTTTAACCTGCATGCAGTCTGCAATGATAGGAAATTATATAATACAAGCTGTGCTAAATGATAATATAGACAAATATAAATATATCTATGATTCGTGCAAATGAAATGATGATATCAACAATGATAATAAAAATGTAATAAAGAGTCCCAAATAGTGAAAAATAGTGACAAAATGAATAAATCAATAGTAATTAAAGTGAATAGGTGCCGTGCAGTCATCCACTGCAAGAGCCACAATCCACCACCGCATGCAAATCTGCTTACCAGAAAGCATAGGTAATGGAGCCAACAGAGCCGCTAAAGGTAAGTAGATGTCCAAGGACAGCAGGGCTTCAAGGGACCGGGGATGTCCTGAAGGGGTATCAGAAACCAGAGAGGGACAGGCCGTGTATGTCTCCACTGTGTCACTTTCCCACACTCAGAAGGTCCACAGATCAGTATGCAGCCATCATAAAGGAAAATAAGGGCTCCATAGTGTGAATCAGTATTTAAATGTTATTGTAAAATAGAAAAACGCTTACATAACAGAAGAGTAAAAGTGCTAAAAACAGTTCAAGCCAGCCGGCTAGTGTATCCACCCGTCCTTCCGGGTAGCGTAGGTAACATCAGCACGCCGTGACCCAACGCATTTCGTCATATATGACGTCTTCCTGGGGTGCGGGCGGCGTGCTGACACCTCCATATATATAGGAGCACAATGGGAGAGCTCCGCCTCCGTCTGACCTGCCGGAACTCAACAAAATCGCCATATTAGAAATGGGAAAGATCATCAATCTATATATGCCTACAGATTACTGGATCAAAATCAATGTAAATCGATATGATTCAAAATCAATAAATTGATATTAAATGAATACGAACTATATGGGATCCCAATTGAGATTAAATACCCCAAATAGGCGTGAATAGGGGGAATAACCTCCTGATTGGCAAATGAGTTACAGGCAGTCACAGTAACGCCATATTAAAAATGGGAAAGATTGCCATTCTATATATGGCTACAAATTACAAAATCATAATCAATGTAAAATCAATATGGTTCAATATCAATAAATTAATATAAAATAAGTACAAACTATATGGGCTACCAACTAAGCTTAAATAAGCGTGAATATGGGGAATAAGCTCCTAATTGCCGAATAAGTAACAAACAATCTTAATAATATAGCTTAAGTAAACAAAGAATAATAATAACCAAATTTCTTATATCCTTGCGCAGGGGCCATGCTAATCTTCTCTGTATCGTTCCAATTTTTAGTATATGTCCTGCCGAAGCGAGGAACCAAATTTCATATATTAATGAAATAAAAACTAACATACACATATATGTCAATATATGTGTACATGTAAAAATATTAATGATAATATATAAAAATCATAAAAATTATAAAAACTTATATAAAATGTAAAAAATAATATATGATAAATTAATTGAATAAAAAACAAAAACGGAAAAAACAAAAAGAGGTAAAGAATATAACAATTTTAGGAGTGCCCGCGGCTCAAACAAAGTTCACAATAAATATCAAAAACATCAAATAAGTGAACCTGACATCAAATTCTCTGTCAAGAATTATCTATAAAAGCGTTGACATCAACATCAATTTTTAGGCCAAAAGGTGCAAATGTTTTGGCTCTATATCCAAGACATTTCAAGCCTAGACAATCCCCTCACTAAAGGTTCACCTCGCCAATGAGGGCAAAATTTATCAATTCCCAAAAAAAGGGTCTTACTAGGATCTTTATTATGGACCAAAAGATAGTGTTTGGAAACAGAATGTTGTTTAACCACTTGCCGACTGCCGCACGACTATTTACTGCGGCAGTCAGCCTCTCCTGGGAAAAGTGATGTAGGGGTACGTCGCTTGCCCACGAGCCTGTAGGGGGTGAGCGGCGATGCGCTGCCACCCCGCACGTTCCCTGCCTAGCCAGCGCGTGTGACCAGCAGCCCGATGTCTGCCGGCCACTCGCGATCTCCCACAGGAGAGGGAGAAAGACAGACGGCTGATGTAAACATAGCACTGATTACTGTAGTAATGTCACTGGTAACCCCAAAAGTTCCAAAAATGGCAGTCAAGGGTCCGATCTGTCCACTGCAATGTCGCAGTCCCGCAAAAAAAAAATTGCAGATCGCCGCCATTACTAGTTAAAAAAAAACAATAAAAATTACATAAATCTTTCCCGTAGTTAGTAACTTTTGCGCAAACCAATCAAAATACCTTTTATTGCAATTTTTTTTAACAAAAATATGTAACAGAAAACAAATTGAACTAAAATGTTAAAAAATTTAGATTTTTACATTTTTTTGAGCATTTCTTATAAAAAAATTTGAAAAATATTGTTATTTTTTCAAAATTGTCGCTATTTTTTTGTTTATAGCGCAAAAAATAAAAATCGCACAGGTGATTAAACACCACCAAAAGAAAGCTCTGTTTGTGGGAAAAAAAAAAAAAAGGACGTCAATTTCATTTGGGTACAGCGTCGCACGACCAAGCAATTGTCCCTTAAATTCACGCAGTGCCGAATCGCAAAATAGGGCCTGGTCTTTGAGCAGCCAAATCCTCCGGGGCTTAAGTGGTTAAAGCTTTTCCTGATGTTGGCTATGTGTTCGTTCAGATGCACCTGCAAGGGCCATTTAGGCCTACCTATGTACTGGTACCCACAAGAGCACTGTAAAAGATATACAACTCCAGTACTGGAGCAGCAAGAAATGAAAGGCTTAATCTAAAGGGATCTACCTGTGCTAGTAGATACAACATTTTTGACGTTTCTCTGTTTAGTTTTATTGAGCGAGCATACTTGACATCTGTTGCATCTATGATAACCAGTTAAGTTCTGCAAAATGCTTGGTCTAGCAAGGGGAGGTTCCAGAACAAACTGTCACGCAGGGTCGGGATACCTGAAGATGACAGGGGGTCTATCAGGTAGAACTTTATTGAGAACTCTATCATTCCCTAAGATATGCCAATGACGTTGAATAAGATGTTCAATCCCCATATGCTGAGTGGAAAAGGTAGTTATGAACGGCAACATCGGGAGAGAGTTCTCCTTTCTCGATCGAGACTGAGTAATAGGAAATCAGGGATGCCAATTGATAAGAAATTAATTGGCATGGATTGCCTCAAATGACAACGGATAAGGAAACAGATGCACACATTTCAAAGCCCATAGGCTGTAGCGGAAAGCTCGCAGATATTTTCAAATTCCCTCTTCTCTCCCCCTCTTCTCTCCTTCTTTCCTCTCTTCTTCTCTTCTATCCCTTCTAATACTTCATCTAATGGAGAAGCCTACTGTTAATATATGATTGCTTTCCACATACCAAACGTTGATTTTAATTACCGTGACTGTAATTTCTCTATTTCTCCTACAATAATAAAAAGATATTAAACAAAAAACAGTGTTTACCATGGATTCCAATGACCTACGTCACAGCAGTGCAGTGTGTTCCAGTACAGTCAACTAAAAGAGAACACGTTGTATTTTTACTGTATGGAGCGCAACTGTAACATGGAAAAAAGCACTGAAAAAGCACCTGAACACTTCAAAAATGCACATGCCGAAAGGCATCTTCAACTCAGAAATTGACTTAAACCTGGCTCACTTTTGGCGGAGGCTTCAAAGTTCTAGGGCTGGCGCATTTAGTCACAGCTATTAGAGCTTTGTGGTTGCGCCATTGGAGGGTGGATGAAGCTTCCACACACCCCTTTGTAACATTCTCCATAATGGGTGGTTGCTGTTTGGCAAAACGCTGGATGAAGCGAGTGGAAGAAGAAATGTCTAGACGCTGGCCATGGTCTAAAAAGAGGAAGCAGCTGTCTTTTCGCTCAAGTCTGTCAATCTTCAGAAGGGTTTAGAAGGCCAAATCTTATAGGCCAGGCTGAAATTTACCAGATCACAGTGAAGGGGGCTCAAAACTTCCTTTTCACATGGAATCCCCAGGCTGCTAGACATCTGGAAAGACTTTTGAAGGTGTGCCCAACCAGTGTCTTCTATTGGGATCCAGAACAGTCTCTTTCTGGAGTGTCAGGGCGACAAACATCAAAGACAGTTAGGTGGGAGTACAATTACCAAATCCTTTCATTCATAACCATCAGGTCCCAAGAAGAAAGAATTATTGCAAGATTACGTGTAAGAATTATACTGCAACAAGTCCATAGTGCTGATGTCACCAAAAGAACAAAATCTGGGGGTTTCTTCCCATTCTTTCTAGTACCCAAGGCATCAGGAGCTTTCCACACTGTCTGGGTTTGAAGAAATCTAATGGGTACATACACATATAAAGGTTCAAGATGAAGTCCGTCCAAACAGTCATAGCGAAAGTTCAGCATGAAGACCGGTTAGTGTTAATCGACCTGGCTGATGAACCAATCAGTGCGTAACACCAGAGATATCTTAGATTTGCAGTGACTGGCTGTCATTTCCAGTTCAAGTGTTGACATTTTTAAAATCGGTACAGCACCAAGAATCTTTTCAAACATTTTATTGGCATTGTATCGGTAATTCGTCTTTGGAAATAGGCTCTACCACTACTTGGATTACATTTTGATTGTCGCATGTGTAATCCAGGAGCTGGCAAAGCATCACAATCTTGTCCTAGAAGTCTTTTTTCAAGTTCAGTCGACTAGTAAATAAACAGGGAAATCCATTAACCCCTTCTTAAACTATGAAGAATCTTGGAGTAGTATTTAATGTCAGAATAAGTCAAGTGGCTTTTCAAGAATGCAAAGTTTCAAAAATGAAAATCTGCGTATGAAGAGTCACAGAGACAGCAAGGGATTGCATTGTCCCCACTGGAACATTTTACAGCGGCCATTCCAGTGTTGCCTTGGACCAGGTGGCACATGGGGGCTTTTCAACTTACCTTCCCCAGCCAATGGGATGGGCTGTTTATGGATTAAAAGTTCTTTATGACTGCACAAATTAGCATGAACTGGAGTTTTGGACATTACCAGTGTGCCTCTTTTGTGGCATGCCTGACAGCCCAGGAAATTGAATAATTTTGATGTCAGATGTAAATGGAAGGCAGTTTTGTCTAGCATTTCCAGCCTTTTTAGGATCTTCCTAAAAGGGGCCCAAGTGGAGTTGATGATTGACAACAAGACAGCAAGTCATTGCCTGATAAAGGAAAAGGAATTGGCAGCACTCCGGGTTGAGTCAAAATCCAGATTTATTGACTGGACATCCAAATAATGACAATCGTGACAAGGTAGACGCGTTTCACACACTGACTGTGTGCTTAATCATTAATCATTAAGCACACAGTCAATGTGTGAAACGCGTCTACCTTGTCACGATTGTCATTATTTGGATGTCCAGTCAATAAATCTGGATTTTGACTCAGCCCGGAGTGCTGCCAATTCCTTTTCCTTTATCAAGTTTTCACGGAGGCGAGCCGGGGCATGCACCTGTGTGAGTCATCAGGCAATTACACCACCTTGAGCAGTGAGTCCTTGTCTGTTCAATAGCAAGTCATTGCCCACCAAGGGGGCACCAAGAGTCTTTTTCTGTTACGTTTCGCAACATAGACTTTTAAACATACAGAAAACTTTTCGCTACGGGAGAGCCGCTTACAAGCAGTTAACGGCAGTCTACTTACTAGGAAAACAGGATCCACTAATGGATCAGTTAGGCAAATATTTTCCAACAATAGGTTCTTGTATTGGCTCTATGGGGCATTCCAGCTGTAGTTCTCATAGAGACTCCATTGAACACGTAGCTTCCGGTATTTGAAACAAGTTACAAAGGTAAAGTGATAGAAGATAAGTTCACAGTGTCATGGGATTTTTTTCCATTGGTGTTTGTCTTCCTCCAGTGTCCTTAATTATGAAGATTCTTCTGAAAATTTGAACAGAAGACGTTTATGCCATGCAGGTGCTTTCCACCTGCTGAGGAGGCCTTTGTTTTCATTGCTCCCCCAGATGTCATCAACACCACCAATCCCGTTTTCGGTCAAACAAGACCTTTTATGTCAAAGCCAGTACCCCAATCCAGTGAGACTCTTTTAATAGCCTGGCTATTGATTCGGCTGGACTAGAGGTGCAGGGATTCTCATCCGAGGTGGCTCAGACCTTGGTGAAGACCACAAGACAATGAACGCTACATATTAGTGGATAGAAAGGAAGTTTGTTCTGTTTGCTCAGCAAAGTTCTTCTCTCCTGTGTTCCCAGCTCTAGCCAATATCCTAGACATTTTCACAATCAGTACTTGAGGTTGGTCTGGCATACAACTTCATTAAAGTACAGGTCTCTGCCTTTATCCTTTTTTTCAGGCTACAGATGGGGGAAGACCCATTGAACAAATGCTTCATGCAGGCAGTAATCCATATACGACCACCAAAGAGATCCTTGTTCCCTTCATGGGACTTAGGCTTGGTTCTGAAAGCACTAGTACAGGCATCCTTTGCTCCAATAGCTTAATTTCCATTGCGGTTCCTAGGGGTAAAATTAGTTCCTCTGACAGCAGTTGCTTCAGACAGAAAAATGTTGGAGATTGCAGCACTTTCCTGCAAAAATTATTTTGTGTCTTTTTACCAGAAATAGTGATACTACGTCCATCTCCAAAGCTCAAATCTAAAGTGCTATCCAATTTCCAGGAAGACTGGGAGCAGTCCCTCTGAACATTCACACAGAGTCACTGAGTACACAGCAGGGAGACTTCAGTTCCTTACATATCGATAAGTTGCTACCAGTGTACATGCAAAGGTCAAAAGATGTGAGGAAAGTGGACAATCTTTTCGTTTTGCCATCATGTTCTCTAGTCATCTTCTATTGGTTTACCAGGGTGATTAGATTGGCATGCAGGAAGTAGGCCTTTCTGCTCAGGAACAGGTGCAAGCTCCTTTGACCTGAATGGGGGCGCCCTTGGGGCCATTTGCCCTAATTTCAGTGAAAGATATGTGAGACAGCTAGCCCTTCATTTGACTTTACAGGCCAGGCATGCTGTCATGAAATTCTGCAAAGTTTGGGACGAGACAAATAAATTATTTTTGTCTTTAACAGCTTTCCTTTGATTGTCAATGTCTCTTTATTTTTAAGTGTTCTCTCCCGCCCATTTTTTCAGCTAGTTATATCCCATTGTGTGCTGACGTGAGGTAGCTTCAGGAATACGGAAAATTGTTATGAAATACTTACTGCAATTTTCCTTTCCTGGCCTATCCTCACATCAGCACAGGACTCCCCCCCTAGTGGCCTAGGTTATCAAATACTCCAGTGGGGGAGGGGCTGTCTTTTTATTTAGCTAGGAAGAGGTGGTCCTGTGTGCTCCAGAGAAGGCGTTAACCCTATTTGTGCTGACGTGAGGATAGGCCAGGAAAGGAAAATAGAAGGCCTACAGTTGATTCTTTGCTCTTGCTGATGCTAGCTTTTGGACGTTACTTGCTGACTTGTGGTTTCACACAAAGTAAATCTTAACCCCTTTGCCACCAGCCTAATCTTTCTGGTATTTATGGGTATGAGGAAACATGTGGTACTCTCCACATTTCCACACAAAGCTTGTGCCAAAGCAGCCATTCACCAAAGTATTTTATTTTGAAAAGAGGCATTAACATACATCAAATACACGATACATGTGTACAATTAGATAAGAAAAAAAACTGGAACGCAGAGAAATAGATATTGGCAGAACATGTTACAGACATAGTACGTGCGTATGGGTACATTTCTATGCAATAGATATAGACATGTTTTTAAATCCAGTGGTTTATAAAAAATACAGATTTATAACATATCCCTATTTACCTGGTTCATTGCATTGTATCACTTAGGCAGTTTGGTATAGAGCCGGTTTAAATGGGATGATTACTAATTATAATATTAATAATATTAATAGTAATCTCTAATAGTGATATTAGAAAATCAGGGACAACTCTTACTTTGTCCTTGGGGCTAGCAAACTTTCAGCTGATAAAAGGATTTGCTGTTTCTGATGTTTATTTTAGCATGTCTGAATTGTAATTGAAACTCTCCAAACTATTTATGTTTGTGACACGACTGGCTACAGTGCTTATTTGGTCAAGGCAGGGTGCTATATTTCCTAATGGACAAAAACAAAAGAATACTTTCTATGCTAAGTGGCATAAAATTGGCCTTTCTTTCTATTAGGATCAAAGGGAGAATAAAGTAAGATACCTCCAGACTTCAGTTTATGGCTGGAGTTTTCCTTGTTATCCTTATTAATGCATTCAGCTCAAACTAAGGTGACATGATCCAAACAATTTTAACATTGTCCAGACCTTTTGTTTGGGCATTTAACAACCTCTGTGAATTTATTGCTCACAACCTTCTTCTTTACGGTGGTCACTATCTCATTTAAACAATGTACAATTCAGGACAGATATGTACGTTCCCAATTACCTAAATCACTCAAAACATTGTTTGTTTATTTTCTCCCACACTTTTGTGACCTGTTGGATGTGTATTAAGGTTTCTGATTCAGGAAAGGTATACTTTCATGGCCCTTGGAAATACCAAATGGTACATACATTGGTATGTAGAACCCCTTCTGCAAAGACCTGCAGCATCTCACCAATTGATAAAGTCTTTTAAATGAAAGAAGAACTGAACTACCATCTGTGGGGCTTTTGCCACAATGTGTAAATATGCACAGCATACTTGCACATTATAGCAGACTTACCTCCTAGATTGCTTTCTTCTAGAGCGGCATGCTTACTCTTTTTGCTCTGTTGCCATTGGTGCCACCTTCTCCAGCACTTCTTCTGAGTCTGGCATCTTCTCACTGCTCATTGGGCAGCCAATGATTATGTAACCTATACAGTACACATGCGCTCTGGATTTGCATCTTTCTGACAATTGTCCTCATACTCAGCATCTTAAGGATGCTAGAAATAAGCTAGGTGTGTACACAGTACTGTGTAGGAAGATGATCCGCACTCGGTAGTTGCTCTTACAAAATCTTCATCTTTATTCAGGAACCACAGAACACAACTGCTGATAAGATCAGCTGATGTGTTTCAGCCTATAAGGCCTAAGTCATAACAGTACTATGCAAGAATCCCAGGCTGTTGTGAAAGAAAGCCAGGAAAATTTCTGGTTTGTGTCCAGGATGGAAGATATACACCGATCAGCCATAACATAATGACCACCCACCTAATATTGAGTATGGCCCGTTTTTTTCTAAAACAGCCCTGACCCATTTTCCGCTTCACCACATCAACTTCTTGGACATGTTCACTTGCTGCCTAATATATCCCACCAATTTTCATATGCCATTGTAACGAGATATTCCCTCTACCTGTCAGTGGTCATATGGTTATGGCTGATTGGTGTATTTGTCCCAGGTTCATGCTGTACACTGGGTGCTTTTCTGTTTGTGCTGTGTAGGGAGCCTGTTTGGGCTCAGTTAGGGTTAACGAGCTCTGGTGTAACAGATTAAGCACTCAGGGCTCTATAAAACTCCCTGGCTGCTTGGGGAAGATGCTTCCTCCCTGGAACCAGATTCCTGTGTAGGACTGGAGGGCAGCATCTTCTTAATGGTGAGATTAAGGCTGGCCATACATGTTCATGCCTCTTGTACAATTTTCCTTTAGGTTTACTAAAAACCATATAATATGAGGTCAAAACTAAACAACTTTCAATTATATCCAATTAGGCAGGCCCTTGCACTTCATAGTTTGAGGGAAATCTAATGGAAAATTGTACAAGAAAATTGAACATGTATGGCCAGACTTAGTCTGTGTGTGACTAAAAGCCTCTGTTTATTTTGTGTGACAGTCAGGTGTCTGGGCAGCGGTAGGCTGACCCAGAACAAGTAGATGGGCTCATGTGTTTTGCAGTTAGATGCCCAAAGTGGCAAGGGTTTGTTTTCCATTTTGTTTTATTTTTGCTCTTTTGATACCTGCACTTTGTAACCACAGACTTGAAAGTAAGTGACAGTTTTGTTTTTACAAAGATCCTGCTGTCTGTCTGTGCCTACTTCACTGTGCTGTTACCCATCCAGGGAGTCCTGCACATCCCACTACTGAGCTAATTCCTCACACCATGTGGGCAAAATAAAAAAAATGGTGTGTATTATTCCGCGCTCTCTAACGTAATGTGCCCCTCACTTCTAACTTGTGTCTGATGGCTGCAACCAAATAATTGTGTTCCCACAGCTGCAGACAAAATAAAATCAAAAAAGTTGGCTGCACCTATCTATGTGCAATCCCCTGAGGAAGTAACGTGATCGTGACGATACGCGTGGGAGGAGTCAGGTGACAGAGGACTGTGTTTGTGGAAAATAAAGGGAAGCATGCAGAAGATGCTGCCCCATCGGATTATCTTTTAAAAAGAGCACTGTCTCTAGTTTTAATATAAGTGGATATTATGCAATAAATGTGAAACATTTATATACTACACAATGGGAGTGTATCTTTTATACTGAGGGGACGTGGAAGAAAGGAAGTCCAGACAAAACCAGCTCAGTGAGGAGAGAGGAGAGTGGAAGGAGATTGAACAGCTGAGGAGCCTGGAATTAACACCAGCAGGGGAAGGCGATTTTAGACCTTTAAACAGGTCTAAATTGGAGGTGAGCACAGTAGTGAAAGGTGGTGGGAGTCACTGCACAATTGTATTAAATTAAATTCACAAGGGTGAACGTGGAAAAACTGCAGGATTTGAGAAGCACATTTAAGGGGATAAATATTTGAAAGAAGAAAAGCACTACTAATTGAACTATAGTCATCTGGGACTGTCACATTTGTTTTATTTTATTGTACACGAGAAAGTTTGGCACTAAATAATGAAAGCAGTTTTGTGGTTTAAAAGTAAGGTTTTGGTTTAAAAACATTAATTGGATTGCACACAGGCGCAGCCAAGATTTTCAATATCAAAAAAAAAAAAAAATTGCTAGGAGAAAGGAGAGGGTTTTTTTTTTTTTTTAGCAGAAAAGACATGAAAAGCCTCTACTGCTAAAAAGTTCAACTACCTAGCAATTATTTTTGTTTCCTGACTTTAGTTCTGCTTTAAGAACTATTCAAACCATTATGATTTGTGTGTGTCTGTCTGTCTATCCATCTATCTTCTAACACATTTAAATCAAACATGCACTGAAATAAATTTTAGGGACTGCCATTGATGACCTGTTTCTAAAATTGCTGATTGCTTGGCTGCTTCTGATCTCCGTGCTTTGAAGAACCTGAAACCAACATGCAGATCAGGAAAGTCAGAGTTAAGTCAGAATGTCCGACGACCAGGCTTTTTCTGGGACTTTTTGTTTACATGTAAACAGGTTTTTTTTCTAGAAAATTACTTAGAACAACCAAACATTTTATATTTTTTAAAGCAAAGGCCCTAGAGAATAAATTGATGAATCTTGCAATTTTTTTTATTTCACACTGTATTTGTGTAGTGGGTTTTCAAATGCAAATTTTGAGAATTTTTTTTGTGGAATTGTATTGCAAAAAAAACAATACATAACCCATTTTTTTTTGAAAAAACATAAAATATGATGTTACACTCTCAAAAAGGTGCATATATAAAACAAGCCTATATATGCACTAGCAGCGCTGATAAACTCTTATTGACAAGAGAGGCGAATCTGTCTGTAATTCAAATCAATGAATGTGATCAGATGTTCTCTTAATCAATCACTCTGAACGTCCTGTTAGCAAATCGGCATACAATAATTATCATGCAAGTCCCTTATTCACAGTGATGAAAGGATAGTGCGGAGTAAAAGGAGATCTTCCTCTAAACACCACAAGAGCCTACACCACACCAATGTGCTCCCCTAGGTATTAAAAACGTACCCTCATTACAAAGATCAAACGCCTTTTAACCCAATCAAGTGATCCTCCACTATCAAATGGCGATCCACCTCCTGGTTCTGGTATCAGCTTGACAATATGGATCAACGATTCCTCATATCCTCATATTATGATCACCTGTGTCCGGGTACGCAACAACGCTTCAACTCCATAACGTAAGGCAAGTTTAGGCCCCGCCCCTAAGCTTCTTATTGGACACCCTGGACTTTTACACTGAGTAAATAGATACCAAACATGTGTATACAAGTCAGCGCTGCTAAATAAACCCCTTAATACAATCAATCATCAAATCATACATAATAATCAAATAAATATCAATATAAAGTGGCCAGTGCAGTCCGTGCCAAATATGGTGTAATAGAATCCTCCTGGAAATAAATGAATGTCCTCAAAAATTCAGTGTTAACTATTCATAAGTGCCACTGTGCCCAAAAAGTGCTTCTGTGCTCCAATCTGAAGAAAGTGCTCGTGCTCCCCCTCTGATTCGCTACTCACCGGAACAAAATGTAATCCAAGCCTGTATGAGACAATGACTGTGCGGGGCTGCTATGCCCTATTCGGATGTTCCCAGAGCCTGTGTCCCAAATGCTGTTCCTGTGTGGGATGGCGGGAGGCTGCTAATGGATGATGCTGGCCGTGTTTCCCGTCAGTGACACATAAACATAAAGCTTGCCATGGTGAAGTATGTATAAGCAATCTTTATTAGATATAAAAAAAATCCACTTACAATAAAAAATTTGATACACAGCGTTATGCGGTCCAGTGGTTGCTGCTCCTGCAGCGTGCCTTCCACCGACCGGAAGTGACGTTATACGCTCTGCCTTGCCAGTTTGGGACACAGGCTCTGGGAACATCCGAATAGGGCATAGCAGCCCCGCACAGTCATTGTGTCATACAGGCGTGGATTAAATTTTGTTCCGGTGAGTAGGGAATCAGAGGGGGAGCATGAGCACTTTCTTCAGATTGGAGCACAGAAGTACTTTTTGGGCACAGCTGCAGTTATGAACAGTTTACACTGAATTTTTGAGGACATTCATTTATTTCCAGGAGGATACTATTACACCATATTTGGCACTGACTGCACTGAGCAGTTTATATTGATATTTATTTGATTATTATGTATGATTTGATGATTGATTGTATTAAGAGGTTTATTTAGCAGCGTTGACTTGTATACACTCTCAATTTAAAGGCACCTGCACCTTATTTGTCAGCAGCAGCTTTAATTTATTCACATTTTACATTTAGCACTTGATATACCCATAAGCGCGAGGATCTGCCTTTGTTTAGATACCAAACATGGCATGCTTTAAAATTGCGCACGCCCATGCAACGGCGACAAATGACGCAAATTTTACTATCCATAGGTGATGCTTTAAAAGCCCTTACATGTTACCACATTAGATTTACAGAGGAGGTTTAGTGTTAGAATTACTGCCCATGATCTTACGTTCATGGCGATATCTCATGTGTGATACGATCATTGTTTGCATGTGTGCAGGATCAATGCGCACGATCACATGCAAGCACGAGAGGATGAGGGCACTTTAAACATTTATTTTTATTTATTTTATATTTTTTACACTGTTGTTTTAGTTTTTTTTATCACTTTTATTGCTGTCACAAAGAATGTAAACATCCTTTGTGACAACAATAGGCATGTGACAGGTACTTTTTATGGAGGAATCTGGATAAAGACCCCAAATCCCTCCTCTGCCATTAAAAGCATTCAAAACACCAAGATCAGTGTTTTGAATATTTTAGATTTTTAAAAAATGGTGCCGTTGACATCAGGGTAAACCGGGTGTGATGTCATGTTTTCGCTTCTGGGTTACCATAGCAGAGACCAAAACAAAGCCAATCCTGGCTTTGTATGGGTCTCTGACCAGCCGGCGAATGTGCCGGCTGGTAGCTCGGGTCTCTCAGTGGGAAGGGAGAGCCCGAACAAGCCATTGAAGGCAGTGGGAGGGAGGGACATCCTTTCCGGCTGCTTGTCATAGCAATTGAGTGACTGGTTAGCCACTCCAATTGCTATTAAAAGAGAGCTCACCATCGGCTCTAAACCCCTGTACAACCACTTGAAGTCAAAGGACGTGTTGGTACATGATTTGGCAGGAAGGGGTTACACAACACAGCAGAACGGAGTCCTTGTTTAACTACTTCCTCTTTGAAAGGTTGTACCCCGTTCTTGACTAGGACATTTTTTGCTATTCAGCACTGTGCTACTTTAACTCATTGGTGCCGCACGCATGCACGCACGCACACAAATATGCGCCCTCTTTGTGCCTGGACCTTAGCTACGTATTTGCGTGAATTGTGATCAATAGTGCTGTGTTGACAGCGTGCGCCCTGCGCGGTCCCGGCACAGTGTCCAGCGTCTAACTGAAATCGGGAGTTTTCGGATCACATAACTGCCGTGATTGGCTGTGACATGATCTTAAGCCATGCTCACCTCTTAAAGAGTCGTGAGGTTCGGCGTGAGGGGGTTGACTGGAAATTGCTTCCTCATGCAACACTGTATGCAAATGGATTATATACATAATTTTTTTTCACATGAAAACATTTTGGTGGTATTTGATCACCACTGTGTTTTTTTACTTTTTGCTATATAAATGTAAAATACTGAAATTTTTGAAAAAAACAAACACGTTTTCTTAGTTTTTGTCAAAAAATTATGCAAACAAATATTCTTTCTTAAAAAAAGTAGGCCAAAAATGTAGTTTGCTACATTTCTTTGGTAAAAATAATCCAATGAGTGTATATTATTTAGTCTGTGTGAAGGTTATAGTCTACAAACTACTGTATATACAGTATATCATATTTAAAAATTGATCAATCCTGATATACTGATGGCCTATCTCATTTCTTGAGGCCCCATAAAATGCCAGGACAGTACAAATGTCCCCAAAATTACCCCTTTTAAAAAGTAGACAGTCCAAGGTGTTTAGTAAGAGGCATGGCGAGTTTTTTGAAATTTTAATTTTTTTGTCACAATTTTGCTGGAAAATAAAGAAATTGAATAATTTTTTTTTTAACAATTTTCTTTTATATACTGTCAACATATGACTGGTGTGGCAGTTACCTGGGATACTAACTGGTGACATATCAGTGTGACCATAGTGACACTGCACTCCTCTGGAGGGGGGGGGGGTCAGGGATTATTTTTTTTACACTGTGATTGCTTGTTACAATCATGATCATTGAAACATTAATTGTTTAAAATGTCATGAATGGCTTTCATTGATGACTCATTGTTCACTATTGTGATACTGTGATTGGCCCACAGCTATCACGTGGTACAGGATGCTGTGATTGGCCCAGGTACCAGGTGATCACACAGTAGTAAACAATGATGTCATGAATGGATTATACACATAATATCTGGGCCACTCACAATGACCTGACACTGAGCACTGCAATGCACTGTGTCCACCAAACAGGGGGTGTGTGCAGTGCACATGAGCACCACAACAAACAGTTACTTTGCCATGCATGGGGGAGCCGCCCACCAGCAGTAAATGTACTGTTGGTGGTTGGCAAGTGACCAAACAACACAACAGAAGGCAATGTTCAGTTACACAACACAATAGTAGTGAGTCCTTGGTTACATAATACAATGGAAGGGAGTCCTTTAAGCACTGGGATGGGGTTTCTATCACAACCACACATGTTCCAGCTTGGTATGTTCAAATGTCTAAAATACATGTTAACGTAGCTTATGTACTTATGCACTTTACATGACTCCCTTCCATTGTATTATGCAACCAAGGACTCACTACTATTGTGTTGTGTAACTAAACATTGCCTTCTGTTGTGTTGTTTGATCACTTGCCAACCACCAACAGTACAATAAAAAATATCTCAAATAGGCAATATAAAATAGATGCTAAATATACAATGGAAGTCAGCTAACAACAGCTGCACTTCAGTGTATAAAAAAACTTCCCCCTTCAAATGCCAGTGACTAAGATAATAATGAAGCCCCTGGATGAGCATGACACATACAATACTTGTCAGAAAGAAAAGGCCAGCAGCAGACTTCTCCATACTTCCTTTCAAGTTTCCTTTCAACAACAGTTTTATTTCAGGAACTCACACAGAATACCCTATAAAGGTGACTGAACCCCCTACCAGACAAAGCTAATGGAGTAAAAGCTTTTTTTTTTTTTTTTTTTTTAGTGAGAACTTTAGTAAATAAAAATAATTTTCAGTGGAAAGATAACACTGAATATGTGCCAAAAAGTTATGTTTATTAAAGCTCTAGAGTGGAAAAGAATTACAGCCAAAAGTTTTGAGAATTATACAAATATTATTTTTCACAAAGTCTGCTTCAGTGTTTTCGTATCTTCTTGTCAGATGTTACTATGGTATACTGAAGCATAATTACAAGCATTTCATAAATGTCAAAGGCTTTTATTGATAATTACATTAAGTTTATGCAAAGAGTCAATATTTGCAGTGTTGACTCTTCTTTTTCAAAATCTCTGTAATTCGCCTGGCATGCTGTCAATCAACTTTTGGTCTACGTTCTGACTGATGGCAGCCCATTCTTGCAGAATCAATGCTTGGAGTTTGTCAGAATTTGTAGGGTTTTTTTTTGTTCACCCGTCACTTGAGGATTGACTACAAGTTCTCAATGGGATTAAGGTCTGGGGAGTTTACTAGCCATGGACCCAAAATTTCAATGTTTTGTTCCCCAAGCTACTTAGTTATCACTTTTTGTCTGGGGAGTTTCCTAGCCATGGACCCACAATTTCAATGTTTTGTTCCCCAAGCTACTTAGTTATCACGTTTGCCTTATGGCAAGTAAACAGGACAAATAGAGAAGGTGTCAAATAAAATAAAAGTATGGTCTCCATAGCTAAATTATACCAGCACGCTTAATATTGATAATTCTTTGCTTTCTCTCTAAATAAATACAATCTCATTCATGAATTGCCCTTCCCGCATCTTTTAAAATTAAAATAAGTCTGACCCCGATATGTCCTGAATGAACCCTCTTTTTTTCTGCTCCTATTTGTCACTCTCTTTTTTATTTATAATTTAATAACTTTATTTAATTACATTAAATAATGTATAACTTATTTGTGCTTCATCTTTACTATATTTGTAATATTTAAAGTGGAACTTCACTCTCTCAATCAACATGGACTATTTCTAATCCTTATGCTGCCGCTATTAGAAAATAGATAGGAAATTTTTTTTTTGTTTTGCATTTCTTCAGTTGGTTTCTATGCCTAGGCAAAGGATGTCATACATCCCAGGAGTCTTCAAGAGGGGAGAGAGGGTTCTTAGCCCATGCCTGAGATGGATACCAGGAAGTAAATTCTCCATGAATTATCTGCCCTTACTAAAGATGCCCACAGTCAGAAATGCCAGGGGGATAGACTGGGGGGGGGGGGTTGTTTTAAATACTAAAAATGAATGAAATAGCGTTTTTGGTTTGTGGTGCTCAGATGCAGTCTGAAGTCTGCTGCTTCAGTGTTTTCGTATCTTCTTGTCAGATGTTACTATGGTATACTGAAGCATAATTACAAGCATTTCATAAATGTCAAAGGCTTTTATTGATAATTACATTAAGTTTATGCAAAGAGTCAATATTTGCAGTGTTGACTCTTCTTTTTCAAAATCTCTGTAATTCGCCTGGCATGCTGTCAATCAACTTTTGGGCTACGTCCTGACTGATGGCAGCCCATTCTTGCAGAATCAATGCTTGGAGTTTGTCAGAATTTGTAGGGTTTTTTTTGTTCACCCGTCACTTGAGGATTGACTACAAGTTCTCAATGGGATTAAGGTCTGGGGAGTTTACTAGCCATGGACCCAAAATTTCAATGTTTTGTTCCCCAAGCTACTTAGTTATCACTTTTTGTCTGGGGAGTTTCCTAGCCATGGACCCACAATTTCAATGTTTTGTTCCCCAAGCTACTTAGTTATCACGTTTGCCTTATGGCAAGATGCTCCATTATGCTGGAAAAAGCATTGTTCATCATCAAACTGTTCTTGGATGATTGGAAGAAGTTGCTCTCTGAGGATGTTTTGGTACCATTCTTTATTCATGGCTGTGTTCTTAGGCAAAATTGTGAGTGAGCCCACTCGTTTAGAATGAAAAGAAACCCCACACATGAATGGTCTCAGGATGCTTTATTATTGGCATGACACAGGACTGCTGGTAGTGCTCACCTTTTCTTCTCCGGCCAAGGTTTTTTCCGGATGCCCCAAACAATTGGAAAGGGGATTCATCAGAGAAAATGCCTTACCCCAGTCCTCAGCAGTCCAGTCCCTGTACCTTTTGCAGAATATCAGTCTGTCCCTGATGTTTTTCCTGAAGAGAAGTGGCTTCTTGACTGCCCTTTTTAAAACCAGGTCAGTCTCCAAAAGACTTCACCTCACTGTGCGTGCAGATGCACTCACACGTGCCTGCTGCCATTCCTGAGCAAGCTCTGCACTGGTGGTGCCCCGATCCTGCAGTTGAATCAACTGTAGGCGGCGGTCCTGGTGCTTGCTGGACTTTCATGGGCGCCCTGAAGCCTTCTTTACAAATGCAGTGGAAATGTTTTCTATGGGATTAAAATAATTTTCATGGCAAAGAGGGACTTTGCAATTAATTGCAATTCATCTGATCACTCTTCATAACATTCTGGAGTATATGCAAATCGCCATGATAAAAACCGAGGCAGCAGACTTTGTGAAAATTAATATTTTTGACATTCTCAAAACTTTTGGCCACGGCAGTAGAACCACAGTCTGGCTTCTTTTGCTGTGTCCCCAAAGTCTCCTGTATTGGTGGCCATCATTCATAGAACAATAAAAAGGTGAGAGATTACTCCAGCTGTATTAATATTATTCTTTGTATCAAGAAGGTATATTTATCATTACTATTCCCTTGCATAAATGTCTTTGAGTATTTGTGATTATTCATGTGTATGTATGTGGTCACATAACAGACTACAGGCTATATTTGGAAACAAATTATGTCATTTACACAATATACATGTATAGAACAAAGTTTATGCAATATATATACAGTATACAAGTCAATGAGAAAGTTAACTTTTGCATAGAAACATTTTTAATATTATAATGAGAAAATATTATTTTATCGCTAAATAGCCAGCTGACCACACATTACAACCTGCTGTTTCAATCTCCTTTGTATTAACAAACTGATATTTAGTTTGAGTGTCTACCAGACTGGATATAGTTGAATAGGGTTTTTAGTTCGGCCTTCATACTACATACTACAAAAAAGAGATTGTACAGGGATTGCACAATTATATTGTAATATATAAAGTATATAGCCAGCTATAGAATTAAAAAAATATTGAACCCCTACATTAAAGTGTAATTAAAGGCAAAACTTTTTTAAATTTTGGATAGAGTAAAAGAAATGTATAACCTCTATCTTTTTTGTTGCCATGTCCGAGGGGGGATTTTCCTTCACTTCCTGTCCGATAGCCGAAATAGGAAGTGAGAGAAATCCCTCCAAAGCAAAGTAATCCTGGGGTGGCACCAGGGCTACCAGAACTAGTGTCACTGTTGGAAGATCTTCCCTCTATTAGTGTTCTGGTGTCAACTCAAAATTGGGATTTTCTTTCAATTTTAATAATAATGGTAAACAGTACAAATAGAGAAGGTGTCAAATAAAATAAAAGTATGGTCTCCATAGCTAAATTATACCAGCACGCTTAATATTGATAATTCTTTGCTTTCTCTCTAAATAAATACAATCTCATTCATGAATTGCCCTTCCCGCATCTTTTAAAATTAAAATAAGTCTGACCCCGATATGTCCTGAATGAACCCTCTTTTTTTCTGCTCCTATTTGTCACTCTCTTTTTTATTTATAATTTAATAACTTTATTTAATTACATTAAATAATGTATAACTTACTTGTGCTTCATCTTTACTATATTTGTAATATTTAAAGTGGAACTTCACTCTCTCAATCAACATTGACTATTTCTAATCCTTATGCTGCCGCTATTAGAAAATAGATAGGAATTTTTTTTTTGTTTTGCATTTCTTCAGTTGGTTTCTATGCCTAGGCAAAGGATGTCATACATCCCAGGAGTCTTCAAGAGGGGAGAGAGGGTTCTTAGCCCATGCCTGAGATGGATACCAGGAAGTAAATTCTCCATGAATTATCTGCCCTTACTAAAGATGCCCACAGTCAGAAATGCCAGGGGGATAGACTGAGGGGGGGGGGGGGGGAATGTTTTAAATACTAAAAATGAATGAAATAGCATTTTTGGTTTGTGGTGCTCAGATGCAGTACAGTTCCACTTTAAATAATTATTTCTAGATGATTACTATGTACCATCTTTAACCTTTAACTTATTCTTGATTTGATTGCATATCTAATTTATACACAACCCTGTTTATGTAACCTATTCCAATCTGTTCAATGAAAATATTGTATTACAAATAGATAGGATAAATCTCCCAAACCAGGGCACAGACAGCAATAAAAACTGACAGATGTTCTAATCCTTCTCCAAAAAGTTTTCGTTACACTTTAACAATGGCACTCATCAACCCTATATTTTACAGGGGTGTACCCTAAATATTAAAAAAGGGCATATAACTATATGTCATAACATGGCAAAAATATTTGAAAAATATCAGGTAAAATATATAGCTTTTCATTGAGGCTACCTTAAGGGGTTGAAACACTTGCTTTACACTTTTTGGTCCTAGGTTCCATCACCCCTGGGTCACTATCTGTATGAGGTTTAAAGGCTATCCTTGTGTTTCTATGGGTTCCTTCACTCTGTCCAAAAAAATAGTGCTTCCACATGAAATTAGTTTGAATGTGTGTATGACATTTGTGTCTGAAATAAATAACACAATGGATTTTCAGTAATGCAGAATAATGTATTTTTGGTGGCTTATATGCAACATATTTTTTTCCATTCCATTAGGTAATATGTAACCTAATCAACACCCCATGTCTCAATGAAGTTTAAAAGGGACGGGAGTTACATTTCATTACATTCAGTTTTGTTCATGTTACTGGCAAATGAAAATCTGAAACCACGTGCCTTGACAGCATAGCATGGATTGCATATTTACAAGAGGTTAATCAGTCAGTGTTAATCCCAAAGGGCAACAGAATGAGGAAACAAACAGCCAAGGCATTCCATCATTTCCTCTATTGCTTCTTATCTGCAGCTCATCTTTCAGTTCCCCTGAGAAAAGCTGTAAATGAAATGAATGTTCCACTGCCAAGAAAAAGTGTGACAGCTTCATGTGCTCTCTGCATTTCTTTAAAGAGCTTCTTGATTGGGAAGTGAGCACATTTACTTGTATACACTAGAAGCACAAGAGAGCAGCCAGCAGATGGGAATACGTCATGCTTTTTATAAAACACATATTTGCACACATAGTTACAACTTGATACACCAATGCTTAGCATTAGACCTGGCAAGGATAAGTCTTCAGCTAACCTTGTTTGTGGAAGCATGGCTTGAAGGGCAAATGATGAAGAGGTTCCAATGTGATGTGATGGGATGGGATTTTCTTTCCACTGCAACCTGCTTTAGTGAGACCAAGAGCTGTGTCAGATTTCACCTGCAATATCATGGCTCTAGAGAATGGCACAGCTTCCAACTGTCCCTGATTTTGAAGGACTGTCCCTGATTTGGACCAAAGTCCCTCTGTCCCCCGTCCCTCCTCATTTGTCCCTCATTTAAATCAGATCTATAAAGTTGTATATAAAATGAACTATTTATCTTTCAAAAAGTGTTTCACACTGCTAAACCCTTCATTCATTTTCTCAATTGCTGCATTTGTAAATTTTAAAAGCCAGTATAAAGGAATAGTAGTGATTAAGAAAAGTCACTTGTAAGGACTGATTGTGTGAATTTCTCATTCTGACTCTTTGTAACTGATGCATACTTGTTTCTGTTGGTCCACATCAAAGTCTCATTGAGTGTGAAATCTGTACCTGTTATGTTTGACTTAATAAAGAATTTGAAAAAAAAAAAAAGCCACTTGTGGGTTTAACTAATCTTTTTGTTTTTGTATAATTCTCCTTTAAGGGGGCGTGGCAGGGGGGGTGTCCTTTGCCTACATACTTTTGCTCATAGGTGTCCCTCGTTCCCATCTCAAAAAGTTGGGAGGTATGTAATGGTACTGTGTTATATATGAAAGTATGGGCTTTAGTCCTTCAAGTTATGAAAATTGGGTATTTTTCTCACATCTAGGTGCTCATCAAACATATTATTTTCATACACAGACTGATTATTATTTTGTTATTATTAGATAATCATGGTTGGCATACATCTTTCATCAAATTGCCAGTCTGGTCTTTTGGAATAACCTGACTTTCCTTTCACCTGAAATGAACATGCATTGTTCTGTTCATTATAGACCATTCTCTATTACTGCTTCACAATCAGTAATGGAAAGTTTTGGGCAATCTCTTTACATTTCTGCAGAAATGAGATGTAAAGTGGGAATAAACTATCCAATGTGGCAAATCTGTTAGGCCTCTTTCACATGGGTGACCAGGTCAGGCTGTAAGGAGTCTAAGCCCCCTCAGCCAGCCACAAATTTAACACGGTATGCCAAGTTGGCAAGCGCCACCACCTGTCAAACTTGACCATTCAAGTCAAAGGGGCTGTGCTGCAACTGCAAGCCAAGCGTAGTTGGTATTTCATTCCATAATTTACCTTGGCTTGCAGTTACACTAGAAATTGATAATCAGCAAAGATAAATAAATAAATAATTAAACAGGCATTCAGGAGACACCAGGATTGCTTTTCACTGATGGTCACTTTTCAGAGCATTGACTAGTGTGAACCTATAATTAAATAGTGTAAAACTTAGTCTCCTGAGGTCCATTAATAATACAGGTCCCTCATAGATGCTGCGGAACAATCTTTTCCTGCATTTGTCTGCATAATATGCAGTCAAAACATGTTTTTGGGTGAAACATCCTGGAATTTATGGCGAACAAAGGCATATCACTGTTAAAAACTTTGCCCAGGTAACTCTAAGGCTCCTTTCACACGGCCGCTTCTGTCATCCGCTCCGTGTGCCCGCATATCATCCCATCCGTTTACGGATGATATGCGGACATAATGTATGTCTATGGCACTGCGGATGTCAGCGGATGACACCGCTGACATCCGATTTTCCTTCCTTTCCGTTTTTTACATGGAAGGAAAAATAGGGTTCTGTTCCGTTCATAAAAACGGAACAGAACTGACAGGAGGAAAATCGGGTGTCAGCGGATGGTATTCCGCTGACACCCGCAGTGCCATTCACTTACATTGATGTCCGCAGATCATCCGCAAAAAAATAGGATGATTTGCGGACACACGGAAAGCAGCGGAGCGGCCGTGTGAAAGGAGCCAAAGGGCTCTTTCACACGGGCGTTCCGTATGTCCGTTTTTCATCCCATCCGTTTGCGGATGAAAAACGGACATAATGTATCTCTATGTAAATACGGATGTCATCGGATGATCATCCTCTGACATCCGTTTTTTGTCAGTTCAGTTCAGTTCAGTTCAGTTCAGTTTTTTTGAACGGAGGAGAACCCTATTTTTTCTTCCTTTCAAAAAACGGAACTGAAGCAAAAACGGATGTCAGTGGTGTCATCCGCAGACATCCGTATTTACATAGACATGCATTATGTCAGTTTTTCATCCGCAAACGGATGGGATGAAAAACGGACATACGGACCGGATGACACAAGTGTCATCCGTGTCCGTTACAAAAAAAAAAAAAAGGACCTGATCGGGCAAAAAAAAAGGAACGCCCGTGTGAAAGAGCCCTTAGGGAGGGTTGGGTCATCTGCGCCCCAGCACAGTTTGATCCCAGAGAGGGTGCATGGGGGGTGGAGGGACCCTGTCTGCTGTAAATCACTTTAGAGCTGGAATGGTTCCCGGAAGATTTGGGGACATGTCCCTCACACATTGTACATGTATGTGCGTTGTGGAAGTTTATCCTCATATTCATGTTACACTTATTCTTTCTGGATTGCCTGGCCGTGCCTTTGTTGTCTTTAATGCTTTTTGTTATGTGGCACCATACAAGAAACCAGAGGTCTACTTGGTTCTAGTGTGATGGGCTATAGGGAAACAGAAAACTTTTTAATATCATAACGGTCGTGTATTTGACATATATGATACAGCTTAATATCTGAATCGTAAAATGCGTTCTTTTTTTTTTGTTACCTATTTTTGACCAAAATAACTCCACCAAAGTTATTCTTTTTTCTCGAGCACATCCATATTGTAACATACCTATATATGACATTATTCTTGTATTGTTATTACTTTTTCCCAATAAAGTCATTTGAAAAAAAAAAAAACATGTTTTTGGAGACTATTACTTGCCAAAAAATCACAACTTCTAGAAAAAACTATTTTGTAATCCAAACATACTTGACAGAAAATATATGTAGTATTGATATTTTACTTTTTCCACTGCAATCAAAGCAATGCAGCTTGGTCAATGTTGTAACTGAATAATGAACGAACAGCAGCTCACTGATAAGAACAGCTCTATTTTTTATTTTTTTAACAGATAAACAGTGACAATAAGCAAATGTTGTTTGCTAGTTGTACAACATTGTGAAATGTAGTTAGGGTGATAATAAAACTTCAGTTTTTTTTTACATTAAAATAATAGACATGTCATACTTACCTGCTCTCTGCAGTGGTTTTGCACAGAGCAGCCCGGATCCTCTGTGCTCAGGAGGGAGAGAGTTATGCCCCACCTCTCTCTCTCCTCATTGGCTCACTGGCTGTGATTGACAGCAGTGGAAGGCAATGGCTCTCGTACACAGTGCTGGAGGAAGATCGGGCTCAGGTAAGTATTTGGGGGTCTGGGGAGGGGGGGCGGGGGGTTTACAGAGAAGGTTTTTTTACCTTCATACAAAGAAAGCATGAAGGTAAAAAGCATGGAACCTAGAAAGACTTTAAGTCTAATATGCTTAGGGCACTGCCAGTCTGGCTGCTACTATATGGGGATTACATGAGGCTGGTAAAAGGACAGACTGGGGAACTGTTTAAAAATACATGTGTAGCACTACCCCCATAGGAGCTGCTGGTTAAGTTGGGTAATCTGCTCTTGTTCAGCCTTATGTGAGGCCTCGACATCACTAACACCACCAATATACCCTTTCTGTAAACATTACCAGGCACAGAGAAATTTGACTCACAACTCTATGAAAGAATAATAGAATAAATTGGCAAGTTAAAGGATAGGTTCACCTTTTGTAACATGTTACTGTAGTAGCAGCCCACAAACCCCTCTCCAATCCTTCGTTGTGAGAGTGTGACAGGAATCTTCTTCCCAACCTGCTGTCACAATATTATAAAAACAAGCTTTTTCCACCCAGCAGTGTCAAAGAGGCCTACATTCCTCAGAATAAGTTGTATGACTATAGTCCTTAACATAATTCTTCTGACTGCTCACTTGGGTCCCTTGAAGACAATTGCACGCAGGGAAATAAGGGTATGTCTTTAGGCTGGATGTTGCAGCAATGCACCTACCGAATTCATTTGAGCAATGGGGGGAAATCTTTAGATGTAGTTGAGTGCTAGACGGAGGCATTCACAGTTGCAGCAGTTAGATGTTAGGGTTTACACAGTTGAAAAATTTTAATGAACAAAACAGGTAGCTTGGCTGTGCTGGGCCTATCCTAGCAATATGATCTGTTATAACACTGGTGGATTAAGGGTTTATATCTGTAGCTTCTTGCAAGTGGAGTCTGAAAACATCAACAAGGGTTAAGGTTAACTGTGGGTCTGCGACCCGCTCACCACTCTCTCTCTCTCTGTGGTCCTCCTGAAGCAATTGGTTGGACAAACGGAGGGGGGCTCTTCTTATTGCTGACCATCACTTGTGACAGGCGAGATGGTAAATACCTTGGCGGTTCACTTCGGTGGCTCCCCAGTGGGTTGAGCGGTGGTGGTCTGGGTCACAGATTAGCATCTCAGACCGGGCACCGAAGCAGCCAATTGCACAGCAAATTCAGCTCAGTCCAGCCACCTGGGTTGGGATGAAACAACATCTAGCCAAACTCAGCACAGAACAGCACAGCACCCGGGCTTTTCCATGTATAAGACCTCTACTGCTCTCAGGTATAACTGGGAATTTTAGTTGATTTCCCAGTGATGGCCATGATACCAATCATCCTCCAGACTACATCTCCCAAAGTGCTTCAGCCTAAGGTTATTCAAAAGCACTTGCTACTGCCACCTTGGGGATTAAAAGAGTCCTGCAGTAACATTACCTTCAGTTACACATGTACTGTAAATATTTTGATGACTAAATAACTAAAAACTTTGGATTATTTTATTTCTTCTTATACTTTTGCTTTAACATCTCAGTGTTATGCCTCATTCACAATGGCGGGGTCCAACTTGCATTTATATGCATTTAGAGGGAATTTATTTTTTTTCTTTTTAACAAACGAGTTTATTAAGCCACAACAAAACAAGAGCAGAGAACAAAATAATATCATCTTACATCAAAGATATCTTTGTATACAATGTAAGTACAAAAAAGGTATGATCAGCAAAATTCACAAAATAAATGAGCATTCAGTGTTCAATAAAGTGCAAGTAGTTATAAAATGCATTAATGATCAATTTAGTGGCATTATTTTCATACCAAATAGGATTCCAAAGAATACAAACATTAAACCAAGAAAAGAAACAAAATATAAAAGAACAAAAAGCGAAAGTGTCACAGCCAGTCTTATTACTCAGTAGGAATTTCCCTTATTCCCTTATACTCCCCAGTCACAAAACCACGTCTCGATTAGCTAATCGCCATGGGCGTGGCGAATCGTGACAGTCATCTGCATACATAGGTACCTTATCCTCACATAGGCCATGTTTAAACCCCACTATATTGGAAGAGGCCCTGATAGCAGCAGTCAACAGTTCTTTGGCTAGAGCACACAGTAGAGGTGACAACGGACACCCCTGCCGTGTACCCTTGTAAAGTGAGAACGGAGTTTTAAGGTCCCATTAATGTAAAGTCTAGCAATTGGAGCAGAGTAGAGCAATTTGACCCAATTAATAAGGCCTTCCCCCAAACCAAATCTTTTCAGTATTTCCCATAGGTAAGGCCACTCGACACTGTTGAAAGCCTTGGCCGCATCCAGCGATAAAATTGCGTGCTTACCAGGGCTTTAAACAGGAATTTGGAGATTGAGAGACAAGCGGAGGATGTTTAACGCCGTAGATCCAGTATGTATAAACCTGGACTGATCTCCATGAGTACGTTTAGGGATTACTTTAGCTAGATAGGTTGCAAGAACTCGCGTCTGTAATTTTACATACGTGGTTAATAAGGAGATGGGTCTATATGAGTCAGGCGACAAACTATCCTTACCAGGTTTCAAAATGAGTACAATAACTGCCTCATTCATGGAGGGGGGAAGATGCCCCATTTCCAGAGCTTTGCAGGAAAACCCTTCTTAGCCTAGGCAGGAGGACCCCAGCATATCTTTTATAGACCTCTGCTGGCAGTCCATCTGCACCTGGGGATTTAGCTGGGGCAGAGAGTGCAAGAGCGTCACTTAATTCATCTATCATTAGAGGAGCATTTAGCATAGATCTATCAGAAGAGCCTAAACATGGGAGTAGGCTTTCAGAGAGGAATTGAATACTGTCCTCCAATGTAGGGGAAGTCTTAGAAGAGTATATATCTATATAAAAGTCTTGAAAAGTGATTAAAATATCCCTATGTGAAGTAGGAATTCCCCCTGTAGGCCTAGTAAGGGCAGAAATAAAGGAGGAGCTCCTATTAGCTTTCACCATCATAGCTACTAGCTAGCATATGTCCTGTACCCTCCCCATCTTCAAAGAACATCTGCTGTTGGAAAAAGCATTTGTTCTCAGCCCTCAGAAAGGCCTTAAGAGTATCCTAAAGTATTCCTAAGTAAACAGTATTCTCATTTACAGTAAAGAAGTGGGTCACTGCTTCTATTACAGGATCAGGGTCAGGAAATATTTCAAACCGAAAGGGAATAATTCTCCAATATATATGTTTTGGTGGTCCTTGCATAGTTTTTTTAACCCATAAAGGAGAGTGATCAGAAATGGTTCTCTGGCTCATAATCAGCTGATAAAATCATTCAGAGCATCTCCTCGTTAGCTAGGCCCAGGTCAATCCTAGAGAGACCACCATGAGTTGCTGAATAGCAAGAGAATTTCTTAACCATAGGGTTTAGAATCCACCACACATCCCTCTGTAGAATCCCTGCCACAAGTCTGGAACAAGGCGATGAGTTCCGAGGTGAACCTGGCAAAGCAGCAGGCGAGAACCTATCCAGAGAAACATCTAACACATTGCTGAAGTCACCAACTGCCAAGACGGGGACACCACAATGACCCGCCAGCAATTAAGTCATCAGCTTAAAAAACCTCTGCAGAGAACGGAGGAGGGATGTATAGAGTGATTAAAACACAGTGTAAACCTTCAAGGACACAACATAGAAATATATATCTACCCCATGGGTCAACAGATTGTTGTATACAGGAAAATTGAATGCCATGAGGGATCAAAATACTGACCCCCTCTTGCGTAGGATGAGTACCTAGAGTGAAACTGGTGGCTGGTTAATCTCTGGGAGAACTGAGAATCTCCCCCAGGGGAGAGATGCATCTTTGGAGACATATTACTGAGGATTCCAAAGTTTTTGCATATCACTGGACAGCCAGGCACTTCACTCGAGTACCCAGACCTCTCACATTGCAGGAAAGAATAACAAAACATTTAGCCATTAGGGTCATAGATAAAAACAGACAGCAGGACAAACCATAAATATATCTTCATACTCAGGTCCATATACCACATAGCTCCGCATTGTAGAGCAAATATGTATCTAAGTACCAGAGGAGACCCAATTAAAATGGAAGATACTAGAGTAAGTACATATGCAATCCAAGTCCATGGTGAGTAAAACAATAAAAGAAGGTGGGGTAGTTTGCAGATAACAAAAAAATTCCTTGGTCCAATAGGGTCCAAGTCAACAAAAAAGGTGCATGGCCACTTCCACATAGGAGAACTGTGGGGGACAACATCTTAGCAAGCAGGCCCAGTTCATGAGGCCTCATCGTTATGGAGTGTAATGTAGTAAAGAGATCTGTCGAAGATCACCAGGCTCATGTATATCTCCGCTTGAAAAAAAAGTAGCCTGGGGCACAAATTTAAAAAGTAGTAAAGAACTGCAAGAATTTCCAAATTCAGGTAGGTAGTCGTTGATTTGCAGCCTATTCCTGGAGGGTGTTCTCCTCACGATCCAACCATTGCTATGCCAAGGATGGTTTCTCAAAAAACTGAACCTCCCAGCCTGGCTGGATACAACATGCCATATTGTAAATCCAGGGTCCACAACCTTTTTTTTTACATCAGCGAATTGAGCCCTCCTCTTCTGGACATCAGCTGAGAAGTCAGGAAATAAAGAAATTATGGAGCTGTCAATTACCATAGCCGGACCCATAATTCTGGCCTTGGAGAGAATTATATCTCTATCCTTGTAAGTCAGCATTTTAAATAGGAAGGGGTGAGGAGGGGCACCAGGTGGTAGTGGACATTCTGGAATTATTTGTGCCTGTTCCACAGAGAACATGGGGGAGAAGGAATCTTTCCTGAAGATATTAAATAGCCACTGTTCAATAGGCCCATGCATTTGTCCCTGGTGATCAGTCAAAAATATAAATATTCACTTCTGCTTATGAAGTTGATGGCTTTTGTGTGTTGTAAATTGTTGTTCATTGGCCACATTGCTTTCTATTATGATAATTGGTTTGGATTATTGTATTAAAATTTCTTAAAGCACTTCTTTGATTTTATTTATAGATTTTTCTCATAATGAAGATCTAAATAAAAAGTAAAAGTAATATCTTTATAAAAAAAAAAACAAAAGAAAAACTTGTAGTGACACCCTCTGACCGCCCATCTAATGGCGGCATATTGTTTTCATCCCATTATGACTTCAGCCTTATTTCATATAATTATGCTTAGCATCCCCTTTTATCATTGCTTCATTTCATTTTTTTTGTTGGTCTGTTCAGTTAATTGTACTTTATTCCAAAGGTAGAAATATGGTACATCCAAAACCTTAGGCCTTGATGCCATGTCAAAAAATCGGAAACCATATTGAAAAGCCATTATAGCTAATTACATTCAAAATGCATTCCAGGAAAAGCTATTCATTTTTCTCAGTATATCATTTATTTTGTATTGCACATTTATTTTAACTATATGTACTGTATGTTTTAAAATCTTAAAGTTACAGATTCAGTTACACAGAAGATTACTAATGTCCTTCCTGTCATCAATGGTATCAATACAGTCGATTCCCTGACTTGTCTAAAAAAATCATTTACGTCATAACACAAAAGAATTATGACCTATTTCTTGAAGCTCTGTAGAGGTTAAACTAAATTAGGAACATTACAAGGATAATGGAAGTAAATGGAAGGACAAAAACACATTCTCTGCTTTTCTTAGCATTGCTTGGTGTTTTAATTGCTTAATTCTTTCCAGATTACCTTATTTTCATAATTATTTGAACTAATGTCGTAAGTAATCTTGAAATGAATTGGTACATACAATGGCTGTCTTTGTATTTTTCTAATGATGTGTTATTTTTAGTTGGATTACGTTATATTTATAAAGTTAAAATTTAAAATCAACAAAAATGTCATTTATGTGTATACCTCATTTTGCTCAATAATTCTATAAAGAATACATATTTTATTTCCTCTTTTTTTTTTTTAACTTAATGTTTCATTCCCCAAATTGCCACTTAACATTATTCATTGTAGTCTACATATATTTCAGTTACACTGTATAACTTTAATTGTTTTTTTTAGTAACAAAGAAAAGGACATAGTAACTTTGCCAATAACTGCCATCTAAGGACTGGTGAGTTGCAATATATTACATTGTTGTTTTTGGCATTAGATACACATTACGTTATACCATTTATTCCCTGACTGAAGTTATTAAGGATGCAATCTTTGAGGAACCCTTAGGACAATTTCTCAGTAATATCTATCACAACCATGCAGGTTATGGTTGAATTTAGCTTTGAGATTTTTTGAGTTGAGTTTAGGGAGACATTGTCATGTCTTGGTCTTTACATGGTTAAAATGTGTGTGCTGAACCCGAACCTCATTGATGGGAGCCTAATGTTAAAAAAACATGAATGTCTATAGCTTAAGTAGAACTATAGGCTAAACTTTTTTTCATTTTGGATAGAGCAAGGGAGGCTTATAACCTCGGTCAGTTTTTTTTCCCACCTCTGTCCCATTGCAGAGATTTCCCTTCACTTCCTGTCCTACAGCCAAACAGGAAGTGAGAGGAAATCCTTGCAAATTGATTCCTTGGCAACCCCCAGGTCATCAGAACTAGTGTCCCCATTGGAGGGATTCCCCTTTATTACTTTTCTGAGGACAAACCAAAATGTGAGATTTTCTTTTACTTTTGCTTTCAATGATAATGGTAAACAGGACAAATAGAGAGGATGAATCTCCCTAATAGGGGTACAGACAGCAATCAAACCTCATACATGTTCTAATCCACCTCCACTCTATCCAAATCTAAAAAAAAAAAGGTTTTGCCTTTAGTTATACTTTAGCTTTTTTTTACATTTTTAAACAAATGAATGCTGTTTTTCAGGACCATATATGAAGGATAAGGCAACCTTGACTAAAACTGGAGGCATTGCAATATTCTAGAACTGTCTACCCCTGACCCAAAGCATTAAATGGGCCTCCAATGGCTTTATGGTTATCTGCAATTTGTCTTTCGTCTGCAAAATGCAGAATTCCTTAAAGTGGGACTATACTCACCCCAACTTCAGTGATGCTGTGTACATGAAAACCTTGCTGGCCTGACATCTTCCAGTGTCCAATCTTCAGCCATTTTGATTGGATGGGCCAAGATGTCATCACACATCTATGCTGGTTCTAAAATTCTATGCTGAGCTACGTGTGTTCAGCTTAGTGAACATTGTGACAGAATGGCACCTGCCTGCTAGTGCTGCAAGGCAGGAATGCTAACCACTAAACCACTGCTGCCCATATAATAAAACATATTATTATTATTAATAATAATAATAATAAAATATCATTTTTTAGGGATTGTCAAACAAATGGCATATTTGGGGGGGGGGGGGGTAGGCACTGCCCGAGGCATCACGTACCAAATTAAAAAAAAATTTGAAGGTGGGCCATGATTTTATTAATGCATTAAAGTGGTTGTAAGCCTCAGTCATGAAATCTGAGCAAAGCACATATATCTGTAGTTTTAATTTACAGTTTCTCTCTCCAAAACTGTAAGTGTCATTTCTCTCTGGTGCTTTGTTCCTCTCAGCATGAGTCACTTCTGAGAAGCTTTCCCGACATGAGATAAAATTTGTGTCAGGGAGGGAACTCAACAGCGTGTCTATTCACAACACAGTTCTTTAGCTGTGTGAAGGGGTATGTGTTTCTTTCCTCCAATCAGCTCTCACACTGTAACTGCAGCCTCTCTGCCCCCTCCTTTGGGATATTGACAGATGGAGAAGGATTTGAACACAATTCTGCCTTTTGAAGGGGTGTAGGGAAGAGAAGACTGCAGATAAACAAGTAAAACCTTTGTAGGAGTATTTGTTTCATCTCTGTGTATCACCTAAGGCTGTTCACTTTACTGGGTACAACCACGTTAGGGGCAACACTGAAAACGCAAAATTCCTTTAAATAACATGCCTGTTTGGTGCTCCTTACTTGCCTGTGAAGTGGAGCATCTGCACATGTATAAAGTACAACCTACTGCAGAAAAACTGATATTTCCAAAGAAAAGCTGTTCAATTGCCAGCTTTGGCTGCTTTATTTCTGTTTGTAAACAAATGACCAGGGATTCCCTTCACCTATACTAGACCCTTACCTTAGGGGAGGGTCTGATATTGATGTTAAAGGAGACCCCCACACAAAAAATTGGCATAGGGTTTCCCCTAAAAATACACGCCAGACCCTTATCCTTGATGAGGGTCTGGTATAAATGTCAAGGGAGACCTCACAAAAAAAAATGATATGGGTCAACCTAAATTCCTTAACAGTCCCCTCAGGTTTGGCATGAATTTTAAGGGGGAACCCCACTCAAAAAACAAGAAAAAAGTGTGGGGTCCCCCTGAAAATATATACCATATGCTTACCAGAGCATGCAGCATGGCAGGCTAGGAAATGTGGGGGATAAGTGAGTGTCCCCCTCCTAAACTATATCAAGCCACATGCCCTCAACATGAAGGAGTATCTTGCCAGGGAGGACTTTGAATGTGGTGAGGTATTCTTTGCAAATTTAATTTTCACCATATTCACTAAGTTAAGGAAAAAATCCCTTGCAAAATGAACAGGCTTTTTTGCCTTTGCCTTTAATCATTATTTGACATTTACTAAATTACATTGAAGTAACCTAATTTTACGTTGCTTGATGTTATATGTTCATAGATTACAACCAAGTGCCATAGTCTTGGTTTCACCTATTAACTACTTATGTATATTAACAGTTCCTTTTTAACATTTGGCTGATTCAGAAGGAATTTCTTATTAGCTAGCAACAAAGAGAAAACATCAGCAGAATTTGATATGTAGGATTATATTATGCATGTCATGCAAATCATTCAGAGGTTTAGGAATTGGTACATAAATAATTATTAAGCCAAAGCTTCCTAAACCACAGATTGAAAAAAGAAAAAAAAAATATAATATCAGTGAACTTTGTATATGTCTGCCAATTGATGTAATTAAATATTGAAGCTGAAGCAGCTAAATAAATCTGTGCATACATATATGAGAACTGCTTTACTTTTCAAATGATATTTAATTCTATGCAGCCAGTTTTCAGATGTTCATATATCACTACCAGGTAAGATAACCAGGTTTTCCACTGCAGCATCAGCACAGCACATGGTCAGTCTGCTGATAGGACATTGAAGGAGCAAAACATAGGTGCATGTGTGCTCCCCCTTAAAGCGGAGTTCCAGCCATTTCACTCACCTGTCCAACGGTCCAGCGATGCGGCCGCCCGAAGCCTAGATCCTCTCCCTTGGCGCCGGCATCACTGCTGTGGGCACCCAGCTGTGACAGTTTGCGGCTTCACAGCCGGGTACCCACTGCGCATGCGCGAGTCGCGCTGCGCGTCTTGATTGGCCGACAATCTTCTGGGACCTCTGACATGTCCCAGAAGATTGCAGGGAGGGAGGGGGAGAGGAGAACTTCCATTCAGGGCGCCGCGGTGCTCCGAGCGGAATTGGGAGCGGGTACCTGTCAAAACTAGGTACCCGCTCCCCCCCAAAAAAAATGACATGCCAAATGTGGCATGTCAGGGGGTTAGAATACCTAAAGCGGAAGTTCCACTTTTGGGTGTAACTCCGCTTTAAGCTGCAAAGCAGCAGATGGGGGTATATACATTCCATGGATGTGATGCTTAGGGGTGCAGACAAAAATATCCCCCCATCACGTTTGTCAAGCACTACCACTCACTAAACGCAGCCCGTTCAATTAAATGGGCAATGGTCGTGGTTAAATGCTGTGGGTTTTTAGAGGTTAAAGCAGCTGGTGAAGATGCAACATATGCCCAACCCCCCCCCCCCCCCCCCCCCCGGGATGTATATAGAGTATGTTTGAATATAATTGAAAATGTATTTTTTTATTATTTTTATATGGTATAGTGTACATTTATCTACAGATTATATATTTTTTCTTAAAGCAACGGTATCCTGAAGAAGCAAGCATCATAAAATGCATTGATATTACTGTATTCAATACTGTAGATGTGTATAAATCTGTGCTGCCACTTATGCCCCGTTCACATCTGGCAATTTGGGATCATGGGCAAAATTGCAGCGATCTTGCCTGCAATTCCAAATCACACTGCAATAGTGGCAAAACACACCATGCATGTTTGGGTGCTATTTCTTTTAAATGCCACAATAATCACAGCAAACAGCATCACATGAAGCTTGTTGCCCACAAAGGAGCAGGAGCTTCTTTGTGGCTACAAGCTTCATGTGATGGGGTTTGCCCCAATTGCCCATCAATTTTGCGGCAATCACAGCAAAACCACAAGATGTTTGGGGGTCCATTGAGCATGAATCGCACTCAAACACGCATGGTGCATTTTGCCACTATTGTAGTGTGATCCCAAATCGCCAGAAGTGAACGGGGCCTAAGTAAATTCTCAATTCAACACATAAAAGCACCAGAAAATGAAACAAAAGTGTAAATAGTGATTTGTGGAGTTTATAAATATATTTCTGTGTTTGTTTTAATACATACATATGTATGTGATGTGATTGCAATATTTACACTTTTGTTTCATTAGCTATTTGTTTTCATGTATAAAACTGTGAATTGAGTCTGTGATTTTAATGCAGCACTGATTTAAACACATACTTTGTGATTGTGGTCACATTGGGTATGCAGCTTGTTATTTTTTGGGCTGTTGTGCAAGATTTTTTATTCACAATACTGTGTTTGTAAGGCCTCTTTCACACGGCGCGGACCGTATTTCGATCCGCTCCAGCACTTTTTTTTTTTTATTTTTTTATGGACACGAAAATTCTTTATTCCCAATACTGTGTTTGTAAGGCCTCTTTCACACGGAGCGGACCGTATTTCGATCCGCTCCGGCACTTTTTTTTTTTTTTTACGGACACGAATGACACTTGTGTCATCCGGTCCGTATGTCCGCATATCATCCCATCCGTTTGCGGATGATATATACGGACATAATGTATGTCTATGGGATTGCGGATGTCAGCGGATGACACCGCTGACATCCGATTTTACGTCCTTTCCGTTTTTTAAACTGAAGAAAAATAGGGTTCTGTTCCGTTCCAAAAAACGGAACAGAACTGAAAGAATGCAAATCGGATGTCAGCGGATGGTCATCCACTGACATCCGCAATCCCATTGACATGCATTATGTCCGTATATCACCCGCAAACCGATGGGGTGATATACGGACATACGGAACACCCGTGTGAAAAGGCCTAACTCTGGTTTATGTATTTTTTCTGGATATGGTGTACTATCATTTTTTATCTGTATTTATCTGACATAACATGTTATAATATTGTTTTTAATATATTTAGGATTATTATTGGTTCCATTTAGGTTCATTAAAAGTCCCACAATGTATCCCTATTATGAAGAGATTTTTCCACTTCTAATCTTTTGGTATGGCACCATAGTGGCAGTCTGTTTGTGGTTTTGATTCCCACCACATTTTGACTCTCTTGTTGTCCTAAAAGAGACTCTATTGTAAAACAAAAACCTGCTAAAGGTATACCATGCTACAACAGAATCCCAGGTCATTCTGACTAGCAAAGCATGTCTGGGTAGTGTTAGAGCCTGCCAATACCAAACCTTTGTCTGTCAGAATGGCTAAGGATTTGGCCATAATGGCAGGGTTTTGGAGGCAGCAGTAATCTATACCTGTAAATTGCCAAAATGGCACTGTTAGAGCAGCCTGCGTGGCAACCCATGTTGGCAAACACATACAGGCTGCCTAAGCCATGCCATTTTGGCCTAATGCTTTCAAAGTGTGATTTAAGTTGGAGCCTGTGCACTACACTATGGTGCTCCCAGAGAGGATGTTTGGCAGGATGACCAAGAAACAGAAGACAGATGCAAGTCATGGAGGACACCACACCTCTGATCTCTCTGCGTTACTTATGCATGACTCCTGAAATCTATGCATTACTTATTCCAGACCTTTTGACTTTGTGCATTATTTAATCCTAAAGCCCTGAGCTCTATGCTTTGCACTTTCTTGACCCATAGCTGAATTGGCACAGGTTTTATTTATCCATTTTTTTTAATGCCCACCCACTGTTATCACAGCTTGGTCACACTCACAATTGGGCTGGGTGTGTGAAGCAAAATTTCCCTTCTCATGTGCTCAAACAATTTTGTTTTATACCTTTTTTTGTCGGTCTCCTTTTCCAAAACTCCAAGAACAATTGTTTCAGGACATGTTAAAAAAGGGGTGGGCTTTGTGGCTGTGGTTACCAATGAGAGTGTGGTTTTGTGGGCATGGTTAAAGGGGGCATGGTCATTAGGGTGTCCTTGGATTTCATTTTTTTAAACCTCATAATCTTACTCTGCCTAGATTTTCTTTTCATTCTGAAGGTGTACAATACACAATCCTGAAGAAATGGAACCATTTTCTATAATAAATAGCCAAATTTACTATGATTACCTGGTTTTTGATTGATGTGTGATTGCAACTGTCTCCATAGCATGCTATCTCTCAGCAGCACATCACTAGCCAAATCCAGATGTTAACATATATATCTTCTAGCTAAGGCTTTTATAGCAGCCTCCCTTTTTAATGAAACATAAATAAATAAATACATAAAAATCCAGTTGGTTTGCCACAGATTCATGGATAAAAAACTGAATTCATGGATTTATACATTTTTAGTTATCACAGTGATGAATCTGAAGTATGCCCAGTCCTGGAACATTATAGTTTAGGTCCTGACTCCAGACCCCATGGTGTTTTCTTTTTTTTTCCCAATCCTTGGTGTTTTCTTTATCCATTTTGGCTTAAAGTTTTTTTTGTATTTTTACACTAGATTTGTCCGGCCTTCCTGTATAATTGTCTGCTAGTTTGACTAATCTCATGGCTTATTTTATACTGTGTTTATAATTTTGTTTTTTAAATGCTGTGCTATTTGTGTCTTTATTATTTTATGTGCACCCTGTGCCTCACCCAATCTTTCTACTCCTTTACCTAAAACCCTGTGCTTTGCATCCTTTTAACCTTGTTGCTTCCTTGCATTATCTTGTATTATCTTGTAGCACTTAACTCTTCCTTCACCTTGAGTGTTAAGTCTCCTTTGTCTACCTTCGACTAGCACTCACCTTTGCCCTATGCATTAAATTTTCCTTGTGTCCCTTGCCTATACATCCACTTCTGTCTATAATGAAAAATGCACCTACATACTCAGGAATATGCTGCACCTGACAACCTTCTCCATCTCTTGTGGAAGCAGGCCCAGTCAATCTGTTAACCTTTTATATACTGGAACTCTGTTGTGTTTTCTCCTTAGTCCATATTTTTGGCATGTTCTTCAACTTCAACTGTATTTACATGCAGCTATACCTCAAATCTTCAATGTCTGGTTTCCTCTGGCTGTCTTCCCCAAATGACCAGAAGTTCTGAGCTACATAAAACATTTTTAAATTGTGAGTAAAGGATACTTTTTAAGATAGATTAGGAAATGGTTGTGACCCCTTTCAGTTTTTTTTGGTCTGTCCCATCTGGAAGATTTATCTTCACTTCCTGTCCCAGAGACACAGCAGAAAGAAAGAATAGATCTTTCCAAAGCAACAGGTAAATACCTTATTAGACACTTGTCACCATCACTAGAACAGGTTTACCAGTGGAATATTTCCCCTAACCTCCTGTTCTGATGACTTTGGAAAATGTGTACTTTTCCGTTACTTTCTGTGCTGGAGAAAATGGACATCCAGATCCTTAATAAGGGTGAACCCAGACAGAGGTTCCATATTCTATAGGAAAAAAAAAGTTTTCATTTTAATTTTAAATACAGTTTACCATTGCTGTTTGTTGATTAAAACACGAAGTAGAAACAGGTGCAGACAACTTTTACACTGCTCGATCTGCCCTTTCTATACTTGTGCTTCTTTCTAAATGACTGTAATTGTCATCAGTCACAATACATCTGTCACTATTACTTCTACACTGTTCAAATAAATGGGGAGCTATTTAGATAATAAAGTGTTATGAGAGAGCATAAAATAACATTGAACAGATGGCAGAAGACGTGCATTGCGCACACTTCATGTGGCTGAAACATTTTGTTCTAAATAATCCTAATGGTACTTTCTTGATTAGACACGGTATATAGTTTGTATATAGGGAAAGACTGGTGGGAATTTGTAAAATAAAAGATTACTTTAATAAATCTTTACAAGTAAGTACAATGTTTACTACCATGAGGATAATGAATATAAATTATCGTATATTCAGCAGTCCTAGAGGATTTATATCATCTTTTCTGGGAAGTCAGTCTATTCTTCACACTCTTCTGTAGAGCATATTATTGATTTATTATCAATAACACACTTCTAAACTGTCTGTCATTTGAAGCTTGTTGGTGTTCTTGTTACCTAACTGAGCAACAGAACTAGTAGAGCTAAAATCCCCGTTATTAAGCTAGAAAGACCATTAAAGTTAGTCATTCACATGCCAATAAAATGCAATTTAAGTGGTGTGACATTTTCAATGTATTTCTTGTAACAACTTGGGTATTTAGTGGTTCACCACAACTGTTAACAATTCTTTTTATATTTAAAAGAGCTTGATATCACATGGAGAGAATTTCCAGTTCCAGTTCCTTTCTGAGACCAATAATTTCGAATTGTTGTCTTTTTTCCAAAAAAAAAAAAAAAAAAAGGAACACAGGATATATTGTGTATATACCATATCTAATCTTGATAATGTTGATTAAATAAGAATTATTGTAGTTAATCCAAGCAGTGTAATTCATGGAAAGATGGGCAGACAATTTTTTTTCATTGATCAGCCTCTTCCAGATCAAGGGATGCCACCTACCTTTTTTTGTTAGTATCGGGTGTACTATGATGACTCACCCTTTACTGTACTAGGTGCTCATGGTGCTAAAAGAACTATCAAGGAAAAAAGAATGGCCTTTCCTTTTTTTTGGTATCAAATTTGGCTTATAGTGATAGTGGTGGACAGGGGTGAATGTACCACGTGGGCAGATACACAGAAGTGTCTGAGGTCCTGGAGGTGGAATACAGGCTGGGACTGTCCTGTACGTGAATCACCCTGCCAATAGTAGAAACCAGGATCCAAGTGGCAGACTCCCAGCTAGAGAACTTTCAGTGAATGAAAGTACCCTGGCAGGCACTGAGAACACCCTGTGGGAGGGGCGAAACGCATCAACGCAGATTCCGGTTCCTCAGTGACATCACGTCTGGCTGGCTTTGGAACGCAGGTTGGAATGCACGCGGAGTGTGAGTACCACGCTGGTCCTCGGACTAGCTGCACGGCATGCTTGTCCTCTTATCCATGAGATCATTTATATTGTGAATTGACCTCTTCAACACTGTAAGTGGATTTTTGTAAACGCTTTTGAATAAAAGGGATGTATTACACTATTCTGGACCCTCTTCTATTTATGAGCCATGATCCTGTAAGGACACATAGGAAGTGATCCAGTCTTCAGAACAAGCTTAATAGACCCACATGCAATACTGCAAAGGGGTCCACATCATTTGGTAGGTGCAAGCATTTTTGGGAAGTGGAGCACCAAGCACTGCATGAGAATAATAGGAATTTTTCAGCACTTCAACACTTTGGCACAGAAGCACCTTTATATTTGAATAATTAATGGACTTTCACTGGCTACCTGCTTGTCATGTAATATTGGACTCAATTTTGCACATTTAAATTATATGTTTTTTTGCACTTTATATTTACAATTGTAATGTCATAATGTGGATTTAGTTTTAATCAATAGGTGCACTTAAGCACTTTTGGTTACTAAAAAGGATCGGCATGCTAACTGCACAATTAATGATACAAAAAGATTTTTTGTTTAAATGACATTGTGGTTGCGCTGTGGTTTAAAGACGTTCTAAGGCCTTGAGAAAAGCTGATATCAGTCTGACAACATAGTTCCATTTTTCCTTTTAAAATGGTTAATTAAAAATATAAATACTTTTTAGATTTTGAGATTTGTTTTTCTATTTTTTTGCATGAAATGGGCATACATTTTACAAAAATGCATTAATCTTTAATGCATGTATTAGCCACCATTGTGATAGTTGTTTGCATCAATCCAACTATTGTTTTAGCTCTTATTGGCCCCAATTAATGAAAAATAGTTTTGTGTCAAAGAAAAATTGTTATAGGTTGGGGGATGGAAATATAATTTCTTCTCCTTCCTCTTGCTTCCGAAGATGAGTTCAGGTGGGAATGGTATTACACCTGTGGTGTACATTCCCTGATATATTCCATTACTATAGTGAATACCACCAAGAACACTAGGCTTGCTCTTCTAAGTGAACCTATTGACAACGTTTCCAAACTTACTGAATAGCTAATCTGTGTTATGTTTTTGGTGGCTAAAATAGCAATAGCTACAGCCTGGAATAGTCCTGTTGTGGATCTCTCTTTGATGAAGCTCAAATTAACCTGGATAATGCTTAATGAAAAAATGGTTAGTATACTTAAACATACACAATCAAAGTTTGAGAAGGTCTGGAATCCGTGTATTTTATAAATTCAAATCTTCTCTTGATGACGAGGGGCTTTGGACGGGGCAGAGGTGGAAGCTCGGACACACTCTCTCCTTTATCTATTCTTCTCCCTTTCCTATCCCTATCTTCTTCTTTTAGCTACTTTTTCATTATTGTCAGTTTACAAGCCTTTTGTCTTGTACCCAATTGTATGTGTCACTAAGATCACACACTATGTGTGTGTTAATTATAGTTCTGATCCAGCTTTTCTCTTTTAATAGTGCTCGGAATCATGCTGAAAAGTCACAGCAATGATTCAGACTCCATATACTCATACTTCTTTTTTTTTTATTTATTTGTTCCACTGTATTTAGGTTCTCCCCGCAATAAGATCTAAAATATGCAACATGGATTGTCTTTTAGAGAATGCTCTCCCCTTCTATAAGTTCTCCTTTTGTTTATACACTGTTTACTAATCCATTACTAGGTACTTTTTCAGATGTCTATAACAGACTTGTTAAACTTTTCTCTGAAAAATGTAATAAAAACTATTGAGAAAGTAATCTAATTTCTGCACAGTAGACTTTGCCAGCTTTAGTGGTAGAACATTTTACAAACTCCTTAATTCTTAGGGTATGGTATACTGTGTCTATGGCAGCGTTGAATATAGGTTAAGACTAGTTTTGAAATAGCTGTTTACAATTCACTTGTATTGAGAATTATTTTTCTTATGAGGATAAGTCATTTGAGCATCTTGAAAAGCTGCCAGTGACTAAATTGTATGGACTGGAAATTTACCTTTTCCTATAATCTGACACCATTGGTTATATGAATCTAAAATTGGAAATTCTGACAAAACTTACAGTACACTAGTCAAAAATATGTAAAGAATAGTAAGAAGTAAAAATATGCTGGTAAAAGCAAGCACCCTCCTTTTCTACAAGTGAATTTAACACTAACCATACCTATCACGAGCCAGAACATGTGAAAATTGATGAAGTTCAGAGTCAGTCTATTCTACAGCAGAATCTGCAACAATCAGTTTTCTTATTGTGTTATATTACAATTTCCTCTGAATTTTATTGACCCCAATCAACCTTCATTAAAACTATGCTTTGGACTTGTCTGTAGATTGAAACAATGTAACAGAAACCAGATTTTGCCTAACATACTTACCCCAGGCAGATACTCCAATGTCTGACACAGATTAAGATTGAGGTTAACCAGACATCTCAAGTTCACTGTCCGCTTGGCCTAGAATTAAAATGGTGACCACTTTAGTGTTCATTACAAAACATTCATATTGCATACCATACAGAAAATGAAACTCATCATTTTTCAATGCTGCACCATCTTGATGGACACCATTTTCACTCATTGTGAGAAACATAATTAATAAACAGTACTGCATTGTATATTTTGCTATTCTTTGAAATTTTGAGCAGCGGCAGATGGGCATGGGCAAAAATAGGTGGCTTTATGTATTATCCCTATTCCTTCTGCATTGGTCTGTGAATTTTTAAAATTCAGTGTTTCATCTGTAAGAGGCATGGGTAATGGAAATCAGCTATTATATTTCAGATACATAACTCACTAATTTGACTGTAATTTCAAATATTATTGATATTTTTAATTACTTGCAATGTCTCTCACTTTCACCAGAAAAGGATTCTGCATGGTCCTATAACATTGGTTTAAACTATTTCTGTTGTGCTGAGCACATTGGTTTCCTTCTATTGCATAGATGTTCAAACAACTGGTAGTACATCCCACCGTCCATTTCCCATTCTTCACCTTCCATAGTCCATCATACATAATATATCTTTTTGCGTGTAGAGTAGATCCAGGTATATCATTTTGTAATTGCATAATGTGGATATCAAAAAAGCCTTAACATTATGAACACACAGCAATACCTCAGACGCCTGATCTCTCCTGAAAATTAAAATCATTAGTGACCCTAACAGGATGTTAGAAAAATGTTAGGCTTTTCAGCATCTGCAGAAACCTATAGGTAATGTCAATGGGAAACTGTCGGGGCAAAACAGATATTTTTACCTGACCTTCCCCTGCCCTTCAACTACTTTTGTGTAATTAAAAATAATACCTGTAAGTAAAGCAAAATAAAAACCTTACCATGCTTTAAAAAAAAAAGTCCAATAACCTTTAATGCCTGAGCAACTAATTACAAGAACAGCTGCACAGTTTCCATTAATATGTTTTCTGTCTTGGTTTTATGTTATTACAATTCATCACTCTATGTCACCCTTGTGTAAATGTTTTCCTATAATCTATTTTGTGCTTTTCTTTTTTAATCAAAAGAAAACATAGACAGAAAGTATTATAGAAGTTATCCATAAAGACCATATTAGCAGACATTTAAAGTGGCCCTCTTTCTATTTTACAAGAAAGCCAACTGCTACACATCTGAATAAACTATTAAAGTATAGTATGGTCAGGTTACAGTATATTCCATTCGACAGAGTGTTTTAAGTAAAAATATATAGCTTTCTATAATATAGATTATATTTGCCTTAGCTTGCTTAAGTACCATGGCATTGGTTTATTTTACACTGACTGCGGCTGTAAGTTATGCTTATAAAATGTTAAAAATTAGATATAGCATGGAAACAGGAGAGTTACTATTGACACACAAGCCCATATGAATGCTATGGAACATTGCCCAGCAGGTGTTCACTCCTCTCCATTTTTATTGGCATTTACTGGGCACCCCACCTCTTTCTAGGCAGCTTGCTTATGTGTGCTCATATTCACATGGTGAGTTCATGCTCTCAGCAGAATTAGTAGGAGATGTGTATAGCAGAGACAAGACTGAAAATAAACTATTATTTAATGAATGTACATACCGTGCAAAGCTTTTACATCTTCTTTTTGTCACACAAGTAGATCATTACATGCTTGCTAAAATAAGGACTGAGTATTGCCATTATTCCTGTCTATGTAATAAAAAATGAATGGAGCAAATCAAGTAATTGACTTAAGTTGGCAAGACAAAATGTTTTGCACTTGGAAATGGGAGCTGTACAATTTACAGCAGTAAAACTCTCTAACAGTGGGAAAATTGACCCAAAATCCATGACAATGGCATTTAGTTGAGGTTTCCTACAGAGTTAAAGTGGATGTACACCCTCACATACTCCCAGTGAAGTGAACAGCCTCAGATAATACACAAAGATGAAACAAATCCTTCTACAACATTTTTATTTGTATATCTGCTTTGAAAAGTGCAGATCATGTTAGAAATCTTTCTTCCTCATTCAGCAGTGGGTAGGGAGTCTGGGCATACACTGTGTGTGAGCTGATTGGAGGAAAGACACCCACCCACCATCCACATAAGCAGAGGAATGAAGGAACATGCATCTCTCCTAATCTACCTCTAAGCTCCCTCCACAACACAAATTTTGAGCTGCTGTTATCTCATGTGTCGGAGAACTTGTCAGACGTGACCATGCTGATAACAGAGGAATGGAGCACCAACGACAAACGGCACTCAGAGCTTTGAAGAGAGATAAGTAAACACTACAGATATGTGTGCTTAGGCTATATTTCATGAATGGGGTTTTACAACCACTTTAATTGTTGGTGACTTTAGAGTTTATAAGATGCTGTGTTTATGTTATGTCGGTTTCGCTTTATCAAGAATTTTGCTAACACAATATACATATGTTGTATGACTAGTGCTTAAGCCTAGTACACACGATCAGAACATTGTACAAAACGTATCGCTTTCAAAGCGATCGTACGATAATCTGATCGTTAGCACACAGCTTTTGCCCAAAATTGTCTGAAGGGTCAAATGCAAAAATGTTTCTTGTAAAATACCAGGTCATACGATTTTCACGTAATCAGTACAGTTTTTGCTCGAAAATACAATACAATTACATTATATCACTTCCAAATTTGTATTCTGTCATACGAGAATTTTCGTACTTTAGTAACGTATTTGTTTTTGATATGGAGACTAGCATGCAAAAAAAATGGACGATCGTTCATTCGATTATCTCATTGTGTGTACTAGTCTTTAGCCAGGTTATAGTAGTAGATAAAAGCAGATTGACAAGCAGGGCTGAAGGCCAAACCCCTGTCAGGCTTCTTCCTTTCATGGCATAGAGCTCTCGCCTTAAAGGTTAACTATTGTTCATTTTTTTTTATTTTGTATAACTCCCCAGGAGACTAAGTGCATAAAGCATTTGATCCTATTCTACTGGTGGCCATGTGGTCATCTAAACATACCTCCTAATGTTGGTTGTAGCTCCATGCCTTTTTGAAGCCCAAATTATGGGTACTCCTGTGGGGGAGGTGCAGCCAGTACAGAGCCCCACTTCTTCTCTGAGCTGAGTGATCTGTCACTGTTATGAATGAACAATTGGCGCTGCTTAGGTTCTGAGGAAAATATCTCCCGATGCCCTGTATGAAGTACAAAGCAGCCGCAAATACATTTCTGAAAGAAACTAGTTCTAGAAATTTGAAACTCATCTTGTATTTGAAAGGATTTCAAAACATTTTTCCTAAAAAGCTGATAGATGTATCCTATGCCTCTAGTTTCCCATTGTTCCATGGTACCCGTTTTAGCAACTTCCGACAGAGTATTGCTTCCCCACAGAGGGATGTACAGTATATAGAGAATTCCTCATAATTAGGCACAGATTTAACCAAGTCCCAAATGTTTTGAATTAATAAAGTAGGAAAGGACTTCAATTGTAGTAACTGTTTGTTTTCTAACATCGATACCACCCTCACGTCACCCAAAATATCTTCCATAAGTACTGTTTATGCATGGGGTCTCCCTATCCCCAAGACCTGTTAAATGTTGAATCTACGCAGCCATGTAATATAGTCACATGTTAGGCCCTGTTCACACCTGAGCACTTTTCAGCTCGTAAAACGCTCATCTCTGAAGTCTCAAAATTCCCAACAATGCAAAATCCCATTTATTTATATTGCCCCTGTTTACATATGAGCGTTTTGTCGCCTGAACCAAAACGCCTGAAGCTCAAAAAAGTACATGAGCTTTTTTTTGGCAGAATACAATCCTTTTTGTTAAATGTCAATACCTGCCTCCATATACCTGCAGTAAACGCCTGAAAAAATACCCAGAAAAACACCCAGAAAAAAACACCTGAAAACGATATACACTCAGGTGTGACTGGAGCCTTAGGGAGTGCCAATCCTCCCTGACCAAATGATCTTTTTAAAACTTCTTACTTCACTCTTGGTGAGCCTCCCATCCATACCAGTTCCTGTAATAAAGTATATATTAAACCAAATCAGATGGGAGCATTCTGTAGCAAATATAGCAACTGGAGGAGCCTGATCATTTAAATTAAGTTGGTGCGGCCAGCCACTAAAATTGGGAGGCGTCTCCAACTTTTTCATCTAAAGTGCAAACTGCCAATCACTGGGGTCAGATTCAAGGTTAAATAATCCTTGAGGCTGGAAGAGATAATAATGCCCAAATAATTGAATGAATCAACAATTTTAATAATTTCTTTATCATCAGCTAAAAGAGCCCTTAGGGGGTCTAATGGAAGAAACATCGACTTATCCCAATTTACATCTAAACCTGAGAAATATCCAAATCTGTGTATCAAAGACTAGTTAAGGAGGTAGTAGTATCTCTTAAAAAGAATAAAAAGTCATCAGCGTATAATATTAATTTTTCCTTTAATAAGCCCCATTTAAAGCCCTGTTTAAAACAGACAATCTCAGTGGACTTGTGAGTGCTAAAGGCTCAATTACCATTGGCAAATAACAGGGGTGACAAAGGACAGTGTTGCCCATTAACCGGTATAAACACAGATGTTTTATGATACAGAAATGTTATCCAATTTATAATTTTTGGCCCTATTTAAAAAAAATGCAGTACCTCCCATAAGAAAGACCATTCAACAGTATCAAAGCCCTTTGCTGCTTCTAAAGATAGAACAGCTCTATTTCCCATTTCCTCTGATGGATATTATATATTAGGGAAAACTCTATGGAAATTAGTAGAAGTAGAGCAGCCTGGAATAAATCCAAATTAATCCTCATGAATCAGTTTGGATATAAATGGTGCCAGGTGATTGGCGAGAACCTTTGCCAAAAGCTTGGCTTCCACATTTAATAATGATGTTGGCCTATAAGTGGTAGGTATGGTCATATCTTTACCTAGTTTAGTAATCAAAAAAATATTGGCCTGATACATAGAGGCTGAAAGCTGACCCATATTAGAAGCTGTATTAAGTATTTCTAACAGTAGTGGAAGTATGGCGCTATCATATCTTTTATACAGTTCCACTGGTAACCCATCAGCCCCCAAAGCCTAATTTACAGAAAAAGATTTTAGAGCCTCAGTAAGTTCTATTAAAGTGGTTGTAAACTTCATTCATGAAATTTGACTAAGGCACAAATACCTGTAGTGTTTACTTATCTCTCTCCAAATCTCTAAGTGTCGTTGCTTTCTGCTGCTCCATTCCTCTGTTATCAGTATATATGTGTCTCCGACACAGGAAACAACAGTAGCTGGGAATTTGTGTCAGGGAGGGAGGTTAGAATTAGATAATCAGAGAGCGTGTCTATTCTGTTTTCTTCATTCCTCTGTCTATGTGGAGGGGGGAGGGGTGTGCCTTTCCTCCAATCAGCTCTCACACAGTGTATGCCCAGACCCCACACCCACTGCTGAATGAGGAAACACTATTTCTAACACAAGCTGCACTTTCAAAGAATGTAGAAAGGGAAAGACAGCAGATATACATGTAAAACTTATGTTTGGAGATTTGTTTCATCTCTGTGTATCATCTGAGTTTGTTCACTTCACTGGCTATAGGGGAGGGTTTACAACCACTTTAAAGAAATGGGAGTTTCCAAAACGCCTTTCTCTTGGCATGTGAGCTGAGTAAAAGAGACTGTATTCAGGAAGGCTAAAAAGTCAGAGTGGTCAAAATTAACCACAGATCTATACAAATCACTGTAGAATAAAAAATAATTCACTATTTCTGCAGAGGTAAATAAATCTTTCTTTATTGGTAGATTTAAGATGACAAACATGAGAGGATTCCCTTCGGCTACTTATGGCCTGAGCGTGAGCAAGCAACTGTCCCACTTGTTCCCCTTACGTAAGCTGTTTACAAATAGAAATATAACGTCTCTGTTATGCCTTCATAAGAGAAAATTCCCCGAAAAATATTGAGTAGATACATTACACAGAGCTGCAGGTCAATATGTCTATTAGTGGCTGCTTTTACACATACACAGCCTGGCTGATGGATCACACAGGGCTGCAGCACTGTGTGGGCTTCCACTTTTATGAATGCAAGATAAGCGATGTTGAGGCCTGTGCCATGTATATTGAAGCCCAAGGTTTCTGAACATTCATTCACAAAACTAAAAAAATACACAGCGTTGTAGCACTATGTGACCTATTGGTCCCCAAATAGGTCCCTGTAGCCAGAGACCAGAGCTGTCAATCACACATCCGTCTCCTTTCTAGTGGCGTTGTTAGATGGTTATTCTGTATAAGCTATAGAATACATGTCGCTAATTATTAACTGCATAGATAAGTCATGTAAAACTAAATGTTGCATTGTGTAAAAAAAAAAAAAAAAATACTGTAGGTAAAAATAAGCATTTAAACTAGTTTACATATTTACAGCATGGAATGCTACCTACCTACTATACCTACTGTATATTTACTGTATACACAATCAATTTTGTATATACTCAATTTTAGTTACATAATTAATCTCGCTGAAAAAAAAACATGTCCATTGAGTTCAACCAAAGAAAAACACCTGTCAAATCAAACCACATAAAAGTAATCCAGAAATATTTCCTTCCACTAAGGTAGTCTACACAAAAAAAATATTTGAAATATTTAGAATTCTATTTTGCATAATTATATGCCTATATTCTGTATAAATCATCCAAGCCAAAATTACCAATATTTAATCATTAAAAGGGTTATTATCACCCTAACTGTCAAGTCATCGTTTTTTAAAATTTAACAAAATTATTCAAATGTAAAATTATTATAATTAAAATGATTCTCCTTAAATTAGAGGTATTTCAATTATCTTCTTTTTTACAAAACACATAGAGGTAACATTGTGCTTACCACACATGGATGTAGTTATGCCTCAGAAATGGGTCCGTGAGAGGAATACGTTAACAAGCATTAAAAATGTGGGAAGCAGGCACGTACCTAAATCATGAATTTACTGGTTTTTCAAACCAACATCAAACGTGTGTGTAAGAGGATGATGATAATATCTGGAGTCTAGACATTCTGGATTGATGTTATGCATACATAACTCTAAATCATTGCAATTATATTCGCAAAACAAGGGAGAAACAAACGGTTTTAAGTAGGTTTCCAGTCAAAGATTGAAAGAATTGACATAAAAGATAACTGGTAAGCTGGTTAATTTTATTTCAGGACACTCACATCATATAAATACTGAGAAAGTGTTTACATGGCGAGAAGGAGTTAGGCCTTCATCATGATATTTCTAGTAGATCAGAAGAACAGACTCCAGTCTGTAATATAATAATAGACAGGTACAGAAAGTGGTTTCACCACTGGTTTACAAAAGCAGAGGCACAAAACTTTATATGAACATCTGTTCTACTTTTTTTAAAATATACTCTCTCTCTCTCTCTCTCTCTCTCTTTCTCTCTCTCTCTCTCTCTATATATATATATATATATACACAGTATCCCACAAAAGTGAGTACACCCCTCACATTTTTAGAAATATTTTATTATATCTCTTCATGTGACAACACTGAAGAAATGACACTTTACTACAATGTAAAGTAGTGAGTGCAACGCTTGTATAACAGTGTCAATTTGCTATCCCCTCAAAATAACTCAACACACCTCTAAGTGAAAGTACACCCTTAAGTGAAAATGTCCAAATTGGGCCCAATTAGCCATTTTCCCTCCCCGGTGTCATGTGACTTGCTAGTGTTACAAGGTCTCAGGTGTGAATGGGGAGCAGGTGTGTTAAATTTGGTGTTATCGCTCTCACTCTCTCATACTGGTCACTGGAAGTTCAACATGGCACCTCATGGCAAAGAACTCTGAAGATCTGAGAAAAAGCATTGTTGCTCTACATAAAGATGGCCTAGGCTATGCCAAGACCCTGAAACTGAGCTGCAGCGCGGTGGCCAAGACCATACAGTTTACAGGACAGGCCTCGCCATGGTTGACCAAAGATGTTGAGTTCACATGCTCAGCATCATATCCAGAGTTTGTCTTTGGGAAATAGACATATGAGTGCTGCCAGCATTGCTGCAAAGGTTGAAGGGGTGGGTGGCTGTCATCCCAGAAGGAAGCCTCTTCTAAAGATGATGCACAAGAAAGCCTGCAAACAGTTTGCTGATGGCAAGCAGACTAAAAACATGGATTACTGGAACCATGTCCTGTGGTCTGATGAGGCCAAGATAAGCCTATTTGGTTCAGATGGTATCAAGCGTGTGTGGAGGCAACCAGGTGAGGAGTACAAAGACAAGTGTGTCTTGTTTACAGTCAAGCATGGTGGTAACAGTATCATGGTCTGGGGCTACATAAGTACTGCCGACACTTGGGAGCTACAGTTCATTGAGGGAACCAGGAATGCCAACATGTACTGTGACATACTGAAGCAGAGCATGATCCCCTCCCTTTGGAGACTGGGCCACAAGGCATTATTCCAACATGATAAGGACCCCAAACACACCTCCAAGACAACCACTGCCTCGCTAAAGAAGCTGAGGGTAGAGGTGATGGACTGGCCAAGCATGCCTCTAGACCTAAACCCTATTGAGCATCTGTGGGGCATCCTCAAATGGAAGGTGGAGGGGTGCAAGGTCTGTAACATCCACCAGCTCCGTGATGTCGTCATGGAGGAGTGGAAGAGGACTCCAGCGGCAACCTGTGAAGCTCTGGTGAACTCCATGCCCAAGAGGGTTAAGGCAGTGCTGGAAAATAATGGTGGCCACACAAAATATTGACACTTTTGGCCCAATTTGGACATTTTATGTAAAAGTGTGCTCACGTTTGTTGCCAGCAGTTTAGTATTTGTAGCTTTTGACTTTTAGTTTTTTTGGGGGGAGCCTGGAGCTTGTCTTTAATGTTTTAATCAATTAAAGTGACATTAAAGCATACAGCAAATAAAAAATTGACTCTTCAACTTTTGACTCATAAATGAAGCCAGTCCACCTAAAATAGCAAATACTTTTGCAAACACTTTTTACAACAGAAATCAATTAAGGTATTTAAGTCTGAAGGCACTGTTTACCATTTCATGATTTGTGCTCTACCATCCTGTTTATTTCTTTTAAAGTAGTTTTGACATTACCTGAAGCTAGGTTTTAGATCTCTATTTTGCTTAAAGAGGAAGTAAACCCTCCTCAGGAAGTTGTACCTATAGGTAAGCCTATGATAAGGCTTACCTATAGGTACTGTAAATATCTCCTAAACTTGCACCGTTTAGGAGATATTTACCTTTAATGCAGCCAGTGACGTCACTGGCGCATGCGCTCTGAAGGAACGGCTGATCGTGCCGTTCCTTCAGAGCCCCGTGCCGTGACCGTCGGCTCCCGCGCGCGTGCGCGGGAGTGACGTCACCGCGGCTCCGGCCAATCAGATGACCGGATGCCGCGATCCCGGAAGACGGGCGACATGTCATGTCGCCCGTCATACAGGTAAGAGAGCGGCACGGCGGGGGCTCGTTCTAAGGTAAGTATTTCATAATGAGCTAGTATGCGATGCATACTAAAAATTTTTAAAAATTTTTAAACGAGTTTACAACCTCTTTAACCACTTGCCGACCGCCGCACGACTATCTACGTCGGCGGTCAGCCCCTCACAGGCAAACTAACGTAGGGCTACGTTGTTTGCTTGTGAGGGTCTAGGGAGCGAGCGCGCGCCCCCCGGGGCGCGCTCCCGCTCCCGCATGGTCACGGACCCCCCCGCGCGTGTGACCAGCGGACCCGATGTCCGCCGGTCACTCGGCGATCGGCGGGGGAGAGGGAGAATGTCAGGCAGCTTGTGTAAACAAACTGCCTGTCATTCTCCTCGCTGCAAAGACACTGATAAAACGGATCTGGTATGTAGATCCGTTGATCAGTGTCCTTACAGCTAGAGCCACAGCCAATCACAGTAGAAACCACGCCCCTAGGGACACACACAGCCCCTCCCTTCCAAATAAAGTTAACCCCTTCACAACCAGTGTATTTTTACAGTAACAGTGCATATGTATAGCACTGATTACTGTAGAAATGTCACTGGTAACCCCAAAAGTGTCAAAAATGTCAGTCAAGGGTCCGATCTGTCCGCCGCAATGTCGCAGTACCGCAAAAAAAATCGCAGATCGCCGCCATTACGCGTTAAAAAAAAAAACAACAAAAATGACAAAAATCTTTCCCTTTGTTAGTAAACGCGATAACTTTTGCGCAAACCAATCAAAATACGCTTTTTGCGATTTTTTTTACCAAACATAGGTAGCATAAAATAAATTGGCCGAAAATTTTTAAAAATTTTGATTTTTACATTTTTTTTGGGGGAATTTCATATAAAAAAATGTGAAAAATATTGCTATTTTTGCAAAATTGACGCTCTTTTTTTGTTTATAGCGCGTGATCAAAAAATCGCACAGGTGATCAAATACCACCAAAAGAAAGCTCTGTTTGTGGGAAAAAAAGGACGTCAAATTCATTTAGGTACAGCGTCGCACGACCGCGCAATTGTGCGTTAAATTCACGCAGTGCCGAATCGCAAAATACCCCCTGGTCGGAATGGGGGTAAAATCTTCCGGGGCTTAAGTGGTTAACCAATTAGGTATAGAGCAGAAGATATTGCATAGCACTCTGTGAAAGCTGCCGACTCTGGATCCAAGAGCCAGAGACCATCACATTGTTCATACCTGTAACTCCGCAAAGCGTGTGAGAATTGAGAGAGCTGCTACAGACAGGCACAGCGTTGAATCGGGCGAGAGCTCAGGTAAGTATAAGGGAGGAGGGGGTGTGAGGGGGCATACTGCTACCTAAACACTTTTTTCACCTTAATGCAGGGATTGCATTAAGGAAAAAAAATGGTTCGGCTTTAGAACCACTTTAAACCCCTGGCAGTTTACCATTTAACTTTGTTACATACATGTTATTTTTTGAACTTGAACTGCTAAAATGTCTAAAAAAACTGAAAATTTGATATTTTACCTGCAATAAAAGTTGTTCAGTGTACTCAATCTCTGCACTGGCTTCTGTTTGCCAAAATGGCTGCAGAATGCATGGATCTGTAGGCATTAGTGGAAAATAACCATTTTTATATTTGCCATAGACTAACTAGTTTCCTCTTGGTTCAAATGTTTATAAACCTGCCATACATGTGTAGTGAACTAATAAAAAGTATACTGGACCCCTTACCTTGTCCCTATGGGAAGCCATGTTCTATTCGGGATCTAACTTTTTGAGGGATAAGAGCAGTGGGGAGACTATGGGGTGGCAAACCACCCCATGTCACATTTATTTCACCTAGTTACCCTTACCATTTCTCTTGGGGAACCCATGCTTCATTGGGTAACCCTCTTTTACTGAGTGACAGGAAGCATGAGGGCTATGGTGTGGATTTTCCTTTCCACATGTTGTAATTCTTTGTAACTGTCCTTGCCAGTTCCCCCAGGAAATCCATGCTCTATTGGGGGTTCCCAATGATTATGGGGGACTATAGGGTTACATTCCCTGCCAGCATGACATTATTTACCTAAATACCCTTACAAGGATATACATTTTTCCTTGGTGAGTGACAGTGACCATGGAGTGGGATCCGTCACACACATTCTTTATCCATTCAACTAACATGGAGGACCTTGTCAATTACATTAAAGTGGCAAAAAATCTGACCTCAAAATTCCCTGACATTTTGAAAGTCCGTAAAAAAGGGATTCTTTTAAATTTCTCTAGTAAAGGTCAGTGAGAGAGGGGAAAGGAGACCGGAGCAGCATTTTACCAATTCAGTAAGTGAGTAGATTAGTTCACCTTGCACATTAGAATGTGCATTCTCTGGCAATGGATTAGCATCTGCGAAGTATCTATATTGCCCTTTTTTTTTCAATTATGCTAAAATCCTGCTGTGTTTTCTTAAATAATCAAATCTTCCACATGTTCCCAACTCATTTGAAAAAAAATGTATTTCTGTACACCTATGTGTTTAAATGTATTTAATTTGCTTTATAAGCACGCTATATAGAGACTATAACTTGCAGCTTGACACAGATTATGTGATTTCAGCACTTTTCCTGTTAGTTTTACAATTTATTGCCGGTGACAGGTTTTAAGCAAACATGAAGCGTGTAGTGTTTTACAGGCAACTGCACCTAGTCTCCATCACTTTAGAATCTGTATAATGGAATTTTGCACATAAAACTGGTTAAATATAGCCGTGTGTTCAAACTTTCCATAACATTAAATGAGTCTAAAATAAGCAATAGGAAGGCTGGTGGCCTTATTCTGTGACTTCCTAACACATTTATTTGGAAAGTTTATATTAGCTGAAATATATTGAAACTAACAGTTTACACGAGGTTTAGTTGATAGACTCTGCAGAGTTTCAGATTTAGAAAGTGTTTCTAATTCAACCATTTGTAGATATGTAACGAAGATTCAGAAACCAAAACTCGTTACAGTTTGAATCATATTTATATAAACTACAGAAAAAGTAGACCGAGGGAAATTGCAGTGATTACAATGGGCATATTTTAGGGAAATATTGGGGGGGGGGGCATTATTATTTAATCAACAATGCAACTTGGGGTAATTTTTGTTAAAGGTAGAAGGTTTTTTCTTACCTTAATGTATGCTCTGCATTAAGGTAAAAATACATTTTTGTCCTCTCTCTGATCTCTCTCTCCTTGCTGGACATGGAGGTAGCAGCCATTGGCTCCTTTTGCTGTCAGTCACTACCGGTGAGGAGTGGCCTGGGCCACACAGAGTGCGGCTGGGGATCAAGCCCACATGAGTGCTTGATCCCCAGCTAAAAATAGAATCTAATATAGAATAGATATCCAGAAAAATGTTTGAGATTACAGTATAATAGGAAATAGATGGTTTGACAATTCACAGTTAGAAGGCTGCATTGATAGTGCTCGTCCCCCCCCCCCCCCAAAAAAAAATGATAGGACAACCGAGGACCCCCTCCAGGATGCAGCACAGTCACAATCGGCTCACTCATCCAAATGTGGGGACACACAACAATCATTAGTTCCAAAGCTGAGTGCCTCCACTACATTATTATTAGTATACTTAAAAGAGCATTAGTTCAAGATGAGTGCTGATATAGAGATGGTGCATCAGGTTCAATAGACGTAGGTACCAGAATATAGTTTCTCATCAGTTTTAAAGCTGGGCCATAATCCATGCACCAATCCACCTAAAACTATCCTTGGTGTGTCCTCAGTAGCCAATTACCTCCAAAGCAGTGGGGGGAGAGAGGGTTTAGAGACATCCCTCTTCCTCAGAGTGCCTGATGACTGTCCCCTCTATGCCCTCTCCCCCCCCCCCCCCCACTGCTTTGGAGGCCATTGGCCACTGAGGACACACCAAGGATAGTTTTAGGCAGTTTGGTACATGGATTATGGCCCAGCTTTAAAACTGATAATAAACTATATTCTTTTACCTACTTCAATTGAACATGATGCACCATCTCTATATCAGAACTCATCTTGAACTAAGGCTCTTTTGACCCTTAGGGTATACTAATAATTAATGTAGTGGTGGCATTCAGCTTTGGAACTAAGGATTTTTGTGTGTCCCCACATTTGGTCGAGTGAGCCAATTGTGACCATGCTGCGACCTGGAGGAGTCCTTGGTTGTCCTATCCTTTTTTGGGGGGTTGAGCGCTGTGACTGCAGGCTTCTAACTGCGAATTGTCAAAGCTCCTGAAGAAGCGACAAGGTCACAAAACATGTAGAGCAATACTCAGAAGGTCGATCAAGGACAAGTGAAACCCCAGTGTTGGGAGGATATGCGAACTTTGGTGTACAGTTCACACATAAGTCGTATATTTGTTAGATTGTCCTATAGGGGGATACACAATCAGTCCACAGCAGATCATTGATTTTATAGTAAAATGATTTACCTATTGTTATAAATTTTTAATGTAGACCAATATATTTGTTAAGTTTCTACATATGTGCCTATAAAATCCATGATTTTATCTTTAGTTCTCGATAGTAAATTTGTATAATCTTTATGACAAAATTTCTCTCGCTATATTTATCTTCCCTGAACTTTCTGAACAAATGTCCTAATCCAGGGTTCGGCAACCCCCAGCAAGCATGGCAAACATGGCACATGGCTGCATTAATTATGGTATGTAAAGGCAGCCTGGAACACTCTACACATCAAGAAAACTGGCCGGTGCTTTTAGCTGGCTACACAGGTGGAAGCCTCACTCGTGCTTTCTCACCTCTGTTCCCACCCACCTTATTCGGTTTGCCTTAATTTAGCTGACATAGGGTGGTTTTCAGCTGGACTAGGGTATGCTGTGCCCTCCCTGGATGCTGTTCTGCTCCTTCATCCCTGCACTGAGCACACAGCATAGCTCCTGCTCCCCACAGCACCTAGCTGAAATTGGATTTTTTTACAGACACAGCCTTTATCTGCACAGTATGTAGCTGCCTGCTATGTTGCGCCTCTGACCTGTGAAATCTCTAGATCGGAGTAGTAGCAAAGCTACAGTAGCCAGCTACACACTGCACAGATAAAGGTTGTGTCTGTAAAATAATATGATCTCAGTTATGTACTGTGTGGGGAGGAAGGGCTGTGCTGTGTGCCCTGCCAGCAATGACCCTGCCCTGCTGACCCCACCCTCTGACCCACTGACTTCGTCCTCTGCCTCCCTGACCATGTCCTCCAACCTGCTGACCCCATTTTCTGCCTCAAAGACCCTGTTCTGTTTACCCACTGCCCCCAACCTCTTCCTTGCTGACCCTGTTCTCTGCCCTGTTGACCTTTCCTCTGCCTGCTGACCCCAGACCTCTGCCCTGCTGATCCCATCCGCTGCCCCGCTGACCCTATACACTTCTCCACTGACCCCTGTACACTACTTCGCTGACCCCTGTACAATGCCTCGCTGACCCCCCTCCTCTGCCCCTGCTGATTCTAGTCCATTGCACTGCTGTACAATGTTAGCTATTGGGAACTCCTAATTTACAGGTGCAGGAATTGGGGCTGATATGAGGCGTGAAGGTGCAGGAGTTGGGGCTCATATGAGGAGTGAAGGTGCAGGAATTGGGGTGATCTGATGATGGATGGTGCAGAAATTGGGGTGATCTGAGGTTTGAAGGTTCATGGATTTAGGTGATCTGAAGCATAAGGGTGCTGGAATTGGGGTGATCTGAGGCATGAAGGTGCAGGAAATTGAGATGATCTGAGGTATGATGGTAGAACCTGGGAGCTCATTGGTGGTGTAAAGGTGATGGAATTGCAGTGATCTGAGGCATGACAGTGTAGGACTTGGGGTTAACTGAGGTGTAAAGGTTCAGGAATTAGGGTGATCTGAGGTAAGAAGGTTCAGGAATTGTGGCGTTCTAAAGCGTGAAGATGCAGGAATTGCGCTGATCTGAGGCGTGATGGTACGGGACCTGGGAGTTTATCTGAGGTGTGTGTAAAGGTGAAGTAATTGGGGTGATCTGAGGTGTTAAGGTGCAGGAATTGGGTTGATCTGCGGCATGATGGTGCAGGACTTGGGAGTTGACTTAAGATGTAAAGGTGTAGGAATTGGGGGTGATCTGAGGCATTAAGGTATAGGAATTGGGGTGATCTGAGGCATAAAAGTTCAGGAATTGGGGTGATCCGAGGTGTGAAGGTACAGGAATTGTGACTGATTTGAGGTCTGAATGTACAGAAATTGGAGCCATCTGAGGTGTGAAGTTAGAGGAATTTTGGTGATCTAAGGTGTGAAGGTGCAAGAATCAGGGCTGATCTGAGGTGTGAAGGTGCAGAAATTGTGGCTGATTTAAGGTCTGAATGTACAGAAGTTGGAGCGATGTGAGGTGTGAAGTTTGAGAAATTTCGGTGATCTAAGGTGTAAAGGTGCAAGAATTGGGATGATCTGAGGTGTGAAAGTACAGGAATTAAGGGTGATGTGAGGTATGACAGTGCAGGAATTAAGAGCGATATGAGGTGTGAAGGGCAGGAATTAGGGGTGATCTGAGGTATGAAGATGCAGGAATTGGAGGTGATCTGAGGTGTGAAGGTACCAGAATTGGAGGTGATCTGAAGTGTAAAAGTGCAGGAATTGGGGTGATCCGAGGTGTGAAGGTACAGGAATTGTGACTGATTTGAGGTCTGAATGTACAGAAATTGGAGCCATCTGAGGTGTGAAGTTAGAGGAATTTTGGTGATCTAAGGTGTGAAGGTGCAAGAATCAGGGCTGATCTGAGGTGTGAAGGTGCAGAAATTGTGGCTGATTTAAGGTCTGAATGTACAGAAGTTGGAGCGATGTGAGGTGTGAAGTTTGAGAAATTTCGGTGATCTAAGGTGTAAAGGTGCAAGAATTGGGATGATCTGAGGTGTGAAAGTACAGGAATTAAGGGTGATGTGAGGTATGACAGTGCAGGAATTAAGAGCGATATGAGGTGTGAAGGGCAGGAATTAGGGGTGATCTGAGGTATGAAGATGCAGGAATTGGAGGTGATCTGAGGTGTGAAGGTACCAGAATTGGAGGTGATCTGAAGTGTAAAAGTGCAGGAATTGGGGTGATCTGAGGTGTGACGGTGTGGGAATAGGGGTGGTATGAAGGTGCAGGAACTGGGCCTGATCTGAGGTGTGAAGGTGTTGTAATATGGGGTGATCTGAGGTGCGAAGAGGAAGGAATTGGGTTTAATCTGAATTCTGATGGGGCAGAAATTGGGGCGATCTGGGATGTGAAGGTACACAGTTCAATATTTATTTCTAAAGTCATTCAAGTCATTTAGGGCATTTACTGTTAAAAGATTAATTTTCATGATTAAAAGTGTGAATAGCTGGCACACTCAATTTCACTTGAAAACTTTTTCGGCACACTGTGCTCAAAAGGTTGCCTACCCCTATCCTAATCAGCTTCACGTGTTACATTTTTGATGAGAGGTCCTGGGAAGACAATGATCTGTTAATCAAAAGAAGTGCAAAAGAAGTATAAACTTTCAAAAAACAGCGACAATTTATCACTGTAACTATTTATGTCAAATGAAGACATTCTGAAAAAGAACTAAAATGTGCCTTGGCAGCAAATAGTCACCAACTTTTCCAAATGTCTGTCCACTGAAAACTGAAGCTGATGCATCCACCAGCTCCTTTTATTTGTTGCAGTCCATTAAATGTGTCTATGTTTTACTTTCAATTTACTGTATAAGGACTACACATCACACGGTACATTGCTGCCTACAAGTGATGATGTAATATGATTCCTGTATTAAATGTGCTACCTTAAACGCCTCCTCTCACCTATGTAGTTCAGATGATGACAGTTTCTGTGAAATATGTGACCCAAAAAGTTCACATTCAAGTAAATGTGTGGGTTTCTTCAAAAAAGTGTGTTTATAAACCTCAAGATCATTCAGATTAATAGGAGTAGGCTAGAAATAATTGAAATACAATGTAAAAATGAATATATGATTTTAAATTTTGACCATAGATACACGTTGTTTATCTCAGAATAAAATGTACACTGATATTTTAATTACACAATTTCTATGGGAATGCTTTTGTTTAAATGCTAAAAAATGTTGTTGTATTGCATTTATAGATGTTAATATTAAATTCTATGTACAAAAAATAAAAATAAAAACCTTCTTCAACTACTGCCATAGCAATCTTATTGAGCAGAACAGTGTAACAAGACCTATCTGACCAGTTAACCCTTGTGTGATCCACAACCATTCAAACTGATTTTTTTGACACTGATACCAAAAAAGTTTGAAATTTTGATTTGTGTGCTGCTGGCAGTGTATGCGTTTATCCAGCTTGGAGTAAAAAGAAGTGCTTGCCAACAGTAAAAGTCTAAACCTATTCCTACTGTAGCACTACTCCCTGATTACGGGTTCCCCTGGGTTACCATTAGCAACAACATGACAGTTTGAAATTTTTCCCAAGTGTTTTAGCTCAGTCAGGAAACAGTCCAGTAGCTTTGGTTTTTGTGTTTTTATTTGTAACTTGGATAGGAGAAGGGAATGAATGGGATACTCCAACATTATACATCTATACACAATTGGCTGGGACGACTTGAAAATGCTGAGTAAGGCTGAGTAACGCTAGTCACGGCTAGGCTGCTGATTCACTTTGCCCTTAGCTGTGAAGTATAAGTGAATGAGCTTTCTGAGGTAATCTGTACTGTACTGCTGAACAACTTCAGGGCCCCTCCTGGCACCCCCTTTGTTCCTATTCTTCAGGGTCAACTACACGGCACCCCCTTTACTGATAAACTTCCTGTGTGAGCTAGCTCCTTTATCCCCTGACTTCTCTGGAGTGGTCCCCTCTCTTAGGCAGACCCTTAGGCAGAACTCCTGGTACTCAAGATACTGTTTTTCCCAACAGTCTCTGCCAGCAGCTCCACTTGTCAGCGCTCTGGATCCTTTGCAGCTCAGCTCTACACACCTGGCTTACTAGGCTGACCGCCTGAACCACCTTCCTCACACCTACAGGAGGAGAGACAGCCATCCACCTCCTTCTGGGACTTTTCTCCCGCCAATAGCCACCCTTCTTTATGCGCTCCACGCTTTTATCATCAATCCCATGATGCACCTCTCCAGGTGCCAACCCACTGGGACAGTACAAAAGCTTGTGTATCATTGGCCAGGTTTCCTCCACTGTACAACAGGCGTCCCTATTGGATACAGTGGGGACACTCCCTCAGACCAGATAAATAGACACTGAGCACAGAGAGCAGACCTAACTAAAGATCAGGCTCCCATGATAAGCAGCAGGAGCATTAGATGCTTTTACCTAGCACCTGTCTAGGAGGGTGCTACACTACCTTTTTCTACTCTGTCCAAAAAAATAAATATATATGGCCAAAATTTCACCCGAAGATAAAGCAGGTGCAAAAGAAAAACATATTTTACCAAGATAGTCCATTGTGGAAAATCCATATGAACACAAAGTGTACCTAGTACACTAGACATAATATTACACAATACCAGCATTTTAAACAAGATGGCAACGGGGAAACTTATGAGACCAAAAAAACAAAACAACTATACCTATACTAAATATCTCCAGCTAACTAACAGGCTTCTAGTGTTTCTAGATCCAAAACATTTTTTTTTTTTGTTTCAGTAGAGTAGAGAAGGGTTAAAACCACTGACAGTTTATTTTCACTGTCTTTGTCTCTTCGAGGAGAATTCCGTTCACTTCCCGTCCTGGAGACTTTAATTCTGTACTAAATAAATATATGCAATGTAGATTTAAATCTGTTATGTTTTATTTCACTTAAGAGATTGGAAATGTAGATACCAGAAGCTAAAACACTTGACATGCAAAATACATTTCTTGGAAAATAGGTGATGTCATCACTTCTATTTATTAATGATATTAGTTGTGTCAGAAGAACACGTTTTAAAGTGCTCCATGATGGAATTTATAAACATACCACATGGCTGAAGTCTTTGTAGTATCTTCATATTTGGCATACTTACATATTGTAAAACACTGCATTAAGTCATGAATGCTCTAAAGTAGACGCAAAATGTAATATGCTTAAATGTTAATAAAAAAGGAATTTTCTTAAGAGCTTTTTAGTTAGGTCATCTATTAACACCACTTTGAATTAAGGTACTTTTATTTATTTAATATACGCTATTTGAAAAAAAAAATATATATAAAGCATTCAAAAACTTACAGTCATGAAAAAGTGTCTAAGCAGCTCATAAGTTAACATTAGTTACAAAATAAATATGTAAAACTTAACTCCAGGCAAACAGACATGGGCATACATATAATGAAACGACTTTTCTTGTTAAAGGATTTCAATTTGTTCCATCCTGTACTGGGATTTTCCACACCCAGAGCTAGGTTGCTGACCTGAATTTTCTTTACTGCAGTCAGGTAATACAAATTGTTAACCTATTTTTACCTAGCCTGTGATTGGACAGTAAAGTAGCAGTAACAGACTGCTAAGTTTATCCCGCTTCTCTGCTGCTGTCAGCATTTTCACTATCAGCATGTAGCACACATGTACACGTGATCATAAGAGGCTGATGTTAGGACAGATAAAGGTACCTAAGTTACGGTCATGTAAAATACATTTAATTATGTTTTATAAATAATACTATTAAATAAGGCTCCGTTCACATCTAGGCGTTTTGGGGCTTTTTGGGGAGTTTTTCTGCTCTAGGATCAGCTCTCAAAGCTCTCAAAACGGCCAACAAGACAAATCCTATTCATTTCAATGGCCCCTGTTCACATCTGAGCCCAACGCTCAAAAAAGTACATGAGCTTCTTTTTGGGCAGATTACAGGCATTTTCCATTGGTTTCTATTCAATCTAAAAACGCCTGCACAAAAAACGCCTGTAAAAACGCCTGTAAATCGCGGTAAAATCGTGCTAAAATCAGGGTAAAAATCGCGGTAAAATCGCGGTAAACGCGTGAAAAACGCTATGCTCAGGTGTGAATGTAGCCTAACACTAATAAATAGCGTTTGGTATACTGTATCTGCCTTGAGTTCAACTTTAAGAAACACTGAGGCATAGAATTTATTTTGGGATCATTTTATAACACACAAAACTCAGATGTGTTAACTGGTAAGTGGTTTTATCAGGGCTTACTGACACTTCAACTTGTTCTGAAGTCAAAACTTTTTTTTGGGGTTTTGGGTGGAGTAAAGATTTATTACATGCAACAGGTTTTTGCTGCTATCCCCTCAGAGGTCACTCTCTTTGTTTATATTGGTGGCCATTGCTAACCCAATTTTGTTTTGGAAATCTTCCAATAGGGATACCTGTTCCAGTGACAACTATGTGAGAACGGACATTTCTTCAATTTTAGAGAGATTTTCCCCCACTTCCAATTATTTCTCTAGGGCAGGAAGTAAAAGGATATCTCTTTTTGAAAACAGATGTATAAGACAACAAAATAATTATAAAATAAACTTTAACATAAGTTCTAACTATTAACTACTCTGCTTAAAAATATAAGAAATGTTTGGCCTATAGATACACTTTAGATACTGGCCTATTTTGTGAGTCAAGCAGAAATTATGTTTAACGAAGCTTATAAACGAATACCAGAAGTTCAGGAATCATCTCATAACTGACCTTATTATAGTCTGATTAGTTACAGTGGGTTACTACACTTTGCTTATAATTTTTGCTCTTTTGCACTTTTTCTTATTTTATTAGTTTCTGAAGTTTTTGATCCCAGGACAACAAAAGAGCTAATGTAGGTGGAACACTGCATGTTGCTACAGCAGAATCTTTACCAAGGTGCAAAGGTAGCAACTTAAAGGCACAGTGGCCACTTGCTATCCTTTGAATGATCTCTGGACGTCACATTTCTCACTATGTGACAATGGGGTTGATTTACTAAAACTGGAGCATGCAAAATCTAGTCCAGGTCTGCATAGAAAACAGTCAGCTTCCAGTTTTTATGTCAAAGCTTAATTGAACAAGCTGAAGTTAGAAGCTGATTGGCTACCATGCACAGCTGCACCAGATTGTGCACTCTCCAGGTCTAGTAAATCAGACCCATTTTCCATTATATGAGCCATGCCAATCTTGTGAAGACATAAGAAATGACATCAAGGGCTATCTTTGGGCCCCCCCAAAATGCCACATGAGCCAAAATATTCACCTTGCCTCAATATGAACACAGTCCTCTATGCCACAAAACACAATCACATATTCAATACATTTTTAATACAGAGAAAAAGTTGGAATTCTTTTTCTAGTCATGTCAAACCAGAGCAGATCTAAGTTAGAAAAAAGTTATCATCTCATGACAAAATAGGAGATTCCACTAATTTGACTTATGTCAGTCGGGGCCTTGTAGAAGAAGCGGATACTGACAATTCATGGACTGTGTTTTACCCTCCTTTTCAAGGAAATGGATTAAACTGTATGCCTGGTTAATTTTTGAGATTTCAAAACCCTTACTTTTAAAACAACATTCTGCTTTTCCAGGAGACCAGTGGTCTTCTTTAAATTGAAATTTGATTCGGGGGTTTCTGAACATTTTATATAACCTTCAGATATCATCATATTGGTGTCAGATTTACTCAAGCAATGGACCTAGAATTCACATTTCAGACAAAGTACAGCTTATTATACTAATATATACATAATAAAATACATTATTTGGTGTTCCAGCGGGAGTGCTGCGTTGAAAACATTGCTCATAATAAGCTACTCACATACCAGTTGTATCAACAAAAAGGTGTTGAAAGCGCCGATCTGGAATGAGCCGTCACCAAGTTCTGCACTACTCAGATTTTACAGTTCTGTCCTGATGTTAAACACTACACACTATTTATAACACTGGCTCTGTTGTGTTTCTTGCTGAAGCATAAATAAAACCTAATAATCTGGGTATAAGTACACGTTTTCTGTCAAATACAGATAATTGCTTAAACAGCATGCTAATAAGTTCTATAATTGTTTTTTTTTTCCTTTAATTAAGATTTGGCCAATTTGTTCATAAGAAATGTGCGAAATTCTTTTTTTGAACTTGATGACAGTACTTAATACTCGGTGATAAGGAACTTAGCCCTGAGGGTCCAAGAGGCCCAAGTTAAGAGGATCACTTACTAAATGACGAATGTATTAGAACAGCTTGGCAAGTCTGTGTTCACTTTAAATTCTTAAGGTAAAGTTAAAATAAATATCTTCCTTTTTTTGTCAGTTCATCCTAATCCAGCATCTACAGGAGTTCAGGGTTTGTGCTTATGGAATAGCATAGGTATGCCTTTTAAAGGTGTCTAGGATCGATTTTCCTGGTCCCACCAGGCCAGCTGTCTTGAGGTGTTGCCTGCCACACAGCATAGTCATGACATAGTGGAGAGTGCAAAATCTGGTGCAGCTGTGTATGGTAGCCAATCAGCTTGTAACTTCAGCTTGTTTAATTAGGCTTTGACAATAAAACCTGGAAGCTGATTGGTTTCTGTGCACAGCTGCACCAAATTTTGCACTCTCCAGTTTTGGTAAATCAACCCCAGAATCACATAAACAAGTCCAATCAACAAGGTTATAGCCATAGACATAAAGGCGAGGAGTTCGAAGAGGCTGAAGGAGACAATTTTCCCACATTGCTTCAGTACACCTAGAATCAACTAGAAAAGTGTCCCCTACTTTGTTGGCAGTTTGGCTTTGTGTGCAGGCCCAGACTGGGTCAACTGTGAGAACCCAGTACTCTAGTCCACCATTAAAAAAGAACACAAGTTGAGGGACAGCAATAGCAAGGAAACAGCTGGATAACAATGTCAGTGTAAGCAGCAACCTGGAACTTGTTATATACTACACACAAATGTGTTACTAAAGGCCCGTACACACGTACCGATCGTCGGCATACAAACGTCGGTGGACGAAGGATCTGCCGATTGTACGCGTGTTAGTATGGTGCCTCCGACAGATGTCTGCGCACAATCCGCGGACAAAAGTCTTTCTTGCAAACATGAAAATTTTTGTATGCCGACACCAGAACGGACGATTGTTCGCCTGTCAGTACAGAATTCGGCCGACACACAGCTACAAATCCCAACACGCATGATCAAACCAAATGAGTTCCCGGAAGAATTTTCTCTAGTAAACTCAACATTTTATTCAGAAAGAACTTTCGGCTCGCGGAAGTCCAAGAAATAGGTGAAATGCGGAGCACATGCTCATCTTGATAAATGTGAGAAGAAGGAAGATGCTGCTCATAATGCCATACTTTTCTAATAAAAAGGCATGTGTTCTGTTATGATGAAGATAATGTTTGTCTATTCTATCTGTTCTATCAAATTTTATAATTAAATAATTTGAACTCTTCACCATTATTTTTGTATTTTCACACCAAAGATCTAACTATTGATATGACCCTTTATTCTTGTATGAATTAATGTCTAAAACATATTTTTCAGGTTATGCACAATATTAAACATGTTAACAAATTCAGATAGGCCATTTTTTATTTTCATTTTCTTTATTTTTTGGATCTCAGCAAAAAAAAAACAAAGTAAACATCAATACTTTCCGTATAATAAACTAAACATAAAAAAGTTCCATTTGGACAAAATTAAACTAGAAACTGGCAAACAGGGGTAAAATAAATAATAGGGGGTTACAAAAATTAAAGTTGCTGGTAACTGAAATCAGGTTGCCATGAGGGCAGGTTTGGATCCTGCTGGCCATATTGCCACTGGCCATGTGGCATTTGGCGAGGTGGTGGGTGTTGTGGAGGTGGAGGTGGAGGTGGAGGGCACGGGTGCTCCTGGCATGCATGGCTGTGCTCAGTAAGTATGCCGTTTTCAGCCTTTTGCAGCACATCGAGTATGATTTTTCTGGCATACTGACACTGCCTGAGGTCCACCTTATCCAAAATTTTTGCCGTCATGTTGCCGAAGGACTCATTGGCCTCCGGTTTCCGACGTAGGGCTATAGTGGCCTCCTGGATAAACTCGTCGGTGATGTCATCCACGTGCTTCCTCTTTTGCCTCCGTTTGGCAGGAGGAGGTGGTGGTGGAAATAGTTCCACAGGCTCCTCAGGCTCCACAGGCTCCCCAGGCTCCTGGCTGCAACCTGGCTCCTCCTCAGTGACACTTCCCTGTTGATGAAATGAACAATTGATTAGAATGTTATAGTGTATATAAAAAGTCATGTTTGTTATATTATTGTGAACAAATAGCAGACTTTACATACAGTGGCGTATCTAGGGTCTCCAGTGCCCTTGTTGAGGAGCTGTATTTGGCAACAACCCCCCCCCCCCAAGATCAATGTAAAACTGTAACCCACCCCCCCCAAAAAAATTAAAGGGCATTAAAAGTTTCTAATTTGCCCCTTGTTTGCCCAGTGTAGAGCTCTCTAGTGGGCAATCATTGTCTCAGGTGTGAAAAAGAAAGAGAGGGTTGAGAGATAGAGAGAGGGAGAGAAAGAGGGGGTGTGAGAGAGAGAGGAGGGGGTTGCAGAGAGAGAGGGGCCTGAACTTGCAGAGGGCTTGATGTAGGGCATTGAGGGTGAAGCAGTGCAGGGAAACATGAATAAGGGAGCCACCTGCCTTGCTGACCCACAGTGAGAGACCAGAGACATGGAAGCAAGGATGGATGGATCATTTGCAGGAGCTGTTAGTTTTGTATTAAAAAAGGTTGAGCCAGAGGAATGCTGAGGCTACAGCAGTGTTTGTTAGGACCAGAGGTGTGCTGGGGATGCAGCAGTGTTTGTAAGACCAGAGGGGTGCTGGGGATGCAGTGAGAGGCAGTCTCAGTCTCCTGGTCTTTTGGCTCAGCTGCTCTCAATGTTTTACACCTGCATGAAGCAGCTCTCAATGTTTTACACCTGCATGAAGCAGCTCTCAATGTTTTACACCTGCATGAAGCAGCTCTCAATGTTTTACACCTGCATGAAGCAGCTCTCAATGTTTTACACCTGCATGAATCCGCCTGCAAACTGGGGGTTCTGGGGTGTGCAGGCTGAGTGGATTGTTAAAATAAACAATAAAACAATGCCAATGTTTTTGTGACCCACCCCCCTTGGCCTGCGCCCCTGGCGGTTGCCTGTCATGCCAACCCCTTGCTATGCCCGTTTACATAAAGGGTCAATTATGGTTTAGCTTATAATTTTGTTACATGATTAAATTTTAGCAGACAATATATTGTGAAATGCCATACCTGAGTAAAACTCTCCTCCAGGAAATCCTCATCCTGGCTTGGATCAACCGACACTGAGCCCTCTGCCGAAGTAGAAGGCAGTGTTGAAATTGACGGCCTGGATTCCATGGTGTCTGCCAGGAATCGCATGTTATCATAGTACCACAGCCGTGGTACATATACATTCCGTGCCCCTGCTCCAGACTGGGTGGACTCCTCTATTTTTTTTAACTCCCGCCTGTAGGCAGTGCGAATACTGTTTATTTTTTTGCGGATATAAGTGAAATTTGCCCCAGGACAGACGGGCTTGTAGAAGGCCACCAAATGTTCCATGGCCTGTTTTCTGAGTTTTCTATTTTTATAATCTGCGGACTTGACTTGCCACAAACACGGGAGTTGCCTGAATTCATCAATGAAACTGATGAGAAAGTTGTGGGTGGTGAAATTGTCCACCATATTGCAGGACAGTATATGCCTGCAAGACACAAAACAACACAAAACATATTAAAATAGCATGTATTTTGGCACATAATAAAGATATTCCTAATAAAAGCTGTATAGGGCCCAAAACACACACTTTCTATTAAAAGAGTCGTACCTTTGTTTGTGGGGAAAAGTCGTGATTCGCCGCTCGATCGTGCTCCAACTCTCGATATGTCCGCTAGCGAATCGTCGGCCGAACGATCTGGCGTCCTTTAAATACAGCGCAGGCGTCAACTCCTCCTCCAGTGGCGGGCTTGTGCAGGGGTGTGTACGTGCCGAAGATCAGGCCTACATGCGACACTCACACCTGAAGCAGAGGAACAATCTTTTAATCAAGAAGAATGTCTGAAAGATCTCAGAGTTCATCAAGTGGGGGCCGAAGTGATTGGGCCACCAGAAAATCAAGGGCTACACCCATGTCAAAGCCAGAAATGGTGGAGATGGTCTCCATTTTAGAAAAAATGGATTATGATGGCAAGTTGGCTAATTACGAGCGGCCCAATGCCAGGAAAGATGGCATCATGGACAAGGTGGTGGCCTGTTTGGTCAAAAAATTCGGTGTCGAGCGATCGAAAGATCAGATTCGGAAACGGTGGTCTGACCTCAAACACCGTGAGCAGGATCAGCTTTCCCAAATCCATCGGATTTTGAAAAAAAGTAAGTTTTATTTTTTCTTTATTTTTTTAATCATGCAATATGTTTTTTATAATTTTGTGTATGTTGTATTAACATGTCTAGATTATAATGTCTATGTAAAAAGTTAGATTACTCATTTTAGTTGTCATGTCGTGATTTGATCGATCTATTGTTGATGTTTTAGTATATGACATTAAAAGTCAGGAAGCCATAGTTAAAAATATATGTATTGTGTTGCAACGAACGTTCTTTCCTGCACGAATCTTCTCAGCAAACATTCCTATTAATCACAGATTATTATTCAAACCTTTAAATAGGAGAAAAACGTAAACTCCGTGCCAAACTATGGGAAAGGAGGAGGAGAGGTCTGGCAGCTCCATCGGCAGTTGCCGAACAAGATGAGGACATGGGCACAGAAGGTGGCACAGATTCCACTAAAGGTAATTGGTTCCTATGCACTGTCAAACATTAATGTACCATATTTTTCGTAGATAACCATGTACATGTCTTCATATTTGTTACTAAAAGAGCTATCAAGCAGGGCACCATGTCCTAACAAATGTACCTCTTGTGACTTTTATGATATGGCCAATGTTTTGTATTATGTAGATGAAGACATTATTCCGGAAATAATCCTGGTGGAGCCAATAAGTGATGAGACACCAGAGCAACAAGAAGGTTGGTAGTCACAGATTTTTGTGTAGTGGGATCATAGAAATATGTGTATTTGCAATGATTGTTTAACCTTATATTCTTGTATTCCCTTACAAATTTACATTGCAGATGTTGCATCATGCCAGGATGTGGCATCCCCAGCCAGGTCAGAACCCCGATCTCCTGGCAACTTGCCAAGCAGCATGGAAGCCAGTTCCGAAACTGTGGAGGAACCAGGACCAAGTGTCAGAGAGCCAGTTGTGTGCCCACGTAGGTTTTTGCAGAATGATTTTTATCAGTGTTATTTTTAGCCTCCAATTTACAACACTAGTTCCCTATGGGAGCCTCTTTATTTGAATGGAAGTCGCACCCTAAGTCGGATCAGGATGCTCTGACTTGCGGGGCCACTTGCGTTGTGAAGATTTTTGAGGGGGAACTACACCAAAAAATTGAACAACCCACCGTGGGTGTCCCCCCAAGTTCACAACCAGGCCTTTTGTGTGTGGTATTGAGTTTGAGGGTATGCCCACAACAAAAAGACAGCGTGGGTTACCCCCAAAACCCCTACCAGACCCTTATACAAGCATGCAGCTTGTCAGGCCAGGAAAGAGAACGAGCAAGCGGACCAAACACCCCCTGGACCACAGCAGGACACATGCCCTCAACATGGGGGGGTTTTGTTGCTTTGGGCCAGGGGGCCTCTGCACCGCACACCCAAAAGCACCTTACTCCCATGTAGAGGAGGACAAGAGCCTCATCCCCACAACCCTGTCTGGTGGTTTTGGGGGGTCATGCGGCCAGGGGGTTCCTAGGACTTTGGAAGCAACCTTTAACAAAGGGTGGCCCCCAGATCCCAGACCCCAATCACTATGTGAATGGGTATGGGGTACATAGTACCCCTACACATTAACCACATAAATGGAAGTGTATGTGAATAACGACAGGAGACGTTTATGAAATGTTCTTAAAGATCTTCATCCGGTCTTCTCCACTCTGCTCTTTGGATCTTCTCCTCTCCAGTCTTCTGCTGTCCAATCTTCTGCTCTTATGTTGTCTGCTCTTTTGCCCTAGGCTCTTCTTCTTCCTCCTGTCCTCCTCCAATGCTGTTGCCGTGCATTCTGCCCGTCTCTGGTCTCTGCATCTTAATATATATACATTACAACCATGCCCTCACAATGACGTCATCATGCGTTCACACCCCTAATGAATATATAGTAAGCTCAGGAGACCGGCAGAATCATCAGCAACAGCATCGGAGGAGGACAGGAGGAAGAAGAAGAGCCTAGGGCAAAAGAGCATAAGAACAGGGTAGGTATTAACTCGAGAGGAATTTAAGATTACCTGGACACCAAATGTTTCTCTATTATTATGACCTCATGTAGGTGATTCACATTGACTCATTTTTTTTTAATTTTTACAGACCATGTTTTACATAGTTGCACATTAGCCAAATTGACCCGTGAGGCTCTCCAATGCTGCGCAGACCTGGAACAAATAAAGGAGACTGCAACGGCATTACAAATCAAAATGCGCAATTTTGTGGACATGATTGGCAAATTTTAAGCCACAATTTTACTAGGTTTTTAATGTTTGTATTGGGATGTTCCTGATGTTACAAATTTTTTATAATGTTTTAGGGCATTTTAATTACACTCAGATGTTAAAGAGTGTACCCAAGTTTGGGAAAAGCACTTTACAACACCCTAACCCTAACCCTAACCCTAACCCTAACCCTAACCCTGTGAATGTTTGATACTAAAACGTTTTTACATTCAACAATGTGTGTTCAATTCTTTATTAGACTTTCGTTGGGGGGTCGAGGTCTAAAGCTGTGTAAAGAAGCACTAAATGTATGATGGCTGTCCTATTCCCATATTTACATGTTAAAGAAAGCATTTTGGACACTGCCATATGCGAGTTGCTGGAGGTGTCAATGAAATGTTAAAGATACCCCCAGTTTTAACGCATATCACAGTGCGATCTGACATTTCACACAGGATCGGATCACACAAGTTTGAACGATTGTGCGATCCTATCCTGATGCGGCTGAATAAATGCATCATGTGCGACTTTTGTGCGAGTGCAGTGCGAATTGAGCCATACAAACTGTATAGCTGATTTTCGCATGAACATCTGATCGCATGTAATAAAGGAGCAGTGCGCTACGATATTACATGCCATCAGATGTGCAGTGTGAATTGAGACATACACTTTGTATGGCTACATTCGCACTGAACACGCATACAAGTCGCACATGACCCTTTATTTCTGATGTATCTGGATTGGATCGCACAGTGCTTAACACTTGTGGAATACAATCCTGTGCAAAAAGTAAGTGGCGGGTCACCCTTATGCAATGCTGGAAGGCTGCAAAGTCGCAGACTTCCCGCATCGCATAAGTGTGACTCAACACTCAAGGTACTAGCAGTCCTAGGATTCAATATGGCATTGATATTGCCAGTAGCAATCAGTGTAGGGAGATCAGTGTAATCTATAGTGTATTGCTTGTTCGTTGCTCTAGTTCACTTTCCATTACCTATATATATAACACTTTGAGATGAACAATGATCAAGTTTCACATAACACTGACATATCCTAACATTGGTGGGCAGTGAGAAGGATGTCATAAATGAACACAACATAACAGGTGTAGGTACTTTGTTAATACCCTAATGTATTATATGAAATATATAGTATGGGCAACTTCTGGACAATGAACACCAATGTAAGGTGACATTAGATGAACCTTGGGTGTGACCTAGTTCTCAATGTGACAGGGTTTGTGTACATTTTGTGGGGTGCAGAAGGCCCTTGTATTTACACCACTGGCTAAAAAATAACACATGGCCATCATCACTTTGGATCAGCTGGTGAGAGACTACAGTCAAGAAACACACTGATGAATGTATTAACCCTTCCAAAGTCACACATATATAACACATGATTAACCCAAATAATTGTGTTTGGCATATGTGCCCAAATGATTATAATCCACAATACAGAATCATTGCAATTTTTGTTTAATGTGTTGAAAAATAATATATCTCTGACATTTATCTTGTGTGTCCAATCTTTAACAAGATTAATGGGTGTGTGACAGTGATTGCTGCCAGGACACAGCTCCTCTCCCCACGAAATAGTCCAGATATTCCTGGCGGATCTGACGGGCCCTGTGTGATGCCAATGCTGACCGTCCAACTTCCATTGACGTCATGGACTCCACTTGGTTAGAAGGTTGGGCCTCTCCACTTGTACCTGGCATAGCAGGGTCAGTATCCAGTTGCTGCAATACATAATTTTGTGCATTCCTGCGTAGGAAGTTGTGCAAAATGCAGCAACACAAGACCACATTATCCACTTTGTACAGTGCCAGGTTTATGGACGTCAGGAATATCCGGAACCGGTTGGCCATTATCCCGAAGGCATTCTCCACAACTCTGCGAGCTCTGGACAACCGGTAGTTGTAAATCCTTTGGTCTGGGGTGAGGTTCCTCTGAGGGTAGGGCTTCATGAGATGCTCCCCAAGCGCAAAAGCCTCATCTGCGATAAACACAAAGCTCATACCCTCAACAGTTTGCTCCCTGGATGGCAGGTTCAGAGTGCCGTTCTTTAGACGACGAGCGAACTCCGTCTGATCAATAACTCCCCCATCCGAATTGCGGCCATTTTTGCCAATATCCAAAAAAATAAACTCATAGTTTGCATTAACTATGGCTAGCATGACTATACTAAAAAAACCTTTATAATTATAATAAAATGTGCCGGAATTCGGAGGGGGGACAATGCGGACGTGCTTCCCATCAATAGCACCCCCACAATTGGGAAAATTCCACTTCTCCAGAAATTGATCAGAAATCTCCAGCCATTGCTCTGCGTTTGAAGGAAACTGTGGGGAAAAAATAAAAAAAAATAAAAAAAATAAAATTAGTGCTTGAGCACATCACATTATTAATTACACACACAGTTGTCTGTTAAATGCTTATGCAACTTGCTAAAAAAATATACAACAGGAAGGCAAAGGTTTGGATATGGGGATGTAACATCTACATACATTTCTTTTCAACCTCCTATTGTTCTTATATTGTAAAGGGCCATACACACTAGAAGATTCTCTGAAGACTTTTTCGTGCAGATTTACCTTTTCTATGTAGTGCAAGGGCCTACCAGATTGCATAGGATTTGAAAGTGTTTGTTGGACCTCATATTATTTGGTTTTGGTAAATCGGAAGGATAAATTGTTCTGACAATCTTCTAGTGTGTATGGCCCATTATACTCACCAGCTAGAGCTGAGATTTACAAACTACGGCCCTCCAGCTGTTGCAGAACTACACATCCCATGAGGCCTTGTAATTCTCTGACATTCACAGACATGACTAGGCATGATGGAAATTTAAGTTCGTGAACAACTGGTGGGCCATAGTTTGAAGACCTCTGAACTTGAGCTTTGGTATATGCTGACTTTGAGATTTAGCATGTGGGTGGGGGATGGGTAAGTAAAACTGGGCATTTATACATCAATAAGGGCTTGTGGTCAGTGAAGGTTTTAACATCATTACATAAACATACAGAATCATAGGTGGGAATGGATGGACTGATGTATTTTAGATAAATCATTAACTAGGTACTAAAACATTGGCCAAGGAATAATTGTTTGAGGGAAAGCAATAAAATGACCCAAATTCGACATACTGTTAACAGGCAATGCGTTTAGGGACACATAGGAGAGAATGGTGGGGTGGTTAGTGGGTAATTTTACAAATGGTTAAAGATAATCTACATCTTTACTACTATGTGCATGCGGACAGAGGGTAGTTTACAAATAATGGCCTGTGTCAATTGCTGTACATCCAAAAACATCATAATTCGGGTGAAACTAGTAATACATGTAATGTAATGTAAAAAATCAAACATACCTTGATATAGTCCTTCTGCAAGACCTTGATGATGGCAGAGCAGGTCTCAGGGATGATGATACCAAGAGCTTGGGGGGAGATGCCTGTGGTGAACTTCAGATCCTGCAGGCTTCTCCCTGTTGCAAGATACCTCAACGTCGCAATTAACCTTTGCTCAGGAGTAATTGCAAGCCGCATACAAGTATCCTGCTTCAGAATATAGGGGGACACCAGGGCAAGAAGACGGTAAAAGATGGGATCCGTCATCCTCAAATAATTCCTGAAGTCATCAGGATTATTTTCCTGGAGCTCCCTCAGCAAGGACATATGAGAAAATTGATCACGGTTAAGCAACCAATTTTTCGTCCAGGAGGTCCGCTTCTTCTTCCTATTGCTCGTACGTCGTCTCAGAGCCAAAACTCCAACACTAACGACAGCAACGGACGAATTCACGGTCGCCATAATAAATTCTCGAACGATGTCTCGGAAAATAGCGAAATGTCGTCAACCAAACAAATGCTACCGAAATCAGCGCGAGATGCCCAGAAGGGTCACGGCCAAACACTCACTTCCTCTTTTGTAGCGGCGAACGTGCGTGGAACGTAGTGACGTCATTTTCTGTCGGAAGACAAATGTCCTGGGCAAGTTTAGAGCACTTTTCAACAGACAAACAACAAACACACCAGCCGCGAACATTTGTAGGACGTTCTGTCGGCCGACGATCGGTACGTGTGTACGGGGCTTAACATTTAGCAAAATGGTCTGTTGGTGGGTTTTTTCATCTCCAAAAAATTTGGAAAAACATGAGATCACCTTGTATGCTTTCCAAAAATAGATTATTTGTGGGGCTTTTATGCTATCCTGACATTTTTATTTTAACAGAAAGTATGGAAAACAGGCAGATTTTTTTTTTTTCTAACACTTGGCCTTCTTTCCTTTTTATAGTAAACATTTTTTTTTTTTTTTAAACCCAGCGGTTATTAAATACCACCAAATGCTATACCTTTTTTTTTTAATGATATAAAATTGAAGTATAACTAAAGGAAAAACATTTTTAGTTTTGGATAGTGAGATAGATTAGAACACCTGTCAGTTTGTATTACTGTCTTTGTCCCTGCTGGAGAGATCCCCCCTCTCTATTTGTCCTATTTACCATTATCATTGAAAAGTAAAAGAAAATCCCAAATTGTGGGTTGTCCCCAGAAAAGTAATAAAGGGTAAATCTTCTAATGGGGACACTAGTTCTGGTGACCTGGGGGTCCCCAAGGAATTACCTTAATTTGCAGGGATTTCCTCTCACTTCCTGTTTGGCTATTGGACAGGAAGTGAAGTAAAATCTCCGTAATTGCACAAAGATGGCAAAAAAATAAATACAAATCTGACAGGAGTTATAAACCTCCCTTGCTCAATCCAAAATGAAAAAAAAATGTTGCTAATAGTTATACTTTAATTCTGCTAGAATGCTACAAGAGCCAATAAATATCAGTTAGACTATCCCAGCTGGAAACTGAAAAATGGCCTATTAATTTGGGATATTACAGCATGGTACACAAGTGGTTAAGGTTTATATCTACCTACAGTACAACAGGCACTAAGAAGATGCTATCTTGTCTACACAACATTTAGAACAGAGCAGGTATCTGAATACAGATAATTAATTATACGATGTGTCAACAAAAAATAATAGTACTAGATACAGCAACATTCTTCATGCTGGTGCTGCACACTGTATGGATTTGTTGCTTTTATATTCTGTTAATAATGTTAGAATTATCATTCTAAGCTAGTTAGGGTAGTTTTGAGGCTTTCCTTATGACTGTAAAACTTGATCTTTTCACTCTAAGTTGGTAAGCTTACACACACAAGGCAAGACACGATTCCAAAGAGAAAACAAAAAAAGACTTTGATAATAAAGCCAATTCCTAAAAGGCTGTTTATTTTTTAAATGCAATTTCCAGAAAATGTAAACTTCTAAGGCTTGGAATAAATGAAAGCAAATGACAAAAAACAGGGACATAAATTGGTGTAAATTGCTGTGTCTGACATTAAAACCTTCCATATTTGGTTCACTTATGGGGCTTAAAGAGTCTGAAATAAAGGGAAATCCTTTTTTGGGGACAAACAAAATACTTGAAAGATTATAGAAAATAAAGTTATTTTTGTACACAGACTCTATGTAATTACAGATATAGAAACCATATGAACAAAGGAACCTTATGATTTTAAAAGCTTGCTCAAACCAGCATTTATGTTCACCTTCATGTGGACCCAATAAAACCTATTACCACAAGTGTACATGTACAGTACTTTTAATTTTGTATCATAAACAGCCTTGTAATTATATGGCCATTACATTATATGTACTAAATATTTTAAATATGTAAAGATTTAAACCTGCACATTTCCTAAATCATTTTAATGTATTTATATAGCTTTAACCAGATACATGATACTTTCCAAGCATCAAGTGTGCTTAGCAAAGAAACACAGTTATTATATGGAAACGTTGGAGTAGATTTACTATAGGCTTTTAGACTGTTCACTTTGCAGAGGAATTTTCATTTGAAGTGGAATGTTCCCTTGGCTTAGTGAAAGTTAAAGCTCTGCCGACTTCCATGCTCCAATCATATGCAAGCAAAAATACTGTTATTTTTTTTTTTTTTCTTCGTACATGATTGGGTATTTTCTTGCAAAGTAAAATTTCCTTTGCAAAGAGAACTTTTATCATATTCACTAAACTCAAACAAAATTCCCTTACAAAGTAAAACTTCCTGTGCAATGCAAACTGCCTATTTGCCTTTAGTAAATCAACCCTATTGTGTATAATGTTGTTATTGTCATAATATCTTCTGTGTGGATAGCCTTGATAGGAATACATAGGACATATGTCTCCACTAAGGTGTTTATTTACCAATGTTTTACCCAAAATTTACACAATTTTCACCCAAGATTCATCCTTTTTTTTATATTTCTTCATTATGTAGTATGTAAATTCCTTTTTGTGTACAATATTATTGAAACTTGGAAGAAAGTTGAGTGGATCTTGGATGAAAACATAGATAATTAATTACATATTGTATTAAATAAATGTATTATTCTCAAAGGATAACTGACCCTTTGATAACTGGGAACAGAAAAAAAACCTTCATAACTGCCTTAATTCTTCATAGCATAAAGGTGTGGGGAAACATTCCTCAGAGACTTTGGTCCATATTGACATGATAATATATAAAAAGACTGCACTGCTAAAAAAAACATGAAAATAAATTAATAAAAGTCCAAATATAAGATCTATATTCATAACTAGTGTTGAGCGAACACGGACTGTATTATTCGTGTTCGTACCGAATAATTGGATTTTTTTTACCCGAACACGGACACGGACACTTTACTGTATGTTCGGGTAAAAATCCGTGTTCGGTCGTTTTATTTCCGGGTTTTGCATGCTTTGGCGCTCTTTTCATGGCGGGCTTTCAACAGCCAATCAACAATCGTTTAACTGGTGTGCCTTAAGCCATCCCAGCCATGCCTGCAAATGTCTTAGTAGCTGTGATTGGCCGTCTGAAGCATGTGACCAAGTCTTTATAAGTTCGAGGCAGCCGCCGCAGCAGCGTCATTCTGCTGCTTAGCTAAGGGACAGAGCACACATCAATGTGCTGGCTGCTGATTAGGGAAAGATAGGCAGGAAAAAACCATTTGTGTCCGGATAGAATTGAGGGACAGGTCGGAGTGTTTAGGCAGGGCGAGTTGTAGGCATTTTAGGGATAGAGTCTGCTGAATTATAGGGTCAGTGTCTTCTACAAACTACAATCGATATTGCTGTGTGGGGGGTGGGGTGAATCTGCACTCAATCCTGATCTACGATCTCTTCTCAATCCTGTTAGGGACAGAGTCTGCTGAATTTTAGGGAAACTGTGTTCTACAAACTACAATCGATATTGCTGTGTGGTGTGGGATTGGAGATAGGCAGGTGTCAGTGATCCACATCCATTTTTCTGTGTGTGAGCTGCAGTGAACACAATCTTTTTGGGCTGCAGTGAACACAATCTTTTTGGGCTGCAGTGAACACAATCTTTTTGGGCTGCAGTGAACACAATCTTTTTGGGGTGCAGTGAACAAAATCTTTTTGGGGGGGTGCAGTGAACACAATCCTTTTTGGTGTGCAGTGAACACAATCTTTGTGGGGTGCAGTGAACAAAATCCTTTGTGGGGTGCAGTGAACACAATCTTTTTGGGGTGCAGTGAACAAAATCCTTTTTGGGGTGCAGTGAACAACATCCTTTTTGGGGTGCAGTGAACACAATCTTTTTGGGGTGCAGTGAACAAAATCCTTTGTGGGGTGCAGTGAACACAATCTTTTTGGGGTGCAGTGAACACAATCTTTTTGGGGTGGAGTGAACAACATCCTTTTTGGGGTGCAGTGAACAAAATCCTTTTTGGGGTGCAGTGAACAAAATCCTTTTTGGGGTGCAGTGAACACAATCTTTTTGGGGTGCAGTGAACACAATCTTTGTGGGGTGCAGTGAACACAATCTTTTTGGGGTGGAGTGAACAACATCCTTTTTGGGGTGCAGTGAACAACATCCTTTTTGGGGTGCAGTGAACACAATCTTTTTGGGGTGCAGTGAACACAATCTTTGTGGGGTACAGTGAACAGAATCTTTGTGGGGTGCAGTGAACACAATCTTTGGGGGGTACAGTGAACACAATCTTTTTGGGGTGCAGTGAACACAATCTTTGTGGGGTGCAGTGAACACAATCTTTTTGGGGTGGAGTGAACAAAATCATTTTTGGGGTGCAGTGAACAACATCCTTTTTGGGGTGCAGTGATCAAAATCCTTTTTGGGGTGCAGTGAACACAATCTTTTTGGGGTGCAGTGAACAAAATCCTTTGTGGGGTGCAGTGAACAGAATCTTTGTGGGGTGCAGTGAACACAATCTTTGGGGGGGTACAGTGAACACAATCTTTTTGGGGTGCAGTGAACACAATCTTTGTGGGGTACAGTGAACAGAATCTTTGTGGGGTGCAGTGAACACAATCTTTGGGGGGTACAGTGAACACAATCTTTTTGGGGTGCAGTGAACACAATCTTTGGGGGGTACAGTGAACACAATCTTTTTGGGGTGCAGTGAACACAATCTTTGTGGGGTGCAGTGAACACAATCTTTGGGGGGGTACAGTGAACACAATCTTTTTGGGGTGCAGTGAACAACATCCTTTTAGGGTGCAGTGAACACAATCTTTGTGGGGTGCAGTGAACAACATCCTTTTAGGGTGCAGTGAACACAATCTTTGTGGGGTACAGTGAACAGAATCTTTGTGGGGTGCAGTGAACACAATCTTTGGGGGGTACAGTGAACACAATCTTTGTGAGGTGCAGTGAACACAATCTTTGTGGGGTGCAGTGAACACAATCATTGTGGGGTGCAGTGAATTCAATCTTTGTGGGGTACAGTGAACACAATCTCATACTTCTGAAGATTTGAGGGTGCTGCCTGTTCCATACTCCCCCTACTCCTCATCTAGCCTTTTAGGGGTACAAACAATAGTAATTGGGGCCTAGTGTGGTTGTGTACGTGTGATATACATACACTTTTTTTGGATCATATTTTCTATTCCGCTATTTAATCAAAAACCTTTGGGGATCAGTTAAATTGGGGGATAGTCTGTGTTGGTACGTGTGAGAGAGATCCACCTTTCCAAGTTGTTGGGGTTCATCTCATACTTCTGAAGGTTTGAGGGTGCTGCCTGTTCCATACTCCCCCTACTCCTAGCCTTTTAGGGGTACAAACAATAGTAATTGGGGCCTAGTGTGGTTGTGTACGTGTGATATACATACACTTTTTTTGGATCATATTTTCTATTCCGCTATTTAATCAAAAACCTTTGGGGATCAGTTAAATTGGGGGATAGTCTGTGTTGGTACGTGTGAGAGAGATCCACCTTTCCAAGTTGTTGGGGTTCATCTCATACTTCTGAAGGTTTGAGGGTGCTGCCTCTTCCATACTCCCCCTACTCCTAGCCTTTTAGGGGTACAAACAATAGTAATTGGGGCCTAGTGTGGTTGTGTACGTGTGATATACATACACTTTTTTTGGATCATATTTTCTATTCCGCTATTTAATCAAAAACCTTTGGGGATCAGTTAAATTGGGGGATAGTCTGTGTTGGTACGTGTGAGAGAGATCCACCTTTCCAAGTTGTTGGGGTTCATCTCATACTTCTGAAGGTTTGAGGGTGCTGCCTGTTCCATACCCCCCCTACTCCTCATCTAGCCTTTTAGGGGTACAAACAATAGTAATTGGGGCCTAGTGTGGTTGTGTACGTGTGATATACATACACTTTTTTTGGATCATATTTTCTATTCCGCTATTTAATCAAAAACCTTTGGGGATCAGTTAAATTGGGAGAGAGATCCACCTTTCCAAGTTGTTGGGGTTCATCTCATACTTCTGAAGGTTTGAGGGTGCTGCCTGTTCCATACTCCCCCTACTCCTAGCCTTTTAGGGGTACAAACAATAGTAATTGGGGCCTAGTGTGGTTGTGTACGTGTGATATACATACACTTTTTTTGGATCATATTTTCTATTCCGCTATTTAATCAAAAACCTTTGGGGATCAGTTAAATTGGGGGATAGTCTGTGTTGGTACGTGTGAGAGAGATCCACCTTTCCAAGTTGTTGGGGTTCATCTCATACTTCTGAAGGTTTGAGGGTGCTGCCTGTTCCATACTCCCCCTACTCCTCATCTAGCCTTTTAGGGGTACAAACAATAGTAATTGGGGCCCAGTGTGGTTGTGTACGTGTGATATACATACACTTTTTTTGGATCATATTTTCTATTCCGCTATTTAATCAAAAACCTTTGGGGATCAGTTAAATTGGGGGATAGTCTGTGTTGGTACGTGTGAGAGAGATCCACCTTTCCAAGTTGTTGGGGTTCATCTCATACTTCTGAAGGTTTGAGGGTGCTGCCTGTTCCATACTCCCCCTACTCCTAGCCTTTTAGGGGTACAAACAATAGTAATTGGGGCCTAGTGTGGTTGTGTACGTGTGATATACATACACTTTTTTTGGATCATATTTTCTATTCCGCTATTTAATCAAAAACCTTTGGGGATCAGTTAAATTGGGGGATAGTCTGTGTTGGTACGTGTGAGAGAGATCCACCTTTCCAAGTTGTTGGGGTTCATCTCATACTTCTGAAGGTTTGAGGGTGCTGCCTGTTCCATACTCCCCCTACTCCTCATCTAGCCTTTTAGGGGTACAAACAATAGTAATTGGGGCCCAGTGTGGTTGTGTACGTGTGATATACATACACTTTTTTTGGATCATATTTTCTATTCCGCTATTTAATCAAAAACCTTTGGGGATCAGTTAAATTGGGGGATAGTCTGTGTTGGTACGTGTGAGAGAGATCCACCTTTCCAAGTTGTTGGGGTTCATCTCATACTTCTGAAGGTTTGAGGGTGCTGCCTGTTCCATACCCCCCCTACTCCTCATCTAGCCTTTTAGGGGTACAAACAATAGTAATTGGGGCCTAGTGTGGTTGTGTACGTGTGATATACATACACTTTTTTTGGATCATATTTTCTATTCCGCTATTTAATCAAAAACCTTTGGGGATCAGTTAAATTGGGGGATAGTCTGTGTTGGTACGTGTGAGAGAGATCCACCTTTCCAAGTTGTTGGGGTTCATCTCATACTTCTGAAGGTTTGAGGGTGCTGCCTGTTCCATACTCCCCCTACTCCTAGCCTTTTAGGGGTACAAACAATAGTAATTGGGGCCTAGTGTGGTTGTGTACGTGTGATATACATACACTTTTTTTGGATCATATTTTCTATTCCGCTATTTAATCAAAAACCTTTGGGGATCAGTTAAATTGGGGGATAGTCTGTGTTGGTACGTGTGAGAGAGATCCACCTTTCCAAGTTGTTGGGGTTCATCTCATACTTCTGAAGGTTTGAGGGTGCTGCCTGTTCCATACTCCCCCTACTCCTCATCTAGCCTTTTAGGGGTACAAACAATAGTAATTGGGGCCCAGTGTGGTTGTGTACGTGTGATATACATACACTTTTTTTGGATCATATTTTCTATTCCGCTATTTAATCAAAAACCTTTGGGGATCAGTTAAATTGGGGGATAGTCTGTGTTGGTACGTGTGAGAGAGATCCACCTTTCCAAGTTGTTGGGGTTCATCTCATACTTCTGAAGGTTTGAGGGTGCTGCCTGTTCCATACTCCCCCTACTCCTAGCCTTTTAGGGGTACAAACAATAGTAATTGGGGCCTAGTGTGGTTGTGTACGTGCGAGATACATACACTTTTTTTGATCATATTTCCTATTCCGCTATTCAATAAAAACCTTTGAGGATCAATTGAATTGCGGGATAGTCTGTGTCGGTACGTGTGAGATCCACCTTTCCAAGTTTTTGGGGTTCATCTCATACTTCTGAAGATTTGACAGCGGGGCCACAGTGGAAGCACAAGGCAGAGGAGGAGGAGGAGGAGGTCGCCAACGCAACCAGGGCACCGCCAGCACCTCAGAAGGCAGGGTTAGCATGGCCGAAATGTGGAAAAGCTTTGTCAGCACGCCACAACAAACAGCAGCACCAGCAGCTCAGATGGAACGTCTTAGCAGGAGGCAGCATTTTACCAACATGGTGGAGCAGTATGTGTGCACACGCCTACATGTAGTGAATGACGGGTCTGCCCCCTTCAACTTCTGGGTCTCCAAATTGGGCACATGGCCTGAGCTTGCCCTTTACGCCTTGGAGGTGCTGGCGTGCCCTGCAGCCAGTGTATTATCTGAACGGGTATTTAGCACGGCTGGGGGCGTTATAACAGACAAGCGCAGCCGCCTGTCCAGAGACAATGTGGACAAGCTCACGTTCATTAAAATGAACCAGGCATGGATCCCACGGGACTTTTCCGTACCTTATGCAGAATAGCAATGGATACCGACCTTACCCACCCATTGTTCCATTTTTGCTCTTTCTCACTCTTTTGGGGTGTACCCTCATTTAAAATTTTTGAAAAGAAGCAGTGTTGGCTACCTCGTCCTCCTCCTCAGGGCCAGATTAATGTAGGGGCTATTGGAGCTGCAGCTCCAGGCCCCTACCTTTTATATAGGCCCCGGGTTGGCCATATTCACTGTTACCGCTCTTCTGTCACTTGTAAACACAGAAGTCTGGCTTCTATGCTCGCTTCCCCAGGCAGCACCCTCAGAACCTCCCCACACAGCGTGAAGGCCGGACAAGGAGGGACAGTTGGCGATGCATGGATGTGTTTATGGGCTTCAGAGACAGCATCCCATGTTGAATTAGGCATGCATGGCTGCACCCTTCCTCCTCTGGGTGCATGGCAAGGCACGGCCCTTAAGGCCCTTCAAAATCCTCAGCACCAAGCCCATGATGCTGTTAATCCGGCCCTGGTCCTCCTCCACCGCCGCTTCCACCTACACCGCCCATAGGTGTGCGCAGCCTATTGCATTAAGGTGTGCACCCCAAAGTTGAAATACACATGCATGTGTTTGCCAGCAGGGAGAGTAATGTATCGGGGCCATGTACCTGTAGGCAAGGAGAAATAGAGCAGAGCAGGTCCCAGGGAGATCTTTCCCATCTCCTCACTGGCAATGCTATGTGCCCTAGGTGATTAGGGTGTGCCCAGGCACACCCAGCACACCCTGTGCGCACGCCTATGTCACCGCCACATCCACCACCACCTCAACCTCCCTCCTACTCCATATGGGCCTCGTCCTTCAGAGATGAAGAAGAACATTGTTTTATTTTTCTGTTTTTTTTTGTTGTTTTAAGTTATTTCCCTATCCACATTTGTTTGCAGAGCACTTGCCATGCTCTTAATTACGTTTTGCTGCCATTTGCAGCACTCTAGCCCTTTCCTTTGGTGTTTTAGAGCCATTTTAGTGCCTTAAAGTTCGGGTCCCCATTGACTTCAATGGGGTTCGGTGTCCGGGAAAAGTTCGGTAAAAGTCCGGGACACGGACCCGGACTTTTTTTTAAAGTTCGGCCGAACCCGTCGAACACGGACATCTAGGTGTCCGCTCAACCCTATTCATAACATAGAATCCCCAAACCAGCTTCAGTAAGATATATGCGCAAGCACACTCTACTCCACTGTAAAGGGGCAAGCCTGCTTACTAAAATCAGTAGACCCTCAGGTTATAGAGAGGTCTAAATAAGCATGGTAGAAAACAAAAACTAGATGAACCTTCAGACTTCAGCTGATGCTCAGGCACCAATCCTTTAGTACCAGGCTGCTTTAATATAGGAGAGTGATAGGTCAATTTCAAAGAGAGCAACACCTCCAGCAATAGCAACAGAACCCCCAGTCTTTACCTCAGGGAAAAGTCACTTGGATATATGAAAGTGGCTTTAACCACTTTACCACCGGAGGATTTTGCTGTCTTACGTCCAGGCCACTTTTTGCAATTCGGCGCTGTGCAAATTTAACTGACAATTGTGCGGTCGTGCGACGCCGTACCCAAATGAAATTTACGTCCTTTTTTTCCCACAAACAGAGCTTTCTTTTGGTGGTATTTGATCACCTGTGCGATTTTTACTTTTTGCGCTATAAACAAAAAAAAGCGTTTATTTTGAAAAAATAACAATATTTTAACATTTTTTTATATGAAATTCCCCCCCAAAAAAATGTAAAAATCTAAATTTTTTTAAATTTTTGGCCAATTTGTTTTCTGCTACCTATGTTTGGTAAAAAAATCACAATAAGCATATTTTGATTGGTTTGCGCAAAAGTTATTGCGTTTACTAACTAAGGGAAAGATTTCTGTCATTTTTGGAGTTTTTTTTTTTAACGAGTAATGACGGCGATCTGCGATTTTTTTTGCGGGACTGCGACATTGCGGCGGACAGATCAGACCCTTGACTGACATTTTTGACACTTTTGGGGGTACCAGTGACATTTCTACAGTAATCAGTGCTATAAATATGCACTGTTACTGTAAAAATGACACTGGCAGGGAAGGGGTTAATTTTATTGGAGAGGGAGGGATTAGTGTATGCCTGGTGCTTACTAACGTGTGTAGGGGGAGGTGACTGAGTGACACAGGGACAGATCGCATGTTCAGCTATGCTAAACCCTGCAATCGGTCACTGTTTGTCACTTAGGAGATCCGCCCGCTCTGTTTACACAAGCGGGCGGATCTCCAAACTCGATTCCCCGATGATCGGGGAAGAGCAGCAGTGATCGCCACCGCTCCTTCCCTGGCCCAACTCCCGCTGCGACTAAAAACAGTGGGAGCGCGTCTCTGGCGATGCACGAGCGCCGCCTACAGGGGGAGGAGTCCAGCGACGTAGGTCTACGTCGCTGGACAGAATCGAGCCACTTTGCCGCAGTACAGTCCCAGTGACTGGTCAGCAAGTGGTTAAGACCACACATCCATCCCAGCATAAATTCCAATAAACACAATGTTAAGGGGAATATATCAAATAAATATCCAATGTCCAGCAAAAAGGACAAAAAGGAAACAAAGCAAGGGTGTATCTGTGTTCACACTGACTTAGGCCCTTTTTACACGGGCTTTCCAATCAGGTCCACCCGTCAGTTTTTCAGGCGGACCTGATCGGATGCTTCATGCACCCCTATGGAGCAGCGGATGTCAGCTGTGACATCTCTGCTGACACCTGCTGCTATCCAATCCAATGTGGTCCATGAAATCTAGACGGATGGAAACCCTATTTTCCATCCGTCTGGAGGATCAGATAGGATCAGATGAAAATGGACAGGAGGTAATTTTTTATTCAATTTCCCATAGAGAGTGGGGATCTGACAGGTCTGTCTCTGCAAAGTAAGCGGAAACAGACCTGTCACCTGCCTGCTCAGCGGGGAGCGGCAGATCAATCCCTGCCGAGCAGAACAGAGTTTGCTGTGTGGAAAGCCCGTGTGCAAGGACCCTTAAGGTATGTGTGTGGTCTGATGGTGTGCACCATGGGATGGAAGTGTGGTCTTAGAGCCAGTAGAGTAGAGTAAACTCAATGTCATGTTCAAGAAACTAGTTTGATGTGATTTGAGCTTTTTGACATGGTGCATTATCTTGCTGGAAGTAGCCATCAGAAGATGGGTACACTGTAGTCATATAGGGATGGATGGACATGGTCAGCAACAATACTTAGGTAGACCGTGGCATTTGAAGAATGCATTATTAGCACTAAAGGGACCAAAGTGCGACAAGAAAATATCCAACACACTATTACAACACCAGCCTGAACCGTGGATACAAAGCAGGATGGATCCATGATAAATTGTGAATATAACCCGTGCTCTTATTGACTCAAAATGTGAAAACCAAATATTACAGAATTGAATACATAAATACTGTAATCAAGTGCTGCTACATTAAAAATTTACCATAAAATAAAAAAAGCAAAAATCAAATATAACGTTTTGTAATAAAAGCTTTTCATTAGCCCAAATAAACGCTTACATTAAATCAATTATTTATATGCATTTCTGTATTTTACCTCTTCAGTAGGGTGACAATATAGCTGGCTGATATATATATATATATATATATATATATATATATATATATATATATATACAGTATCTCACATAAGTGAGTACACCCCTCACATTTTTGTAAATATTTTATTATATCTTTTCATGTGACAAAACTGAAGAAATGACACTTTGCTACAATGTAAAGTAGTGAATGTACAGCTTGTATAACAGTGTCAATTTTCTGTCCCCTCAAAATAACTCAACACACAGCCATTCATGTCTAAGCCGCTGGCAACAAAAGTGAGTACACCCCTAAGTGAACATGTCCAAATTGGGCCCAAATAGGCATTTTCCTTCCCCGGTGTCATGTGACTCGTTAGTGTTACAAGGTCTCAGTTGTGAATGGGGAGCAGGTGTGTTAAATTTGGTGTTATCGCTCTCACTCTCTCATACTGGTCACTGGAAGTTCATCATGGCACCTCATGGCAAAGAACTCTCTGAGGATCTGGAAAAAGAATTGTTGCTCTACATAAAGATGACCTAGGCTATAAGAAGATTGCCAAGACCCTGAAACTGAGCTGCAGTATGGTGGCCAAGACCATACAGTGGTTTAACAGGACAGGCTCCACTCAGAACAGGCCTCGCCATGATTGAGTGCACGTGCTCAGCGTTATATCCAGAGGTTGTCTTTGGGAAATAGACGCATGAGTGCTACCAGCATTGCTGCAGAGGTTGAAGGGGTGGGGGGTCAGCCTGTCAGTGCTCACACCATACGCCGCACACTGCATCAAATTGGTCTGCATGGCTGTCGTCCCAGAAGGAAGCCTCTTCTAAAGATGATGCACAAGAAAGCCTGCAAACAGTTTACTGAAGATAAGCAGACTAAGGACATGGATTACAAGAACCATGTCCTGTGGTCTGAGGAGTCCAAGATAAACTTATTTGGTTTAGATGGTGTCAAGCGTTTGTGGCGGCAACCAGGTGAGGAGTACAAAGACAAGTGTGTCTTGCCTACAGTCAAGCATGCTGGTGGGAGTGTCATCGGCTGGGGCTGCATGGGTGCTTCTGGCACTGGGGAGCTACAGTTCATTGAGGGAACCATGAATGCCAACATGTACTGTGACATACTGAAGCAGAGCATGATCCCCTCCCTTCTGAGACTGGGCCACAGGGCAATATTCCAACATGATAACGACCCCAAACACACCTCCAAGACGACCACTGCCTTGCTAAAGAAGCTAAGGGTAAAAGTGATGGACTGGCCAAGCATGTCTCCAGACCTAAACCCTATTGAGCATCTGTGGGGCATCCTCAAACAGAAGGCGGAGGAGTGCAAGGTCTCTAACATCCACCAGCTCCGTGATGTTGTCATGGAGGAGTAGAAAAGGACTCCAGTGGCAACCTGTGAAGCTCTGGTGAACTCCATGCCCAAGAGGGTTAAGGCTGTGCTGGAAAGTAATGGTGGCCACAAAATATTGACACTTTGGGCCCAAGTTGGACATTTTCACTTAGGGGTGTACTCACTTTTGTTGCCAGAGGTTTAGACATCAATGGCTGTGTGTTATTTTGAGGGGACAGCAAATTTACACTGTTATACAAGCTGTACACTCACTACTTTACATTGTAGCAAAGTGTAATTTCTTCAGTGTTGTCACATGAAAAGATATAATAAAATATTTACAAAAATGTGAGGGGTGTACTCACTTTTATGAGATAATGTATACATATATATATATATATATATATATATATATACACTCAACGGCCACCATATTAGGTACACCTGTTCAAATGCTTGGTAACACAAATTGCTTATCAGGCAATTACATGGCATCAACTCAATGCATTTACGCATCTAGATGTGGTGAAGATGACCAAGTTCAAACCAAGCCTCAGAATGGGGAAGGAAGGGGATAAAAGTGACCAGAGGAGCTGATTTGAGTATTACTAAAACTGTTCATCTACTGGGATTTTCACGCACAACCATCTCTAGGATTTACAGAGAGATATAGAGGCAACAGTAACTCAAATAACCACTCGTTACCACCAAGGTATGCAGACTACCATCTCTAAATGCACAACACATCAAATCTTGAAGCAGATGGGCTACAGCAGCAGAAGACCACACCAGATGCCACTTCTGTCAGCCAAGAGCAGGAAACTGAGGCTACAATTCACACAGACTTACTAAAATTGGACAATAGAAGATTGGAAAAACGTTGCCTGATCTGATGAGTCTCGATTTCAGCTGCCACATTCAGATGGTAGGGTCAGAGTTTGGCAATAACAACATGAAAGCCTGGATCCATCCTAAAACGAAGTGAAATTACAAAAATGAAATATAACTTATAAATGTAAGTCCACAGTAGCGCAAAACTTATATTACCAAACCAAATCAAAATAACCTTAAATAATTGCACAAAAGTCCAATAAAAATCCTCTGAGAAGTGATTACATGCAAAATATGATCTCTAGTGATATTCTATTGGGAATGCCTCACCCATAATTCCACCACTGCTGTGTGTCACATCAGACCCTCTCCCATCAGTCACCAACTCTACTGTGGACTTACATTTATAAGTTATATTTAATTTTTGTATTTTCACTTTTAGGATGGATCCAGGCTTTCATAGTATTTTTGCCAAATTCTGACCCTACCATCTGAATGTTGCAGCTGAAATCGAGACTCATCAGACCAGGCAATGTTTTTCCGATCTTCTATTGTCCAATTTTGGTGAGCCTGTGTGAATTGTAGCCTCAGTTTCCTGTTCTTAGCTGACAGAAGTGGCACCCGTTGAGGTCTTCTTCTAATGTAGCCCATCTGCTTCAAGGTTCAAATTGTTGTGCATTCAGAGATGGTATTCTGCATACCTTGGTGGTAACGCGTGGTTATTTGTGTTACTGTTGCCTTTCTACTATCATCTCAAACCAGTCTGCCTATTCTCCTCTGACATCTGACATCAACAAGGCATTTTCGTCTACACAACTGCCGCTCATTGGATATTTTTTATTTTTTGGACCATTCTCTGTAAATCCTAGAGATGGTTGTGCGTGAAGATCCCAGTAGATCAGCAGTTTTTGAAGTACTCAAACCAGCTCGTCTGGCACCAACAATCATGGCTTGTTCAAAGTCACTTAAATCCCCCTTCTTCCCCATTCTGAGGCTCGGTTTGAACTTCAGCAAGTTATCTTCACTATGTCTAGATGTCTAAATGCATTGAGTTGCTGCCATGTAATTGACTGATTAGCAATTTGTGTCACAAAGTAATTGAACAGGTGTACCCAATAAAGTGAGGTTGGTGAGTGTATATATATATATCTTTTTTAATAAAATGGAAGTGTCTCTGCATCCGTCCCTGTGTCCGTGGAAATGCGCTACTGCGCATGTGCCGCACGAACAGCCGTTGGGACGCAGAGAGACTTCGGGCGGCCGGGCGGCGCTGGGTGGGCGTGATAGACAGGAGCGGATCCCCGCCCACTTCACTTCCTCCTCAGAAGAGCGCGGCTCCGGAGGAAGAGGCCTGTCGGATGATGCCTCGAAGGCATTAATCGACATGACAGAGGCATCATCCGACAGGCCTCTTTCTCCGGAGCCGCGGGGGGAGCAAGCATGCACACAGCGAAAGAAGCAACAACAACAGCAGCAGAAGGTACATCATAGTGAGCAGTCTCTCCGATCTGTCCCGGCTCCTCCGGTCACCTCCCCGCCATAAGTTCCAGCAAGTCACCGGAGTCCACCAAACTTCCCACACACCTGCGGTAAATCCACACTGACAGCCCCGGGATCTCACCGATCACACACCGATCACACACCGCACTCCCAGCGCTGCACTCTGCTACGATACATGCCGACTTCATGAATATTTATAGAGGGACTGCCCCCCGACCAATTAACTGGCTTAATGTCTAGTATATATATATATATATATATATATATATCAGCCAGCTATTTTGTCACCTTACTGAAGAGGTAAAATACAGAAATGCATATATATAATTGATTTAATGTAAGCTTTTATTTAAGCTAATACAAAGCTTTTACTGCAAACCGAAGTCAAATGTCACTAACTAGGCAACTTGCCAATTTGATCTTTTAATACCAATGGTAAAAACTCTTTGTAGTGGGCAGCGTCACTAATTAAGTTTTATTTTGTCATAATTGAACAGCAAGGAGATACATTTAGTTGTTTTGACTAAAGAGCTGAAATACAAAAATACTGAGTTTTATGTGCTGTGATTCTATAGAGGTCTTTTTTTATGTACTCTACATTGTTCTTAATAACAAACAAGAAAGGCCAACCGATGTAGCCATAACATTTTTTATTTCACACTCAAGTCTAAAGAATGATGGTTTATAGTAGCTAGTTGAGCTGTCATCAGATGTATCTTTGGCCAAGAGTTTGTACATTCTGTAATTGTTTAGTGTTTGGTATGTGAATGAAGCAGAAGCACTAATAAAGGCAAAACATGTAGAATGTAGGGTGGAAGTTTTTTGTCCTTGCAATACGTTTTCTTTTATAAATCAGAATTTGAGTCCATTGTGTTATACCAATTATGATAAGAGATTAGTCATTTAGCAATGTGATTTTTGTTCTACGTTTCCAACTACTTACAGGAAGATGCTAATGGCACTTTTCCACTGCAAGTACCGGCTAGTACCGGCTCGGCTCTACTCGGCCCTGCTTGGCCCGGTTTGCTTTTCCACTGCGGTACCGCATGGTATAGTGTCGGAACAGTTCGGTACGGTACAGTATAGGTTTGCTTTTCCACTAAAGTAGTACTAAAGTTAAGTGGGTGGGATAACAACGGGGTGGGTGTGATTCTCTGACCAATCAGTGGCTAGTAGTGACTGCATGCAAAGGATTGTGGGATATGGTACCAGTTTTGTACCTGTTGGAACCACAATCGAGTAGGTACTGTTTTTTCAGAGCCGTACCGTACCGTACCGTTCGGTTCCATGCAGTGGAAAAGCAAACCTATACCGTACCGTACCGAACCGTTCCGACCCTATACCATGTGGTACTGCAGTGGAAAAGCACAAAAGCGTGCCGAACCGGTACGGTTCTATGCAGTGGAAAAGCGCCATAAGTGCATGTAGTTAAAGAAGTTGTAAAGTCACATAGTTTTTCACCCTAATGCATTCTATGCATTAACCAATTCTGGACTGGAAGGTTTTACCCCCTTAATGACCAGGCCATTTTTTGGTGATACGGCACTGCGTTTCTTTAACTGACAATTGCGCAGTCGTGGGATGCTGTACCCAAATAAAATTGATGTCCTTTTTTCCCACAAATAGAGCTTTCTTTTGGTGGTATTTGATCACCTCTGCGATTTTTATTTTTTGCGCTATGAACAAAAAAAGAGCGACACTTCTGGGAAAAAAAAAACAATATTTTTTACTTTCTACTGTATAACATTCCCAATAAAAAAAAAATTAAAAAAATGCATTTTTTCATCATTTTAGGCCAATGTGTATTCTTCTACAAAATTGATTGATTTGAGTAAAATATTTTGAGTCTACAAACTAGGGTAAAGATTTATGTCATTTTTATTTATTTTATATTTTTACTAGTAATGGCGGCGATCAGTAATTTTTAGCGGGACTGCGACATAGCAGTGGACAGATCAGACACCTAACTGGCATTTTTGAAAATTTTGGGAGGACCAGTGACATTACTATAGTAATCAGTGCTAAAAATATGCACTGTTACTGTAATAATGACACTGGCAGGGAAGGGGTTAACACCAGGGGCGATTAAAGGGTTAAATATGTCCCTATGGGATGCTTTCTAACTGTGGGGGGATGGGCTTGCTGCATGAACACAGACATGTGTTCCTAAATAGGAGGAACACAGGATAACTGACTGAACAGAGGTCTGCCGTGTTTACAACTTCAGACTGTTTTTCTGTCTCCACAGGGAGCACTCGCAGGTGCCCGGTGGACATCGTGGCTGCTGGACCCATTGATTGGCTCCTCCTGTAGCCAATCGGCGCACACGCGCCCCCACTAGCGTTCCCGCAAAGCGACGTACAGGCACGTTGTTTTTGCAGAGCCGTCCTGCTGCCAAAAAACTACCGTGGCTGGTCAGCAAGTGGTTAAGGTAAAAAATCTTTTCTGCTTTAGCTGCCCCCAGACCCCCCCCCCCCTTTTCTTACCTGAACCCGATCGTTCCAGCAACGAGCACAAGCCCAGCAGCTCCAGCCTCTGTCTCGGGTCCTCATTGGATAGATTGATAGCAGCAGGAGCCATTAGCTCCCACTGCTGTCAATCAAATCCAGTGACACGGAAGCCAGGAGTGGGGCCGAGTCCTGCTGTCTGTGTCAATGGACCCAGCAGCAGGACTCGGGAGCGCGCCCGCACGGTTGCCCCCATGCCCCTCTCCGCGGGGGCACCACCTGATGAAGAGGAGGTGCCAGGAGCGACACCGGGGTACACCAGATAAGGAAGATCCGGGCTGCTCTGTGCAAAACTCTTGCACAGAGCTGGTAAGTATAACATGTTTGTTAGTTTAAAAAAAAAAAAAAATGAACCTTTACAATCACTTTATTTTGACAAGCATTTCATTAAAAGCTGTAGTCACCCTGTATTACGTAATCATAAAAAAATACAGCTTGTTTAAACTCTGATACCAGCAGTCTCTAATATACGATTGTGCTGCATTCTGCCCTGTAATATATGAGTACTACCACAAGTTTGTACGATGAAGTCACTTAAGTTCCTGCTTATTTCTTTCAAGATAAGTTCACTTCAAAGTGAATGAGTTCCAAAGGAAAATACACTCTCTCCAGCAGATTGATGAACATTATATGAAGCAGAGTACTGACTGTGTGTTACTTTTTTTTTCCTAAGCAACCATACAAATGACTTTTTCCTTTCTGGTCACATTTGCTGTTTTGCTAAACAGTAGCTATAACAGATCATTTTAAACCATTTTATGTTTATTTAATAAAGCAGTGCAAATGCCAATGAATTTTGCAAAGTAAATGAATCAGGAGAAAACAAAAAAGAAAGTCATCAACATCTCCAAAATCAAAACTTTGTTTTAGTAGGGAAGCATCAGAACCTCTGTCATAATTATAGTTCTATTTCTTTCCTTTGGGAAGATTTGTACATTTTTTTTCTCCTGATGATTATTGTCTCTGGAACAGAAGTTGATGGAAATACAAAATCTTACAGTTGTCAGTGGAGCAGGAGAATTGAGAAAATCAGTGGGGGACACAACTGTTTAAAAATGGCCAGGCCATACACTAATAGATATTTGAAAGAATATTCTTCTGAACATTTATACTTAAGTTCTCATCAGTACCCTTGATAACATGATGAATGTTGTTTAGAGGTACAAATGTTTGATCACATTCACAACTCTGCCCTAAACTACATCACCAATCTTGTCTCCAAGTGTCACCCAAACCATTCTCTGCTCCACTCAAGCTCCCTTGTCTCCTCCTCCCATGCTCATCTCCAAAACTTCTCCAGAGCCTCTCCCATCCTCTGGAACTCTCTACCTCAATATGTCCAGCTATCTCCTATCCTTGTCTGCATTTAGGTGATCCCTTGAATCTCATCTCTTCAGGCAAGTCTATTACATCTCCAACTAATCTTTTATCACTTCCATCAGCTCATCCCCTCAGTTATATGCTTTTGTACCACTTGCCCCACCCTCTTAGATTGTAAACTCTTATAAGCAGGGCCCTCTTAATCCTCTTGTATTTTATTGAATTGTAACTGTACTGTCTCCCTTTTATATTGTAAAGCACTGCATAAACTGTTGGCGCTATATAAATCCTGTATTATACTAATAAGAAGAAGAATAAGAATAAGAACAATAAGGTTTGCTTCTACCATTCAATTTTGAGCTGAAAGAACCTTACCAACCAAAAACCACCATCACTGTTAGAAATTAATATGTTCACCTCCCTTACCCTACTGAACAAATACAAATGACCTCAACATCTCTATTTCACCCTCCTTAAGATTCATCACCTTTTACTGACCACTCCTGTCCCTTCACTACAGCTTCATCGCAACATTTGGAAAATTTTCTCCAACCCAACAAAAGTCTCAAAAGGCATCTCATTATTCTATAACACTCTACATAGCAAGCAACGATTTGGAAAAAAAAAAAAAAACAGCTCCCTACTCAAATGGGAAGCTGAGCTCCAAATCTCTTACTCTGAATCTCAGTGGCTCAAAGCTATTAGGTTTAATCAGGCCATCACACATTGTGCTAATCACTGGGAGCTGACCCTTAAAATATAGACTAGATGGTACCTGACTCCCTACAGATTGGCGAAAATGTCTGCTAATTCCTCCTCCCTTTGCTGGAGAGGTTGTGACTCAGTAGGCACACTCCTAAACATTCTATGGTCCTGCAATAATATTCGCAGCTTCTGGCGAAAAAATCTTCCAAATGATTTCCTCTGTCACGGGAATTATCAACCCTCCGAATCTGGCGTTGACTTTTCTAGGCCTGGGGATTGAACTTTTCCCTGCGGCTCATCAGAAAATCTCTGCATACATTCTTTTGGCTGCGAAGCTAATTATTACAAGACATTGGAAACTAAATCTAGCTCCTAATCCGTCAGAGGCTGTCGATATTATGCATCAAAACGATATGTATGAAAGACACTAGCGCTACAATCGGACTCTTTCCAGTCCTTTCAGCAGTTAAGGAAACCATGGGTAGACTGGCACAACAGTCCCTATCACCACCAGCACACACGTCATCTCTGAAAAAATCCCCAACCTGTTTTCCTGGTATTCTGAGAAAATACCTAGTGTTTTGTTCTCGTTTCCTCGAGTGGTATGCCTGATACGCCTAACTGAATAATTTCTCTGTTAATGCTGGGATGGATTGCCTTACATTTGTAACGTGTACTCCATTGTTTACATGTATGCGGCTGCTACTGCTATTTGCTTTGTTACTCTGTGTTTAACCTAAAAACCAATAAAAATTATTGCAAAAAAAAAAATGTAATTAATTAATTTGTTCAAGAAAATTTCCATCCTGCCCCTTCGATTCCTCAACTCATGCCAATTTGACCATACTAACAATTAGAAAACTGAACAAACGTGTCTAAAACACATTTTTCCAGTTTAATTCTTCTAGTATAAGTTTTTGCTTACACTAAGCCGGGAAAAGAAAAAGAAGGTAAAATGACAGGGGTTTTAACCATTCCCTACTCTATCCGAAACTAAAAAGGTCTTTTGATTTTAGGTGCACTTTAAGTAATATTACCAGATACCCTTTATGAGTCAGTTTGTTTCATAAACATCGAAATACTTTCTTTACAGCCGGTTCACACTACCGCGACTTGTCAGGCGACTTGGTTGCCTGACAAGTCGTGCTCCATTCTGTGCTATGGGAACCGTTCTAATAGGAGCGACCTTAGAAAAAGGTTCCTGCACTACTTTTGACCGAAGTCGGAGCGACTTGCATTGACTTCCATTATGTGAAGTCCATGCAAGTCGCGCCGAAGTCGCAGTGCAGGCGACTTCACTAGTCGCCCCCGAAGTCGTGTCGCCATAGTGTGAACCGACTCTTAGCATTTCAGGCCAGGTGAATGACACAGTTGCAAAAAATAATTTATAAATTAACAATCCACCAAATGTGTAGCAAAGGTGAATATAAAGTATTTATAGTACCATTATTGTTAAGCTGATTCAGTTCACAAGTCTAAAGCTGGGTACACATAAATCGAAATTCAGAAGGTTCAGTTGTTAGAATGGCTTCTGTCAATCGGGACTGAAAAACATTCTTCTATCAGCAGCTTGCAGCCAATCATATGCAGTGCTGCTCGGTGCATTCGGACAGTGGAAAGTCCCACTGTCAACATACGAGGACGTTTCTTGCATATACATAGTTTGTGTGGCTTCAGGAATATGTTTTTTTTTTTGTTAATCCAGCTGTGTACCTAGCTTAAGCCTAGAACACACAGGGCGAATGTCAGGCAACATTGGCCAGTCAATAAAAACTGTCCAACATTCAGGCCCCTGTGTATGGCAGCTAGTCCAGCCTTGGTACTAACACCCTAAAAACAAACCCTATAGCTGCTGTTCAAGTAGCCAAAAGGATAATCAAAACTTTGAGAAAGAAGTTATTGGTTTTGAAACATGTTACCATGCCCCCTGACATGCCCTTTCACTCCTCCAGTCCATGATGCTTCTTATGGGCTTCCTCAGCTGTCATCTGCTTTAAAGCTCCTATGTCCCACTGAAGTCTGGCTTCTCTTTAGCACACAATGTTGTGCAGTGTGTAAGATCTGGATGAGAATACAGACTTCCTACAATGACAGTATGACAGGCTTGAGTTACTGCTTTATGATATGAGATATGAGTGGCCATTTGTTTGTTTTTTTGTTTTTTTTATTCAATGATTTTTATTATTTTCTTAGAAAAACAAGTACAAAAGTAAGACAGTCTACAATCAATAGGTATCCAGGTATGGGACAATACACAGTAAATATCAGCAAGAATAATATTGCAGCACTGTAGTATATATGCCTACACACTCAATTGTCATATGAATTCAATACCACTGCTATTGAGTCCTGAACAAGAAATGTACAGCTAGATAGAAAGGGGTCAAGGACCACTAGAATATAAGAGTAACAGGAAAAAAGAACAACAAAATAGCATAAAAAAAAAACAACTTCAGATATGCATAAGAGTACAAACTGCTCTGTATCTTGCCACAAACAACTAACTAGAATCACTGTTAGTATTCTTCAATGCCTAGGGGCTGTGTAACAGGGGCTCCCATTTAGCCCAATTTTTGTGGAATTTTTTAGGCTGGTGTGAAATATACGCCATATATTTTTAGTTTTCATAGCACAGGAATACATGCTATTTAACTTCTTATACACTAGGAGATTCATTAGAGTTCCATCTTTAAATTATAGAAAGCCTGGCTGCGAACAGAATGTGCATCGTGATAGGGCGGACAGCTGCCAGGATTTTTCCTGCACTTACAGTATATTAAGGAGGGCAAGTTCTATGTTAGTTATTATGATCAATCTCGTAACTGAGGAGGACCACAGTATATGTAGCCACTAATCCACAACCCCTGCAATGGGTATTACTGTATATGGTAAGTTAGTGAAATATGCTCTTACCAATGTAAGTGGATTTTTTGGGACATCTCCCAATAAGTGTTACATTTAGCATAAATATCCACAGGTAATGGCTCTCTTCCACTGAGAAGTGGAAAAGGATTTACGGAGCTCTTGTTCCCCATTTTGGTAATGAGTTGAATTTATTTAAAATACATTTGGCTGCAGTATACTGTAAATTGTGGTCATGCCTTTAAAGCAGAACTCCATCCTCTGCCCCTCCTCTTGCACAATTGGCACTTTTGAGGAAGGGGGGGGGGGCAGGTACCCGATTTTGACAGCTGCCTGCTCCCACTTCAGTTCCGAGCGCCGCGGCGCTCAGGAACAGAAGTTCTCCTCCCTCCCCCTGCAGTCTTCAGGGACACTGACAGGTCCCAGAAGACTACATCCACCAATCCAATATGCACTGCATGACCGCGTGAAGTTGTCACAGCCGGGTGCCCATAGTGAAGATGCTGGTGCAGCCGAAGGAGAGCGGAGGATGAAGATGGCTGGGGTGAGCTCACTGCTGGACCATGGGACAGGTGAGTGGCTGTTTTTTGAAAGTCAGCAGCTACACTTTTTGTAGCTGCTGACTTCTTTTTTTTTTATAGGTGGCTGGAGCTCCACTTCAGGTTTAAAAGTAGCCACTGACCAAAATCTCCAGGATTGTGTAGACAATTCTAAGGTGGGGATAGAATTATGTATTAAATATAGTATTAAATATATATAAATATATAATATCTGTATCCTAGGTCTGTGCACTGAAATAATGAAGAGAAGCAGTGCCATCTAAGTGTAGCAATAGCGGGTTTATTGGAGGGTTAAAAAGTATGTATGCACTCACAAGAGTAGGAAAAAACAGGCATGGTATAGGTTGAGGACCATCTGCTCTATCCCCGGGGGATGCTGTGACCTCCAGATGGTAATAACTACTGTGGGTCCGTAGCGCTGGTGGCTGCCAGTGTGATGTCCAGGCTTGGTGGTGCTTGCCGGTGCTCAGGAAGACTCAAAGGCATGGAGGACATCACTTCCGAGTACGAGTAAGCAGGAGAAGCGTGCATTCGGAGCATGCATGCTCCTTCATCAGGCTCTGCTACACAACCTCATGACTCATTGATTGTAATGCATTAGTCTGTATGGGTCCCCAGCTTGGTCCTGTCTAGAGAGCGCCATATACCATTGTTTTTATTTTAACATACAGCTATTCCTTAAAACTAACCTTTGCAAAGGACCATCCAATATGTCACACTCGCACATCTTGCACATCTTACTTGTAGCTTACTCAACGTCTTAATTGTTTCTCCTTCTTGTTTATAGGACAGATTTGTCCCCTCATGCCAGCGTGCCATTAATTCTTTTTATTTATTTTTTTTTTAAAAATCCTCTGTACCATCCAGTGCATTTTAATAATTTATGTGTTACACAGTTAGAAGTAAACCTTGTCTGACTTTGTATGGATGTTCGTAAGAGAAGAAAACAGTGAATGGTATTAGTAATTTCAGTAGCAATGGCCCCGATAACATCCTGCAGGAATGTTACTTTCCTATTAGTTAACAAATGAGAACATCAATACTTATAAAAAGGAGGATGGAATAACGTTTGCAGATCGGAAATTAGCCAGGGCCTGTATTCTCCTGTGGCTTTTAGAGCAGCTTTAGTCTCCTGCCACAGCTGCTTATTATTTATACGTTCTACCTGTCTTCCATTTTGTGTTAAGAAATGCAGAGATAAAGATCTATTCCTCTAGAAATCACAAGCAAGAATTCAAAGCCAATGTTGAAATACGAGAGGCTTTTCCCCATGCTCTGCAAGAACTAATATAATGCCCAACATATGCTGAGGGCATGATTTGTAATGTTGTGACCTCAAATTCAATATATCTGGGAGCACTGATACGTGAAACATCTCAAACTAAAACAATTTCCGAGATTGTATTTCTGGCTTGAGAACTGTTGGATATGTAATAATTCACTATAATATAACTATACTGTTTGCTTTAACTCAATATTCTAATACTACACCCAGTCATCTCCCAGGAGTAATTTACATAGACCCTGCATATATTAATAGCTTTCAAGTGATGTGTGTAAATATATGTATCTACCACTGCAGCACAAAATGCATTTCACATAGTAATCTTGCTTTGCTAGCAACAATCAGGGAAACATCATCTAGTACAGCAATGTTCTGGGACTCCTTTGTGGTATAATATGTCCTAGATGTGTTCAGACAAGTGGATCTGTCCTGGAGTGCTCTGTATCACCTCAGAGAAAAAATATGTGACCACACAACGGAGACCTCAAATGCTACTATAAAGAAAATCACATTAAATATCTAAGACGATGGCTTTTCATTCAAAAGTCATGCTTTTAGAAATAAGTGCCATGTGACTACCACTTAATCCTCTAATACAGTGTTGCCCAAACTATAGTATGCTGATTATCATAAACTGGCCCTTTGCAATGAAAAGGCTTTGCATGCAGCATTTGCTGGTTGCAAACTGCACTTTCTAGCACCTGGCAGTCTTTCACATGAGCTATTAGGTCAAGAGAGTACTTTCCACAGTTTTTTAGTGTCTAAATTGTCATTACATTTTAACACTAAATTGACTTTTGGTGCAGGCATTCTAATAATTAGCTACAGGCAGAAGAGGGCCACAATAGAGACAAGAGAGGCTCCTGCCTTGGGCTCTGTGGTGGTAGATCATAGCCAGGGTGGGAGCATCTGCTGCCTCTGTTTTACCTTGGTGTTTTCCTTTGGTGTGAAGGACCTGATCATAAAATAGCAGATAACTGTGAAAAATTGGTTCTACTGCTGAAATCAGTGTGGCCTGCTGTAGGTGTGACAGCTAGCCCAATGTATTATCAAGAGCACTGACAGTGTTCAAGAAACACAGAGCACAGTGAACAGAGTTTGTAAAAATGACGGCAGAAACCCACTGATTACACCAGAGAATTGCACTCCCCTAGTATAATATAAAAGGGGAAAGTGCAAGCCAGATCATGCACTGTGGTTGTGGCATCTCAGAAGCTGGTGATTCCCCAACTTAGGCTGACCCACCACAGCCTCCTTGGCACCAAGACTCCTGTTCATAATTCCTAAATTAGTGTTATAAGGTGTGTAAGTTGTAAAAAATATATATATATATTTTTTTTAAAAGTTCACCATCGTGTTACCTTAATTCGTTTTTTTTAATTAATTCTTTCCTTAGATCATTTTTTTTACCATTCCTATGAAAAATTTTTATACTTGTGTTTGCTCATTTTTGTAGCACCACATTGAGAAAAAATTATTTGTATCAGCAACATATTTTAGTAAAGGGACACAAAAAATAATACACTTTGCACTTTGAATGAGTTACAACCTCTTCTAGCTTCCAAATGGAAGACAATTTTTACAATAATAATAATAATAAAAATCCTGGCTCTGTTTTACAATGCTCATTATGATTAGATCTTGCTGGTTTAGCTATGTAGAAACATCTTCCCAAATCTTGCTAGATTTTCCATGGAGCAAAAGATGGTAACCCTATTGTCACTGTCTGCTATAGTGGCAGAGGTTTCAATAGACAGTACCAAAACATTGATTTTTCCAATGCTGAATTCTGCAAAATGGTAGCATATCTTTAAAGCCCAACTGAAGTAACAGAACTAGATATGCAATCAGATAGACAATACCAACATAAATACCTCTATTGCATAGTCTTAGCTCAATTTGCATGGTACAGCAGTTGCATAGGATGTCAAACTATGGCCATGCAGACCAGCAGTCTAAAAGTTAGAACCAGTGCAGTCAGTAATTAGCACCCAGTAACAGACCTGGTCTGACACACCTCCTCCCCTCTCTAAAGTACAAGTCTGACGGAAGTCATTAACATATCCTTACCAGCAGTAACCCTTGCTCAACTACGTTCTAACTTTTCTTTCAAATGGAGCTCCAAAGGTATCTTATATTTGGGTATCACAACTCCTTTTAATCTTTCGGATCATTACACACTGAATTATGTTCACATATTAGCCCGCATTCGGAAGGATCTGTATGCCTGGAACTCATCCTTGTTACCCTGGTTCGGCCGCATAAACACACTTAAAATAGACACTCTCCCTAAACTGCTCTATCTCTTTCAGACGGTCCCCATAATTGTCCCTAAACATTTCTTTGTTTCCTGCGATCCCTCTCTATATACACTTCGTTTGGCACCGAGGCCTCTCCTGCTTGCATCACAAATTACTCACCTACCCCAAACTTGAAGGGGGTGTCAGAGCAGCTTTGATGACGCTGGTGTTGGAATGGCTACTTCGTCCCTATACTGAAGCATCCACTGTGGTTGAGCAGGACCTTTCTCAGTTCGATTTACGGACTCTTCTCTAGGGTCAAAAGCAGGGTAAACAGAGGCTTTCCTCTTTGCTTCCCTTGACCACTGCTGCAATACATATGTGGTACAAAAGAGTATTGTGTTCCCTCTTGTCCCCTGACCTGTCCCCCCCTTACCACATTGCTTGATAACCCTGAATTGCCTCAGAGCATTGGCTCTTCTATGGTGGGCCTTTTCACACATTTCTCCTGGCCGGTGGGACACTCCTTTATTCACCCTAGTTCTGGCCAACCTGTCATCTCAGCAGGCCAGGGGAATTTGCTTACTGCCCTCCATTCATCTTCTTTTTTTCACCGATCTGTTTACCTCCTCTCAAACCCATAGACCTCTGACTGAGTATGAACAGCTGTGTTTTCTGTCTGAGACACCCAGACATCTACTTTCCTCAATTTATAAACTACTAGATGCATTATTACATGATCAACTCCCAATTTACACCAGGATGTGGTCTGCAGACTTGGGGAGAAAACAAACTATGGCTGACTGGCAAACTTCGTTCTATTTTATGCATAAATCCACAATATTTTGTTACCTGCAGGAAAAAAACTTCAAACTCCTCTCTAGGTGTTAAAGGGATCCTTGCTCCCTACATCAGATATTTCCATCAGTACTCGCCACTTGCTGGCAATGTGGTTTGACTGAAGGAACATATTTTCCCATTTGGTGGGAATGCACTCATAATCAGCCCTTTTGGTCTCAGATTTTTTCCACATACAATAGCCTCTACACCCACTCTGGATAGTGCTACTATCTATGCTCCTTGGCTTGATGGCATTGCAGAAACTGAGCCTTTTGCACTTTTTACTGTCAGTAGCCAGACAACTGATTCCTTTATTTTGGAAGACAGCTGTAACCCTCCCCCCTCCCCCCTATTATGCTTATGGACTTCCTCTGAAAATGATATTATGCGTTTGGAAGAGATGCTGACTTTAGATAATGATTAATTTGAGAAATATAAGGTTCTATGGTTAATTTGGCTCACCTTCTCTACCTCAGACACTCTGAAATGTGTGTTGTCGTTCAGTACCACACCCTGATCATCTCTTTACGACCTGGTTCAAGGTGTTTGCTCAAGCTCTCCCTCCCCCCTTTGCCCAAACCCTTTAGGTCTTACCCCTTTCTTCTCTTCTTTTCTCTCCTTTTTTATTATTCTTTTTCATGCTTCATTTCATCTCCCACTTTATATTTTCATATATATATATATATATATATATATATATATATATACAGTATCTCACAAAAAATAAGTACACCCCTCACATTTTTGTAAATATTTTATTATAACCTTTCATGTGAAAACACTGAAGCAATTACACTTTGCTACAATGTAAAGTATTGTACAGCTTGTATAACAGTGTACATTTGCCATTCCTCAATATAACTCAACACACAGCAATTAATGTCTAAATCACAATGTTGTGGCGATGTTCAAATTGGGCCCAAAGTGTCAATATTTTGTGTGGCCACCATTATTTTCTAGCACTGCCTTAACCCTCTTGGGCATGGATTTCACCAGAGCTTCACAGGTTGCCATTGGAGTCCTCTTCCGTCCCTCCATGACGACATCACGGAGCTGGTGGATGTTAGAGACCTTGCGCTCCTTCACCCTCCATTTGAGGATGCCCAACAGATGCTCAATAGGATTTAGGTCCATCACCATCACCTTCACCCTAAGCTTCTTTAGCAAGGCAGTGGTCATTTTGGTGGTGTGTGTAGGGACATTATCATGTTTGAATACTGCCCTGCAGCCCAGTCTCCAAAGGAAGGAGATCATGCTCTGCTTCAGTATGTCACAGTACATGTTGACATTCATGGTTACCTCAATAACTTGTAGCTTCCCAGGGCCAACCACCACCATGCTTGACTGTAGGCAAGACACACTTGTCTTTGTACTCCTCACCTGGTTGCCGCCACACACGCTTGACACCATCTGAGCCAAATAAGTTTATCTTTGTCTCATCAGACCACAGGACATGGCTCCGGTAATCCATGTCCTTAGTCTGCTTGTCTTTAGCAAACTGTTTGTGGGCTTTCTTGTGCATCATCTTTAGAAGAAGCTTCCTTCTGGGAAGATAGACACGGAGACAAATTTGTTGCAGTGTGCGGCGTATGGTCTGAGCACTGACAGGCTGACCCCCCCCACCCCTTCAACCTCTGTAGCAATGCAGGCAGCACTCATACGTCTATTTCCCAAAGACAACCTCTGGGATATGATGCTGAGCACGTGCACTCAACTTCTTTGGTCGACCATGGCGAGGCCTGTTCTGAGTGGAACCTGTCCTGTTAAACAATTGTATGATCTTGGTCACCATGCTGCAGCTCAGTTTCAGGGTCTTGGCAATCTTCTTATAGCCTGGGCCATCTTTATAAGGAGCAACAATTCATTTTTTCAGATCCTCAGAGAGTTCTTTGTCATGAGGTGCCATGTTGAACGTCAAGTGACCAGTATGAGAGAGTGAGAGGGATAACACCAAATTTCACACCTGGGACCTTGTAACACTAACAAGTCACATGACACCGGGGAGGGAAAATGGCTAATTGGGCCCAATTTTGACATTGTCATTTGGGGGTGTACTCACTTTTGTTGCCAGTGGTTTAGAAATTAATGGCTGGGTGTTGAGTTATTTTGAGGGGACAGAAAATGTACACTGTTATACAAGCTTTACACTCACTACTTTACATTATAGCAAAATGTAATTTCTTCAGTGTTGTCACATGAAAAGATAAATAAAATATTTTACAAAAAATGTGAGGGGTGTACTCACTTTTGTGAGATACTGTATATACCCTTAAGAGTATGATATAAACTATACTGTTGCATCTGTCATTACATTCAGCTTGTACTAATGGCTAAGAGAGTCTCCCTTTGTTGTTGTTATTTCATTATTTATTCTCCCTGGAGAAGAGACGCCTGAGGGGTGACATGATAGCAATTTATAAATATCTCAATGGGGATCTAAGATTAGAAAAAAAGCTATTCAGTCGAAGGGAATGCATGAGGACTCGAGGGCATACATTGCGATTAGAGGAGAAACGTTTTAACCTCAGGCAATGTGGGGGGTTCTTTACTGTTAGGGCTACAAGATTGTGGAATTCTCTACCACAAGAGGTGGTTTCTGCGGGAAGTATGGTGGCTTTCAAAAGACTCTTAGACGTACATCTCAAGGATCAGAACATTCAGGGCTATGTGAGATGATTACAGCCACACACACCTACACAGGTTGAACTTGATGGACTATTGTCTTTATTCAACCTCACCTACTATGTAACTATGTAAATTAATATGTGCAATAAAAAATATATTTGTCTCTAAATTGCAAGTCTGTATGAGGATACTGCAGTACCATCAACGAATTGAATGTAAGTTCTTGTTCTTCTGGACTAATTCTTTAAAAACTAAAATAAGTTACTGTGCGTTATGAACATAACCTTCCTTCATAATTAATAAATTCACTTGGAGCTCTAAACATAAATTGGTCCCATATTAGACAATAATACAGTTTTTACAGCATTCTGAGACACTGCAAAAGTCATTTTTACTTTTAAATTTATGGTGCTGTCATTAAGTAGTGATGTCGAGAACCTAAATTTCGCCGTTCGTGAACGGCGAACGCGAACATCGGCAAATGTTCGCGAACCAGCGAACAGCCATAGACTTCAATAGGCAGGCGAATTTTAAAACACACAGGGACTCTTTCTGGCCACAATAGTGATGGAAAAGTTGTTTCAAGGGGACTAACACCTGGACTGTGGCATGCCGGAGGGGGATCCATGGCAAAACTCCCATGGAAAATTACGTAGTTGACGCAGAGTCGGGTTTTGATACATAAAGGGCAGAAATCACCTAACATTCCTAAATTGTTTGGAATAACGTGCTTTAAAACATCCAGTGTGTGAATACGATCAGGTATGATGTTGTATCGGTCAAGTAGTGTAAGGGTTACGCCCGCTTCACAGTGACAGACCAAACTCGGACAGACCAAACTCCCCGTTTAACAGTCAGTCAGTCAGTCCATTTGCACAACCGCAAACTCCCCATTTGCACAAGGTTGGATACCAAGCTAGCCATGTCCCGTTCCTTGTCCTCACTGACATCATTGAAGGTCTCTTCCTCCACCCAGCCACGTACAACACCAAGGGTCCCCGAAAGGTGAGAACAAGCCCCCTGGGACGCCTGCTGTGGCTGGTATTCCACCTCCTCAAAGCCACCTTCCTCCTCTGACTTCTCTTCTTCAGACTCCTCTCTCTGCGTTGCCACAGGTCCAGCAATTGACAACGACAAGGCTGCTTCTGGTGGTGATGGGGACCACAACTCTTCCTCTTCATGCTCATCTACAGCCTGATCCAGTACTCTTCGCAGGGCACACTCCAGAAAAAACGCATATGGGATGAGGTCGATGATGTTGCCTTGGGTTCGACTGACCACCAGGTTTGTCACCTCCGCAAAAGGACGCATGAGCCTACAGCCATTGTTCATGAGCATTCAGTAACGCGGCCAAAAAATACCCAGCTCCGCAGAAAGAATGAAAGAAAATGAATGTTTTTTCTATGAAAAATTATCCCGCGGATCGCTTTTGGTCTGTTCACAATGAAGCAACGACCTTATCATCTGGGGTGTGCCAACACACTCCTAGAGGTGATCACTTCATTGTGATACGCAAGCCCCTTCACCACGACAAGGTAACGATCACAAAGGGGAATTGACACATGTATGTGCCTTTTTTTTTGTTTTTTGTTTTTTTGCAGCCACAGTGTAGCACCAGAGGCCAGAAAAATTAGGCATGTACACATGCATGAAAAAGTAGGTATTGTTGCAGCCGCTGCTTTAGCAACGGCCTGAAAAATTGAGGTTTTCAAGGCAGAAAGTGCACTAAAACATTGCGGCTTGAACCGTAGTTGGTGGCGGAGACGTCACGTAAGTCATCCGGCATGCAGAGAATGATTAAATACAGCAGCGTGTGGACCATTTTTAGCCCAAGGCATCTCAGTCATCACCAGGCCTTTTTTAGTCAAATGCATCCCCCACTGTCAGTCCCTTCGGGATCCATGCCTCATTCATCTTAATAAACGTAAGGTAATCAAGACTTTTTTGACCTAGGCGACTTCTCTTCTCAGTGATAATACCTCCTGCTGCGCTGAAGGTCCTTTCTGACAGCACACTTGAAGCGGGGCAGGCCAGAAGTTCAATGGCAAATTGGGATATCTCAGGCCACAGGTCAAGCCTGCACACCCAGTAGTCAAGGGGTTCATTGCTCCTCAGAGTGTCGATATCTGCAGTTAAGGCAAGGTAGTCTGCTACCTGTCGGTCGAGTTGTTCTCTGAGGGTGGACCCCGAAGGGCTGTGGCGATGCGCAGGACTAAAAAAGCTCTGCATGTCCTCCATCAACAAGACGTCTGTAAAGCCTCCTGTCCTTGCCGGCGTGGTTGTGGTGGTAGGAGGAGGATTACTTTCACCTCTTCCCCTGTTGGATTCCTGTTGTGCTGTGACATCACCCTTATATGCTGTGTAAAGCATACTTTTCAACTTATTTTGTAGCTGCTGCATCCTTTGCGCCTGCCGGTAATTAGGTAACATATCAGAGACTTTCTGCTTATACCGGGGGTCTAGTAGCGTGGCCACCCAGTACAGGTCGTTCTCCTTCAGCCTTTTTATACGAGGGTCCCTCAACAGGCATGACAGCATGAAAGACCCCATTTGCACAAGGTTGGATGCCGAGCTACTCATGTCCAATTCCTCGTCCTCACTGATGTCATTGAAGGTGTGTTCTTTCCCAAAGCCACGTACAACACCACGGGTACCAGATAGGTGACAACGAGCACCCTGGGATGCCTGCTGTGGTTGGTGTTCCTCCTCCTCAAAGCCACATTCCTCCTCTGACTCCTCTTCCTCAGACTCCTCTTCCAGTGTTGCCGCAGGTCCAGCAAGCGATGGTAAGGCTGTTTCTGGTGGTGATGGTGACCACAACTCTTCCTCTTCACGCTCATCTATGGCCTGATCCAGCACTCTTCGCAGGGCACGCTCCAGGAAGAAAACATATGGGATGATGTCGCTGATGGTGCCTTCGGTGCGACTGACTAGGTTTATATAAAAGGTGTAGTAGCGCCAAACACTGTAACTGATAACAATATTAAACATTGTGGAGTGTCCACAGTAAGTCCCAACAGTCCAAGAGAGATGAGAAGTAGTGGAGACCAATTCCCAGTATCAGAGCCGTGCGGATGAAAAGAAGCCAACACCCAAGCGTGGAAATATGCCAACTGCTTACCAGATATTAGATGGATATTGGGGGTCACCTAAGGTGATCCGGAACGAGCAGCACGCCACTAATACCGCGGTTTTTATTTACTATGCCTGTATACATTCACCCTTGTGTGAGTATAATTTTATGCATTTATTAAACTTGGGTTTGTACAGTCTGCACTATGTCCTGCCCCTTTCTTTTGAGGTGAATTGAATATTGCTGAGATCATTACTCTGTCTGGTGGTACGATTTGAGCCTTCATTGCCCTTAACCATGATCTGTTGAGACACTGGGAATCGATGAGTTTATACCGTTGGCACTGTCTGTGATTGATGGCCCAATTTAAATTTATTTCATCGCCCATATCCATCTAATATCTGGTAAGCAGTTGGCATATTTCCACGCTTGGGTGTTGGCTTCTTTTCATCCGCACGGCTCTGATACTGGGAATTGGTCTCCACTACTTCTCATCTCTCTTGGACTGTTGGGACTTACTGTGGACACTCCACATTGTTTAATATTGTTATCAGTTACAGTTTTTGGCGCTACTACACCTTTTATATATGCCTATGTGATTTGTAATCTATCATTTAGTTGGCTGCCTTCACATTTATCTTCAGTGATCCTCATTATTATTTTAATTTCTTGCTGTCCGAGCGCAGATTCTTTTCCATTTTTTATATATTGTTGACTGACTAGGTTTGTCACCTCCTCAAAAGGACGCATGAGCCTACAGGCATTGCGCATGAGCGTCCAGTAACGTGGCAAAAAAATACCCAGCTCCGCAGAGGCTGTCCTAGCACCCCGGTCATACAAATACTCGTTGACCGCTTTTTCTTGTTGGAGCAGGCGGTCGAACATTAGCAGTGTTGAATTCCAACGTGTCGGGCTGTCGCAAATCAAGCTCCTCACTGGCATGTTGTTTCGCCGCTGAATATCTGCAAAGTGCGCCATGGCCGTGTAGGAACGCCTGAAATGGCCACACACCTTCCAGGCCTGCTTGAGGGCGTCCTGTAAGCCTGGGTACTTCTGCACAAAGCATTGTACAATCAGATTCAACACATGTGCCATGCACGGCACATGTGTCAACTTGCCCAAATTCAATGCCGCCAACAAATTGCTTCCGTGCTGGTCCGGTGTGACTCTCTGCATTTAGGCAAGTCAACCCCAAGACAGCGTGACACTGTCGTATCCGGCATGTGGAATAGCCCCTGGGGAGCTGGGGGGTGCAGTTGGTGTGGAGCAGGACGCAACAGCAGAAGAGGACTCAGCCGAGGAGGTTAGCAAAGAGGATGGAGTAGGAGGAGTAGAGGAGGTGGCAGCAGGCCTGCCTGCAAGTCGTGGCGGTGTCACCAACTCCTCTGCAGCAGAGCCACGCATTCCATGCTTGGCAGCCGCCAGCAGGTTTACCCAATGCGCAGTGTAAGTGATATACCTGCCCTGACCGTGCTTTGCAGACCAGCTATCAGTGGTCAGATGGACCCTTGCCCCAACACTGTGTGCCAGACGTGACATGATTTCATTTTCC